>NC_081291.1:96985777-98300420 GCF_030435805.1 Mustela lutreola
GGGTAAGCATCCTTTCCACTCTGGGAAAAACTAGAAACAAAAATAATAGAAGCTTTTATAACAAATTTTCACTTAAATTATTTAATTAACTAACCTTCCCCATTCCTTCTTTAAAACCTACCAACTGGACTTAAGGCACGCTGAACACTTGCAGCCAGTGGACTTCTCTCTAGTACACTGGCACCTTCTCAAAACACAATAATAAGAAAATAAACTACTCAATTAAACATAGGGCAAAACCCACCCAATTATTTTATTTATTTATTTGTTTGTTTGTTTGTTTGTTTGTTTTAAATGTGGGGGGCTTGAACTCATGACCCTGAGATCAAGGCCTGAACTGAGATCAAGAGTTGGACACTTCACCAACTGAGCCACCCAGTCCCTTCTAAACCCATCTAATTATTAAGGCCCACTAGATAGTTATCTCTCTCACAATACCACACAATAATCAAAACAGTTTGTTACTGGCAAAGGAATAGCCAAATGGATCAGTGGAACAGAGTAGAGAAAACAGAGCCATGCAAATATGCCCAAATGGTTTTTTTAAAACGGACTTGTTTTTAAGTAGTTTTTGAGTTATAGAAAAATCAAGCAGATAGTACAAGTTCCCACTTACTGCATCCAGTATCCCTCATTATTAACATATTAGTATAGTGTATCTATTATAATTAAGTGATAAATATTGATACATTATAATTAATAGTCACAGTGTATTCAGATTTACTTTGTTTTTAATTTTCATGTCTCCTTAGGCTCCTCTTATCTATGACAATTTCTCAGACTTTTCTTTTTTCATGACCTTGACAGCTTTGAGGAGTACTGGTCATATACTTTGTAGGATGCCCCACTTTTGGAATGTGTCTGATTTTTTTCTCATGGTAAAACTGGAATGATGGGTTATTTGAAAGAAGATTACAGAAGTAAAGTGCCATTTTTATCACATCATTTTAAGAGTCAATATTTATCAACATGATTTATGATTTTGATGTTGAGTTGGGCTGAGGTAGTCTTTGTCAGATTTCTCTACTATAAAGGTACTTTTCCCCTGTTTTCAGACTATAATCTTTGGAAGAAAGTTACTATGCACAGCCCACACTTAAGGAGTAGAGATTTATATTCCTCTTCTTGAGGACAAAGTATGTGCATCAATCATTTGGAATTCTGAGTGGGAGAGTTGTCTATCCTCTCCTATTTATTTATTATTCAATCACTTATCTCAGTAGGGTTTATGGGTAGTTATTTGGTACCCTAGACTATAATCTAATTTTACCTTGTTTATTTTTTGTTCAAATTGTTCTAACCCTGGTGATTAGGCTCTTCTAGTTGGGTTCTGTGCACCTCTGACATACCCTCATCTATGTGTTTTTTATTTTTCTTTAATCACTTCCTTACTTTCTGATACTACAAAGTGTTCCTGGATCATCTTAGATGTTTTCTTCCCTAGTTCTAGGATAAACCATTTCTCTAAGGAGACTTATTCCTTTTACTGGAGAATGGTATTAGAAACCACAATCTGGGGATCACGTATACTACTTGATATTGAATGTCCAAATGATTTTTGACAAATGTTCAAAAGCTAGTCAATAGAGGAAGGATAACCATTTTGACAAATGGTTCTATAGCAATTGGACATCCAAAGGCAAAGAAAGAAAAGGAAAGGATGAAAGGAAGGGAGGAAAGATAGAAGGATGGAAGGAAATCAACATAAACCTAAAGTATTTTTGTAAAAAATTAACTCAAATGAATCATGGATGTAATGTAAAACTTTTACAAAAAAAAAATAATAGGAAATCTTCAGAACCTAGGACTAGGCAAATAGTTCTTTGGTTTAACACCAAGACATGATCCATAAAAGGAAAAAATGATAAACTGATCCTCATCAAAATTAGAAACTTTTGCTTTGCAAAACTCTATTAAGATAATGAAAACACAAACTACTAGAGAGTGGGAGAAAATACTTGCAAACCACATATTTGACAAAGGATTTGTATCTAGAATATATAAAGAAATCTCAAACTCAGCAGTGAAAATTGCTTTCTTTGTCTTTGGATGTCCAATTGCTAGAGAACCATTTGTTGAAATTTTTCATGTTTTTAAAAAAGTAAGTTATAATTTACATACAACAAAATACACCCTTTTGAGTGTAGGGTGTACAGTCCTATGAGTTTTGAGAACACTGGCAGACATACAACCACCACTACCATGATCAAAATAGAGAATATCTTTATCACCCCTCAAAATTCCCTTGTGCTACTCCTTTGTACTCAATTCCTCCACACCTTTCCCCTAACCCCAGCCCCTGGAAGCCACTGGTTTCTGTCTTATTCTCCGGAGATTCATTGAAGTTGTGTGTATCATTACTTTGTTCCTATGCGTTGATAAGTACTAGCCCATGTTATGGCTGTTCCACAGTTTATTTGACTGTTCACCTGTTGAAGGATATCTAGATTATTTCCATTTCAGGGCCATTATGGAAAAAAGCTACAAGAAACATTTGTATACAGGTTTTTGTGTGAACATATTTTTTATTTATCTGAAAGTGATATGTCATTGTTGTTTAAATTTTCATTTCTCTAATGGTTAATAACATTGAACATTTTTCATGTACTTATTTATCACCTGCATATTCTTTTTGGTGAAGTGTCTATTCATGTCTTTGACCCAATTTTCTAATTAGAGTCTAAACACTTATATCGGCTAAATATTTAACTGAAAATTTTGAACTGTGTATGAACTATTACTTATGATTCCTCATTTTTGCTGAACTTAACAGCCAATCTTACAGCCTCTAAATAAGAGTGATGAAGTGACTCAAACCTAAGATTTAACACCTTTTGTGTTGAGTTCTAGAATAAGTTATTTTTTAATCCCCTTGGCAATTTGGATGTATTTTATTTGACAGGTGGAGTACTTGAAATGTTGAATTTAGACTTGTGATTTTCATTTTAAATGTTTAAAGGGTTTAATTGACAGTAGATTGGGGATTTCAATTTGAGACATGTAAAAGTTGAATTGATTATGGTTGTAAACTGTGTTTGAATTTTTCAGGGAATCTGAGGTACTAAATCTATAACTTCTGAGTTATTAGGTTTGTAAATAAAGTCGAGGGGCTTAGGAATATTGTTTTTTTTTTATTGTAAGCTTACTTTTTGAATGTTTGAAGTGCTTTAAAGAATCAAAATTACCATATTTGTAGTTGTATTTGAAAAATCTAAGAATTTTACTGAGCTAATATTAAATGTTTAGAGAACTTAATCTTCCATATTTATAAGCTAATTTTACGTTATAGTTGGATACATTTATAAATAAGACCATAAAGTTTAAACTTAAAGATCTAAGGAAAACTAGATTTTAAAACTGGATACCTTTAATAAATTTGACACTTATTAAACAAAAGTAGCTTTATACATTTTTGGGTTTTTTCTTTTAGTATACAAAAGCTCATCTTGTACATAAAAACTCAAATGATGGAATAAAGAATCAACTTCTCCCACATTCTGGTTCTCACAGAAACCAGCTCACTGACATTGAAGCAAAGAAAATTAAACACTTTATATACAGAGTTACCATATGATCCAGCAATTCCACTGCTAGATTTATGACCAAGAGATATAAAGGCATGTATCCATACAAAGACTTACAGGTGGATGTTCATAGTAGTCTTACTTGTGGTAACAAAAACTGGAAGCAACCCAGATGGCCATTAGGAGGTAAATGAATAAATGTACTATAGCATGGCTATACAATAAAATATTATTCAGCAATAAAAAGGAATAAAGTACTGATACACAGATCAGTACACAACATGGGTGAATACTGAAAATATTATGCCACATGTATGAAAGAAGCCAGATAAAAAAGGCAAATGCTGTATGATTCTGTTAATATGAAATGTCCAGAATACTTATCAAACAGAAAGTAAGTCAGTTTGGTTGCCTATGGCCAGGAGGGGGGATGGGCAGAAACAAGAGTGGCTTAACAGTGTGGAGTTTCCTTCGGGGCTGATGAAAATATTCTAAAATTTACTGTGATTATGATTATGCATCTCTGTGAATATACCAAAACCATTAAATTGTAGATTTTGAATAGGTGAATTATATGGTATGCAAAAAAAAAAAAAAAAAAAAAAAAGCTGTTATAAGAAGGGACGTGAGAAGGAAGGAAGGAAAGAAGGAAGGAGGGAAGGAGAAAACAAAAAGATAAAAAAGAAAATCAAACACAAACTTCAGACTTTTCAGAATTCCCAGAATACCCACATTATCCCTATGGGAGAAATTATCTTTGGAGTCTCTTGCACAGGTATGCAACAACTTTCTTGTGTTGTGGATGTCCTGCTTCTTCATGTTGTGGTCTTATTAGTTAAAATCTTGTGTGGTATATCTGAGTGAGCCTAGATCACCTACCTCCTCCCCCACCCCAGCTACAAAGGATATGGGGAAAGTGAGTTCTGGCTTCCACCTTGAAAGTCAGGACTCCCAACAGTAGAGACTCCCCCAAAATAAAGGAAAAACTATGTAACAGGTGCTGGGAAACTCCAAGAATGTGACACACTGTTCACTACATTCGGCCACACATTGAGAGTGAGTTAAAGGGGACAAGATGGGAGGCAGAGAGACCAGTTAGGTGGCTTGTACATGCCCACAAAGAGACATGGTGATCATCTGTAATAGAGGCAGAGATGAACAATCACATTTGAGAAACAATTTGAAAAGAAAAATCAAAACTTGGAGATTTGTTACATAAGAGAGAGATGAGGGAGCAAGAGGTATTAAAATTTTCTGGCCTAAATAACTGAGTGGATATTGGGACCTCAACCTAAGATAAGAAAGGAACAAGTGACCAGGAACAGGTTGGGAAATTAAGGAAGGAGAATGGAATATGCTGAATTCTAGATGTTTGTGTTTTCTAATGTAATTCCATTGTGGTCAGAGGCCATACTTTGTATGACTTGAATTCTTTTAAATTTATTGAGATTTGTTTCAAGACACAAAATCTGGTATCTTGATAAATATTTTATGTGCAACTGGCAAGTATGTGAATTCTGTTATGGAAGAAATGTCCTACAAATGTGAATTAAGTGAAGTCGCTTGATAGTGTTATTCAAGTCTTTTCTATCTGCTGATTTTCTGCAACTTGTCCTATCAATTATGGAAGGAAGGTACTGAAATCTACAATTATTGATTATAGATTTGTCTATTTCTCTTTGCTCCTATCTATTTTCCTTCATCTATTATTAAATGCATAAACACAATCGTTATATCTTCTAGATGAATTGACCCCTTTTAATATGAAATGACTGTATTTACTCCTTGTAATATTCTTTATCTGAAATATTTTCTTTTGACTAGTTTTCTTTTGTTTGTACAGTGAATATCTTTCTATTCTTTTGCCTTTAACCTATTGGTATCTATACATTTAAAGTGCATTCCTCATAAGCAGCTTCTTGTGTTGTCTCTTTAAACCAGTTTCTGCCTTTCAGTATGACTTCAAGATCACTAACCTTTTCTTTGGCAATGTCTTATTTACCATTAATCCTATGCAGTGCATTTTTATTCAGACACTATAGCCTTCATCTTTAGAATTACAATTTGTCTCCTTTTTTTATATCTCTCATGTCTCTTTAACTTTTTAAATGTTTGGAATATGTTTTCATGTCACTGTCTGTCAATTCTAACATCTATGAAAGTTCTGGGTCTGATTTGGAACAATTAACTTTTATTATGGGTGTATTTTATTAAATATGACCTAATCTCTAGTTCTACTATCAGTTTATGAGAAGAAAAGGGATAGAGAAACACGTTAACACCAGTAAAGTGCAGAATGTGAGGGGCACCACAGGACAAGCAATCAATTTTGTCAACATATAAAGTGCAAGGAAGGAAAAGAGCTTAAGAGATTTTAACCAAATGCAAAGCGAGTACTTTATTTGGATCCTGACTTGAAGGAATGAACTATATAAAACATTAATAAGAAAATTGGGAAAATTTGAACACTGACTAAAAGTTAAGAAATTGTTCATTTTTAAAGATATTAAAAGACATTATAATGATTTTGTGGTTGCTATCAAAAATAGACTATTGTTTAGAGACACAGTAAAGTATTTATGGGTGCAGTAATATACTGCTTATGATTTGCTTCAAAATAATCCAAGGAGGGAAAGAAAAGATGAGGTTCAGATAGAACAAATTGGCCAAAGAATGATAACTGCTGAAACTGAGTAATGACTACATAATAGTTCATTATATTATTCTCTTTACTTTTATAACACTTGTTATTTTCCCACAATTTAAAAAAATCAGATGTTCCGTTATTTGAGAAGCCTTGCTCTATCCTCTCCCTACTCCTAATAGAATTAATTGTGCTCAAGACTGTTCCCCTACTGTCCAAATTAATTAAACCCTCATTTATCTCCAAATCTTTCTCCCTAATTGGCTATAAACCCTTGAGAGCAAAAATTGTCTTATTAATTTTCTGTTCTTTATATTCCCACCACCAACCACAGAGCAAGGGTGCTCAATACATGGAAACAAATTGGCAGCTCTCTAGCCCCAGTTCACCAAAGTGCCCATGACAGGGAGGGAGGCTGACTCTACCCTATTAAATCAAGTGTCCTTTTAGGTGCTCTGTCCTTTATAAATTCAAGCCATATTGCATATAAATGCATGGCAAAGGAACCAAAGGAATCCTTACGGAAAAACTTGGGCAATAAAACTGTCAAGACAAACTAGGAATCCAACAGGTACTGGCAGGGTCAGCAATACGGAAACTGTTTTATAGTTCACTGTGTACTTCCTCTTCTTACAGGTATGCATTGCACTGTGACCTTTGCAAAGTCCTCTGTCCTGCCCTGCCTTTCTCACAGTACTGTACTAAGTCTTAAATATGATACCATAATGCATTTAAAAGCGTTTTATTTTTTTTTAAACTGGAAAGCAGAATAAAGTTTAAAGCATTATGGCTTCTTCCCAAGACATCCAGGCATCTCACAGAGCACATCAGATTAGCTATTGGAAAAATTGAACTTAGATGAAATTTTCAGTAAGCAAAGTCTGGGTGGTTTTTTTTTTGTTGGTTTTTTTTCAATATAAATATACACACAGCACCTATTCCATGTTGTCCTTGGTGCTGGTGACACAGAGTGAGGACAGCCTAGGTGACCAGAACCTCTCTCATGGAAAACCTAACCCTTGGCTCCCAGGCTTCTTACTCATACTGTTCAATCTCCTGACTGACTTATTTATTAAGTTATTCATATGCTTATGTATTTATTAAGACTTTTAATTAAGAATTTTACAAATACATCCTGATTGGAGGTTTCTAATTATGGGAAAATTTCCGTTTGTCCTTGGAGAGGGCATGATTATGGGCAGGTGGCCTTTGACTTCCTGTGGTAGTCACCAGGAGGAGAATTTTGGGACGCCATTCCCAGGTTGTGTCTTCCTTGCTGATGAGCTTTTGTGTTCACCCATTTTACATAGTGCTAAATCTGGGGAGTGGTTATACGGATGTGTGTCAGAATAATCCATGTAGCTGTGCTTTGAGTTTGGCTTTCTGTATTTTTCTTAAATGTCACAATAACAGTTAAAAAGAAAACTTCCTTCAAAAGTCACACAACTTGTTCACAAGGAAATGTGGCACAGGTGCGGGCGACTGGGAGTATCGGAGCGACCAGGTTTATTGGTCAGTAGCGAAGGCGTCGTGTCTGCCATCTCCCCCCTCAAGGGAACCATTCGGTCAGCTCCAGGAGGGTAAAAGAACTAATGAAGATAACAATTACAACGATTACAAAACGACAATGACAATAAAATCACAGTAATAACAAATCCAAACAGGAGATTCGTATCCAATAAACGGTTGTAAGCGCCACAAATCACGACACCACGGGGCCGCCATACCAAAGACCCCACGGGCAGCGGACATTGCGGCTCTCGCAGCGCCCCTGGCGGCCCCCTTCCCGACACCGGCTGGCGGTGTGGGCGGAGCCTGGCGGGCGGGGCGGGGCGCCGAGCGCGCGGCGGAGGGTGGGCATAAGGGGGAGGAGGTGACGGGCGGACGGGCGGGCGGCTGGGCGGGGCGCGTTCGGGCCTCAGCTCTACACACGCCGCACTCGCCTCCCAGATTCCGCGCCGCCGGGGAGTCTGGTGGCAAGCGCCGTCCGCGAGCCGGGGCAGCAGCCGGAGGAGGAGCCGCGGGCGCTGAGGTAGGCGCGGGGACGGCCGCCGCGCGGCCTGGAACCAGGGCGCCCCCGGCCCTGCCCGAGGGTGGTGGCGAGGCCGGGGGGCGGTGCGCGGAGGCCCGAGCGGGCGGGGCCAGGGCCTGGGGGCGGGGACCGGCCTGGCCAGCGGGGCCAGAGGGGCCTCGCCGAGCTGGGCCAGCGGCTGTGCCGTGGGAGTCGGGGTTTGGGGCGGCGCGGGCTCCAGTGCACGCCCCGCTGGGTCCCGGGCAGTGGCTGCCCGGGAGGTGTGGAAACCGCCTGCCCCGGGGGCACCCACAGCAGAGAAGGCGGGGGACGGCCCTGCCCCTCCCACTTTTGGGGCTCCCAGGCCAGTTCGCCCGCACAGCCCTCGGGAACTTGCTAACAGGAAAGCTTGGCAGAAAAACAAATGCCAACGTTTTGGAAGAACTGAGAGTCACGTCGTTAGGCGCTGAGGCTCTATTTTCCTTCCCCGCCCCCTGCCCAGCCTTAGCCCGAATTGGCCAAAGAAGGATGTGTCACCAGCTCCGGGCCTCGGGCGGGATCCCCGGCCTGGCTGAAAGCAGGAGTACCTGAAACAAAGGTAAACGGAGGCCGGGCACACCCTGGCCCTGCCGTGCGGCCGCCCCCAGGCCGCCTCAGTGGGTCTCTCCCGCGCCGACCCTGGCCGCCGCCTCGGAGGGGCTTTCTCTCGGGGGACCTCTCGATGGAAACCAGCTGGCCGGGCTTGGAGTTGATGTTGCATCTGAACTCTGTTGTGCTCGCATTATTCCCAATCCCTCAACTCTGGTAAAGCTTAAGGAAATTTTACCCAATTTTAGTGGTCAGCAAATGTAAGGGAGGATAAATCGCTGTTTGTAAATTATAATGTATTTTCTTATTAAGAAATGGCCTGAAAACACGAAATAAAAATTCTTAACACGTAAGCAAAAAAGAGTGGTTTGTAGTGCCTTCCAAACTCTGAAGAAGTGCTCCTTCTCAGATCATTTATGTACAAAGCACCCCCTCAAACCTTTGGTCCCAGGCATTTTTCTTTGTTCTTTATTAGTCTCAGGCCTCAGTTTCTTGTAAACGGAGCACCCACTGCTGAGACCCTAAACATTGCTGTACTAGGTCAGGGCATGTGCATCGTGCTCAGTAGGCAGCAGGTTTGTGTAGTAGTAAAACATCATTTTCTTTCTTGATGGTACCATTAAAATTATCTCAGTTTCATTCCTCTCAGAAATATCCATGACTTTTAGTGAAAGCCTTTTAAAAATCTATAGACCACTCCTAATTTATAAATAAAATCTGTTCACATTTCTTGCATCCACATGGCTCTCCTATCTTCTCTGACAGAAGAACTTGAGATACTGTGGGGAAAACTCAGATCTTTTATAAATCTGAGAACTCAGAAATTGAGGACAGGGCAAACAAAGTAAGAAGGTTTTTTCAAAAAACAAAGCTTTGAAGAAGTCTTTATCAGGACTAACCTGGCTGTTGAGGTAAAAAATAGTTGTATGCACTAACAACCTGAATATTAATCAGTTAAAGATTTATTTGAGTTCTTAAGTATTTGCATATTTTAAAATGTAGTTAACATTCTGGACAGTGAAGGGGTATCTGACTTTAATCTGAATTAATTTTACCTTAATGTTTAGCTAAAACCCACTGCCCTAAGAGAATGAAAGTTTAGTTTCATCTAGAAGAGAGTAAAGGATCTGAGAAATTTCAGAGTATGGAGTACTTGAGGGGGGCACTTGTTAAAAGCAAACCATGACTTTGCTTTTTTAAACTCTTCATAAGCTGATCAGTCTCCACTGATTTAGCCCCTGTCACCTTTCAGTACACAGCTAAAGTCTTTCTTAACATCTTCCCTGACACACACCTTACCCTCCCCCCCAAAAAAACCCCACCACCTGGAGTAGAGTTGATCACCCTTTTGAGTTTTACCACTCTTTAAATTAGGCGTTTTCATCTATAGTACTATTGACATTTTGGACCAGGTAATTCGTTGTTGGGGAGGGCTATCCTGGTCATCACAGAATGTTTAGCAGCATTCCTGACCTCTCCTAAATATATACCACTAGTACCTCCCCCCATACACAATTATAGCAAATAGTCACACAATGTACACAGTAGTGGCAATCAAAAAAACCTCCAGATACTGCCAGATGTCCTCTGAGAGAGCCAAAATCACCCCAATTGAGAACCACTGTCCTAAGTAGACTGTTGCCTTAATTAGCATCGGTGACCCTACGTTGTCTTCATTTGGTTATGTGTTGATTTTCTCTGCTGTCCTAAGCTTGAGGGCAGAGGAGTCGTTCATTTATTTACCAAATATCTGAGGAAGGGCATACTTTACCAGCCAGGTGCTAGTTTAGTTCTGGAAATATAGTGATAAAAGGAGCTAGTGTGGTCTTTGTACTCTTGAACATTATTTCTAAAAAGAGTGACACACACGTATAGTGATACAGATACCTCATTGCAATTGTGATAAATTCTAGGAGAAGTACAGAGCACACTGAGTACATAAAACAAGGGTCCTAGTTTGGGAACTAGGAAAGGTTTCCTTGGGAAATGACCTTTAAGGTGAGGGGGACATTGAAGGTTAATAGAAGTTATAAAGTGAAGCATAGGGGGACAATGTATCAGGCAGAAGGAATAAGACCTTTTTTGGGAACTCAGAGGACAATGTGGCTGGAACGTGGAGAGTGGTAGGGGCAGGATGATACAAAATGAATCTGGAAAAGTTGGTAAAGGCTTTCTCTGAGCAGCAGTTCTCAGTCCAGCCTATTCATCGGAATCACAAGAGGACCTTATGGCACATTATAGTGTCTGTATTGGATCCTACTTTCCTCCCCAGCTGCTGTTTGCCCCACACTTTTTATTTTATTTTTTAAGATTTTGTTTATTTATTTGACAGAGATCACGAGTAGGCAGAGAGGCTGGCAGAGAGAGGAGGAAGCAGCTCCCCACTGTGTAGAGCCTGATGCGGGGCTCGATCCCAGGACCCTGGGATCATGACCTGAGCTGAAGGCAGAGGCTTTAACCCACTGAGCCACCCAGGCACCCCTTCCCCACACTTTTTTTAAAAGGATAACCACTAATACTAGTTTTGTGTATTCTAGACATTTTTTTTTGTCAGCATTCAAGCAAATGCATATTCTTAGTTCCTATTGTTATTTACACAAATGGTAGTATTCTGTACACACTATTTTTTTTTTGAGACTTTATTTATTTGAGCAAGAGTGTGCATGAGCAGGGGGGAGAGGGAGAAATAGGCTCCGTGCTCAGCCTGACATAGGGCTCGATCCCAGGACCCTTGGAACCATGACCTGAGCCAAAGGCAGATGCTTAATGACTGAGCAACCAGGCACCCCTGTGCACAGTATTTCTGTTTGCAACAATGTCTTGGAAACCTTTCCATTTCAATATATAGTTTCCTTATTCTTTTGAATGACCTTATAGTATTCCATTGTATGGATATACCACAGATTATTTAACCATTCCTTTATTGGTGAACATTTAAATTTTTTCTAATAATTTACTATAAAGAATAATACAGGCATATGCCAGTTCATGTGTGTGAAAATATCTATAGGATAAATTCCTAGAAATGGAATTATTGGGTCTAACATGTACATATACACATAAATACTGTTTTGTAAAAAGATCAATATGGTCATGTTGAAGAGAATGGTTTAGAAAGAAATGAGTGCTTGTGGGAAACAACTGACCCTAATTAAGGTTACTGAGAGCTATAGACTGCATTTTGTCCTCCCACAATTGAATTTTGAGTCCCTTACCCCTAGTGACTAAACGTGGAAATAGAATCTTTGGTAGGTAATTAGGGTTAAACAGGGTCAAAAGTGTGGGGCCCCAACTCAATAGAATTGGTGGTTTTATAAGTAGAGGAGGTTGGAAAGGCCTTGTGAGCACAGTTAGAAGGTGGCTATCTGCAAGCCACAAAGAGAACCTGACTTTTTCAGACCTTGATCTGGGACATCTCCCCTCCAGGACCGTGAGAAAATTACATTTCTGTTGTTTAAGCAATCCAGGCTATGGTATTTTATTATGGCATCTTGAGCCAATTGCCAAATAACACACAGTGGAGAGGTAGAAGAGAAAAGATTGTAGCCGGGACCATGGTGGTAGCAGAGGAGATGAAGATGGATATAGGAGATATATTTAAGAAGCATAATTGAAAGGACTTAATGATTGAGGGAGAAATGAGTAGGATGACTCCCAGGCTTGCCTAACCAGGTGAATGTTGTGGCTGTTATCTGAGGTAGAGAGCACTAGAAAGGTAAATAGTTTTGAAGTGGGTATAAATCATAGTTCACTTTGGGACTGGTGAGACCTCACCAGTCTCTCTGAGTGGAGAATAACATAAGCTTTGGTAATTCAAATCCATAGCCCAAAGGAGTGGACTGAACTGGGGACCCATATTTAGGTGTGAATTGAGGGGTTGTGGATGGAATTACCGGAGCACTTTGGGAATCTGTAGCCCACAGCTGAATCTGGCTTACACATATGTTTTGTTTTTCCCATGGAATGTTTTTTGTTGTTCAATTTTTAGTTGCCAATAATTTAAAATCTAAAGATTTCCCATGAAAATCTAGATTTGGGTCTTTTCTTTAAAAATGAGAAGATGTAGCACTACTGAGCTGGCTTTCCTGTATGGCAACAATTGGTTGGAGCTAAGTCAACACTGATCCCAGCTGCTTTCTCGTTCAGCAGAGTCCACCACTCCCTAAAACTTACACCTGGCTTGCTTTTTTTTTTTTTTTTTAAGATTTTATTTATTTTTTTGACAGAGATATCACAAGTAGGTGGAGAGGCAGGCAAAGAAAGAGGAGGAAGCAGGCTCCTCGTTGAGCAGAGAGCCCGATGCGGGACTTGTTCTCAAGATCCTGGGGTCATGACCTGAGCCGAAGGCAGAGGCTTTAACCCACTGAGCCACACGGGCGCCCCTGGCTTGCTTTTTTAAAATTTACTTCTCTGATCCTGTAGGCATTTGAGTGTGGAATCCCTGTTCTAGGAAGAGAGAACACAACAGGGATTCTCATCTTGGCTGCACGTTGGAAATATTGGATAATTTAAAATTACTCTTGTTAATACCCACACCAGAAATGTATATTTTTGTTTACTTGGTCTAAATTAAAGCCTGGGATTAAAAAAAAAAAAAAAAAAAAAAACTAACAACTCTTCAGGTGATTCCACTGAGCAGTGGAAGTTGAGACCATTGACAGATTAAAAAGAGAGAGAGCTCAGACCCAGTGTTTCAAAGTTGAGTAAAAGAAGGTTGCTCCAGGATAAGGGATGAGAAGTAGTCAGAGGTACAGTGGAGTGGGATCTTGCTTATAGCTAAGGTATGCAAACCTAACCTAATATACTTGAAGATGTTTTTAATTAGATGAAAGAGAAGTTGATTTCACATGTATACTTACTGTTTGTTTTGCGTATACCTGTATATGTGTATGCTGTTCATTACTGCCTAGAGTTAATGTATACAAAAAACAGCTTTGCTTTATTTAATGGGCCATTTAAAGGATTCAAGAGTAATTTAAACTATGCTCGATATTTTTCTTAGGTGTTTACTTTAGAATCTAATTCCAGTTTAAGTTGTGTCATAAAAGGCATTTTTAAAAAAGAAGAGTTACCAAGTGAAGCTGCAGATTGATGATCAGTTGATTTTAGCAAGATGGAATCGTTGACCTCAGCAAAACCATTTTAGATTGGAAAAGGCAGAGACCAGATTGAAGGGGGTAGAAAGTAAGGAAATGGAAAGGATAAATTTGGGAAATCTTTTGAATTTAGCCTAGAAGGGAAGTGATGAGGGAAGGTCAGGTGTCTTATATGTATGGTAGGTGCAGTCTGTGTTGGTTACCCAAATGCTTCTAGCTCTTGAGGGAGGTAACTTAGTGGTGCCTGATTACCCTTCTCCCCTATATCAGAGGGGTCTTGCTTGTATTTGTTTTGGAGACTTTGTGCTTTCCATTGAGGAGATATTTTGCCAGGACCTTTGAGACTCAGATGTTAGTGATTAGGCCCTTAGTCTCTTTCTTATCTGAAAAGCCTTAGGGCTCCTAAAGGCCAGCGGGGCTCCAGTGACCCTGACATCATCCTCCCATTAAACTGTGAACAAATATCAGATTGTTGTCATGTTGGAAATGGAATACTTGGCTATGTCAGGGAATATGTATCTCCAAATTTCAGATTCCCAAGAGCAGTTTTTTGCAGCTGCTTTAACTTTATATTATAGCTGGTTTTCCAGTTGCATATATGTAAAATTTCTCATACTTTGAAATCTTTATCACTGATGCTCATTAAAGGGTATGGACACAAGTTGGAGGAGACCCTCACTGAGCTCAAAGAGAAGAGAACACGAACAAACTGGTTTCCAAAAGGTTGTGTGAATGCTGGAATGCAATTACCTAGAAGATTGGATTAGAGTGGCTGTCCAGATTGGGTTGTCACGCACATGGCCTGTACCGATCTGTCTCTTATACATCTCTGCCTCATCGGCAACCTTAACCTAGCTAGCATATGAGGTTTAAAGAGTTGTGATCTATAGATACCATAGGGGTTGGAAAATGCCAAGGATTTATTACTGAGGAATGGAGTTTATTAGTTGAAGACATAAGCCCCATTGCTGTACTTTTTTCCGAAAGTAAGAGTGTAATCCTGTGAAGGATTAGTCTTCATAGCTGCTAGTAGTTCCTCCATTAGGTGGATGATGGTTAACTTCTGTATGAAGGATGCCTTTATGACATAAGTAAAAGCCCTTGGTCTACAAAGGTTTATACTGGGAGTCTATGATAAGAAATATTTTATTTAGAAACTTTTGTGTGCTTGAGCAATTATAGGAATTCCACCATCATAAATAAAGTTAGGTACCATACTTGGATTGTGGTAGACAGAGGGAAAAGTTAATTGCAAGGTGGGCCAAAGCTTCTTTGGTTTATAGAGGAAATAGGATATTTTGAGTGGGCAGATGATTTGCAGTCATTTCTTGGGTGCCAAATCTTGATTTGTTAAATGTCAGCTGTGTGATTTTTTTAATAGAACTAAAGCTCACATAACATTAATCAGTTTAACCTAAAGTATACAATTCAGGACTCTCAGTACATTCACAGTGTTGTGTAAGCATTACCATTAATTGCAGACTATTTTTGTCACCCCAGAAGGAAACCCTGTACCCATTTAACAGGCACTCTCTATTGCTCTCTCCCCCTATTTCCTGAAAACCACCAATCTGCTTCTGTCTCTGCGGAGTTGCCTATTCTGGGCATTTCATAGAAGTGGCATCACACAAATGTGACATACTGTGACTAGCTTTTTTCACTTAGCATAATTTGTGCAAGGTTCATTCATGTTGTAGCATGTGTTCCTTTCTTTGAATAATAATCATTCCTTTCACAATGATCATATGATCTCCCTGATATGAGGAATTTGAGAGGCAGGGTGGGGGTGGGGGTTGGAGGGTAGGGAAGAAAAAATTGAAACAAGATGGGGTCAGGAAGGAGACAAACCATTGGAGACTCTTAATCTCACAAAAGAAACTGAGGGTTACTGGGGGAAGGGGGTATGGAGAAGGTAGTTGGGTTATGGACATTGGGGAAGGTATGTGATATGGTGAGTGCTGTGAAATATGTAAACCTGATGATTCACAGACCTGTACCCCTGGGGCAAATAATACATTATATGTTAAGAAAAATAATTTTTAAAAATTATCATTCCTTTCTTTGATTGAGTAATAATTCAATTGTATGGATATACTACATTTTATTTATCCATTCACCAATTGATAGATATTTGGGTTGTTTATTCATTTGGCTATTATAGATAGTGCTACTAAGAGCATTCATGTATAATTTTTTGCTTAAATACCTGTTTTAGTTCTTTTGTGTACATACATAGGAGTGGAATTGCTGGGTCATAAGTAATTCTATGTTTAACTTTTTGAGAAACCATCAAACTGTTTTATATAGCATCTGCAGTATTGTACATTTCCACCAGCAATGTTCTGAAGTTTCTCAGCATCCTTGTCAATACTTGTTATTTTCTGTTTGTTGTTTTTTTTTTTTAAAGAGTGAGAGAGTGAGAGCAAGAGAGGGAAGGAAGAGGAGAGGGAGAATCTTTTTTTATATATAATTTTTTTTTTAAAATTTCAGTGTGCCAGAATTCATTGTTTATGCACTACACCCAGAGCTCCATGCAATACGTGCCCTCCATAATACCCACCACCTGGCTCCCCCAATTCCCACCCTTCTCCCCTCCAAAACCCTCAGATTGTTTTTCAAAGAGTCCATAGTCTCTCATGGCTCATCTCCCCCTCCAGTTTCCCCCAACTCCCTTCTCCTCTCCATCTCCCCATGTCCTCCATGTTATTTGTTATGCTCCACAAATAAGTGAAACCATATGATAATTGACTCTCTCTGCTTGACTTATTTCACTCAGCATAATCTCTTCCAGTCCTGTCTATGTTGATAAAAAAGTTGGATATTCCTCCTTTCTGATGGAGGCATAATACTCCATAGTGTATATGGACCACATCTTCCTTATCCATTCGTCCGTTGAAGGGCATCTTGGTTCTTTCCACAGTTTGGCGACCGTGGCCATTGCTGCTGTAAACATTGGGGTACAGATGGCCCTTCTTTTCACTACATCTGTATCTTTAGGGTAAATACCCAGTAGTGCAATTACAGGGTCATAAGGAAGCTCTATTTTTAATTTCTTAAGGAATCTCCACACTGTTTTCCAAAGTGGCTGCACCAGCTTGCATTGCCACCAACAGTGGAAGAGGGTTCCCCTTTCTCCACGTCTGAAGAGGGAGAATCTTAACCAGGCTCCACGTCCAACACCAAGCCTGATGCAGGGCTCAGTCTCACAACCCTGACATCATGACCCAAGGAGAAATTGAGTCAGATACCTCACCAGCCGAGCCACCCAGGTGCCCCACTGTTTTTGGTTTTTGGGTTTTTTTTTTTAAAGTTTTTATTTTAATTCCAGTTAGTGAACATACAGTGTTACATTAGTTTCAGGTGTACAATATAGTGATTCATTTCTATTCATTACTCCTTTCTCATCACAAGTGCACTCCTTAATCCCCATCACTTATTTAACCCAACCCCTCTCCCCTGCCACCCTCCAGGGGTTTTTTGGTTATAGCTATCCTAGTGGGTATGAAGTAATATCTCGTGATTTTGATTCACATTTTCTAAATGACTAGTAAATAATGTTGAGCATCTTTTCATGTCCTTTTTGGTCATCTGTATATCTTCTTTAGAAAGACATCTATTCAAGTCCTTTGTCCATTTTTTAATTGGATTGCTTGTCTTATTGTTAAGTAGTTGTTAAGGGGTCTTTATACATTCTGGATACCAGACCCTTGTCAGATATATTGTTTGCACGTATTTCTCCCATACTGTGTGTTGCTTTTTCACTTTTTTGATAGTGTCCTTTGTACACTGGCTTCTAATTCTAATGAAGTCAAATTTCTGTTCTGTTCTTTTGTTGCTTATACTTTTGGTGTCCTAAGAATCCATTGCCAAATCCAAGATCGTGTCAGTTTACCCCTATGCTCTCTTCTAAGAGTCTATAGTTTTAGTTCTTACGTTTAGGTCTTTGATCAGTGTTGAGTTAATTTTTGTGTGTGACATAGCGTCCACCTCCATTCTTTTGCATGTGGATATCCAGTTGTCCCAGCACTATTTCTTGAAAGAGATGTGTGTTGTTGGTTTTTTTTTTTTTTTTAAGATTTTGTTTATATATCACACAGAAGGAGAGAAATAGAGAGGGAATACAAGCAGAGGGAGTAGGAGAGGTAGAAGCAGGCTCCCCATCAAGCAGGGAGCCCGACATAACACAGGGCACCATCCCAGGACTCTGGGATCATGGACTAAGCCACCCAGGCACTCCGAGATGTGTGTTCGTATGCAAGTCTCCGGCCCTGTGCTTTCTTATATGTGAAATGAAAGTGTTAAGAATACTTGCCTCGATTGGGAGAAGGGGGTGGGATTATGGACATTGGGGAGGGTATGTGCTTTGGTGAGTGCTGTGAAGTGTGTAAACCTGGTGATTCACAGACCTGTACCCCTGGGGATAAAAATATATGTTTATAAAAAATAAAAAATTAAAAAAAAAAAAAAGAATACTTGCCTCGGGGTGCCTGGGTGGCTCAGTGGGTTAAATTAAAGCCTCTGCCTTTGGCTCAGGCCATGATCTCAGGGTCCTGGGATTGAGCCCTGCATTGGGCTGTCTGCTCAGCAGGGAGCCTGCTTCCTCCTCTCTCTCTCTGCCTGCCTCTCTGCTTACTTGTGATCTCTGTCAAATACATAAACAAAATCTTAAAAAAAGAATACTTGCCTCACAAAGTTGTAAGATAAAAAGAGAAGGTGAATGTTTAGCAGTAAAAATGACTGAACAAATGATTATTATTATTTTGCTTTTGTCATATGTATAAGGTTCCTGTAAGTTAGTATCTTTCAGCAACCAACAGAAGTCTTCCATCTAGTGGATAGTGAGTCATAACATAGAGGATTGGGGACTGTGTTGTACCCCTGAGTACAAAGTCAGATGGCCCTAATGCAGGAGGTAGTTGGAGAGATTGTACTTATCCAAAATTTAATGTATGTGTTCTTATAGAGCATGTGTTTGTCAAATTCTGTTGCTATTCCTCTCAAATTTAGGTGTTCTAGGTATGTAAGGAATAGTTGTAATTTAATTTTTTTAGTCTTTAAAACTGAAGAGTTTTCAGGCATAGTAGAAAAATAAAGGCAGTTCTTTTTATTGGGCTAAGGATTGTCACATTTTACTGTATCAGCTTTTAAATGTCTAGAATGAAGACTTTTCCTGATTGCTTAGTTCAGTCAACAAATATTTCTTGAGTTGCTGCTATGTGCTATGTGGCAGCCACTGTACTAAATATTAGAGATATAATGCCTTAACATATAAGACCAAACTCTTGATCCTGCATCCCCTTCTAAATCTGTTCCTTTCTACAGTTGTTTAACTCACTGAGTCCAGTTCCTTCCTGCCAGTCCGTCTCGAATCCATACTAATCAGGCCCTTACCTCCCCTCCCCAATCAAGACCTCAACATTGCCAATCTGTCAAGTGATTCAGTTCTCAGTTTTTCTTTTACTTGATCTTTCAGCAGCATTCTGCCCAGTTGATTGTTCCTCTTTCTTTGAAATGCTTTAACTTAGCTTCCAGAACACTACTTTCTCTGGATTTCCCCCCACCTTACTAGAGGATTCTATCTCAGTGTTCTTGCTAGTTCCTCATCAACTTCCTGATCACTAGGTGTTGGGATGCCTCTTACCTCTCAAACTTGTATTCTTCCTTATCAACACTATTTCCTTGCATTTCACCCAGTCTCGTGACTTTAAATACCATCTATATGCCAAAAACCACATGCCAGTGACTTCCAGATTTTATCTCCAAGTTAGACCACTCCTCTAAATCCCACACTCTGATATCAGAGTGCCTACATGACCTCTCCATTTGGATATCTAATAGACATTTCAAAACTGAATTCATTTTCCCCCTCCAAAACCACCCTTTTTGTTGCCTACCCCATCTCAGTAAATAGCAACTCCCTTCTTCTAGTAGCCCAGGCCAAGAACTTTGGAGTCATTGTTGACTGTCACCTTTCTTCCCACATTCAGTTTGTCAGCAAACCCTGTTGGCTCTTCTTTCAGAAGGTATTTACTTTTAGAACGTATCTAGAATTGGTCATTAATGCCAGTATCTCTTCAGCTTTCACCTTCTCCAAACCACCAGTATATATCTCCTGAATAATTGCCCTCTCCTAATTCTTTTTAGCCTGCTTTTGTCCTTGCCCTTGTACAGCTTGTTCTCAATGCAGCAGCTAGAGGGACACTGTTAAAAATCAGTTCTTAGCTCAGAGGCTTTATGCTTACCTACAAGGCCCTATATAATCTAAACCCCCACTTACCTCTCTGACCTCCTCTTCTGTTAATCCCTGTGCTTACTTTGTCAAAGTCACAAAAGGCACTTTGTTCTTCCTCCAATAAACCAGCCCTAGGCCCTGTGCTTTCCCCCACTATCTACAAAGCCCCCTCCCTTACTTCCCTTCTGTCTTCAGTAAAGTTCACTTTCTCGAGTACTCCCTGTCTCCTTCCCTTTCAAACCCTGCTTCCCAGAGCTCTTAGTACTCTGGGTGCTCCTGCTACCCTACCCCTGAGACTGAGCGGTAAAGCTATCTCTTTCCCCCCCTGTTTATTTATCTTTAAGCTTACATTTGAACAGAATCGCTTCAGTTAAAATAGTTTGAAAACTGCTTGTCTACAAGTTTAGAAGTAAAAAGCAGAGATTAGCTGCTGTGAATGGAGATGTCATTAAGGACTTAGAAATCATAGCAAGGGCATGCTTATCCTTTCCATTTTGTAGGTCATAGGCACAGTCCTTATTTTAAAGTACTGGGTGTGGAGCCCTATAATACTGCTACTATGAGTACTGATGAACACAATGCTCCTATTAGTGTCAAGCACTTCCCTCAAGCACTGAGGCTCAGCATTTGTCTCCTTCAACATGATGTCTTGTTACTCTGGCAGTGGGTTGGGACCCCCTTCCCATGGTAAGCCCTGTTCAGTAGCAGAGACAGCTTATTTGGTGCTGGTAGGAGTATTGGGAACCATGAATTAAAAGGCAGTTAAGAGTTATATACAATAGAATGTGTTGATTCTACTGTGAGATGTTCTAGACTCTAAGAGGGCAAACAGATCATATCCAGTATAGTCTCCCTAGATAGCAAGTTCAGAAGCTTCATCCCACTCATTGTTTCTCAGTCTGTCTGCAAACCTGCAGGCCTTCTCACCAGTTATTGTTATGAAAGGCTGAAATGGTGCTGGTTTTGAGTTGCTATTTTAAAAGATGGTGCATTATTTCTAATGAATTTTTAACCAACAAGTATTACATAAATAATATTCTCCTTGCCTTGGCCCTTTTCCTAGATGAGCTAACTCCCTAGATTACAAACAAGTAGGTAATGTAATTTCAGATAATGGTAATAGTGCTATGAAGAAAAATAATGTTCCATAATAATGAATATTTAGGTTGTTTCCAATTCTTCCGTCTTTTAACGTTACTGTGATGAACATCCTTGTACTTACACAAGTGTGTGATGTTTGTATTGCATAAATTCTGAAAGATGGAATTGCTGGATCATATGATCATATAACCAAAATTTTAATACATACTGCCAGTTGGTCCACAAAGTGTCTATACTGATATTATGTATAATATAATTAAAAGTAGTAATGTGTTTCAGTTTATCAATCAATAAAAATATTTCCACTATTTTTTATTTACACTAGCAATATTGAATACATTCTCTTTATAAAAAAAAAAAAACACAAGGCTAAAAATCCTCATGCCATCTACCAATTTACAAATTTTTACCTCTTTTAGAAGTTTTAAAAACTCATGTTTCCTTTGAAACAGACGAAGACCTAATGTGTCCTTGTTTTTGATTTATTTCCCTGTGATTGAATATTTTTCTTGAGTTTTTGACCATTTGTATTTCTTTTTCTGGGTTTTGTTTTTTGTTTTTTGTTTTTTTTAGATTGCACAATAAAGAATGCTAGTTACGGGCGCCTGGGTGGCTCAGTGGGTTAAGCCACTGCCTTCAGCTCAGGTCATGATCTCAGGGTCCTGGGATCGAGTCCCGCATCGGGCTCTCTGCTTGGTGGGGAGCCTGCTTCCCTCTCTCTCTCTCTGCCTGCCTCTCCGTCTACTTGTGATTTCTCTCTGTCAAATAAATAAATAAAATCTTTTAAAAAAAAATGCTAGTTACATCCTGTGGTCTATTCTTCCTTCATCTTTAGTCATGGGAACCCCAGCTTTTATCCAAGCCCTTTTCTGCCCATTTGGAGGACAACATTCCCTGGCCTCCTTAGAGCTAAGTGTTACCATATGAGTTTTAGCTGATGATGCATAAGCAGAAGTGTTTAGTATAATTTTCTGAAATTTCCTTAAAGAGAGAAGGCACTCTCTGATTCATTCCTTACCCTTCTTATATTGGAACATGGATACAATGACTGGAGTTCTAATAGCCATCCTGTCTGTCAAGACTGTCACTATAGTTCAGTGAGCCAGAAAACCTGGGTCTCTGAGCTGTTGGTGGAGCCACTTCACCAACCCTCAACTTATGCTGTCTGAGTGAGAAATTTAACTTCTGTGAGAAATTTAACTTCTGTCTTGTTTAAGCACTCTTATTTTTGGTTTTTCTGTTATATGTGGCATAACAAATACTTGTCTTATTTATTTATAGGAGCTCTTTGTGCCCTAGATAGTCATCCTTATTATAAAAATGGTACAGTTCCTCCAGTCTAAGTCCTCTCCCTTTGTTTGTAATAGTTTTTAATTTTGATCTCGAATTTACTTTTCTTTGCCTTTATAGCTTTTGATTTTACTTTTTTTTTTTACAACTTTTAAATGGACATTTCTCCTGCCCTGAAAATCTAAACATAGAATCTTACATTTTTTTATACTTTTATACAGAATTTAGGTCTCTAATTCATCTGGAGTTTATTTTTATCTGTGGTGTAAGGGAGGAATCTTGTTTAGTTGGCCGTTCATTTGGAATAATCTTTATAACAAGTATCATGTCAAATTATCAGTTAATAAATTTTCATGGGCGCCTGGGTGGCTCAGTGGGTTAAGCCGCTGCCTTCGGCTCAGGTCATGATCTCAGGGTCCTGGGATCGAGTCCCGCATCGGGCTCTCTGCTTAGCAGGGAGCCTGCTTCTCTCTCTCTCTCTCTGCCTGCCTCTCAGTGTACTTGTGATCTCTCTCTGTCAAATAAATAAATAAAATCTTTTTTAAAAATAAATAAATAAATAAATTTTCATATATGCATGGGATGGTTTTAGAACTGTTTAGTTTCATTGATCTTTGGTTCTTTGCCAGTAATATACTTTTAATTACTGTAGCTTTATAATGTGATTTTTGGTGAGGCAAAACTAAATGTTAAATGGCTATAGCACAATATTTGGAAAACGTGTTAGGTGAAGAGTATAACAGTACAATGAACATTTGTTACCCATTGCTCAGTTTAAGGGAAATATATTGTTATTTCTTTTTATTTCCCCCCCACACACACCTCCCCTCACCCAAAGTTGTATTAACTCCTGCACATTTCTCTTCTCTGTGAAATTTTAGAGTCATCTTATAAATTGATCTTAGAATTAATTTGTATCATTGAAGACAGTAATAAATAATAATATAATAATTAATAATATTAATAGAATAATAATAATATTAATAGAAGCGGTATTAATAACTGCTTTTTGGAAATTGATAAATTGTTTAAATGCTTTTCCCATTTAAAAACAACAATTCGAGTAATGTGATGTGAACAACATTAAGAGATACTAGTTGAATGTGATTACAATCTACAGTTGTTGTTAGTTTATCTGTTTTGGTGGCTTGTGACTATTATACTATTTTTATTTTTTTATTGAGATTTAATTAACATATAACCATATTAGTTTTAGATGTACAACATAGTGACTCGATATATGCATATATTGTGAAATCATCACCACAATGTCTAGTTAACATCCATTGCCACATAGTTACAGTTTTTTTCTTGAGATAAGAACTTTTAAGATTTAGTCTCATCAACTTTCAAATATACAATACAATATTATTAACTGTAGTCACCATGCTATACATTACATCCCCAGGACTTAATTATTTTATGATTAGAAGTTTATACCTTTTGACCACTTTCACCCATTTTTCCCACGCCCTGCCCTCCACCTCTATCAACCACCAGTCTGTTCTCTACATCAGTTTGGGCTTTTGGGCCTTGTGAGTTTTTTTTTTTTTTTTTTTAGATCTCACGTAAGTAAGCTCACACAGTATTTGTCTTTCTCTTACTTCCGTCAGCATAATGCCCTCAAGGACCATCCATACTGTTGCAAATGGCAAGATTTCCCTCTTTTTATGGTTGAATATTTCATTGTGTGTACACACTACATTTTCTCTGTTCATTTATCCATTGATGGATACACAATCATAGATTGTTTCCATGTGTGGCTATTATTTATAATAATGTTGCAGTGACCATGGGGATGTAGATATCTTTTTTAGTGCTTTCTTCTCTTTCAGATAAATACCCAGAAGTGGAATTGTTAGGTCATATGGTAGTTACACTTGTAAATTTTTGAAGAAGTTCCATACTTTTTTTCAGTGGCTGCACCAGTTTACTTTCCTACCAGCAGCGCACAAGTGCTCCCTTCTCTCCACATCCTTGCCAACACTTATTTCTTGTCTTTTTATAATAACTGCTCTTATAGGTGTGAAGTGATAATTCATTGTGATTTTGACTTACATTCTCCTGATGATTAGTGATGTTTAGCACCTTTTTGTGTACCTTTTGGCCATCTCTATATTGTCTTTGGAAAAATTTCTATTCAGATCGTCTGCCAATTTTTTAATTGGATTTCTTGAGGTTTTTTTTGCTATGGAGTTGTATGAGTTCTTTACATATTTTAATGTTAATCCATTATCAGATATATAATTTGCAGATATTTTCTCCTATTCACTAGGTTTCCCTTTCATTTTATTGATGGTTTCCTTTGTTGTGCAGTTAAAAGTTTTTAGTTTGATGTAGTCTCACTTGTTTACTTTTGCTTTTATTGCCATCTCTTTTGGTGTCAAATCTAAAAAATCCTCACCAAAACCAATGTCAAAGAGCTTGTTGCTTGTGTTTTCTTCTAGGAGTTTTATGGTTTCAGGTTTTACATTCAATTTTCAATCCATTTTTATCTGATTTATGTGTATGGTGTAAGAGATAGATCCAGTTTTATTTTTGTGCATGTGGTTATTCAGTTTTCCCAGGACCAGTTATTGAAGAGACTGTCCGTTCCTCCCCCTGTTTATTCTTGACTCCTGTGTCTTAATTAATTGACCATATATAAGTTTATTTTGGGGTTCTATTCTGTTCCATTAATTTATGTGTCTGTTTTTATTTTAATACTACATTGTTTTGATTACCATAGCTTTGTATTATAGTTTGAAATCAGGGAGTAATGCCTCCTGATTTGTTCTTACTGCTCAAGATTGCTTTGGCTAGTCACAGTCTTTTGTGGTTCCATACAAATTTTGGAATTGTTTTTTTATTTCTATGAAAAATGTCATTGGAATTTTGATAGGGATTGAATTGCATCTGTAGATTGTTTTCTGTAGTTATAGACATTTTGACAATATTAATTCTTCCAGTATATGAGCATAGAATATCTTTACATTTATTTGTGTTCTTCAGTTTCTTTCATCAGTGTCTTATAGTTTATAAAGTACAGGTCTTTCACTTCCTTATGAAATTAATTCCTAGGTATTTTATTCTTTTCCCATGCAGTTATAAATAGGATTGTTTTCTTGATTTCTCTTTCTGATAACTTATTATTAGTGTATAGAAACAGAACTGAGAGGGGCACCTGGGTGTCTCAGTGGGTTGGGCCTCTGCCTTCAGCTTTGGTCATGGTCCCAGGGTCCTGGGATTGAGCCCCACGCTGGGCTCTCTGCTCAGCAGGGAGCCTGCTTCCTCCTCCTCTCTCTCTCTCTCTGCCTGGCTCTCTGCCTACTGGTGATCTCTGTCAAATAAATAAATAAAATCTTAAAAAAAAAAAAAAAAAGGAAGCACAACTGAGTTTTGTATATTGGTTTTTGTGACCTGCAACTTTACTGAGTTCATTTATTCTAACAGTTTTTCAGTAGAGTTTTCAATATATGTGATTATAGCATCTACAAATAGAGAAAAATTTACTTTTTTCTTTCTGATTTGGATGCTTTTTTTTTTTTTGATGCTTTTAATAAAATTTATTTTTCTAGGGCAACTGGGTAGCTCAGTTGTTAAGCATCTGCCTTCATTTCAGACCATGATCCTGAGGATCTAGGATCAAGCCCCATGTGGGGCTCCTTGCTTGGGAGGAGTCTGCTTCTCTCTCTCCCTGTGCCCCTCCATCCCACTCGTGCGCTCTCTCTCTCTCTCTTTCGCTTTCAGATAAATAAATAAAATCTTTAAAAATTTTTCTTTTTCTTGCCTAATTGCCCTAAGACCTTTGATACTACGCTGAACAAAAGTGAGCGTATGCATCGTTGCCTTGTTCCTATTCTTGTTGAGTATGATGTTAGCTGTGGGCTTGTCATACATGGGCTTTCTTTTGTTAAGGTACATTCTCTCTACACCCACTTTGTTGAGAGTTTTTATCATGAATGGGTGTTGTATTTTGTCAAATACGTATCATGCATCTCATGAGATGATTATAAGATTTTTATCCTTTATTTTGTTAACATCATATATTGTATCATATAATCAATGTAATCATATATTTCATTGATTTATGGATATTGAACCATCCTTGCATCCTTGGAAAAGATCCCACTTGATCATGGTACATGATGCTTTTGTTATTCTTGAATTTGGTTTGCTAATATTTTGTTTAGGATTTTTGTATCTATGTTTATCAGGAGTATTGGCCTATAATTTTCTTTTCTTGTAATGTCGTTGGCTAGTTTTGGCATCCAGATAATTCTAGTCCTGTAAAATGACTTTGGAAGCATTTTCTCCTCTATTTTGGGGGGGGAGGTGGTGGGAGGAAGATTTTGAAGAGGACCATTACACTGTTTTTAATTGTTCTTAGTCGCAAGTTTAATTTGTACTCATAATTGGCCATTGCTTAGAAGTAGAACATGTGTAAAACACATGTTAAAACATCATAAATTAGTGAGGAGCATGAAAAATAATAATTCTGAAGAAGTATTTCAAGATGTCCCTTATGGAATATGTAAGCTGTATTCATCTGATCAAAATTTTTCTAAAACATCAAGATGTCTCTAATACTAAACAAACTACATGATTAAAGGAAGCTGGTAAAGGGCATGAGGGAATTCTCTGTTTTATCTTTGCAGTTACTCTGGAAATTATAACTATTTCAAAATATAATTTTTTTGAAAAAAATTATTATAGCCCTCCCCTATCTCTGCTCATGTTCTCTCTCACTCTCTGCAATAAATAAAAAAACAAAAAAGTATGATAAATTTAGAAGCATTAGATAGGCATGCCTTATGTTTAAAATTATACATGTATTCATATATGCATATAATTGGCATTTGGTATTTCCTATTCTTAAGGTCACTCTAGAGAAAATAATTTTAGATTGGTTCAGTAAATATAAGTAGCAAGGTAAAGATATTCTGTTGAATCTCATGTAATATAGAAGGGGCCTAATCAAATTAAGATGGATTGTCAATTAAAAGTCTCCATTTTGTATTAAATAGGAAGAGGTTTGCTTTAAAAATTTTCAACTTACTATACAATGGTATTGTAGACAGCTGAATGTTTATTCTATTATGATTGATCATTCTCTGATCAATCAGATCAGAGGTTGAGGTACTTAAAAATCTAAAAAGGAAAAATTTAAACACTTGAAAATATGACAAAGAAAAAATATGGGGTTATTCTATCCAATTTGGCTTTTCATTTGTTTTTGTTGTTGTTGTCGTTGTTGTTTTTAAAGATTTTATTTATTTATTTGACAGAGATCGCAAGTAGGCAGAGAGAGAGAGGAGGAAGCAGGCTCCCCACTGAGCAGAGAGTCCGATGTGGGGCTCAATCCCAGGACCCCAGGATCATGACCCGAGCTGAAGGCAGAGGCTTTAACCCCCTGAGCCACCCAGGCACCCCATGGCTTTTCATTTGTTGGTAAAATACCTATAATGTACAGTTTGCTGAGAATGTCTCTCAAAGAGGAGCATGAAACCATTTCTCCTACCTTGATATTTAAAAACTAAACCTGCAGGGGTGCCTGGGTGGCTCAGTGGGTTAAACCCTCTGCCTTTGCTTGGGTCCTGAATCTGGGGTCCTGGGATTGAGCCTCGCTTCCAGTTCTCTGCTCAGCAGGGAGCTTGCTTCCCTCTCTCTCTGCCTGCCTCTCTGCCTGCTTGTGATCTCTCTCTGTCAAATAAAAAAAAAAAATCTAAAAACTAAACCTCCAACTTATGGAAGAATCCCAAGTATCAGGTTTAAAGAAATCATTTTGTTTATTTTGGATGCTGTAATGCAAATTAAATTTCACCTGCATTTCAACATACATTAGGTGCTAAGTCCCCCTCTTTTGTTTGTTTGTTGTTTTGTTTTTTAATTATTGTGTAAATCACCATACAATACATAATTAGTTTTTGATGTAGTGTTCCAAGATTCATTGTTCACCTCTAACACCCAGGGCTCCATGCAATATGACTCCTCCTTAATACCCACCACTGTGCTCACCCATCCTCCCACTCCCCTCCCTTCTAAAACCCTCAGTTTGCTTCTCAGAGATCACAGTCTATCATTGTTCGCCTCCCCCTCTGATATTACCCCCCTTCGCTTTTTCTTTCCTTCTCCTGATGTCCTCCATGTTATTCCTTGTGTTTTGTTTTGTTTTGTTTTGTTTTTTTAAGATTTTGTTTATTTATTTGACAGGCAGAGATCACAAGTAGACAGAGAGGCAGGCAGAGAGAGAGAGGGGGAAGCAGACTCCCTGCTGAGCAGAGAGCCCGATGTGGGGCTTGATCCCAGGACCCTGAGATCATGACCTTAGCGGAAGGCAGAGACTTACCCCACTGAGCCACCCAGGTGCCCCATATTCATTGTGTTCTACAAGTAAGTGAAACCATATGATAATTTTAAGTCCCCATCTTTTAATTTAATACATTTGGATGGTTGGAAATCCATCTTTTAACTTTTTGATAATTTCATTGGATAACATATGATTTTCTTTACATGATAAAACAATTCATCAGTGAGTAGAAGTCAAAATTTGTCCTTAGATATTATCAGCATAAAGACTTTGCTATATGAACTTTATAACAAATCTTTAGTAGTAATATGTTGACTTAAGAATATTTTTATTTAAATTTGCCTTATCATATGTCATACAAACTTTTTAAATGATTTTTTTAAATTACTAAGGAGGTTTGTAGTATTACTTTTTAAAGTTCATTAGTCAAAAAAGGTTGGGAATCACTGATCTGCACTGTAGACCTGATCACCGAAATTGTGCTGATTGATGTCAGGTTGGGCCTAGATTCAGAATGGCCAGCCTGGAAGTGGGTATATCATATGATGATATGATATATGATATGATATATGACATGTAGAGGGATAGGGTGTATCATATGATGAGACCCTTTAACTGAAGAGCACAGTGTTGCTGCTAACTTCCCAGGGGGTAATAATTTCCCCCTTTCAATCCATGTTGTTGCTTTGATCTTAAGAGTAGGCAGATGGGCATGTGTATTGCCCATCTGCCTTTCTTCATTAGAATCAAAGATTAGAATGTTCAAAAGATTCTGTGCAGCTAAAAACCGTGGTAAGTGTTCATTTACAGATGATGGAGGTTTTTTGGGCCAAAGATTTAAGAGAGTGACCAAGTTATGGAATGAAGTAAAGTATCAATGAAAGCAAGAGCTAAAAGAAAAATAGAGGATGATGATGTATGTTTGCATGTCGGATAAATTGATCCATTTTAAGGAATAAATATCCAGTTAAAGATATACAAGTAAAATGTTGTTTATAGGAAAAATATACAGGGAGTATATCCGTTCACTCCAGTTTTATTAAATACAGCCAGCTATGATGGAAATGAAACATGCTTGTCTCTCTTTCTCTATTATGTCTGCTCTACTTAACACCAGCTTCTCCTGCCATGTTGCTTATCATGAATGTCCCAAAACAGTGGCCTTAGTCATCAAATATGTAGGACCTTTAAGACCTAGAGTTCTTAGCTAATGACAGTGTTTCAGTGCTTCAGTTACAAGTCCCCAGGAGAGAAAATGTCTTTGGCCTTCCTTAAGTCAGCATCCCAACTAAATTTAACCAGGAATGGAAAGTGTGTGATGCACAGAGTTGCTTCATTGAGCCTGCAGACAAGGCAGATCTCTAAGAAGTAGAAACATCTCTTGTTCAGTTATGTAAGAGAGAAGACTCATTTGAAAAGGAATTAATTGGTTCCCTAAGTTCAGGGGGAAGTGTAAAATACCTATCCCTCCAAGAAAAGAACGTCAGCAATGTCATAGGAAAGAAGATTAGGCCAGTCTACAATATGAACAACTGCCCATTCTGTGGGCCTAGGCAGCTTTGTTACCCCAGTAATCTTTGCAGATGATTCCTACCTAGCAGGAATGGGAACCCTAGGAGATGAGATGCAGTATATGACTAACTTGAGGAATATAACCAAACATTTCCTCAATACCTGTACTGTAATGACTATCAAGATATCCTTGGGCCAAAAATTCGCAAGACAGGAAACAACGTGTGTTGGAGAGGATGTGGAGAAAGGGGAACCCTCTTACACTGTTGGTGGGAATGCAAATTGGTGCAGCCACTTTGAAGAACAGTGTGGAGATTCCTTAAGAAATTAAAAATAGAGGGCGCCTGGGTGGCTCAGTGGGTTAAGCCGCTGCCTTCGGCTCAGGTCATGATCTCAGGGTCCTGGGATCGAGTCCCGCATCGGGTTCTCTGCTCCGCGGGGAGCCTGCTTCCTTCTCTCTCTCTCTCTGCCTGCCTCTCTGCCTACTTGTGATCTCTCTGTGTCAAATGAATAAATAAAATCTTTAAAAAAAAAAAAAAAAGCTCTTTAAAAAAAAAAAAGAAATTAAAAATAGAGCTTCCTTATGACCCTGCAATTGCACTACTGGGTGTTTACCCTAAAGATACAGATGTAGTGAAAAGAAGGGCCATCTGTACCCCAATGTTTATAGCAGCAATGGCCATGGTCACCAAACTGTGGAAAGAACCAAGATGCCCTTCAATGGACAAATGGATAAGGAAGATATGGTCCATATACACTAAGGAGTGTTATGCCTCCATCACAAAAGATGAATACCCAACTTTTGTATCAACATGGACGGGACTGGAAGAGATTATGCTGAGTGAAATAAGTCAAGCAGAGAGAGTCAATTATCATATGATTTCACTTATATGTGGAGCATAACAAATAACATGGAGGACATGGGGAGATGGAGAGGAGAAGGGAGTTGAAGGAAATTGGAAGAGGAGATGAACCATGAGAGACTGTGGACTCTGAAAAACAATCTAAGGGTTTTGAAGGGGCGGGAGGTGGGAGGTTGGGTGAGCCGGGTGGTGGGTATTATGGAGGGCACGTATTGCATGGAGCACGGGGTGTGGTACCTAAACAATGAATTCTGTTATGCTGAAAAGAAATAAATAAATAGAGAAAAAAAAAGGTATCCTTGGGCTCTGGCCAAGGATATGGCTACAGTCATGATAAAAGTCTGTTTTGGTGGATGACAAATAAAACTTGGAATCCCTTATAATTTTCATTCATATCACCTAGCTTGTTAACCACTGGTAATCAGATGTCCTAGTAACATGTAATGGGGATTGGTTTGTCTTAACCCCTTCATGCATAGACCAGGAGAGTAGTAGCAAGGGCACTCAATAGGAGAAGCACCACCAGAGGTAGGTGGTGACAGTAGGTAGTAGTAGGTAGTACTGAATGACCGTGCTACCAGCAGAAATTCTTAATGGTCTCCAGTTATCAGTATGAATGTGTCACTTTTCCAAGTCCTGGTTGACAAAATGTTTTGAGATGCTTGGGTAAGCAAATATGCAGGAATACATTCTTCAGGGATTTGGGTGTAGGTTAGCTATAAGTTTGGAGATCATGGTGATCCAGAGCCCTCCTTACTGGTGACCTAGAAATCTATCTGATGTGTACACTCTTAAAAGAACTAGCCTAGCTCTAGTACAAGCATAATTGAGCCTCTTGTTGGCTGCCTTTCTGAGTGTGTGTGTGTGTTGGAAGGGAGTGCTGGGTCATGCAGTTCTAGTGGATTGTCTTCTGTACTTTGCCTATCAGTACTAGGTCATTTGTGATGGATGCCAGGAGTGCTGGTCTTAGGTTCAGAGCATATGCTAAACTTCTGTATCAGGTAAAATGCAAGATTAAGCTGAGCAGTTATCAGAAATGTCCAAGAGGGCTACTTCATCCTAGATAGCATGAATTGAATCAGTCCCTCCCCAAACTGGTTATAAAAGGTCTTGGTCAAGGAAACAGAAATGGGTAGCATGTTAGCGAATTGCCTCCCCTCTTCTTCTCTTCCTCATTAAGAGCTTTCTCTGTATTGGCACTGTTTTGGTGTTGAGAGACAATGTTGAATAATAAGGTGCTTCTCCTTGCTTTTGTGGAATGGAATGTTCATTCTGTTGCAAGGATATTACAGATTGTGTAAACAGTATAACAGTTTCAGGTAATGATAGTGCTATACAGACAGTAAACTAGATAATGGAGTAGAGAGTAATGAGATGAGCTTGGTCAAAGGTGAGGAACAGGCTGTTGGAGGAACTAAAAAAAGGCCAGACAGTACAAGGTGAAGTCAGGGAAATGGTAGGCAGATTCTGGAGTTGTATTAGGCTGTTGTTAAGAAGTTTAGATTTTGTTCAAACTGGAGCATTTTAAACAGAAGAGAAATTCATCCTGACTTTTATGATTCTTGTGCTGTTTGGAGAATGATTGGAGTATGGAAAGGCAAGAATGGAAGTGGAGACCTGGCAAAGGCCATGACAATGGTGCAAATTAGAGATAATCATTTGGACCAGATTCTAGCAGTGAGAAAGTCAAAATTGAGAGAGATTTTGGAGATTGGGTGGCAAGCCTTAGTGAATGAATTTGTATTCCAGATATGGTCTACATTTATGGCAGATAGCTATTCCACTTTTCCGGACTTCTAAACACCTACCAAGATACTTGTAAAATGGCCCAATAATGTATTCAGGTTTTGTATGTTCTGGGCTATTGGGTTATCTGTACAATAAGTAATTAATAGCAAACCCTTGCTTGGCCTCAGCTGCAGGATACAGGGATTCCCTCAGTCCTACATGCAGAATGTCAGCTGAATAAAGAACTTTGGGAATGTCTCATGGGTCCTATAATACTCCTCAGGGTACCTGACGCCAAATGATAAGTTGATGAGGCAGGCTTGGTGGCTTCCCCGACCCTGGACTCGGACTGTCAGCTTGGCCTGACACACCACATGTATGACCAGCAAAGAAAAGTCAAGTCATAAATAACCTCATTTGCTCTGTTACAGCAGATAGCTCTCTGTTTATCCTCAACCCTCCTACTCTCAAATTTCTGGCTCTCTGCTCAACTTCCATACCTGCTTTCGGACTTTTGTTTTGGACTCCTATTATGTCTTTCTTCGGCTTATTGCAGTTGAACCTTGCTCTCAGCTTTGCTTTCCCATCTGATCTTGGTATCTTCTTCCCCAGCTCCCCCATCCCCACCCCAACACTCTTATTGTGATCTTGAATGAAAAATTTTCTGCTGAAATTGTAAGCATAGAACCCCACTAGAGGTGGTGATTCAGACTTGTGCCTCAAGGATGTTTGATTATTTAGGTACTACTCTTGAACCCACAGGACTACAGCTTTTTGCCTGAAACTGACTTGTAGGCAGACAGTGCTTTATGAGCTCTTCCAGTGGGCAAGCTCAGAGATTCAAAGGATCAGTGCAAAAATGAATTAATGATTTTTATTTGTGATAAGACCTCATCTAAGATATGTCAGGGTTGATTATTTAGAGGGTATCAGTGGAGCCAAGAAATAAGATCCGAAGGTATATCCAGGACAAAAACTAAGAAATGGGGAAAGCAGTGGGTTCTGTTGAGGGACACATGCATAACCCAAAGGAACACATTTAAAAACTCAAAGTTGTCAGCTTAAAACAATCTGTGTATCCTTTTTGCCTGGAGATGTTTCCATTGGGGTTTTGCCCTGTTCTCCTGCTCTGGTTGAATTTGGGGGCACTCCACAGCATCTGACAGTTCATACATTAAGAAAATATTGTTGAATCCTCTTTTATGCTGTGCACTGGCTACATGTGGCAGAGATGAGGGTGAGTAAATTGCAGTGGCTTTCTGACTCATTTCTGCTTCATCCCTGATTTATCACACTGCCACTCAAATCCTATCATCTCCTTCCTGAGAAATTATAGTAGTGCTATAAATGCCTAATAAATACTTTGTATAAATGGAAGTTATTTCCATTTATTCTGTTCAGAGAATCTTTGCACTGTGTCTTTGTATTTATGTGTTTTCTCCAAATCAAATCTACTTTACTCTTCTGTTAAGTTAAAATTTTTCTTTTTGCCCTGATATTTGCAGCTCTTCCACATTTAGACTCTTCTGCATTTTCCATTTCCCTCCTGCTGATTTAATCTCACAGGTCGCTTGTTCTGAAAAAATATATATACACTTTATTTGTGGCATTATGGCATGTCTTATATATAATTCTATTTCTGGATTTGAAGCCTTTTGTGAATATGCTTTTAATTATGCCTTGGTCAGCTTTATTGTTGAACAAGCTTATTATTTTAATTATGCTTGTAAAGTTTGGTAATATACTTACAGTAATATACTTATAGTCTGATAATATACTTTTAGTCTGAAGTTCAGGTAGCATTAATGTTACTCATTGGTTTTATGAATCTGACTTTAAATTTTACTCTATTAACTTTATCTGTTATGATTTTCTTTTATATGCCTATTTTATGTGTCACAATTTTATCACTCACTGATAAATTTTTTGGTTTTTTCAAGCTTTCTAAAAAACAAAGTTAGGGCCAAAAAAAACCCTTATTTTTTCTATTAAGGTTACTGCAGTAACTTCAGTTTTCTGTATATTTCCTTCCTTCCTTCCTTTCTTCTGTTCTTCCTTTCTTCTTCTTAGCACCTACTAAGATTTCGAGATAATACTTTTCCTAGGCATTGGGAAATCTAGATTATGACAGGGACTCGGGTACTGACCAGTCCAACTCCTTTAGTCTTGATATGGCTATGGTATGGGACAGAGGGGCTTTAATGTTCAAGAAACCTGGACCCAGATCAGCTTCTCCATTTTAACTTCTCTTAGCCTCTGTTTCTTCATCTGAGAAATGGCGATAATATTAACCTCAAGGTTGGCGTAGAATTAAATTAGATAATGCACTTAAGTGCTCAGCACAATACCTTGCATAGAAGTACTTTTAAAATGATAATGTAATAATATTAATCGTCCCTTTGAGAACCCAGTATAAGAAGGGTCAGTCAGCATAGCAGCATGCCTCTGCCTCTACCCCACCCCTTTACATATCCCTCTCTCTCACACCTAAAGAATACATGCCCAAGATAAGAAGCTGGGTGGCTCAGTGGGTTGAGCCTCTGCCTTCGGCTCAGATCCTGAACTCAGGGACCTGGGATCGAGCCCCATATCGGGCTGTCTGCTCAGTGGAGAGCCTGCTTCCCTTCCCCTCTCTCTGCCTGTCTCTCTGCCTACTTGTGATCTCTCTCTCTCTGTCAAATAAATAGAATCTTAAAAAAAAAAGAGGAAGCATACTTAGTTCTTCCTTTCTTGCACTCCTCTTTACCTGTTGTTAATGGTAGCATGAATTGCCACAGAGGTGGTCTTGTGCCTTTTGTATGGCCATTCCCTTGACTGTTAGTGGGGGCCTGCAGAGTGGTGGTCTTACTAGGAACTCAGAGTAAATTTTTGGGTAAAGATACTCCTTCAGGTGTATGGTTATTTTTTTTTTTAAAGATTTTATTTATTTATTTGACAGACAGAAATCACAAGTAGGCAGAGAGGCAGGCAGAGAGAGAGAGAAGGAAGCAGGCTCCCCGCTGAGCAGAGAGCCCGTCGTGGGACTCGATCCCAGGACCCTGAGATCATGACCTGAGCCGAAGGCAGCGGCCTAACCCACTGAGCCACCCAGGCGCCCCAGGTGTATGGTTATTAAAATATACTTTTAGATGTTCTAAATGCTTAAGGTTTGACTGTGGGGGAAAGGTGGCTGAAACAGAGTAGAAAACAGTATCAACAAAATTATCATTATGGAAGAAGGGTCAAGAAAGTAGTAGGCCAGGATATCAGATGAATTATCTATTTGATGTAGAAACCAATTAGAATATAACAAATAGTATTGGAATGACAGTGAGCCAAAAGCTAAACTCATCAAGGAATGAAAGGGAGACTTAAATACCACAATAAGGAAGGATAGTGGGTGGTAGAGCCTAATGATACAGGACTCAAAGCAAGAGATTTGGGAGTGGGTGGAGGGAGAATGTACTGGAAGTTGCAATGAGGAAGCAGAAAGGCACTTACCAGGCCTCATGTGTGAAGGGCATAGAAGAGAAAAAGAGTCCTCATCTTAGAGTGCTTCAAGGAAAGCAGCATCCTCAGAGGAAAGCCCAGAGCCCGGTTTTAGTTTAAATAAGAAGGAAAAGGAAGGCTTTCAAAAAGAGGTCCAGGGTAGGAGGTTTTTGATGCTGTTTATCCACGAGTCCCATAGGGCCCAGTGGAAGGGTTAGGATTCCAGGAGATAGGGTAGAGGCTTAAATTCCATCATCAGTTATTATAATCTTTCCCTTGCATACAACCTTAATTCCTTTGCCTTTCTCTCACTTCAGCAGGCTTGCGTGGCTACAGTACAGTGCTGATGAAATCCAGTTCTTTGCCTAGTCCATGCGCATAAAATCATGCTGCTGAGCTTGCATTCAATTAATGATCATAGCTTCATGTGGACCCATAATGTTGCCTGGCACTCATGCTGGGTTTCCTCAGTCATTTTCTATTTTATCTCCTCCTAAATGACTGTTGGCATGTCTTGAGTCTCTTCATGTCTTTGCCATCCCCTCCCCATTTGTCACTTTCAACTGACGACCTTGCTTCCTATTTCAGAAAAGAAACAGGGCAAAAAAAGAGCTTTCACAGGCTTTTAGCACTCCAGCTGCCCACTGCCTGCAGTGGTATTCATACACTCTTTCTCTCCCATGGCTGTGAAAGAATCAGGCTGTTTAAGTGCTTCATAATTCTTTCTCCCATATCAGTTTTCCCTTCCTCTTAATCACTGTCTTACACATGAGAAAATATGCCTTTATTTCTCCCCTCCTCAAAATAATCCTTGTTGGGCACCTTGATGGCTCAGTGGGTTAAGTGTCTGCCTTCAACTCAGGTCATGATCCCAGGACACATCGGGCTCCCTGCTCAACGGGGAGTCTGCTTCTCCCTCTGCCCCTCACGCTGCTTGTGTTTTCTCTCACTCTCTCTCTCTCTCAAATAAATCTTTAAAACACACACACACACACACACACAAAATAATCTTCATGGACACCATTTTATCCTATGTCTTATTTCATTTAAACTTCATGGCAAAACTTGAAAGAGTTGTCTGTACTTTGTTGCTAGTTTTTCTCTTCTCATTTCTTTTTTTTAACCCAAGCCAAATAGATATCTGTCCCCATAATTCCATCGAAACTGCTCTTACAGTTACTAATGATGTCTCCAGCTGCCATTTCTCTGTTATCTGACTTAACATTCAGGAGCAGAGTTGATCACTCTCTCCTCATTGAAACACCTTCTTCACTTGGCTTCAGTTATCATGTCACTGACTATCAAGATGATCAGTGCCTCACTTGCAATGTATGCAAAAACATGAGAGACCCATGGACCCTCCCGCTCTGGACACTTCTCTTCAGTCTTCTGCTGATTCCTCATCACTTCCCCAAACTTAGGTGTCCACTCTCCAGTACTGTAGCCACTACCTACTTGTAGCTATTTGAATGAAATTTTTGATTATTCAGTTGATTAGCCATATTTCAGGTGCTCAGTAGCCACATGTGAATAGTGGCTACCTATTGAATGGAACAGATATATAAATATATCATCACAGAAAGTTTCATTGTATAGTACTGCTCTGCATGTTTGAGTACCCCAGAGCTCAGCCTTTGGTTGTTTCCTTCTATACAATTGTATATTTTATACAGAAATACAGAATCTTACAGAATAGGATTTATTATAAAATAAATATTTCTATATAACTTTTTCTTTTATCTTTCTATTTTCCTTCCCCTGATCATCTCCCCTAAAGTCTACACTTGATGCTCCAACAGCATTCTGCATGTCTTTACCTGAGTGTCTAACAGGCATCTCAAATTAATATCCCAAACTGAACTACCGACCTTGCCACCACCACTCCCTCTCCTACCAATAAATCTGTTCTTCCTGCAGTCTTCCCAGTCTCAATTAATATCAGTCTCCTCTTCTTCATTGTTCAAGCAAAAACAGAAACAAAACCGTTTTTAAAATCAACTCATAAACATCCTGACCTCCCTGTTTTCCACAAAGCCCACACATCTGTTCGTTAACTCTTGTTTCAAATTATACACAGAATCTTCTCACGCTTTCCCTGCTGCCACCTGGTCCAAACCAGCTTCGTGTTTTACCTGGATTATTCCAGTAATATTTGCCCCTTTTTGGTGTCCCTGCTTTTCTCTTCTGTCCCTGGTAGTCTGCTCTTATCAGAGTAACCAACTAGAATGATCCTCTGAAAAAGTAAGTCAGATCATGTCATTTTTTTGCTCGGAGTTCTTCAGTAGCTCCCCGTCTCACTTAGCAGAAGTCAGAGTCTAGTTACAATGGCATTCTTACTCTTATTAAAACAGTCAAGATGTCCTCCCACCTCAGGGCCTTTGTAGCTAGTGTTTGTTCCACCTCCTTTTCCCCCATCTCATCTCTACATGTTTAGTTTTTCTCTCCTGATACTGATTTATTGATGAAACCAGGGCAACTATCTTTAAAATGATCCATATCTTGAATTTCTTGTTTCCTCATGGTAGCAACATATTTCTCTATTGCCTATATTTCCTGGACATTAGATCTAAAAGTTTAGTTAAAGCTAAGCATTTTTGGCTAGAAAACTCCGTAAGTGGTACTTTGATCTTCACACTGCATCATATTGAAAGAGGTACATATGGTCTCTTTTTCCCATTTTAGTGATGCTATATTTAACTAGGGTGTTAAGGTGGTCACATCCCTCCGTTATCAATTTACATTTTTGCATTTGTGATTAATATATAATCTGAAGAGTAAATGTTATATTTCTTGTTTTTAAAAGATTTATTTATTATAGAGAGAGCGCAAGGGGGAGGGAGAAGGAGAGAGAAACCCAAGCAGACCCCACATTGAGTGGGGAGCCCAACACAGAGCTCCATCTCATAACCTGAGCTGAGACCAAGAGTTGGATACCTAACCAACTGTGCCAACCTGGTGCCCTGAATATTGTGTTTCTTTAATCCTGTGATGTTCAGTGTATTTTTAAGAGGTGGAACTCTTTTTTTTTTTTTTTTTTTTCAAATAAAATATTTTTTGGAGATCCAGTGTATAAAAGAGATGAAAGCAGAGCTATTCTGGTTGCAGTGAGAAATGCTTAGTATTGGCAACTTCTGAGGGAACTCTGCATGGTTTGCAACTTACAGAGCCTGCCTGAACCGGAGGAAACAGAGGCCCAGAGAGGATACATGATGTCTTAAGGCCCTTAACATCTCACAAGAAAGGCTCAGTGCACTGTCTATTAGAGCACAATTTGGAGGGCTCTGTCACCTCCTTGGAAAGCTGTGGCCGTGGATGACCACTAGAATGGCAATTGGTTTTTTCCCCCGGCAGTCCACCCGCTGTTTTAAGTTGTCTGAGTGCTTTCTTTGACATTCTATCTGTTCTGCAGATGTGAAGAATTGAAATTACTTCATTTTTAGTGTGTGTTGGGTTACAGTCTCTTTTTTGTTGTTGTTGTTGTTCCCCTTTTGGAAATTTTTCATCCACAAAGAATTCCTGATTCAGACATTATTCATCTTATGTCTGGAACACTAAAATCTCATGAAATCCCATATGTCTTTTCTCTTTCCACCTTTGGAATATTCAAAGTGCTGCTATAGCTAACGTCCATTTTATCATTTGCTTGCTTCCTTTCTTTACTTATCATACTACCTCATGTGCCTTAGTAGAGAATTGAATAAGTAAATTTGGCATATCCACACAATGTATATAAAGTGTATGATACAGCTTTTTGTTTTTTAGGAAGATGTTTCCCTATATTAAGTGGGGGAAAAAAAACAGGTAATAAACTATAATGAAGTCTCACTTTCATTTCTAAAAAGAAAGAAAGAAAGAAAGAAACATATTCACAAAATCCTCGTGTCTGTTTAGTTGTATATCTATGTCTGAAGCCAAAAAAGGACATTTACAAAAATGTTCACATTGAAACTTCCTCTAGGTGTGATCCTTCCCCGCCCTTTTTGTTAAAAAAGTTATATTTCTATAGTCACTACTTTTATAAAGATTAAAACTGTTTTTAAAACGTAAGCAACAACTTTGATCTGTCAAATCCAAATTGCACTGAAGGCTGTTCCATGCCCATCCCCAGCTTTCTTCCAGCCATGCCATCCTTTGGGAATTTTTTTCCTATTCTCTTATCATCCCATTCAAGCAAAGTTTCTCCCAACCTGTGCTTTATTTATTTTGCTCCATGTTCCTGGTCATCTTCTAGAATTGCCCACTTGGCTCTAAAGAGCCTCTCTGCTTACTTGTACCAAAATTAACTTGTCAGGAAAGGAAAGGGAGATGTAAAAATTACGCTCTAAAAGGAACAATCTGGGGCACCTGGGTGGTTCAGTGGGTTAAAGCCTCTGCCTTCAGCTCAGGTCATGATCCCAGGGTCCTGGGATCAAGCCCTGCATCAGGCTCTCTGCTCAGCAGGGAGCCTGCTTCCTCCTCTCTCTCTCTCTGCCTGCCTCTCTGCCTACTTGTGATCTCTGTCTGTCAAATAAATAAAATCTTTAAAAAAAATTATTTAAAAAAATAAGTAATAAAAGGAACAATCACGGGACGCCTGGGTGGCTCAGTTGGTTAAGCAGCTGCCTTCGGCTCAGGTCATGATCCCAGCGTCCTGGGATCGAGTCCCACATCGAGCTCCTTGCTCAGCAGCTCCTTGCTTCTCCCTCTGCCTCTGTCTGCCATTCTGTCTGCCTGTGCTCGCTCTCTCTCTCTCTCTGATAAATAAAATCTTTAAAAAAAAAAAAAAAGGAACAATCACTAGGATGTGATCTTCTTCAGGGCCCAGGAGTACCTGAATAAATACCCATTGAATAAATTGATCTATTCTTTTTGTCTCATTTCTTTTATCCCGTAAGTTCATACAAGACAAGAGCTTTGTTTGTTTTCTGTAAACATTTGGGGTACTTAGTATCCATTAGTGATTCAAGTCCCTTAAGATCCAGAATTTACTTAATAAAAATGAATTTAGATCTGTTGTCAACTTGGAGTAGAATTTGTGTTTATGCAGGGATGTAGAAAAGCATGGGGTTTAAAGATAAAAACTTAATGTTCAGATCCTGCTTATAGACCTGTGATCGCGGGTTAGTCATTTAAGCTTCTGAGCTGCCTTCCATTTATAACCTCACTAATTTCCCTTCCGGACTCTGCAGAGGCCTTCTTCCTGATCTGCCTAGCTTTGGTCTTGCTTCTCCAGGTCTGTTTTCCCTAGTACTTCACCAAGTGCTGGCCTACAGTATAAATCTGATCTTGCCCCTTCATTCCCTCAACCTCTCAAGGGTTCTCTGTTGCTCTGTTGTCTCTATTCCCCTTCTGCTGTGGTGCCTCAAAGCCTCTCTTCAAACTTGACCCTGAAATAATGCCAAACTCCTGGTAACTTCTTACACATCTCATGCCACTTCATGCCTTGCTTCCGTTGTCCACAAGTCATTTTTCCCTTTCTTCCTGTAGCTAACTGCTACTGCTCTGCTCAGCTCTGGGACTGTGCTTGGCAATCTTCCTCTCTGGGATGCCTTTCTTGATATAAAAGTTAGGTATTTTCTTTCTCTGCCTACTCATGTTATAAGCTGTCTGAGGCAAAAATCACCTAATTCTTAGTTCCCTCATCCTGAAGAATACCTGGCTCTCAAATTGTGTTGAATTTATGTTCTCCAAAAGTGTCAAATGATTTTTACCTGTAGGATGTGATTTGATATTTATATGATCTCCTCCCAAATAAAGACTTAGAAAAGAAAAATATTTGAATTAAAGTAACTTAAAATACTACCAACAGGGGGGCCTGGGTGGCTCAGTTGTTAAGTGTCTGCCTTCGGCTCAGGTCATGATCCCAGGGTCCTGCCTGCTCAGCGGGAAGCCTGCTTCTCCCTCTCCCACTCCCCCTGCTTGTGTTCCCTCTCTTTCTCTGTATGTCTCTCTCTCTCTCTCTGTCAAATAAATAAATAAATAGATAGATAGATAGATAAATAAATAAAATCTTTAAAAAAATATACTACCAACAGACAGAACTATTGTTGATGTTTTCAAATTTATAAGAGAATTTTAAAAAATTATAAAGAAGTAAAACTAAAGCCTGTAAATTTTCCTTTCAGAGCCACTACTGAGGGAAATGAGTATCTTTACACACTACATGCCTTAAAAATTAGCCACTTCACTATGCTTCTTCAAATAATACAAAATCGCTTTTTAGGAAAATATAGCTGTTTCCTAATTCAAAACAGGAAAAAAAAAATTGTTTTTCATCATGTTTCCTGGACTCCAGAGCCAGCTTTTATTCTGTATTTTATTCTGTATTTCTAGAAGAGAAGGTCATATCCCAGTGAAGGTAACATCTTGACCAACTTGCTAAGCTGGTTAATACAAAGCAAAGCTGAGACGAGGAGCTCCTCATCATCCACCTGGTGCTTTTCCCCTCAGCCACATTTCCTTTCCTCCATTGGTATAAAAGTAAAAGTAGACTTTTAAGCACTTCATAATTCCCGTATGCTCATATTAGGCCTGTTGCTGAGATGTTCTTATCTTTTAGTCTAATTATTTACATTAGCCCTAAACCTAAAGCTTTAATTGTTCTTTCATATACACATATTATAGTTTCTTTGAGCATCAGAAATATCTTCCCTTCTAAGAGATTTTCTAAGTTATTTTCTTACCTGTTTTTAAAGTGAACATAACAAGTAAAATATTCCAGGTCTCCTTTTTATCCTACAAGTAAAGTAGTTCAATGGTATATGTTTTTGTATGCCTCTAAATTGTTCTCTTGGGATCATTTTCCATACTGAGTCATCCACTAAAGAGTGCCTGTGTTTTCCAGGCAAACTGATAAGTTTTATTATTTCTAAATGACTCATTACTTCTGAATCATCACACCTTGTGTACTCTGTTAAATAAGTTTTTAGGCATTTTTCAATCGTTTTTCCTCTTCTGCATCCTCACATGTCCCATCTAAGTGACACGGATATTTAGCCAGTTTTCTTTTGTGTCAGTGATTTCTGTTGATCATTTTTTTCTTGAACACTTTCGGCAGTTGAGATAAGCAGTGGAAGTTCTGTACCTCTTACTCTGTGCTGCAGATGTTTCCTGAAATAGAACACATAAATAGAACATAAAAAATATGTGTAACACCATTCTCTGTTTTCCATCATTACATGTATGTTGTTCCAGGTTTTAACTAACCAAATTTCTCTATGAAATTATGGAGAAACACCCATAAAAGAAAAGTATAGCTCTGTTTTTGGTAAAAAAAAAAAAAAAAAAAAAAAAAAAGTCTTTGGAATTCAGCATATTGAAAGAATGAAATACTTTTCTCCCTTGACTTATGTGTTTTCTGGGCTGGTTTTCATCCTGCCCTTTGGAAATTCATTCTCTGTCTTCTTTGCATCCTTCTCCTCCCTACCCAGCACATGGCAGCCTTCCTCAGAATTTTGCCCTGGATTTTTCTTGCCCTATGCGTGATCAGTGTTGAGCACTCCTGTGGCTTTAAAACCACTGAATCTAGTGCTTATTCCAAAATCTTTATTTCAACTCATCTCTTCCCTGCCAAGTATATCTGTCTACATGGGAAATACCTTTTGGATACCCCACCAAAACAACCCATGCCTAAAGCTGCATTTATTTCCCCTGTGCCCTTGTTCCCAAATCTTAACACGTAATAATCACCCTAGCCTCATCTTTATATCTTTCTAGAGCCTGTTTTTAATTTTAAAAATTTGTTGTCCAATATTACATATTAGTTGTCATATTAAAATATCAGTGCTTGAGATTTCTTTAAAAATACCTGTTTCGGGACACCTGGGTGGCTCAGTTGGTTAAGCAGCTGCCTTCGGCTCAGGTCATGATCCCGGCGTCCTGGGATCGAGTCCCACATCGGGCTCCTTGCTCAGCAGGAAGCCTGCTTCTCCCTCTGCCTCTGTCTGCCATTCTGTCTGCCTGTGCTCGCTCTCTCCCTCTCTCTCTCTGATAAATAAATAAAATCTTAAAAAAAAAAAAAATACCTGTTTCCTCTCCTAAGTTGGTCTGCTCAGAGCCAATGAGATGTGAATTTTTTTTAACTATTTCTTTCATTATTTGCCTAGTATTTATAAGTGCATATATTGCAAATTGATCATTCCTTTATTTTAAACATTATGTCTTGCCTTCCTAATATAAATTTCACTTATCTTACCCCCTTTTCACCACATTAACAAAATAAAGGGTAAAAATTACATGATCATTTCAATAAATGCAGAATAAGTATGTGACCAAATTAAATAACTGTGTGAAATTTTTTAAAACTCTCAACAAACTAATAGTGGAAGAGAACTTTTCAGTCTGGTAGAGTGTCAGAAAACTTGCAGCTTGATCATACTTAATGCTAAAAGATAGAATACTTTTCCCTAAGACTGGGTATATGGCAAGGATTTCTGAACCAACCACTCCTTTTCAATATTGTTCTGGAGATCTTAGCTAGTGTAGTAGGCAGTAAGGCAGAAAATATTGGGAAGGAAAAAATAAAACAATCTCTGTTCTCAGACAACATGATTGTTTATGTAGAAAATCCCAAGGAATTTACCCCAAAAATACAATAATAAGTGGATTTAATGAAGTGGCAAGTAACAAGATCGATATACATAAATCAACTACTGTCTACCTACCAGCAACAAACAACTGGAAAATGAAAGTAAAATAATAGTATCATTTGCATTAGAATCAAAAAACATGAATTACTTGGGAATAAATTTAGTGAAAGGCTCATAAACATTGCTGAAGGAAATTAAAGAGCATCTAAATAAATGGAGAGCTGTTTTATATTTATGGGTTTCATGGATTAGAGACTTGATATTGTTGGCCAAAAATGGGGATTTTTAATTTTTTATTTAAATTCAATTAACATACATTATTAGTTTCAGACATAGAAGTCGGTGATTCATCAGTCTTATATAATACCCAGTGCTCATTACATCACATGCCCTCCTTAATGTCCATCACCGAGTTACCCCATCCCCCCACCCTCCTCCCTTCTCCCAACCCTTAGTTTGTTTCCTATGCTTAAGAGTCTCTTATGATTTTTCTCCCTTTCTGATTTCACCTCATTTTATATTTTCTCCTCTTCCTCTATGATCTTCATATGAGCTTTGCAGAATACCTTCTAGTTCCATCCACGTCATTGCAAATGGCAAGATTTCTTTTTGTGTGTGTGTGTGGCTTAGTAGTATTCCTTTGTATTTATATATACAGATATACCACATCTTCTTTATCCATTCATCTGTCAGTGGACATCTGGGCTCTTTCCATAGTTTAGCTATTATGGGCAGTTGTCCCTTAGATCACTACATTTGTATTTTGGGGGTAAATCCCTAGTAGTGAAATTTCTGGATAATAGGATAGCTTGGTTTTCAACTTTTTGAGGCACTTCCATACTGTTTTCCAGAGTGGCTGCACCTGCTTGCATTCCCACCGGCAGTGTAAGAGAGTTCCCTATCTCCACATCCTTGCCAACATCTGTCATTTCTTTTTTTTTTTTTTAAGATTTTATTTATTTATTTGACAGATGGAGATCACAAGTAGGCAGGCAGAGAGAGAGGAGGAAGCAGGCTCCCTGCTGTGCAGAGGGCCCGATGTGGGGATTGATCCCAGGACCCTGGGACTATGACCCAAGCCGAAGGCAGAGGCTTTAACCCACTGAGCCACCTAGGTGCCCTGTCATTTCTTAACTCACTAATTTTAGGCATTCTGACCGCTGTGAGGTGGTACCTCCTGTGGGTTTGATTTGTATTTCCCTGATGCTGAGTGATATTGAACATTTTTTCATGTGTCTGTTGGCCATTTGTATGTCTTCTTTGGAGAAATATCTGTTCATGTCTTCTGCCCATTTCTTTGGGTGTTGAATTAACAAATGGAGATTTAAAGTCAATGAAATTTCAGTCAGAATCCCAGCAGGCTTTCTTTGTGAAGATTGGCTAATTGATTCCAAAATTGACATGGAAGTGCAAAGGCCAAAACAATTTGAAATAGAATGGCCAATAGAATGGCCAAAACAATTCTGAAAAAGGAAAAAAAAAAAAATGGAGGATTTACATTACTACAGTTGGCTGTAGAACAGCATGGGGGTTAGGGGCACCAGCCCCCATGCAGTTGAAAATCTGAGTATAACTTTTGATTCTCCAAAAATTTTACTAATAGCAAGAACTAACTGATCACTTATTACTGCAGTATGCAATTTACTGGAGAGAGGAACTACTCTCATGGAAATTATTAGTGTCACATGGCATTTTAAGTGGATGTTTTTAACACTTGAGCTCACTGCAATAGCAACAGGAGGTGACTACAAAATTATTACAGTAGTACAATGTGTACTATAGTTATTTGTATGTAGCTGTGATTTAATACTGAATATTTATGTTTGTTTATATTTCTCTTGACTGGGAAGAGTGCCACGTATGGTTTGTGTTTGTATATCTGGGTTTTGACAAATTTTAATATTTTATAATTGATTCATTTATGTTTTATGGTAGTAAATGGTAAAGTAGGCTAGTACCTACATGTATTTATACATTCATGACATACCTAACTTTTTCTTAGTTTTTTCAATATTTCTAGGCTATGTGGTTCATCGGTGAGGTTTTTCAAATTGTCACAAATCATCCACATTTTTTCCATTATATTTTTGAAAAATACTTGCCAGAGTGCCTGGGTGGCTCAGTCAATTAAGCTTCTGACTCATAATTTTGGCTTAGGTCAGGATCTCAGGGTTGAGGGATCAAGCCCTGTGTCCAGCCCTGTGCTCAGCTGGAGATTCTCTCTCTCCATCTCCTCCCTCCTCACGTGCTCTCTCTCTGTCTCTCTGAATAAATAAAATAAAATCTTTAAAGGAAAAAATCTGCATATTAAGTGGACCCATACAGATCAAACCCATCCATGTTTTCAAAGGTCAAAGATATTTTAAGATTTACTGTAAAATACAATAATTAAGACAGAATGGTATTGGGGTATATAAAGATAAAAGAGTATGGAATCCAGAAATAAACTTCTGTATGTAGCTGTTTTTCAACAAAGTTTCCAGTATGGGAACAGGATAGTCTTTTGAACAAATGGTGATGGGTGATCTTCAAATTCAGCCTATTAACTACAGAAGAAAAATGGTCTCATTGGATTATTAAAATTTAGGACTATTAAAAATTTAAAGGTAATAGGATGAAGACTTCCTACTTTTCAAAAGCTACTGACAAAATAAAAGGAGAACCAAAGACCAGGAGATAATATGTGTATCTAAAATACACAAATGAACTTTTAAAACTCAGTAATTAAAGGACATCCTTAAAGAGTTGAATAAATACTTCACAAAAGAAGATATGTATCAATTGTTTAAAAGCATATGAAAAAATTCTCATTATCACTAGTCATCAGGAAAATGCAAATTAAGTTCACAGTGAGATACCACTTCATATCCACTAAAATGGGTAAAAGCAAAGTAACTGACAAGTATCCAAAAGGATATAGAGCCACTACAGCTCTCAGGTGTTTTTGATGAGAATGTGAAATGGTAGAACGACTTTGGAAAACAGTTGTACATGTTTTTGTAAAATTAAACATACACTTGTCATGACTCAGCAATTCCACTGTTAATTACCCAGAAAAAAACGAATATATACCCACAAAGACTTTTTTTAAAGATTTTATTTATTTGTTTGAAAGACAGAGACCACAAGTAGGCAGAGAGGCAGGCAGAGAGGAGGAAGCAGGCTCCCCTCTGAGCAGAGAGCCCAATGTGGGGCCCAATCCCAGGACCCCGGGATCATGATCTGAGTGGAAGGCGGAGGCTTTAACCCACTGAGCCACCCAGGCGCCCCCCGCCCCCCCCGCCAACAAAGACTTTTACTTGAATGTTCATAGCAGCTTTAATTCATAAGAGCCCAAACCAGGAATGACTCAAATATTCATCAGCTGGTGAGCAGAGAAGATAAATATTGATATATTATATCGTAAAATACCTTCTAAGCAGTAAAATGGAATATACAACTAACCCATGCAATAACATGGATGAATCTCAAAACCATGGTGCTAAGTGAGAAAAACCAAACTCAAAAGTATGTATATTGTATGATTACATTCATATGAAGATCTAGAACTGGAAAAAACTAATCTGTTGTGATAGGAATCAGATGAGTGGTTGTCAGATACTGCAGATTAGGGGAATTGCTTGGGAAAGGGCACAAGGATGGTTTTCGGATGTTGTAATTGTTCTCCTTTAGGGCAGTGGTTTCATGGTTCTTAAATCTCATTGAATTATACACTTAATATGTACATTTTTATTATATATAAATAATACATCAGTAAAGTTGATTTAACTCTTTTTTTCTTGAGATCTATGTATTTGACAAAGAGGGTGTGACTATGCTTGCACATGTACAACTGGGGCCAGGGCAGTAGATTCCCCCGCTGCGAGGTGAGGCTGACTCTGGGATCCATCCCAGGACCTGAGCTGAAATCAGGAGTCGGTCACTTAACCAACTGAGCCACCCAAGTGTCCCCTTACTTTTATTTTAAATCAGCTTTGTTTGGGCACTTGGGTTGTTCAGTTGGTTAAGCATCTTCCTTTCCCCAGGGTCATGCTCCCAGGATCCTGGGATGGAGTCCCCCTTCTGGGCTCCCTGCTCAGCAGGGAGTTTGCTTCTCCATTTGCCCTGCCATGCTCCTGCCCCTGTTCATGCTGATGCTTGCTTTCTCTTGCTCATAAATAAATAAGAGATCTTTAAAATAAAATCTTTAAAATAAAAGTGAGGCTCTAAAAAGCTCAAAAGAAGCTCTGTATTTGTGGGTAGCATTTGTCAATTAGTGGGCTTCACTATAAGAGGATCATGTGGTTAGATGGGATTTCTAATCTCCAGTAAAGGATTCTTTTTTTTTTTTTTTTTTTTTTAAGATTTTATTTATTTATTTGCCAGAGACAGAGGGAGAGAGAGCGAGCGAGCACAGGCAGACACAGAGGCAGGCAGAGGCAGAGGGAGAAGCAGGCTCCCTGCTGAGCAAGGAGCCCGATGTGGGACTCGATCCCAGGATCCTGGGATCATGACCTGAGCCGAAGGCAGCTGCTTAACCAACTGAGCTACCCAGGCGTCCCTTCAGTAAAGGATTCTTTAATCCACATTGGTGGTGGGAGCTAGAGGTAATAAGCCTAGTTTTTAGTGATCTGGACCTGGGCTGGGAGCTAGAGGTAATAAGCCTAGTTTTTAGTGATCTGGACCTCAAATTCCAGCCTTTACCACCCTCTCTTTCTGTCCCTTAGCTTGGTGCTTTTCTGTTCTGAGTTTGTGTAGTGTGAGTAGGGAAGGCTATTTCTTTATAGACTTTCAAACCATCCCCTTATGTTCAGTCCTCTATCCTAGACCATTTCCAAGCCTAGGCCTGTATTGGGTTATGCCAGGTGAATTGGTTTGCTTGCCATTAGTATGCCTTCCCCCTCTACTCTAATAAATATTTATCATTCCTGCTTCTGCTTTCTATCTTCATACATAGTGATTTGGGGTTACAGGTGTCTCTTAGGTTCTTTGAATATGGAGTTTTAAATTCCTATTTTTATTCTTACTGTTTGGAGGATACCTTAAAACTATAAAATCCATCCTGTACATTTTTCACTTCAGCAATATCAAACTCCTTATAATTCTCCAAACACACAAGCCAATTTCATATTTTTGTGCATTTGTAGAATTCCTTCTTGCTTGTAAGGTGTAGTTTAATCCCTTCTTTACTTGGTAAGGCTTTTGTCTTTCAAAATCCAGTTCTCTCCTTCCTAAATTTTCTTGTCTGCTGCTTCTATACCTTTGTTTCACAACAAATCCACTTCATCAGAAATGGCCATACAGCAGTTTCCTATGGAGGACTACCTGGAACCACTGGAAAATGGGGGAAATGGGAGAACAAATGGGGGAAAACAGAGCCCTGCCCTAGTGCTTCTGTTTCCCACTGTGCTTGCTTCTCTCATTGCCCGCAGACAGTAAGTATACTCAGGGCCGTCATAGAATTATTTTGGGTCTGGCTTAGAATAGAAAATGTTTGATGAGTGAATTATACCAATAACAGCTAATAGTGATTGAGCATTTCTTATGTCTTAACCATTGTTCTAAGCATTTGATGTGTTCACTTAGTCCTTATGAGATGGGTAGCGTTATTATCTCTTGTTTTTCGAGTGAAATCAGCTGGAACTGCTTGTAGTTCTGAACTCAGTTGTGCCATGTTAGGCCTCTGAGCCTTCACCTATATGTTCCCCTGTGCCTAGAGTATTATTCTTTTTTCTTTTTTTTTAAGATTTTATTTATTTGACACAGAGAGCACAAACGGGGAGCAGCAGAGAGAGAGAGAGAAGAGAAGCAGGCTCCCCACTGAGCAGTTGCTCAATCCTAGAACCCTAGGATCATGACCTGAGGCCAAGGCAAACGCTTAACTGACTGAGTCACCCATATACCCCCTTCCCATTCTTTTTGTCTAATTTTCATTGGTCCTTCAAAACCAGGTACATACATTCCTTACTTTAGGAAGTCTTTCCTGACTCTTCTAATTTGGATGCTCTGTTTCAAAATGGGCCAACAAGCATGAAGAAAGCCTTCACAAATGAACACAAAATGTTTATGAGGTAAATAAAACTATGTTTGGGCACAATTTAAAATAATGCACTTTCTTTTTTTTAATCTCTCAAATTAGCAAAGATTTAAAGAGTGCTGTCACTGAAGGAGAACATGGAGAAATGGATCTGATTCTATCTTGATATTGGAAGTAGAAATTTGTCATTTTTCTGGAGGAAACACTGACCTTATATATCAAAGAACCTTTAAAATGTGTATATATACTTACACATACCCCTTTTGACTCAGCATTCTACTATTTGGAATATATCCTGGGAAGATAACTAAACAGCTCTGAAAAGTGTGTAAGAATGTTTATCGGTTATTTTAAAACAAAAAAATAATAACCTAATAGTGTAGCAGTGGCAGATGGCTGAATTATTTTATCCATATGGTAAAATACTATATGTCCATTAAAATGATTTAGATCTGGGGTCCTGGGTGGCACAGTCAGTTAAGCATCCAACTCTCGGATTTGGCTTAGGCCTTGAACTCATGGTGGTGAGATTGAGCCCCAGGCTGGCTCTGTGCTCAGCACAGAGTCTGTTTCAGATTCTGTCCTTCCTTCCCTCTGCCACTTGTGCGGGCTTGCTCCCTCTCTCTCTCTCTCTCAAATAAATAAATAAATCTAAAAAACTGATCTAAGGATGCCTGGGTGGCTTAGTCTGTTAAGCAGCTGCCTTTAGCTCAGGTCATGATCCCAGGGTCCTGGGATCAAGTCCCACATCGGGCTCCCAGGTTGGTGAGGAGCCTGCTTCTCCCTCTGCCTGCTGTTCCCCCACCATGTGCTTACTCACTCTTTCTTTCTCTCTTGACAAATAAATAAATTTTTTAAAAATTTAAATAAATAAATAAATCATCTAGATCTGTTCTGACATAGAAGCAGATTCATGAGATCTTGCTAGTTTGAAGTAAGTTTTAAAATACATAGTGTAGTCAAACTTTTGTGAAAAATATACATTTATAAATTTTCATAAGAAAATGTCAATACGTATCCATAAAAATATTAATTGGTTATTTTTGAATGAATAATTAAAATGCTTTTTACTTATGAACATTTTCTAATGGAAGAGCAATGGGGGAAATGGGGGAACAAATGGGGGAAAACAGAGCCCTGCCCTAGTGCTTCTGTTTCCCACTGTGCTTGCTTCTCTCATTGCCCGCAGACAGTAAGTATACTCAGGGCCGTCATAGAATTATTTTGGGTCTGGCTTAGAATAGAAAATGTTTGATGAGTGAATTATACCAATAACAGCTAATAGTGATTGAGCATTTCTTATGTCTTAACCATTGTTCTAAGCATTTGATGTGTTCACTTAGTCCTTATGAGATGGGTAGCGTTATTATCTCTGTTTTTCAAGTGAAAGAGCCTAACAGAAATTAAACAGTTTATGTAAGCGCTCATAGCTGTAAGTGGCAGGGTGGGAATTCAATCCATGTAATCTATCTGAATTAGATAGATTATGATCTATCTGTGATTGAGACTAGTTGGATTAGATTCCATGTCTAGGATTCCAGCTAGACAGTTGGGCATCAGTTAATCATGGACTGAATAAAAAAGGCAGAATTTGACACTCACAGATCTGAACCAAATACCAGGGAAGTAATCTTGGTCTCTTTTGCATTTTTATAAAAAGCTCAAATCATTTTAGACTCTAAGCTTCTCACTGAAATTAGTGCCACCCCTTAGGGTTTGGCTTTGTTATATGCTTCCTCCCTTTTTCAGTTATGTCCCTTCAAAACTTTAATTTAGAGTCCTATAATTACAATTAGTTCTTCCCACTTTTTTTCTTCAGTAATTTTACTTATGGCAAATTCATCAAATTGCATTTTTAAAACCTATCAATCATCCTTTTTGCCTTATCTTCTTTTTTTTCTTCATGTTTTCTTTTAAAGTGTTAGCATTTCTGAAAGCTACATTCCTGTTATCTGGAACTACACTGTTTAATATGGTGGCCACTAGCCACATATGGCTTTTTAAGTTATAACCAATTAATTAGAACAGGCAAAAAATTTAAACAGCACTTCTCCAAAGAAGATATGGGGCTGGTCAGTAAGCACAGGAGATGTTGTTCAACATCATTAGCTGTTAAGAAAATGTAAGTTAAAACCATAGTGAGATAACATCACACACTATTAGAATGGATAAAATAGAAAATAGTGACAATGCCAAATGCTAAAGAGTATGTGGAACCAACCATAAGTCTTGTACTGATGGGAATGTAAAATGGTGTAGTCATGCAGGTAAACAGTCTGGCAGTTTCTTATAAAGATATACTTAAAGGATGCCTGGGTGGCTCAGTCAATTAAGTGTCTGACTTTGGCTCAGGTTCTCGGGGTCCTGGGATTAAGCTCTTCGTGGGGCTCCCTACCCGATGGGGAGTCTGCTTGTCCCTCTTTAGCTCTCCTCTGCCCCTCCCCCCACTCATACACTGTCTCTCAAATAAATAAAATCTTTATGTATACACACACATACATATATATGTATGCACATATACTTAACATGCAACCCTATAGTCACGCTTATATTTATGTGGAGAAATGAAAACCATGTCCACACAAAAACCTGTGCACTAGTATTCACAGCAGCTTTATTTGTAAATAGAGACAACATAAATATCCTTGAATGAATGAATGTGTGAACAAACTTTAGTATATCTACACAATGGAATACAACTCAGCAATAAAAAGGAATGAACTGTTGGTACATGTGTGAAGTGAATGACTCAAAATCATTCTGTTAAGTAAGAGAAGAAAATATTAAAAGTTTATATACTTTATGATTCCATTCATGAAATGTTTTTGAAATAACAAAACTATAATGATGGAAAATAGATTCGTGATTGTCAAGGTTAGGATTGGGGTGACTGTGACTTTATAGTCACAGTATATCTAAAGTCATAGGGTAATAGAAGGGGCTCTTGGGGGTAATGGGACAGTTCTGTATCCTGATTGTGGTGGTATTTATTGTAGAAGGAAGGGAGGAGAGAAGGAGTAAGTATAAGTAAAACTGGTGAGATCTGAATAATACCAGTGTCAATTTCCTGGTTTTGCTCACTGTACTATGGTGATGTAGGATGTTCTCTTTGGAAGAAACTGGAGGAAGAGTACACAGGAGCTCTCTGTACTACTTTTGCAACTTCTATGTGAATCTAAAATAAATAATTACAAATTTAAATTTTTTAATAAAATTAAAATTCAGCTCTTCCATTACACCAGCCACGTTTAAAGGGCTCAGTAGCCCCATATGGCTAATGGCATCCATATCAGAACACGTATAGAATATTCCCATCTGGGGCGCCTGGGTGGCTCAGTGGGTTAAAGCCTCTGCCTTCGTTTCAGGTCATGATCCCAAGGTCCTGGGATCAAGCCCCACATCAGGCTCTCTGCTCAGCAGGGAGCCTGCTTCCTCCTCTCTCTCTGTCTGCCTCTCTGGCTACTTGAGATCTCTCTCTCTCTCTCTCTGTCAAATAAATAAATAAAATCTTTAAAAAAAAAAAAAAGAATATTCCCATCAACACAGCATGTTTTATAGGATAGCCCTTGTCTAAAAGCACATGTCTATCTTTGTCCGGTGTTGTCTCTTCTTCCTTGACTATTTTGAATTCTAATATCACATGAAGACTTGTATTTTCTGTCATGTTATTTTATAAACTGGCTGTTTTGGTTATATCCAACCTTAGAGAAATAACGTCTTTCATTTCTCAGATTTCAGAGAAATAAAATAGTCTTTATGTTAATTTAGGAATTTATCACGTGTTTTCATAGGCATCAATTATTTAAGCTTTCTAGCACTCATGTATTTCACCTTTGTACCCATTTTATCACCTAAATTACCAACTGTACTAGGATATAGCCCTACTGTTTCTCACATAGCTATCCTGATATACTTTCTTACTAATATCCTTTATTTTTCTTTTATCCTTACTGAAAAGCTCTTTCAAAATCTTGGATTTCTGAAAAGGCATATAGTTTTTCATGTTTGGTGCTATTTCTTCTCTGTCTTTTGTGCATTTTTTGGAAAGGTACTTCTTCTATTGCCATGTTCAATATTTTGTCCCATAACACCTAGTTCCTCTTTGGCTTGTTTGCATTTTCAGTTAAGAATTACTGGGCACTTCCTTTTTTTTTTTTTTTTAAGATTTTATTTATTTGACAGAGACACAGAGAGAGATGGAACACAGCAGGGAGAGTGGGAGAGGGAGAAGCAGGCTTCTCACTGAGCAAGGAACCTGGTGGTGGGGCTCAATCCCAAGACCCTAAGATTATGACCTGAGCTAAAGGCAGATATTTAATGACTGAGCCACCCAAGTATCCCTGGGCACTTCCTTTAGTATGGAACTTCTTTCTGCTTCAGCTTCATTCTTCATGAGATCTAGTTTTATATGAGCCAACATCTGAGATTTGAAGGTAAGGAAGTGAAGCATGACACAGTAGCTCCAGACCCATTCATATTAGTAACAAAGTTAGGCATTGAAGGACAAGAAGAATGGGGGAGGGGGCGACCCACTGAGGAAAACCACAAAGAGCGAAATAAATATTGGAATTAATATTTATATCTTCCTGGATAGAAAATCGGTTATTATAATGGCATCACTGTTTTTTCAAAAATAATTCATAAGTTTCTTGCAATTAGAATCAAATTCTAATAACATTTTTCTTAAAATTTAACTATTCAAAAATTCATCTAGAAGACCATCAAAGAACATTTGGAGTTCTAATCATAATTAGGGATATGGGAAGCAAAACCAGATAGTAAAACTTAATAAGACAACAGTAATTATAATAGTGTAGTACTGGCATAAAAACAAAGTAATCATTGGATCCAGAGGTCCAGGAAAGGTACTCTGGCATAAGAATTCAACAAAAGAAAGGGTTCTTCATGAATTAATTTTATCTGTAGTCATTAAATCTCTAATACCTAAGTGAGCAAAAGATGTGAAGAGATAATTTACCAGAGAAGAAACAAAACAAGCAAAAAAGTTTTCTAGGACTGAAGAAATTAAAATGAAAACAATAATTAGAGAAACAAGACAGAGCATCATAGGGAAAGGGAAGGGAAAATGAAACAAGACAAAACCAGAGAGGGAGACAAATCATAAGAGACACCTGAGATTAAAACTCAGGAAACAAACTGAGGGTTGCTGGAGGGGAGTGGGTGCGAGGGATGGGGTGGCTGGGTGATGAACATTGGAGAGGGTGTGTACTATGGTGAGTGCAATGAAGCGTAAGACTGATGAATCACAGACCTGTAGCCCTGAAACAAATAATATATTATATGTTAATTTTAAAAATGAAAACAATAACGTTCTGTTTCTCATTAAGGGGGTAAAGATTTTTATTGGTTAAAATGCCACTTCTAGGGCGCCTGGGTGGCTCAGTGGGTTAAGCCGCTGCCTTCGGCTCAGGTCATGATCTCAGGGTCCTGGGATCGAGTCCCGCATCCGGCTCTCTGCTCCGCAGGGAGCCTGCTTCCCTCTCTCTCTCTCTCTCTGCCTGCCTCTCCATCTACTTGTGATTTCTCTCTGTCAAATAAATAAATAAAATCTTTAAAAAAAAAAAATGCCACTTCTATCGATGGCATAGTGGAATCAATGCTCTCCTTTCAGTCATCAGCTCCCTTTCGTTGCTTTACTTTATCATTCTTGAGTTAGTAGTATCATACACCTGTCCTTCAGCAAATACTACTAGCTCTACCTTTGATATATATACAGTACCTAAACTTCTCCACTTTACTGTCCTGGTCCAAGCCCCCAAGTCTTCTTGCCTGATTTATTGCAGTAGCCCCTAATTTGCTTCTCTGCTTTTTATCTTGCTCCCTCACAGTCTCTTCTGACCATAGCAGCCAGAATTACCAATTTAAAATGTAAGTCTGATCATGTCATTCCTCTGCTCAGTAGCCATCAGTTGTTTCCCAGCTCACTCAGGATAAAGCCAAATTCATCATAAGTCTACAGATCCTGCATGATTTAATCCCCTACCTTTCCTTTCTGACCTCACTTCCCACACCACCCAACTTGCTTTCTCTGTGCCAGTCACATCAGCCTCCTTCTCTTTCTTACAGTACATCGAGCGTGCTCCCACCTCAGGGCCTTTGTATCTATGGTTATAATGCCTGAGATGATTTAGCCCAAAACACCTTCTCAGCCTGCTCCCTTTATTCTTTCAGATCTCTGTTCAAATGTCAGTGAGATCTTACCTGACTTCCCTTTATAACACAGTTCCACTCATTCTTTCTGAAACCCTACCCTGCTTGAGTTTTCTCCATAGAACATGTCACCATCTAAGTTGTATGATTACATGCATGCTGGTTTTCTTTATTCAGCTAGATTATGAGCTCCATAAGCGCAGGGACTTTATTTTATTCACTGCTATATCCTTAGCACTTAACAAGTGCCTGGCACATAGTAAGCACTCAGTGTTTCTTGAATGAGTAAATTGATTGAACCTTTTTAGAAAACAACTAAAGCATGGTTTTAAATCCTTTTTTTTTTTTTTTTTTTTTTAAGTAAGAGGATGATGAAGTAAATTCTGTCCACTTGGTAACAAGAGAAAGCTCTGCATGTGGTAGTACCTGAGAGGATAGGATCAGAAGTAGTAATGTTGGTCATTTCTCTCTATTAGTAAGAAAAGACGATGGGATAATGATTTCCAAGTATAGAGGAAGTTGTAGAATAAGGAACAAGCACTATTTGTTGGCAATCTTTGAAAAGATTAGGTTGATGGAACCAAAAGTTTGGCACAGGGCAGTAGCACAAAATAAGGTTGCAGGTGGATGGGAACAGATGTTGAAAGGCTTGAAAATAAGTTAAAGGGGGTAGGATGCATGGTGCCTTACTTACAGAGATCAGTAGTGTGAATTCTTGGAACTGTGAGGGTTAAAAAACTATCTGAATCTAAGCTTGTTGGTGTCATGTAAGGTGGCAAGGAGGGCAGAGTAAGAAATACCAACTGGGAGGCAGTTGTAACCAGGCAGAGTTGAAGTAATAATACTCCAGGTAGTAAGGAGCATAGGCCGTGATGAAATAAAGACATGAATCAAAGATAGGCAGTAATGTGGCAAAGAATAAGGCTTGGTGACTAACTGCATATGGGATGCAAAAGAGGAAATAAAAGGTTCTGTCAGGATTAAGAAATCATATTTTTAAAATTGTTTTCTTTTTTCATTACAGGTTTCTCATTCACCAAAAAATGGATCATTTAATTCTTTGGAGGACTCAGTTATCACAGTACTTCTGTACTGCCAACTAAGATTTATGAGAGTAAATTCATGACAATAAATTTCTGCATCAAAAAACTGCTGAAGAACTGAAAGAGGATTTTATATTATAAAATCCTACAGTATCATATTACTAAATAAAACTAAAGAGCACAGTTATTAAATTATTAGACTTCCTAATACAAGCACACATGTGCAATAGCTACTGTATCCTGACAGTTACCAAACCTCAAATTTAAATGGTTTTTTTTTTTTGAGGAAAGGTCGTTACATTTTCAAGAAACCACTGAACTTAGTCATCAAGTATATTTTCAGCAGAGTGTAAGTTAGGAGAATTTATTTGAAATAAGTTCTAGAAAATTCAGTTCACATCACTGAGTGGATTCGATATTATGGCAGCAACTTACAGACTTGTGGTCAGTACTGTGAACCACTACAGCAGTGTGGTGATAGACCGGCGTTTTGAGCAAGCTATACATTATTGCACTGGAACCTGCCACACCTTTACACATGGAGTTGACTGCATTGTGGTACATCATAGTGTTTGTGCAGACCTCTTACACATCCCTGTGTCTCAGTTCAAAGATGCGGATCTGGGCTCTATGTTTCTACCCCATGAAAACGGGTTTTCCTCAGCTGAGGGTGACTATCACCAGCAGGTCCTAACAGGCATACCCAGGGTCAAGAAAGGATCTGCCTTTCAGAATACCTGTAACTTAAAGGACATTGCAGGAGAAGCAATTAGTTTTGCCAGTGGAAAAATAAAGGAATTTTCCTTTGAAAAGCTCAAGAACTCTAACCATGCAGCTTACAAAAAGGGAAGAAAAGTTAAGTCTGACTCATTTAATAGGAGGTCAGTTGATTTTGACTTCCTCTGTGGCCATTATAACAATGATGGGAACTCCCCATCCTTTGGTTTACTCCGGAGTGCCTCAGTTGAGGAAAAATCGTTGTCCCATAGAAACTCGCTTGATACAAACCTAACTTCAATGCTTCTTCACAACTTCTCTGAAGAGGACCTGGTTACTCAGATTTTGGAAAAACATAAAATAGATAATTTTTCTTCTGTAACAGACATAAAGATGTGCTTGGACATCTTGCTGAAATGCTCTGAAGATTTGAAAAAATGCACAGATATCATAAAACAATGCATAAAGAAAAAGTCAGGGAATAGCATCAATGAAGGAAACAGCAACGATGCCAACACTGATACTGTCTATGTGAATGTAATGACCAGGTTAGCATCCTATTTGAAAAAGCTACCATTTGAATTCATGCAACCTGGAAATAATGAGGCTATAGATTTAACAGAACTGGTCAGTAATATGCCCACTTTACAACTGACTCCCTTTTCCCCAGTATTTGGCACTGAACAGCCCCCTAAATATGAAGATGTTGTCCAGCTCTCAGCCCCTGACTCTGGACAATTTCAAACTATAGCACTGCAAGATGACAAACACAGTTCTAGGAAAACAGACCCAGTAAAATCCACTCCAAACAACTCTACAAATCCCTTATATAACCTTGAGATAAGTGATCCCAGAACTCCAAAAGATGCCCAGCTTCAATCTACCATGAACTCTTTAGAAAATGTTTCTTCTGGTGACCTAATGGAAACCCTTTATATTGAAGAAGAGTCAGATGGAAAGAAAGCATTAGATAAAGGACAAAGGACAGAGAATGGACCTGGTCAGGAATTGTTAAAGGTAAATGAAGATAGAGCAGAATTTTCAGACTGTGGTCCTCCTCTTAAAAAATGTTCTGCCTTATTGCAAAGTGAAAGTAGTAAGATATTTGAGAAACCAGTTGTTAACCTATGTGAGGAAGACCTTAAATCAAAAGTTCCTAAAATTGAAGAGGGAGACCACAGAGATTTTATGAATCCTAATAGTCAGGAAGAGATAGATAAATTATTAATGGATTTGGAATCATTTTCACAGAAAATGGAGACCTCTCTAAGAGAGCCACTTACCAAAGGTAAAAGCTCTAACTCTCTAAATAGTCATAGTCCATTGACTGATCAGCTTCCTATAGATCTTGAGCCCAAGTCTAAAGTCTCTTCACCCACCGAAAAAGTCTCCCCTTCTTGTCTAACAAGGATTATTGAAACTAATGGACACAAAATAGAGGAAGAGGATCGAGTCCTCTTACTGCGAATTCTAGAAAGCATTGAAGATTTTGCTCAAGAACTAGTCGAATGCAAATCAGGCAGAGGGAGCCTATCACAAGAAAAGGAAATGATGCAGATTCTACAGGAAACCTTGACAACTGCCTCCCAGGCCAATTTATCGGTCTGTAGAAGTCCTATTGGTGATAAAGCCAAAGATACTACTTCAGTAGTTTTGATTCAGCAGACTCCAGAGGTGATCAAGGTAAGACCCAACAATCTTGAGTCCTGAGAATTAGCCAAAGAAATGTTTTAATCTGTGCAAAACTTAAAAAGAAAAACTATTTCTGTTGGCCGTTTTCTTTTCTACTAAACTTCCTGCCTTAGACTAAGCATGGTCCTAGTTCAGTGAAAAAAACTAAAAAGCAAGGGCTTTAGAGTCAGCCAGACTGGTTTCAGCTGCCCTCCTCACACGTTTCATCTTCTTCCTAGCCCTGTGACCAGAGGAAAGTTACTTAGCCTTAATATCCTCATCTATTTATTAGAAATAAGGATCAAGGTAACTTAGGTGAAATGCAAGCAAGGTACCTTACACAATTAGGCATTTAATATTAGCCTCATCCTCCCTAGTCAACCAGTAGGCCAGTCATTAATACATACATGTACAGACTATAAGGTGCAGTGTGAGGTACAAAAAAGACAGGACATGATTTCTTAAAGACCTTGAAATCTAGTTGGGAAAACGCAACTAACATACTGGAAGGAATTCATGAGCATGTTGGCCCTTCTTCTGAAAGTATTGTTCGTGCAATAGGGTCTTCAAAGAAGGTAAAGACTAGAGTGTATAGGATTTGCTTCTTATCCTATGACTTTAAGGTCATAGGATAGTAGTATTTTCAAAAGGCTTTGAATTTACCCTGCTGATAGTTTTGCTTTAATAACCCCAAAAAGGCAGTTATCTTCCCACTCGTGTGTATGTCTTAGCCTGACAGTAATTTCTTGTTCATTTTATGTATCTAACATGAGTTGGCAATGGGCTTTGCTCCGTCTCGCTCAGGGGCTCAGGGTGATAGATGCTCCATGTTCCTGCAACTGCCCTATTGCTCCATCTGAAATATGGCTTAAGAGTTCACTGAGGAAGGGAAAAAAAGAAATGTTGCTTTTTACTGTCTTATTCCTACCTGTGATGCCCTTTCTTTCCACTCACAGTGCAGTGATTCTAGCCCCAAAGCTAAGAAACATAGGGAAGCACGTAGAATATACTTGGTGAGCACTGTCTCTACCTCATGAATGATGTACCATACATATAGGAAGTCAAACATAAAGCCAATTAATTAAACAAGTTGTAAAATGATATGAATTCTTAAAGATATGTACATGGTACAAAAAGTATGAAGAAATACATGGATACACCAAATATAATGTCCAGAACAATGTTTACTCCCTGGGAAAAGATGAGGGGTGGAACTGAGGAAGGATGTACAGAGGACCTCAGTAGTGTTAGTAATCTGGTGATGGATCATAAGTATTTTTTCGTGTTATTTTTATGCCTTTTTATGTATTTTTAATGTAAATTTTTTAAAAATTGGATATTAGAGATGGCGTATATGTGGGCAAGTTGAAAAGGAAGTTAATGTTAATTTTAACATTAATATTAATATTAATCTCATTAATATTTTTGTATAAGTAGGGAAAAGAGTATATTATGATCAGATGAATAATTTTTACATTGTATTTATTTTGTGGTTGTGCCGGGCACATTTCTAGTTACCAGTGACAAGTACTTAAGTTTAAAACTATACATACTTAAAGTTACAAAATGATGCGTTGGGTCTAAATATTCTCAAACATTTACCAAGCATTTCTGTGAAATTTCTGAGTCTCCTTATTCATTGATCCACAGTTGGTAATATCTTTAGTTAACTTGGTTGATACTGGGAGCAAGAAACTGGAAATTAAAATTAAAAATTAATTAAAATTAAAAACAAAAATAAGAAAATGCTTTCATGTACATAAGCGATATTGATGTGCTGAATATTTTATAAAGAAAATACCTATATAGCAATCTCAAAATGGTGATAACATAAGAACTGACCATTCATTTTTTTTTTTTTAAGATTTCATTCATTTATTTGACAGAGATCACAAGTAGAGAGGCAGGCAGAAGAGGGGTGGGGTGGGAGCAGACTCCTTGCTGAACAGAGAGCCAGATGCGGGGCTCAATCCCAGAACCCTGGGATCATAACCTGAGCCAAAGGCAGAGGCTTAACCCACTGAGCCACCCAGGTGCCCCAAGATCTAACCATTATTGGGAGCTAAGGCATGCTAAGACATTTAGATGTTTTTTCTCACTATCTTCCCCTAAATAACCTATCTGCTCATTCAAAAAAAAAAAAATTTACTTTTTCTGCTGACCTATTACAATGTCTAACAACCATTATAACCAGAAACTTACTGTAATACAGTGTTTTGAATTTTATTTAACCCTCCTCCCCCATTATCTTCTCAGAAAAAAGAGGGAAAATTCTTCTAAAGGAGATGAGCTGCAAAAAGTAGAAAATGTGAACCTGAGGCTAAGAATAAGTCCTATGTAACACCATTCCTATACCTTGGCTGACAGCTCGTGAGCATGTACCCTCTGGAACGTTCCCAATCTAAATACACTCAACTAAAAATCCCGCACTTGGGTCTATTGGTTTTCAATTTTTTGACAAGTATGGACTGAGGTCAAAATCTTATTAAAAGACTCACCTATAGAAAGGAGAACCCTCTTACATTGTTGGTGGGAATGCAAACTGGTGCAGCCACTCTGGAAGATAGTATGGAGTTTCCTCAAAAAGTTAAAAATAGAGCTACCCAGCAGTTCCACTACTAGGTATTTATCCAAAAGATACAAAGGAGCACATGCACCCTAATGTTCATAGCAGCAATGCCCACAATAGCCAAAATATGGAAAGAGCCTAGATGTCTATTGACAGATGAATGGATAAAGAAGTGATATATATATGCAATCAAATACTATGCAGCCATCAAAAAGAATGAAATCTTGCCATTTGCAACAACATGGATGGAACTAGAAGGTATTATGCTAAGCAAAATAAGCCGGTCTGAGAAAGGCAAATACCATATGATTTCACTTATGTGGAATTTAAGAAATAAAACAAGTGAACATAGGGGAAGGGAAGGAAAAACAAAATAAGATGAAAACAGAGAGGGAGGCAAATCATAAGAGACTTTTAACTCCAGGAAACAAACTGAGGGTTGCTGGAGGGGGAGGTAGGTGGGAGATAGGGTAAATGGGCACTTGATATATAATAAGTGCTGGGTGTTATATGCAATTTACAAACCACTAAATTCTACTCCTAAAACTAATAATACAGTATATGTTAACTAAATTGAATTTAAACACAAATTTTTTTTTAAAAAGACCCTCCCATCATTCTTTTAAAAAGAGCACAGAGGGAGAGTGGGAAGAGAAACAGACTCCATACTGAGCAGAGAGCCCAATGTGGGGCTTGATCTTAGGACCCTGAGATCATGACCTGAGCTAAAGACAGACCTTTAACTGACTGACCCACCCAGGTGCCCCACAAAAGAATAAAATTTGATGAGATTTCTTTTTGATAAAAGTTGAAAATAATTCGTGAAAAGCTAATTTAAAGAGAAAGGTAATATAAAATGTTTAATTCCTGAAAATAGTTAATGCAAGAAAATAAAACCATTTTTCTTGATTCAGTTGGCTTCCTGCTTCTTTATTTATTTATATTTTTTAGTCTTTCTGTGCTTCTTATGAAATATTTTAAATCAGGAGTTGGCAGATGTTTTCTATAAAGGGCCAGATGTAAATATCTGAGGCTTTGCAAGGTCACACATTCTCTGTCACAGTTTGTCTTTTTTTTTTTTTTTAAACAACACTTTAATAATGTAAAACTACTGTTAGCCCCAAGCCTTAAAAAACAGGTAGTGGGCCAGATTTGGCCCACAGAATGTATTTTGTCAATCCCCATTTTAAATAGAAAAGTATAGTGAATGATAGAAAAAGCATTCATTATTACCTACCACTTAGCTTTGTCAAATATTAACATTTTATCATACTTGCTTCAGATCTTTATTTAGTATTTTTTTATTATCATCATCATTCTTAAAAAAATCATCTAAGATACAGTTGAAATCCCCTGGGGTCCCTAACCTAGTATTCTCTCTCCTTTCCAGAAGTAACCACTGCCCTGAATTTGGTATATATCTCCTGCAAGTTTTTATATAGTATTATTTGTCATGTTTTTATTCTTACAATGAGAGAGTGAACAAAAAGCAATAGGAAATAAAATTTGAGAGGTAGATTGGGGCCAATTTATGAATGACCTGTATGGTATGCTAAACCCTTAGGGTGAGGAACTAAAGGTTTTTAAGCAGAAAAGTCCCACAGCATTTTTTTAATGAATAATACATTTTTAAAAGGATAATAAATGTTAAAGTAGGCTTTTATTTTTTTTTCAATTTCTTAGACAATTTTTACCAGTTGTTCAAAACATTTCAATTAAAAGCTTTATGTAATGGGGCATATAGGAAGTGTGTTGGTGACTGAAAAGAAAGAGTGACTTGAAGATAGTATATGTTACTAATATTTTAACATTGTTTCAAAATAATTTCTCAAGAGTGAGCAGTATTAGTTCAGACGTTTTTTGCCCAGAAATAAAATTCAAACCTGTATTGGGAATGATAAGCAAATAGAAGATATGTTTGGTATTGAGAGATTGATATCCAGATACTAGTCTGGATCAGGAGTCAACAACCTGATGCCTAAGGACTAAATCTTTCCTGTGACCTGTGTTTGTAAATAGTTGTATTAGAATACAGCTGCACCCATTTGTTAACATAATGATCTGACTGCTTTTGTCCTTCACCTAAATTGAGTATTTAAAGCCCTTAAAGCCTGAAATATCAACTATCTGGCCACTTATAGAAAAAAGTTTGTGAACTCTTCAACGAGATATTATTTGACTGTAGATCGGCAAAACGTTTTTGACAAGGTTCTATGTGATATTTTGTTAAAGGCATTGGAAATCTTGGAATCATTAAATATCAGTAGTAAAAACTACCAATGATTGTCAGCAGTCAAATAGTACACCAATAGAAAAAGCAAAATAAATGAGCACAGTGTTTGGAAATTCTTCATCATGAGTTCTGATCTTGGGTTTTGATCTTCACAGATTTCTCCCCACCCCCAGTGATGACCTATCTCTTACTTTCCCACTTGAAACAGTTTCCTTTTCATCCCTTTCTAACTGTCAAGTTACTGATATTATTGACTAGCGAATGAACATTTAGTACATGCTTTCTTCACTAAGCCTCTAGGTGACAGCAAACAACCTGTAGGTTCTAGAATAGCTGAGGTGTGAAGATGGGTGAAAATGAGTAATATAAGAAGAGAACAGCCTGTGGAGGAGGAAAAAAGGTATGTGTTGGAGCTCTCAGAGGGTTTCATTATTTTGAATGAATGAATGAATTACTGAAACATGTTTTGAATAGGAGATAAGACAATTTTTTTAAAACACTTAGAAACTATAAAATGTTATTACAGTCATTTTTGGTCTGTTTTTAGCCAAATGGAGCAATAGCCTGTTAGCTGATATTCACAACTTAAAATAATAAAACCTAGGCTCCTTTGAAAATTCTCTCTCTTTAATTTTAGTTGAAAAAAAAGGCTAGGAAAAAATTTCTATTATTGTTTGCCTCAATTGAAAGAATGGAGGAAATGGGGCAGAATTCTTCAACAAAAGAAGAATTTAAGGTAAATAAAGAGGAAGATTTTTTTTAAAGCTCTACTATAATATTTAAGTCTAGTGAAACCTTAAAAATTTCAACTAATTGTGGGGAAAACCTGTGCCAATTACTAAAAAGTACAAATTAAAATTTCAGTGTTTTTAAGAAATATCTTTATTTTTATTTTTTAATTTCAAGAATAAAAAGTAAAGGGGCACCTGGGTGGCTCAGTCGTTAAGTGTCTGCCTTCAGCTCAGGTCACCATCTCTGGGTCTTGGGATGGATGGAACCCTACATTAGGCTCCCTGTCAGCAGGAAGCCCGCTTCTCCTTCTCCCATTCCCCCTGCTTGTGTTCCTGCTCTTGCTCTCTCTCTGTAAAATAAATAAATAAAACCTTAAAAAAAAAAAAAAAGGTAGAACTATCACCGAAGTATTGCCAAGTGTGAACTTCAACTAGACCTATTTCAATAATGAAGTCGAGATCATTTATAGTCGTTAAAAATTTATTAAGGAGGATGGGGCGCCTGGGTGGCTCAGTGGGTTAAGCCGCTGCCTTCGGCTCAGGTCATGATCTCAGGGTCCTGGGATCGAGTCCCGCATCGGGCTCTCTGCTCAGCAGGGAGCCTGCTTCCCTCTTTCTCTCTCTCTCTGCCTGCCTCTCCATCTACTTGTGATTTCTCTCTGTCAAATAAATAAATAAAATTTAAAAAAAAATTTATTAAGGAGGACAATTTAGATGATACAAACAAACTTTAAACATGTCATGAAATGAACAGTCTCCTTTCAGAGATGCACCATAAGGCAAAAAGCTTTTGTAAGCTGAAGAATAAAGAACAAGGAAGAGCCAAATAGAAACATTTGGTTGGCTGGGGCCACATAGCCTTGCCTGTCATGAAAAGGTGCAGAGTTAGCTTGGCACTGGAGAATTGGCTATGTGAATATATTGTGTTTCTGGTCAAGCGGAGCATTGATAGGGACACAGTTATCTAAGTTTTGCTTTGCTGGGTGGCACCCCTGGCAGGTACAGCTCTATCTTGGACCTAAACATTTATTTCCACAGTCCCCTTATTTGATCATCCTCTTGACCATTTTAGAGATTTGATCAAAAATACCAGTCTTTTAGTTACCATCACTTCTTCAAGTCTCATTGCAGTTTTCAAGAGATGATGTCAGACTCCTGTTCTAGGAGCTGGTTTTTTCTGTTCTCTTTTGTTGTTCCAGAGACCATCTGTCAGCTGGTCAATAGCTTTCCACATGCCTTTAAACTTTTGGGGAGAAAAATATTGTGATATAATATTTGGGGCACTGGGTGGCTCAGTCAGTTAAGCATCTGCCTTCAGCTCAGGTCATGATCCCAGGGTCCTGGGATTGAACCCCGTGTTAGACTCTCTGCCTGGTGGGAAGTCTGCTTCTCTCTGCTTCTCTCCCTCTGCCCTTCTCACTGCTCATTTTCTCTCTCTCTCTCCCTTCCTCTCTCAAATAATAAAATATTCAAAAGATCTTTAAATATATATAGTATTTCTATAAATAACATATGAATATAATAATAATTGACAACAAAACAATCCCGTGGTTTGGACAGTACAAATGAATCAGGGTACCCATAAGGCAAACCAACTAGAATCAAATAAGTCAAGAAGTTATCCCCAAGGGGTAGATATTTCTTTAAGCCAGTTGGCATATTTATGTATTTTGTGTAACTGTATCTCCACTTTCCTAGAAAGGTTTATCTACTGAGGTTGTTTCAGAAAAACTGAGGCATTGGAAATCAGGGAAAGATTTATAATGGGCAGAAAGAACTACAGGATTACCAGCATCTTTGCAAATTGAGCAGGTGGTTGGAGGATGGATTACCTGCTTTAGCAGTGGCCTGAAATATGTCAACAATGGCATTATCTTTTCAGACATGGACAAGGAAAAAGTTGGACAAAAGAATCATAAATACCTTTATGGTATAAGATTTAGGAAAAAGATAGTTGGAGAAGGAATGAAGAAACATTCTTGATCTGATGTCTTGGAAGGAAACAGTCTGCCTCCGTGTCAGCTGCTTTTTCCTAGTCAGTTGGATTTTGAGGTCTCTGGCATTCAGGATCAGATGTTTGGTGGAGCCTTCTTCAGTTGTGAAATAGGCATGCACGGTTTGATGCCTTGTAATTTAGCAGCAATGTTGGTAGTTCAGTGTAGGTGGTAGGGTCCTTTCCATGAATCCCACCTTTAAAAAAGCAATAGAGTAAAACAATAACTATCCATAAATGACAAAAGACTTAAAAATGCCCATAGTTAAAGATCTGATAAGAATTCACTGTATTAGAATTGTGGTTATTTCTATGACATACAACATTTTAAGAGAACTGGAATTATGACTGGTAATATTATACCAGGACATAACAGATTTTTAAGAATTTCATACAATTTCGGGCGCCTGGGTGGCTCAGTGGGTTAAGCCGCTGCCTTCGGCTCGGGTCATGATCTCGGGGTCCTGGGATCGAGTCCCGCATCGGGCTCTCTGCTCAGCAGGGAGCCTGCTTCCCTCTCTCTCTCTCTCTCTGCCTGCCTCTCCATCTACTTGTGATTTCTCTGTGTCAAATAAATAAATAAAATCTTTAAAAAAAAAAAGAATTTCATACAATTTCTAGAATTTCATGAATAGCATGCATCCATACAAATACAACCTAAGAAGGTTTATTACATATTTGACCGTGTTTCCTATGTGATTTAACATACCAAATAAACCCAGTTAGTTTAACATCTCTTTTTTACAAGGTGAGAGACAAATCCTTTGAGATTTTCCAGGGACTCTGGCAGATGTTAAAGTCACTTTGAGGTAAAATGACTCCATTTAGAATTTGACTTGAGGAAGTTATCAAGATGTCAGAAGGCTAGAAAATTATAATAATGATCACAGGTCATTATAAATAATAGTTTTCTATTTAACCAAAGTGACAATAGAAGATTTTAAAGGTAAATAAATAAGGTTACAGGGTTGTGAACAAAATTTTAGCCCTTTAAATATTGAGAAGACTGGGTTTTCTTAAGTAATCAAAGACCCAATAAAGACAATATGAAACATAGTAAATTTTTTTGGTGAGAAAAAGTCTTAGCTGACCAGGCAGATTACTTAGAAAAAACTTCGTTTACAATTTTTTTTTTTTAATTTATTTAGAGCAGACCAATCTAAGGAAACACTTTGTTTTTTTAACAGAGAAAAAAACAAATTCTAGTTTTGAATCAGTGCATCAAAGATACTAAAACTTTTTAACTCATTTTTTTTTAACTTAAATAAATCCATTCCAATCTTAGCTAGATTGACCACACATAAAGTTCCTTTCTCAGGATTCCTTTTCCATGAACCTTCTACAACTCTTTTATATCCATTCAGATTTTGTCCTAATTTTTTTTCTTATTCTGGAACAATTATTTTACTTTTGAACAAAATTACTTTATTTTTTCCTTTGCCAAAAAAGCAAAACAACGACAACAAAACCTCATGTCCTTCATACCATACCCAAGCGACACATTCTACTTTCCTTACCAATTTTTAATATATAGTTGTTTTCTTTTACCCGTATTATTTCAGTAATTTTAGTTATGTATATTGATTAAAATTCTTAACCCTTAGAACCTTTAATTCCTAATGAAAACCGAGGAATAAGCAATAGTGGACTGTGGACTAGCAAATTTATAAACACACTTCATAATTTCTAGAAGTATATTCTTTCTATAGTAAATTTTTCAATGTGGCACAACATGTGTTCAGTAATAGACCCAATTATTTTAGTTACTTTCTAAGAGGAAGCCAGAAGTACATAAACTGTGTTTGTTACATAAATAATGTGTTTGTTACATAAATAATGTAAAAAAGTTTATAATGTAAGTAATGTTTCAGGGGCGCCTGGGTGACTCAGTGGGTTAAAGCCTCTGCCTTGGGCTCAGGTCATGATCCCAGGGTCCTGGTATCGAGCCCCGCATCGGGCTCTCTGCTCGGTGGGGAGCCTGCTTCTCCCTCTCTTTCTGCCTGCCTCTCTGCCTGCTTGTGGTCTCTGTCTTTCAAATAAAATCTTTAAAAAAATAATAACGTTTCAGTAATTTATTTGGAAATAATCTAGATATTCAATGAATATCTATAATTTAACTTTTTATAATTTTATAAATTATAAATTTTATAAATTATATTTTATACATTTATAATTTTAAAAATTATAAATTTTTTATAATTTTAAGGTTTCAAGTTACCAAAGATTTTGGAGAATATCTTTAAGTAGACATACTATAAAGCATAATTATTATTGAAAAGTCCATATATAACTTAAACTTATATCTATTTAATTTACATGTTCTTAACAATTATGAAACTTTCATGAGTCATTTAACAGCCATCATCTTAAATTATCTTTCTTTTTGACAGATTTTGCAACAGAGATGGCATGAGCTCTTTGGACTTATAGTAGACTTAGGAAGAATAAAAGTTGTATATCTGCATTATATTTAATATTGACAGTTCTAAACACATGCCTGTTTTAGTTAAACCAACAAACTAAAACTAGATTTCCCCCCAGAGATTATCCTAGATCATGTAAACTTGAAAAACGTTTGGGTTAGTGTCTGTGTTTCTGAGAGTATAATCTTGATTCATCTAGACACTTAAGTTTTTTTAAACCAATAGGGCTTCTTTACAAATTAATTTTGGCAGTACTATCTGGAAGTAGAAAAATGTCAGCCATCTGGAACATATAACCATAGATATACATAAACATACAGATAGACACAAATAGGGATCTTACAGGTTTTGTTCTAAAAATTCAGCCATGAAACAGGTATGATAATGCAAAACTCACTAGTTTGTTTCAGTGTTCCAAAATTCATTGTTAACTCACTAGTTTTTTAAAAGAACATTTGGGTTCAATTGTGTTTCTGGCAGAAGGGTTAAGTTTTAAGGTTACATGACTAATATTTGAGGAGAAGACTTTGAAGATTTTTCTTTCACTGATAGCCTTTCCTTTTTTTCCCCCTCCTTCTTAAAAGAATTACCTCTTGGTTCCTAGAGAAGACCAGATAGAGTAAGTACATCTCAAAGGCACAAAGAAAGAATGCAAGTTCCTCCAAAAAGGACTTCTGTTTCCTAAGGCCAGAATTTTTCCAGTATGCACAAGCCATTTGAGATGAATAGGGGAGTTTTGAGAATTGGTGCAAAGCATAGGTGGGCCTTTTCTGTTCTTGTAAAGATTCCATTTGTAGGACAGTTGCTTTTAATTCCTCAAAGAATCCAGTTGTAACCTGAATGTTACTAAGGTATTGACATACCCATCCAAATACATTATCTTCAGTTTGCTATTTTGTATCAGGGAGATCTTCAATTAAGCTAGAAATTGAAGACTTTTATGTTCTAGATTTAGACTCTTTGTCTTTGGAATATTTTCCTTTCCCTCTAGGTATGAGCTTAATTTAGCCTGGGGAGAAGGTCTAAAGAAAAAGTTCTATCAGGCTCTGAATATCAGCTCCCAATTTGGCCAACTTCTGACCGTAGAGCTCCTAAAAAAAATCTTTCAAATATCTTGTCAGGTTTCAGCTGGGACAAACAGTGAATATTCCTGGCAGTACTAAACAACCCCTTGGATGCAAGAAGGATCCCTAAGAGTGTGCAAAAGATACTACCCTCCCAAGATCCAAAGCCATTCCCAAAGATAGCCAAAAGAAAGAAAGACAATTCCCCCTAAGAGCTGGCAGCAATTGGTAGAACCCTAGCCACAAGTGGAGTGCAAGCCATGTTTTTCCAGCCATTTATTAGGCTTCCAGTCTGATGGTTGACCTGCCTGCATACACAATAACAGGCAACCTGTGTGTGTGAGACAGGTAAAAAGCTAAGCCAAGTTCTGAAGACAAATAAGGAGGGAAAGGATCAACAACAAATGGGTACCCCAAAACCAAATTCACAGAGTATGCATTTAGAAAGGAGAGGACAGGGACACCTGGGTGGCTCAGTCAGTTAAGCTTCTGCCTTTGGCTCAGGGTCTTGGGATCGAGTCCCACATCAAGCTCCTTTCTCAGTGGAGAGCCTGTTTCTCCCTCTGCCTGCTGCTCCCTCTGCTTGTGCCCTGTCTCTCTCTCTCTCTCTGACAAATTAAATAAATAAAATTTAAAAAAAAACAAAAAAAAGGAGGGGGCAGTGAAATTTTTACCTTCCTTTCTCAAGTGAATACTATGGAGATCCAGAACTGACTGTGTAAGAGTTCTCACCCTTTGCTGGCTTCTGCCAGTTTTCCTAAGATCTTTCTTATCTGCAGCTTGGGAGCAAATGGGGTTTAAAGTATAGTCCTAGTATCTACCAGAATTTGGCAAGGTTTTTCTTTAATTTTAGTTCCCTTTAGAATACTTAAGGGAATATAACTGGTAGCAGTCTACTAGAGGATCCCTGAGAATCCCATTAACTCTGGGAGGGGCCCATATGGGGATTCTCCATCCGCAGCAGATATGGGAGCATTGACTCGTGGGAAATTTGACAAGACCTCTGAGGACAATCTTTTTTCCCATCCTCATTGATTGCAAATGAGACGTCAGTTTCTAGGCTGGTGTTTTTATGGTGGATTCCTACAATGGTATAATGGGGGAGGCCCAGGTGTTTTAGGTCTCTGGACTTGGAGTTGTTGCAGTTTTAGGGCCACTAACTTGGCAGACTTTCGTTTACCCTCTTGTATTCTCTTCAGAGTGGAAAAACAATCCAGATAGAGGATTACTAGAAAAAGCATTCAAATAAAGGAGGATAGAGGGGACTATTAGGAGTTGTTTCAGTCTTAAACTTTTTACATTTTTTACATTACTTTTTACATTATTTTTTTACATTTCAGTCAAACATTCTTTTGTTTTGGGTACTTCTCATGTCTTTAATTTTTCATTAGCCTTTTTCAATGAGTCTTTCAGTGAAGCTATTTTGGAACTTTGAAGCCTTTTGGAGGCTCCCACCTGCCTATTAAAGGAGGCATCCCATTCTGTTTGTTTGATTTGAGAACCCCCCGCTTTTAAGTGAATTTCTTAAATGAATGATCTTGTCTAATTGGAATGCTTTCCATATGGCCGTTGTAATTCCAGGCTATCTTGATAAGATGTCATTTTTGTAGATACCTTCAACTTCCAGGACCGCAGTTCTTAGACATAAAATAGACAGGTGTGTTGAAAGTTTGCATGCTTAATTCTTTTTTTTTTTTTTTTTTATTTTTTATAAACATATATTTTTTATATACATATATTTTTATCCCCAGGTCTGTGAATCACCAGGTTTACACACTTCACAGCACTCACCAAATCACATACCCTCCCCGCATGCTTAATTCTTTGAAAGGAGTATCCCATTTATTTAGCTAATCCTGGATATCTTGGCACCAAATTAATACTTAAGAGGGATATGCTGCTCAGTTGGGTACTTTGTGTGGTGTTTTACACTGTACCTTTGATGCACAGTTTTCTCAAGGTTGGCGGTGACCTAGTATCAATCTAACCCTTTCCAGGACCAACTTATCCTAGCACAGGAGTCTTAGAATTAGGTGATGAGTGCTCTGATAGACTCTAAGTGCTTGACCTGTGCCCACTAGTTTTGTGGCTTTGGTTTCTGAGATTCCCATTACCAGTAGATTTTGTATTCTTTTCACCAGAAAATTCCTTTACAGTGGTGGACACTCTGATGACTTTTAATAGTCTGACTCTTGCCAACTTAGATTTTTATTTTGACAGTCAAAACAGTTCATATTTCTTCTCTCTTTATTTTCCAAGTCCCCTAACAGTTTATACTGTGAACTTGCCTCAAGACTTTGTGAGTCCCCTAACATATGCACCCATTATGGACTCCTAATATAACTGTCCCAGAACCCTCCTGGAAATTTCAACCCCAGAACCTTTTCAGGAACAGTATATACATACATACTTTTTAAATAATGTTTTTTTGGACCATAGAGCTACCCACAGGGGTATGAAGCTCAAATCTGAGTGTGACTTACCGCAGCTCTCAGTAGTGATGAGAACAGTGAACTCTCAAAGGGTTCAGCGGATGCCTTATCTGCACGACTTGTCCCATAGGCATTAGCAGTCAGCCTTGGATATCATCCCTTACCACCAAAAACTGTTAAAAGTGATTAAAGAAGACAATTTAGGTGATACAAACTTTAACACTTTATGAAGTAGATAGTCTCCTTTTGGAGAACTGAAAAATGGGGCATAAGACAAAAAGCTTTTGTAGAATAAAGAGTAATGAACAAGGAAGAGGCAAATAAAATAAATGTGATTGTCCGGGGCCACTTAATTAACCTTGTCTGGGGTGAGAAGGCTCAGAGTTGGCTTTGCATTGAATTGGCTGCATGAATATACTGCATTTCTGGTCAAGCAGAACTTTTGCAGATACATGGTATCTAAGTTTCAGTTTGCTTGACATGGTACTCAGGCAGGAACGGCTCTTTCTTGGGCCAGAAATTTATTTCAACATAGTTAATACATAATTGGTATGCAAAATAGAGGTTGCTAAAATGCTTTACATGCATAAAATAGTTTGTAAATAGTATAAGCATGCATAGCATACAGGAGGAGATAAAAATGAATCAGACATGACAAGCCTTTGTGGAGCCCACAGTCTAATAGGGGAGGTGAGCTGTTTACTATGATGGAAAGTAGAAAGAATAGATTCCAGAAGAGAGAGACAAAGGAAGTCCTACAGAAACTCAGAGGAGGGAGAGATAACGTCTCAGCTTGTGGAATTCAGGGAAGTTTCTCTGGAGGAGATAGCATTTGGATATGGGTACTCCAATTCAACAAATTTACTTAAGGTGCTAGCTCTTGGTGCTATGAGAGTGTCGATGATACTGAGATTAGAGGTTTATTTCTCCAGTGGCTTGGATCAGTTTCATTCTATTCCATTCCATTCCATTCCATTGCTTTCTAAGACATCAAAGTGTACTTTAATCCTCCATCTGTCTTAACATATGTAAGCATTGGTCTCAGGGGTATCCAATAAGAGAGACTAGATGGAAATGTCATGAAACCATTATTTCTGTCACACCTAGGCTCTGTGGTAGCCTAATCTTGATGATCAACGGTGACCAAAATTGGTTTATCAGACCTTTCCTTCCTAGAGAGTATGAGGGAAAACATCAGATTCTTCTGGTTATATTATTGTGAATTCTAACTTAGTAGAATCCACTCTAACCTGTTTCCCATCAGCTTTCCGGAGTCTTAAAGTCAGGATTTAAGCAGATAACGTATCTGACAACCAAATTCATACCTTGCCTTCTCTTTTTCCACTTCAGCCTCCAAAGTGTGATCACCAGCTCTTAATTGTACACCTAATAAAACTTAAATGTTAAAATAAGCATTTTGAGGGAGATTTTTTAATCCCTCTCAGGTTTCTGTGTTTGAGCCACTAGCTTATATTGGCCTTTATTTGGCAAATAGTAGCATTAAATAACTTTGTTGAATGAATAAACAAATAAGTGAATGAGTAATCAAATAATGGGATTATTGGTTGCCTACTCTGCCTGCTTCCCAAATGAAAACTGTCCTCTTGCCTGAGCGCTAGCTAGCCCTTTGTCCTTTGACTGTCAAGGATAGATGCAGGAGACCTGAGGTCAGGGTGCCCTTCTAGGAATGAGGGTGGTGCCTCAGTAAAGCTTAATATCTCATTAGGCCTCTGGCCTCTTAATTTCTCTAGCTTTTATCACCTAACTGTCTTGTGGTGTTCTAGGAACAGTCCCATTACCTTTCCTGGCAAGAAGAAAGAACCCCATTAAGAGCATAAGTCAAGCAGAGAAAGACAATTATCATATGGTTTCACTCAAATGTGGAAAATAAGAAATAGAACAGAGGACCATAGGGGAAGGGAGGTAAATCCAAACGGGGAGAAATCAGAGAGGGACATGAACCATGAGAGACCATGGACCCTGAGAAGGGAAAAGGGTGGGAGGAGGGGGTAACAGGGTGATGGGTATTTAGGAGGGCACATGCTGTGATGAGGACTGGGGGTTATATTTAATCAATGAATCATTGAACACTACCTCAGAAACTAATTATGTACAATACAGTGGCTAACCAAACATAATTAAAAAATTTAAAAGTTTAATATCTGATTCGATTTAGAAAATTATTTAGTATATGCTGGATGTACACTTAATTTCAGTGATTCTAAGCATCTACATTGAATGTAAACATAATCTGAAGTCAGTATCCTAGTGTGAGATATGATAATTATCATTTGATTTTGGTTCTCCTATTAGCTATAATAAAGCTACCCAAGGGTTAAAAAAAAAAAAATTCTGATATGGTAAATATTAACAGTTATAACCCACATAATCAAAAACACTTTGGAGTCCTTAGTAATTTTTAAGAGCATAAGGAGTCCTGAGTCCAAAATGTGTGGAGATCACTGGATTTAGTACATTATGGTCCATGTAATATGGAGAATTATGCAGTCCTCAAAAATATCACAGAAATGTATTTGTTGATAAGGAAAAACATTCATAATATATTAAGTGGCAAAAAGTTACAAAATGGTGTGCTGTGTTACCCTATTCTTTTTTTTAAATATATATGCATATGACTAAAAGATGATTCTAACTTTAAAAAGTATAGGTCATTTCCCTTTATTGCAGAATGGAAATCTCTTGATTATAAACTATAGGTATTTCTAGGAGATGGTGCTCTCTTGTTCACCATTGCACCCCTAGGCCCTATTGTAGAACCTCCACATACTGTTTAAATTGAATATTTTGAATATTTTGTCCTTTGTCCAAATTGAATATTTGTCCTTTCTCTTTAAGGAATACCTATACATCTCATTGTCTCATTGTCCTTTTCCCATTCTTAAAATTTCCATCTTCATCCCCATGAATTTAGGTTGGAAAAGAATTTTTCTGGCCATTTAGTTTTTCAGTACAATTGTTTTTGTTTGTTTGTTTGTTTGTTTGGTGATGGTGGTGGTGGTGGTGGTGGTGGTGATGGTGGTGGTGTTTTGGGATGCCCGGGAGGGTCAGAGAAATCTTTTGGGGTAGGCAGGATTTGTGCTGTTATTAGAACTCTGCTTTCTTCAATCCTGATCAGGAATCTATATCTAAGATACCATTCCAGGGGAGAATAAAATGTTTTCTTAGGCTAATGACCTAACATTTTGGTTTTCTCAAAGTTTAAATATTATATAATTTTGTGTGTGTGTGTGTATATATATATATATATATTTAAAAGTGTAGTAATTATGAAAATAAATTTAAGATTATAGCAAAGCACACTGTAGGAACCTTCTTGTTTATTCTGGAGTATTTAAAATAAATGTTTCTCTGTCTTTACATTCAATGTTGATATCCATGCCTTCATTGAGATTAACCAGTCATATCACTGAAGGAAAATGTTTATTCTCCCCTAGCTTTAGAGGTGCTGATGGCTTCTTTGGATAGAGTTTGGGTAGAAATGAAAACACTCAGTAAGTTAGTTGGAAATCATCCTTTCTCCTAATTTGTTTAACCACAGTGTGGGTTAATAAAAGTAATGGGATATGGCCAGTAGCAAATTTGAATTTGCAGAATGCGTTCTACCTGTATTTCCCCCTCTGCCTTTAGTGGCTTCTGAGGTCAGGTTCTTTTGCATCTCCATTTTTCCTAGTGAATCAGCATCAGCTATCTCAGATATGTCCCCACCTATATTCAAAAGAACTTGTAGATCTGTATATACTGATACAGGAAAAAATGGTCAAGATAAACTATTTAATTAAAAACGTAAATTGCAAAAACAGATGTACCAGTGTGATCACTTTTTCTTAATATGTTTGTGTGGACACAAAAAACTGGAGGGTAAACATGCTCCAAATTATGCACATCCCCTAGAATTCTAGTAAAATGTGAGTCCCAGATATCCAGATCCTTTTGAGAGCAGTCCCTGCCTATCTTCCACACCACCCTTAGCAGGAGTGAAAAGGAGTTCCCAGAACTCAGCTTGTTCCTGTTAACACCCTCAGGCCTCCCTCACAGGTCTGCCCAATACTCACAGCTCCACCCTCTCTGCCTTAAGGACTAATTCGACCATCAGGACTAATCTAATTGGTTCTTCATCCCTGCTTGCACCAGTCACCATAAGAAGTCCAGGAATCCAGATCATCACTCTTCTCACCCTATTCTTGTACATGCTCTCTTCTCAGTCTACATCCAACCCTCCCAACTCCCGAGATCTTTTCCCCATGCCCTCTTGAACTCGTCATTCACTGGCAGAATCTCCTATGTTATCAGACTCTTTCTGAACATTCCCTTTACTCCTTGTTCTAACTGAAATTCATCTCTCCCACAATATAGCCATGTGAAATCTTGGCTTTTTTTTTCTTTACCGATTCACCCCCTCGTCCACAGGGTTTGGAGGGGGCAGTGAGTGTTCTTTCTTTTTATTGCTATTTCCAAACTATTCTTTTTCCTATCTCACTGAAACTACCCCTCCAGTTTTGAACTGATGTCATGAGACTCACCACCCAGTACCCCTCCTGGTTGCAGTCATCTACTAACCTCATGTTAATTCCTTCCTTCCTTTTTTTTTTTTTTTAATATTTTATTTATTTATTTGTCAGAGAGAGTGAGAGCACAAGCAGTGGGATCGGCAAGCAGAGGGAGAAGCAGACTCCCGGGGATCCTGATGCAAGACTCCATCCCAGGACCCTGGGATTGTGACCTGAGCCGAAGGCAGACACTTAACCAATTGAGCCACCCAGGCACCCTCCCTTATTTCTTGAAGATGTTCTCTCTTGGCTCTATGATACTTCCCAATACAATTTTTGCTACAATTCTTGTGTGTTTTTAGTAGGTGAAGCAGCGAATACACGTTTCTCAGTTCCTTGATCTCTCCAATTTTTCTTCTGTCCTTCTTCAGCTACTCCTTCTCTGATTCTGTTTATGTCAGTGATTTTAAAAGTATGGTTTCCATCCAACAGCATCAGCATCACCTGGGAGCTTGATAGAAATACATATTTTCATCTCGTGTTCAACGATTCATTAGTTGCAAATAACACCCAGTGCTCATCCCAACACGTGCCCTCCTTAACACCCAACACCCAGTTACCCCATCCCTCCACCTCACTCCCTTCTGCAACCAACAAAGACTTATGATGTACTATATGCTGGCTAACTGAACATAAAAAAAAAAAAAAAAAAAAAACGTATTTTGAGGCCCCACCCCTTACCTACTAAATCAAAACTCTAATGATGGGACTCAACAATCAGTGGTTTAACACGCCCTGCAGGTAATTCTGGTGCATGCTCTTGTCTGAGAACCATTGCCATAGTTCCTCATTAAAGTCACTCTCTTGAATATAGTTTCAGCTTCTTTACCTTACCTTCACTTTGTAGTATTCACCTGGAAAAACCACAGCTTACATTAAATTATGTTCTCTGTCTGCTTTAAGCTTTTATTTGGCAGCTAACCTTGGCTAGAGAAAATCACAAAATAATATTGAGTGGTCTTTGCACTAAATTCATGACCACCAACCTCCAGTGGGCCTTCCAAGCTGTCTGGCAGTCCTACTACAGTTCTCTAATCCCTCACTTTCCCACTCTTCAAATGACTCATCCATTCTTCTCTGTTTTCTAACATCTCTTCCATTCTCACCCTCAGCTAATGATGTTGTTTCCGATTTCACTAAGAAAAGTGAGCCAATCAGAGGGGGATCTTAAGCTAGCCCCCTAGCCATATCAGTACCCATATGCTCTCTCCCTTTCTTTCTGTTACTATATGTGAATGATCTGGGCACCTACGTACGGCCAGCCTCTGTACTGGTGCTGTAAGTCCCATCTTCTCCCACTAACTCAGGGACTTTCTTCCCTGATTGGCCTTTTGTCTCCCACATTCATCAATTTTTCCCCATTACTAGGTCTTTCAATTAGCAGATAAACATGCTATATCTCCCATCTTTAACACAAGGCATCCAAAAGGCACTTGGCATGCAAGAAGCACAATTCTGTCAGCTGTTTTATTTACAGTATAATGCTTATCGCTAGAGGTTTGACCACCAGTTCCAGCCTTCTCATATGACATCTGTGAATTGAACCCTCACCCAAAATTACTGAAAAGTCACACAGACTCACAGACTCACACACACACCCAGTGAAGATGGGCAAGGTATTTTATAGAACTGCTACTGGGTGTTCATTGACATGTAATGTCAGTGGATTGAAAACCCTCTGTTCCTTCTAACTTTAGTTGTCTGATGTATTGATAGGCTAAAACTGAATTCTTATGCTCTATAATGAGCAGTCTCTAATTGAATTCCTGAAAGAGAGGGTGGAAGAAAAGCAGACTAAGGAGGACAGAGAACTCTAGGAACTAGAAGTTCTAGATATCCAAGAATTATTATGCCTAATAATTTTAGACTCTTAATTATCTCTTCTTGCCCCAGATCCTAAAAGAAGATCTGTCTCTAAGTTTTAGGAATACTGAGGGGCAAAAATATTTTATTTGTAGGTTCTTTCTGTTATTCGTCATGGAATGTGTTCCTGTCATTTCGAGGCAACTGAAACAAGACGCAAAATGCTTGTTAGACTGCCTGTTTTGCTGCAGCCAATAAACTTAAGGCTCAACTCAAGGATCAGGCCAGGATCAAAGAAGCCATGGATTAAAAAAAAAAAAAAAAAAAGAAGCCATGGATAAGCAACACCACACAACCTTTTCCCCCACCTCAGTATTCATTCTTTAAGAGTAAAATAGCATTAATTACACAAAACAAGCTATTAAACAATGTGAAAACACTTCAGAGCCTAAAGGAGGATATCAAAATTTAGGATTAAGAGTAATTAACTAATTAGCTTATAATCAATTTCTTAAAGCTCATTTGCAGTGGTATTTTAAGCAGTCTATGATTCCAGGTTATTACCTCTTTTAACTACTCTGGCAATTAAAGCCAGGTTGAGAAAGGCTTTTTTTTCCTAGATATAATTTGCACAGTATAAAATATAACCTTCTGAAGTTCGTAATTCAGTAGGTTTTAGTATATTCAACAAGGTTGTGCAGCCATCAGCACTATCTAATTACAGAACATTTTCATCATCCCCCCAAAACCTGTATTCATTGGCAGTCACTCCCTCTGCCCTCCTTCCCTCAGCCCCTGGCAACCACTAATCTACTTTCTGTCTATATGGATTTGTCTGTTATGGACGTTTCATTTAAATGGAATCTTACAATGTGCAGTCTTTTGTATTTGTCTTCTTTTACTTAGCAGAATGTTTTCAAGATTCATCATGTAGCATGTATCAGTGCTTCATTCCTTTGAGTGATTAAATAATACTCCATTGTGTGAGTATACCACATTTTGTTTATCCATTCACCAGCTGATGGACATTTGGGTTGTTTCCACTTTTTTGGCTATTATGAATAAGTCTGCAATGAACATTCATGTACAAGTTCTTGTGTGGACTGAGAAAATCTTTTTTATTTTATTTTATTTATTTATTTGACAGAGAGAGATCACAAGTAGGCAGAGAGGCAGACAGAGAGAGAGGAAGGGAAGCAGGCTCCCTGCGGAGCAGAGAGCCCGATGTGGAACTCGATCCCAGGACCCTGAGATCATGACCTGAGCAGAAGGCAGCGGCTTAATGCACTGAGCCACCCAGGCGCCCCTGAGAAAATCTTTTGATTTAGTATTTTTAAGTTTTTAAACACAGCCAGCTTCCTTTTTTGAATCAGAAATACCCTTCTGGACGCCTGGGTGGCTCAGTGGGTTAAGCCGCTGCCTTCAGCTCAGGTCATGATCTCAGGGTCCTGGGATCGAGTCCCGCATCGGGCTCTCTGCTCAGCAGGGAGCCTGCTTCCTTCTCTCTCTCTCTCTGCCTGCCTCTCAGTGTACTTGTAATTTCTCTCTGTCAAATAAATAAATAAAATCTTTAAAAAAAAAAAAAAAGAAAAGAAATACCCTTCTGATGTAGCAGAGCTTCCTCTTAAGTATGTAACTTTTCTCCCCCCATAGCATCTTTTGAGCAGAATCTTTAGTGTCACTTCACAGTGACTCTCTTGTCTTTCTGGACCTTATTCTAACATTGAACACAACTGAGCTCATTTCCCAGGTTTGCTGTGCTTTGTATTTCTGTCACTCAGATTTTCACAGCTTTGCTGCCTTACTTACCCCACAAGCCGCCTTCACTCTAAGGTCTTGGTTGATGGTATCATCTCAGTCTTCATAGCCATGTTAACCTGAGGCTGGTGAATGACTTGACAAGTGTGTTTGTAAAATAAAGGCTAGACTTATTTTGGCACAACACATTGCATATACAGTATTAACTGTTTAGCAGTTTTCTACAAGTCAAAATAAATGATTTACTTCTTCAGGCAATTGTTCAAATTTTTCTCTATCCTGTGTAATCAACCCATTTTTTTTTCTTAAAATATCCCATAGTGCTGATTCTTTCCAGAGAAAGAAAGAATTAATATTGTATATCACCATTGTCTTCACTAAAAGGAATTATAATCCTTTCTGAAGAGGATTCAGAAAGTTTCAGAGAATCAAGCCTGAGTTTCAGACTAAGCCTTAAAGAATGAATTCTACAAAAATTGAATGTGTTGGGTGTCACACACAGCTTTATTCTTTCTCCTTCCCAGTCTCACCTTCGTTGAGAGACAGGCTTTCTAGACTCACTCCTAAGTTCTTTAGGTCCTTTCAGGACATGGTAAGAGAGCACCTTTTCCTGCTTTCCTTAGAAGGCTATCTTTAAAAAATCCTTCACTTTTTCAGGTCACAGCATAGGCTAGCCTTTCTTCCACTTAAGCTGGATAAGGAACTGGTAAAACTCTGTACCCAGGAACCCACAACAGCTGGTTCTCTTTGAGAAAGATTATCATCCTTGCTCTATCCTATTTCCTCTAGGGGAACATGTATGGAACACATAACAAACCCCAGTCTAGGCAGCTGGATCTTGAGGTAACAAGTGATGGACCCCCAGTCCCCAGAAGAGTATGAAGCTTTTTCATCCTCTGGTCAAGCTGTGTTAATACAGTTGCCTTAAAGACCCAGGTTGAGCACATTGTCCAGACAGAACAAACATGTGTCATCAGACAGGGTACGCTCATGAATGATCCGTAAGATGAGAAGAGATGCAGGTGGTTGTGCAGGAAAACACCTACTGTTGACTAGTTATCGTATTTGGATGGACTTTATATATGCTCTAGAAGGCAGGAGAAAAGATCTAGTTTATTTCAGAAGGACATTGGGAAGACCTTACAGTTGACTCTTTACATTATAACTGCCCACAGTTCTACCCTTTCCATGGTCTCAAATTGAATTTATAGACTATGCATTAATAATTTTCTATCCTTGGGCGCCTGGGTGGCTCAGTGGGTTGAGCCGCTGCCTTCGGCTCGGGTCATGATCTCGGGGTCCTGGGATCGAGTCCCGCATCGGGCTCTCTGCTCAGCAGGGAGCCTGCTTCCCTCTCTCTCTCTCTCTGCCTGCCTCTCCATCTACTTGTGATTTCTCTCTGTCAAATTAAAAATAATAATAATAATAATTTTCTATCCTTCATGCTGGGTAGCCCCCCGCCAGGCTAAACTCTCACCCAAAAACAATCAGCCCCATGAATTGTACTTACTCTATGATAAACGTAGAGAAGAGAGTAGATAATAGATCGTGTTTGCATCGGTAGTGAAATTCCTCATACTTGATTTTTCCCACTAAAAAAGAGGTCACTCTAAAAACTCTCTTCTTTGCAACTATATTTCACTTATAGTCTTCTTGAAACTAACTCATTCTGAGATACCTTCTAGAACCAAACACATTTATTTCCATATAAGCACAAGTAAATAAGTAAAAAGCAAATAAACCAACCTCGTGATAGTCTTTTTCCATCAATAACTTATTGCTGTGGACCAGTTCTTTCCTAAGCGCTGTTAGGGGGCCTGGTCTTTTCTCCTTTTGATTTCTTTGGAAAGCAGTTAGATAAACAAAAACTACAGCTCACTTCATCATCAAAAGAAATGGAGAAATGTTTTCTTAAGAGTGTAGCAGACAGGCTCTTTTTTAACTACTCTTCTGACTTGGAAACTTCAGAGACTTACGGGAAGTGAATGAAATGAAAGTATTTGTTTTTCTTTGCTCCAAATCAGCTTTATGCTAGGTATGGTAAGGAAAAGAAGAAACCATTTATTTATTATATCCATACCCTCAGCACCAAGTGAAATGTCTGTGTAAGTGGCCAGAAAAATACTTGTTTGAATGACTATAAAATTGACCTTACCCTCAAGAGTTTAGATTCTTGGAAAATAATTATCAGATTATAAAATATTATAGTAGAAACCCTTTTACTAGAACACAGTTGGGATTGATAATTAGTAGGGAATCATAAACTCTGTGTATGTATTACAAAATTTTATTTTAACTCAGAACATTAATTTATTCAGATATTTTGGTAGAAGGCCAAAGCCTTTTCTTCGACTGTCATTGGAAATTGGAGGTCCATATAAGATCTTTCTTTAATAAATCACATTCAATACATTTGTTGACTGATTTAGAATTTCTTTAAAGTGAAGAAGGAACTTAAGTCAGTAGTGAAGCAATTCGAATGTAGACTCCTAGATTTTCATTATCTTGTCCTTTATCTCACCCATATGTAATATAATTTTACAGAAAAAAAATTTTTTTAAACTAATAGCTTGCCTTTACTGAATCTTTTTTAAAATCATTTTATTGTTTTATTTGAAAGAGGAAAACCATGCACGTGCCTGTGTATGTACCAGAGAGGGCCAGAGGGGGAGGGAGAGGGAGAGAAAATCTCAAGCAGAGTCCACTGAGCGTCAGCCCCACTCTTAGCTTGATCCTAGTACCCAGAGATCGTTACCTGAGTGGAAACCAAGAGTCAGCTGCCCAACTGACTGAGTCACCCAGGCATCTCTTTTTACTGAATCTGTATAAAACAATTCGACTTAGTTGTTTTATTTTCAATTTTAGGAGTTTTAGAAACAACAGCTTTTTTCAACATCCGTATTTCATTAGCTTATGTAATATGTAATTGAATTGAGTAATTACTGTAAAAAGTACAGCTAACATAAACAAGTGGGTACAGGCACAACCAACTCTTATTAAGCAACTACTGTGATAAGAAATATGAGAACATAACAGTAACTAAATTGTTAGTCATGGATCAGTATGTTCCAATTCTCAGGTTCTCTCTTTTACAGGAGAATGGAGATCATTGGCTGAACCAGAGAATAGGTTAAGTAGAAGTCATTTAAGAGTAATGGTATTTCATTAGGAGAATTGTAGTCAAGGGGGCTTACATAGGGAAACCTTCATGAAATAGGTAAAATTTGAGTTGGATTTTGAAGGATGGGTAGAGTATATATGATTTGAGGAGAAGGAACAGGAAAGGGATGATGGGATGAAGAGTCACCTCCCACATTGCTGTTGGGAAGAACAAGGGGAATACAGTTTAAGATGTAGTTTAATTGAAAAAGCGTTAAGTCATAAGCCTAAGACCTAATGCCATTCATAACAGAGTTTTTTGATGTTTTAATTAAGGGGGTAAATAATGAAGGAGTAAAAGATTATTCTAGGCAAAAGTGTAGGAAGAAAATCAGGGAAAGCTAGAGCTCAGAGTTAACTTGTAAGCCCAGTGAGGGGAAATTGGGGAGAACGGAAGAGCCCAAGTTAAAGTATTAGAGCAGTGATATCATCCATAATCTTCTGTCAACCATCCTATATATTGAAAGCTTTCATGTAAGATTTTGTGTGAGTGGAGAATTCCTCAGCTTAAAAAGAAAAAAAATTGGAAAACTATAGGTTTAGACATATAAGCCCAATGTACACATCATGAAGCGTCAGAATGTTTGGAAGGAAATAAATTTTTAACAATGTAGATCAGGGCACCTAGGTGGCTCAGTCAGTTAAAAATCTATCTTCAGGTCAGGGATCAAGTCCTTGCTCAGCAGGGAGGCTGCTTCTCCCTCAGCCTGACACTCCCTCTGCTTGTGCTTGCTCTCTCTCTCTCTCTGACAAATAAATAAAATCTTTTTTTAAAAAATGAAGGAAACAATGGAAATCCAAAGAATTTAATTCCCACTAAATTTGACAAAAGTTCAGTAGAAGAGCATTAGAGCTATTTTTTTGTTTGGGGGTTTATTTGGTAATGATGTTTGGTTTATATTTTCTAGAAATAGAAAATAAATATTGATTGAATGATGTGATCAAAAATAAAGACTGAAGAGGATGTTTGAAATTTTATTTGTAAATGACTATATGAGGCAGATGTTTAGTGTATAACAAAATAATAGAATATTTTTTAAATTTGAGATTATTTCTTTAAATCTCCTTAAAGAAGAAAGTGTCACAAATTCAAAACTACTATGTCATTGCTGTTTGCTCATCTTTTTTACCTTTACTGTAGCTGTATTTCACTCACATGTATCTAAACCTGCTTTCTTATGACATTCAATTGTTCCACTTTCTTTTCTTATTTTTTAAGATTCTATTAATTTATTTATTTTGAAAGAGTGAAACAGTGTGCAAGTGCAGGCAGGGACAGAAAGAGAGGGAGAGAGAGAATCTTTTTTTTTTTTTTAAGATTTTATTTATTTATTTGACAGAGATCACAAGTAGGCAGAGAGGCAGGCAGAGAGAGAGGAAGGGAAGCAGGCTCTCCGCTGAGCAGAAAGCCCAATGCAGGGCTCCACCCAGGACCCTGGGATCATGACCTGAGCCAAAGACAGAGGCTTTAATGCACTGAGCCACCCAGGTGCCCCAAGAGAGAGAATCTTAAGCAGATTTGCACTGGGTAAGGAACCCTTCACCCCATGACCCCAAGATCCAGGATCACTCCAGCAAAGTATGTTGGATAACTTAAGATAGGCTTCTGCACACAAGCCAGAAAAAAAGGATTTGATTTTAAAATATAAAATCAACAGACCTCTTTCTATATTACCATTTGAGGTTGAAAGTTTTTCTCCATATTTGCACTGGCTATATCTAGAGGGTTTTATGTATTTGCTTCCCTTCAAAGAAGAAATTTTTAAAAACTGTTCTTAAAATGATAGATTGAAATTTGAAGTGTAGCTTGTTCTTTTTTCATAAAATACTAAATAGCAAAACCAAAAATGCCCTCCATGTTCTTTTTCTAATAGTTTGAGGAGAAACTGATTTATTTGGATTGATATCTCACATACTCTGAGTTTAAGAAGTTAGCATTATCTGAGAAGTTGCTATTTTTAGGTCCAGCTGTAATGTTTCTAACTTTGGTGCTAGAGTAGTGGGTGCTTCCTTTCCCAGAAGGCTCTGTATTCTCAACATGTGCAGGTCAATTTAACAAAAAGCTATCTACAAGGAGCAACAGGCCCACTGCAGGCGTGTTTCTAACTTGAAAATTATGATCAGGTATTGGGAGCCACTGGCTATATTTGGGAACCAGTTGCATGTCCGTACAAGCATGGATTGTGGTCCCTGGAGACTGGGAGAGCACAATGCTTGAACTTAATTTCTTTTGGAGATAAGAAGAAAATACCTCTCTACTTGACAAGATTGACAACTTTTTAAATCTGACCATCTTCAGAAGTGTGCTGGACAGTGGCTAAGTAAACATCCACTTTTCAAAGATGATGATCAAGGAAACATCTCTACGAAGGGACCCGGATTTAAGGGGAGAATTAGCTTTCCTGGCAAGGGGCTGTGATTTTGTTCTCCCGTCACGGTTTAAGAAGCGGCTGAAGTCATTTCAGCAGACACAGGTTTGGAACTTGGGTGTTTCTTTTAAAATATTTTTATTACTAATAAAACCACCCAGTGAACTAACTTACAAATAATTTTACAGCTCACTTGATATTAGATCAAGGAATTAATCTGTGTCCTCTATTCAGCTATTTGCAGAAAGCTATTTGTAGAGAGATTCCAACAGGTTTAAAAATAGACCTTCTGGACCTGAAGTACAGTACTTACATTTTTGTCTTATAGAGAGGGAATCCAGTTTTAGAGACAATAATTACACCTCAACAAGTATCGTACAATTTCAAATTTAATAGAAGTATCTTTGAGAAACTAGAATTTTTGTGTTAAAATTCTTCTTTGCCCTTTGAATCAATAGACTATGTTTGTATTAACATATATACATCTGTAATGAATTGTTTTTAAAGTATCAGTCCTGGTAATCTTCTTTTGAAGGAACAACTAATTATATGTAAAGAGAATTGTGTGGATGTGATATAATGTATGTAGGTAACAAAGGAGTGCAGTTAATTTCTGGGTTGTAAAAGAAATGTCCTCTCTCAGCAAGCTGTGATACTGAGTCACTTCTGCCTGTGATGACAACTTTGCAGAATTCATGCTTCCTTGCGTATTCTGTAAGGCCAGTGTTTTACCAATTTGCCTTACCTTGAATACAGTATGAATCAAGGGTCATACAAATGATGGCCACCCAGAATTCGGCAAGAAACCATAGTTTCATAATTATTATGACCTAGAGTAATTTCAGATTGAGTGAACCATATGAAATTGCTTATTTTTAAAAACAGGTCAAAAATGGTCAAATACTGAAAATGCTACCGTGACATAATAGTATAAGGATACTAAATGATACGATGTTTTTAGACCAAAACTGAAATGGAGAATTGAGATACTTTCCCCAGCTAGTTCTATTTTAATGCTGTTTCTAAATTTGAATTTTTATTCAAAAATTTTTTATTAAAAAAAAAAAGTTTTTTTCAAAATGAGTGCCAAACTTGCTGGTAAATCTTCCAAATTTTATAAAACTGTGTTATTCTGTAGTATTTATAAAGGGCTAGTTTTATGAAGCTACTTTAAATTACATGTCTTCTATTGAATTCAGTGAAAAGTAAATTGATAACACATAAAAGTACAAAATAAATGCATTCTTTTTCTTTTCCCTTTTAAATATTAACATCAATTTTGTTAAATATCAGATTAACCAAAGAGTTAAAAAATACTTCCCTATCAGTGAATTGCTTGATGTTAACAAGTACACTAAGGAAAGCAGAGTGGCTTATATCATTGAATACCCATTTAAATAAAAACTTTGACAGATAGCCAGGGTTTGTTCTCAATTTTTACTTCTTTCTGTTGAAGCAAACATGTAGATTTAACATAGAAGGCCTTGCCCTAAAGCTTTTTCACTAGTGCATATTCACTAGACTATTGGATTTCATCCCCACTGGCACCAGTGTTCTTAATCCTATGGTTATAACTCCCTGGATGTCACACCACAGAAAACATTTGGGGAAACAAAAAAAGAATTCTTGTGACTGTATACTTGTAGTTACAGACCTGTTTCAGCACAGAATAATAAAAAGGGGATGACACTGGCGCTTCTGGGTGGCTCAGTGGGTTAAAGCCTCTGCCTTTGGCTCAGGTCATGATCAGGGTTCTGGGATCAAGCCCTACATGGGGCTCTCTGCTCCGCAGGGAGCCTGCTTCCTCCTCTTTCTCTGCCTGCCTCTCTGCCTACTTGTGATCTCTGTCAAATAAATAAAATCTTAAAAAAAAAAAAAGGGGGGATGACACTAATATAAATGACCTATAAATGACCTATATAAATGACATATAAACATAAAGCCCCTGAAGAATTATATGTCTTCTTGTAGAAGTTTAGGAACAGTTTCTACTGTTATGACTCACGGGACATTGTAATAATATTTACAGTTTAGCATTAAAACAGAGAGAAATGTTTATGTACAGATTATCAATTTGTTAAGTCAAAAGTGGTTTGTAAACTTTAACTTGTTTTACAAATGTAAATGATCATTTCTCATTGCATCTGAAGGACCATGCCAAAGTATGCTTAACCTTTTGAGAACCTCACCATGTGGCCTTGTGGCTCATTTTCTTAAATAAGGACTTATCTGTGCCTAACACTGTTCTGAATCTTTTACCTGTATTAGTTACATCCTATAATTTCCTTTAATCTTCACAAAAACCTTCAAGAAGTAGGAGTTATAATCTATCTTATTATTGAATTCTAAAATGTTAAGTAACTTCCCTGAGGTCACAGAACTCATCACTGTGAGAGAGCTCATCACATCAGAGCCATCACTGTTTCTTTTTTTTTTTTTTTAAGATTTTATTTATTTATTTGACAGAGATCACAAGTACACAGAGAGGCAGGTACACAGAGAGAGAGAGAGGGAAGCAGGCTCCCCGCTGAGCATAGAGCCCGATGCAGGACTCAATCCCAGGATGCTGGGATCATAATCTGAGCCAAAGGCAGCGGCTTAAAGAGCCACCCAGGCACCCCCATCACTGTTTTAAGTTTTTCATATTTCATTAGCCTCACTTCTCTCTGTGCAGTGTTTTCCTTGTCTGTTATTTTATAGGGGTGATATCTTGATAGTGCAGCAAAATTTTGGCATGACCAACTGACCTTGTATCCCCAGTAGTATTAATATATGAGCAGACTCTACTCTACTGTATTAGTGTCAGATATTAACCTGAAAAATGGGTCATGCGTGACAAGAGAAGATTAAGTCATATTCATCACATATTTATGTGAATGAAGCTTATCTTCCTGTAGTACTCATGCTTTTCAAGGGTAGCCAAGATTTTTTTCCTGAGTTTAAAGGTCTGTTATGAGTCCATATGTCAAAAGGAAATATGATATTCAGATCTACCACTCAGAGATAAATCATTGTTAAGACTTTAGGAATGGCATTAGTATAATTTAAAGAAAATGAACATTTGAGTAATATTATATGTTCATGGTGGTCAACAGTCATGTCACACTCTCATACTTCATGAAGTATTTTATGAAGTGGCCGTGCCCATGACCCTTGATAGATAATTTGATCAAAATTAAGAGAAGAAATTAAAACTCTGACAATCTTCATGGAATTCTTTTTGCTTTTTCTGCCAGGAATCTCAAAACTAAATTTAGTCTTCATTGGTAAAGTAGACTTCTACCTGAATGTTAGTGTACCTCTCTTCCCCTTTCCCTAAATCATAGATAATCTTAATGTCTTCATTGTCCACCACCCTCCGCCCCACCCATATACTGTCCTTCCTTATGTCTCTTTATGGCATACCACATCAAATCCTTTTTGGAAAAAGGAATGATCTAAACTGTAAATGAATTAAACTCTGAAGGGAGTTTGGCTGTGTTGAAACTAATAACCACAATCCTTGCTTATTACTGGCGTGTACCAAAAATGAGAGAAATGTGTATCATAGAAAAAAATGGCATGCCCCCCGGGGCAAGTAAATCAACCTGGTGAAAAACATTCCAAAACTAAACCTCTTTAATTTCTTAACAAAGACTCTCTGCATCAGGGACTGGTGGTGATTTTTACCTAGACAAAGTCAAACTAGAGAGAAGAAGGTGAAAGGAGCCCCCCTAATATATTTTAGATTTATGCATTTTAAAAGAACTTATTCTATGCGCCTGTTGAAGTAGAGGTAGAAATGTGCAGAAAGTTGAACAGTCTTTGAAAAGAATTTACTAATCTAATTCCAACAAAGAATACACCTGAAGATACAAAATACAGTCGGATTTTTAAAGCATAAATCTATGTAAACTCTGGTATTGACAGATAATTAATGTATTTACTTTCTATGGATAAGCATTCCCTAGAAGCAAACTTAGCCTGTAGAGTAGAGTGAGCTCTTGATCTCTACTGTCTTTATTCTTATTACTGGCCAGGACTTTCAAGAAATATATGCTGTTTAGAATTTTTGTGTCTCATAATCACATTTTCCTTCCAGATTCAAAATAAACCAGAAAAGAAACCTGGAACACCTCTTCAACCTACAGCCACCTTTCCAAGTAGTCCCCAACCTCTCTCCGTTGTTCCTCATGTGAATAATGTTGTGAATGCACCATTGTCCATAAACATTCCACAGTTCTACTTTCCTGAAGGACTCCCTGATGCCTGCAGTAACCATGAACAGACTCTAAGCAAAATTGAAACTGCTTTCATGGATATTGAAGATCAGAAAGCGGACATCTATGAAATGGGAAAAATTGCAAAGGTAATGTAACTACTAACTGATGTATTATCTCTCTTTCTCTAACAGTCCCAATTTCTCTCTCTCCACTGCCTCTTTGCTCTCTGTTTTTAAGCATGGCTTAGTTTTTTCCCTTGTTGAAAAAATTTATTTGATCCTGATATACCATCTGTGGTCCCATTTCATGGAACTCATAAGTTTGAATAAAACCTTAGTGTTTTCCCTCTTTATCCTCCCATTTAATATAGGAATTTCATCCATGACATCATCAACACATAAATTCATTCTCTGCTTGAATGCTTTCAGTGACAGGAAGCTCACTGTCTTGCCAAGCAACCTGTTCCATTATTAAATAGCCTCACTTGTTAGAAAAATTTCCCTTGTATTGAATACGAATGTCTTTTTTTGTTGTCACCCTTTGATCATAACTCAGCCCTGAAGCCAGACAGAGAACCATTGGGCCAGCTCAACACCAATTCTACTCTAAAAAAAATGGATTTGCTGCTAGGAACCAAGTCTTTGATACCTTCCAATATACCCAACTGCTTCTAATTTAAGATCTTAGCCTTTCATGCCAGGACTACTGAATATCTTTAGTAACTGGATGCTACATCTCCAGTCTCCTCCTAGAACAATTAATACTGAGCATGAGCATCACATTATATTTGATCATGGCATTCCCTAGCTCACCATCTGTAGCAGCACTTCGCTTTGTTTTGTTGGGTTTTATTTTCATGCGTATAAACTGAAGATTCAGATCATATCAGGATTTAGCAGTGGTTCAGGCTGTGCTTCAAGAGGCAGAGGGGTTTAATAGACTAGGGGTTGCATGTGGGCAAGTAGCAGACTAAGTGGAAGCACCTGAGACCCCGTGTGCACTTCCACAGTTCCCCTGCTTTCAGAAATAATATTTTTTTAATATTTTATTTATTTGCCAGAGAGAGCACAAGCAGTGGGAACAGCAGGCAGAGAAGGCAGAGGGAGAAGCAGGCTCCTCGCTGAATAGAGAGCCCAATGCAGGGCTTGATCCCAGGACCATGGGATCATGACCTGAGCCGAAGGTAGATGTTTAACTCACTGAGCCACCCAGGCTCTCCTCAAGGATAAGATTTTAAAGTTTGGATACTACTGATCTTGAGGACAAAACCCAAACCACTATTCCCTGCCTAAGCCTGACCTATTTGCCCTCCCATAGGATTGCCTCTGCATTTGAGCTCTCCCAGTTCTCCCCTCCAAAATGGGCTTCCACTCCTGCCAACCCCCACTTCACTCATCCTTTAAGACTTGCCTTCCATCATGTCTTTGGAGAAGTCCCTAAATCCCCACTCCAGTCACGTCCTGCCCTCTTCTCTACCTACATCCAGAACATTTGTTACTGTTGGGGGTTTGGGGGGGGTTGTTTTATATTCTCCTCTTTAATCAAATTATTGAGCACATTGTGTTAAGCAAAATACCACACTTAGAAAAAGTAAAGCAGGGAGACTGGGTGGCTCAGTCATCAAGTGTCTGCCTTCGGCTCAGGTATGATCCTGGGGTCTTGGGATCAAGCCCCACCTCAGGCTCCCTGCTCAGTGGGGAGCCTACTTCCCCCACTCCCACCCCCCTGCTTGTGTTCCTTCTCTCACTGCCTCTCTCTCTGTCAAATGAATAAATAAAACCTTTATTTTAAAAAAAAGTAGTGGCGCCTCAGTGGCTCAGTGGGTTAAAGCCTCTGCCTTTGGCTCAGGTCATTATCCCAGGGTCCTAGGATCAAGCCCTACATTGGCTCTTGGTTCAACAGGGAACCTTCTTCCCTTCCTCTCTCTCTGCCTGCCTCTCTGCCTACTTGTGATCTCTGTCTGTAAAATAAATAAAAACTTAAAAAAAAAAAAAAAAAAAGTAAAGCAGATAGATTCTTTTTGATGGCTGAGTAGTATTCTATTGTCTGTGTGGGGGGGTGTGTTTATATACATACCACATCTTCTTTACCCATTTATCTTTATGCATTTATCTATGCATGAACATCTGGGCTTTTCCCTTATTTTGGCTACTGTGGACATTGCTGCTATAAACATTGGGGTGCATGTGCCCCTTCGGATCACTATATTTGTATCTTTGAGGTAAATACCCAGTAGTGAAACTGTTAGGTCTTAGGGTCTATTTTCAACCTTTTGAGGAACCTCCATATTGTTTTCCAGAGTGGCTGCACCAGCTTACATTCCCACCAACAGTGTAAGAGGGTTCCCCTTTCTCCACATCTTCACCAATATATGACATTTTCTGACTTGTTTATTTTAGCCATTCTGACTGGTGTGAGATGGTATCTCATGGTGGTTTTGATTTGTATTTCCCTGATGCCAAGTGATATGGAGCACTTTTTCATGTGTCTGTTGGCCATTTAGATGTCTTCTTTGTAGAAATGTCTGTTCATGTCTTCTGCCCATTTCTTGGTTGGGTTATTTGTTCTTTGGGTGTGGAGTTTGATAAATTCTTTATAGATTTTTGGATACTAGCTCTTTATCTGATATGTCATTTGCAGGTACCTTCTCCCATTCTATGGGTTTCTTTTGGTTTTGTTGACTGTTCCCTTTGCTGTGCAAAAGTTTTTTGTCTTGATGAAGTCCCAATAGTTCATTTGTAAATTGGATTGATTTTAGGAGAAACAAAAGGAATTCTTTTTTTATTCCCACTTTCTTCACCCCCCCATCTTAGAACTTGCTTGTTGAACCCTTAGATATTTCTGATGAAAAGTAAACTCTCATTGCAGAAATGACAGCTCACCTATTACCTATTTTAGACTAAAGGAAACTGAAGTTCTATGAGTACTTAACCTGAATTCATGAACTAGCACATGTCAGGAGGCTAGTCCTCTAACCCCTGGCATTGTGCTGTTTCTACCATATGTTATCTCCCCTGAGCATATGCTAATATACCGTTAGCTAACTTCCAATCAGTATCCACCCAAATAAATTACAGGTTCTTTCAGGGCATTGGTATTTTCTTACCCAAAACTTTGAGAAATTGACAACTGTATGAGCCACGATGGCAAATTATCTGAATGAGGTGGTACTATGAATCTAAATCCAAGAGACAGAATTTAGTAAGGCTGAAGGAAATCTGCATTTAGAGATAACATGTTAACTGCATAAATGCCAAACAAGGTTATTTCTAACATGCCAACAGTGTGGGTAAGAGAAACAGGCAGTTTCATGGATTGCTTCAGGCAGGCAGACAAGGAGAAACTGTCCAATTAAGGGACATAATAGTTCCTGGTGCTGTGGTGGGCACACCACAAATGGAGAGCGGATCCAAGTGAGACCCACACCTGTTGTGTCTGGAATACAAGTCCTGTAGATCAGCTTTCCTCCTCTGAATATTCCCTGCTTGACTGAGGATCCTGTTCTCCTCTGCCTTTCCACAGCCTTGTCTCTGCCCTTCTGTTGTGGTCCTTCTGCCCTTGTCTCACTGTAGCCCTACCCTGCTCCATGGTTTAGTGGTCCTCTAGCATTCAACAGATTTATGTCATCATCTCTTGCATTTATCTAATCCCCATTTAACCCAGCTTTTACTTGGCTATGGCTATCTATTAAAACTCACTAAGCATCCTGTTTTCAGTTCTCTTTTCCTGTGTGCATCGGTCTTCTCTGCCAGAGGGTGAACTCTATGCCCATAGCATTTGCACTACATGTGCTTGTATTCTCATGACAAGTTGGGTGTAGGTAGAGGAGAAGAAAGACAGCCTTTAAGGGACAATGAAGGGAGAGATAGAGCAATAAATGAACCCGTCTCAGAATTCTTGTAGTCTATAAAGCTGTTGGGGAGGCCAGCTTGAGTCTGCAGTCTACTCTTAGTGCAGGCTACACTTGAGTGTAGCTGTAGAGACTGGGGTCTGTTTTTTGAAGTGCAAAGAAAACTCTGTGTTTATGAAATCTGCATCTATTGCTGAAGTTTACCTAATTCATTTTTTACCTCAAACAGCCCTGGAGACATTAATACCCATTTCTGATTAAATTCTCAGTGTGTAATGTGTACTTTTTCCCACAGCTTTAAGTGATAGGGAGAAGAAATTAATACAGAGAATGAATCTAAGAGAGAGAAAAGCAGAATAGGAACATACACTGAGGAACACTAAGAAAAGCATTTGTCGGGGCGACTGGGTGGCTAAGTGGGTTAAGGCCTCTGCCTTTGGTCGTGGTCATGGTACCTGGGTCCTGGGATCAAGCCCCATGTCAGGCTCTCTGCTCGGCGGGGAGCCTGCTTCCCCTTCTCTCTCTGCCTGCCTTTCTGCCTGCTTGTGATCTCTGTCTGTCAAATAAATAAATAACATCTTAAAAAAAAAAAAAAAAAGAAAGAAAAGCATTGGTCTTTGAAATCAGAAGACTCACGATGGAGTTTTAACCGCTAGCAGAAAGTTGAGAAGAAGAGGGAAAGTGTCTTCAGAACTTAAGAGATCATCAGCTTCTCTCTTCTGGCTGAAGTAGCACTGCCTTGACCTATCTATCATGCCTGTGTCCTGTAAGGCAGCTTCTCTGTACCTTTATTTCTTCATCTGTAGAATGGGCTGAAAATACCTGCCCTCTTCTGCATGGGGATTGTGTGGTAATCAAATGAAATAACAGGCATAAGACATTTTAAATGTTAAAGAACATTGCAGGTATTGGATAATGATCTCCTCCTCCTCTGTGACTCATTAGATTGCCTTGCTTTCAATTCTTAATGTTGTTGGGCCATCCTTAAGTCAAATTATAGTTGTTAGATTTTCCTTGCTCCAGCAATTTTGATTGCCATAGACTGACTTTTCTTCCTCTGAGTTTCCTAAACCCATTTTCTTGTCTTGTAAAAAAAAGTCTTGACACTGGCTTTTTCTCTCCTCTGTTATTAAAGTCTCTATTCTGTTGCTCTCAGGTTAATATCATTTACTTTTTTAGGTTCTTATTGATCTTCTGATACCCTTTTTCTTAATTCTTTGGTTTTAAGCAGATACAACCAGCTGTATATTTTTTTAAAATAGCTACAGTGTAATGTCTACATTGCATTTTTTTCCTTTGGCATTTTCTCCAAGAGCTAATAACCCTCATGCTGCCTGCCTAACACGTGGCTATTTACGGTACCCCACTATGAGAAAAATAGGCCAGCCCTTTTCAGTCTGTTTTAATTTTTTTAAAGATTTATTTATTTTCAGAGAGAGATTGTGAAGGGGAGGGGTAGAGGGGGAGAGAGAGACAGTCTTAAGCAGACCCCACCCTGAGCTCAGAGCCTGGTGCAGGGCTCTATCTCACTACCCTGAGATCACAACCTGAGCGAAAAGCAAGAGTTGGATGCTTAACTGACTGTGCCCCCAGGCGCCACCCAATCTATTTTAAAATCTATCCATTCTATAACTTATCTCTTAGGATTTTGCCTTTGAGTCATAATAAATGTATGTGTCAATCTCTCACCAACTTTTACTACTCCTTAGGAACTTGTATGTATGCATTTTAACAGTTTTCTGGAGAAAAAGACTATAATCCAAGGGAATGAAAGTTATATAAACACTCAGTCCCTGGTAGTGTTTTAGCTAAGGCATGGTGACCACTTCCCAAGGTTGAGCTGGAAGATTCCTGAGTCTTCCAATTCAGAAAAATCCATGAGTAACTATACTGATGGGAATTTCAAGCACTTTGGCAAGCCAGTTCCAATCTCTCCCTGTACTTACTTTCTCTGTTTGGGGCTCTGCATTCCCACCTCTACAATATAGATTATTGTTTTAAGCTTTCTTAGCAGTTGCCAATTGCCTGTCACATCTAACTAAGAGCATTTTCTTGGCAGACTACCATTCTGCAAGAAAGGGAAGATTGAGATTGGAAAGTGGAGTTGACAGTTTACCACCCAAAGTATACTAATTGTGAGCTTTGTACTTAGGCAATCATAATTTACACAATAAACAAAATCCATTTGGTTGCTAAGCAACACCTTTCCCTCATTCTTGACCTCAGTGGAGGTATTTGACCTCTGGACTTAAGAAATCTTAAATTCCACCCTGTTTGCCTAACATGATTTAGTGGCCCGGCAGGACTAGCTATTATTTCTGCCCAGTACTTACCTCCTTCTGCTCGAATCTCACCATCCATATCCTCATCTCCAGAGTGAATCCAGCAGCCTTTGGCTGTTCTCTCAGCATAACTCAGATTCATAATCTCAGACCAGGTAGTCCTCATGCTTCTGTGGGATTCCCCATGCACTGAGCCCTCACACCAGGAGCAGGGTCACCAGAACCTAGTATAGATTCACATCCAGTCAGTCTCCAAAGGAAAAGCTTCCCTTTGTAGGATCCTGTGTCTATACCTTTTATGACAAGATACAATTCCTTCAAAGGTTCCAAATTTGGGAATATGTTTAACATGCATATTGGGAGAGAGAATTGGGAACATTTGGAGACTTTCTCTACTATTAGATACTGTTATTACTCGAAAGAATTTTTCCCTCTAGGGAGAAAGCAGGTAAATTTGGTAAGAACTTTTTCTTGTGAGAGTATAATCAATTGAAAAAGAGTTTTTTATTAAAGGAAAAAAAATACTTTTTAGAGTATTGTAGTTGTATATTGTAGTTTTATAATCATTCCCAGTTCCTCCTAAGGCTTTTATAATATGTAGCCATTTGTGGTAGTTTCTAATATATAAATAAATGATTAGCATTTTGATTTTTATCTCTAACCTTATATCTGCATTGTAACCATTTAGGTTGATAGCTATTTTCTTAAACAGTCTAGGCTTTTACAGTTCTCCCTGACCCTGGAGCTTAATAACATAATAATCAGAGAAGAGATGGGTGGGAGAGTGTACTAGCACCAAGTGACCAACCAAGTGGTAGGAAGGGAGACTGGTTGCTTTAACTATCAGGAAAGGAAAAGACACATCACATAAATGAACTTGGAGAAAAGGTAAATGGATTTCCCTTTCCTTCATTGTTGGCCCTCTTTCTCTCCGAGTCTACCATGGCTTATATATCTGCCTCTGCCCCAGTTTTGCGCCTTCAGGGGCCCTCTGTCCACTGTGGCACGAAGGGTAAAAGCCACAAGGGCCCATTGTTTGGCTCTGTCACCTTTTCACCGCCCCTTGACTTACACTGTATTTGTGTTTTATTTGCAGCTCTGTGGCTGTCCTCTCTATTGGAAAGCCCCCATGTTTAGGGCTGCCGGGGGAGAGAGGACAGGATTTGTATCAGCACAGTCATTCATTGCCTTGTGGAGAAAGTAAGTATATGAGAAAGTAAGTAGGTATATGAGGAAAGTCACTACGGGGCGAGGCAAAGAATTGTCTGGTTTTCACAATGTACTTTATTAAGGTCACTTATTTTACTCATTTATTAATTTCCTTTTATCCTTTATTTGAATAAGTAAAATTCAGTGATTCACAAACTGTTTATAACCACACAGAAATTTTTTCCATGGTCTTTATCTTACAAGTCTAATCAGTAAAAGAGATCTTCAAAGATGCCTTTCTAGTAACTCTTTGAAAGTTTCTAAGTTTGCTTGTTAAATTTGGGTCTTAGGATTTGACTTGGTAACAGTGACTTAAAGTAAAGACTCTCCTTTAAGGGGAGCAGACCACCTGTGTCATGTGAGAAGTACAGCTTTCATCCTCATGATCCACATTAAAATATATCTAGTTGATTTATCAAAAGTAACTGAATTCTAGTAGATTTTAATCATCACTCTTTGAAACTCCAGTTAAGAAACAAATAAATATATCCTGACAAGGTTACCCCCTTTTTTTAATTCCAGTATAATTACCTACAGTGTTATATTAGTTTCATGTGTACAATATAGTGATTCAGCAATTCTATACATTACTCAGTGCTTATCATAAGTATACTCCTTTTTTTTTTTAAAGATTTATTTATTTATTTATTCGAGAGAGTGAGAGAGAGCATGAGCAGGGGATGTGGGGGCAAGGGGCAGAGGGAGAGGGAAAAACAGACTTCCAGCTAAGCAGGAAACTGACTTTGAGCTCCATTCCAGGACCATGGGATTATGACCTGAGCCGAATGTAGCCGCTTTACCACTTAAACAACTGAGCCACATGGGCATCCCCATAAGTATATCTTAATCCCCTTTACCTATTTTACCTCTGATGAGTTTTTTGAACTACTTCTTTTCTTTTTTCTCCCTTTCTTCTTTATAAGTGATTTCTTGATAATACTTATACATTGTAAGAGAATGTCACAGCTTGCCCTCCTACCTCTGTCAACTGACCAGCCTTTTTTACATGTGTTCTCCTCACCTTTTTTGGGCTAACTACCCTTCCTAGTAAACTGTTGGGAAATGCTCTTCACCTGTTATCATCATTGTCATCATCATTATTATTTAAAATCAACATATAACAGTAGACTTCAGCATACTTGCTACCTAAAAGCCCTTAGTAGTAGGATACCTGGGTGACTCAGTCAGTTAAGTGTTTGTCTTCGGCTCAGGTCATGATCCCATGGTCTGGGATTGAGTCCTGCATTGGGCTCCCTGCCCAGCAGGGAGCCTGCTTCTCCTGCCCACAGCTCCCCCTGCTTATGCTCATTCCCTCTCTCACTCTTGCTCTCTGACAAATAAATAAAATCTTTAAAAATAAATAAATAAAAGCCTTTAGTAGTATAATGCTTGAGAACGTAGTTGGTGATTAATAAATTTGTTCTTATTTTTTAAAATCTGTCAGCAAGTTGAGTTCACCAAATTCTTCTTGCATTATATTAGAACTACAGTGATCAGAGTATATAGAACTTTTACCAGTTCATGATGCACCAAAGCTAAAAGTTAAAATGCTTCACGTTTACCAGGTAAATTTTAGTGATTTTGTTACAAGTTCTGAGTTGTAAGTTCTAAGTTGTAGTTCTAAGTTATCTGAATACCAAGAACTGAAAGGACCCTAGGAGAATCATTCCTCTTACACCATCTAGATGATACTTCAAAGTCAGTGCTGTGATCACCATTCCACCTCTTCTATAGCAAATAGAAAACTGCTGGTTAAAATCTAAGAAATGCCTTTTTAAAAATGTGTGTAAATAAGTAGTCATAAAAGTAAGGGAATTCTTTAGAGGCTAGAAATAATGTAAACACTAACTAATAGGAATGAACCAGCAGAAGAACTGACATTTGCCCTTAGGGTATTTATCACTGGTATTTCTGATAGCCTAGAACCTACAGGAAGAAAATAGAGCCTAGGGCCTGAACAGTAAAGAAGTCATTTTGGATTCCCTCTCCTTTTCCCACCCATAAAGTCAAGACTTCAGTTGAGTGGTCCAATTATCTATTATTAATTATTACTGTTATTTTAAATTACCATGTAAGAGTAGCAGAATTCAAGAACTTGAAATGTATACATGTTCTAACTTTTATTCCACTAGCTTCTTTAACCCCAATAAGTGTCAGGCCATGAAAAGGCCTTAGCTCGAGAATGAACCAGGGGAAGAAACAATAGAGATACAGCACAGCTCTTGTCAGAGGTGTCTTTAGCCATTGAGATCAGAATTTCAAGCAGCAAGAAGTGAGTTAGAATTCTCAACAGTTGTTTAAGAGAAAACTTTGAACAAGCTGGGAGATTGAAAAAAAGAAAGTAGTCTTGTTCTATAAGGGATTAAACCCAGAAAGAAGACTATAACTACTTATATTTTAACTTATTTTGAATATTCTAGGACCCTACATTTGTGAGCCTGAGGCTGACTATAGCAAAGGAAAACTGTTAATCAACTTGATGTACCTGCAGCTAAATGGCATAATATTAGAATAACAGGCTGGGGAGGGGGGTGTCTTTAGTACGTAAGTCACTGACTTAGGGTGGACATTTGCTTTGCTGGGTAGAGCAGCAGCAGCCACCACAACAGCTGTGTTCTTTTATTGAGATGGATCATTTAATTTTATCTCTCGGGAAAAGATATTTCTGCAAAAGGCGAAAGGGGAAAAAAGACATGAAGCACAAGTCTTCATTTTAGGTAACTACAGGAAACTGCTTATGAAGTCATATAGCATGGGCAACTGTCCCTGTCTTTTTTCTCATTTGGAAAAAATTTCTATGAATAGTTAAGTGTGTATGTTATCTATATTGAAGCTTTAGCTTATGGCCCCATTCTATAATGGTTGGAGCGCCCTCTCGTGGGAGCTCCTTTCTATGCTCTTGAGATGTCTTTTTTAGTTTAGTTTAATTTTTATTTCAATTCCAGTTAGTTAACAGACACTGTAATATTAGTTTCAGGTATACAACATAGTGATTCAACACTTCCATATGATGGCCTGTGCTCATCAAAACAAGTACACTCCTTAATCGCCATCACCCATTTCACCCAACTTCCACCCAGCTCCCCTCTGGTAACCATCAGTTTGTTCTCTATAGTTAAGAGTCTGTTTCTTGGTTTTTAAAATGCCTTTCAAAAGCAAGGGTGCTTTATGGGGCACCTGGGTGGCTCAATTGGTTAAATGTCTGCCTTCCGCTTAGGTCATAATCTCAGGGTCCTGGGATCGAGTCCCACATTAGGCTCCCTATTCAGCAGGGAGCCTGCTTTTCCCTCTCCCTGTGTCTGCTGCTCCCCCTGCTTGTACTCTCTCTCTCACTCTCTCTGTCTGTGTCAAATAAGCGAATGAAATCTTCAAAAAATAATAAATTAAAAAATAAAATAAAAGTAAGGGTGCTTTAAAGTAGACCCTAGTATGGCTATTTGGGGAGACGAAGCAACTCATAGGCATGATGGTTTGAGTTATCATATTGACCTTGAAGAAGATAGTGTTATTTTTGCAATTTTTAAATAAATTTTAAACTTTGCATAAAATGACTTGGGCACAAGTATAGTACATTAAATTTTCAAATATGAAAAATGACTGGCAGATGAACACAGAATTAAACATATTGGTATATATATACACAAACTGATTTGCTCCAATAATAGGCTCTATGTAATCTTGAAAAGTAAAGTCAAAGGTAAAAGTCACCAAATAACAAGAAATAATTTCCCTGCTATCCCAGTGCTCATGGGGTGGAGGCTCCCTAGCCCTCTCCCTAATCGTTTGAAGACAAACCTCTTAGGCTCTTATTCCCCTGCCCCTGCTCTCCCTCATTCCCCTGCCCCATTGCCTGTTTCCTGTCTACACTCTGACATCTATTTTCTTGCAGTCTGGATATTTTGGGGAGGGGGGGTAAGACATAGGTCCACAGCCTTTTTGAGTTCCTAGATTACCAGCTTTGTGGCAGAACTCCTCTCAAACAGTAATATTTTCCAGCTTTTTTATGCTTTATTTTCTCTTGTATTTTAATGTTAGCATTTCATTTGTCTATTGACAAAACAATATTTTGTTTTAAGAGCTTTGGAAGATAACAGTTTAGAATAGCTATGTTTACCTTCTTCAGCTTTCACAGCTTTTATTTTTCTCTTTTTCTCTTCCATATAGAGTTCACCAGCCACTATCATTGGCTGAAAATCATAATTCACCTTTTCTTTCTTTCTTAATGCTTCTGATAGGAAAGAGCTATTCTTGATTTGCCTTTTTCTTCTGAGTATCTCTCATCTGTGCCATCCTTTCTTTTTTTTTTTTTTTTTTTAAAGATTTTATTTATTTATTTGACAGAGGGAGATCACAAGTAGGCAGAGAGGCAGGCAGAGAGAGAGAGGAGGAAGCAGGCTCCCCGCTGAGCAGAGAGCCCGATGCGGGACTCGATCCCAGGACCCTGAGATCATGACCTGAGCCGAAGGCAGCGGCTTAACCCACTGAGCCACCCAGGCGCCCCTGTGCCATCCTTTCTTTATAAAAGTGCTCCTTTCCAAAAATCCCCACTGTTTTATTCTGATCATTTTCCAGCACTTATTACATACTAATCTTTTTTTGAAATGTATATGTATTTAATTCTAGGGGCCTTGAGTATGTTCAAGAATGATAAGGAGAATTAATACACAAATTATACTGTAGCTTTAATAATCACAAATGAAGTCAGTTTAAGTATATATATATGTTAAATAACAAACATTTTTTGAGAATCCTCTGTATGAAAGCCACTGTGCTGGGCGCTAAGGAAGAAAAGACCTATTTATAACTGTGTCTGCCCTTTAGGTGCCAGAAAAACAAAAGAAAACTAACAGTACAGTGGTATATATAATACACATAAATTAAACAGTACAAAGATCAGTAAAGAATATAGTTCTGAGATAAGGCTTTTTGAAGAGGTGGATTTATTAGGGAGACGGTGGTATTCTAAGAGAGCAGAATCGCATGAGAAATGGCAGAGAGGCAAGAATGTACATGACTTACTCAGAGAAGAGTAGATCAGGCCAGCTGCCTGGAATGGAAGTTTCCTTTTGCAAAATGGTAAGATAGGTAGGTAGGCAGGCTGCCACCTAATTACAGAAGGCCTCAAATGTTCAACTTAGGCATTTAGGCTTACTCATATAAGTGGTAGAGAGCTAGTGAACATTTTTGAAAAGGGAAATTGTATAATCAAAAGATGTATTGTAATGAATTGTCTATGTTTTAAGGTTGGATGAACACTGAACTCTATTTTGACCCTTTTCCCTTCTGTCAGTGTCAGCATGAAGTAGTAAGATCCCTGACTTAAAGGTACACTAGAAATAGAAAAGAGTGAATGGGTTCAATAAAACATTTTGAGGAAATATTCCTAAGGACTCATATATTCCAGTCTTGTATTCCAAGCACTTAGAGATCCAAGCTAGAAACCTGGGAGTCATCATGGACTTTTCCCTTCCTTTTACTCCTCCACACCCATCAATTACCATGTCCTTTCCATTCCAACCCTTTCTCTTCATCTCCCATGGCCACTATCTGTGCTTAGGTTAGTTGGATTCTTGCTTGATATTTCTGAAAAGCACATCTGGTCTTGTCACTGTCCAAGTTAAAATTTTTCTGTGGAGTAGGCTAAAGTCCAGGCTCCCTGACCTACCATAAAAGGACCTCCAGTATCCAATCCTACATGCTCACGTCCCCTTTTCTTACCATCACCGCATTTGTAAGTACCAAAATATTCCATGCACTCTCACACCAGGGATTTGTCCATGCAACCCTCTCAACTCACAGCACCCTTCTTTCCTGCTTCCCCTTTTTGGGAATCTCACTGACCTCCTGTGGCCTTCAGTGACACCCATGCTTATTTCTGTCGTGGCTGTCACATAGTAGTATCATCTTATTAGTGTAGCACTCTCGCTAGACTGTAAGCTCCAGACATAGTATGTGGCACACAATTAGCTTTCAATACGTGAGTAAAGAAAAAAATCAAGAAAATGTGGAGACTAATGGGATGTGGAGAAAATAAGGAAGAGAAATGGGTTTAAAATGACTCAAAATTTCAAACGCAGATAACTCGGGATGGTACCACCTTTAACAAAAATCCATGTCCATGAAAAGGACTGACTTTGAAAGGAAGATTTTAAATTTGGTTTTGACCATAAGAGACTCTTAATCTCATAAAACAAACTGAGGGTTGCTGGGGGTGGGGGGGTAGGAAGAGGTTGGTGGGTTATGGACATTGGGGAGGATATGTGCTATGGTGGGTGATGTGAAGTGTGTAAACCTGGTGATTCATAGACCTGTACCCCTGGGGCTAACAATACATTATATGTTTATAAAAAATTTAAAAATATATTTTAAAATAATTTTGATTTCAATATTTTGACTTTGCTACACTTGATGTTAGCCAAAAGGCCAAGAAGCAATCGCTATTTTGACTTTATCAGAGTATAGTTACTAAGTGGAAATGTCCAGTAATTAGCTGGACATGAGGAATTCTTAAAGCTTAAAGACTTAAAAGAGCATTCATTCTTTTTTTTTCAGCCTGGTCCTTCAAAATCTAATTTCAAAAGCCCCCTATCTGGTTGGCCTTGAATATGTCTGCCAACCCGGACAGACAGACGTTTTTGCTTTATGTGGTTCATAGTAGTCCAGCTGATGAATTCTTCCTGGCTAGCTGGTGGGTAGCTCTGGAGTTCTGGGTCTGGATGTCCTGTGCCAAACCTGAATAGGCATTCTCCCTCAAGTGTATTTTTACCTGAATTCAGTTGACTCTGTGGTATCAGCCCCAGAAGCATTTTACAAAAATAATAAGCCATTTTGTTAAGCTTTTACGAAGGTGTCCCTTTGACAAAATTAAGAGCATGGAAAAATTCCCTTTTTAAAAAATCATTGAAAAGAGAGAACCTGATTCTGGATCTAAATGGCCTTCCGGTGAGGCTGAAATTATCAACTGTTGATATTGTAGATATTTTTCACAGTAGCCACCTTCCTAAACAATTGTCTCTTTTATAGGTTGCTGAATGACCATCATGATGATGCCTCCAAGTTTATCTGTCTTCTAGCAAAGCCCAGCTCCAACTCTCTAGAGCAGGAGGATTTTATCCCTTTACTTCAGGTAATTTTCATTTCCTTCTAAGAATGGGTTTTATTTTTAGAGTTTCAGAGGTTTTTAAAATTTTTTCCACTGTAAGATACATCAGTCGAGATCTACAAATCTAGGGTCAAATTTCTAGCATAGTCGTTTTCAAGGTTGTTTTAGGAACAAAATCATTTTGTTTAATGAAAATTAACACAGAAATCATAAAACAGGGCTAGTCCCACTGAAGCAGAAGAGGGGGCACTACTCAGTCATTCATTCTTTTTATGGCTGAATAATATTCCTTTGTTTATATATACCATCTCTTTTTTTTTTTTTTTTTTTTTTTTTTTTTTTTTAAAGATTTTATTTATTTATTTGACAGAGAGAAACCACAAGTAGATGGAGAGGCAGGCAGAGAGAGAGAGGGAAGCAGGCTCCCTGCTGAGCAGAGAGCCCGATGTGGGGCTCGATCCCAGGACCCTGGGATCACGACCCGAGCCGAAGGCAGCGGCTTAACCCACTGAGCCACCCAGGCGCCCCTATACCATCTCTTTTTTATCCATTCATCTATTCATGAACACTGGGGCTGCTTCCATAATTTGGCTATTGTAAATAATGCTGCATATACCTTTTTGAATTAGTGTTTTTGTTTTCTTTGGGTAAATACCTAGCAGTGGAATTACTGTATCCTATGGTAGTTCTGTTTTTAACTTTTTGAGGAACCTCCATACTGTTTTCCACAGTGGCTGCACCAGTTTGCATTCCCACCAATAAGGCATGAAGGTTCCCTTTTCTCTGCATCCTCACCAACATTTGTTATGCTTATCTTTTTTATTTTAGCCATTCTGACAGGTGTGAGACCGTATCTCACTTAGGTTTTACTAGCATTTCCCTGATGATTGATGATGTTGAACATCTTTTCATGTGTCTTTTGGCCATCTGTATGTCCCTTTGGTAAAATGTCTGTTTGAAAACATTAGATTTTAATAACAGTTCTCTATCCACCCTTTACCTTTACCCCTCAATCCATTCTGGCCCTGCTCTGACTCCTACAAACTGCATCTTTTGGGTCCCCATCCCTGGCTAGCTTCTGGCTGAGTCTGGCCAGTATATTTTTTCCCTAATCCACTTCAGCACAGCAACTATATCTGTATACTACAGCTTCTGAGGGATGGCCTCTTCTCCATAGTTTGAGTGCCTACCTACCTCACTGCCATAATGCTATTCCCTGCCTGTCCCTCTTTCTCTGGAGATTGTAAGAGTATCCTCTCTTGCTTGTTCTTGGTGCTCACTATTCCCTTGTGTTTTCCCTTCACCTGCTCATGACATAGTCCCTTCATGAATGGTTCATATGGGTAAATTCTTTTTCCTCTGGGGACCCTACTCCTGACTGAGTTTTATTAGAAGCTTTAATAAAATCACAGACAGGAATATAAATTAAATCCATATCAAAAGAATTACAGGGGCACCTGGGTGGCTCAGAGGGTTGGGCCTCTGCCTTTGGTTCAGGTCATGATCTCAGGGTCCTGGGATGGAGCCCCGCATCGGGCTCTCTGCTCAGCAGAGAGCCTGCCTCCCCCTCTCTCTCTGCCTGCTTCTCTGCCTACTTGTGGATCTCTCTCTGTGTGTGTCAAATAAGTAAATAAAATCTTTAATTAAAAAAAATTTAAAAAAAGAATTGCAAACAATAACAAAACTAGAATTATGAGTCAGTAAACATTTATACTTCCTTTATATAGGAGGAATTTTATTTTTCTTTAACAAGTAGATTTATGGAGTCATCAAGTAAAAGCTGACAGACTGAATAGATACATTCTCCTCCCATTCTGTACCAAACTCCTCTAAAGTGAAAATATAGAAATTTAAAGGGAATTAACACATGAATGGAATGGTAGAGAAGAATGGAAAAAAAATTAATGTCAAGTGATTACCAATTTCTGAAAGCCAGAAAGTAGAAACAGACTAAGGAAACCACAGCCCAGAATGAGGGGCTATGTATGGACTACAGTAGAGAAATGAGATACTCTTCTCTATTCTCTTAGCAGGATCCTAGAGCAGCTGTAAAGTTAGTGTTGGCAGTTCTAATGGGAAGTATTAGAAATGAGGATTCTTTGACGTTTGGTATATAAAACAATGGAAACAGTTGACTTCCTACTTAATTCCCAAAAGTAAAGTGCATACTGGCATTTACTCACAAGCCTAAACAAAGTAACAAAAAATAAAGCATGCTAAGACAAATTCCAGTAGAGAAATATCCTAGATAGTACCTGACTAGTAGTCCTCAGAACTATCAAGGTCATCAGAAAAAAGGAAAGTTTGCAAAATTGGTAGAGCCAAAAGGAACCTAAGGAGATGTGACAACTAAATGGAATATGAGGTCCTGGGTAGAATCCTGGAACAGAGAAAAGATATTAGGCAAAAACTAAGTTAATAAAGTATGGTCTCTCATAATAGTAATAATAATAATAATATGTCAGTATTTATTTATTAACTATAACAGATGCTAATGTAATGTAGGGCATATAGGAGCTCTATACAGTCTTACCAATTTTTCTTTAAAAATTGTTCTAAAAATTGTCTTTGTAAATAATAATTATTATATTCAGATGGATTATATAAAATAAGAATAGAATATTATGAAAACAGAAAGCTAATACCAGAAAGAGCTGTTAGAATTTTAAAATGTAGGGGAGTCCTGGGTGGCTTAGTTGTTGGTTAAGCATCCTACTCTTGATCTCCAGGATTGTGAGTTTAAGCCCCACATTGAGCTCCACACCTAGTGTGGAGCCTACTTTTAAAAAATTTTTAAATGTAAGTACCAAAATCTGAAATTTTTTCATAAGTCCTGGAAACTAAAGTTTAGGACATCTCACAGGAAGGGAGAGAAAAGCCAGAGAGGGAGAAGGAGGGAAGGAGGAAACAGAGAACTAATTCAAGAATTTCGACAACTAATGAGTCTAGAGAAGAAAGGAGGGAGAGAAGGAAATCATCACAGAAATAATACAGAACGGGGAGAATTCAAGAGACTGGGATGATAAGATGGGTACAAAGAGCTAGAACTTGGTAGGATTCTTTGGGATCCCTGTTTCCTTCCTTGGGAACATGCCTGTATAACCAGCATATAGTAAAAAATATAATTTGAGGGGTGCCTGGGTGGCTCAGTTGGTTAAGGATCTATCTTCCGCTCAGGTCATGACCTTGAGGTCCTGGGATCAAGCCCTACATCAGGCTCCCTGCTCAGCAGGGAGTATGCTTCTCCCTCTCCCCTGCCCCTGCTCATACACTCACTCTCTCTCCCAAATAAATAAATAAAGTCTTTTTAAAAAATAGAATTTAACATTCCTACACCAGACTCTCCTGCTCCCTCCAGTCCTGCCCACAGAATTAAAGAAATAATATAGAATACAGCTCTTTTGATTGAAAGTACAATGAGTAAAAGAAAGAAACATACACAAACATGTTATCAAAAAATTTTAGAAAAATGCTGATGAAAACAAGATACTAAAAGCTTCCAGAGAGAAAAACCAGGTCCCTTTAATAAGAACAAAAATTGGAGTGATATTGGATTCTCGTTAGTAACTCTAGGAGTTAGGGATTTGAAATCAGATTTCCTGTATCCTGCCAAGCTATTAGTCAGATATGAGATTAGAATAAAGGCATTTAAAGGCTCAGTAAGTTTATCTCCCTATTTTCTAAAGAATTACTTGAATAGATATTGTATCCAATTAAGTAAACCAAGGGGCACCTTGGTGGCACAGTAGGCTAATGCCTGACTCTTGGTTTAGGCTCACATCATGATCTCAAGGTTGTGGGATTGAGCCCCAAATCAGACTCAATGCTCAGCATGGAGTCTGCTTGGGATTCTTTCTCCTGTCTCCCTCTGCCCCTTCCCCACACATGCATGCTCGTGCACCTGCTCTCTCCATCTCTCCTTCTTGCTCTCTAAAATAAATAAATCTTCCCAAAAAATTAAGTAAACCAAGAAAGAGGAACACATAAAATCCATGGAACAGTGGATTCAATCCAGAGAATCAGTGAAGGGAAGACCTCAAGTGGCAACAGAAGGGCAGCCAGTCCGGAATAGAAAAGGCGATGGATTTCTCTGGGAAGAAGTTCTCCATAAAGGGGAAGAGGGAGGGATGAAACTATTCTATGCAGTACTATCATATTTGGAAACAGGGAAACTGGAAGGTATGCTTGTAGCACAGCATTCTCTATATAAACAAGTTTTAAAAAAGCAATTCAAAACTCCAAGAAAATTGAAAAAAATAAACCTGTATAAAACAGTCACAATCTAGGGGCACCTGGGTGGCTCAGTGGGTTAAAGCCTCTGCCTTCAGCTCAGGTCATGATCCCAGGGTCCTGGGATCAAGCCCCACATCAGGCTCTCTGCTCAGCAGGGAGCCTGCTTCTTCCTTTCTCTCTGCCTGCCTCTCTGCCTATTTGTGATCTCTGTTTATCAAATAAATAAATAAAATCTTTAAAAAAAAAAATTCATGATCTAAGCTGGAAGCAAACTGAAATATGGCATGATTACAATTGATGGAGAGAAAGAAAAAAAAGCCCAGTTAACTTCAGTTCTTCTTTGAAGCCCAAGGGACATGATGTTGGACCAATAAGAAAGTAGGAACTTTCTCCAGGAATGGAAGCACTGGCAAGATCCATTTTTCTTGCCCTCCTGCCTAGCTGGCCCAGTGTAGTAGGTGCCAATCCTGACACTCTCCATCATCCTTGCTAGCACCACTCACCCCATTCCGGTGTTGCCTTGCAAACCTGCCCCAGCAGGTCCCCTCCAAAATGGTTCCCACTGTGCCACACCCAGTAGGCACCCTAGGCTAGGCCTGCTGCCCACATCCAAAGCAGTTTCTACTACACCACACCTAATGGGTAGCCTTAAACCTGGACACTTACTTTCCAAAAACTACTCCTGTATAGGGGCCCACAGCAGTGGTGACCCAGCCACAAAAGGAGGGAACATACAACCTACAAGCAGTACCCCCTGGAGAGCCTGGTTCTGGTGATTAAGGGAGATTTCACTTCCGGGCCCCAGAGGATGCTTTCTACATAAGGCCACTCCTTCATGACCAGATGTAGCCAATTTACCTAAAACATAGAAACAAATAGAGTGAGACAAAATGAGGAGCTAGGAATGAAGGAACGAGACAGAAAAGAACCTCAGAAAAAGAACCAGAACAATCTAACTAATAGGGAGTTCAAAATAATGGTCATAAAAATGCTTACTGAACTATAAAGAAGAAATGAATGAGACAATGAAAACTTCAACAGGAGATAGAAAATGTTAAAAAGAACCAATCAGCTGAAGAACAATAAATGAAAAACACACGAGAGGGAATCAGCAACTTTAGAGGATGCAGAAGAATAGATCGATCATCTGCAAAACAGGGTAGTAGAAATCATTCAAGCTAAACAGCAGAATGAAAAATTGTAAATGAGTATAGCTTAAGGGAGCTCTTAGATAACATCAGCCATACCAGCATTTGCATTAGAGGGGTCCTAGAAGGATAAGAAGGAGAAAGTAGCAGAAAACATAGTTGAAGAAATAATAACTGAATGCTGCTTTAACATGGGGGAGAAAACAGACATCTAGGTCCAGAAACCACAGAGATGAGGTCCACACAAGTCACATAATAATTAAAGTGTCAAAAATTAGAGATAAAGAGAATCGGGAAAAGCTGCTAGTTACCTAACAAGGGAACACCCATAACACTATGAGCTGATTTTTCTGCAAAAATTTTGCAGGCCAGAAGTGAGTGGCATGATATATTTTAAGTGCTACAAGAAAAGAAAAGAAAAAAGAACACAACCAAGAGTACTTTACCTAGCAAGGATATTTCAGAATTGAAGGAGAGAGAAAGTTTCCCAGACAAGTAAAAGTTGAAGAAGTTTATCATTACTAAACCAGCCTTACAAGAATTATTCAAAAGACCTCTTGGAGTGGGGACTGGGGGGAGAGAGGAGAATGCCATAACTGGAAGAAAATTATGAAAGAAAAAATCTCACTGGTAAAAGTAAACATACAGTAACCACTTAAAAAGCTACCACTTACAAAGCAACCACTTAACAAAGAAACCACTTACAAAGCTAGTATGAAGGCTAAAAGACAAGTAGTAAAATCAGCTATATATACAATGATTAGTTAAGTGATACACAAAATAAAAAGTTGTAAAATACAACATCAAATACATTTAAAACATGGGGGTGGATAGACTAAAATGTAGTGCTTTTAGAATGTGTTAGGACTTAAGACCATAAACTTGAAAGTTATCCAATAACAAGGGAAGATAGCAAGACAAGAAGAACAAAGAATTACAACAACAGCAACAACAACAACAAAACGGAAAACAGTTAATAGAATGGCAGTAAGTAGGGGTGCCTGAGTGGGTTAGTTGGTTAAAAGAGCCCAATGCGGGGCTCGAAGCCAGGATGCTGGGATCATGACCTGCGCCGAAGACAGAAGCTTTAACCCACTGAGCCACCCAAGCGCCCCTGTGCAGAAGCTTTTAATCTTATGAAGTCCCAGTAGTTCATTTTCACTTTTGTTTCCATTGCCTCAGGAGACATATATAATAAGAAGTTGCGGGGGGCCGCCTGGGTGGCTCAGTGGGTTAAGCCTCTGCCTTCGGCTCAGGTCATGGTCTCAGGGTCCTGGGATCGAGCCTTACATCGGGCTCTCTACTCAGCAGGGAACCTGCTTTCCCCTCCTCTCTGCCTGCCTCTCTGCCTACTTGTGATGTCTCTCTCTCTCTCTCTGTCAAATAAATAAATAAAACCTTTCAGGGCTCCAAGGTGGCTCAGTGGGTTAAAGCTTCTGCCTTTGACTCTCGTCATGATCTCAGGGTCCTGGGATTGAGCCCTGCATCAGGCTCTCTGCTCATCGGGGAGCCTGCTTCCCGCCCTCTCTCTGCCTGCTTGCCTCTCTGCCTACTTATGATCTCTGTCTGTCAAATAAATAAAAATAAAAAATAAAAAAAAAGAAGTTGCTACAGTTTATGTCAGAAAGATTACTGCCTGTGTTCTTCTCTAGGATTTTGATGGTTTCCTGTCTCACATTTAGGCCTTTCATCCATTTTTTACTTACATATGTGTATGGAGTAAGAAAGTGATCCAGTTTCATTCTTCTGCATGTTGCTGTCCAGTTTTCCCAGCACAATTTGTTGAAGAGACTGTCTCTTTTCCATTTAGATATCCTCTCCTGCTTTGTTGAAGATTAATTGGCCATATAGTTGGGGTTCATTTCTGGATATTCTGTTCTGTTCCACTGATCTATTTGCCTGTTTTTGTGCCAGTACCATACTACAGCTTTGTAATATGACTTGAAGTCTGAAATTGTGATGCCTCCAGCTTTCTTTTCTTGTTAGATTGCTTTAGCTATTGGGGGTCTTTTGTGGTTTCATACAAATTTTAGGATTGTTTGTTTCTAGCTCTGTGGAAAATTCTGTTGGTATTTTGATACAGATTGCATTAAATGTGTAGATTGCTTTGGGTAGTATAGACATTTTAACAATATTTGCTCTGGCAATCCATGAGCATGGAACATCTTTCCATTTCTTTGAGTCCTCTTCAATTTCTTTCATCAATGTTTTATAGTTTCCAGGGTACAGATCTTTTACCTCTTTAGTTAGGTTTATTCATAGGTATCTTATGGTTTTTGGTACAATTATAAATGGGATTGGTTTTTTTTATATCTCTTTTTGTTGCTTCATTATTGGCAATACATAGAAATGCAACACAGCTCTGTGTGTTGATTTTGTATCCCGCAGCTTTCCTGAATTCATGTTTCCATTCTAGCCATTTTTGGGGGGAGTCTTTTGGGTTTTCCTCATAGAGTATCATGTCATCTGCAAATAGTGAAAGTTTGACTTCTTCCTTGCCAGTTTGGATGCCTTTTACTTCTTTTTGTTGTCTGAGTGCTGTGGCTAGGACTTTTAGTACTGTGTTAAATAACAGTGATAAAAATAGACATCCTTTCTTATTCCTGACTATAAAGGAAAAGCTCTCAGTTTTTCCCCATTGAAGATGTTACTAGCTGTGGGCTTTTCATATGTGGCCTTGATTATGTTGATGTATGTTCCCTCTATTTCTATTTGTTGAGGGTTTTTAATCAGAAATGGATGCTGGGGCACCTGGGTGGCTCAGTGGGTTAAGCCTCTGCCTTCAGCTCAGGTAATGATCTCAGGATCCTGGGATCGAGTCCCGCATCGGGCTCTCTGCTCAGCAGGAAGCCTGCTTTCCTCCCTCACTCTGCCTGCCTCTCTGCCTACTTGTGATCTCTGTCTGTCAAATAAATAAATAAAATCTTTTAAAAAAATGGATACTATACTTTGTCAAATGTTTTTCTACATTTATTGAGAGGATCATATGGTTCTTCTCCTTTCTTTTATTAATGTGGTATATCATGTTGATTGATTTGTAAATATTGAATCACCCTAACAACCCTGGAATAAATCCATCTTGGTCCTGGTGAATAATCCTTTGGGTAGTATTTTGGTGAAAAATTTTGCATCTGTATTCATCAGGGATATTGTTCTCTTTTTTATTGGGGTCTCTGTCTGGTTTTAGAATCAGGGTAATGCTGACCTTGTAGAATGAGTTTGGAAGTTTTCCTTTCATTTCTTTCTTTCTTTCTTTTTTTTTTTTTAATTTTTCTTCAGCATAACAGAATTCATTGTTTATGCACCACACCCAGTGTTCCATGCAATACGTGCCCTCCATAATACCCACCACCTGGCTCACCCAAACTCCCACCCCCTGCCCTTTCAAAACCCTCAGATTGTTTTCAGAGTCCATAGTCTCTCATGGCCCATCTCCCCTTCCAATTTCCCTCAACTCCCTTCTCCTTTCCGTCTCCCTATGTCCTCCATGTTATTTGTTATGCTCCACAAATAAGTGAAACCTTATGATAATTGACTCCCTCTGCTTGACTTATTTCACTCAGCTGAATCTCTTCCAGTCCCATCCAGGTTGATATAAAAGTTGGGTATTCATTTTTTCTGTTAGAGGCATAATACTCCATAGTATATATGGACCACATCTTCCTTATCCATTCGTCTATTGAAGGGCATCTTGGTTCTTTCTACAGTTTGGTGACCGTGGCCATTGCTGCTATGAACATTGGGGTACAGATGGCCCTTCTTTTCACTACATCTGTATCTTTGGGTAAATACCCATTAGTGCAATTGCAGGGTCATAGGGAAGCTCTATTTTTAATTTCTTAAGGAATCTCCACACTGTTCTTCAAAGTGTCTGCACCAACTTGCATTCCCACCAACAGTGTAAGAGGGTTCCCCCTCTCCAACACACATTGTTTCCTGTCTTGCTAATTTTGGCCATTCTAACTGGTGTAAGATGGTTTCTCAATGTGGTTTTAATTTGAATCTCCCTGATGGCTAGTGATGATGAACATTTTTTCATGTGTCTGATAGCCATTTGTATGTCATCATTGGAGAAGTGTCTGTTCATATCTTCTGCCCATTATTTGACATGATTGTCTGTTTCGTGTGTGTTGAGTTTGAGACGTTCTTTATAGATCCTGGATATCAGCCTTTGTCTGTACTGTCATTTGCAAATAGCTTCTCCCATTCCGTGGGTTGCCTCTTTGTTTTGTTGTCTGTTTCCTCTACTGTGCAGAAGCTTTTGATCTTGATGAAGTCCCAAAAGTTCATTTTCGCTTTTGTTTCCTTTGCCTTTGGAGACATATCTTGAAAGAAGTTGCTGTGGCTGATAGCAAAGCAGTTACTGCCTATGTTCTCCTCTATGATTCTGATGGTTCCTGTCTCACATTGAGGTCTTTTATCCATTTCAAGTTTATTTTTTTTAATAGTTTGAGACGAATAGGTATTATTAACTCTTTTTAAATATTTGGTAGAATTCACCTGTGAAGCCATCTGACCCTGGACATAGAGATTTTTTATTACTGATCCCATTTCTTTGCTGGTTATCAGTCTATTCTAGTATTCTTTTTCTTCCTGTTTCAGTTTTGGTAGTTCGTATGTTTCTAGAAATTTATCCATGTCTTCCAGATTGCCCAATTTGTTGGCATACAATTTTTCATATTATTCTTTTATAATTGTATTTCTGTGCTGTTGGTTGTTATTTCTCCTCTCTTACTTTATTTATTTTGGTCCTTTCTCTTCTTCTTTTTGATAAGTCTATATAAGGGAGTTATCAATTTTATCAACTTTTTCAAAGAACCAGCTCCTGGTTTCACTAATCTATTCTGTTGGGGGTTTTGTTTCTATATCATTTATTTCTGCTCTAATCTTTATTTTTCCCTTCTTCTGCTAACTTTAAGCTTCATTTGTTGTTCTTTTTCTAGGCCCTTTAGGTATAGGGTTAGGTTTTGTATTTGAGATTTTTCTTCCTTCTTGAGGTAGGCCTGTATTGCTGTATACTTCCCTCTTATTACCCCTTTTGCTGCACTCCAAAGGTTTTGGACTTCGTGTTTTCATTTTCATTTGTTTCATGTATTTTTTTTTTTTTTTAATTTCTAGTTGACCCGTTCATTCTTTAGTAAGATGTTCTTTAATCTCTGTGTGTTTGTGGTCTTTCCAAATTTTTTCTTTTGATTAACTTCAAGTTTCGTAGCAATGTGATTGGGAAATATGCGTGGTATGATCTCAGATGTCTTTTTGTACTTGCTGACGCCTGATTTGTAACCTAGCATGTGATCTGTTCTGGAGAATGTCCTATTTGCCCTTGAAAAGAATGTGTATTCTGCTGCTCTAGGATGGAATGTTCTGAATATATCTGTTAAGTCCATCTGGTCCAGTGTGTCATTCAAAGCCATTGTTTCTTTGTTAATTTTCTGCTTAGTTGATCTGTCCATTGACGTAAGTGGGGTATTAAAATCCCCTACTATTATTCTGTTATTAACAATGAGTTCCTTTTATGTTTGTTATTAACTGTCTTATATATATGATTGTTCCCAAGTTGGGGGCATAAACATTTACATTTGTTAGATCTTGTTTTTCAGTAGACCCCTTTATTATAATGTAGTGCCTTTCTTTATCTCTTGTTACAGTCTTTGGTTTAAAATCTAGTTTGTCTGATATAAATATGGCTGCTCCAGCTTTCTTTTGATTTCCATTTGGGTGATAAAACTTTCTCCATCCCCTCATTTTCAATCTGGAGGTGTTTTAGTCTAAAATGAGCCTCTCATAGGCAGCATATAGATGGGTCTTGTTTTTTTATCCATTCTAACACCCTTGTATTTTGATTGTTGCATTTAGTCCATTTGCATTCAGAGTAATTGATAGGTAAGAATTTAGCACCATTGTATTACTTGTAAAGACAGTGTTTCTGGAGGTTTTCTCTGTTCCTTTCTAGTCTTTGTCACTTTTGGTCTTTATTCCCCACTCAAAGGGTTACCTTTAATATTTCTTGCAGAGCTGGTTTAGTGGTCACAAACTCCTTTTGTTTTTGTTTGTCTGGGAAACTCTTTATCTCTCCATCTATCCAGAATAATAGCTTTGCTGAATAGAGTATTCTTAGATGCAGATTTTTCCTATTCAGCACCTTGAGTATATCATGCTATTCTCTTCTGGCTTGCCAAGTTTCTGTTGAGAAATCTCCAGTGAACTTTATGGATTTTCTCTGGTAAGTTAAGGACTTCTTTTGTTTTACTACCTTTAAGACTTTTTTTTTAGGAGGCTCCACATGAACCTTGAACTCACGACTCTGAGATCAAGGCTAGAGCTAAGATCAACAGTCAGATGCCAGTTATTTATCTTGCTCCTGAAAGTAATGGCCTTATGAAGAAGAGGTCATGTAATGCCTAGGGCCTGGCACTTCAGGGAGTATTTCCAGCATGTGCTGCGTTTGCTCGGCTGTTGTGTTTTGGCTGCTCTATCCTTCAGGCCAGTTGCCTGTAGAGGTTCTCTTTGCCTTCTGTGGGCAGTGTTTGGTCCCTGGCCTGAATGTGGTGAGTTTTAACTAGGTGTGCTCTGGTCTGCTTTTGCAATGAGATCTGATACCAACTCCACCAGAACTAAGGCTCTGTAGAACTCTGGTCAGATGTGTGGACAGAGTTCTTCTTGGTGGGGGTGAGGGGTGCGGCGATGTGCTGAACTGAGGCAAGTTGATCAAGGGGGCAGTCCCACCAGAGCAAAGGGGAGTGAGGCTTGATGTAAACAAGTTAGGCAGCCAGTATTAGCACTTTCCTGATTCCCACAAGTGGCTATGTGTTATGCGGAGGGGCGGGGAAGGAAAATGGTACCAGCCAGGTCCTTTGTTCCTGAAGAGTTGTCTCTGTGAATACTGCCTCTCAGGTACATGGTGTGAGAAGAGTGAATCATCTCCCCGGTGTGTGACCCAGGTGTTCTTCAGATCACTGTTTCTATGCTGTCAACCCCCAGGTTGTTTGCCTGCCTTGTCTTAGGAGTAGCACATTCTCAATTGGCCTCTATCCCAGCCAAGCCCTCTGGCCTTTAAAACTCCAGGGTTTGACTCCCACTGTTCTAAGAACTCACAGAATTTAACCCCTCTGATCTTCTAAGCCAGTGAGTTTGAGGAAACATTCTCCTTCTGTGTTCTCCCTTGTACTCCTCTCTCTCTCACCCTTCTCTGCAACCATGGCTCCCTTCCCTCTGCAGCACCTGCAATCTGCTTCTCCCCTAAACTATGTCTCTGCGCTTCCTACCATCTTCGATGTGGCCTCTTCTCTCCTTTCAGTTGTGGATGCCAGTCCTCAGGTCAATTTCTGGGGTATTTAGGATGATTTAGTAGTTATCTAATTGTGTTCATGGGACAAGACAAGCCTAGGATCCTCCTACTCCACTGCCATCTTCCTTTCTTGCTCCAGTTTCTCTTAAAAATAGTAGGGAATTTTAATACCCCACTTACATCAGTGGATAGATCATGCAGATAGAAAATCAGGAAGCAATAACACATTAGACCAGATGGACTTAAGCAGATAGACACAGCACATTCCATTAGAAGACAGCAGAATACATATTCTTTTCAATTACACATGGAACATTCTTCAGGATAGATCATGTTAGGCCACAAAACAAGTCTCGGTAAATTTAGGAAGACTGAAATCATAGCAAGCATTTTTTCCAACCACAGTGGTATGAAACTAGAAATCAACTACAAGAAAAAATTATAAGACCCATCTTTCTGCAGTCCACAGTAGACTCACTTCAGACCTAAAGACACATGTAGACTTAAAAAACACAAACACATTAAGGCTAAACAATGTGCTACTAAACAACGAGTCAATGAGGATATCAAAGAGTAAGTTTAAAAATACCTTAAGACAAATGAAAATGGAAACACAGCATTCAGAAATCTGTTGGACAGGGCAAAAGCAGTTCTAAGATGTAAGTTTATGATATAGGCCTGTCCTAAGAAACTAGAAAAATAAACATTCTAACCTTACACCTAAAGAAACTAGAAAAAAGAACAAAAAGCAAAGTTAGTAGAAGGAAGAAATAGTAAAGATAAGAGTGGAAATAAGTGAAATAGAGATTAAAAAAATAGAAGAAAACCAATGAAATTAAGAAGTTTTGCTACATGCAAAAGAATGAAATTAGACTACTATCTTATACCATCTATAAAAATAAACCCCAAATGGAATAAAAACCTAAATGTAAGTCATGAGACTATAAAACTCCTAAAAGAAAACATAAGCAGTAAACGCTTAGACATAAATCATAGCAATATTTTTTTGGGTTTGTCTCCTCAAGCAGGGGCAACAAATGCAGAAACAGTTGGGACTATATCAAACTAAAAAGGTTCACACTGTGAAGAAAACCATCAACAAAATGAAAAGGCAACCTACTTTATAGGAGAAGATTTATGCAATGATATGTCCAATAGAAGGTTAATATTCAGAATATATAAAGAACTCCTACAACTCAACACCCATTTTAAAAAAATGAGGGGCGGGCACCTGGGTGGCTCAGTCAGTTAAGCAGTTGCCTTTGACTCAGGTCATGATCTCAGTGTCCCAGGATCGAGTACCACATCAGGTTCCCTGCTCAGCAGGAAGCCTGCTTCTCTCTCCCACTGCTGCTCCCCCTGCTTGTGCTCTCTCACTCTTTTTGTCAAATAAATTAATTAAATAAAAAATGGGGGGGCACAGGTGATTCAGTTGGTTAAGCCTTCCTTTGGCTCAGGTCATGATCCCAAAGTCCTGGGATCGAGCCCCGCATCAGGCTCTCTGCTTGTCAGGGAGTTGGTTTCTCCCTCTGCCCCTCCCCCCGCTCGTGTTCTCTCTCTCATGCCTGCTGTCTCTCTCTTAAATAAATAAATAAAATCTTTTAAAAGAATGGGCAGAGAACCTGAATAGACATTTTTCTGAAGAAAACATACCAACAGGCAACATGAAAAGATGCTCAACATCATTAATTAGGAAAATGCAAATTAAAACCATAATATCACCTCACACCTGTCAGAATGGCTAGTACCAAAAAAATAAGAAATAGCAAGTGTTGACAAGGATATGGAGAAAACAGAACCCTGGGCACTATTGGTGGTAAATTGGTAAGTGTATTTGGTGTAGCCATCATGGAAAACAGTATGGAGTTTCCTTAAAAAATGAAAAATAGAAATACCATAAAAATAGAAATAGAATACCATATGATCCCCTTCTGGGTATTTTTCCAAAGAAAATGAAAACTCTAATTCGAAAAGACACATGCATTCCTATGATCACTGCAGCGTTATTTACAATAGCCAACATATAGAAGTAACCTAGTGTCCATCAGTAGATGAATGAGTAGATAAGATGTGGTATATGTAAGTGATATATATGAGTATTGAGTATTACAATTGAGTATTACTCAGCCATAAAAAGTAATGGAATCTTGCCATTTGCAACAACACATATGGACCTAGAGAGTGAAATGTCAGATGAAAAAAAAAAAGTATGTATCATTTCACTTATATGTGGAATCTAAAAAACAAAACAAACACACATAGTGAACAAACTGGTGGTTGCCAGAGGGGAGGTGGTTGGGGAGATTGGCAAAATAGGTGAAGGGGATTAAGAGATACTAACTTCCAGTTACTGTGATCATTTGTAATGTATATAAATGTTGAATCACTGCTGTACACCTGAAACTAATATATAATATAATAATATATGTCAGCTATGCTTCAATTTAAAAAAATCAGGTAAGAAGTACAAAACAGTGGTTTTCAAGATACTGGATATCTAGCAACAAAAGATAGTGATTGCTGACAGACAGAAGCAAACAAGGTTAAACCTTATGGTTGTTTCAACTTACTGCCTTGAGAGTTTCCAAGCCACAGTCTGGGAAGCGGGACTCCAGGCAGAGTCCGTCAGACTCCCTGATTTTAGGAAACAGAGGTGAGAGCTAGAGGATCAGGGTGGCTAGGAGCAGAGCACCAGCGAGAAAGCTCCAGACCTCTTTAGAACTCCTCCACAAGTATTCAGTAGAATACTGATCAGAAGATGTATGTGGAGAAAGTAACTAAAGCTAAAGAAAGTGCTATCCATGATTAGAGGGAGCAGTCACACAGGGCCAGGGATAGTATTGGTCTCTACCAGCCAGACTGGAAACCTCATAATATACAGGACTTTGGAGTCTTGCTTCATTAATGAAGAATAATTAGCCCTAAATTAAGCATTGCTAGGTCCTGCCTAACCAATTTAGAAAGCAAGAGCTACAAGAATAAAAGGATTTTAAAGTGACTTAACAGCATTCCAGAACAAAGTTTGGGAATATTTATAAGAATATAAAAATATCCGGCATTCAGGGGCGCCTGGGTGGCTCAGTGGGTTAAAGCCTCTGCCTTCGGCTCAGGTCATGATCCCAGGGTCCTGGGATCGAGCCCCGCATCAGGCTCTCTGCTCAGCAGGGAGCCTGCTTCCTCCTTTCTCTCTGCCTGCCTCTCAGCCTACTTGTAATCTCTGCCTGTCAAATAAATAAATAAAATCTTTAAAAATATATATATATCCGGCATTCAACCAGGTGAAATTTATAATGGTTGATGCCATCAGGCATGCAAAGAAGCAGAAAAATACAATAGGTAATGTGGTGAAAAAAATCAGTTGAAACTGACCCAGCTGTTGGAATTAGACAAGTACATTAAAACACCTATCATAACTGAATTCCATCTACCCAAAAAGTTAAGACATGAAGATATATATTTTAAAAAACCAAAACTGAACTTGTAGAGATGAAAACTAAGGTGTCTGGGCTACAAAATACACCAGAATGGATTAACAGTAGATTAAACATTGCAAGTGAAATGATTAGTGAATTTGAAGCATAGACTAGAAACTATCCAAAATGAGAAATGGAGACACAAAGAAAAGAAAAATGAAAAGAGCATCCCTGAGCTGTGGGACATAACTTTAAGCAAACTAACATACTTATACATGGGAGAGGTGGGGGGATTTCAAATAAAGAATTTGTCAGGTCTTTGTCCCGAGTTCCTAGGACAAAGCTGCTAAATACTTAGAACTTACCAAATGATAAGAACATCTTTGTTTTTCACGGTGGGCTCCTGGGACCATGCCCCCAATTTTTAGTAATGAGGTGACTCATTAATGGTCGGTCCCTGGATAGTACTTGCTATGTCAAAAAGGCCAACTATGTGATTAGAAGTTAGGTCTTTCAGCCAGGTGATATCAACCTGGGGATGGAACCTAGAAATGGAGTTCAGTCATATGGACAATGATTTAATCAAGCATGCCTACCTAATGAAACCCAATAAAAACTCTGGACACTGAAGCACAATGATGGGCTGGAAGGGTTCCATGCCCTGAGAATAGGAAGCTCCGTGTCTCAGACCTTCTCAGAGTTTTCCCTCTGCATCTCTTGTTTAGCTGGTCCTGATTTGTATCATTTATAATAGAATAGTAACCATAATGTCGTATTTGCCTCATTTCTTTGGGTCACTTAGGCAACTTGTTCAACCTAAGGGGGTAGTGGAAACCCCCAACTGTATAGTCAGTTGGCCAGAAGTGTGGATGGTGTAGTTAATAGTGAGAGAAGTCTTGTGAAGGACTGTGCCCCTAACCTGTGAAATCAGTACCGATTCTGGATAGCTAGTACTGGAATTGCATTGCAGGGGAATAGAAAAATTATTTGAAGATATAATAGCCCCAGATTTTCTATATTTGTTAAAAACTATAAACTCAAATCCAAGATAATCAAGAAACCCAAAGCACAAGAAAAGCAAAGAAAACTATACCAAGTCACATCACAATAAAGTAGTTCAAAACCAGTAATAAAGAGAACATTTGAATAGCAGCCAGAGAAAATAGTCACATTTCATAAAGTAGAACAAAGGTGAAGATAAAAGTAGATTTCATGTTGGAAACAGTCCAAGTCAGAAACATTGGAGCAACATCTTTAAAATACTCAAAGAAATAGCTATCGACTTAGAGCACCATACCCAGTGAAAATATCTTTTAAAAATGGAAGTGAGTTAAAGAATTTTTTGGACATAGCAAAGCTGAAAGAATTCATCACCATCAGAAATGCAGTATAAGAAATGTATTTGGGTTGGGGGGAAGTTGTTCAGTCAAGGAAGAAAATAATGCCAGATGGAAATACAAATTTACATAAAGGAAAGAAAATCTCCAGGAATGGTAACTAAATGGATAAATGTATATGATTTCTTATTATTCAGATATCTTTAAAAGATAATGATTTAAGCAAAACGTACCAGTGTTTTGTGGTGATTATAACATATGCCTAAGTTAAAGTTAGCTTAAAGGGATGCCTGGGTGGCTCAGTTGGTTAAGCAGCTGCCTTCAGCTCAGGTCATGATCCCAGCGTCCTGGGATCGAGTCCCACATCGGGCTCCTTGCTCTGCAAGGAGCCTGCTTCTCCCTCTGACTCTGCCTGCCACTCTGTCTGCTTGTGCTTGTGCTCACTCTACCTCTCTCTCTGACAAATAAATAAATAAAAATAAAATCTTTAAAAAAAAAAAATAAAAAAAAAAAAATAAAGTTAGCTTAAAGTCAATTTGACAATAGCTTAAAGTCCAGGAGAAGAAAAATGGGAAATATACAATTGTGTGGTTCACATATTATCCATGAAGTGGTATAATACCACTTGAAAATAGATTGTAATAAGTTAAAGATGTACCTCTACTCTCTGACACAACCATTGAAATAACAGTTATAGCTAAAACCCCCCAAAAAAGTATAAATAAAATAGAAGTTATAAATAATACTCAGTGAACTCAAAAGGAGGCAGGAAAGGAAGGGGAAAAGGGGAACAAAGAATGAATGAGACAGCGGCACCTGGGTGGCTCAGCTGTTAAGTGTCTGCCTTCAGCTCAGGTCATGCACCCAGAGTCCTGGAATCCAGCCCCACATCAGGCTCCCTGCTCAGCAGGGAGTCTTCTCTTCCTTCTGCCCCTCCCCCTGCTTGTGTTTCCTCTCTCTCTGTGTCTCTCTCTGTCAAATAAATAAATAAAATATTAAAAAAAAAAAAAAAAAAGAATGGATGGGACAAACAAGGTGATAGGCCTAAACTTAACCATATCAATATCAATAATACATTAAATGTAAGTGATGTGAATACTCTCAAAAGGCAAAGATTAGAGAAGAAAGTAAGACCCAAGTATATGTTGCCTGAAAGAAATGTGCTTTAATTATAAAGACATAAGTAGATTAAAAGTAAAAGAAGAAAAAGAGAGATAGCATGCTAACACTAATCAAAAGAAAGCTCTTACAAATAAATGGAAAGACATACTGTGTTCATGGATTGAAAGATTTAACATTGTTAAATGCCCATTCAACCCAGAATAGTCTGTATAGATCAGTTCAAGTTCTGTCAAAATCCAAATGGTCCCCTTCCCCCATCTCCTGGCAACCCTATTCTATTCTCTGCTTCTGTGAGTCTGTTTTGGATACCTCATGTAAGTTGAATCATGAAGATGTTGTTCAATGGATATGGTTTTAATTATGAAAGGGAAATAAATTCTAGATATCTGTTGTACAACATAGTGCATAAAGTTAACAGTGCTATATTGTGCAGCTTAAAATATGTCAAGAGGATAGATCTCATGTTAGTATTCTACCAAAACAAACAAACAGACAAAAGGAAAAAAAGTACAAGGAAACTTGGAGGTGGTAAATATGTTATTACCTTAATTGTGGTAATGTTTTCTTGGGTATACACAGATGTCCAAACTCTTCAACCTGTATATATTAAATATGTACAGTTTTTGTGTATTGCTTATTCCCCAGTAAAGTTTAAAATTACCAGTTGCAATTTTTGCATAAATATGAAAAACAATTCTAAAATTCATATGGAATTTCAAAGGACCTGGAATAGCCAAAACAACCCTGAGAAAGGAGAACAAAGTTGGAAGTTTCACATATCCTAACTTCAAAATATATTACAAAACTACAGATTGTTGCACGTATACTCAGATGATTTGTATCCATTCCCAACACAGTAGGGAAAGGATGATCTCTTCAATAACTGGTATTGGGATAATTGGATATCCGCATGTAAAAGAGAGAAGTTAGATTCTTATCTCACTCCACGTGCAAAAATGAATTCAAAAGGGTTTAAAGACCTAAACCTAAGACCTGAAACTATAAAACTCCTAGAAGGAAACCTTCATGACCCTTGGGTTTGGCAATGGCTATGACCAAAAAAGCATAGGCAGCAAAAGAAAAACTATACAAATGGGACTACATCAAACTTTAAAACAGCAAAGGGAAGAGTGTAGTAAAAGGCAGTCTATAGAATGGGAAAAAAAAATACTTGCAAACATATCTGATATTGTGTTAATATCTATAATATATAAAGAACTCCTACAACTCAATAAGAGCAGCAGTAAAAACAACCAGATATTTAAATGGGCAGGGACTTGAAAAGACATTTCTCCAAAGAAGTTGAAATGTCTAACAAGCATACGAAGAGATGTTCAACATGGGAATGCAAATCAAATCACAGTGAAATATCACTTCACACCTGTTAGAATGTTGTTGGTTTTTTTTTACCATAGAAACCATTTTATTTTTTTTTATTAAATTTATTTATTTTCAGCATAACAGTATTCATTATTTTTTCACCACACCCAGTGCTCCATGCAATCCGTGCCCTCTATAATACCCACCACCTGGTACCCCAACCTCCTACCCTCCCCCGCCACTTCAAACCCCTCAGATTGTTTTTCAGAGTCCATAGTCTCTCATGATTCACCTCCCCTTCCAATTTCCCCCAACTCAAAAAAAAACAGCATTGGTGAGGATATGGAGAAAATGGAACATTTGTGCACAGATGGTGGGAAGGTAAAAGGGTGTAACTTCTATGAAACTAGTATGGAAGTTCCTCAAAAAATTTTAAAATAGAGCCACCATATGACCTAACAGTACCACTGTGGGGTATATACCTAAAAGAATGGAAAACCATCTCAAAGAGCTATTTGTATTCCATGTTCATTGAGCGTTATTCACAATAGCCAAGAATTAAAAGCAACCTAAATGTCCATCAGTAGATGGATGGATAAAGAGAATGTGGCATATACATATAATGGAATATTAATCTGCCTTTAAGATAAAAGGAAATTCTGTTATATTCAACAGCATGGATAAAATTTGAGAACATTATGCTAAGCGAAATAAGCCAGTCACAAAAAGACTGTTACTGTACTGTCGCACTTATATGGGGTATCTGAAGTAGTCAGACTCCTAGGAAAAAGAAAAGTAATTGCCAGAAGCTGGGGGAGAGTGTGTGGGAAGTTGTTGTTTGGTGGGTATGGAGTTTTGATCATTTGGGATTGGGGTGGGAGGGATCTGTTGTACAACAATGTACAAGTTGTTGACAATATTGTACTATATACTCAAAATTGTTGGATGAATTTTATGTTACATGGCATTTTTTTCTGCAAAAAGAACAGAAAGCTGGATGGCTATATTAATACAGACAGAGTAGTTTTTAAAGCACATAATACTGCTAAGTAAAGATAAACGGATCAGTTCATCAAGAATGTAACAACTCATGAAGAATGTAACAAAAATTATAAGGAGATCAATTCATCAAGAATATAAAAACTTGTAAAGAATATAACAACATGGGGGCACCTGGGTGGCTCAGTCATGAATGTCTGCCTTCAGGTTGGGTCATAATGCCAGAGTCCAAGGATCAGCTCCTCATCAAGTTCCCTCCTCAGAGGGCAGCCTGCCTCTCCCTCTCATTCTTCCTGCTTGTGTTCCCCCTCTCGCTGTCTGTCTGTCTGTCTGTCTCTCTCTGTCAATAAGTAAATAAAATCTTTAAAAAATATATAACAACATGACAATTCAAAATGCTTATGTACTGTATAACAGACTTTCAAATGCATGAAGCAAAATCTGATAGAACTTCATGAGTACATTCACAATTATAATTGTAGATTTCCATGTGCTGTTCTCAGTAATGAACAAGCTGAAGAAAAATCAATAAGGATATAGAACATTTAAGCAGCACTATCAACCAACTTGACCTAATTGACATTTATATTACACTTTACCAAACAACAGTAGAATACACATTCCTTTAACATGTACACAGAATATTTACCAAGATAAACCATATTCTGGGCCATAGAAAATCTCCATAAAAATTCAAAATTCAGCTCATAAAGTATTTCTTTTACTTTAATGGAATTAAATTAGAAATAATAAAAGATTTCCAGAAAATTTCTAAATATTTGATAACTAAATAACACTTTTAAATAACCCATGAGTCAGAGAAGAAATGAAAAGGAAACAAATATCTTGAACTGAATGAAAACGAAAACACAGCAGGGGCACCTGGGTGGGAACTTGATGAGGAGCTGATCCTTGGACTCTGGCATTATGACCCAACCTGAAGGCAGACATTCATGACTGAGCCACCCAGGTGCCCCCATGTTGTTATATTCTTTACAAGTTTTTATATTCTTGATGAATTGATCTCCTTATAATTTTTGTTACATTCTTCATGAGTTGTTACATTCTTGATGAACTGATCCGTTTATCTTTACTTAGCAGTATTATGTGCTTTAAAAACTACTCTGTCTGTATTAATATAGCCATCCAGCTTTCTGTTCTTTTTGCAGAAAAAAATGCCATGTAACATAAAATTCATCCAACAATTTTGAGTATATAGTACAATATTGTCAACAACTTGTACATTGTTGTACAACTCAGGGGCACCTGGGTGGCTCAGTGGGTTAGGCCGCTGCCTTGAGCTCAGGTCACGATCTCAGGGTCCTGGGATCGAGCCCCGCATCGGGCTCTCTGCTCAGCGGGGAGCCTGCTTCTCCCTCTCTCTCTGCCTGCCTCGCTGCCTACTTGTGATCTCTCTCTCTCTCTCTCTCTCTCTGTCAAATAAATTAATGAATAAAATCTTTAAAAAAAAAAAAGAAAAGAAAAGAAAAACTTTAAAAAAATACCTAACAACTCACTAAACAACAGATGTTGGTGGGGATGTGGAGAAAGCGGAACCCTCTTTTACTGTTGGTGGGAATGCAATTTGGTACCACCACTCTGGAAAATAGTGTGGAGGATCCTTAAAAAGTTAAAAATAGAACTACCTTATGACCCAGCAATTGCACTACTAAGTATCCATCCAAAGGATACAAAAATACTGATTCAAAGGGGGCACATGCACCCCAATGTTTGTATTGGCAATGTCCACAGTAGCCAAAATAGAGCCCAGATGTCCATTGACCGGTGAATGGATAAAGAAGAAACGGTCTATATATATGATGAAATACTACTCAGCCATAAAAAAGAGTGAAATCTTGCCATTTGCAATGACATGGATGGAACTAGAGGGTATTATGCTAAGCAAAATAAGTCAGAGAAAGACAGGTACCATATGATTTCACTCACATGTGGAATTTAAGAACCAAAACAGATGAACATAGGGGAAGGGGAATTAAAATAGGATAAAAAGAGGGATAAAAATCACAAGAGACTCTTTACTATAGGAAACAAACAGGGTTGCTCAAGGGGTGGGGGATGGGGGGTAACTGGGTGATTGTCATTAAGGAGAACACTTGTAATGACCGCTAGGTGTTATATACAACTGATGAGTCACTAAATTCTGCCCCTGAAACTAATAATACACTATATGTTAACTAAATTTAATTTAAATTAAAACAATTTTTAAAAAAGAACTAAATGTGGTGTAGAATCCTGGAACAGAAAAAGACACTAAGAGAAAAGCTGGTAACATTTGAATGATGTTTGTAGGTTTACTTTTGTGTCTGTGTTCACTTCCTGGCTTTGATCATTGTACTATGGTTTGTAAGTTGTTACCATTACGGGAAAAGGGCATAGAAAATCGCTAATATTTTTGTAACTTTCCCTAAGTCTTAAATTATTTCCAAATAAAAGGTTAAATAGGAGGTCCATTGGTTTGAGACCACGTTGGTAGATATGGACAGTTAACTGTTCTGAAGAATCAAAGAAAAGAGGTATAACTGATGTCTGCCCATTTATGCCAATTAATAGCTTATATCCATGTTGCCGTTGCTGTTGCTTCTGGTTATTAAATTAACAGTAATTATTTCCAGTAGTTTCTCTAGGCTCATTCAAAGTGCTTTAAAAATCTTATTAGAGGGGTTGCTCAGTGGGTTGAGCCTCCGCCTTCAGCTCCGGTCATGATCTCAAGGTTCTGGAATCAAGACCCAGGTCAGGCTTTCTGCTCAGCAGGGAGCCTGCTTCCCCTGGCACCTTACTCTCTCTCTGCCTGCCTCTCTGCCTACTTGTTCTCTCTCTCTCTCTGTCAAATAAATAAATAAATAAAATCTTTTTTTTAAATCTAATTAGAAAATAAAAATGTTATTTCATGGTTTTAATATTCTAATAGTCTTCCATGAGAATAAAATAGCAGATTTTAAAATAAAAATAAAATCCTAAATTGAAAATAGATTTGTCCACACAGTTATTTTGAAGGACATTAGCTGACTCCCACAATTGAACAGATTTCAAACTTAGCTACATGGCTATTTTTCTCCCTCAGAAACTTCCCAAATCTCTAGGTTAAAAAAAGAATCGTTGTAGTTAGCTTATATCTTACCATCTTTTCTGTGTAAATTTCTCTTAACAACCCCTATCCCAGAATCTGTAGGGTGAGTTTCCCTGACATGCCTTGACATGTTAAAATTACTATACATACCCCTAAGATACATGATTCATAAATCACCAAATAATAGCTAAATTAAAATTTTAATGCTTTATTAAAGTATGCTAGCATATCAAAAGCACACCTAAGTATGCTTGTAATAAAACTTAAATGTAATAAAGTGTTAAATTTTATTTTATTTTATTTTATTTTAAGATTTTATATATTTATTTATTTGTCAGACAGAGATCACAAATAGGCAGAGAGGCAGGCAGAGAGAGAGGAGGAAGAAGCAGGCTCCCTGCTCAGCAGAGAGCCCAATGCGGGGCTCAATCCCCGAATCCCGATCCCCGGACCCTGGGACCACGACCTGAGCCGAAGGCAAAGGCTTTAACCCACTGAGCCACCAGGCGCCCCTAAAGTGTTAAATTTTAAATGCTTTAAAAAGAGCAGGTTCGCACAACTGGCTAATTATTCTACAGGAAGGAAAAATTCTTTTCAAGTGTTAGTTTTTCTTTTTATTTTGCTCTTTGGTATGTTTATTTATTTCGTTTTGGTTTTAATCTTCTTCAGGATGTGGTGGATACACACCCTGGCCTCACGTTCCTGAAAGATGCTCCAGAATTCCACTCCCGCTATATCACCACTGTAAGCTGAGTCTTCTTTTTTCTTAATAGAGATCTATAAGTCTCCTTTGTGCAGGCTTTCAGATATCTATGCAAAAAGTAACCTGAGCTATAATGATTATTTTAAGTGGGAGGAAGGTACAGTAAAATTGAATTAGTTATTTGTATCTACTTTCCTTCTTATTAAGTACCAGTGTATACAGAATTAGAGTAATATATTCATTCTGTCTGGTCTTATGAGGTACACTCTTTGCTTTGTTATTAATAATGATACTCAGTTGATATTGAGCATTTACAAACAGCCTTTCCCAGAAAAGGATGTATCTCAAATTTAGAACTAGAAATGGTAATGAGAAATAGCTTATATATAATCAGAAAAAAAAAAAAAAGAATTTAACATAGCATAATCACACTCTCCCATTTTGTGAGGTGTTCCCATGCCCTGTTTCTGTGGCATGGCCTCCTTTGACCAGTCACAGTTAAGGCATGAAGTCAGAGCACACCAGCCTGTGGTGCACATTGCAGCCATGTCCAGCATTCTTTGCCCTAGCTCCCAGATTATCTCTGCAGGAATTCCAGAGGTGAGCCCCAGGACAAACCCATCCATCACAGCCACACTCAAGTGAGTTAGCCCTTGCGTCTGGCTCACACACCCTAATAAGATTTACAGGGCGATCACCCCCAAGAAAAATCCTCTCATTCTTAGAGTACTTTTTGTTGGCTGTGAATTTATTGGATTCTGTCAAGTTACAGAATACTACCATTCTTTTTCTCCTTTCAGAACTTCATTCTTGGCTTTTACATTGGCTCTCTGTTGTAAAACTTTGTAAGTCTTTCTTTGAGCCAGAAGGTGTCACTGTCTTCTAAGACTATCTCAGAAGTGATATTTGCCTGTGAAGCACACCACTACTGTTGTGAAGTGCTGCCACAGTCACCCTGGTGCAGTCACCCTTGTTTCTCACTTGGATTACTTCTACTTGGTCTCCCTGCTTACACCTTCATTGCCCTACAGTGGTCTCCACAAAGCAGAGTAATCCTTTGAAAATGTAAGTCTGTTCATGTCACTCCTCTGTTCAAAGCCTCCAGTTGCTTCCCATCTCACTCAGAGGAAAAGCCAGAGTCCTTGCTAAGACTTCCCATAATCCCCCCACCACACACACACACACACACACACACACACACCACCCCACCCCACCCCCACAACCTCTGTGCTCTCATCTCTCCTATTACCCTGCCCCTCACTTACTGTGCTTTGCTCACAACTGCATCCTCTCTGTTCCTGGAACACACTAACTCCACTTCTACCTCAGGTGCTTTTCACTTCTTTCCTCTGCCTGAAATGCTCTCTGCAGATACCCATATGACTTCTTCCTTTATTTACTTCATTCCAACTGTGCATTCAGAAATTCCCTTATTAGTGAGGCCTTCCCTAAACACCCTTTACCTTCTTCATCCTTCTTTTCCCTCTGTCCCCTCCCCCTACACTCTCTATTCATTTGTTCTACCTTATTTTTCTTCTCAGATTTTATATCATATAATATTTTAAAGCTTAAAATCTCCTTCTCTATGATAGAAATTCCACTGAAGCAGGGAATTTGTCAATGTTTTTCACTACAGTATCTCCAATAACTAGAATAGTGCCTAGCGCATATTAGATAAACAGTATGTATTGAATAAATAAATGAAATTATCCATGCTTAAGAATCCTACACATTGACTCTGGCTTAAACTCCATAGGGAATTACTGAGTTCTGATTGTTGATTGTTCTGTAAATTCAGGGCATGTTAACAGCGTAATTGAGAATCTTAAGAGCTAGAAAAGATCCTAGAGAGAATCCAGCCCAACCCTCTACGAATTCAGAAAATACTCTGTATAGAGGAACTTGTTATTGGAATTTATTCTTAGAAAAGATGTTAAATAGCAGAATTTTAAGATAGAGATAAATTTTCTGTTTCTACACTTTTTATTTTGGTATTTGTTAAAGTACCTTGGACCCATGATGGTCTGTATCATCTAGCAAGTGGTCCCCAGGAATTTATAATTTCAGGGTGAAAAGCCATGAAACAATTTTGTTCACATATAATTCACATTTTCCTAGAAATTCTATTATGTTAATCATTAAACAACTAAATTGGTCAATTAACAATATAATTAATTATCTCTGCTGACATATATTCATGGTCTTTGCATATTATTTATATTTTTAAAACACACTCTGTTATTATTATGCTTTTTTATCCTCAATTCACAAAAATAAATCCATTACCCAGAAATAATTACTAAATTGTAAAATACTTGGGATGAAATATTGATAATAGGGCAATTCAGAATAGCATCGTAACAAATAGTAAACAAGATCCCATTGAGAATATAGAATGTGAATCTCTGTGTACTAAGATAAGTGTATCTATTGTAATAACCTCATAGTACCATCTGAAAAAGGAAAGTGCAAATAAAAAGTATTACATGAATATCTGGAAACAGGATTTTTTTTAAAGGTCTGGTTATTTTTTCTCCCTACTGCCTCTTCTGTTGTGAAATCTGGTCAAATAATAGTATGAAGTCATTGGAACTTGTGCATTACTTCAGAGCACAGTTTTTCTAGAGCAAATCAAAATAAGTTTTCTAGTATGAAATTAATGAATGTTGTTAATGGCACAAAAGCAAATGACAAAGACATCATTCTCTATTTTGTTCAGAGCAAAAACTGTTAAGTTCACACTTTCTTAGAAACTTAGCCTCAGAATTAAAGATAAATATCTTAGAAAAAGCAAAATTGATTAATCATTTGACCCTATCGAATGTTATATAATCTCAGTGGCATGTAGTATTAAACAATACATTTTTTTGTTGTTGGCATGCTAGAGTTCTTTTTATCAATTTCACTTTAGTCAGAAGAAACTACTGACACAAAGGATGACACAAATACTAGTTTTAGTGTGACACTCATATGGTGAAATTTGGGCAACTTTTATTTTCTGTTTATCACTAAAAAACCTATGACTTAGGAAAAGACTTTTCATTTGTTTGTTTAATTATTTTGTCAGCTATTTCCAGACTGGAAAGACAGAGCCCCAACTATGCATACAGCAAAAAGAATATCACCACCCATATAAGAGAATGCACCTAAAGTTACTTCATATTCTCCTTTATTTCCAGAGACAAGTTGGCATTTAAGAAATAGGTCCCTTGATACTGAATGAAAATGAAAATTGGAAATACTAACAAATTAAAGCCCTTGAATTTGCAGTTTTGCATGCTGTGTAAAGAAATTACCAGTGAATAAAAGACTGCTTATCCTAGCTGGCATATGCTGACTTTTTTGAGGAAAGAGGTGCTCATGTGAGTTTTTAAAATGAACAATGAGATTGAAAATACTTCTTTGTGACACTGGTAATGGCAGCAAAGACATTTCTCTGGCGTGCTCAGATGGTATCTTAGTGATAGCTTCAGTGTCTTCATTGGCCTGAAGCCATCACTTTAGGCTGAAATGCCAGGATTTTAATTGTTGAAGACAAGGTACTGATATTTCTTGAGATGACTAAACTGTGGTGGAGACTGCTCATCACCAACAACTTGGCTCTTTCCCCTTTAGAATTTTTCCTCTTGATAGAGAAAGGAGGAAATTTGTATTAGATAGATTTTTTTTTTAAAGTCCAAATTCTGCAGAGAACCATGGAGAAATACTTTTTGGAGCCATACTAACCAGAGGGTGACCAGTCAAGAATCTTTTCACCATTCCCCGCCAGGTAGAAGAACCATGCTTCCAGCATTTGAGAATGTTCCTCTGCATAAATTACCTACAGTGAGCCATCTCTGTAATTTTTGTGCCCACATCCACTCCACTTGTCAAAACCTGTCTGACAGCTACCAAACACTTGCTCAAATTTCTGGTAACCTACACTTGTGAATTAGAGGTTTCCGGTTCAGTAGTTATAAGGAAAAAGAAAGGAAACTAATTTAAAATTCAGACTATCAAGGTGACTAGAGATCCCTTGGTAAAAAAGTAGCAAATTTCGTTCCACTTATTGGTAATAAAGTTATTCTTACTATTAACAATTCTTTTTTAAAAATTTGCTATTTAAAAACTGGGATTAATTTCTTTTTTATTTACCTAAAAGTAGTAGAACAAAATTAGGGGGAAAAATCAAGGGTAGATGTAGAACCAAGCAGCCACATGTTTTCAACACTAGATGGTGCCCCTACTTCAGTAAGCTAAAATGCTGACTCAGTAATGTGGAAACCAATAAATGTGCTGATGAAGTGGGGCTACTGAATAGAGATTTAGACTATGGAAAAATGGACTACAAGTACATTTTTTCATATTATTAGATAAGTAAGTTAGCAGAGGCTAAAAGTAGAAAACGTTTAACAGTCAACATTTGTGAATTTTAAAAATTCTGTCAAAAAAAACAAAAAATGAATAACAAAATAAGCAAAAATAAATACAGATCAACGCTGTATCATTTTAAGTGTAACACAGTACCTCCATAAATAATACAAAATATTTGAGGCATATATAAATATAAAATTTTGGTAGCTAGGAAACTTAGATTTTAGATAAATTTATATTTAAAATCAAATACTAAGGATAAAAATATAATCATATTCAACATAGAAAATTTTGGTGTAATGATATGTTTTGAAATTGACTTTACTTGAGAGAGGAGACATGGAACTATGATAAATGGTATTCTTACTGTTTATTTTCTATATATAATTTTTGTGCTAAAAATCCTCCATCTTTTTTTTTTTTCTCCATCTTTTTTATATGAACTTTGACACATGAGGTAATGAGCACTGGGTATTATATAAGACTGATGAATCACTAACTTCTACCATACAAATTAATTGTATGTTAATTAATTGGTTTTAAATTTTAAAAATAAAATTAAAAATTTCTGAAACCAGTAATACATTATATGTTAATTGGATTTAAGTTTAAAAAAAAAATACACTGTTGAGTAAGATACCATGAGTTTGAACTGCATGGACCACTTATATGCAGATTTTTTATAGCACTGTAAATATATTTTCTCTTCCTTATGATTTTCCTAATATTTTCTCTAGCTTGCTTTATTATAAGAATACAGTATATATAGTACATATATAATATACAAAATATGTGTTAATCAACTGTTTACATAATTCATAAGGCTTCCAGTCAACAGTAAGCTATTAGTAGTTAAGTTTGGGGAAGTCAAGTTATAGTGGATTTTCAACTGTACATGGCTGGGGGTTGGTACCCCTACCCCATGAAATCTTGCCGTTTGCAACAACACTAATTGACTTTGAAGACATAAATGAAATAAGTCAGAGACAGATATTACATGATCTCTCTCATATGTGGAATCTTAAAAAATAAAACCAAGATAAAGAAAACAGATTGATGATTGCCAGAGGCAAAATGGTTGGAGAGTCAAAAGGTATAAACTTCCAGTTATGGAATAAGTAATAATGGGGACGTAAAGTAGAAACATGGCGACTGTTGTTAATACTATATAGTACTATATAGTACTATATATAATTAATACCATATATAATGTAGTAATATAAATATATTGCGCATTTGAAAGTTGCTAAGAGAGTAAATCTTAAAAGTTCTCATCACAAGAAAAAAAATCCATAACTCAGTATGGTGGCAGATGTTCAGGGGACTTTCTGCAGTGATTATTTTGCAATATGTACAAATATCAAATCATGTCTTACACCAAAAAGTGATATAATGTATATCAGTTATTTCTCAAATAAAAAAATATATCAAGCAATTGATACTGATACTCAGAGCACCATATCAAGCACTGGGTTGCAAGTCAAGAAAGAACTGGTACCTTGGAGTTTGGAGGTGATAATGGTCAAGTTGCACCAGTGTTTAGAATAACACCATAGGATGAACTGAAGGAGACTCACGTGACAGTTGAAGCACAGAAGACAGAGCTCTACCTCCGTGCCTGTTCCTGTGGAGTTAGCAGTTGAGCTAGATTCTGAAGAGTCAGGAATTAGCACTACTATAGGATATGGACAACTGGGCAGCAAAAATCTGGGCCATCATTCTGAGGATATGTTTTCCCTGCTCTGTTTGAGAATCACTCTCTTTGCTAAGGAATCCAGAAGGGGAATGGTGGTTTAGTCCCTCATTAGGCCTACTCTTTGGAGAGATGTCCAAATGTTTTCCCTTTTTTGTTCTTGCCCTAAAATAACTTTTAAAAAAGATCTAACCTTTTCCATGATAAAAACCACCAAGGATACAGGATTTCTATTAGATAATCAAAATCAAAGGCAAAGTGTCAAAAAAAAAAAAAAAAAAAAAGGTTGCTTATGATGAGCACTTGTTGTTATATGTAAGTGATCAATCACTAAATTCTGCTCCTGAAACCGGTATTACCCTATATGTTAACTAACTAGAATTTAAATAAAACCTTGAAACCAAAAAGATATAATGCTTCATTTTGGAAGAAAAAAATAAAACTAGTGGGTCATAGGGAAATTAAATGTGTAGGCATAACCCCAGGTAAAACTGACTACGCTGTGGCCTCCTCCCTCCAGGATAGCAGCCAATCCTTCTCCAATCCTCCACTACACCCCAACAAACATGTCATCAATCTCAGACACATTTGCTACCCATTCCCTCCTCTCTCATCCTGTCCAGGGTCTTCTCCAGAGTTTCACATCTGTTATTGAACTCTTTAAACGCTAGCTAATAACAAAATTGCTCATGCCCAAGTAAGGACTTAGTATTAGAGATATCACAGATGTATTTGAGTTTCCAGAAAGAGTCTGGAAGACAAGAAGTCTTTAAGAGTCCAATGAATAAGGCTATAATAACCAGAATAAAGCCGTCTTAAATCATACCATGTTGGCAGCCATTCTTATGACCTATGAGTTGTTAAGCCAACCCAATGTGTATTTCCCACCTCATTTGCCTTCCTAAAACATTCACCCAATAAACACTGCTTGAATCAGGCATCACTATATAAGATGAGAGGTAAATAAAGTGACATCTAGGTAGCTGGGAAATGCAGGCCTGTGAGCAAAGAGTATCTTTATTATTCTTGGAATTATGAGGAATGTGGTGTGGATTTTTAAAATATCATTAGTTTTTATTAGAAATTACACTTTCCTTAATCAGAAAAACAAAACGTAACTTGGTTCAGGAGACATTCGTAAGATGGCCTTTGGTGAAGTAATACATATCTTCAGTGTTTTTATTTTATTTGTTTCCTTTTGGAACCAGGTTATTCAGAGAATATTCTACACAGTCAACAGATCTTGGAGTGGAAAAATAACTTCGACAGAGATAAGAAAAAGCAACTTTTTGCAAGTATGTCTCTCATTAAAATTCATATATAAAGAACAAGTTAGGGATGCCAAGCTTCTGCCTTCAGGCTATGATACCAGGGTCCTGGGATCAGTCCACATCAGGCTTCCTGCTCAGCAGGGAGTCTGCTTCTCCCTTGGTCTGCAGGTCTCCCTGCTTGTGCGCTTTCTCTCTTCTCTCTCTCTCACAAATAAAATTTTTTTTTAATTTAAAAAAAAAATAAAGAACAAGTTAAATAATATTCTTATTTCATTTAACAAATGTTTGAGAGCACTTTGGCTACTTTCAGTCATGAAGCATTTACCAAATACCTGGTGTTGGGGAGATCAAAGATGAATAACAAGGGATTTTTATATCAAGGTACATGGACTAAAAGAAAAGTGCACAGTCACATCTGATGAAAATTTCCACAGAAATGGGTAACAAATATGCAGGGAAGGCCTCACAGAAGGCCTGGCATGTGGTCTTAATCTTGGAGGGTATTGGAAGTTTATCAAAATAAAAAATTAGAAGGGGATTCCAGATAAAGGGAGCAACATAAGCAAAGCCCCAGAAGCATGAAAGTGTCTGCAGTCTAAGAACAGTCTAAAGCAGCCAGTGGCTCTGCAGAGAGTAACCAGTGATACAGCCTCAGGGGTGAGATGGGCTGGGTTAGGAAAGGCATTGCAAATGGAATAGAGGGGTTGCAACTTGATCCTTTCAGTAACAACTCTTTATCCAGCTCCTACTAGAGTGGAGAAAAATACTAAAAAGTCCTTTTTTTTTTTTTTTTTTTTTTTTAATTTTTATTTTTTATAAACATATATTTTTTATATACATATATTTTTATCCCCAGGTCTGTGAATCACCAGGTTTACACACTTCACAGCACTCACCAAATCACATACCCTCCCCAATGTCCATAATCCCACCCCCTTCTCCCCAACCCCCTCCCCCCGGCAACCCTCAGTTTGTTTTGTGAGATTAAGAGTCACTTATGGTTTGTCTCCCTCCCAATCCCATCTTGTTTCATTTATTCTTCTACCCACTTAAGCCTCCATGTTGCATCACCATAGTCCTTTTAAGAAAGAATACTTTCCTTTCAATTATTTTATTTATTTTACCAAATAAGAGAGAAAGTGTATAGACCACTAGTGGGAGCCTTTTACCGAGATAATCCTCATGCCTGATTGTTCAAGCTTCCATTAACCTAAAGAAACAATTGTTCATACTTGAAAGGAAAAGAAATATTTTATTTTCAATGAATCAAACTAAATGAAGCTTAGGCTAATAATACAACCTTATATACTCTTTATTTTTCCCTGTCTTCATCTGGGACAAAGTAATGAAGACTTGGCAAAATTAGCAGCCCATAATTCATATAAAAACCTTTTTTATTCCAAAATGAATAGTAATTATCCTGCCTCTCTCATGGGATGGGATGGGTTGAGATGGCAGTAATTGCATAAAAGAGGCCTTCCACCTTAAGAATGGTAATCCCTCACATTCCCGAACCACATTAGAGTTTGTAACAGTTTCTGGCTTTACTGTAATATATATATTTTTTTAATTGATAAAATTTGAGGTGCAGATATGGTTGAATGACTTAGATAAGATCTCACAGCAAGTAAATGGCCAGTCTGGAAACAGAAGTGTTCTTTTTAGGGCATCATTTAATTTTTCCCCCTCTTCCCTATCTCTCTCCCACTCTTCCTATTAGTACATTATTCATGAATGTATGCTCATGATTTATATGCTCATAAAGCATTCAAATAATATGAAAATATCTAGAATAATCAGCAGAAGTCACTGTCTACCTCTTCACCCTACAATTTCATTCTTTTTCCCAGAGGGAACCCATCCATACTATGGTTTTATTCCCTTATACGTATACATGGAGTAAACAGTTTTATTTTGTTTCTTTTTTTTTTTTTTTAAAGATTCTACCCATTTATTTGACAGAGATCACAAGTAGGCAGAGAGGCAGGCAGAGAGAGAGGAAGGGAAGCAGACTCCCGCAGAGAGCCCGATGCGGGGCTCGATCCCAGGACCCCGGGACCATGACCTGAGTCGAAGGAAGAGGCTCCAACCCACTGAGCCACCCAAATGCCCCAACAGTTTTATTTTGTATGGCTGCTTTTTTGAGGTGGTTTTTTTTAAGTATATGAGATAATTTTGTTAATTTGGGTTTTTTTTCTCCACTAACAGCATATCTGAACATTCTTTTCATTTCTATGCATATAAATCTTAACTGCTGCATCATCTATGGCGTGGCTCTACCATAACTAAATTATATATTCCCCTATAGAGGATGTTTAAGTTATTTTCAGGTTTTTCCTATTTGCAGTGATGCAGTAAATACCCTTATATTTTCCTTCTGTGTGTACGTAGGTAAGAATTTTTCTAGAATAGACTACTGGAGGGGAAATCCTGGATCAAATGGTATATGCATTTTCAGGGTGTTTTTTTTTTTAAGATTGTTTATTTTTAAGTAATCTCTGCACCCAAAGTGGAACTCAGATGCACAACCCCAAAATCAAGAGTTGCACGCTCTACCAACTGAGCCAACCAGTAGCCCCAGTGTGGTTTTCAGTTTGATAGATCCTGCCAACTTAGTCTCCTGAAAATCTATACTAGTTCATATTTACACATTCATCAATAGCACAAGTTTTCTGTCTTTTTCATTTTCTGATAATCTGGTAGGCGAGAATGAGAACTCATTCTCAAGATTTGTTTTATTGTATGTATTCTCCTTTATACATGTTAAAGAGCATTTTATAAAATAAAACATTACAAGCAATGTTTGGAAAACAGAAAAATCGTATTTCATCACCCTAATACAACTAATAGCATTTTTGTATGTGTTCTTCTAGTCTCATATAAATGTGCAGATTTTAGGATTTTACAGAATTCTTATTATGTGTAATCTTAACCCATATTTTGCATTTACCACATCATGGTTTTCCTTTGTTTCTGTGGAGTCTTTATAATTTTTACTGGCAACAGAATCTTCCATTAAGACGTTTTACTATAATAGTTTATGTTCTCAACTTGCCAGAATTGGTTTCCCAGTATTTACATTTTGGAATATAATTTCTCATTGAAGCAATCTATCCGCATTATGAAACAGTCACCTCTCTCCCTTGTAATATTTTTTACCTTGAATTCCATTTTATTTTCCAATAATATTGACACTTTTTTGGGTTAAGATATAGCTAGCATATATTTGTACTTTTTTAAAAACCGCCTTTTAAATTTTATTTTAGAGTTATCTCTTATGGATAGCGCATACCTAGATATGTTTTGGGGGGGTTGGTTTTTTTTTTTTTTTTTTTTTTTTTTTAAAGATTTTATTTATTTATTTGACAGAGAGAAATTACAAGTACACTGAGAGGCAGGCAGAGAGAGAGAGAAGGAAGCAGGCTCCCTGCTGAGCAGAGAGCCCGATGCGGGACTCGATCCCAGGACCCTGAGATCATGACCTGAGCCGAAGGCAGCGGCTTAACCCACTGAGCCACCCAGGCGCCCGGGGGGTTGGTTTTTATACTCAATCTGAAAATACTTTAATATGGACACTTAATACATTTACATTACTGTGATTGTTGATGTGTTTAATCTGATTTCTACCATCTCATTTTGTTTTTTCTATTTCTGAAGTTTTTTTATGGCTTCTTAAATCATTCTTTCTGAATCTTTCATTTCTGAAAACATCTTCATTTGTCTGCCCACTTGTATGATAATTACAAGAATTTTAAGAATTCTGGGCTCAAAATTATTGTTTCTGGTGTTTTCCATAGGGACACTCAGTCAGGGGAGCCCCAGTTTAATTTCCAGCACAGGACCCTGCAGCTCCATCCCTATGTCTTCTTTGCCAGGCCACCACACATCAGCACAATGCTATGTATAAGTCACCTTCACAGTAAACTTGATCTCATTACAAAGCCAAACCCTATATGTGGATTTCTACTCTACATAATAGAATAGATGCTCACTCTTCATAATTTTGGAAAGTTACAAGCAGTGTCAGCTTATGACCATGTAATTCAGCCTGTTGTCTAATTGTTCTGGCTTGCTAGTCTGGGACCTTTGATGGGCTACAGTCTCCTTGGTAACAGTCCTTCCCTTTCCTTGCTTTTAAATCCTCCACTGCATCTAACCCTTTGCTAAGTGTAATACAGAACTCATAAATGCTTATAGATTGATCATTTGATTAAAGTTTGGAAGAGGTTCCTGATTTGGTACTCAAACCAAAAATTTTAATTCAATTTAAAATTAAACTTTACTAGACCATATAACGGCCAAAGCCGGTTTTCATAATTTTAAAATAAATTAATCTTTCTCTTCATACTATTTCAGACTCTAGCCCTTTTGGAAGAAGAGGAAGATATAAACCAAATCACAGATTACTTCTCCTATGAACATTTCTATGTTATTTATTGTAAATTCTGGGAACTAGATAGTGATCATGACCTCTACATCAGCCAGGCCGATTTATCTCGATACAATGACCAGGGTAAGTCTTTTACAAGTGTTAAAACTTAGCTATTTTGAAAAAGGCAAGAGTTATATGAATTGTTATATGAATGATAAATTCCCATTTCTTAAATTCTTTATCTAATCTGTCCTCTTTAATGAACCAAGAATTTTTAAGTAGGAATGGGTGAAGGTATCAATTTTTTATTTAGAAAGCAAGTATAGGAGAAGGGACTTACAGTAAGTAAACAATTAGAGTCTTTGTTTTGATTACTTGCTGAGTCTTTATAGTGATGTTTATTTTCTAATGATGAATTGAATAAGATTAATACCTATGTAAAATTTATTTGAAAGAGAATATATGTATACCCTTATAAATTTCCCATTTTACAGTGTTTATGAATAGCCAAGGATGAAAATGTTTCTAACTTGACATTGTTTTCCAGGAATCATAAAAACTTACTTTTTGGAATTTAGTTCCTGAGTAAGTATTTTCCCTGCAGATGAATTTTGAGTGCTTTCTTGTATCAGAAAGCAAAAATATCACATATCACATGATATTATCCCCTTTACTTCATTTTTACCAGTAGTAAACTTAGAAACTATTACCTGATGGTTTACTGTTCTTCACCAAGCACCAAAATACATTGACTTGTTTTTTTTCTCATAAGATTGTCCCTGATCTATTCTTAAATGTCTTCTCAAGCACTGCTGATTTTTAAAAAATCAGCCTTTAGCCTTTTAGATGTAGCAAAGTACAAACCTTAAACAAATGCGTTGAATTTCACTTCTGTTATTTAGTATATCTGTGATTAACCGTTTATATCTTAAGAAAAGGCTCATTCTATATGATGTCAAGTTTCATAGAACTTTCCATATATAAGAAAGAGTTCTACCTCTCAATTCTCAGGTCCCAACAACATATCAAGAGAAAATACTCATGTGTACTTGTTGATAAACAAGCATTACTTGTTTAGTACTCTACCCCCTTGTTCAGGTAGTCGTAACCTTCCTGTCACCAGAATAGCACAAAAATGGAAATATTCACAGGTGTATCAGGTCAGCTTTATTAGCTCTGCACCTTCTAATCACCAGTGACCAGATCATCTATGTTAACATGTGGCCATGCAAAACCTTACAGGTTCTAAATCATGCTCTCTGGCTGATATACCATAATTCTCACCAAGTCCCAAAATATTGTAGATATACACCTAGGCCCGCATGATGAAGGTGTCACTAAGACCACCTAATTGCCAGTGCACCTACCTGTCCTAAATGGGACAGCATGATCTTCAATTTTAGGCTAAACTATCCGAATTTTAAAAATACCTTTTTTTTTTTTTTTAAATTAAGTCCCATGCCTTTCCTATACAGCTCTCTATTTGTCTATCTAGTACGAATTATTAACCCCATAAATCAATGTTCAACAAAGTATAGAGGGTCCTTATATAAGCTTTTTGGCCAGGCATGGCTCTACTGACCCCCATATTCCTAATATCTTCAGCCAAACTAATTTTACCTTGGGCTGACTGTACCTAACTCTGTGCAGAAGAATTAGATGCTGGTAGCTACTAACTCTCTAATGACTCATCCCTTGTTTCGAAATTGAGGTATACATGCCATTGCCTGGGGCACTTAAAAGAAAGATTCCTGTCCTTACCAAATCCATGGGTCTGAGCTGTACTGGCATATCCTTTCAGTTAAAAGTAAAGCCTTTGGTTATTTTGAACCAATAATGAGGTACACTGCTACAGATTCTCTAGGATCTATCATCAAAAGTAGTATACTGTCTAAAGCTATAATTGTGTCTCTGAGTAAAACTTACGATGGAATTTCTCAAATGATATCTTTTGTTATGTTTTGGACTTTTATGGAATAAGAATATTAGAAAAGTATGTTTCTGGTATGTTTGCGGTATCTTCTATGAAATTCTACTTGAAAGCATTTTCTTTTGTTTTACTCAAAGTCCCTTATATTACGAGCTGCCCTTGAATTTCATGATAGGATAAACTTTGTCTTGTTTTAGAGGAAAAGTTGTCTTATGGAATAAGAGGATCAATACAAATTCTATACGTTTTTGTCGTAGTTGTCCTGATGTTCAGAACTAATCTGGTACTCAGCTACGGTAATACATTCCAGCTATCAGGCATAATCATTTGCCTGTTCTTTTTTTTTTTTTTTAGTGACTGATTAATTGATTATGCCGCCTTAGATTCTTTCAGAAATATAAATTATACATAGGTAAAAACTTAAATACTCCTAACCTCTCATTATTGAAGACTATTGTGTTTTAGCTATGTTTTATGCTATTGAAAAGAAATTTGCCAAAAGTATTGCCTTTATGCAACATGTTTCTAACTCACTTTGTACCATTTTGTTTACATTTAGCTTCATCAAACAGAATTATTGAAAGGATATTCTCTGGGGCAGTAACAAGGTAAGAAAAAGCATCTGAGTTTAAAAATGAATTATGGATGTGGAACCTGAGTGGTTCAGTGGGTTAAATAAGCCTCTGCCTTTGGCTCAGGCCATGATCTCAGGGTCCTGGGATCCAGCCCCATGTTGGGCTCCCTGCTCAGCCAGAAGCCTGCTTCTCCCTCTCCCAATCCCCTTCCTGCTAACTCTTTAAGGAAAAATGAATAAATTCCAGGTAACACTTTAACAGTCTTATTTGAGCATGACTTCCTGCACACCATGGCTTCATACAAGACAGTAGTAATTCTTTAATTTATGGGCATTAGTCCATTAAATACAGGTAACAGTATTGGTGATTATTTGCATTCAAATTGGAAACCAGACTGCTTTCTTCTTACCTGCATAGGTCTTCTGGTTTCACCCTCCAGGCCTTTGCAAACAATATAGGCAATGGAAGGGATACTCTTTGTTAAGTTTCCAGCCTTCTAATTTTTCTTTGACTTAATTTCCAAAGAAATATGTTGCTTTAGTGGCGCCTGGGAGGCTCAGTGGGTTAAAACCTCTGCCTTCAGCTCAGGTCATGATCCCAGGATCCTGGGATCAAGCCCCACATCAGGCTCTCTGCTCTCTGCTCAGCAGGGAGCCTGCTTCCCCCAATCTCTCTGCCTGCCTTTCTGCCCCCTTGTGATCTCTGTCTGTCAAATAAATAAATAAAATCATTAAAAAAAAAAAAAAAAAAGATGTTGCTTTATTTCTTAGTCTGTCATCCTACTAAATTTATCTGAGTGATTGCTTAGGAAACTTTATGACCATGTGTTTTCTTCAGGGGAAAAACAGTACAGAAAGAGGGAAGAATGAGCTATGCAGACTTTGTTTGGTTTTTGATCTCTGAGGAGGACAAAAGGAACCCAACCAGGTATGACTTTTTTTTTTTTAAACTTAAAATCAATTAATTAACTTAACAGTATATTATTAGTTTCAGAGGTAGAGTTTAGTGATTCAAGCTGGTATGACTTCTAAATTTCCTTTGCCAGGAATGTCGAACACTTGAACAAAGCTTAAAAAAGTCATGATGTATACTCAGTGGATGCCATCTTGACCTAGGAGCACCAAGATAAATTACACTTAGTGTCTGCCCTCTCAGACTCAATGCATAGTCGCGGCATATCAAGAGAAGTGCTTTTACCCCCAGAAACAAAGGTGAAGTGACATGTGAGCTGGCCCTAAAAGTTAAATAGGACTAGGAAGCTTTTATATGGGATGTGGGAATATATATGTTAAGAGTTTTCATCTTGATGGTTCAGTGGTAAATTAGAGAGGAAAAGAAACAAATTGTGGATGACACTTATAGACAAATTAGAATCATCTCTTCCTTTTCCTTGGCACACTCAAACATACCTTGATTTGTAGTTGTGAACATACACATCTGTTTCTTGCCACTAATCTATCTCTTATTTAAGCCAAAATCTAGGTCCCTCTCTTCTTTTATTCCCAGCTTGTGTTAACACAGTACCCAGCACATAGTTTGTGCTTAGTACCAAAGGACAGAGAGGCTACAGTCCTGGTGCTGCTTGCTAGTATAACTGCCTCAGCTGTCTGTATGTTGGGTCTAGAAGTTATCTAAATGTTGGATACAGGGTTTGGAAATCAAGGAAGTAGAAATAAAAGTAAGCTATTTCTTGGCAGCCTATTAGATTATTTTTAAATAGCTTTGTTTTCCATTTCAAAGAATTTTTTGTCCATTATTAGACAATTTAGAAAACATGGATAAGCAGAGGAAAATAAATTTTCATACTAATAATTCTAACATGCAGAATAAGAGACTATTAAAAGTTAGTATATATTGTATAGTCTCTTTTATTATATATTTTTACTTACTTTTTAGATATTTAGATTAGTTCCATTGGATTAAGTCTTAATTACCATACACTCCCAAATTTTTATGGAATGCTTTCCAAAACAATAGTTATAGCTAAATGGTTGTTACATCCACTACTTTTTTCACTAACATAAATTCCCCAAAATGGAATTGTTAGGTTAAAAGGGTATAGACATTTTTAAGGGCATTTATAAAAATTACTAAGTTGCTCCTTAGAAAGAGTGTATAATTTTATACTTTTATCAATAAGGTACTGAGCATATTTCCCATAACCCCTACTAACACAGGATGTTTTCCTCTTAAAAATATTTTCCAATTTGATAAATAAAAAGTATAATATTATTTTACTTTGCATTTGATTACTAATGAGGCTGAATTTTTTTTCATATGTATTCAGTCAGTTCTATTTCATTTTAGGCAGCTTGCCTTTTCAAGTCTTTTGCTCATTTCTGCTGAATTAGTTTTTTTAAGTTTATTTTATCATACATACACATTAAATATTTTAAAATACAAAATACATTCAAAATCTTAATAATAAAATTTATTCATAATTCCATGACCCATATTTAACATTGGTATGTCTCCTTTCACTGTTCCTCCCTTTCCCTCTCTAACCCCTCTCTCTCCTCCTTCTCCTCTTCCTCCTCCTTCACTCTTTCTTCCTGCACCAAAAAATACACTGTGCTAAATGGTATCATACTATATAGATTTGTAACATACTTTTTCACATAACAGTGTATTTCCATGCCAATAAGTATGCATTTTTATAATTTATCATTAGTCCACTATTTTGAAAGCTTAGGTTGTTTCAGTTAGATCACCTCAACTTCCAAAGTTTTGCAATTCGTGCCCTTTCAGTGTTGTGTTAACCCTCAGTTTCAATTTTTTATCTCTCATACTTCCTCAATTATGAAAAAGCTTTCCTCAAATAATTCTCACCCATGTTTCCTCTTTATGGAGCTCCTATTATCCCACAAGAACAAATGAAGAGAACTAGAAATGGTAATGAAGAAGATTAATAACAAACTCTATGAACATATACGTGTTCTCTTTTCTTCTCTCAATGTCCTTAAAAAACATAAATTACATAAAGTAATAGAAGAGTGTAGTTTGGGGTTTGTAATATATATAGATACAATATAGTAAAGTAATAATTAGAACAGTGTAGTTTGGGGTTTGTAATATATAGGTATGTAATAGGTATAGCAATAATAGCACAAAAAGAGGGAAGAAGGAGGAAAGTTATATAGGAGTAACATTTCAGTATCTTGCTGGAATTAAGTATAAATCTGAAGTAAATTCTAAGAAGTTAGAAATGTATATGACAGCCCGTCTTTCTGCCCCATAGGTCCTGTCCTTTAATGAAAGTGCCTTTTTGCTCCAAATAAATAAATAATGTTTCTTTTAAAATGTATATGGCAAGTCCCTAAAGCAACCACTAGAAAATTAACTCAAAAATACATAGTGGAAAAAATCATTAAAAGAATTAGAATGTTACACTTAGAAAATAATTCACTTATTATAAAAGAAAGCAGTAAAGAAAAAGAAAGAAAAAATGCCAAGACAGATAGAAAACAAAAAGTAAATGGCAGATATAAGTCTAACTATATCAATAATAACAATTTATAAATTTGAATGAATTAAGCATTCCTTTAAAAGGCAGAGATTTTCAAACTGGATTTAAAAAACTAATTTTATGCTGTCTACATGAGAAATACTAGATTTAAAGACATAATGGGGAGAAAAAAATAGAAACTAAGTATAGGGATATGTCATGTAAACAACCTTAAGAAACTTGTAATGTCTTGGGGCGCCTGGGTGGCTCAGTGGGTTGGGCCGCTGCCTTCGGCTCAGGTCATGATCTCAGGGTCCTGGGATCGAGTCCCGCATCGGGCTCTCTGCTGAGCAGAGAGCCTGCTTCCTCCTCTCTCTCTCTCTGCCTGCCTCTCTGCCTACTTGTGATCTCTCTCTGTCAAGTAAATAGATAAAATCTTTAAAAAAAAAAAAAAAGAAAGAAACTTGTAATGTCTTTATAAATACCAGAGAATGTAGACTTTAATTCAAAAAATAGTTACTAGAGATGAACAGGAAAACATTACAATTACGTATATGCACCACAACATCAAACCCTAAAATACATGAAACAAAACTGACAGAATTAAAATAAACAATTCAACAATAAGAGCTGAAGACTTCCATACTCCTCTTTCATTGATGGATGAACAACCAGGAAGAAGATCAACCAGGAAATAGAAGTCATGAGCAACACTACAAATAAAACTATAAACCAAATAGACCTAACATATCTATAGAACACTCCACCTAAGAACAGTAGAATATATATTCTTCTCAAGTACACATGGAATATTCTCCAGGATAGAACATGTGTCAGGCCATGAAACAGTCTCAATACAAAAAGAAGTAAAATCATACAAGGCATATTCTCTGACCATAATGGAATAAAATTAACAATAAAGATAGGAATTTGGAAATTTATAAACATGTAGCAACAACACACTGCTTAAATAACCAAAGGATAAGAGAAGAATACATTAAAGGAAATAATTTGAAATGAATGAAAATGAAGGGGAAAGTATCAAAACTTTAAGATGAATAAAATAGCAACACGGAATGCCAAAACTAATGGAATGTAGCAGTGCTACATGCAGTGCTGAGAAATGTATAGCAATAAATGCATATACTAAAAAACAAATGCCTTGAATCAATAACCTAACCTTATACTTTAAGACACTGTGGAAAAAAGAGCAAATTAAGCATAGCAAACACAAAGATGGAAAGAAGAATGACTGAAGTGAATAAATTAGAGAATAGAAAAACAATAGAGAAAATCAATGGAACCAAAAGTCAGATTTTTAAAAAAAAAAGATTAATAAGGCCTTAGGTACACTGGTCAAGGAAAGACGAGATAACATTTAAATTGTTGAGGTCAGAATAAAAGAGGTAACATGAATGTTGACCTTACAGGAATAAAAATATATATATAAAACATAACTTTATACTAACAAGTTAGATAACTTAGACAAAGTGAGCAAATTCTTGGACACTGGTTTGAGATGAAATAAAAACTCTGGATAGGAAAAATAATCCCAGGCTGATACGGCTTAACTGGAAAATGCTATCAAACATTTTTAGAAAGAAAACAAATGAACATGGGGGTGGGGCATAGGGGAGAGGCAGACTGAGAAACAGATTGTTAACTATAAAGAACAAACTGATGGTTAGTGGAGGGGAGGTGGGTGAGGGGATGGGTCAAATATGTGATGAGGTCTAAGGAGTCCACTAGTTGTGATGAGCACCAGGTGTTGTATGTAAGTGATGAATCACTAAATCATATACCTGAAAAAATAGTAATTCTTTACAATCTTCCAAAGAATAAAAGAGTAAAAAACACTTCCAGATTCATTCTACAAGGCCAGTGTTAGCCAGATACCCAAAGCAGATAGTAAAGCAAAGTTGGTTTACCATCTAAAAATCAAATCAATATAATATATCATATTAATAGAATAAATGATTGAAACCACATGATCATCCTAGTAGTCTCAGAAAAAGCAGTTGAAAAAAGTCCAATACCTCCTCTTGATTAAAAAAAAAAACAAATAAACTAAAAGTGGAAGGGAATTTCTTTGACCTGATAAAGGATATCTCTGAAAAACCCATAGCTAACAACTAGTGAATAGTGAAAGATTGAAAGCTATTCCCTATGACCAGGAAAAAAACAAAGATGTCTGTTCTTTCAGCATTGTACCGAAGGTTCTAGCCAAGACTGTTAGGCAAATTAATGAAATAAAAAGCATCCAAATTGGAAAAGAAGAAGGAAAACTATCTATTTGAATATAGGAAATCTCAAGAAATCTGTTGAAAAACTATTAGAACTCAGTAAAGATTAAGAAAGTTGCAGGATATAATACAAATTTATTTTAAAAAATCAATTCTACTTCTATGCACAAAGAATGAAAAGCCAAAAATAAGGAAATAATTCCAGTTATAATAGCAGCAAAAAGAATAAAATAACTGGAATAAATTTAACAAAAGAAGTATAAAACTTATATTGTGAAAACTGCCAAAACATTGTTGAAAAAAAATTAAGGAAGATCTAAATGAAATGAAGGCATCCCATATTCGTGGAGCAGAAGGTTTAAAAAATAGTTAGAACATCAGTACTCCACATATAGATTTATAGATTCGAAGCAACTCCTTAGAAAATCCCAGCTACTTTTTGTTGTTTTTGTAGAAATGAAAAAGCTGAATCCTGAATTCATACGGAACTACAAAGAGATCAGAGTAGCCAAAATAATCTTGAGAAAAAAATAAAATCATAGGATTCACACTTACTGATTTCAAAATATACAAAGCTAATGTAAACAAGACAATGCGATACTGGCATAAAGATTGACATGTAGATAAACAGTGTTGAATTAGGAGTCCAGGGGCGCCTGGGTGGCTCAGTGGGTAAAGCCTCTGCCTTCGGCTCAGGTCATGGTCCCGGGGTCCTGGGATCGAGCCCCGCATCGGGTTCTCTGCTCAGCAGGGAGCCTGCTTCTCTTCCTCTCTCTGCCTGCCTCTCTGCCTACTTGTGATCTCTCTCTGTCAAATAAATAAATAAAAATCTTTAAAAAAAAAAAAAAAAAGAATTAGTCCAGAAGTAAAAATAAATCCTCACATTTATGGCTAGGATATGGCAACAAGGATGCTAAGATAATTCTAAGGGGGGAAAATAGTGTTTTAAGAAAGGGAGAGTTGGATATACATACATACATACAAAAGAAATACCATCACCAGAACCTAAGGATTCTAGGTAAGAGATTGCAGCACCTGGATGGAGCACAGAAATAAGAAAAGATGAAAAAGGTAGAAAGGAAAATCTCATATTACCTGTGTCATCCCATCTCTAAAGCCCAGGCAGCCCAGTATGGAGAGACAACCTCTCCATGGGGGAAGGAGAGTGAAGTGAGTGCCCAACTTGACTATGGACTCCAGCAACAGACCCTCCGTGAACACCAATTCCAGACTAGCATCAGTGGGCCCAGCCCAATGACATGCCAGCCCCCATGGACCCAGGCCTCAGACTCACTTCAACACAAAGACTCCACTACACCAGACTCCAGGCAAGCGACTGTACACCATTCTCCATAATTGTCCAGCACCAGGTTTGCCCCTGCAACCTCAGGCTTGCCCTAGTGCCAGATCAACCCCTAGATCCCTAGGCTCCAGTAAAACCCAGTAGACCTCAATAATGACCAGCCCCAAGAGATCCAGGCTCCAGGTCCACTACTGCAGACTTATACTGCAGGCATCACAGACCCATCCCAAAAGTAGGCCACACCTTGCAAACTCTGGCTTAAGACCCAGTTACTACCATATTGGCCCCCATGGACCCAGGCACAAGCCCAGTCACCTGCTTACCTTGGCCTCCTGATTCTAGCCATAAACTCACCCAAAGACCCCAGGAGGCAGCTTGCCCAGAGTCAAGACTCAGACTGCTAAAGGGCATTCCCTGCCAAAGTCAGTCTTTAGAGACTGAAAGCGATGCCTGCTTTTTTAGATGCAGTGACACTAATGCAGTGTTACAAGGATCTTGGATAACCAAGAGAATGTGACACCACCAAAGAAACAAAATACTAGTAACTGACCTAAAGAAATTGAGATCTGCAAACTGTGTGTCAAAATTCAAAATAATCATCTTAAAAAATTTCAGTGAACTTCATAAGAAAACAAAGAACTGAGCAAATTCAGGGAAACAGTGCATGAAGAAAATGAGAAGTGCAACAAAGAGAAACCATAAAAACAAGCCAAAAGGATATTCTGGGGATAAAGAACACAATGACTGCACTGAAAAATTCCACAGATAGCTTCACCAACAGACTCTATTAAGCAAAAGAAAGAATTGGTGAGCATGAAGACTGGTCAACTGAAATTAACCCAGTCAGAGGAAAGAAAAGGAAAAGAAAAAAACGAAAAAGAGAGCAAAAAATCCTAGAAGAGTTACAGGACACCACTAAAAGAAACAATATTCATATTAATGGGGGTCCCGAAATACAGATAAAGAAAGGAAGAAAACTTATTTAAAGAAATAATGACAGAAAACTTTACTAATCTGTAATCTGGGGAGGGAAATGAACATCCAGATCTGTGAAGTCCAAGGAACCCCAAACATAAAATATAGAGGTCTTCACCGATACACATTATAAGCAAATTCTCAAAAGTCAAAGATGGAATTTTGAAAACAGTAAGAGAAAACCAACTCATCATGTACATGGGAATCCCTAGCAGTGGATTTCTTAGTAGACTACCTTGCAGACCAGGAAAGAATGGGATTATATATTTTAAGTGCCAAAGGAAAAACTGCCACCCAAGAACACTATACTTGGCAAAGCTGTCTTTCAGGAAAAAAAAGGAGAGATAAAGACTTTCTGAGTCGAACAACATCTTTGAGAGTTCATCACAATAGACCAATAGACCTGTCTTACAAGAAATGCTAAACAGAGTTCTCAAGTTGAAAGAATGCCAACTACAAGGAGAACATATGAAAGTTTAAAACTCACTGTAAAACTAAGAATATAGTCAAATTCAGAATACTCTAATACTCCAATAGAGTGCATAAATCACTTTTAACTCTGGTATATAAGTTAAAAGAGAAAAGTATCAGAAATAACTACATCTACAATAATTTGATCCTGGATACAGAATATAGAAATAAATTGTGATATCAATAACAAATGTTGGGGAAGGAAAAGTTAAACCATACAGATTTTGTATGCAATTGAACTTAAGTTATTGCCAACTTAAAATAGATTGTTAGAACTATGTTTTATTGGAAGCTTAATGTTAACCAAAAATAAACCTATAGTAGATACACAAAAGATAAAGTAATCAAAGTATACCACTACAAGAAATTAACAAATAACAAAGGATGATAGCAAGAAAGCAAGAATTATACAGTAGTCAAAACCAATTAACAAAACGACGGTACTAAGCCCTTGTATATAATTACTTTAAATGTAAATGGATCAAAATAGCCAATCAAAAGACACAGAGTGGCTAAATGGATTAAAAAACAAGATCCCACAATATGCTGCCTATTAGGGACTCATTTTATCTCTAAGGACACACATAAGCTAAAAGTGAAGGGATGGGAAAAGATCTTCCATTCAAATGGTAACCAAAAGAGAGCAGGGTGACATTACTTAATATCAGACAAAATAGATGTTAAGTCAAAAGAAAGCCATTATATAATGATAAAAGGGTTGATTCATCAAGAGGATACAACAACTGTGAATATATATGCTCCCAATATTGGAGTACCTAAGTGTATAAAGTAAATATTAACAGAACTGAGAGGGGAAATAGCAGTATAAATATAGGGGGCCTCAGTAGCCTACTTGCAAAAATGAATAAATCATCCAGATGAAAAATTAGGAAACAGCAGACTTGAACAACACTACAAACCAAATCATTCTAACAGACATATGCAGAGCATTCCATCCAACAGCAACAAGATAACACATTCATTTTAAGCATGCACAGAGAATTTTCCTGGATAGATCATATGTTAGACCACAAAACAAGTCAATAAATTTCAGAAGATTGAATTATATCAGGTATCTTTTCCAACCACAGTGGTTTAAAAAAAAAAAAAAAAGGCTAGAAGTCAATAGCAGGAGGAAAATCGCAAATATGTTGAAAGTGAAAACACTCATGATCAATTAGTCAAAGAAGAAATCAGAAGTGAAATCAAAAAGTATCTTGAGACAAATAAAAATGGAAACAAAACATAGCAAAACTTATGGGATGCAGCAAAAGCAGTTCTAAGAGTGAATTTTAATAAATGCCCATAGTGGGTGCCAGGGTGGCTCCATGGATTAAGCCTCTGCCTTCAGCTCATGTCATGATCTCAGGGTCCTGGGATTGAGTCCCACATCAGGCTCTCTGCTCTGCGCCCCACCTCACCCCTCTCTTGCCTCTCTGCCTATTTTTGATCTCTGTCAAATAAATAAATGAAATCTTTTAAAAAATAAATAAATAAAAATATAAATGCCCATAGTAAGAAAAAAAGAAAGACCTAAAATAATCTAGCTTTTATGCCTCAAGAAACTAGAAAAAGAGCACACCGAACCTAAAATTAGTAGAAGGAAGAAAATAATAAAAATCAGAAATAAATGATATACAGACTAGAAAAACAGTAGAAAAGATCAATGAAAATAAGAATTGTTTTTTTGAAAAGATAAAATTGACAAATCTTAGGCCAAGGAAAAGAAGACTTATAAATTATACGTGAAAGAGAAGATATTACAATTGATTCCACAGAAATAAGATCACAAGATACTATGAAGATTTATATGCCAACAAAATTGATAACATACAAGAATGGAAACGTTCCTAGAAATATACAACCTACCAAGACTGAATCCTGAAGAAATAGAATATCTGAATAGACCAATAATGAGTAAGGAGATAGAATCAACAATTAAAAACTTTTTTTTAAAGATTTTATTTATTTATCAGAGAGGGCGGGGGAGAGAGCGAGCACAGGCAGACAGAATGGCAGGCTGAGGCAGAGGGAGAAGCAGGCTCCCTGCCGAGCAAGGAGCCCGATGTGGGACTCGATCCCAGGACACTGGGATCATGACCTGAGCCGAAGGCAGCTGCTTAACCAACTGAGCCACCCAGGCGTCCCAACAATTAAAAACTTTCAAAAAAAAAAAAAAAGCCCAAGACCTGATGGCTTTATGGGTAAAGAAAAATAAATGCCAGTGCTTCCCAAACTCTTCTCAAAAACTGAAGAGGAGGGAACACTCACAAACTCATTTTCCAAGGCCAGAAATAATACCCTATTCCAGAGCCAAAGATACTACAAGGAAAGTATAGACCAATATTCCTGATGAACATGGATGCAGAAATCCTCAACAAAATGCTAGTAAACCAAATTCAACAGCACAATAAGAGGATCATACACCATGATAAATTGGGGGTTATCCCTAGGGCAAAGATGGTTTAACATACGCAAATTAGTAAGTGTCAGATACAACATTAACAGAAGTGAAAAAATAATATGATCAACTCCATAGATACAAAAAAAATTTGACAAAATTCACAATATTTCATAATTTAAACACACACACACACACCCAGCGAAAAGAAAGAATGTACCTCAACAAAATAACGGCTCTATATAACAAGCTCACAATTAACATCATACTCATTGGTGAAAGCTGTCAGCTTTTCCTAAAACTAAGATCAGGAATAAGCACAAGGATGCCCACTCTTGCCACTTATTCAACTGGAAGTTGAACTGGAAGTTTAGCCAGAATTTTTAGGCAAGATAAAGAAAAGGCTTCCAAATCAGAAAGGAAGAAGTAAAGCTTTTTTCTTTTTACAGAAGAGATAATCTTATACAGTTGACCCTGTAACAACACGAGTTAGGAGCACTGACCTCCTACACAGTCAGAAATCCACATTTAACTTTTGACTCCCCAAAAGCTTAACTACTAATAGCATACTGTTGACCAGAAGCCTTCCTGGTAACTTAAACAGTGGATTAACACATATTTGTATGTTACATTTATTATATACTGTATTCTTAGACAGTTAAGCTAGAGGGAAAAGAGTTAAAAAATTATAAGGAAGAGAATATACATTTATTATACTGTACTTACCAAGAAAAGGCCATGCAATTCAAACCCATGTTGTTCAAGGATCAATTTTATATATAAAACTCTAAAGGCTACCAAAACACTATGAGAACTAATGAACTAATTTAGTGAAGTTGCAGGATACAAAACCAATCTACAAAAATCAGTTTCATTTGTACATACTAATAAAGTATCTGGAATAAAATAAAACAATCTCATGTACAATAGCATCAAAAAAAATTGTAGGACTACATTTAACCAAGGAGGTCAAAGGTTTGTGCACTGAAATCTATAAAATCTTAATGAAAGAATTTGAAGAGGACACCAAAAAAAAAAAAAAGGAAGGAAGGAAGAAAGAAAGAAAGAAAAAGGAAGGATATCCCATCTTCATGGATTAGAAGAGTTAATATTAAAATACTCTCCAAAGCTGTCTGCAGATCAGTGCAGTCCATCTCACAATTCCAGTGACATTTTTCACAAAAGTAGACAAAACAATCCTAAAGTTCATTTAGGATCACAAAAGACTGCAAAGTGCAAAAGCAATCTTGAGCAATAAGAACAAAGCTAAAGGCATCATATTATCTGATTTCAAAATATACTACAAAGCTACACTCATCAAAAAAGCATGGTATTGACAGAAAAACATCAAAATATAGACTATATAGAGAGCCTATAAATAGATCCCTGCATTTATGGTCAATTGACCTTTGACAACAGTGCCACGAACACACATGAGGAATGGAAAGTCTCTTCAATAAAGGATGCTGGGAAAACTGGTTATCTCCATGAAGAAGAATTAAGTTGGACACTTACCTCACTTCATTAAAACAACAACAACAAAAGCCTCAAAATGGATTAAAGAGTTAAATGTAAGGCCTGAAACTAAAACTACTAGAAAAAAAAAAACAAAAACACACAGAGAACAAGCTTCTTGGCATTCATCTGTACAATTTGATCTTTTTTATATGATCCAAAAGCACAGGTGAAAAAAATGCAAAAATAGACAGTGGGATTGTATCAAACTAAAAAGCATCTAGTAGGAAAAGATCAAGAGTAAAAACAGCCTACAGAATGGGAGAAGATATTTGCAAACCATACATCTGATAACTCAACATCCAAAATATATAAGGAATGCAAACAATTCAATAATAAAACAACTCAGTTTAAAAATGGACAAATGCAGGAGTACCTGGAGTATCAGTTAAGCATCTGACTCTTAATTTTGGCTCAGATCATCATCTCAGGGACATGAGATCAAGCCCCACATCAGGCTTTCTGCTCAGTGGGGAGTCAGTTGAAAATTCTCTCTCTACCACTCCATCTCCCTCTGTCTCTCCCCTCACCCCCTGCTTACACACACACACACACACACACACACACACACACACACACACACACACTCTAAAATAAGTAAATAAATCTTTTTTTTAATGGGGAAAGGCAAAATCAACATATAGAAATCTTGCATTTCTGTGTATACAATAATGAATCAACAGAATGAGAAATCAAGAAATCAATTCCATTTATAATTGTACCAGAACCCATAAGATACTTAGGAATAAACCTAACCAAAGAGGTAAAAAAAAGATCTGTACCCTGAAAGCTGTAAAACACTGATGAAAGAAATTTAAGATGACACAAAGAAGTGGAAAATCATTCCATGCTCATGGATTGCAAGAAAAATATTGTTAAAATGTCTATACTACCCAAAGCAATCTACACACTTAATGAAATTCCTATCAAAATACCACCAACATTTTTCATAGAGCTAGAAACAAACAATCCTAAAATTTGTATGGAACCACAAAAGACCCCAAATAGCCAAAGGAGTCTCAAAAAGCAAAGCTGGGGGCATCACAATTCCAGGCTTCAAGCTACATTTCAAAGTTATAGTGACCAAGATGGTATGGACGGACACAAAAACAGTCAGTGGAACATAACAGAAAATCCAGAAATGAACTCACAACTATACAGTCAATTAATCTTCAACAAGGCAGGAAAGGATCTGCAATGGAAAAAAGACAGTCTCTTCATCAAATGGTGTTGAGAAAACTAAACAACAACATGCAGAAGAATGAAATTGGACTACTTTCTTACACCATACACATACATAAATTCAAAATGGATGAAAGACCTAAATAAATCCATCCAAATCCTAGAGGAGAACACAGGCAGTAAACTCTCTGACCTTGGCTTTAGCAGCTTCCTACTAGATCCATGTCCTGAGGCAAAGGAAACAAAAGCAAAAATGAACTGTTGGGACTTCATCAAAATAAAAAGCTGCACAGTGAAGGAAATAATCAACAGAACTAAAGGCAGCCTACAGAATGGGAGAAGAAATTTGCAAATGACATATCTTGTAAGGGGTTAATATCCCAAATATATAAAGAATATATCAAACTCAACACTCAAAAGAGAAATAACCCAGTTTAAAACTGGACAGAAGAAATGAATAAACATTTTTCCAAAGAAGACCAAACAGATGACTGACAGACACATGAAAAGATGCTCAGTATCACTCATCATCAGAGAAATACAAATCAAAACTACAATGAGATATCACTTCACACCAATCAGAATGACTAAAATTAGTAACACTGGAAACAACAAATGCTAGTGAGGCTGTGGAGAAAGGAGAGCCCTCTTACACTGTTGGTGGGAATGCAAACTGGTGCAGGCACTCTGGAAAATACTAAGGAGGTTTCTCAAAAATTAAAATTAGAACTACCGTATAATCCAGCAGTTGCACTATTAGGCATTTATTCAGAGGATACAAAAATACTAATTCAGAGGTAGACACGCATCCCAGTGTTTATAGTAGCGTTATCAGTAATAACCCAAGCTATGAAAAAAGCCCAGATGCACATCGACTAATGAATGGATAAAGAAGATATCCATGGGATTCTCTTCAGCCATAAAAAAAAGAGTGAAATCTTGCCATTTGCAATGACGTGGATGGAACTAGACTATTTTGCTAAGCAAAATTAAGTCAGAGAAAGACGAATATCGTATGATTTTACTCCTAAGTGGAATTTAAGAAACAAAACAAACATGAGGGCCAAGGAAGGCAAACCAAGAAATAGACTCTTAACCATAGAGAACAAATTGAGGGTTACTGGAGGGTTGGTGGATGAGGTGATGTGTTAAGTAGGTGGTGGGTATCAAGGAGGGCACTTGTGATGAGAACCAGGTGCTATAAGTGATGAATCACTAAATTCTACACCTGAACCTAATATTGCAGTATATGTTAACTAGCTAGAATTTAAATAACAACTTGGCAGGAGGAGAAAAAAATGTAATAAAAAGTAAAATGGGGGTGGGGGCACCTGGGTGGCTCAGTGGGTTAAGCCTCTGCCTTTGGCTCAGGTCATGATCCCAGGGTCCTGGGATTGAGCCCCACATCGGACTCTGCTCAGCAGGGAACCTGCTTCCCCCTCTCTCTCTGCCTGCCTCTCTGCCTACTTGTGATCTCTCTCTCTCTCTATGTGTGTGTCAAATAAATAAAGTCTTAAAAAAAAAAAAAAAAAAAAGAAAGAAAGAAAGAAAAAGTAAAATGGGCAGAGGACCTGAATAGACATATCTCAAAATAGCCAATAGAGAAGAAGTTAAGATGGCAGAGGACTAGGGGGACCCTAAGCTTGTTTCATCCCTCCAATACAAGTAGATAGTTATTGAATCACTCTGAACATCCAGGAAATCAATCAGAGATCTGAGAAAACAAATACTGCAAGTCTACAAGTAGAAAAACAACCACTGTTTGGAAGATAGAAGATACAGAGACTTGAATCTGGTGTGATATAGCTGAGGATACCACAGAAGGGACAGAGCCTACTTAAGAAACCTACCTCAAGGGGCGCCTGGATGGCTCAGTCGTTAAGCCTCTGCCTTCCGCTGGGGTCATGATCCCAGGATCCTGGGATTCCTGGGATTCCTGGGATCGAGCCCTGCATTGGACTCCCTGCTCAGTGGGAAGCCTGCTTTTCCTTCTCCCACTCCCCCTGCTTGTGTTTCCTCTCTCACCGTGTCTCTCTCTGTCAAATGAATAAATGAAAATCTTAAAAAGAAGAAGAAGAAGAAGAAGCCTACCTCAAAGTATTACAAGCAGCAAAGTGCAAAATCGAAACTTTTTGAAGTCTGCTCCAGTGCTCCAGTGGGGGACATGCCTAGGTTAAAGGTGCTCAGGTGGAGAAGTGGAGCAGAATCCCAGGTGTGACAGCCCGGTCTGAGGATCCCTGGGGTTGAAAGACTAACATGTCATGCCTAAGTGCAGCAGAATTCTCAGGTATAAGAGCAGGGAAGCCAGCTGAGAAGGGTGAGTCTACATGCTAGCTTTTTGCTCTGTGTCGCCATAAAGTGGAACTACTGCAGAGCTGTACAATCACTCCCCTGGGATGGGTCCAACAAAAAGCAGAAGTGAGATGAGACCCTCCCTGAAGGGAACAGTGCAGTCCTAGTCACAGCATTCCCTAAAATTTGGAGTTGAAACTCAGTCCTGTGCCTGAGATTAAAATGCTTGGTCACAGGCTGGATGAACACAGAATTTTGATGGAAACCAGAGAGACAAGACTGGTTGTTCTCCTGTGAGGGTTCACTAAAGACTAGGGGGTGCTAATATTCTGCTCTGGGGCCAGAGAGCCAGGTGTTGCCATCCTCATCCCACCCCTCAGTGCTAAAAACCTTCAGGGAGCAAAACAGCACCACCTACTGGAACCCAGAGCCACTTAGCCTGAGCCCTGCTTCCCTCCACACTTTGAAGCACATTTCCACTAGGGCAAATCCACCTGAGAATCAGCACAACCGGCCCCTTCTCCCAGAACACCAACAAAACCAACTCACTTGAACCAACTTGATTGATCATAGAGGGCTGCAAAGCTTTAGCTCTTCGGGAAAACAGTATATAACATTCGTTGTGTTTTTATTCTTTAGTCTTTAGAAATTCTTTTTTCAATTATCTTTTCAATTTTTTATTTTTCGATTTTTTTTACGTATACTTCATGTATGCTTTTTTATTTTTGTTTCCTTTCATTTTATGTTATTTCATTTCATCTATATATAAACATATATATGTTATTCTTTCTAATTTTAGGAACTGCTTTCTTTTAACAAGTGGACCAAAACACACCCAGGATCTAGTTTTTTTGTTTATTTGTTGTTGTTGTTGGGTTTTTTCTTTTTTTTTTTTTTCTTTTCTGGACAAAATGACAAGATAGACAAATTCACCCCAAAGGGAAAAAAACAGGAGATAGTGTTCAGTCAGGGATTTATCAATATGGATATAAGTAAGCTGTCTGAAATGGAATTTAAAATAATTATAAGGATACTAGCTGGGCTTGAAAAAAGCATAGAAGACAGTGGAGAATTCCTTACTATAGAGACAACTAAAATCTAGTCAGGCTAAAATTTAAAATGCTGTTACCAAGAAACAGTCTCAAGTGGAGACCATAAAAATGAAAATGAACAAGTAGAGCAATGAATCAGTGATATAGAAGATAAAATTATGTAAAACGAGCAGAAAAGAAGAAAGAAAATGAAAACTATTAGATCACAAGTGTAGACTTAAGGAACTCAACAATTCCATTAAGGGAAATAATATCCATATTATAGGAGTCCCAGAAGATAAAGAGCAGGAAAAGGGGGCAGCAGGTTTATCTGAGCAAATTATACTGAGAATTTCCCTAATCTGTGGAAGGAAACGCATTCAAGCACAAGAAGCACAGAGAACTCCCCTCAAAATAACAAAAATAAGTCAACTCAACAAAGTGAAACTTGCAAATTAAAAAAAAATAAAGAGAAAATCCTGAAAGCAGATCTGAACAAGAGGTCCTTAATCTAAAGGGTAGACACATAAGGTTGGCAGCAGACCTGTCCAGAGACCTGGCAGGCCAGAAAGGACCTTCATAATACATTGAATATGCTACCTGGGAAAATTATCCTACCTAGAACACTTTATCCAGCAAGGCTGTCATTCAGAATAGGAGAGAGAAAGCATTTCCAAAACAAAAACTAAAAGAATTTGTGAACACTAAACCATCCCTAAAAGAAATATTAAAGGGGACCCTTTAAGAAGAAAGCCCAAAAGTAACAAAGACCAGAAAGGAATAAACAATCTATAGAAACAACAACTTTACAGGTAATACAGTGGCACTAAATTCATATCTTTCAATAATTATTCTGAATGTAGACAGACTAAATGCTTCGATTAAAGGACATAGGGAATCAGAAAGATTAAAACAAAACAAACAAACAAATAAAAAGACCAAGACCCATAGAGATGCTGCTTACAAGACTCATTTTAGACCCAAGGACACCTCCAGATTGAAAGTGAGGGGGTAGAAAACCATTTATTGGGCCAATGGACATCAAAAGAAAACTAGAGTAGCCGTCCTTTTATCAGACAAACTAGATTTTTGAACCAAAGACTGAAATAAGAGATGAGGGACACTCTATCATAATTAAAGGGTCTATCCAACAAGAAGATCTAGCAATCGCAAATATTTATACCCCTAATTTGGGATTACCCAAATATATGAATTACTTAATTATAAAATTAAGGAAATTCATTGATAATAATACAATAATAGTAGGGGACTTTAACACCCCACTACAGCAATGGACAGATCATCTAAACAGAAGATTAACAAGGAAACAAGGGCTTTGAATGACACACTGAACCAGATGGACTTAACAGATAGAGTCAGAGCATTTCATCCTGAAGCAGCAGAGTACACATTCTCTCTGAGTACACATGGAGCATTTTGCAGAATAGATAAAATATGGGGTCACAAATCAGGTCTCCACCAGTGCAAGATTTGAGATATACCATTCATATTTTCAGACCACAGTGTGATGAAACTTGAAGTCAACTACGAGAAAAAATTTGGAAGGATCACAAATACATGGAGGTTAAAGAACTCACTAAACAATGAATGGGCCAGGGGCGCCTGCATGGCTCAGTGGGTTAAGCCGCTGCCTTTGGCTCGGGTAGTGATCTCACGGTCCTGTGATCGGGCCCCACATCAGGCTCTCTGCTCAGCAGGGAGCCTGCTTCCCCCTCTATCTCTGCCTGCCTCTCTGCCTACTTGTGATCTCTGTCTGTTAAATAAATAAATAAAATCTTAAAAAAAAAAAAGGATGAATGTGCCAACAAGGAAATTAAAGAAGAATTTTAAAACCACATGGAATCAAATAAAAAGGAAAACAACAATTCAAAACCTTTGGGAGGCAGCAAAGTATATAGCAATACAGGCCTTCCACATGAAACAGGAAATACACAGCCTAACCTTACACCTAAAGCAACTGGAAAAAGAACAGCAAATAAAGCCTAAATCCACCAGAAGAAGAGAAATAATAAAGATTAGAGCAGAAGTCAATGATACAGAAATTTAAAAAAAAAAAAAAAAACAACCAGTTGAGATCAACAAAGCTGGGAGCTGGTCCTTTGAAAGAATAAGATTGATAAATCCCTAACCAGACTTATCAAAAAGAAAAGAGAAAGGACCCAAATAAATAAAACCATGAATGAAAGAGGAGAAATTACAACCAATACTGAAGAAATACAAACAATTAGAGTATTATGAGCAATTATATGCCAACAAATTAGGCAGTCTGAAAGAAATGGATAAATTCCTAGAAGCATTATGAACTACCAAAACTGAAACCAGAAGAAATAGGAAAACCTGAACAGACCAATAACCAGCAAAGAAATTGAATCAGTAATGAAAAATCTCCCAACAAACAAGAGGCCAAGGCTGGGTGGATTCCCAGAGGAATTCTACAAAACATTTATAGAGTTAATAATACCTATTCTTCTGAAACTGTTCCAGAAAGTAGAAATGGAAGGAAAACTTCCAAACTCATTCTGTGAGGCCAACCAACATTACCTTGATCCAAAAAAACAAAGACCCCATTATAAAGGAGAATTAAAAACCTGTATCTGTGATGAGCACAGATGCAGAAATTCTTACCACAATGCTGGCTAGTAGGGTCCAACAGTACATTAAAATGATTAATCACCATGACCAAGTGGGATTTATTCCCAGGCTGCAAGTTTGGTTCAATATTTGCAAATCAATCAATGCGATACACCACATTAATAAAGGACAAGAACCATATAATCTTCTCAATAGATGAAGAAAAAGCATTTGACAAAATACAGCATCCTTCCTTAATAAAAACCTCAACTATGCAGAGATAGAGGGAACATACCTCAACATCATTAGGTCATGTATAAAAGATCTACAAGGAATATCATCCTCAATGGGGAAAAACTGAGAGCATTTCCTCTATGAGCCGGATATTCACTCTCACCACTGTTGTTTGACATAGTACTGGAAGTCCTAGGGTTGCAATCGAACAACAAACCAGAATCAAAGGCATCCAAATTGACAAATAAGTCAAACTTGCACTCTTCACAGAAGTGATAGTTTATGTAGAAAACCCAAACACTCCACCAAAAACTTTTTAGAACTGATACAGAAATTCAGCAAAGTCACAGGATATAAAATCAATATACAGAAGTCTGTGGAATTTCTATACGCTAACAATGAAGCAGCAAAAAGAGAAATTAAGGAATCGGTACCATTTATAATTGCACCAAAAAAAGAAAGAAAGAAAGAGCAAGCTGGTGGCCTCATAGTTCTAGACCTTAACCTGTATTACAAAGCTGCAATCATCAAGCCAGTATGGTACTGGAATAATAATGGACACGTAGATCAGTGGAACACACTAGAGAATCCAGAAATGGACCCTCAAATCTATGGTCAACTAATCCTTGACACACAAAGAAAGAATATCCAATGGAAAAAAAAAGACAGTCTCTTCAACAAGTAGTGTTGGGAAACTGGACAACAGCATACAGAAGAATGAAACTGGACCACTTATACCATATGCATAAATAAGTTCAAAATGGATGAAAGACCTAAATGTGGGACAGGAATCCATTAAAACCCTAGAGGAGAACACAGACAGCAACATCTTTGACCTTGGCCACAGCAACTTCTTGCCAGACATGTTTCCAAACGCAAGGGAAACAAAAGCAAAAATGAACTATTGGGACTTCATTAGGATAAAAAGCTTTTACACAGCAAAGGAAGCAATCAACAAAACTAAAAGGCAACCTACAGAATGGGAGAAGATATTTGCAAATGATATATCTGATAAAAGGCTAGTATCCAAAATCTATAGAGAACATATCAGGGCGCCTGAGTGGCTTAGTGTGTTAAGCCTCTGCCTTTGGCTCAGGTCATGATCTCAGGGTCCTGAGATTGAGCCCCGCATCAGGCTCTCTGCCTAGCGGGGAGCCTGCTTCCTCCTCTCTCTCCCTACTTGTGATCTCTCTGTCAAATAAAATCTTTAAAAAAAAAAAAAAAAAAAGAACATATTGGGGCACCTGGGTGGCTCAGTGGGTTAAGCCGCTGCCTTCGGCTCGGGTCATGATCTCAGAGTCCTGGGATCGAGCCCCACATAGGGCTCTCTGCTCAGCAGGGAGCCTGCTTCCTCTTCTCTCTCTGCCTGCCTCTCTGCCTGCCTGCTTGTGATCTCTGTCTGTCAAATAAATAAATAAAATCTTTAAAAAAAAAAAAAAAAGAACATATCAAACTCAACATCTGGAAAACAAAAAAATCCCATCAAGAAATGGGCAGAAGACATGAACAGACATTTTCCCCAAAGACGACATCCAGACAGCTAACAGACGCATGAAAAAATGCTCAACATCGCTCAGCCTCGGTGAAATAGAAATCAAAACCACAATGAGATACCTACCATTTCACACTGGTCAGAATGGCTAAAACTAACAACTCAGGAAACAACATATGTTGTTGAGGATGTGAAGAAAGGGGAACCCTCTTACAATGTTAGTGGGAATGCAAGCTGGTACAACCACTCTGGAAAACAGCATGGAGGTTCCTCAAAAAGTTAAAAATAGAACTACCCGGGGCGCCTGGGTGGCTCAGTGGGTTAAGCCGCTGCCTTCGGCTCAGGTCGTGATCTCGGGGTCCTGGGATCGAGTCCCGCATCGGGCTCTCTGCTCAGTGGGGAGCCTGCTTCCTCCTCTCTCTGTCTGCCTCTCTGCCTACTTGTGATCTCTCTCTGTCAAATAAATAAATAAAATCTTTAAAAAAAAAAAAATAGAACTACCCAGTCCAGTAATTGCACCACTAAGTATTTATCTAAAGGATACAAAAGTTGCAATTTGAAGGGGCACCTGGACCCCAATGTTTATAGCAGCAGTGTCCACAATAGCTAAAATATGTATGGAAAGAGTCCAAATGTCCATTGACAGATGAATAGATAAAGAAGTGGTGTGTGTCTACACACACATGCACACAGACACACACACACACACACATACAAACAGAATATTACTCAGCAATCAAAAAGAATGAAATCTTGCCATTTGTAATGATGTGGATGGAACTAGAAGGTACTATGCTAAGCAAAATAAGTCAGAGAAAGACAAATCCCATATGATTTCACTCATATGTAGAATTTAAGAAACAAAACAGATGAACATAGGAGAAGGGAAGGGGAAAAAAATAAGATAAAAACAGAAGGATACAAACCATGGGAGACTCTTAACTATATAGGAAATAAACTGAGGGTTGCTGGAGGGTGGTAGGTGGGGTGGAAGAGTAACTGAGTGATGGGCATTAAGCAGAGCACGTGACATAATGAGCACTTGGTGTTATATGCAAGTGATGAATCACTAAATTCTACCCCTGGAACTAATCACTATACATTAACTAAATTGAATTTAAATTTTAAAAATTTTTAATAATAAAAATAGTTACATTTTTTAAAAATCTAAAATTCTATTTAAAAACAACAGCAACAACAAGGCAAATAGCCAACTGGTAAATTAAAGATGTTCAACATTGGGGCATCTGGGTGGCACATTGGGTTAAGCACGTAACTCTTGGTTTCGGCTTAGGCCATGATCTCAGGGTTGGGAGATCAACCCCCATGTCAGCCTCCACACTTAGTGGAGTCTGCTTGAGATTCTCTCTCCCTCGCCCTTTGTCCCTCATGCTCATGCACACTCTCACTCTCTCTCTCAAATAAGTAAATTAATTTTTTTAAAAAAGATGCTCAATATTGCTAGCCCTCAGGGAAATGTAAATCAAAACCACAATATCACCTCCCACCTATTACAGTGTCTGTCATAAAATAATAAGTATTGGCAAGGATGTGGAGAAAACAGAAACTGGAAGACTCTTGATGGGAATATAAATTGGTACAACCATTATGGTAAACCATTATGAGATCATAATCCCACTTTCGGATATGCATCCAAAGAAAAATCAGTTCCTTAATTTTATTTTACTTTCTGAATATGGTGTTATTATTGTGCCAAAGTGGAAAATATGCTGGTAATAAATGGGAAATTTTCTGAAGCTCAAGGAATCTATCTTATCAAATTATGACAGATTTATGAACAAATGTAATGGCACTTTTAATCATAGTAAATAAGTAAAACAAATTTTTTTCTAACTTGAAACTCATAGAAGTACAGCCTGCAAAACTGACCTCAAATTACTTCACTACAACTCCCACTTGCTTCTTTTTTAAAAAGTTGTTTTTCTATTGAGGTATAATTGAAATATGAGATTAGTTTCAGATACACAACATAATCATTTGGTATTCATAGATAGTGCAAAGTGATTGCCAGAATAAGTCCACTTAACATTCACCACCATACAAAGTTAAAAATTTTTTTCTTGTGAAAACTTTTAAGATTTTAGCAACCTTCGATATGCAGTAAAGTATTTTAACAATAGTCACCATGCAGTACTTTACATCCCCAGGACTGACTTATCTTATAAATGGAAGCTTGTACCTTTTCAACACCTTTACCCTATTTGCACACACCCCTCCGCCGCCCGCCACTCTCCACTCTGGTAACCACCAGTCTTTTTGCTGTGTCTGTGACCTCAGTTTTTTATTTATTTTTTTCTTAGATTTCAAATATAAGAGATCATAGAGTATTTGTGTTTGACTTATTTTATCTGGCATAATGCCTCAGAGTCCATCTGTGTTGTCACAAATGGCAGGATTTCATTTCTTACTATTTTTTAAAAATTAATATACAGTATTATGTTAGTTTCAGGTATATAATTATTTCACAGTTCTGTACATTTCTCAGTGTTCATCAGGATAAGTGTACTCTTAATTCCCTCTGTTTCATCCATCCCCTCCCCACCTCCCCTCTGGCAACCACCAATTTGTTCTCTGTATTTAAGAGTCTGGGTTTTCTGTTTGGGTCTTTTCTGCATTTATTTGCTTTGTTTCTTAAATTTCACATATGAGTGATAATCATACAATTTTCGTCTTTCTCTGACCTAATTTATTTCATGTAGCATTATACTCTCTAGTTTATCCATGTTGTTGGCAAACAGCAAGAATTCATTCTTTTTTTTTAGCTGAGTAATATTGCATTTTGTATATACATACCACATCTTCCTCCAGTCATCTATCAGTGGACACTTGGGTTGCTTCTGTATCTTGGCTATTGTAAGTAACACTGAAATAAACATGGGGTGCAAAATAATGTTTTTGTTTTCTTAGGTAAATACCCAGTAATGGAATTACTAGATCATATGATATTTCTATTTTTAACTTTTGGAGGAACCTCCATACTGTTTTCCACAGTGGCTGCACCAGTTTACATTCCCATGAACAGTGCGTGAGGGTTCCTTTTTCTCCACATCCTCACCAACACTCATTATTTCTTGTATTTTTTATTTTAGCCATCTGACAAGTATGAAGTGATGCCCCATTGTGATTTTAGTTTGCAGTTCCCTGATGATTAGTGATGTTTGCTACCTTTTTAGGGGTCTGTTGGCCATCTGTATGTCTCCTTTAGACAAATGTCTATTAAGGAGTGCCTGGGTGGCACATTTGGTTAAGCCTCCAGCTCTTGGTTTTGGCGCAGTCAAACCAAATCACAATCTTGAGGTCATGAGATTAAGCCCCGTGTCGGGTTCTGCACGTGGCACAGAGTGTGCTTGAGATTCTGTCTTCCTCTTCCTCTCCCTTTGCCCCTCTCGCTCTTTTGTGCTTGCTCATGCTCTTATCTCTCTAAGTAAATCTTTTTTTTTTAAGTATTCAAGTACTTAACCCATTTTTTTAAATCAAATCATTTTTTAGGCTGAGTAATATTTCACTGTGTATATCTACCACATTTCCTTTATTAATCCATCAATTGACATTTGGGTTTTTACCATATTTTAGCTATTGTAAATAATGCCACATGGGATTGAACATGAGAGTGGATATATCTTTTCAACTGACTGTTTTCATTTTCTTCAGATGAATAACCAAAGGTAGAATTGCTGGATTATACAGTAATTCTGTTTATAATTTTCTGAGAAACTTTAGTGTTGTGTTCCATTGTAGCTGCACTAATTTATTTTCTTGCCACAGTACGCATACATTCCCTTTTTTCCATATCCTCACTAACACTTGTTATTTCTAGTCTTTTTGATGACCATCATTCTAACAGGTGTGAGGTGATACCTCATTATCTTTTTTAACTGCATTTCCCTGATGAAATGCTGAGCATCCTGAGTCATGTTGAGCATCTTCTGATGTACCTACTGGCCATCTGTGTGTCTTTGGAAAAATGTTTATTTAGATCCTCTACCCATTGTTTGGTCAGTTGGGTTTTTGTTTATTTGTTTGTTTGTTTGGCTGTTGAGTTATATGACTTCTTTATATGTTTTGGATATACAGGAGTTTGCCTTTTTATTTTGTTGATGATTTCCTTTGCTGTGCAAAAGTTTTTTTAGTTTAATGTAGTCTCACTTTATTTTTGCTTTTGTTACCTTTGTTTTTGGTGTCAGATCCATAAAATCATTCCCAAGATGATATCAAGGAGCCTACTGCCAATATTTTCTTCTAGAAGTTTTATAGTTTGATTGCATTCAGGTTTTTTAAGTTATTTATTTATTTTTTTTAATTCAGGGGCACCTGGGTGGCTCAGTGGGTTAAGCCTCTGCCTTTGGCTTGGGTCATGATCTCAAGGTCCTGGGATCAAGTTCCACATCAGGCTCCCTGCAGGGAGCCTCCTTCCCCCACCCCTGCCTACTTGTGATCTCTGTATGTCAAATAAATAAAATCTTTTAAAAAAATTTTTTTATTCATTTATTTGAAAGAGAGAGAGAGCACAAGCATGGGAGGAGCAGAAGGAGAGGGAGAAGTGGACTCCCTGCTGAGCAGGGAACCTGACACAGGACTTGATCTCGGGACCTTGGGATCATAACATGAGCCAAAGGCAGACACTTACCAAGTGAGCCACCCAGGTGCCCCATATTTAAGGTTTTTGTTTTTTGTTGTTGTTATTTATTTATTTATTTGACAGAGAGAGATCACAAGTAGGCAGAGAGGCAGGCAAAGAGAGAGAGAGGAGGAAGCAGGCTCCCCGCTGAGCAGAGAGCCCGACGTGGGACTCGATCCCAGGACCCTGAGATCATGACCTGAGCCGAAGGCAGCGGCTTAACCCACTGAGTCACCCAGGCGCCCCGTATTTAAGTTTTTAATACATTTTGGTTTTTGTGTATAGTGTAAGATACTGGTCCAGTTTCTTTCTTTGGCACGTGGCTGTCAGTTTTTCCAGCACATTTATTGAAGCAACTATCCTTTTTCCATTTTATATCCTTGACTCCTTTGTTCTACATCAATTAACCATATTTGCATGGGTTTATTTCTGGGCTGTCTATTGTATGTTCTATTGTATGTTCTGTCTGGTACTATACCAATACCACACTGTTTAGATTGCTGTAGTTTTGTAGTACATTTTGAAATCAAGTGGTATGATGTCTCCAGCTTTTTTCCTGTTGCTCAATATTGTTTTGGCTATTCATGGTCTTTTGTCATTCCATACAAATTTTAGGACAGTTTGTTCTCTTTCTGTAAAAAAATGCTGTTAGAGTTTTTATAGGGACTGTACCAAATCTGTAGATTGCTTTGAGTAATATTAACAATGTTAATTCTTCCAATCCATGAACATGAACTGTCTTTGCATTTATGCATGTCGTCTTCAGTTTCTTTCATCAGTATCCTGTGGTTTTCAGTGTACAGGTCTTTTTCTTCCTTGGTTAAATTAATTTCCAGGTATTATATTATTTGGGATATAGCTGAAAATGGGCTTGTTAATTTACCTTTCTGCTACTTCCTATTGATTTTTGTATCCTGCAACTATACAGAGTTTATTAATTGTAACAGTTTTTGATGGAGTCTTTAGGGTTTTCTGTATATAATGTCATCTCAGAGTTAACAGTTTTGCTTCTTCCATTTCCAATTTGGATGACTTTTATTTCTTTTTCTTGCCTAATTTCTCTGACTAGGGCATCCAGTATTATCTTGAATAAAAATGATGAAAGTGGGTATTTTGTCTTGCTTCAGATCTTACAGGAAAAATTTCAGCTTTTCATCAATGAAGATGATGTTAGCTGTGGGCTTGCATATATGGTCTTTATTATGTGGAGGGATAATCCCTCTATACCCACTTTATTAATTTAGTTTTATTAAGGATTTTTTTCTGAGATTTTATCTTGTTTTTTACTTCAGAACATATTTTTTTGTTAATTCATTTTGCTTGACTCTGTTGGTTTCTGTGCATTAGATAAAATGGTCACCTCTCCAACTCTTGAATAGCAGCGTCATGTAATAGTGAGTCTTATTATTCCACCCCTGCCCTAGCTGTTGTCTCTTAAACCTTTAAATTGTCCATGCATCCTATTTTATTTTAAACGGCTCCCAATAGTTGAGGTTGTGCCAAGAGCTGTCAGGGTCCTAAAGGGGGGGATCTCAGCACCTAAATGTGGACTTGTTTTCATCTTTTTAAAGTATGCACATATATACATACAGTCCTGTGGGACCACAAGCATAAGCCCCATTGACTGTCAGAGCTAAGCCACTCAAAGTGCCTCCTGGGAAGCAGTCCCAAAAATTGGGGCACCATGCAAGTGCATACACTCCTTCCTAAAAGATTCCAGCAAGCTAGAGCAAGACAAAGGGAGAGCACAAAGATGGCATCCACTGGCCTCCATTCCGTGAAAGTAACCATAAGCTTCTAAATGTATGCCAAACCTGAAACCTGCCTTTTGGGCTAAAACTCCAACACAAGCAAATAGCTCTCTTTCACAGAAAGCCTGGGGGCTTTCTTGTCTATGCAGTACCCTGGATATAGCCACCTGCCAAGAACTGTGTCTCCTATTGTTACAGTCCCATGGGGCCCAGGAACACAAGCCCCACCCCTGGCCACAAGAGCCAGGCTATCAGTGAGTATCCACTGGGTGGCAGCTGCAAATACCAGGCAGGGCTCCAGATATAAAAACAGGGGCATCAGATGTGTGTAAAATCTCCCTCCAGGAGATACTGGCTCTCTGTAGTGCAGCAGAGGGGGGAGAGTGAAGATAGTATCCACTAGCTGTTGTTCCCAGAGAGTACCCCAGGCAGGCCCCTAGATGTGAAACTAGATGCCTGACGATAGGCCAAGGATTTAAGATAAGGAAATGAGTCTCTTTCACAGAAAGTGTGTATGCTGACTGGCTACTTCTGCACTGGTCCTTGGTGTGGGTGAGTCTAAGCACACAAGCATTTAAGAGCCATTTCTCACTTCACTATAGCCTTGTCGGTCTCGTGGTCACAAGCTCTGTTGGTTTCCAGAGCTAGATGTTTTAGGGAATCATCTTTTAGCTGCATGTCCTAAAAAGTTATGGGGCCCAGTGTGAGATTCAAATCCTTAACTTCTTGGAAGAAGTTCAGGTTTAAGGTCCCTCCTGATTGCAGGCACTATGACAGAGGTGGAAATTAGAGTGAAATTGTATCTCAGCCTGTCCTACCCACATAGATGTGGGGTTTTTCTTGTTTGTCCAGTGTGTAGGAGTCACTCAGGTAGTTTTAATGGTTCTTTTCAGAGGAAATTACACCATATATAGCTGTTGATTTGGTGTATCTGTGAGAGGAAGTCAGTTCAGGATCTTCGTATATCACTATCTCAAATCAGAGCTCTGAAATTAAGATCATGAAGAGGTACCTGCACTCCCATGTTCATTGCAGCATTATTCACAGTAGCTAAGATGCGGAATCACCCTGAATATCCCCTGGGGGATAAATGGATAAAGAAAGTATATTGTGTGTGACACATACACACTGGAATATTATGGCATATATATATGTGCTTGTGTGTGTGTGTGTATGCATATAATGGAATATTATTCACCCTTTAAAAAGAAGGAAATCCTGTCATTTGCAATAATGTGGATGAACCTGGAGTACACCATGCTAAGTGAAATAAGGCAGGCACAGAGAGACAAATACTGCATTATCTTACTTATATGTAGAATCTAAAAACAGTCAAATACAAACAGGCATAGAGTAGAATTTTGGTTAGGAGGGGCTGAGGGGAGAAGGCAGTGGTGAAGAGCTGGTCAAAGGGTACAAAGTTGCAGTCAGGATGAAACATACAACATGGTGACTATAGTTTATAATACTGTACTGAATACTGGAAATTTGCTAAGGGAGTAGATTTTCAGATCCTCTCACCCTTCTTCCTCCCAAAAATGGTGACTAAGTGAGGAGATGCTCTGCTAAGTAGTTTTACTGTCGTAATTTTCACTATATATTATCTCATTGTATACCTTAAATACAGTTTTTACTTAAAACATTAAAAAATTATTTAAAAAATTTTAGCCACAGTAAAAATGTAGAGAAACAAAATTAACTGTAATTATGTATCCTATTTAACCCAATATATCTGAAATGTTATTTGAACATGTAATCAGTATAAAAATACTGATGTTTTACTTTTTTTCATATTAAGTCTTCAAAATCTATTGTGTATTTGCTCTTAAAGATACCTCAAATTGGACTAGTCAGGGTGCCTGGGTGGCTCAGTTGGTTAAGCATATGCCTTCAGCTCAGGTCATAATCCCAGGATCCTGGGATCAAGCCCCAAGTCTGCTTCTCCCTCTCCCTCCCCCTGCTCATGCTCTCTGTCATTCTTGTTCTCTCTCAAATAAATACAGTCTTTAAAAAAAAAAAATTGAACTAGCATTATATGGATAGTGGCTACCATATTTGATCATATAGATGTGAATAACAAGAGTTCCAGAGAAAGAATGGATAAGGGTAAAAAGAAGCAGGGAAGAAATAAAATAATTTAAGATTTCCAAGAACTAAGGGACAGGGCTCTCAGAAAGCCCAGTAAAATAGATAAATTAGACCCAAACCAGGATACTTCATCATGGTATTTCAGAACACAAAGAACCCAGAGAAATGTGTATAGGCTTAAGAAAAAAAAAAAAGGTTATTGGAGTCAAAGGATCAGATATCAGCATGGCTTTAGACTTTTCAAAAACAGTGGATAGGGCGCCTGGGTGGCTCAGTGGGTTAAGCTGCTGCCTTCGGCTCAGGTCATGATCTCAGGGTCCTGGGATCGAGTCCCACATCGGGCTCTCTGCTCGGCAGGGAGCCTGCTTCCTTCTCTCTCTCTCTCTGCCTGCCTCTCAGTGTACTTGTAATTTCTCTCTGTCAAATAAATAAATAAAATCTTTAAAAAAAAAAAAAAAAAAAAAAACAGTGGATAGATAGAAGAAAGTGTATCATTGCCTTTAAAATTCTGAAGGAAAAGTACCACTGAGGTTTAATCCTATAACTAGCCAAAATATCAACCAAGTTAGGGGGTAGATAAAAGGTATTTTCAACTATCCAAGATCACAAAAAACATTACCTGCCATGCTCCTTTTTTCAGGAAGCTACCGAAAGGTGTGTTACACCAAACAAGGAAGTCAATCAAGAATGAGGAAAGTATGAAATACAAGAAGTGGGAGAAAGGTGAAAGGAATCCCTGGGATGAAACTGTGAACCCAGCCTAGAGGGCAAACAGTCCAGGTTAGAGTAAGTTGGAAGGAAGCAAGAAAGACTTCATCAAGAATATCTAGTTGGTAGAACCCTGATGAGACTGATTATGGTTGTAGAGAACTGGCAGATACGGGCATTGAACAATAACATGTACACAGAAATCTAAGCAAATAGGAGAGAAAAGAAAAATAAGTTATAAACTCTGAATGTTGGGTAATTTAAGAGGTCCAGAAGAGCCTGTAGGTAAAGTGGAATGAGAAGTAAAAGAGCTAGAATTTCATCTTTCATAGTGTGAAATTAATACACAGTTCTTAAAACTGAAATGTAAGGAAGGAATAATATAGGCATCTTATCTGAAAATATAAAGATAAAAAAATAACCAGTGTCTTTATGTCCTAGCATTGAGTATTGGTTCCGCTGCATGGATGTGGATGGAGATGGTGTACTCTCCATGTACGAGCTAGAGTACTTCTATGAGGAGCAGTGTGAACGGATGGAAGCCATGGGCATTGAGCCGTTGCCATTCCATGATTTGCTGTGTCAGATGCTTGACCTGGTGAAGCCAGCCATTGATGGTAAGATTGAGTAAAAGGCCGTTTGCACTTTTCACCTATGTAACAGAGTGGGCATTTAATCCTGGATTGTCCTAAATTATTTAACTTCCAGAGTCTTCCATACTGGCTTCTCAAATACAGAAATATTTAAATTTCTCTTTTTGGTGTGGAACCAACAATTGATAGCAAATCCTACTTAAGAAGTTTTTCCATAGAGGGGTGCCTGGGTACCTCAGTCAGTTAAGCATTCAGCTCTTGATTTCAGCTCAGGTCATGATCTCAAGGTCAGATCAAGCCCTACCTGGGGCTCCATGTTCAGAGGGGAGTCTGAGATTCTCTCTCTCCTCCCTGTGCCCTGGCCCATTGCACTCTCAAATAAGTAAGTATATCTTTTTTTAAAAAAAGTTGTCCACAGAAACAGAAAGCCGATTATTGATTGCCCAGAGCTCAGGATAAGGGGAGTTGTGGAAGGTCGGCTTGATGGGTACAGAGTTTCCTTTTGAAGTGAAGAAACATTATGGAGCTCAATAGTAGTGATGGTTTCACAACATTGTGAATGTACTAAAAGCCATGGAATTACACACTAAAAAGGTTAAAATGGTGAATTTTATGTCAGTTTTACCTCAAAAAAATGGGTTCTTGTATAATAAAATTAGCATATACATATACTTTTAAACTTCAGTAAAAGATTTTTTCATTTGCCAAAAAACAGTTCTTAAAATTTAGTAATTTATTTTTACATAGGGAAAATAACACTACGAGATCTGAAGAGATGCAGAATGGCACACATCTTTTATGACACTTTCTTTAATCTGGAGAAGTACTTAGACCATGAACAGAGAGATCCCTTTGCGGTCCAGAAGGTACTGGTTTTAACTTCTATATGAGGGCTGCAGTATCAGGGTTTGTGTGCTACAGATAAAAATGATCTCTACCTATAGGAGTCTTGTATTTAAAGAAGTAACATTTAAGACATTTCATCGCATACTGAAAAGAGAAAAATGGACCTAAAGCACATCTCTCCCCACAGCTAATCTTCAGGTTCAGGTAACCTTCATATGCCTATCATTGTGAATTGTATGGTTTGTGTTCTTATATATATTTTAGAAACTACTTACAAAAGTTTTGAAAACAATTTGTCCTTCCATTTTTTAAACCATGTATCAGTAGGCATATCTGTATTAGAAAGCATATTGGGGTTAACTGTACCATTCATTTCCAGGATGACATGGTAAACAACTTTCTCCATCATAATGAAAACTAGGCGTTCTCCATGATAAACAACCCTCAGATAATATAACATTTTTTTCAAGTTTAATGATTGTTGTGCATGACTATCACTGTGAAGTCATTCTATACCTGAATAGAGATGAGTACCCTTCCCCATACACAAAAGTCTAGGGACCTTCAAAAAACCCTGAACATCATGTGGTCTGTGTCCAGAAAGGAGTAGGAGGCAGAATATCAACACTTCCCTTCTATTCCCTTGTTTAAAAAGTAAAAATAATGTTGATAGAAAAGGACTGTTTCCACTGGTCCTATAGGAGTACAACTGCAGGAAATTTGCACCATCTTTTCTTTTCCTTCTACATGTAGACCTAAGTAGCAGTAAGAATACAAAGATCACCTCTAAAAACAAAAACTGCACCTTATCTTGGAGCATATCAAGGCACATTATCACTAGCTTAAAGACAGAATTATGTTTCACTGACTCAAAGGTGCCCATTATCTTATATACTTTAAAACAAACAAAATTGCCATTGTAAATTTAAGATGTGTGCCAGTTTCAAAGATGTTAAAAGGATGTGGTAGGTGTTCTTAAAGTGGATTAAATATCATAACACATAGTATGGTCAATATTTAGGTATTTGCATTCTTCTAGGCATAATTAACCTTACATCTGAAGGCAGTGCTAATTTTAATCATAGAAAAACATTTTACCTGGAATATGTAATCCAAGATAATGCCCATATCATAGAAGAAAAAGAAAATGTAAAGCCTTTTCCCCCTTCATTTCTTTTATTTGTGTTATAAATTTTACTTTATAAGAGGTGACAGTATATCAAGATTTGTTCTGATCTGCAAAGAACATTTTTAGTCAGAAAGTGCTCAATAAATTTTAGACAGTGTGTTGAAGAGACATATGGTCAAATAGAGATACAAAAGAACAAAAAGTAGCAATCAAGCATACACAGTTTAGTACAGAAATGATTTGGGGAAGAAGGGCTGTTTCCAGGAAGATAGCACAGATGACATGGTATCTGAGCTGGCTTTTAGAGAAGCAATAAAAATGTACCGGAGGAAGGGATGGTGTATTTCAGGTAGACATATGCAAAAACCACAAGTCACTCCATATAGCTGCTGTGCAAAGTACCAAGGAGAAAGGCCTCGGGAAAGGTCTCTGATTATAAGGCAAAAGAATCTAGACCTAAAGAATTAGCTGCCAAGAATTCACTATAATTTTGTGATTGGAGGCACAGAAATCATGTTAGGAGTGTTACTTTAATAGCACGTCTTTTAACACGTTAAGATGAAACATTTTCGGGTAGATCATCACAAATGATGTATATAAGTAAAGGAAATCTATCTCTAATTCTTTGTCTTTGATTATTTTTGTTTCCTGTCCTCTGTGCAATCAGGATGTTGAGAATGAGGGGCCTGAGCCTTCTGACTGGGACAGGTTTGCAGCTGAGGAATATGAGACTCTTGTTGCAGAGGAATCTGCCCAAGCACAGTTCCAGGAAGGGTGAGTGAGTCTCCCTGGGTCTTGTAGAACTTTTTAACAGGGATAACCATATCAGGAATATTAAAACCACCTTAAAAAAATCAAACTATTAATCCCTATTTTTGAATATGATAAAAATGAGTGGTTATAACCAACTTTAGTTGAAAGAATATTTTTCCCAGCAGTCTTCTCTTCCCCTCTTCACTAATTTCCTGAAAACTCTTCACATGTCCCATTTCCTTTCAAGGAGTAGTACTTTCAGTGAAGCTATGATCATTGTGGAGTTTTACTACAAGCCCTGTAAATACAGGATGAGGCTAAAACAACTGAAGTTTTTTTCAAATAATAAAGATGATCATGTTTAAAACAAGTATTTACCATATATGGTTTTGTGCATTCAACCCTAAACAAGAAGTTAGTTCTACATGAAATTTATAATAGGGTATAATTCTATAAAGGACCATAGTAAGAAATTATCCAAGATTTTCACTGCTTAGTACATTTCAGCAACTTTATAATTTGTTGGCTTTTTCCAGCATGTTCTCGGGATTCCTTTATTTAGCAGTTCCTCTAAGGCTCTTAATAATTCCTTGTTATTAATGTAATACATTTTTGAGTAGGTAATCCATTCATATGTTTTAATATTCAAAGAAACAAAAGGATAAATAGTAAAGTTTCTTGCTGCCCAGTTTTCCTTCCCAGAAGCAATCACTCTGGTCCTTTTCTTATGTACCCTTCCAAGGATACTCTCTGTCTCACTCTATTTCATACACACACATACACACACACATATATGCATATACATTTGTATATATAAAAAAGCAAATATGGGGTCCCTGGACAGCTCAGTCAGTTAAGCATTCAACTCTTGATCTCAGCTTAGGTGTCAGTCTCAGGGTCATAAGTTCAAGCCCCACATTAGAGAGCCTATATTTAAAAAAAAAAAAAAAAAAAAAAAAAAAATATATATATATATATATATATATATACACACACACACACACACACACATATACATTCTTACATTTCTTTTTTCCCTTATAAATATTTAGCATATTACATTCACTGTTTGGTACCTAACTTTTTCCACACTTGTATAAAGTTTCTGTTACACAAGATGAGTAAGTTCTAGAGATCTGCTGTACAACTTTGTACCTACAGTTAAAAATGTGGTATTACACATTTCAAAATGTTAAAAGGATAAAGCTCTTGTTAAGTCTTCCTACAAAATACACACAAGAATACAAGGAAATTTTTGGAGGTGATGGGTATGTTTGGTTCTTTAGTTGTGGTTATCACAGATACATACATATTTCCAAACTGAGCAAGATGTATTCATTAAATGTATACAATTTTTTGTGTAACAGTTAAACCTAAATGAAATTAGGTATATGTAAAGAAAACGACAGGGATCTAACTCATATGTATTAGACAACAGAGCAAATTCTAAGATAATAAAAAGCTTTTTTAAAAATAAAACAAGACTTGAAATCTGAAAGGTCAGAAGCACACCATATCCAGAAAACTCTGATAATGATTCCTTCCCCATCTATTCCCCAGAATTCAAAGATAAATAAAAGTTTGGGTTTTTTTTTCCATTTTAAAAAATTTCAAGTCATGGGGCGCCTGGGTGGCTCAGTGGGTTAAACCACTGCCTTCGGCTCGGGTCATGATCCCAGAGTCCTGGGATCAAGTCCCGCATCGTGCTCTCTGCTCAGTGGGGAGCCTGCTTCCTCCTCTCTCTCTCTCTGCCTGCTTCTCTGCCTACTTGTGATCTCTGTCTGTCAAATAAATAAATAAATTCTTGAAAAAAAAATTTCAAGTCATCAGACGGGGGGGTGGGGTGGGGAATCACCCTTGCCTTAGATACCTCCATAGTAAAAATGAATACTGGAAGACCATGAAACAACATTTACAACCTTCTTAGAGAAAGACATTCTATAACCCCCCAAAATTTTTTTAAAGATTGTATTTATTTGAGAGAGAGAGAGAGAATAAGCAGGGGGAGCAGCAGAGGGAGAAGCAAACCACATGCCAAGCAGGGAGGTAAACCTGGGGCTTGATCCCAGGACTCCAAGATCATGACCTGAGCCGAAGGCAGAAGCTTAACTAACTGAGCCACCCAGGTGTCCATATAACCCCAGATTTTGTACTAACTCAAGATGACATTCAAGCATGAAAGCACAAATGGTACTTTAAAACATGTAAGAACTAAAGGGACTATAGCACCCCTGAGCTCTTCTTTAAAAAGGATGTAATCATAAAACCAAGAACAAACCAAACCCAGATAAAGAGCCCAGAAATGGAACAACCACTATGGAAAAGAAATGACAGTATTCAATCCATTCAAATGTAGAAAGTGTAGAGATCAGAACACAATACTCTGGAAAAAATATATAAAACTGGAATGTAGAGAAGAGGAAGAAATATATGTAAAACATTCTAGAAGTAACAACTTAACTGAAAAAGGGAGGTAAAGAGGAGAAAGAAAACTTGTGTGGAAATTTTGTTAACAGGACCTCCATAGATATCTTTTAAAGCTGTACGTCAAATTGAGGGTGTAGGAATACCAATTAAAATAAACACTTGAAAAACCAAAACCAGACTCTAAGTGTTCTAATTCAATCAGAAAACATACACATGAAAGAAAAACACGGACCACAAAGCATAAAGATGACAGAACTAAGGCAAGTATTTTTAGATCACTGAATGTAAAAGGAATAAATTCACTTATTAAAAAGATTTCATTTTGGAATGACAACAAAGGTTGAATTAAAAAAGAATGAATACTCAAAAAAAAGCTATGCATCTGATAGCATATTTTTGAAGCAAAAACTTCAAAAAAAAATAAAAGAAATTGGAGCCTATTATTTGCAGCCATAGTAAAATATTCCCTGAAAAATAGATAAAACACCTTTGTGGGTTTGTCCAAAGACCATGTATAAAATGAATATTAAGCTACAAACAAAAACTACAGTGGAATTCTAAATAGTAACTACAGTTCAGACCAACTTCTCATTTAAGGAGGTAGCGTGAAAGCATACTATAGTTTTAGTCTCTCACACCATTTAAAAATAAGAAATACAGAGTACCACTTACAAAGAGAAATTTTCAGTGGACTGAAAGCAGGAAAACAGATGGGATCAGATTGAAGAGTAAACAGAACTTAGGTTCTATGCAGGAGGATAGAGAAGATAATTGCTACAAATAAAAGAAACAGCACTCAAGGGTGATCTATACCTGAATTTGACTGAAACCAAGAGCAGAGGGAGACCAGAAAAAGCAGCTTCCAGGTAGGTCAAACCTTTATATATCTCTCCTATCCCTAAAGGAAAGACAAAAAATGAGAGAGTGGGGTCCTGGAGCAGAGATAGCAAGACCACTGAAATATCCACACCAGCAACATGGCCCATCCATCCCTTCATTCTCATTGAAAATAGTAGTAACCTCACATTGCCCCCTCCTAAACAACCAATACAAACAGAGGCAGAAGTCTGATTCCAAATACACAGAAAAGTGGACAAATAAAAACAGTTGCAAATATCAATAAAATACTCAATAAATGGAAGAACTTCCACCCTTGGAAGGAGACCCACTATAGCAGTCACAACAAGACCTCAAGTTCATTATATTTACCACTTTTAGAGAGGTAAGAGAATATTCTATTCCTGAAATGAGACTGACCAGTAATTAAAAGAAAAAAAATTTAAATGAAAACACAGTCACTGGGCTGAATAATAAAAGGTACAGTTAAAAATGTTTTGATTTGGGAAGTTGATTATGATACTGGAGTGAGAAATCCTTGCAGAAACCAGTAGAAATAAAAGCCAGGTAATTCCCAGAATTCTAGCCATTAAAAAAAATAAATATACACAGGAATCAGCAAACTTTTCTGACCAGGTAGAGAGTATTTTAGGTTTCACAGTTCTGTCACAACTGTTTAGCTCTGGCATTGTGGTATGACAGTAGCCATAGATAATATGTAAGCAAATGAATGTGGCTGTTTTCCAGTAAAATTTTACTAATGCACCCTGAGATATAAACTTCCTGTCATTTTCACATGTCATGAAGTATTCTTTTGATTTTTTTTTCAAATTTAAAAAAGCAAAACCTTAGTTCACTGGGCTGTACCCAAAAAAGGTGGACAGAGAGATTTGTTCCACAGACTGTAGTTTGCCTCTACTAGAGTGAAATTTCAGAACATAAAAAACGAAGAACTAGGGGCACCTGGGTGGCTCAGTGGGTTAAAGCCTCTGCCTTCGGCTCAGGTCATGATCCTGGAGTCCTGGGATTGAGCCCCACATCGGGCTCTCTGCTCAGCAGGGAGCCTGCTTCCTCCTCTCTCTCTCTGCCTGCCTCTCTGCCTACTTGTGATCTCTGTCTGTCAAATAAATAAATAAAATCTTTAAAAGATGACTTTCTTTAAAAAAAAAAAAAAAAAAAGGAAGAACTGAAAATCTACCAGAGACAAAAAACAGATTATCCACAAAGTGAATGGAAAAAGAAATGGAACAACATCATTCAAATGCTGCAAAAAAAAAAAAAAAAAAAAAAAGCTTTGAATCTAGAATTCTATCCCTATTAATATGTGAGCGCCCAATACATTTTCAGACATGCAAATGTGCAAAAAGTTTACCATCCACAGACTATCTCTAAAAGAAGTATTAAGGAATATTCTTCAACAAGAAGGTAAATGGAGTGTAGAGAAAACAAGTGGAATGCAAGAAGTAATCATGAGCAACAAAATTAAGAAAATGTATTCTTAGAACCAAATAAATATTGATCACAGATATACTGTTAAGAGTGAAACTAAGTCAGGGTAATATACTATGAATCTTTATTAGAGTGAAGAATACCGATACCGATAATTTATATTTCTCTAACAATGACGAGTTAAAGTATGTGTGTTAAAAATGTAAGGTCAGTCACTAAGAGAATAAAAATGAAATGGAAAACCTTCTAATCAGTTTTTAGAAAAAGACAATTAAGTGGAAAAAATTAATAAAGAAAACTCAATTGACTAAAAGACATAATGTTAATCAGCATTCTTTTGGTGGCAAGTGACCTAATCTCAATTTGGGATTAGCAAAAAAAAAAAAGAAAGAAAGAAAGAAAGAAAGAAAAGAAGGAAATACTGGCTTACAGAACTGTAAAGTCCAGGGGTAGTACTGACTTTAGAGACTCAGACTTTATTTCATCTCTTACATAATGGTTTCATCTTTTCACTCTTAACAAGTTTTTCATATGTGGCAGCAAGATGATCACCTGATAGCCTCAAGTTCAAATGAGAAAATCCCCTTCCCCTAAGTTCAGTCAAAAGCCTAGGATTTGTGTCTCTTTGACTCCAACTGGCTTAGTTTGGGTCCAGTTCCTGAAGGAATGAGGCCTAGTACTAGACTTGAACAAGACTAAGGTCCATCCAAACCATATGTTTTCCCAAGAGAAATTAGAAAATATGGCCATAAAAGGGGGAATGCTATGCAAATAAAGAACAACAGATGTCCACTATAGTAAGAAAGAAAAGACAAAAAGATAAAGACAGTACAAAATAAATGGCCAGAATAAGTCCAAATATAGTACCAAACACAAAATTCACATTGGATTAAAAAGTGAACTGTATATTACATTCAGATTCACCCCTAACACAGAGGTAAACATGAATAGTAACAGGGTTTAATCAGATATGGAACATTAATGAGACAAGCAGAATTCAAAGCTTTTTTTTTAAAGGATTTTATTTATTTGTCAGAGAGAGAGCATGAGTGGGGGGCGGGGAGTGGCAGGCGGAGGAAGAAGCAGGCTCCCTGCTGAGCAAGGAACCTGATAGGGGACTCAATCTCAGGACCTGACCAGAGCCGAAGGCAGACGCTTAACTGACTGAGCCACCCAGGTGTCCTGAATTCAAAGCTTTAAAAGAGATTTTTCTTTCCAACAGTTGGCCATGAAAATAGGTTATGAACTTTATGCAATATATAAATCTGATAGAAATACAAAGAAATTATGTATATTGGGGAGGGTATGTGCTATGGTGAATGATGTGAAATGTGTAACCCTGATGATTCACAGACCTATACTCCTGGGGCAAATAATACATTATGGCAAGTAATACATTATATGTTAATAAAAATAATTTAAAAAATAATAAATAGAAAAAAATGCAAGGAAAAATTGTAATCCACAGCCATGTAAAAACCAACAAATCAAACAGGCAAAAAAAAAAAAAATTAGTAGGCTTTCATAGAGGTACTCAAAAGTATACCTGGTACCCAGCAAATACACATGGAACCATCGTAGAAGTGCCTATGAATTAAGGCATGAAGGAAATTGCAACACCTTAAAATATAAACTGAAATTAACTAAAAGCTAAAATGCACATACCTGGAAAGTTAAAAATTAAGCTAAAAAACATTCTTAATATATTTCAAAATAAGTGTTAAACTAAAGCAGAAGTCAAAATACAAATTATAATCTTTCTAGAACTATGCATTATATTTATTAAAACCTATGGGATCTGAACAAGGAGAAATTTATAACCTATAGACTAAAATAAATTGATTGGCTATCCTCTCAAAATGTGTGAGAAAGGATGACAAAATAGACCCAAGTACATAGAAGGAAGAAATTAAACCATTTTATTTAAACAAAAATAAATCTATTAATTTATAAACACACACACACACACAAACATACTTTGTGCCAAGCTCTCTTCTAAATATTTTAATGCACTGGGTGCTCACAAAAACCCTTTTTTGTAGATGTTGTTATCCCCACTTTACAGATAGGAAAACTGAACCACAGAGGGTTAAGTAACTTGTCAAAACTACCAATATATAGAAGAATACATAAGTAAGTGGGTTTTATCCAAGATTGCTTCAGTGGTTTAACTTTGTAAAGTCCGTCATTAACAGATTAAAGATGGAAAAAATATATGTGTATAAACTGATTGAAGGCATATGATAAATTTAATACATTTTTGGGTTTAGAAAAAACAGAATCTTAAAACTAAGGAAACTTAAGTAACTTGTTAATGATAAAGATTAATAATCTCACACCCCAAAAATAACCAGCTAAAACTATAATAGGGAAAAATCCTATTCATTGATATTTTTAAAAAGTGGAAAATATATATGAAGAAGACACAAAACTCACCAAAAGATACAAAGACTATTTGCCATGTTAAGACTAATTTATTAATTTTATATAATCCCCCAGAATATGTCAAGGAACTTGATAAGCTAATTCTAAAATTCACATAGAACAGTAAATATACAGGAATAGCAGTGAGTTTGGGAAATAAAGATGTGGTGAAAGACAGGGTTATATATATGATAAAGATAGTATTTTAAATGTGTCAAGAAAAAAATAGTAAAATGTGTCTCTGTCGTGAGTGAAAAAAGTACGTATTAAACTGATGTCTGCATGTAAATAAATAGACTTTAAAAGCTTAAAAGAAATGGAAGAAATTTATAAGAAAATCACTTATGGGTTTGAGTACATTTAAAAAGTGACAAATTCTGTATCACAACCAAAAGGCAAACAAATTGGACTGCATTATATGACTAGCAGTGTTCTTTTATAAATCAGATTCTTTAAAATCAATAAGAATGTGAATAATGACCATTTCTAAAACAGTCAAAAGACAGATCCAATGATAACAATTTTTAAGTGTATTTAAGCATTTAACAGAGCCCCCAAAAAATGTGAAACAAAAATTGCCAGACAATTCAACAATGACAGTTGGAGATTTCAACACTCCTCTTTCAGTAACTGAGAGAATTAGAGACAATAAAGATATAAAAGGCTTGAACAACACAGTATGTTTTATCTAATCAATATATAGAAAACCCTCCAAAAAACAGTAAAATACCCTTTTTTTTTCAAGTGTACATGAAACTTCTCTAAGACCATATGATTAGTGAACAAAATAAGATCCCATAAATTCAAATGGATTACAGTAAATAAAGTGTGTTGTCTGACCAGAATAGAATTAAAGTAATGAGTCACTAACAGTAATCTGGGAATCCCATATTTAGAAATTAAATAATACTTTTAAAGACACAGGGGTCAAAGAAGAAACCACAGGAACCTTATAATCATTTTGAAATGAATGAAAATAAAAGAGCATACAAAAATGAATGAGGTGCAGTTAAAGGAGTGTTTAGAGGAAGCCTCAGAAAGGTCTAATATCAATAATATAAGTTTCTACCTTAAGAAGATAGAAAAAGAGCAAACCAGACCCAAAATAAGAAGAAATGTGGAAGTAATAAAAATGAGTAGAATAGAGCTACCCTACAACCCAGCAATTGCACCTCTGGGTATTTACCCTAAAGATACAAACGTAGTGATCCAAAGGGGCACATGTACCCCAGTGTTTATAGCAGCAATGTCCACAATAGCCAAACTATGGAAAGAACCTAGATGTCCATCAACAGATGAATGGATAAAGAGGTGGTATATATATATATACAATGGAATACTACGCAGCCATCAAAAGAAATGAAATCTTGCCATTTGTGACAATGTGGATGGAACTAGAGGGTATTATGCTTAGCGAAATAAGTCAGTCAGAGAAAGACAACTATCATATGATCTCCCTGATATGAGGAAGTGGAGATGCAATGTGGGGGGGGGGGATAGGAAAAGAATAAATGAAACAAGATGGGTTTGGGAGGGAGACAAACCATAAGAGACTCTTAATCTCACAAAACAAACTGAGGGTTGCCAGAGGGAGGAGGGTAGGGAAAGGGTGGTGGGGTTATAGACATTGGGGAGGGTATGTGTTATGGTGAGTGCTGTGAAGTCTGTAAACCTGGTGATTCCAGACCTGTACCCCTAGAGCTAATAATACATTATATGTTTATAAAAAATTTAAAAATTATTTTTAAAAATGAGTAGAAATCCATGAAATAGAAAACGGGAAAACAATATGAAAGAATTCATGAAACATAAAGTTGGCTCTTTGTAAAGATTCTTTTAAAGATAAATATCTGGATCAAGAAAAAAAGAGAAGGCATGTATTAACAAAATCAGGAATGGAGGAGGCATCACTATAGACACTACAGAACTTAAAGTAATTATAAAGAAATATTATGAACAGGGACGCCTGGGTGGCTCAGTTGGTTGGACGACTGCCTTCGGCTCAGGTCATGATCCCGGGGTCCTGGGATCGAGTCCCACATCAGGCTCCCAGCTCCATGGGGAGTCTGCTTTGCTCTCTAACCTTCTCCTCGCTCATGCTCTCTCTCACTGTCTCTCTCAAATAAATAAATAAAATCTTTTAAAAAAAAGAAATATTATGAACAATTTTATCCCAATAAATTGCACACCTTAGATGAAATGGGACAAAATCCTAGCAAGACTCAAAGTACCAAAACTGATTCAAGAAGAAATGGAAAATCAGAATAAGGTATAATAAGTAAGGATAATGAATTGGTTATTAAAGGTCTGCATCAAAAGAAAAGTCTAGGTCCAGATGGTTTCACTGATAAATTCTGTGAAATAGTTAAGGGGGAAAAAACAATAACCATCTTTCACAAATACTTTCAGAAAATTTCAAGGGAGTACTTCCAAACTTTTTTTTTTTCCTCTCTTGAAAGATTTTATTTATTTGACAGAGAAAGAGAGATCAGAAGTAGGCAGAGAGGCAGGCAGAGAGAGAGGAAGGGAAGGAGGCTCCCCTGAGCAGAGATCCTGATGTGGGGCTTGATCCCAGGAGCCTGAGATCATGACCTGAGCCGGAAGCAGAGGCTTAACCCACTGAGCCACCCAGGTGCCCCCCAAACTTGTTTTATATAGCCAATACTACCCTGATACCAAAGCCAGACAAAGATACAGAAGAAATGAAAACTACAAACCAATATCCCTCGAGAGCATCAATATAAAAATTATTACAAAATATTAGCACATCAAATCCAACAACATATAAGAAAGATATGGGGCTTATCCGAGGGACAGATGCTGGCTGGCTGACATCCAAAAATCTATTAATTTAATACACCATATTAATAAATGACCAAAGAAAAGTCATCATGGACACAAAAGCATTTGACAAATTGCAACATCCATTCACAATAATTCTCACGCATGTAAGGATAGAGGGGAACTTCCTTAACCAGATATGTTGTGGTGTTGGTCTGTTCTCATTGATCTTGGGAGGGGTCGTCTCTGCCTCTTGGACCCAAATGTTGTGTTTCCTTCCCCAAATTATGGAAGTTCTCAGCTATGATTTGCTCAAATATATTTTCTAGACCTCTGTTTCTCTCTCCACTACCACCCCCCCACCAGCATCCCAGTACTTCTGATATCGGAACTTTTCATTTTGTCACTAATCTCTCTCAGTTTGATTCCTTGGGTTTTAATTTGCTTTTCCCATGCTGTCTCAGTTTCCTTCTTTTCTGTTATCTTATCCTGTATCTCACTAATTCGTTTTTCTGCCTTGTATACCTTGGCAGTCAGCATATTTTAGACTGTAATCCATTCATAGCATTTTTTTAAAAGATTTTATTTATTTATTTGACAGAGAGAGATCACAAATAGATGGAGAGTCAGGTAGAGAGAGAGAGGGAAGCAGGCTCCCCACTGAGCAGAGAGCCTGACACGGGACTCGATCCCAGGACCCTGAGATCATGACCTGAGCCGAAGGCAGCGGCTCAACCCACTGAGCCACCCAGGCGCCCCTCATAGCATTTTAAAGTTCGGCCTGATTAGATCTCATTTCTGCTCTTAGAGATTCTATATTGTCGTTAATATTTTTCTCAAGTGTAGATATCACCTTGATAATTGTTATTCTGAAGTCAATTTCTGTCATCTTGGTTATATCCATATCCATTAGTTCTGTGGCAGAGTCTGCAATCTCTGAATCTTTCCTTTGTTGAGCGTTCCTCCTCTTAGTCATTCTGCTGAGGGGCGGTTGAGGGATTGTGCAGAGTCCAAATTATTGACCAGGAAGATGCAGCTATTTTATAGGGATCTTAGGGTTGTCGGCCTCTTGTTCTTCAGGCCTGTCTTCTGGGGGAGCGGCCTGCTGCGCTGTTGCTCAAGCAATCCTGTTTGGGCAGAGTTGCCCTGCCCCCTGTTGTGGGGGGGGGGTGGATTCAGAGAAAAACGGTTTTGGCGGGGGGCGGGGGAGCGGGGGGAGTTTGCTTTCTGGAAGCTTTCCCCATCTCATCTGAGAGAGCAGAAGTGACTGTATCCAAACCCCTTGAGACCAAACTCTGTTTTTAGAGATTCAGATAGCTCTTCTTACATCTTCTTACATCTCAGGCTGATTTTGTGAGTATTCAGAATGCTCAATTCAGGGGACTGGTTGAAAAAGGGTCCCCTACTCCTCTGCCATCTTTTTCCTTGGGCACCCCCCCTTTTAAAAAAATTTTATTTATTTGACTCAGAGAGAGATCACAAGTAGCCGGTGGGGCGGGGGGGAAGGCAGGTTCCCTGCTGAGCAGAGAGTCCAGTGTGGGACTCCATCCAAGGACCCTGAGATAGTGACCTGAGCCAAAGGCAGAGGCTTGACCCACTGAGCCACCAGGCGCCCCATTCCCTGGGCCCCTTACCTAGACAAAAGGCATCTACAATTAACATACTTACAGTGAAAAATTGAATGCCTTCCCACTGAGATTAAGAACAAAGTAGAGATGTTTCTATTCATTTCAACTCAACATTGTAACTAAGGGTTCTATGTTTTGCAGTAAGATAAGGAAAAGACTGAAAGTATTCAGATTGTAAAGGAAGTAGTAAAACTATTTGTAGATTATGTAACCTTGAAGCAGAAAATACTTCAAATAAAAGACCTGAAGCAGATTCTATCACAAAGCTACCAGAACTAATGAGCTAGTAGTTAGCAAGATCTCAGAATACAAGTTCAATATACAAAAATTAGTTTTATTTCCATATACTAGCAGTGAACAGTCCAGTAGGGAAATTCAAATAAAAAGAATAATTCTCTTCACATTAGCATGAAAAGGAACAAAATATTTAGGAATTAAATATAACCAAAGAACTATAACACTTGCACACTGCAAACTGCAAAAATAATGTTGACCTAAATTGGATTAGAAAGTTAAGTACTGTTAAAATGTCAGTTCCACCAAATGTGCAGATTTAACAAATTCCCTACTAAAATCCCTGCAGGCTTCTGTTGTAATTGGCAGACTGATCCTAAAATTTATGTAGAAATGCAAAGTACCTAGAATAGCCAAACCTTTTTTTTTAAAGGAACAAAATTGAAGGACTTGGGCTGCCTGGTTTCAAATTTTCCTATAAACCAAATAATTGAGACATTGTAGCATTGGCATGTATAAAAATAGATCAGTTAAACACTCTAGAAATAGACCCTAATATGGACAGCCAATTAAGTTTGAACCAGTGCAGAATAAATGATGTTGAAATCATTGGATATCCATGTACCCAACAAAAGACCCCCAATCCATATCTCATACTGTATGCAAAAATAACTCAAAATGGATAAAAGACCTAAGTGTGAGAGCACAAACTCTATAGCTTCTAGAATAAAACAGGAGAAAATCACTGTGACCTTGAGTTAGGCAAGAGCAATTTAAAAAATTGGGCTTCCTTCAGAATTAAAAACTATTGCTCTTCAGAAAGCACCATTAAGTAAATGAAAAGTTTGAGAAAAAATATTCCCAAAACAGCTTGATAAAGGGCTTATATCCAAAATATGTAAAGAATTTTTACTACTCAATAATAAAAAAACCAATAACCTAACCTTTAAACAGACAAAGGATCTAAATAAACACAACTAAATTAGAGACTCAAACAGCAAATAGTTACAGAAAAGATGTTACATGAAAAGATGAGAAGATTGTTAGACATTAGGAGAAAGCCAAAACCACAGTGAGACCTACCACACAGCCACTAGACCAACTAAAACCACTAGTTGACAATGATGTGGAGAAGTGGAGAAGCTGGAACCTCATACATTGAACTGATGAGGATGTAAAGTTATATAGCCTCTTTAGAAGAGTTTAGCCACCTGTTAACATGTAAACAATGCACTCATCGTATGAATCAGCAATTCCACTCCTAGGAACTGGCCCAAGAGAAATGTTCACCCAATGACTTGTACGTGAATGTTTATAGCAGCATTTTTCATAGTTACCCAAAATTCACACTGGTGAATTGATAAAATACAGTATATCCATAAGATGGAATGATACTCAGCAATAAAAGAGGAATGAACTATTGATAAACACAGTATGGATGGATCGCAAAATAAACTAAGTGAAAGAAGATAGACAAAGTATAACCCACTTGATTCCATTTATTTAAAATTCTAGAAAATGCAAATTAATCTGTCATGACCACAGATTAGTGGTTACCTTGGGAGAAGAGCAGTGATTATATAGGGGCATCAGTAGACTTTGGTTGGGAAGCAGGGGAATGGATATCTTCATGATCTTGAATGTTAAAATGCTTTTACAGGTACATACAAAAAAATCAAGTTTTCATGTATGAGCAATTCATTGTATGTCAGTTATACCTCAATAAATAAAAGAACTAATACATGCAACAACATGGATGAGTCTCTCAAAAATATCACTCTATGTGAAAGAAGCCAAACACTAAAGACTACGTATTATATGATTCCATTTGTAAGAAATTTCTAGAAAAAGCAAAACTGTACAGCAGAAAGCAAATCAGTGTTTGCCTATTCCAGGAATGAGAGTGACTACAAACAGGCACAAAGGAGAGGAGGGTCGAATGGAGGGATGAAATAATGTTATAAAATTAGAATGGGGTGTTGGCTGCACAACTGTAAAAATTTACTAAAACACACTGAACACTTAAGATCAATGAATTATATGTAAATTATATTTCAGTAGAACGTGTAAGAAAAAAAGCAAGAGTCAGTTTCTAGCTTATGAAATTGACAGCTATTTTTAGAATATAATGTTAAAGATAATATTAATTCAATATGTATGTGTATTACTACTGTATACTAAGCATTATCGGATATTGATGAACACAGACAGGATCCCTAAGCAGGGAAAACAGACAGAAGCAAATAAAATAAAGTATCTTACCTGCTTTTTTTTTTTTTTTTTCAGATTCAGATTCAGAGGGTTTAAAATCAATGTTTAAATTTTTCAAAACTTAAAATCAATGTTTAAATCTAAGGACGTGAATTATCACTTCCCTGTAACATTGATATGGCAAACTGAACCATTCGTGGGGCCTCTTTAAAAGGTGTGTAAATCTAGCCTCCTGCAATCCACTAGAAAAATCCTCAGAAATATTTTATTTGCTTCTTTCTGTTTAAGAGAAACAAACCCCCCCACACACACAATTTTTTTGCTTTATTTTTAATTTTAATTTAATTAACATATAAAGTATTATTGGTTTCAGAGGTAGAGGTCAGTGATACATCAGTCTTATATAATACCCAGTGCTAAGTATATCATGTGCCCTCCTTAATGTCCATCACCCAGTTACCCTTTACCCATCCCCTCACTCTTCTCCCCTCCAGCAACCCTGTTTATTTTCTATGTTTGAGAGTCTCTTCTGGTTTATCTTCTTCTCTGGTTTCATCTTATTTTGATTTTTCCTCTCTTCCTCTGTGATCCTGTTTTGGTTCTTAAATTCCACGTATCAGCAAGATCATATGGTAATTGTCTTTCTCTGACTTATTTCATTTAGCATAATACTGTCTAGTTCCAGTCACATCATTGCAAATGGCAAGATTTCATTTTTTGATGGCTGAGTAGTATTCCATCCTAACTGCTTCCCATAGAGGAAGCACACTGCAATAACAACTCACTCAAGACTCACTATGCAATAAGACAAACACTTTCAGATATTGATGGTTGAAACAAATTGGCCGAAACTCCCTGGAATGTAATTTGACAGTATGTAGCAACAGCCGGAATTTTCACCCTTTGACTCACAATTCCAGTTTGTAAATAATCAGAAGTCTGGATAGAATTGTTCTATCCAAACAATCGGCATTGGTCACTGGTCATTCTAAAATTAAAAAATTCAAAAGTAACATAGAAAGGTTCAATAAGTCATGGTATTGATTACATTTTGCAAACACTGAAATTTTGTGTTTACACAAAAACATAAGAGGGTGTTAGAAAATTGTAATATTTCATTATTACAAATGTGTACATCTTGATATACAAGCTAAAATATAAGGCTATAAACTGTTAACTCTGAGATTGCAAATAATTGGGTTTTTTTTGTTTGTTTGTTTGTTTTTACTGGTCTGTAATTTGTAAGGTTCATAAAATAAGCATGTAATTCTTCAATAGGAAAAATGTTTTCTCCCTATCTGTTTACATAGGTAATGTGTCTAAATAGGTAATACATAGATGGTATGTATGCACAGCAGAAGAGATAGAAAATATAATGAACAAAAAACTGCATCTAAAATTCACCATCCAGAGACAGGTAGTCTATCTTCCCTTCCAGACATTTCAATGCAAAGAGATAATGTTTTACAAAAATGGAATTTATACTACATATTATTTTGTAACTTGCTAAAAAGGAAGGAGAAAACAGATAGCAAAATAAACACTTACAAGTTTGTTGGTCTAAAAAGAACAACTGGTGGCAGCTAAAGAGAATAAACAACTGACTCAAGCAGTTTTTCCAGTTGTGGTCCTTGGAGAAGGCAGCAGTGTGCCTGGAAGAAAGAGAGGAGAGGCAAAGGGATGCAGACAGATGAAAAGGGGAGGGGCCATGAGAGGAGATGCAGAGACCAGCTGTAATGAAATTCGAGCAGTGTAGATGAGAGGCTTCTGCTAGATACTCCTCATGTTGTAGGAGATAAGATAAGGCCTCCATAGAGCACATGTGAGTGATGAGGTCCTGAGGGGAGAGACGGCTTACAACAGCCTATAGAGTGAGAACTAGAATGCCAAAGGAAAAGGAAGACCGGTTTACAGTTGTTAATAGCTGACTGATACATTCAAAAGCAAGGCCAGACCCAGAAGCCCAAGGTTACACCGCCTAGGGCTTTATCTCAAGAATAATTACAGATACATCAGGGTGAGTCTGTCAAACAAAACTTATAAGACTCAAATATTAGACATGGAAGAACTGCTACTATGGAAAGAGCAGAGGCTTAGGAAGGAGACAGACAGATCCGGTTCTATCCACCACTCACCAGCTGGGCAGGTTATCTGACTCCTGAGGCTCAGTTTCAGAAGACTCCAGCAACTAACCTTCCTAAGGTGGTTGTGACAATCTAAGATAATATATCTAAACACCGGGCACATAGTGGATACCTGATAAATAGTAGCTATTACTATCATTACTACTCCTTGTATGGAAAGAGATACAAAATAAAAGCATGGAATTTGGAGTTAGACCAACCTAATAATTTCAAATCCTTGCTCTGTCACGTAACTAGCTGTGCAGTCCCAGGCATCCACGCCTTAGCATTACCTACACCATGAGGATACCACCTGCCACACTGAGCGGTTTTAAGAATTAAGACAATGTGTATAGTATCTTTATACTTTGCCCTTAGGAAAGTACCTATGCAATCAATAAACACTGGCTGTTACTACTACTACTACTGTGATCTTGGCCACATTAGAAAACCTCTCTGAACTAGAATTTAATCAGCTGTAATATTACCATTCCATGACCTACCTTGTTCTCTTCTTTCCCAGGGCACAGTACATGGCTCACATTCAACACACAGTAAATATATTGCATAAACAACAAAAATATACAGAGAATTATATATAATGTATCCAACAATAGCATATAAATGCTGGAAAAAAATGGAGCTCTTTGTATTTCCATGAGAACCTGGGCTTCTCAGGGCAAAAATCACTTGCTTTTTGTTTGGATGGTTTTTTGGTTTGGTTTTGGGTTTTTGTTTTGTTTTGTTGTTGTTGTTGTTTTGCCTTTTTTTTTTTTTTTTTTTTTTTTTAAAGTAGGCTCCATGCCCAGCCTGAAGCCCAACACAGGGCTTGAACTTAAGATCCTGAGATCTTAAGACCTGATCTGAGATCAAGAGTCACCTGCTTAACTGATTCAGCCACTCAGGTACCACCAAAGACCACTGTTTTACTCATCTTTTAATTGTAACACCTGGCAAACGTTAGGAATGTAGGAGATCCTTAGCAAATGTTTACTGGCAAAGAAGGCAATAGTCCCAGCAGCCACCTCACTACAAGGATAAACTTCAGGATTCCAGACAACTTGACCCTCCAAAAACAACTTGAAATTCTCCATCTACTTTACCATCTAACAAACTTCATAGGTAGCCTTTGTGTCAGGTAGCTGTACTGCCAAATTCAAGGCTAGTACTTAAGCCTTCAAGAATAACCGAGCAATAACTCCAGATATGAGTGAGAAAGACTGCAAACGTTGACGCTGTAAACACTGTGAATTATCACAACTAGCACACAACATAATCACAGCATACAACATCATTTGTATGAATTCAAGGTAATGAATGGTCCTGGGTGAAACCAGATAGGGTACCAGTTACATAAACCAATTCATCTGCCTCCTATATGAAGATAGCAGGTTAGGATGCTAAACTTATTTATAATTAACACTCTTATGATCTCTGCAATAAGAAAATTACATAAAGCAGGCTAAAGAGTCCTCCATGTTGCTACCTTAGGAAACTGAGACCTACAATAATCAAACCTTTCTGCCAATGTGACAAATACCTGTTTACTTTTTTAGTTAAGAATATTTTACATTATTGGGGTGCCTGGGTAGCTCAGTTGGTTAAGTGGCTGCCTTTGGCTCAGGTCATGATCCCGGAGTCCCGGAATCAAGCCCCACATGGGTGTCCCTGCTCAACAGGAGTCTGCTTCTCCCTCTGACCCTACCTCCTCCCATGCTCTTTCAAATAAATGAATAAAATCTTTTTTAAAAAACCTTCACATTATCTTAAAAATATTTCTTACAGGATATTCTGGTATTTTACCAACAGCTTTACATTTGATTAACCTAGATTAAAAACAATTTCCTTTTTTTATTCTGAGACTCTTTATCTGATTAGTAGAGAAACAGAGGCTTGCTGCAGAAAAATTGGAAAATATAAAGAGATTCAACTCACTTGGTTCATCCAGAAATAACCATTATTTACACTTTAAGTGTATTTCTTTTTGATGTTTAATGTTACTAGAGTGTTCAAAAACATGACTTTTAATGCTTTAGAAGTGTTCTCTCAAGCAATACCTCACATCCATTTCTCTATTATTGGACATTTAGAAAATAGAACTGTTTACCCCTGAATGTTTTTAAAAGTAGCTTTTTCCTTTATATTAAATACAAACTTACATGAATTACTCTTTGTAAGAGTTACATACTAATTTCCATCAGCACTGGAAATTAAGGTGTTGTAGTAAAGAAGGCCAGCCCCAAACCCACCAGATCATCTCCTAGGAATGCAGTAGTGTGGAGTAAGGGGTTGTATGGAGCCTGACAATCATCAACAAGGTGGAAGAATTTAACAGAGGAGCAGGAATAATGAGGGAAAGGGAAGGTAATGTCTATATATATTGGGGCGTAAGAGGCGAAGGAATGACAGTAATTAATACTATAAAGCATGAGTTACAGTCTTACAAGTTTTATAGTGCTCAGTAAACAGCACCTTTATACAGACCTGAATTTAATATATGTTTTCATTTTTCCTGGATTCAACATAACAAGACAAAGCCCAATTTTAATTTATTTCAATAAAGATTCATTGGTACTTAACTCAGTGCGAGGCACTGTGGTTAATAATGAAAATGAGTGAAACCCTAACCCTCCCTTCAAGTTCATATAATTAGAATGTATTTAACTCAAATTTTCATATTATCTACACGCAAACTAAATAAGAATACACAACTGATGGCTCATGACCCTAGGGAACTGCAAGAGATCAAAAATGAAGTCTGAGACAAGAAAGTGGGGCGCCTGAGTGACTCAGTCGGTTAAGTGTCTGCCTTTGGCTCAGGTCATGATCCTAGGGTCATGGGAGCGAGCCCTGCATTGGGCTCCCTGCTCAGTGGGAAGTCTGCTTCTCCCTCTCCCACTCCCCCTGCTTGTGTTCCCTCTCTCGCTGTGTCTGTCAAATAAATAAAATCTTAAAAAAAAAAAGTGGATGTACATATTAAGTGGATATACATATTAACAAGAGTTGAAACAAAAGATTTTCTAGTTACTGAACGAGGTCAACAAGGAAATGCACTGAAGCAAATATCCAACTTCTAAAAGGTGTTTCAGTTAATCCATTTTACCTAAGTGAGTTAAGATTTAAAAGTATAAAGGTAAGACTCATCCTCTCCTATTTATAAAGCATTATAGACTCCAAATTAAGGAACTATTTAACATTTTATTCTGTGCTTATGGCCAAGATATGTCTTAATTTCCTCAGACAAACCCCAAATCAAATACTATATCCCTTTACCCTGCAAGTAGAATCCCAAAAATGGAATCAAACCACATTCCCAGACAACACCCTGAAACCACACAAATCCTTTTTCCGACCATATACATGCCAGTCATTATTTCTGTTTATTCAGGAAATCTGCAGAACCAGCCGTAATACTTTTGCCCAGAAATTGTTCATCTAAGAGGGAAAAACTACTTAGAGAAACAACTACTTTAGAAACAAGTTTCTAAAGGCAACCTATTGCTAGCAAAAATATCATGTTAATACTTAGATATTACCTAGGTATACTTAGGTATACCTAGGCTTTCTAGCGAACTATTTGTGAACCCTAGGAGTTCTGCTTCAATCCTCTGACCCTGCTACTCATTCAAAAATAGCCAGTTTAGTTAACAGAATACTTAATAAGATAATCTTCATTTGTGCCCTGAAGAATCCCAGTTACTTATAAGTAAACCTAGAAGTGGTCTAGAGAACAGGATAAAGTTTAGGCTCTTACCATTCTGACTTCAGTGACTTCAAGACTTCTGCACCCTCACCATTTTACTCCAGCCTTCCTGACAACTTGACACATCATTTCACAAAGAGCATCAGGACATCAGTTTTTTATACTATATATAGCCCAAGAAAATTAGTGAGTTGGAAAATGGGACAATTCATAGTCAAGTGGGAAAGACAATTACATAATTGTGAAGGAAACAAACAGAGTGAACCAATAATGGAGATTTAGGGTGCTGAGCAAATTCCTGAGGTGTTGAGAACCTAAAGGTTGAAAGGGTAATAGTTACCAAAAAAAGCAGGGAGCAAAAATGTTCTAGGTAGAGGGAGAAACATATGCAGTGGCTCCAAGGCAAGAAAAAATGTGTTGAGGACATTTTTAAAAGACTAGTATGGCTGAAATATAGTAAGAAACAGAGTAAGATATGGCTGGAAGGATTCACGGAGGACAGATCATGCCAGCCTTTGGGAAGCTATTGAAAGAGTTAAACAACGAGGTAATATAATCCCGCTTACATATTTTGAAGATAGTAATCTTCAGTAGTGGTACAAGAACAGAAGCAGGGAGACAAATAAGGAAAGCCTTGCAGACATGTATATAAGAGATGGTGGTAGGGATTGAGTACATGTGCCATGATGAGCACTGGGTTTTGTACAAAAGTAATGAATATCACTATATTCTACACCTGAAACTATTACATTTTATGTTAACTGGAATTTAAACTTGAAAGATTTTTAATGGGGCACCCGAATGGTTCAGCCAATTAAGTGTCTGACTAGATCTCAGCTCAGGTCTTTATCTCAGGGTCCTGAGTTCAAGCCCCGCATTGGGCTCCATGCTGCGTGTGGAGTCTACTTAAAAATGATTGCTGGGGCACCTGGGTGGCTCAGTTGGTTAAGTGACTGCCTTCAGCTCAGGTCATGATCCCAGAGTCCCGGGATCAAGTCCCGCATAGGGCTCTCAGCTCCATGGGGAGTCTGCTTCTTCTGACCTTCTCCTCTCTAATGCTTCCAAAAAAAAAAAAAAAAAAAAAAAAAAAAAAGATTGCTAGATGTGGGGCACCTGACTGGCTCAGTTGGAAAAGTGTATGACTTTGGATCTCAGGGTCATGAGTTTGAACCCCATATCAGATGTAGAGATTACTTAAATGAATTTTTTAAAAACGATGGTTATTCAGGCATTAGGAATCAGGAAAACTTTTAATGCCATCTCAGATTAAAAGATGAACACCAGTTAACGAAAGGGTAAGGGCAGTGCAAGCCACCAAAGAACACATACAGTGGCATTAGATCCCAAGACCATTGACCATTTGGACAAGGTAAATAGCCTGGTATGGCAACAGCAAAGGGTATGTGACAAGAGTGAAGACAGGAAGATCAGCTGTTAGAACACTACTACAATAATCCAAGTGATGAAAATACAGTGCCTTGAGCTCAATCAGTGGCAACAGGGAGGAAGAGGCAAAATTGTGCCCATGTATTATTATAAAAGGTAGAAGAGACTGGCTGGATTTGAAGAAGGGACGGCAAAGGAAGAGAAATTTGGGGTCACTGGATTGGGTGATTATGGTAGAGCCAGGTGTGTGGGAAAGAGGAGTTCAGCTTTGTATATACTGCCATAATGGAAGTGCTAGAGAGGAGGCAGTTGGATACTTGGCAGTCTCCAAGTTATAAAGAGGCTGAGGCTGGGCATATACATTTAGAAACCACAGGTAAACATGTCTTAAGAAAGACTGACCTTCCAGGAAAGTAGAAAACAAGCACAGCTTAATCCAGAATGCTGGGATGCACTAACATTGAAGGGGCAAGAGTTAGAGCAGGGTTTCTCAACAGCATTGATGCTTTAAGCTGGATAATTCTGCTGTGAGTTATTGTCTAGCACATTGTAGGATATAGGTAGGATCCCTGAACTCTACCCACTAGATGCCAAGAGGACCTACTCAGTTGTGACATTACCAAATGTCCCCAGGAGGGAAAATCACCCCTATTTGAGAAACACTAGGACAGAGTAGAAGTCTCCAGGACTCTAAAAAAGGTTCTGAATGAACTCCCTCAATCCAGAAGACTCCTCCAAAGTCTTTATGCATAATAGTACTGTTCTTGGTGCCCTTAAAAGTACAAGGGTAGCATTCCACTGTAACCAACCTATAGGGCATTGGAATAGCTTAATGAACTAGATTGGATCAAATCCATTATTAGAAATCCCACTTCCGGTATGAGGCTACAGTGGAAAAAATACTCTTTTGTAAAAATTTTATTCACAAATGACACACAAAATATGTGACTCTTCCCCCCAATATAGGATTAGATGTCACCATCATGTTCCAGTAAGCCCCAGCATTCTCTATCATGAGAATAATACCTAACATTTTCCAAGAGTTTATGATTTAATCTCCACTTGACCTTCATAAGAGGTAGGAACTGCTCTGAAGTCATTAGTTGAGGAAACTGGTGCAGAGGGGTTAAGTAACATGCCCAAAATCACATCGAGTAATCAAACTGAGATTGGAACCTGTCTTTTCCAAAGCCCATGCTCTAAGGCTAACCACTTTACCATTATTCCAGATGGCCTCCATTAGGGTACAAGCGCTGTGAGGAAGGGGCTAGTTCTGTAATTGTCACCATTGTGAAATGGTGAAATAACATTTGGCTCATGCCTAGAACAGGAGCTCACATATTTACTGAATGAGTCTCAGTTCAGGCCTAACTTATTCGCAGATCTTCTCTGAGATGTTTAAGATCCTGAGAGCTCAGACAGTAAGTGTGGGCTATTGTCTTCCACTCCTGACAGGAAATAAGCAGTCACAGTAACTGATAACTGCATTGCTAACTAATTTTTTGAGAATTTTGTTCCAGAAATGGAGGCTCAACCATCAACCCTGCTTCACTTCCATTAAAGCAGTACCCTCCCTAGTGCCTCCTTATCCAGGAGACGCCAGTTACACTGAGACCTCAAAGAGGTGGGGCAAGAGTAGAAACAAATTAAGTATAGAATGGAATATTTCTGCAAAATGAAGTTGTAAATACTATTTGATAGGATCAAAAACTGGTACTCAAGGGTAAGTTTTCCAAATATTAGATAGGCTTTTTTTTTTTTAAAAACATTCTCTAACTTCTATTAAAAAATGTTTTAGGAATTTGAATAGGTATTACCTCTACTACTGGACACACCTGCCTTACCATATTTTTCCCCATTAGACAACCTTGGTATCTTTTTGATGAAGGGACTATATGTCCAGAAGTATGTAAAGTCCTCAAAAAGGATGAAAAGATTAAGCTGGTGATATCAAATACTGTAACAGACAGTAATTATTATGTATTATTTTCCTGGGTCCAGATGTAGCCTCAGCATATTTATCAATTTACTATTTCAAGCAGCCTTCATTCCCACTAGATCAAGTATTTTGTTGTCCCTTAATAAGGCCACCCTCAGGTATAGCTGAGGGTGAAGATGATGGAGTTCAGGAGATATCAGTATTTCTAAGGAGAATAAGCAAAGGAGCTATGCTGGGAAGTTCTGTAAAGAATGTAAGGAAATCATGAATTGGCTTTAATCTGTTCTATGTATATACTTGCACACCTAAATGTACTTCTTGGAAACCAGGGAAGCTACAGAGCAAGTTGAGGGGTGAGAATGTTCCCCACTGCATGGAAGCCACATCAATGGAAGGCATTCATGTAAAGCTTATACTTTCTGGACCTCAAACCCTCCCCAATCTAGCCACATCCATAATACGCTCTCATTCCCACCAACGCTCCTAGGGAAAGCTAGATACAGCATATTTTCAACAAATTCTAACATGAACTTGAGTTTTAAGGAACAGGGAGAATAGGTTTTCTGTTCTAGATGGTAGCATTTTCTCTCCAGCATGGCTTGTTTATAGCTGTCATTTAGCAGCTGAGGGCACTTTTTTGTAAGCTGGCGGTCTTCAGTCCCTGGTTTGTCATATTTGACTCCTACCCAAACGCTGACATATTTAAAAAAAAAAATCAGTAACTCACTTTTGCTTGTTCTTTCAGCTCCTTTGAAGATTATGAAACAGAGGAAACTGTCTCTCCCTCTGAAATTGGAAACAAAGGCAATAAAAGTAAAATAGTAACCTCAGACCTTTCAGAAAAATGTGGAAAGCTTCAGTCAGTGGATGAAGAGTAGCAGCCAGTGTCTACATGAGATACATGTTTTAAATGTATTTTTCTTGTGGAGATGCTCCAGTTTGCATACTGCTTTTAAAGGCTTTGATTTCGGCAAGTATGTATCTGCACTAGCAACTTTAAAACGTTTTAATAGGTCTGGATACACATACTCAATTTGGGGGACTCCTCCAACTTGCCTCAGACCTCTTGGCACAGCTTTTTCTCCAGACAAATAGTGATATACACCACCTTCCGAAGTGTGAATTGGCACTCTTCACCCCTGAATGTACCAAGGATCTATCGAGGACAGTGCCAAGCACAGTTCTCTGCACAAAAGCAGGTGTTGCCTCTGTTGTCCAGCATCTCTGAGGCCCCCCAGGACTCCTATGGAGCCCAGAAGAAACCTTCACTTGCAGAAAACTTGAGTCAAAAATATTCTGGAACTTTTAAAAGCAGTTAAGGGCCTCCAGAAGTGACTTAATAAAAGCACTGCCAAAACATCTCAAGAGACTTTAAATATGTGTACTGGAGGAGTTCAAAGATCTTGAAACTTACTTGGTTTAATGTAACTTCACAATGACCTGCCAAACTGCTAGTCACTTTACATCCTCAGGTATTGTAACCACTGGGCCTTCCAACCTTGCTGGCAAGTTCTGAATAATCTCTCCCCTTTCTGACTGTGGATCTTAGATGAAATATGAAAAAAAAAAAACATTTAATTACAGAATTTGACTCATACTTGAAAAAAGTTTCCTTTTAACTTATCTAACATTTGTGAAGAATTACTGAATGACTTATTAATCTCCAAATTAGTTGATATCCCATCTGTACTTCCTACTAGAAGGCCTCCTATGAAGACTTAGTGATACATGAAAATTCTTACTAGATGTATTCCTTTCATCACTGAATATTAGACTAAGCCAACAGTTAAGGCCTCAATCCCTTCATATTGAAAAGAACAATTTCAAATATTCTCTCACCTCAATATTTATCACAAAAGTGGAAAAAAAGTGATGCCACCCATAAAGGAAGACACTTTCATCTGTACTGTAGAGGTAGATGTGTTCATTACAGAATTATACATTTTTCCAGCAAGCCACAGTGCAGCCAAATCCTATAATGTCCTTAAAGATAAACTAAGCTATGAAAAAGAATGGACATTAATAGTGTAAGCAGAAGAAACCCCCAAGAAACTAACATCCATGTCAAAGTCCTCACCTTTTCCCCTGGGTTTTTTGCTTTAACCACAAGTCCTAAATGTCAGAACAGTATCCCTTGTCACCCTGCTTTTGTTCCTCCTAACCGATGTTAAAGTTAAAAAAATTAAATAATCAGACCTATAATCAGGCTATGGTGGGCAAAAAGTAAAAATAAGTGTTATTTAGGAAATGTACCATCAACTGGTACAATAATAGTTTGGGTTTTGTTGTTGTTGTTTTCAGTATCCTCTGTTGCCTACTATTTTACTTTTCATGATTAGAATTAATCCTCTACTTCATGGTAACAGAAAATGATAAATATTAAAATTTGGCATCTAATAGTTCACCAACTAAAAGCTTTAAAAAATGACTAAATTTTTAGGAAACGCCACATGTAATAACCTAAACACACTAGTAAATTAGGATTAAAAATATTTGTGATGTGAAATTTACCATCTATTCCATCCACTCTTTACTAGGGAGAGAATGCCACTTTTTAAAAAAAATTTCAGATAAAATATTAAAAAGATAATACTGGCTTAAAAGCCAGATATGGTTTAAAGGTTTTATTATCCATAATGATCTAAACTATTTCTAAAGACTCCATCAACGAAAATTAATCTTCCAATATATATTTGATTTTTTTTTGTACTATTTGGCTTTCATCTTTTTACCTTGTGTCTCCTTACCGAAATCCTCTTGCTTTTACTTTGGTCTGTATTTGGTTTAAAAGTCTGTAATTATTATAAAAAGTATCATTCCATTTAAGATAAAGCTATTTTAATTTAGGTTACCCAAAGTATATTTTCAGACGTAAGTGTCACTGTAGTCCTTTCTTAAGAGTTGAATGCAAGAAATGTGAATTTCAAGGAACTAGGACTTTCTGGTAAATACCTCACCAAATAAACCTGCCCAACTAGAAATTTAAAGTTTTTACAACATCCCAGGCTGCATAATAAAAATTAAATTGAGGGTTATTGTGGTCTTAATGCTATTCAGTGAAAAGTGGGTTTCATAGCCAAAACATTAATTGCCAAGGTAATCAAACTTAATAAAATTGTGTGTATTTTCCCTGCATCTTATCTATGTCATTGTGTACAATTCAAAGTGTTTATAAAATTCTAGATTGATCAAATGAGGTAAGTCATTTGCTCAACTTTTGGAAATGTTATGAAGTGTGCTTGGGTGGAGAAACCTGCATGATTTAACTTGTTTTTGTTTTTCCCTTTTTGCAAAACTAAATAAAGAGACAAGTTGTCAAATATGAACCATGTTCACTAAGATAGTCACTACACATTTTTGGTGTTATTCACACTTGCAGCTCATTTTTATGTTTGAAAGAGTAACATCACAAACTTGAGTTTCAAAGAATAATTATTTGAACCCCTGGGAAAATCATAAAGGAGTATCTAACTGGTAAGTTCTTTCCTTTGGGGGGATAAGGAAGAGGACTAGATACTGGGAATGAGAGGGTCACAGGTATCAAGAGGGACTTTAGCCTTATGTACTTTTAGCCTTATATATAATGTATTCTTTTAGAAGAATGTAATTGATTGTTATTTGTGTACCTAAAACCTAATTTTTTAGAAAGGAGGGACAAAAGTTAAACTATCATCCAGTTTTTAGATTCTGATGCTGTACTTTAAACTTAGTATTTTCTAAAACATTTTATATTTGTTACCTATTATATGGGAAAGGAAATTTTGTTTTTCATCTGTTGTAAAACTTTTACTTTTCTTCAGCAAGGTCACCAATGAGTTGTTTCAAGAATATTAAGATCACAGTAAAATAAAAGGAATTCTTTATCCTAGGACCATATTATAGCTCTGCACAGAAACATAGACTTACTGAAGCTAACCAAAAGTATAAATCACCAGTTCTGACACTTCTATCATCTGATTATGTATGTTAACAAAGACTCAAAAGAACAAATGAAAATGTGTCATATTAGAAGTTGTTATTGTTTTGATGGTTTCAAATCCTGATAAAGTAAATCCAGTTACTGCAGTAATAATTTCTCAATCATCCCTAGTTAGCCATTAGTCAGCATTCCTAAATAACTCATGGTATAAAGAAAAACAATGCAAAAATCAAGGCACTGTAATTAATTATTCTTCCCAAATGTATATAATATAGGCCATTCAGAGCATACTATCCCAAACTCCTCAGTATTCTACAACATAGAATTAGAAAACTAACATTTATTGATAGATTTAAGGTGTAATACAGGTTTCCAAAAATGTGGCAGTGAGAATACCAGCATAAAAAAGAGAAACTTGTGCTAAAAACAACCTGAATTAACCATTGGCAATATTACATAACAATCAAGGCCCTCACATACTAATGATTTCCGATTTGTCTATATTGCCAACCTCCCATGCATCAAAAAACACAAAACTAAAATTATCAAACTTGGGAAGCAATAAAGTACTCTATGAATTTTAAGATCATAATATTAGGAAAGTTTGGGAGATTTGCAAAATATATCCTAATCATCCATGTGTACAATCTCATTTCTAATCATTTCTGCAGTGATCATTAGTGAATAAAGAACAGATTTACAAGTTTATATAGCAGGGCATCTGGGTTTAACACAAAACTGTTACAAATTTTAGGCAAATACATGTTTCATAAGACACTGCTAACACTTAGAGGAATTAAATAAAATTCCAAAATTTGGAAAGCAAATAAAGACAAGACAACTAAGAAGCATTTTCCACCATTTACTCTTGTTATCAAAAATAGTTCAACTCTTCTTGCAAAACAAAAACAAAATAGTACATACTGGACACATACATCACATTTTTCTTCCTATGGCTTTAGCCCACCCCCACCCCACCAAGAGAGACAAAAAAAAAAAAAAAAAAAAAAAAAAAAAGAAGAAGAGGAAGAAAAGGAAAAAAAAAGAAAAAAAAAAGCCCAACAACAACAAAACAATTCTACCTGACCACATTCACAGAAAATGACACCAGGATACACTACAAAACAGAAGGAGGTGTCATCTGCTCTGTGTCCAAAGGTTTCTTCTCCATGTCTTGTACTAGGTGAGTAACCATCATTGAACATGCTGTGTGCCAAATCAAAACATAACTTTACTTCAACATATGTCAGATCTCATGAGAGATGGTGAATGTAGTAGAAATTGGAAATTTTCCAGCAGTATTTTTCTTTAAATAAGCACTGTCAAAGCAGCAATTCTTTTAAATCATAAGGTCGTTTCTTTACAACCTAGTCAGTCCTTGTTTTATTTGGGCTGTGCTCTTTCAAGCAACTGACTAGATTACCCTTCAACAGAATGTTTGTAACTCACTTGTCTTCCCATAAAAATTAACGGGAAGTCATGAATTTAAACTGAAACACAGTTTGTGCTTTACATGCAAAAGAGCATTCTAAAGAAAATCCTTCTAGCTTCAAACCTACATAAATGCACAGGCTTCATAAAAATGCATTTTTTTATTTGGCCTCTATAAAGAAGCCCTCATAATGAATAGCACCCCAAAAAAGAGAAAAGGAGCATATTCAAAATAAAGTCTGTGAAACTATAAGAGGAAACAAACAAAAAAAAGAAGTGGCCAATAGCAATAAATATAACACATAAACCTGGGTAAGTTTGGGGGCATTATTTCAAAATTATTTCAAATAAATCCCAATTTCTAAATAAAAATTTTTATAATTTTTTAAAAATTCTGTCATATCCTATAGTCTAAATTCAATTACCTTCAGAATAAAACTGCTTTTCTCCACTTCATTTATCTAATTAGAACATGCTAAAAGTGAAGGTTTTCCAATTTTTTTCCCTAGAAAGGAGTCAGACTAACTATAAAAGTTATTCAAACTCAGAAGGGTTTTATCGCATAAACAGCTAAACATCTGCAATCCTGACAGAATTTGTTCACTTTAAAAGACAGATTTCAACATTCTAATGAGGGGCAAATTTTCTTTCATAATACTGCTGATTTAAGAACTGCTACATACACCAGTAGCCAATTTTCATGATCAGAAATGGTATTATGTCAGCACAAAGGTTGAGCTGGACACATCAGCTTTTCAACAGGAGGAGCATCAATGGCATCTGAAGGCAGCACTGAGTCCCCTGAACTAATGGCTACTTTTTCACAAAAAATCAGCACAATCTTTTTGGACTGACTAGATACCACTTCCTTACATTTAATCATAAACTTTGATTATGCACAAAGCATGACCATAAACAATGAGGTTAATGTTATTTTCCTTGCCAAAGTTCATTTTGTATAAATCAGTTGCATCAGCATTTGTTCTCAAACTATGAGGTTCTGTAAGAACTAAGGACATATAGTTGTAGGGTTACTCCTCCATTATCTGCAAACTATTTCCCCGACACTAACACATATAACTTAGCAATGAAAACACTTGATACAAGTGATCTATATGCAGGAGCTCCGGCAAGTTAAACCAACAAAACCATAGCTGCCGTGAAACTGTAGCTATTTCCCTACCAGAGGTAGGTTTAAAGACCCACTGATTTAACAGTCGAATCTCATGTCTATAGCTTCATCCAAACTTTTATCATCATGTGTACTGGCAGCTAAAAACGTTGTTACTGGGGACCCTGTGACATTAATTACACTGGTGCTGGTACTAGCATTGCGCACAGCAATGCTAGTCACATTAATGCCCAAAGTGAGCCTGGTCTGCTCCAAGGCCTTTTCTGGCACAGCAAACGCCTCCAGCTTCTTCTCCCCATTGGCCATGTAGGAGTTTTGGCAGCCACGACATATACAATCTAAGCAGGCTTTGCGGTTAGAGTAGCAAGGGCAGCGTTGGCCGCGGCATGTAAGAACACTTGGATTTTGAGTAGCACGCCCACATTTACACCCTTTCTTTTCCTGGGGTTTTTTATACACAGTCTTGGTAGGACTTCCTGGCATAAAATGGTGACTAGGAATCTTTTCCTTTACAGTTTTGTCTTTTTTAAGAATACCTGGCTTGGTTTTAGAGTGAGATTTCTTGGATCCGTGTTCATGACTCTTTTTCATGCTTTTAGTAGATAAAAGTACAGTTTTGCTGATTTTGGGTGTTGTGCCTCCATTGGGAACAGTTGCTATAGGTTGAAGAGAAATTTTGCTCTCCCGTTTCACTGTCACAGGGGCAGATGCCCCCAACGTTGGGCCTCGAATAATGGTAGAAATTGGAAGTGGCTGAACTTTCTCACTGTCACTTTCTGATCTGGATCGTTTTCTATTCAATTTTGCTACTTTTGGAGTTGCTGCTGTACATGATAACCCATGAAGTGCAGGACTGGTGGACATAAAAACATTATGGCTAAGAGACTGGGAAGAAAGCTGCAGAAAAGGTCCATTGGAGACAGTGGCTTCCAAGTTGGGCTGCAAATTAGGGCAACAAACCTCTGTATTTGAAACAGTTTCTAAGCTGCGGAGCACTTCCTCAACACTCAGTAACAGAGAGTCGCCAGGTTTTATATCTTCACTGAAACTGCAGATATCAATGCCTGTGGAGCATAAGTCAGTGGCTACTGTGTCACAGACAGGTGGCAAACTGTCAGACAGATCCTCAGTTTTTATGTCAACAGTGTTACATACATCAATTGTGTTTGAATGTTCAGGTGAAGGAATATTTATACCAAATCTATCTATTGAAAGCCCATTATAAGTAGGCAAACCATTGATAACAGAACTGCCAATAGCAATGCTGAGGGTGCTTTCAGATATTGGAGATAAACTAGCTTGAGGATCAGCTGTGGGTTCTGAGGTTGAAGGTAAAGGGGAATGTGTTAAACACAAAGTAAAGGATGAATCTGAGGGTTTTTCTGTCTCCTCACAAAACAGTGATCCATCATTAAGCAAAGCCAAAATATCCGAAGAACAGTCGACTGCTTCTATTATATCCCGTGCCAATGTAGTCTGTGTGATATATTCGCATAGTTTTTTGTAGCAGTTCACTAGGATGCTTAATTGCTTGTTTTCCTCAAATTGCTCATAGTCTTTGCACCAACTACATGAAGGTTTCATCATCATTTTCTTGCCTTTACAAGGTTTGCAGACATAATGTTGGCAGGTGGAGTTGGTGGGTGCGATAGGATCTTGTAGCAAATGTCCTAAGAGGGAAAAAGGAGGAAAGCAAAGATTTTAGTAAAATAAATATACAATTTCATACACTGAAGTTAAGATGAGATTATAAGTAATCTATTAAAATTAAGATGGGTTAAACTCACTAGACCAGATAACAAAAAAACGTTATCTTACAGGAAATGGAAAAATACTCAATAGTCCGCTTCACTTCTATGCCATATTCCCCATTCCTTTATCTCAAACCAGAATCTTCCTTGATTCTGTACTTCTCTCCCAAACAGTATGTTCTAGTCCACTTTCTTATCCTCCTCTCCAAAGGGTACAGAGATGTGAAAATCAGTCACCAAAAGCACAAAATTGGCTTAAAACCCTTAGAACCTAAACCAAACACAACACTATAATGCTACCATGTACTGGCAAAATCATACTGTTTATTTTGTATTAAACACTGGGAAAAAGATATGAATAAGAGACACTTAGTCCCTACCCTCATTAAACATAGTTTACGGGTATTAATCAGTACAGTCATCTTCATCCCCCCCGCCAAAAAAGTGTAACTCCAACCATTTTATTATATATACTAATTTAAAACTGAGAAGGCTGAAATGTTATGGTGAAAAAGAACTATGTTCATTTATCTAAAGAAAAAAAGGGAGTAATACATGATTAAGACTCAAATTCTCCTACAGAAAGTCAAAATGCAAGGACAAAGAATTATGTTTAAATGTATTAAAAAGGAAAAAAAGGGGCATACTACCAGACTCCCAATTCTTCTGACAAATTCAAAATGACCCTAGTCATAAACCGCAAGTATCCGAAGCAGAACATCACATAAAACTGAAAATGGTCTCCCAAATTATAAATGACCTGTGTAGATTATGTAACAGGAAAGAGAAAACAACTAGATCCACTCACTATTTCCACTCAACTCCACAAAGAAGCAATGGTTCTTGGTTCCAAATTCAGGACAAATAGTAATAAACTCAAAGTAGCACCTGTTTCTCATACAAAATTATGTAGTTAGTAAGACTCTGGCATGGAAAAGAAGATACCTCAGGCCACAGCCAAGTGAAATCAGCAAACTCTCTCCCTTAAAAGCAACTATAAACCTGCAAACTTTTGAGAAAATGAATCATTTTCATAATCAAAGATAAAACCATTTGATAAGCATTTATATGTTTGAAAAACTGCTCAATTTCAGGTAACAACAGTGAGAATCTGTGGTGGTCCAGTCTGGGGCTGCCCAGTTCTCCCCTTCCATTCAGTTCCATCAGTGTTACCCTGAAGACCAGAAGATGCTGTGACAGAAGGGTGCTTACTCCATTTAGTGCAGAGAATGATGCAGAGCCCCAGAAACATGATCACTGTAAGTGACTTCTCAGAGGCTAGCCAGCTGGAGAAGGCAAAAAGCTCAGTTCTTAACAGCCTGAGGTTACACAAGCCCACGTTAAACAGGCCACAAACAAGAAGACAATTTACCTCAAGTTATCTATAAATTCAATGCAATCTTTATGAAAATGCCAGTGTCTTTTTAAAGAAATTTACTGATTCTAAAATTCTTGTGGAATCAGAGGACCTAGTATAGCCAAAACAATTATTTAAAAAGAGCAGATTTGGAGAACTTATACTATCAAATTTCCAAATCATCTTTAAAGCTATAGTAACCAAAACAATGTGGCAATGGCAAAGGATAAACATACAAATCATATAGAACAAAGAGCACAGAAATTCTTAAATTTACAGCCTACTGATTGCTGTGATGTGTGCAGATAATTCAACAGGGAGAGTATTTTCCACATCACGTCGGACAATTTGATATCCAAATGCAAAACAACAACAACAACAACAACAAAAAAAAAACAAACAGGAAAAAAAACAACCAAAAACCCAACAACTACTTAGATCCTTACCTCACAATATGTACAAACATTAACTCAAAACAGATCGCAGACACCTTATATATAAGACCTAAAATTCTAGAAGAAAAACACAGGAGAAAATCATGACTTTGGGCCAGGCAAAGTGTTAGGTGTGACATCAATGCACAATCTGCAAAAAGGAAAAAGTTATAAAGTGGATTTCCACAAAATTAAAAATGTGTGCTTCAAAAGACACCATTAAGAAAACAATGGGTAGCTCAGCCAATTAAGCATCTGCTTTCAGCTCAGATCATGATCCCAGAGTCCTAGGATCAAGCTCTAAGTCAGGCTCCTTACTCAATGGGGAGTCTACTTCTCCCTCTTCCCTGGGCCTGCTCCTCTGCCTGCTTGTGCTTGCTATAAAATGAATAAATAAAATCTTTAAAAAGAAAAAAAGAAAGAAAGAAAGAAACTGAAAAAGATAATCCACAGTATGGGAAAAAATATTTGCAAATCACTTATCTGAAAAAGGGCTTATAACATGACATATTAAAAACACTTCCTACAAATCAATAAAAAGACAACTCAATTTTTAAAGTGGGCAAAAAAAAAAAAAACCCAATCAGTATGACAGAACACATTAATAGGAGAGACCAGAACCATATGGCCCTCTCAATTGATGCAGAAAAAGCATTTGACAAAATACAGCATCCTTTGCTGATTAAAACTCTTCAGAGTGTAAGGATAGAGGGAAATTCCTAAAATCCATCTACGAAAAGCCCACAGCGAAGATCATTCTCAATGGGGAAAAGCTGAGAGCCTTCCCTTCCCTTAAGATCAGGAACAATGACAAGGATGCCCACTCTCACCACTACTGTTCAGTACAGTACTAGAAGTCCTGGCAACAGCAATCAGACAACAAAAAGAAATAAAAGGTATTCAAACTGGTAAAGAAAAAGTCAAATTCTCTCTCTTTGCAGATGACATACTTTATATGGACAACCCAAAAGGCTCCACCCCCAAATTACTAGAACTCATACAGCAATTCAGTAATGTGGCAGGATACAAAATCAATGCACAGAAAATCAGTTGCTATCCTATACACTAACAATGTAATTGTAGAAAGAGAAATTAGGGAATCGATTCCATTTACAATAGCACCAAAAACCACAAGATACTTTGGAATAAACCTAACTGAGGAAGTAAAGGATCTATTTTCAAGAAACTACAGAACACTTATGATAGAAATTGAAGAAGACACAGAAAGACAGAAAAACATTCCATGCTCATGGATCAGAAAAATAAACATTGTTAAAATGTCTATGCTGCCCAGAGCAATCTATATTTTAAACACCATTTGGACCAAAGTACCAACAGCATTTTTCAAAGTGCTGGAACAAACAATCCTAAAATTTGTATGGAACCAGAAAAGACTCCAAATTGCCAAGGAAATGTTGAAAAAGAGAAACAAAGCTGGGGGCATCGCATTGCCTGATTTCAAGCTATATTATAAAGCTATGATCACGAAGACAGCAAGGTACTGGCACAAAAAAAGACACACAGGTCAGTGGAACAGAATAGAGAACCCATATGGACCATCAACTCTATGGTCACTAATCTTCAATAAAGCTGGAAAAAAACATCCAGTGGAAAAAAGACAGTCTCTTCAATAAATGATGTTGGGAAAACTGTACTGCTATATACAGAAGAATGAAACTCGATCATTCTCTTACACCATACACAAAGATAAACCCTAAATGAATAAAAGACCTCAACGTGAGACAGGAATCATCAAAATCCTAGAGGAGAACATGCAGGAAGTTACCTCTTTGCCATCAGCCACACCAACTTCTTTCAAGACCCATCTCCAAAGGCAAAGGAAACAAAAACAAAAATGAACTTTTTGGACTTCATCAAGATAAAAAGCTCTGCACAGCAGAAGGCACAGTCAACAAAACAAAGTAGCAACCCACGGAATGGGAGAGATATATGCAAATGACACTACAGATAAAGGGCTGGTACCTAAGATCTATAAAAAAATTTCTCAAACTCAACACCCAAAATCAGATAATCAAATCAAAAAATGGGCACAAGACATGATCAGACACTTTTCCAAAGAAGACATACGAATGGCTAACAGATACAAGAAAAAATGTTCAACATCATTAGCCATCAGGGAAATTCAAATCAAAACCACACTGAGATACCACCTTACACCCATCAGAATGGCAAAACTGACAAGGCAAGAAACAACAAATGATGGAGAGATTGTGGAGAAAGGGGAATCCTCTTACACTGTTAACGGGAATGCAAGCTGGTACAGCCACTTAGGAAAACAGTGTGGAGGTTCCTCAAAAAGTTGAAAACAGAACTACCCTCTGACCCAGCAACTGCACTGGGTATTTACCCCAAAGATACAGATGCAGTGAAAAGAAGGGGCACATGCACCCCAATGTTTACAGGAGCAATGTCCACAACAGCCAAACTGTGGAAGGAGCTCAAATGCCCTACAACAGACGAATGGATAAAGATGTGGCCCATATACACAATGGAATATTACTCGGCAATCAGAAAGGATGAATACCCGGTATCTGCATCAACATCAACGGAACTGGAGGAAATCATGCTAAGTGAAATAAGTCAAGCAGAGAAAGACAATTATCATATGGTTTCACTTATTTGTGGAACATAAGAAATAGCATGGAGGACATTAGGAGAAGGAAGGGAAAAAATGAAGGGGAGGGGAATCAGAAAGAGACAAACAATGAGAGACTATGGACTCCAGGAAACAAACTGAGGGTTTTAGAGGGAAAAGGGGTGGGCGGATGGGTTAGCCCAGTGATGGGTATTAAGGAAGGCATGTATTGCATGAAGCACTGGGTGTTATACACAAACAATGAATCATGGAACACTACGTCAAAAACTAATGATGTACTGTATGGTGACTAATGTAACATTGTAAGAGAAAAAAAATGTAAAAAGAAGTCCTAAAAGTACATATAAATGGCTTAGTATAGAGCTTATGTACTTTCAAGGGACTGAAACTATGTATTTCACCCGTTAAAAGCACTGGAAATATCTGAGAACCATCTAATCAGTTGGGTTTTATCATATTTCTTAGAATCCCTAATATGAATTATGATTTACAATGTGATATATCCTTAAAAAATCTTTTAAAAGTAAAAAAAAAAAGTGAAAATTAAAATCTTTATGATGGAAAAAAAAGTGAGCAAGAGATCTGAATAAACATTTCACCCAAAAAAAGGGTGTCTATGAAGCACGTGAAATATGCTCAATATCATTAAGGAAAGTAAAACTTTTACCACAGCTTACACACCTATTAGAATGAATAAATTCAAAATGGACAGTATACCAACAGCTGGCAAAGATGTGGAAAAACTGGAACCCTTCTGTATTACTGATGAGAATGTAAAACCATAGATCAGATTGGAAAGTTTGGCAGTTTCTTAAAAATAATTTCTTAAAGAGTTAAACATAAATTTACCATACAAACCAGAAATTCTGCTCCTAGGAGCAGGAGCTTTCATATCTCAAAGAGAAATGAAAATATATGTCCATATAAATTTATGTAAAATATGCATAGCTGCATTATTTAGAACAGACAAAAAACTGAAATCAATCCAAACGTCCACCAACCAGTGAGAAGATAAACAAAATGTAGTATATTTATACAATGGAATACTGTTCGGCTGTCAAAAGAACTACTGGTACATGCTACAATATGATTAACTTCATAAGTGTGCTAAATGAAAGAAGCCAGATGCAAAAGAGTACATTATTGGATTATTTCATTTATATAAAATGTCTAGAAATGACAGAAAAGCTGAACTAGTTATTGTCTAGGACGGGAACCAGGAGCAGGGATTAACTAAGTGGGTACAATGGAACTTTTAGCAGTGATGAAAATGTTCTAATACCGTAACAGGGTGACAGCTGCACAACTCTAAAATCTTAAAAAAAAAAAAAAAACGAACACCTTAGACACCAGTAGTTATGAAATCCAACCTTCTACCTAATATAGGAATTCTTAGAGTACCCTTGACTTTAAAGCAGGATGTAGGGGATATGAATATATAGATATGTTTATCTTAAAAGAAGCAGCACTTAAAAGAATAAAATGTAAGGTTAAACAATAACTATTGGGAAGGATAGACTAGACGAACGTAAAAAGGAAAAGACTCGGCTAGGACTATTCTGGGTTTAACTTGTTTTGTAGCTTTTAACTTTCAATCCTTGTAAGTATTTTTACATAATTATAAAATAAACTAAAAATTTTAAACAACCCCTAGGGGCACCTGGGTGGCTCAGTGGGTTGGGCATCTGCCTTTGCCTTGGGCCATGGTCTCAGGGTCCTGGAATCAAGTCCCAGGAAGCCCGCTTCTCCCTCAGTCTCTCCCCTGCTCCTGTTCTCCCTCTCTCTCTCTCAAATAGATAAAATCTTTTAAAAGATTAACAAATAAAAGAAACCCCTAAAAATGAAAAGCAAAGCAAGTAACCTTAATTTCATATCAAACTGTTGGTATAACCATTCAGAGATTAACTATTTTAAATAATTTTAAAACACAAGAAATTGACTGATCCTAGCATCCTAGTTTTGTTTTTTCAGTCATCACATTGGTGGTAGTAACATTGACAGTCACTATGAAGGTGATGATGTTTACTGTGGAATAAAGTAAATGCTGATGTCCTTAAGAATCTGGATTTTTTTAAAAAATAGGAACAAGGAAGTCATACGATAGAAAACACTAAGCAAAAAATCCTGTAGTTCTGAATTTCAACTGGATTTATCAGTATGTATTCATGTTTGCATCTTAAGTGTGCATATTTCATAGCGCAACACACTGAAAAAGCCTGGAAGCAAAGGACTAACCCCAGAAGCAATGAACTCAGATAATGGCACTGAAAAACAATTTCCTGTTCAAAGAATTCACAGCTTCTGAGACAAATCACTGATTCCAGATCTGTGACATAAATTAGACAAGATGAGTTTTGATTACATTGTTATAACGGAAAGTAAGGAAACTATCAAATATCGGGACTGTGTTAAAGGGACCTAGGAGCAAACCTGAAAAGGTTCCTGCTGGCCAAACATAAGAAAATTTGAGCATGCAACAGAATGCAGTAGATCTATAAAGTTCATCTCGGAGTTCATGGATGGTTGGAAGGGAGGAAAGGAAGAATAAAAAAAGGAAGGAAAATCCGTTTCAGGATGCCTCATTAGTTTGAAAAGCGGTAAATAAAGAGCAAGCTTCAACCGTTTATTCTGATTTAACTATATATAAATGATACCAAGTAACCCACAGATGAAAAGTTTCTCTTTACAGAAAAAAATGCAGCTAATAAATAAAACAATATAATTTGAATGTCATTTTATAATCCCTAATGATCTGCAAATTGTACAAGCTAAGTGATAAGGATTGCCTTCATTCTGTTACTGATCTTTTTTTCACCAGTCATTCCAAGCAAAACTTCCCCTAAACTACCAAGCATCTTAAAGAATTTTTACACTGTACACATCTTTGTATTTCTTGCTGAGGTATTAGGAGAGTATGCCTAATACTGAGAACTGGAGGCTACAAAAACTCCCACTTATTGATTCAAAAACTCCCACTTATTGATTCAAGACTTCACCATTACTGAGTTCTTAAGAATTTCCATCACCTGGCCTCAATACCTATTGGACTGCCCAACCATTCCCCAACACAAATATCCAAAACTTTAACCCACCGTTAGAGATATCTATACCAAACTTGTTTTGTGCACTCAGCTAACCATCTTAACTGTCAAAGGCTTCCCAAAGGGTTCTCTTTACACTTCATGATAAAGGCAGTTCCAGTGAAAGGAGGGAGAAAGTAAAAGATTCAGGGGTTTCTTAGAAGTGGTTGTCAGCCATGTATTTATCTACTGTACATCTGTCCCTAAGGAAACTCCTCCCAGCAAAATTAAGAAATGTTACGTAACAGTTTTAGAATTGTAAAAATACATCTTACCCTAGAAAATAAAATGGATGGGCAATGTGAGTCAAGGGGAAATGTGTCACTCATTCGCAGACTGTACTGTTAAAAACTGGGCAGTATTGAGGGAGAAATTTAATTAATTTTATATCATATTCCATATAGTTTCACATTCAAGTACCAAAAAAACTTGTTCAAAAAAAGGTATCTTCGGGCACCTGAGTGGCTGAGTCGATTGGGCAAATAGCTCTTGATTTCTGCTGAGGTCATTATCTCGGGGTTCTGGGATCAAGCCCTGCGAGGGGCTCCCCACTGGGCATGGAACCTATTTGGGATTCTCTCTCTCCCACTCTACCCACCAACAACCCCTTCCCCCGACCCTATGCGCACACTCACTCTCTCTCAAAAAAAAAGAAAAAGTCTCAGACTTCAGACTTTAAAAATGTTATCATTTGAGAGGCGCCAGAGTGGCTCAGTCAGTTCAACGTCTGCCTTTTGGCTCAGGTCATGATCTCAGGGTCCTGGGATCAAGCCCTGTGTATGTCAGGCTCTCTGCTCAACCAGGAGTCTGCTTCTCCCTCTTCCTCTATGTTCTCTCCCAAATAATAAAGTCTTTTAAAATAAATAAATAAATAGATAGATAAATAAATAATAAAATGTATAATTTATAACAAAATAATTTCTCACTGCATTACCTTGAATCCTTAGATTGCAATGTATCACACGAATTTCTTCCTTTACATAACACAAGCTGTCCTGTAACTAAATGAATTAGGATACTATGTGCCTTAAACAATTACTGATGCTATATTGACAAAAAGACTATAGACTAAATATTCATTTTTACTCCTCACCTAAAAAAGTTACTAATTTCCTTGTCTGTTCTCCCTCTTATTAACTTTTCCCATCCCCAATCAGCCAATTATAATTTGGAACCGAGTCTCAGTTTTAGATTACCCAACGGCAATTCCAGGAATAGGTAACTGTTAATAATTTACTAAGATACTTAATATCAGATTTTTTTAATGTTAATTTTATGAAACTTTTTATAATAAAATTTTCAAACAGAAGAAATGAGAAAATAGTATAATTATCCTCCGTATACATCACCCAGATTCAATAATTATCAAGACCATACTGTATTTGCTTCATCTACCCTTTTATTATGTATTTCAAACAAGTCCCAGACATCAACTCACCTCTATATATTCATCAGTATAAATCATTACAAAGTACATCCTCTTTTGTAACCCACAATGCCATTATCACACCTAAATCAACAATTTAAATAATATAAGCCATATTTAGCTTTAACTTTTAAAGGACTAGAGGGCGCCTGAGTGGCTCAGTTGGTTAAGCTGCTGCCTTCGGCTCCGGTCATGATCTCAGGGTCCTGGGATCGAGTCCCGAATTGGGCTCTCTGCTCAGCAGGAAGCCTGCTTCCTCCTCTCTCTGCCTGCCTCTCTGCCTACTTGTAATCTCTCTCTGTCAAATAAATAAATAAAATCTTTAAAAAAAAATAAAGGACTAGAAAAGGGCTTTAATTCACCCATCATAAACACATTTTATAAACTATACTTTTCTCAATAAACATACTTTTTAGCCACAGGATTTCCCCATTTTTAAATAGATTTAGCATAGATCATTCAAATAATTACAGTAATATACAAAGCTTGGGCACTTGGACCAGCTGCCATGCATTTTATCCCTATCACTGACAACAATCACTGACTGCGAGATTTACAAAGCAGCTTAAGTTTGAGAGAAAGACCCAAAGTGCCAAAACAAATAAGCAAATGAACCGTAACTAGGTCTCAAATCAGACTGCCCCTTCTCCATTTGAGAAAAACGCACTTCTCTATGTAAAACATGGTGATTCACAGACCTGTACCCCTGGGGATAAAAATACATTATATGTTTATTAAAAATAAATAAAATTACAAAAACAAAAACACACTTCTCCCTAGCATAAGCAAATAAGAATATCATTACTCTCTTAGCAAACTCTACATAACTGATCCCAATTTTTTAAAAAGCAACTGGCAATCCATTCACTTCAAAATACAAATGGTAAAAGTGGACATACTATAAATCTTATGTTGACATGTAGATTACCAAGTAAATTAGATCTTATATCCAAAAAAGATCTTTCTGCTTCTCCATTTTAACGGTGAAAGCATTTAACTCCACTAGTATTTTCATCACATTATTGGAGGAAATTAAGTGTAGGGGGTGTGGAGGGAGGACACAAGAAAAAGTAAAACTGATAATGACTCAAATGTTTAGCAAAATTTGTTAATGACTAAAACATTACCCTGTGAATACTGGAACTGGCAGTAATAATGATCATAAAATAAAATCTACAATGGCAAAAGCTACAACAGGTTAAATGTAACATAGATAAGTTAGACATAACAACAAAGGAACTGAAAAATCATTAATTCTCGTTTTAGAGTTTATATGGAAAAGAAATGATCCCAATGAAAGTAATTTCAGTAAAATGAAAACAATTAAAAAATAGAAAATGGTTTAAGAAATTAAACTATCTCAATGGCTTAATTTTTTGCATTTGACAAAAAAGGGATCTTGTAATTCTAAGTAAAATGGCATAGGCACATAAACAGCATTTATCAGGACCAAAACATTCTGTATTTACCACCATCCCCTCTCCAGAATTCCCACTCCTGGAAATGCTTCTATTATAGTAACAAAGACTGACTAATCAGTAACCTCAAATAATGCAAGTAATTTTACATAAATCTTACTTGTATCTGAGAGGACACCTGAGGATCAGGAAAATTAGCCAAGACTCACCTCAACAACATCCTGAAATACCACTATTGGAAAGTAAAAAATGCACACAGGCAGGCCATGGTTAATAACTAAAACCATCATAACAGTTTTCTAAGAAGCATTCTTGGAAATTAGAGTATTAAACACTCAAAGAATCCACAGGGACATACAAATTCCACAAATACTTAAATAGTTACATACATATACAGATATATAGAAAAATATCTGGTCCATGGGGCGCTTGGGTGGCTCAGTGGGTTAAGCGTCTGCTTTCGGCTCGGGTAATGATCTCAGGTCCTGGGATGGAGCCCCACATCAGGCTCTCTCTGCTCAGCGGGGAGCCTGCTTCCCCCCCCTACTCCTGCCTGCCTCTCTGCCTACTTGTGATCTCTGTCAAATAAGTAAGTAAAATCTTTAAAAAAAAAAAATTTTTTTTAATTAAAAAAAAAGAAAAGAAAAGAAAAATATCTGGTTGGGGGCGGGGGAGGAGAGGAGGGACAACCAACCTTTGTAATCTCTCAACCAGTTTCACTGAAATAATGAAAAAGGAAAAAAAAAATCACAGAACCCATCAGATGTAAAGTATGTGGCATCCTACAAAAGGACGTAGTTTTCTGCTTCTGCCGATAATGCAAGCTACATAAAAAAGAAATGGTATCATAAAAGATACATTCCTCTGTATTAATTAAGTGTGTTTCCACATCAACCTAAATTTCCTTCCCCACAAATGGACCCATATCAAAACTAATCAGAAAATAAAAAGCGATCAGAAAATCGTACCAAAGTTCTAAGAAAGGGAAGAAAGTAATAATTGACAAAACTTTACTTGCTAAAATGGAATTATATTCCATGAGAGTTTTTTAAAATCATTACTAAAGAAAATAGTACTAACTCGTTATCTCAAAATACTCCAAAAAAGCAGAGCTCTTCAGTAGGAAGTTTTCTAGGTTCACTTTTTGTTACTGACTCTAAAATCATATTTGAATACAATAATGTACTTTTCATCAGCTATTCCTTTCCAAATGGCCCAGAAACTTCACTGATCACCTTAAGTTTGTCTACAGTTATATATACGGGAAGAATTACTGACAAAGGGGGAAGGGGAGGGAAGCTTTTAAAAGCAAGAAGAGGGGGCACCTGGGTGGCTCAGTGGGTTAAAGGCTCTGCCTTCGGCTTGGGTCGTGATCCCGGGGTCCTGGGATCGAGCCCCGGATCAGGCTCTCTGCTCAGTGGGGAGGAGCCTGCTTCCTCCTCTCTCTGCCTGCCTCTTTGCCTACTTGTGACCTCTGTCTGTCAAATAAATAAATAAAATCTTTTAGAAAAAAAAAGATAGAAGCAAGAAGAGGGATGCCTGGGTGGCTCAGTTGGTAAAGAATCTGCCTTCAGGCAAAAATGAACTATTGGGATTTCATCAAGATCAAAAGCTTCTGCACAGCAAAGAAAACAGTTAACAAAACCAAAAGACAACTGACAGAATGGGAGAAGATATTTGCAAACGGCATATCAGATAAAGGGCTAGTGTCCAAAATCCATAAAGAACTTAGCAAACTCAACACCCAAAGAACAAATAATCCAATCAAGAAATGGGCAGAAGACATGAACAGACATTTCTGCAAAGAAGACATCCAGATGGCCAACAGACACATGAAAAAGTGCTCCATATCACTTGGCATCAGGGAAATACAAATCAAAACCACAATGAGATATCACCTCACACCAGTCAGAATGGTTAAAATTAACAAGTCAGGAAATGACAGATGCTGGTGAGGATGTGGAGAAAGGGGAACCCTCCTACACTGTTGGCGGGAATGCAAGCTGGTGCAACCACTCTGGAAAACAGCATGGAGGTTCCTCAAAATGTTTAAAATAGAACTACCCTACAACCCCGCAATTGCACTACTGGGTATTTACCCTAAAGATACAAACGTAGTGATCAGAAGGGGCACATGCACTCGAATGTTTGTAGCAGCAATGGATAAAGAAAATGTGGTATATATACACAATGGAATACTCTGCAGCCATCAAAAGAAGTGAAATCTTGCCATTTGCGACGACGTGGATGGAACTAGAGGGTATCATGCTTAGCGAAATAAGTCAAGCGGAGAAAGACAACTATCATATGATCTCCCTGAATTGAGAAAGTGGAGATGGAACATGGGGGGTTAAGGGGGTAGGAGAATAATAAATGAAACAAGATGGGATTGGGAGGGAGACAAACCATAAGAGACTCTTAATCTCACTAAAAAACTGATGGTTGTTTGGGGGAGGGGGGTTGGGAGAAGGGGAGTGGGGTTATGGTCACTGGGGAGGGTACGTGCTTTGGTGAGTGCTGTGAGGTGTGTAAACCTGGCGATTCACAGACCTGTACCCCTGGGGATAAAAAATATATGACTATTTAAAAAAAAAAAAAATCTGCCTTCAACTCTGGTTATGATCCCAGGGTCCTGTGATGAGTTCCATATCAGGCTCTCTGTTCAATGGGGAGCCTGCTTCTCTCTCCACCTGCCCCTCCCCCAGGTTGTGCACACGCTCTCCCCACCCATGCCCCCTGACAAATAAATCAAATCTTTTTCTTTTTTTTTTTTAAAGAATGAGGGAAAGAGCAAACACAAACAGGAGGAGCACCAAAGGGAGAGGAAGCAGGCTACCTGCAGAACAGAGAGCCCAATGTGGGGCTTGATTGATCCCAGGACCTTGGGATCATGACCCAAGCTGAAGGCAGACACTTAACCAACTGAGCTGCCCTGACACCCCAATAAATAAACTCTTTAATAAATAAATTAAATAAGAGCAGTAAGAATACTGATGCCAGCCAAATCACATTGCTCCGAAGCTCTTGGATCCAAGAAAGGACGGTAACTTATAGCAATGACAAAATATCTGACTGATGACAGGTACACACTTGAATTTGAAAAGGCACTCTCAAATGTTGCAGACAGAAAATCAAGTAAGTATTCTGCTTAGGAATGCAGTCTTGGATTCTGCTGGACACATCCTTCCTGAACCATAAGGGCAAGATTTTTGTATGAAGGCTCAATCCAGGATGCCTGGGTGGCTCAGTCGTTAAGCATCTGCCTTTGGCTCAGGTCATAATCCCAGGGTCCTGGGATCGAGCCCCATGTCAGGCTCTCTGCTCAGTGGGAAGCCTGCTTCTCCCTCTCCCCTTGCTTGTGTTCCCTCTCTCACTGTGTCAATGTCAAATAAAAAAATAAAATCTTTAAAAAATTATTATAAAAAAAGACTCAATCCAACCATATTTATTTCAAATATACTTTATAGTGTATTTGTATATTCCATTCTCTACAGCATGACCAAAAAAGGGGGGAAAGAATGTGTCCATAAAATATTCTCAAGAAAAAAAACAATGAAAACATGAGTTTGATCTGGAAAGGGGGGGGTCAACTTTTAATTTACAAAAGGCAATAAAAAAAAAGAGAGCAGAAACACTAGCAATGAATGATACAGGGTGGGGAAGGAAGCTAACTAAATGCCAAGATTATTCAACATGTTTAAGGAAGTATTCATTCCTATTTTTGCTACATCCTAAAACATGTCCCAATGATCAATTTTTTTCTGTATGTTTGGCACTATAAAATTAAATTTCTTTGTATCATATTATCACATGATTCTATCAACATTTGCCTGGTATGTCTCAGAAAAATGAAAAATTAATAATGTTAATCCTGTAAAGTCTAGGAAATCCATTACATATCAAAAGAAATTTTATTCTTTTTAAAGATTTCATTTTTGCTAGAGAGAGAGCACGTGAGCAGTGGGGAGGCCAGAGGGAAAAGCAGGGAGCTCCGTGAGGAACTCAATCCCAGGATCCTGGGATCATAACCAGAGGGGAAGGCAGACACTTAACTGACTGAGCCACCCAGGCTGCGCCCTCAAAAGAAATTTTAAAGTTCATCAGTAATTTTTCATCAAAAATTTTAAAGTTCACCTCCTTGAAGTTTACCTGGGGCACACTTAGGACTACCACAGCAGAGAAAGGAAGTAGCAGAGGAAGAACAAGTTAGGCTGGGATACAATCACAACAAAGACCTCAGAAGACACCACTGGAAGCTGTGAGTGAAGCTAGGAACTAGGAACATTGGGGCAAGGGAGCCAGGTCTTTAATGGACTAGTCTTTAGATGCACGCTACTCCCAAGAAGGGTTGTGAGCTTGGCTTGGCTCTCTTCAAGCCAAGGGCAATTGAAAGGGACCTTTGGGAGCAACACTCCCCATAATTAAGAGAATGAAGTCCTTCAATCCTGAAGTGGGGATTTGGGTAATGCATACCTGGCATCCACTATAATAGTTAATTCTGTAACTGTACAAATCTCATCAATTTTGAGTTTTAAAAAATGTAATGAATAACAATGAAGTGCCATTAAAATTGACTTGGTCCTCCATTTCTTAAAGCTAAAAAATGACTAAATACCTAAGTTCCTTCCAGCTCTAAAATTCGATGATTCTAAGATTTTACAGCAAGATTTATAAGAGTGCATCAAAAGTCTTACAGTTGGATATCGGTAATTGTTGAGGTGATAAGTATATTAAAGTCCTATTTTATACACTGAAATTTTCTGTATGTTACAAAATAAAATCCAATAAATACTTGGCATGTTTCCCCTTCCCCTCATATTTTCAAAATACCACAGGCTTTAATACTTAAATATTCTCCCCCTTTCTCCACCTCCTGTTCTCCCCACATCCACTCCCCCTGCAACACACACACACACACACACACACACACACACACCCTTTTCTTCTTTCTTCTCCCATCCTCTACTGCCTCTGGCTCCAATCCTTTCAGTTACCCACCTAACTGTATTCAACATACCTTCTCACTTCCACCTTCAACCTTCCTTCCCTATAACAATTTACCCTCCAATTATTCATACACTAAATTATTTTTCCCTAGATTTCGTCTTTTAATAGAAGGAAAAATTGCTAATCCCAAACCAACGTGCATTTCTGGTTGATCACTCTTCCTTAAAATGCTCTCTTCCCTTTTCCCCCAACACTTGTCTCCTCCACCTCTTTTACATCCTCTTCCTCTGTCTTCTCCTTAATTTCAGGATTCCCCATGTTTCTGTATTAAGATTGATCATTCTTACTCCATTCCAGTATTCCACAGTAATCTTGGGTCACAGACCCCTTTGAGAATCCAATTATACATATATGCAAAGACACAAACTGTTGCACAGAATTTCATGGGATCATGAACCTTTTTTAAAGATATAACACCCCCAATTAAAAGTTGTGCCATACATTCCTTCCAGACTGATTTGCACATAAATTGGTACAATTACCACTCGTAAACTGGTGACTTCTGAATCTTTACATGCAGCTCTAATCTTCTCTGCTGACCCCAGACCCACATATCTAACTGCCCACTAGGAATTTCATGTCTCCTTTGATTACTCACAGACAACTAAAACTTAACATGAGCAAATATAAACATACTTCCCCTAAACCCTCACCTAAAAACCTGCTTCTCCTCCTGCATCCTTATTCTCTTGGATACTGACATTATTTACCCAGAAATCAAACCACATAAGCTTGAAACCATCTAGACTCTTCACCAGAATTCCACATTCAATCTCCAGAGTCTCAATGCATATAGTTTCTAAGTCACCCTTCAAGTTTTATTCCAATGACTACTGCCTTAGTTGAACCCTGATCATTCCTCACCCCAAACACTGCAAGTTTTCTAACTATCTCTTCCTGCCTCAACTTCATCTGCTCCAATCAGTCCACCCTCCACACTATCACCAAATAATCTTTCTAAAACACAAATCTGATTATGTCTTTCTTCTTTTCAAAACCCCTCATGAAGGCATAAACACTGCCAAACACACAAACACACCACTCACCACTCACCTTCAAGCAGCCTTTAAAATCCAGTCTTTGGAATGACATAAAAGGCCTTTCAGAATGTCACCTCCACCTAACCTCCCCATACCATTAAGCTTTCTCCATACCCCATTCCATTCCATTTCATACAAACTTCATACTCCATTCTCACCTACCACTGACCATTCCAAAACACGCAATGCTTACTCATTCCTCTGTTTAGTGCTCTTCCTAGAACATTCCTTCTTCCTTCCTTGAAGAATAAACTATTCTTTTAAGAATTCCTCAAATATGACCTCCAAGAGGAAGCCTTCCTCAACCCTTACCCCACAGTTTGTTCAAAAAGCACTTATCACATTCTCCTATTACAGCACTTATCACATTATATTGTCACCATTCAGGGGGTCTCACTCACTCAAGGCCAGAAACTTATTTATCTCTTTATCTTTAAACCACTGTTGGCACATAAGCAAGCACCTAATAAATGTAAAATGAATGAATCACAAAAAGTACATTAGAGGAATGCCTGGGTGGCTCAGTGGGTTAAAGCCTCTGCCTTTGGCTTAGGTTATGATCCCAGGGCCCTGGGATCGAGCCCCTCATCAGGCTCTCTGCTCAGTGGGGAGCCTGCTTTGCTTCCTCCTCTCTCTCTGTCTCTCCACCTACTTGTGATCTCTCTGTCAAATAAATAAATAAAATCTTTTTTTTTTTAAAAAAAAAAAGCACATTCGAGTTGAGAGTGACCTTGGAAATCAACTTGCTTCGCTTTAACCAAGACAGACTTTCATAAGATTACATAGCTTGTTACTGGCAGTAAGGAATAGAAACAGAATCTATTGATTCCCAACCTAGAGTTCTTTGTACGGATCCAGCACCATCCCTATTTCTGCTAATAAGTCCACAGCATCCATAAAGACAATTTCAGTTTCCTTCCATTTATCAGAAAGAATGATCACTGAAATTGGGCCATAGCAATCAATAATTAACCATAAGATGTAAAACCTTTTGGGGAAAAGAAGAAACAGGAATGGGTACTGGCAATAATGGGGAGGAGAGGGGAGCCAAGGAAAGGCAAAGGCAGGATGGATGCTCAACATATTTTGTGAGGGTCAGGAAATCCTTACCGCACAGAAACTGGAGCTCCAAGAGTCCTGCCTGGATTCTCTATACACCAAATTCAGTATCTAAAGTTAATCTTAAATGTTCCAAGTAAACACATAAGCTATATAAAACATTGTACTATCTTCTCTGTAAAGAGATTCCAACGAAAAAGCTCAGCCTATTACATACTGGTCTAAGAATTTACAGCATTAGAAACCTTAACTGACAATTCTATGTATATATTAAATGTGTGAATATGTGTAGCATGTATGTACAAAATAAGTAAATATATATGTATTAAATTCCTAGAATTAGGATGAGATGGTTTAGCCTAGATTCAGTCTCCAAAAGCAGTATCAAGGTACATGTAGGGTGAGAGGATATACTTCTCCCATTGTCAAAAGTCTGACAGAGGGCAACAATAAATCCTTCCATAATTCAACCCACAGATTTAAATATCTTAAATACTCCATTCCCTACCTTTTCCAAATGAAGAGTTAACTTTTTAGGCTATTTTCAGTCAAGAAAGCATTTCCCTTTCCTCAATCATTTAAGCAAATAATTTCTGAGGCCCAGCTATACTGCCAAGCACTGTGCCAGAGCCCACCACTCCCATTTAAAAAAGGATTCTCAAACCTTTTTTACATCTCTGAATTACAGCACCAAAATTACACCCAAAATTAAAGATGTAAAATATGTTTTCAAACAATAACTAGAAAGATATCTCCTAGATATATACAAGAAAATAATCTTTGAATTCAGTTAAGGACAAAAACAACACTACAAAAAGATCATATGTATCACTTAGCAATGAGCACAAGGGCATGAACTGTTCTGAACAATTACACTTTTTTTTTTTAAAGAGTTTTCCTATTTTCAGTACAGATTCATTTATCAGAGAGAGCACACACAAGCAGTGGGAGTGGCAGGCAGAGAAGCAGGATCCCTGCTGAGCAAGGAGCCTGCTGCAGAACTCAATCCCAGGACCCTGGGATCATGACCTAAGAGAAAGGCATATACTCAACTGACTGAGCCACCCAGGCATCCCTACAACTGTTCTTTTTTTTTTTTTTTTAATAGATTTTTTTTTTAATTTATTTATTTGACAGAGAGAAATCACAAGTAGATGGAGAGGCAGGCAGAGAGAGAGAGAGGGAAGCAGGCTCCTTGCTGAGCAGAGAGCCCGATGCGGGACTCGATCCCAGGACCCTGAGATCATGACCTGAGCTGAAGGCAGCGGCTTAACCCACTGAGCCACCCAGGCGCCCCCTACAACTGTTCTTAAAAAGCCTGTTTTTAGTCTTGCAAAAAACCAGCACCAAATACAGTTTTTGCAGGCATACGATGAAGTCTAAACCTCTTAAAAATCTTTTCATTAGGCAAAATTCATGAGCATGAGTGCCACTATAAAGAATAATGAGCTCAAGTCAAAGAGAGATGAATTTGAGATCAGAGAAAAACATCTAAGAAGCTGTTGTTGGTGCTAAGAAGACAGGACCACTTTCCTTAGTATAGATTTTTAATCCAGGTCTTTAAATTTTTTATTGAACATCACTTAAATATGTTCCCTTAAACTTCCACATATTTATTTTAGTAGTAAACGAAAAAGCAAATATATGCCCCAAAATAGCAATACGTCCAATGACAAATGAAGGTTTCAAAGAAATTCTTAGTTCTCTCAGTATTTAAGCTGCTACATTCTAGATCACCATCAGCCCCCTTGTAGGAGAGAAAAATATGCATTTTAATAAAAAAAATAAGGAAGGAAATAATGACAGATATGCAGAAGTCACTAAAAAATGGTGATACAGAATGGAGTATCTTGGCCACTTGACCAAGTAAGTAATTATTTAAAAATTCATTGTACCAATTACATCATTTTAAGTAACTAAAGTAGTACTACAATGATACCAGTGACAGCTAAACATGAATGCCAGGGAAATGATGGGTTGAAAAAACACAAATTCTATTTTCAGTTTGAGAAAAGGAATACAATTAGTTTGCTGTGAAATGAAAATTAACAGTTAAACCTGCAATTTTAAAAGTATGAATGTTACTCAAGCTATTATGCTGTTTACTAAACTTCTGAGTTTACTTCAGTTTCTTCACTTTAATGTCTTTGGTTAACCTAAAACTATGAAAAATACTTCCTGATGCTCTTAGTGATGTCATAGTTTATACAAGGTAAGCTTCACCAGTCAACTACTATTACAAACTAAAAAAAACCAAACACACCAGATTATTAAATGAATGATATATAACCACTCAGAACCACAACACAGCCATAAACTCAAGTCATACCTCATTTCATATTCTAATAAGATTTAAAAGAGAAAGTCAGAAGTCATTTATCTTAATAATTATTTACGGGAGACTTTTATAGTGTTTTGTGGTTACAGAGCACTTTTGTAATATTCCATTAATTTCATATTTTAGCAAAGCAATATTGGTCTCACATTAAATTATTACCAGTAAGATAATACAGGCTAGTCAGTCACAATTAAGTTGAACAACCTAACATTAATCAAATTAATCAATATAAATTCAGTTCAGATTTCCAAAACTAGTGTTCCATTTAATCAGAAGGCATAAACTAGTTTGTCTTTATGTTCTCTTGGAGTCATCCCAAAACACATTCGTGTCTTAAAACTGAATACTATCAAGAAACTTGCTTATTAACACAGCATTGCTTACATTTATTGGCACACATTCTTTTTTTTAAAGTCCATAAATAAATAAGTAAGTAAGTAAGTAAAAATCTTTTAAAACAAAATTGAAGTGCTCCTGGCATGAGGAGTATTCCAAGACATCACTACTATCATCCTAAGGTAAATACTAAATCACCTATGTGTCTCCTCCAGAATTTCTGAAGAAACTTCCAGGAATGTACATTTTTAAAAACCTTCTCATGTAATTCTAATGCACAACAGAATTAGAATTAGGAACCACTAAAGATACTTTCCACCTTTTTTGCCTTGATGCCATATTTCACAGTAACAAGAACTCCTGGGTGTTTCTTCTAATCATTTAAGTGGGAAATGTGATGAAATAATTTTTTTTTTAATATTTATTTACTTGAGAGAGAGAGTAAAAGAGGGAGGATGAGAGAGGGGAGAGGGTCAGAGAGAGAAGCAGACTCCCTGCCAAGCAGGGAGCCCTACGGGCAACTCGACCCGGGACTCCGGGATCATGACCTGAGACAAAGGCAGTCGCTTAACCATCTGAGCCACCCCGGCACCCCTGTGATGAAATAATTTTAAGAAAAAAATTAATCAGCATTTTATTAAAGATTATACTATAAAATTCATACTAATAAAGTCTACAAATTATGACTTCTAACTAACAAGGACTTCTAACTAATAAGATACTAACGTATTTTATTAAAATTATGCTAAAAATGGATTTTGGTGACTACTCTAAAATGATGTTATGTTATTTGTAAACTCATGAATGCTAAAATAGAGTTAAAAACAGGAATGCAACTTAGTGTTTGGAATTCTTGTATTTTTGAGTTTAGAAGACAGCTGGGAGGCCAAGACAGCTTGACTTCTCCAGAGTACAGGGAAAGAGGACTAGAGATATATAGGTCTCTTTTTTCTAAATTCCAATTAGTTAACATAAAGTGAAACATTAGTCTCAGGTGTATAATACAGTGATTCAAAACTTTCATACATTATCCGGTGCTCATCCTAAGTGCATTCATTAATCCCCATCACCTATTTAACCCATCCTGCCACCCACCTCCATGCTGGTAACCATCAGTTTATTCTCTATAGTTAAGTTACACATCTGAGGGTGCCTGGGTGGCTCAGTGGGTTAAAGCCTTTGCCTTCAGCTCAGGTCAAGATCCCAGAGTCCTGGGATGGAGCCCCAGGCTCTCTGCTCAGTGGGGAGCCTGCTTCCCCCTCTCTTTCTTTGCCTGCCTCTCTGCCTACTTGTGATCCCTGCCTGTCAAATAAATAAATAAAATCTTAAAAAAAAAAAAAAAAAAAAAGAGTTACACATCTCTTTCAAGTCTTCCACAAAGGGGTAGTAATTAGCACATGTGTATGAGAAAACTATCTCAGGCTGAAGAACGAACCTCCAGAAAGGAGCAAAGAGAACAATCACTATAACGTAGAAGCAGTACCTATTCCCACCATTAAGAGTAAGAAAACTCCCAATTCACAAGGGATGAATCAGACAGAGTAATCAGAAGGTTCTTGCCTTAGTAGTATGAAAAAATTAGCCCCAAAAGGCAGTTCTGGTCCCACCCAACAAAAGCTTAAAAACAAGCCTCAAGAGGATCAAACTCTTCCCAAGTAATTTAACCTTATCCCAAGAACAAAGAATACTTATATTACAAAAATATCCATCAACAAGGTAAAATATTAACAAGATAAAATTTACAGTATCTGGCTTTGAATCAAAATTAACTAGGCATGCAAAAAAAAGCAGGAAATTTGACCCATAATGAGCAGAAAAATCAGTGAACAGCTAACACAGAAGGGACAGATGACAGAATTAGTAGAGCAGAACATTAAAAATTAAACTTATTTTAACCATATTCCATATATTCAAAATTGTTGTATGCACCTAAAAAGAGAGCTTCAAAACACATGAAACAAAAACTAATAGAACTCCAAAGACAAACTGATAAATCCATAATAAGAGGTTTCAACACTTCTCAAAAACTGACAAACAGAGAATCAGCAAGAATAGAGAAGATATGGGGCACTGGGTGGCTCAGTCAGTTGAGCATCTCGTCTCCCTTTGGCTCGGTTGTGATGGGGGGGGAAATCCTGGAATTGAGCCATGCATCGGGTTCCCTGCTGGGTGGAGCACCTGCTTCTCCCTCCCCCTCTGCCTGCTTCTCCCCGTGCTTGTGGCTCTCCTCTCTAATAAATAAATAAAATCTTAAAAAAAAAAAAAAAAGAAAAGAAAAGAAAAGAATAGAGATTTGGACAACACTATCAATAACTTGTGAAGATGTCTTAGTTGACCAGAAATACCATGAACCAACAAATGTTCTCTGACTGCGTAACAAGATAAAGCAATCTTGGGGCACCTGGGTGGCTCAGTAATTAAGCATCTGCCTTCAGATGGGTCATGATCCCTGGGTCCTGGGATCAGGTCCCGCATCGGGCTCTCTGCTTGGCAAGAAGTCTGCTTCCCCCCCTCCCACTCCCCCTCCTTGTGTTCCCTCTCTCGTGCTCTCTCTGTCAAATAAATAAGGAATTTTTTAAAAAAGATAACACAATCTTGATTCTGATTCAGGTAAGGTTTTATAAAGTAATTCAAAATCCAAATAACATTAGAATTCTGTGGCTCAAGCTAGATAGTGTCTAGGACATAAGAGACCTCATAAAACCTTCCATTCCTGAGAATTACAGATCCAAATACCTATGGGGGCAAGGATGCTAAGTTTAAAAAATAAGTAAATGTGACCAAGGTTAGGTGGGAACAAGGGTTATCTGGAGAGGGCATATCTCTACCCCTAAGACAAACCTCCTCTCATCTATAGCCAGTGATGCCATGCCACAAGGGAATATAGATCCATTATTGCCAGACCTTACAATTTTCCAGGAAGTACCCTAAATTTGGATGTTTACATGAACTCCAGATTTGAGAACACTGACCACCAACACAGTAAATTTGTAACCAAGCCAAAAAAAAAGTCCAGGACCCACATTCAAAAACAAGTATCTGCTCTCATCTAACGTCTTCAACTTCCAAATGAAACAAAAAGAAATCAACTTATTTATCCAAATTGAGAAAATAGATAATCCCACCGGACCATAATGGGCATGGACACAAAAGTCCACACTTAGAAGAAACTGAAACCAGGATGCTCCCAAGACAGGTAACTTTGTGATGTTTACCTTCTCAGGAAAGACATGAAAACAGTTCTTCCAATAGCTGAAGGTTAAAATTTTATCAAAGGCTTCCTGAATTGTTCCAGAGAACAAAAAAAAAAAATCAGGGGGAGACGATTGCAGAGGCGACTTGGGCAAAATGGAAGCAAGAACTTTCTAAAAACAAAGTTCTTTTTAAAAAGTTGTCAAAGAGGGGCACCTGGGTGGCTCAGTGGGTTAAAGCCTTTGCCTTCGGCTCAGGTCATGATCCTAGGATCCTGGGATCGAGCCCCACATCAGGCTCTCTCCTCCATGAGGAGTCTGCTTCCTCCTCTCTCTCTTTCTGCCTGCCTCTCTGCCTACTTGTGATCTCTGTCAAATAAATAAATAAAATCTTTAAAAAAAAAAAAAAAAGTTGTCAAAGATTCAGTTATTTTGTAGAGTAGAATTTAATTTAGCACTCTATCCTAGAAGTATTCCGGAAAAGGCTTGGATAAACTTTCAAGAATATTACAGAAAAGATTATTTGATGTGAAAAAAATGGCTCCTCGATTTATGGTCCTTTCTGCCTAAAGCTTCATAAATTCTCCTCATAAAGAATAACTTAGTATTATCTTCATTGTAAGACCTATGTAAAAACTGAGCTGGCAAGCTTACTGACACCATAAAGGGATACCTGACACAGCCTCAGCTTCTGATAGATAAGACTATGTTCAGTGACAGGCCAGAGAACCAACTGATTAACTATAGAGGGTATTCAGAAAATTACAAGGATGCCCGAATTAGAATGCTCCCTTCTGATCCTGGATTTCTGTATTAAACGTGCCCAGAGTCCCAAATTTCAGAACATGTGATAGATATTTAAACTTCAAAGAAATGATATGTAGCAGGATTGACAGAAGTTCAAAAGCCCTTAGGTTATACACTGGACCATCCACCCCCACTTTACATGCACCTTTAACTGTTACATAAGAATTTCAAAACTATTCAACTTTGCCAGAAAATTTCCAAATTTGAGACCAGACAGCATTTTAAGTGCACTTTTTCTATGGATTATAATCATAAAGAAAGCAGACAAATGCTGACAAACAACTAAAGTCAGCAAACAAAATATACTAGCTAGATTAAAACAACTTGAGAAAGCAAGATATTGTAACTCTGCAAAGATTCGAGTACAAAAGCAGTGAATGAAAATAATTCTGCTAAGCAACCTCTTCGACCTCAGCCACAGCAACTTCCTAGAAACATCAGGAAGCAAGGGCAAAAATGAACTACTGGGACTTCATCAGGATAAAAAGTTTTTGCACAAAACAAGGAAAAGGTCAACAAAACCAAAAGACAACGGACAGAATGGGAGAAGATACTTGCAAAATGACATATCAGATAAAGGACTAGTATCCAAAATCTATAAAAAACTTACCAAACTCAACACCCAAAAAATAAACAATCCAATCAAAAAATGGGCACAAGACATGAACAGACATTTCTATTTCTGCAAAGACAACATTCAAATGGCCAAAAGACAGATGAAAAAGCACTCAACATCACTCGGCATCGGTGAAATACAAATCAAAACCTCAGTGAGCTACCACTTCACACCAGTCAGAATGGATAAAATAACAAATCAGGAAATGACAGATGTTGGCAAGGATGTGGGGAAAGGAGAACCCTCCTTCACTGCTGGTGGGAATACAAGCAGGTATAGTCACTCTGGAAAACAGTATGGAGGTTCCTCAAGAAGTTGAAAATAGAGCTACCCCAGGACCTAGCAATTGCATTACTGGATATTTACCCCAAAGACACAAATGTAATGTTCCAAAAGGGCATGTGCACCCCAGTGTTTATAGCAACAATGTCCACAATAGCCAAACTATGGAAAGAGCCTAGATGTCCATCAACAAATGTATAGATAAAGAAGATGTGGTAATATACATAAACACTGGAATACTATGCAGCCATCAAAAGTGGAAATCTTGCCATTTGCAACAACATGGATGGAACTAGAGGACATTATGCTAAGTGAAATAAGTCAAAGAAAGACAATTATTATATAATCTCACTGATATGTGGAATCTGTTAAACAAGGGGAAATAAGAAACATAAGGGAAGAGAGGAAAAAATGAAACAAGATGAAATCAGAGAGGGAAACACACCATTAGAGACTCTTAATCTCAGGAAACAAACTTGAGCGTGGCTAGAGTGGAGTGGGTGGGAGGGATGGGTGGCAAGGCGATGGGACACTGGGGAGGATATGTGCTATGGTGAGCACTATGAATTGTGTAAGACTGACGAATCATTGACCTGTATCCCTGAAACAAATAATACATTATATGTTAATTTAAAAAAAGAAAATAATTCTGCTAAAATATTATGGACAGAGTCAGATCAAGAAAAAGTAAGAAAAATGGCCAGATATATAGTAATTAAGGTAAAAATTTATCTAAGCTAATTTCCTGATATGAGGACAAAAAATTAATCTTCAAAAGAAATGTCAGAGTAATAGAAATCAAATGGTAAGAAGTCAAAGGTCACTACTGGACACAGAAAAATATGAGAAATCAGAATAAGATTTTGAAATATCACTTTTTTTTTTTAAAGATTTTATTTATTTATTTGACAGAGAGAGACTACATGTAGGCAGAGAGGCAGGCAGAGAGAGAGAGGAGGAAGCAGGCTCCCTGCTGAGCAGAGAATCCGACACAGGACTCGATCCCAGGACCCCGGGATCATGACCTGAGCTGAAGGCAGCGCGGCTTAACCCACTGAGCTACCCAGGCGCCTCGAAAAATCACTATTTAAAATAAAAAATAAAATAGAGAAAGTACACCGCAACTCACAAAACCTCAAATTATATACAAAAGTGTGAATATAAATATATATAAAATATATATATATGTATCATATATAAAAGTAGCCAAGTGGACTCTGAGAGAAGCCAATATAATGACATTAGCCAATTACTGATGGCAAGCTATGCATGCACAAAGCAAACAAAGAATAGAAAGAAAGGAGATCTGGATGTTTCAGTTAAATTGAGAATGAAAACCACAACCCCAAAGTGCAGAAGGTATGTTGTTTTACTACATCAAACACTATATAAAATTATTATAAAATCAAAGTTTCCAGGGAAGAGCATAAAATAAAAAGACAGTAAAATAGATATAAAATAGATAGTATTTTTGTCATTTTCTAATTTCCAGTATTTCTTTATAACCCCAATTCCCAGGGGGTATCACATTATTCAACACTGTCTCATTCTTCTAAGGCCCACACCTGACTCACCTCTAATTCCAATCTTACCTGCAACCTCTCCGAAGCACATGGATCTCTCCCAAAATCCAATAGCAAACTGCTGAATCCCTGAAGAGTATTTTAATTGGACTGTTCTTAAATTACTTCAAACCTGCCTATTTAAATATTTCATGTCCCTCCAAAATCAACACCCTTCCTTACTTCACTTCTGTTATGTAACTAGGTTCTCTGACTCCTTCAATCTTTTCCAAGCATCTGTATTAAACTTAAACTGCCAGGTTTTTGTCAGTTCTTCAATAAAATTCAGTACATTTCATCAGGTGTATGTGAAAACACTGTGCTAGACATGTTTATAAATTTCAGGGTGGGAAATGCCTCATTTAATCCATTCATAGTGAAAAATGCCTAAGCATAAAAAAGTGTAAAACAGTACGTATCAAAGAATTAAAATGTTATGATAACCGTAAGGAAGACAAAACATTCCCTTCATATTATCTTGGTGTTACCTCTCTACTCCCACCACTATTCAGGCTTCTATCTAATATGGATATATCTGTTTTCCTTTCATGTCTTAATAATCAATCCTGTATTCTACCCCCAAATTAATCTTTCCAAAAATTTTAGGAAATCACATCACTCTCTTATTTACAAAGCTGTTTCTCAAATGCTTGCAATAGCGATTTGCAAACTTTCAACCCCTTATCAAGATTGGGGGGGGTAGAATGCAGATTACAAGAACCTGCTCAAAGATATTCCCATTCAATCAGTCTACTGCAATAACTGGGAATCTGATTTTGAATGAGCCCTTTAGGTAATTTTGATTTAAGTGGCCCAAGAGCATATCTCTGGGGGGAAAAAAGTTCTCCAAGGGTAAATGTCAAATTCCTTAGCCCTGCGTCAGGACTCACCACACAAAAGAGTCCTGAAACTCAATTTATAGGGCAAGGGATCTAACTAGGACTATTCACTACAATAAATTTGACTTTCTGCAGCCAACTGTTCTCTCCCTCCAACCTTGCTGAAAATGTCCACTAACTTCATCACTGTTCTCACTGTCTTAAGCCCCATACTTCCTAGATCTCACCAGACTGAAACAATCCCTCCTGTGTAATTCTACAGCACTGTACTGCTTGTCTTGAACCATTACTGTTTTGTTTTGTTTTTAACTTGAGAGACAGCACAAGGGCAAGGGGGGAAGGTCCTCAAGCAGACTCCCCACTGAGCACGGAGCCTGATATGGAGCTCAATTCAGGACTATGAGATCATGAGATCATGACCTGAGCAGAAATCAAGAATCAGAGGCTTAAACATCTGAGCCACCAGGTACCCCGTGAACCATTATTTATACTAATATTATTAACTTTTCAGGTGGTTATATCACATGACAACTGACTGTGGATCAAACCTCTTTCCATTTCTTTCAACATCCAGAACAATCCACTGTGGAAGTCCTTTCTCTAAGGCAATTTTAGTTTGCATAAGCATACCTAAATAGGAATGAATAAATGAACTAAATTTTAGGATACAAAAAGGGAAAACTATAGGGGCGCCTGGGTGGCTCAGTGGATTGGGCCGCTGCCTTCGGCTCAGGTCATGATCTCAGTGTCCTGGGATCGAGCCCCGCATCGGGCTCTTTGCTCAGCGGGAGCCTGCTTCCTCCTCTCTCTCTGCCTGACTCTCCACCTACTTGTGATCTTTCTCTCTGTCAAATAAATTAATAAAATCTTTAAAAAAAAAAAAAAAAAAAAAGGGAAAACTATAGAAAGGAGATTCTTATTAGGAAAAGAAACCAGTTAAATAAGTATATCTGGAGGAAAGTGTATCTGCCAACACAAATTACTACATACTGTTCTTCCTTACCAGCCTACCAAACGCTCCCTGAAGAATTCTTCCCAGAAAGAACAGGTGAACTTAAGTCCCAAGAAAAAAAAACTGGTAAACCAAACTCTACTTAACACCAATCAGGTCTGCTTAAACTTAATCCAAACAGCTATTCAAAAGCAAGTTATCTGAGGGGAAAAGTCATTTATGGTTAATTTCTGAAACTTCTACACATGCAATAAACTTATAATTGTTCTATTATGATGTAACATAAGTGCCTCTAACACAACACTTCCCCAATAACTGATCTACTTATCTGTCTTCTCCTTAATGCTGAACAACATATGGATAGTAACCATGTGTCTTGTTCATCTTTCTAGTCCAGCACTTAGAACAAGTGATTAATAAAGACGTAATGAGTTAAGTTTTCAACATAAAAAATGATAGTGATTCTCCAAAAATAACACAATGGCCAGCAAGCATATGAAGATACAATCAACATCACTAATTAGAGAAATGCAAATCAAAACCACAATGACATCACCTAATGCCCACTAGAATGGCTACTATTAAAAAAAAAAGTGTTGGCAATGGAGACATTGGAACTCCTGTATTGGTGGGATTGTAAAATGGTCTAACCACTATGGAAAACAGTAGAGAGGTTCCTCAAAAATTAAAAATGAAAATACTATACACAATCCCAGCAATCCTATTTCTGAGTATATACCCAAAAAAACTGAAAGCAGGGTCTTTAGTAATCTCCACACCATGTTCACAACAGCATATTCAAAATAGCCAAAAGGTGGAAACCCAAAAATCCATTAACTGATGAATGGATAAATAACTGTGGTACACAAATACAATGGAATTATTATTCGGCCTTAAAAAGGAACAAAACTCTTACACATACTACAACATGGATGAACCTTCAGAACATTATGCTAAATTAAATAAACCAATCACAGAAAGACAAAATACTGTATGATTCCACTTATATGAAGTATCTAGAATAGTCAAATTCAGACAGACAGAAAATAGAATGGTGGTTCCAATGGGCTGCAGAGGAGGGTAGTTGGCTGATGGATATCAAGTTTCAGATTTCCAAGAAGAAAAAGTTGTGAAAACTGGGGCACCTGGTGGCTCAGTGGGTTAAGCCTCTGCCTTTGGCTCAGGTCATGATCTCGGGGTCCTGGGATTGATTGAGCCCCACATCCGGCTCTCTGCTCAGCGGGGAGCCTGCTCCTCCCCACCCCACCTGCCTGTCTGCCTGCTTGTGATCTCTCTCTGTCAAATAAAATCTTAAAAAAAAAAAAAAAAGAAAGAAAGAAAGAAGGAAAAGGTATGAAAATCAAATTTTATAACAATATACTTGACGTTATAGAACTATACACTTAAGATGATAAATTTAATGTGTTCACTGCAATGAAAAATTACAGTGAGTTTACAAAAAAAAATCTACACAAAAAAAGCAGGTGTAACACATTTGTGTACAATTATTCAAATGGCCTTTTAAGGGCACCTGGGTGGGTTCAGTCTGTTAAGTGTCTACCTTCAGCTCAGGTCATTATCTCAGGGTCCTGGAATCGAGCCCTGTGTCAGGCTCCATGCTCAGCAGGAGTTTACTTCTCCCTCTCCCTCTAACCACCTCCCCCACTGCTCCGGCTCACTCTCTTGCACTCTAATAAATAAAATCACTCTAATAAATAAAATATTTTAAAAGTTCAAATGGCCTTTTAATTTAACTTCCATCTAAAAGATTTTTTAAAAAAAGATAAAAAAGCTAAGTAGTTTAAATAACTCAATCAAAACTTTCTGTTCACGTTTCATTGTAGAAGATTCTTGCTAATTACAAACTGCTGAGTCAAAAAGTATTTCTGCTAAAAGAAGAGAATCAGAATTCTAGAACTGGAAAAGATGACAGAGATCATACATTCCACTAATTTCCAATGTGGGTCCATAAACAACGGCAAATGAAAAAAGGAAAATGTAATTTTTCATAGAGCTAAATCTATTTAAAGTTAAGGCATATGCTTTATTCTAAGAATACATCTTCACCTTAAACTTCCTCATTTTAATACTAATTTCATCCGTTCAACAAACATTTGTTGAGCCACTCTAAGGTGCAAGACTACAATCAATACTCAACAGGAGAACCAAGGCTCTCACTCAGGAAACTGCCTCCTTTCTAGTGGAAAATAAGAGTACAGAGAGCAAGAAAAGATAGGGTTCTGTTGTTAAGTCCTTAACATTCAAAAGAAAAATCTGATCAGCCCACATAATCCTAGGTCAGTGGGAAACATCAATCTACAGCCCCTTCCCATTTTATTTTAAGATTTTATTTATTTATTTGAGAGAAACAGTGTGCTTGTGCACAAGCAGGGGAAACAGCAGGCAGAGGGAGAAGCAGGCTCCCTGCTATGCAGGGAGCCCAAAATGGGGCTCAATCCCAGGACCACCAGATAATTACCTGAGCCTAAGGCAGATTCTTAACCTACTGAGCCACCCAGGCACCCCCTTCCCATGTTATGGGAAAGTGGATGTCCAAAAGGTTTCACAACAATTCAATAAATTCCAAGTCAAAACCACCTTGTTTCTAATTAAAACACCAAGAAAATACCCATGTGCCTTAGTAGAGATTCAAACATAATAAATTTATTGGACTCCAAATATCTCAAAGACTAATACTCTTCCACTTAACATGTCCTTCCAGTTCTAACAGGATTTGATTCTATATACCAACCTTCTTGTATCATTTGAAGACATAAAAATTTAATGAAAACCTTAAAATCCCTAGGACACCACCAGTCAGAATGACTAAAATTTTAAAAAGTCAGGAAACGACAAATATTGGCAAGGATGCGGAGAAAGGGGAACCCTCCTTCACTGCTGGTGGGAATGCAAGCTGGTGCAGACACTGTGGAAAACAGCACGGAGGTTCCTCAGAAAGTTGAAACTAAGCTACCCTTCGACCTAGCAATCACATTACTGGTATTTACCCTAAAGATACAAATATAGTGATCCAAAGGGGTACATGTACCCCAGTGTTTATAGCAGCAATGTCCACAATAGCCAAACTATGGAAAGAACCTAGATGTCCATCGACTGATGAATGAATTAAGAAGATATGGTATATATACACAATAGAATACTATGCAGCCATCAAAAGAAATGAAATCTTGCCATTTGCAACAACGTGGATGGAACTAGAGGATATTATGCTAAGTGAAATAAGTCAATCAGAGAAAGAAATTATCATATGATCTCCCTGATATGAAGAAATTGAGAGGCAGTGTGTGGGGTTTGGGGCATAGGGAAGGAAAAAATGAAATAAGATAGGATCAGGAGGGAGACAAACCATAAGAGACTCTTAATCTCACAAAACAAACGGAGGGTTGCGGGAGAGAGGGGGAGTATGAAGAGGGTAGATGGGTTATGAACATTGGGGAGGGTATATGATACGATGAGTGCTGTGAAGTGTGTAAGCCTGATGGTTCAGACCTGTATCCCTGGGGCAAACAATACATTATATGTTAATAAAAATAATTAATTTAAAAAAATTAAGGGAGGGGCACCTGGGTGGCTCAGAGGGCTAAAGCCTCTGCCTTCGGCTCAGGTCATGATCTCAGGGTCCTGGGATCGAGCCCTTCATCAGGCTCTCTGCTCCGCAAGGAGCCTGCTTCCTCTTCTCTCTCTTCCTGCCTCTCTGCCTAGCTGTGATTTCTCTCTGTCAAATAAATAAAATATTTAAAAAAAAAAAAAATTAAGGGGCTCCTGGGTGGCTCATGGGTTAAGCCTCTGCCTCTGGCTCAGGTCATGATCTCCGGGTCTCATTTTCTTCCTCTGAGTCTGTCACAAACATCAACATGCAAGTGACTGGATAGGAAAGGGTAGATGAGGCAGGAGGAACACAAAAATAAACTAAAAAATAGTATTTTCCCCTAAGATATCAGAAGAATTAGATATAAAAGCTGCACCCATGGGCGCCTGCGTGGCTCAGTGGGCTGGGCCACTGCCTTAGGCTAGGGTGGTGATCTCGGGGTCCTGGGATCGAACCCCACGTCGGGCTCTCTGCTCAGCAGGGAGCCTGATTCCCTGCCTGTTTGTGAACTCTCTCTCTCTAATAAATAAATAAATAAAATCTTTTAAAAAAAAAAAAGGCTGCACCCAAAGAGCTGTAAGTGCCTATGATTGAAACAAAGGGTTAGAGGTTCAAAGGACAAAATGGAACTTTGCTGCAGTGAGCAAAGAATTCACTGAGGAGGGAGGAAATTGATGAGTTAAACCACAGAGAAAGTATTTTTAGGCAAAAGAGACTTCAATGAATAAAGAAGGGGTAAAAAGAAGGAAGACACAGGCCCTGTATGTTTGAAAAGGCAAGAATATTAACCTGGCTGAAGCACAGAAATATGTAAGAGAGCAGTAAAAGGTAACGCTGAAAAGGTAGGACTGGGTCATACTTCAGAGGACTTGATGAAACAAACTCCGTATTTACAGCACCAAAATAGAATTAAACTTTTACATATTTATTATCTTCATGAAATAAGACTGCACATGCCCTATTAACTTGAATGTATTTATGCTTTTCAGCTAGGACAACATCTGATACAAATATGTTTGAACTCTGGATCTAAATTCAAATAACCGATTTTTTTCTTATCTCCTGATAACCAGACTTATATTAGAGTTAGTTAAAGACATGGGGGCAGTGGTCAGAGAGGGCTGGCCAGAACCTACATTCAGACTGCTAAAATTTATGCCAGCTACTCAATTATAATCAGGGAAAAAGTAGAACCCACAAATCTTTTCCATAGGATGGCGGAGTAGCTTGAACAAGGCATAATGGCAAACACCAAACTGCCAGCTGCTCTGCCAACTTGTGATCTCTAATAAATAAGTAAAACTTAAAAAAATTTAAAAAAAAAATTGGGGGGTGCCTCGGTGGCTCAGTAGGTTGAAGCCTCTGCCTTTGGCTCAGGTCAGGATCCCAGGCTCCTGGGTTCGAGCCCTGCATCGGGCTCTCTGCTCATCAGGGAGCCTGCTTCCTCCTCTCTGCCTGCTTCTCTGCCTACTTGTGATCTCTATCTGTCAAGTGAATAAATAACATCTTTTTTTTTTTTTAAAGATTTTATTTACTTATTTGACAGAGATCACAACTAGGCAGAGAGAGAGGAGGAAGCAGGCTTCCCGCTGAGCAGAGACCCTGGGATTATGACCTGAGCCAAAGGGAGAGGCTTCAACCCACTGAGCCACCCAGGAGCCCCAATAAATAACATCTTTAAAAAAAAAAAAAAAAAAAGGAATTCGGGAAAATGTTCAATTAGACAACTATCCTGAAGCTATTGATAACTTAAAATTCTAAGCAACTACACAATTCAAAACTACCATTTTACCCTTAAATTAGGCAGTTAAGTCCCATCCCCCTAGTAAAAAGGAGACTTACCAGATCTTTTGAGTGTTACCTGGATAATGACATCACTCTCTACTGCTGTTCTAGCAGGCTGGGATGGGCTGCCCTCTGCCCTCTTTCCCATACATCACAAGAGTAGCAATCCCCCCAAAAGAAAGGTTTGTAGAAAAGGAAGTTATAGCAGCTCTATCTCCTCAGTTCAAAAACTACCAAAAGCTGTTAAGACATAAAAAGAAGCACTCCATAAAAAGTGGAAGTGGGGTGGGGGAGCACAATGAAACCAAGCAAATTCCTATCTGTAAAATTTAAGCTAAAGGAAAACTTGGAATCTCGCCCAAAGCTCTCATTTTATACATTAAGAAACTGAGGCCCAGGGCAGTGGTGATTTGCCCATGGCAAACACTTCCCTATAAAGGTGTTAACTGTCTGTTACCAGTCACAGTAATCACATTCACAGAATTACTTATGTGTTTATAAGATTAAGTACCTGGTATGCAAAAAACACAATCTCCATCTCCTCTGCACCCCCTTCAGTGGCTTGCCCCAATGCTATCCAGAAAATGATGCAAGATTCTCAAATGAATACGGTATCCTCCTTCAGCCACTACAGGCACAAAATTTCTTTTATCTAAGATAAAGTGAAAACCTGAAATGCCTGAATTTCTCAAGTTCTGACTATACAAGTGGATCAGCAAAACCTCAAAATTTGGGGTAGAATGAAAATACGAAATAGAGTATAGTACTTTTTTGACAACTGCCATTTCCCTCCTATTAATGTTTCCAGGCCAGCCTTTGAAAAAAGGTGTATAGTTAAAAAATAATAGGTACAAAGTTATTCCAAATTATCATCACTTTTGAGACACTTCCATTAGATAAGTTAGCATTTCTTCACCACTCAAAAAATAACCTGAAAGTAACCTACCCTGCAGAAAATATTTTTGGGTGGGGGGATAAAAAAGCCAACCACCTAAAATAACTGTCTACCAGGCCATAACATATTAAAACCACAAAATAAGGAACAACAATTTCATAAAAATCCCACCAGCTAAAAAAGAGAATATTTTCAGTCTTTCCGGGCTCACTATTTACTGTCAAACTGTCAAAGCATGTTGAGGAACACGGACAAAAGTTCTGCATCGAGTTCACAGGCTGTGGGTGCATCCGATTATACCGCTACCCACACCTAACACCAGTTTGGGGAAATGCAAACACGCCACACGTACATTTTTTAACCAGGCTAAACCACGTTTAACCAAGGTAAGTGTTGTGAGCTCTTGTATCAAAGGTTTAAAAAAAAAAAAAAAAAAAAAAAAGAGGAGCACTACGCAAGCATACTTCACTCATTTATAAAACCATCAACAGAAATGGCAAGGAACTGACCCGAGAAGAATTAAACAGTTCTGAACATTAAGGCCGCCGTACAAAACGGTTTAGGAGGGCTCTTTCTGAACTGCTGGGCAAAAGTCCTCTGACGAGCCTCAAAACTAATGACCGTACGCTAATGCATAAATAACAAAAGCTTAATACAAACTACCACGCCGCCAAACCGTTCCTGTTACCAAAGCCCAGATTTTTTTAAAATAAGCATTGAAAGGGAACAATAAAAAGCGTCTCACCGCAAACACAGCAAGAGAGAGACTGTCGGAAGTAAGGCAAGAGCCTGTTAATCTCTGTAAACGCCTTGGGGTCTCCGGGGTCGTAGTTGAGCACTAGGCGGCTCGCGGAAATGTAGAGAGCAGTAGCATTCACGGGGTTCATTGCAGACACTTCGACACCGTTGGCTCCCGGTTGAAAAGAAATTCCGGATCCAACTTTGTAAGCAGCCAGGGAACAATGGCGAATTTGCAACAAATCGGAGGAAATCAGAGAAGAACCACTGGCCAAAGTAGTAACTAAAATCCGTGCAAGTTTGTGGAGCTGAAGCAATCCTCCCACACATGGGGCCTTGGCGCCCCTCCTCCGTCCCTGAGACTTGCAGACAAAAAAAAAAAAAAAAAAAAGAGAGAGAGAGAGAAACCAGCGTTCGAGTTTGTCCCAGGCAGCCTCGGGGCGAAGAACGCGGGGGCTTCGGCGCTGGGGCCGGGACTCGGCGCTCAGTCTAGCCCCGCGGCTCCGCGGGCGGCCTTCGCTGCATCTCCGGACGCGGAGGCACCTCCTCAGGGCGAGCTGGACGGGCGCGGGAGCAGGCCCCCGCCCGGTCCGAGGGGCGCGCACGCTTCTCACGAGCTGCAGGGCCCTTACTCCATCACAGCGCCCAGCGCAGAGGTAGCGGCGACGGCAAGGAGGACGGCTCGGGCGTCGACTTCCTCAATCTAGTGCACCAAGCCGCGGCGGCGGCGAACGCTGCAGCTGCGGCAGGCGGAGGCTGCCGCCGCTCTCTCCATATCGGACGCGGGGCCCGGACTGCGCCTGACTCTCCGCCCTGGCGGTTACAACCCCGCTGTTCCCTGAGGTGGCGGAACCGGCAGGAGAGTCCCCCACCCGATAGAGGAGGGCTGGGGAGGAAGTGCGCGGGCCGGCGGCGGCAGCGGGAGGGGGCGGGGAGCAGGCCCGGCCGGGCCGCGGCGGCGCCCCTCGCTCCTCAGTCGCTCACTCCGAGGTCACCAGGCGCAAGCACCGCCCCCTCACTGCCCGGCCATCTTCTCCACGCCGCACACACGGAGACCTCCTCCTCCAAGCACGACGGCCGCCGCCGCCCACGGCTCCCGCCCGGCCGCAGCTGAGACGAGCGCTCACACCGCCAGGCCCCGCCGCCGCCCAGAGCACCAGCAAGGCCCCGCGGCAGGCCCCTCCCCCCGTGCCTCGCCGCCCTCACCCTGACTCCACGCGCCACTCTAACTCAGTAGGGCCCGGGCTGCTGCGGCCTTAGTGAATCCCGCGGACTGTGCGGCGCCTCAAGCCCTGCCGGCGACGACGACCGTTACCCCAACGGGCAAAGCCACTGTCATCCCCGAGACTCCCCCGCCGTCGTCGTCGCTAGCGCCCGCACGCATGCGCAGAGCACACTCTCACCCCTCCCCCCCGCCCTTTCCTTTCCCTTCGCTTCCCTTTTCCCCTGCTTCTCCTCTAAGAGCCCCCTCCACACCCTCCCAGAGCTACCGGCTGGCTCCGCGCATGCGCATTCCAATATCAAGCTCCACCGCCTTTCGCCCTCACGCGTGCGCCTTGACCGCCCACCCAGAAAACCGGATAAACACAGCAGCCCGCTCACGCCAGCCCCTCCCTGCTGCCAACCCACCCAAGCCTCACTGCGCATGCCTGGCTCTCCACTTACGGCTCTTAGAACAGAGCATGCTCTCTGCAAGACGGCCGGTCTGTCCGCCCCTCCCCCATGCTCCCTCCAATTCCCTCTTAGGCGTGTGGGCTGTGGCGAAACATTGGTTAGTTGACCCATCCTTCCACGGTATGGGCTCTAAGCCCCTCGCACTACACTGCTTCCTCGATGCCCGCCAACGCTGAGTCCTGGCGGAGACGCGCCATGTGGCATTCCGCCCTGGCGGTCCTCCTCGCCCTGACTGACCGCGCTGTGAGGAAATAGTCCCGAACCGCCCCAAGCCCCGCCCTCGCGGCCTTTCTCCTGAAACAGCGCTTTCCAAGCACTGAAAGGGCGCTGCCGCGGCCTGCTTGGGCAGTCAGAGCCGGGAAGGTCGACAGCAAACAGCGTGTCCGCGCGCCCGGGCGGCGTGCGGGCGACGTTTGCTAGGTTAGGGTCGCGGCAGCGTCGATGGCAGCCTGGCAGGCGGTGTGTAATCGGTGGGGCTCGGGCCCATCTCCTTTCTCCCGTCCTTCCGAGCTGGGCTCTTTCCGCGGACTCTGGTCGTTAGAGTCGGACCGACGCCAGCCGCCCAGTCTAATGGGGCGCCGACCAGGACCTCGCCGAGCTCGTAGAGGAAAACTGTCCAATTTAAAAGCAAAACGTACCCCTTTTCGGCTCCTTTGACAGACTTAGCCCTTCTTTGTGAACAGAGCTCTTGAGGAATCGACGGTCCTGGTTTAGAAGGGACCCAAATCCTTGAAAGTACATCTTTTTTTTTAAACAAGCTTTCGTCTTGTTTTTGCAGGAGACCGGGGACACTGAGATATAAACAAAAGCCTAATTTAACGTAAGATTCCCCTCATCTCTAAAAGTACAAAACTTTTTTTGAGGAGCACAAATAGAAACAGCATATGAACCATTTTTATCTCGCGATACCAAAGCTCTTTAGCATAGTTTTTTGCGCTAAATAAATGATCAACACGTGTTCGCAAAGTGAAATTTGTGACATGTATATCTTTTGGGGGCACAAATACGGTTAGTTTTAGGGATTTTCTATTCAGAGTAGAAATTAATAAGATAACAAGGGAACCCAATAAATTCTGGTATATAATTTCTAGAGCCATATGATAACAGGTTTATTTTCTTTACAAGGGCTAGCATATTATCACCACTTACATACGTATAGAGCAGTAAAAATCTAACTTCTTAATTTTGTTAGGGAGCAAAGCAGAAATTAGACAAAATTGTGCAAAGTACATTTGGCTGTCTTGTATCTGGAAAATGACAAGTATTCTCAAATCCATTCTCTTGTTTAAAAGCCCCATCTTCCTTGGGTCGTTTGTTTGATAAGTGATCTTGTCTAAGCTCACCCTCAAATAAAACTGTTATATTATACAGTTCTATTTTTATTTCAGACTCTTAAGTTCTTATTCCACAAAACACAGGTTGTTTTCCTCCAAAGGAGCAACATGGAAAATAAAATAATCATTGTTTTCCATTCAGGCAACATAAATTAGCAGTCACCCTAAGCAAGTGATTACTTTCAGGGCCTTAATCTTTCTAACGTTCTCATAACTGAATTTTTTTTTAAATCATTTGAGATGTGTGCAGCCTAAATTAAGACTAATTTGGTTGATGGTCTCTGTGTGTGTGTGAAATAGAGAAACTTAAACCAATGTTTTTTAGCATCTAAAATTGCTTACAGGGGCACCTGGGTGGCTCAGTGGGTTAAGCCGCTGCCTTTGGCTCAGGTCATGATCTCAGGGTCTTGGGATCGAGTCCCACATCGGGCTCTCTGCTCAGCGGGGAGCCTGCTTCCCTCTCTCTCTCTCTGCCTGCCTCTCCATCTACTTGTGATTTCTCTCTGTCGAATAAATAAATAAAATTTTTAAAAAAATAAAATAAAATAAAATTGCTTACAACTGGTGGTAAGTTTATGGCATTTAGAAACAAAGCACCTCCACGTTGAAGTATTATTGTCTGCGATAACTATTTGATTGCTGGAGGCTTGCCTTAAGAGAAAACACAAGCTGTTTATAGAAAATGAAGTGTTTGGATCAAATATTTAGGAGAAGTCATATATAACTCAGATAACTATCAATGTAATTTTTTTCATATTTTATATTTAATTATTATTTGGAAGTAAAAGTGTTAGGGTTGCCAGATCTAACAAAAATACAAGATGCCAGTTAAAAAATTTTAATAAGCTTTTTATTTGAGACCACTTGATTTTTCAGAATTATTGCACAGATAGTACAGACAGTTCTCACATATTCCATTTCCCCTATTATTAACCTCTCATGTTAGTATAGTACATTTGTTATGATTAACCAATCGTAATACATTTTTATTAAGTAAAATCCGTATTTTACTCATATTTCTTCAGGTGTTTTTTTTTTCTAATGTCCTTTTTCTGATCCAGGATCCCATCCAGGATATCACATTACATTTAGTCATATCTCCTCAGGCTCCTCTTGACATCTGGTTAAATTTTCATTTCAGACAAACAACAAATACCTGTTTTCTTTTTATTATCTGTATTTCTGACCCATTTTGAGTTAAAGCTCCCCTATTCTGTGTTCCAAAAATGGCAACTGCTTGCCTCCTTCACTGGATTTATCAAACTACATGGCAATTGTTGGTTTAGCCCTGCCTTCTCCCTGTCATACTATAACTGCTGGAAGGCCTGAGTTTCTCCCTTCTCGACTTTTATCATCATTGTCTAGCATAAGGCTTGACATATTATGGGTACTCGGTAATTCTTAATGATGAATTATTAGAAATGCAATAACATAAGGAAACTCCCCAGTACAGTGAATGGTGCAAAATAGGCATGGACAAGTGTTTGCTTTTCCTTAAGGAGAAACACAAAATATCTTATAAATTTAGAGACAGTTTTTATCTCAGCTTGATCAATGTCAATTCTAAGATCCTTAATAAAACCAGATGTGTGGATTGATTTAAAACACTCAGATAATCAATCAACAAGTATTTTATTGATTATGCTCAAGCACTTTGGGGACAATAAAGAAAATGTGTAAGTAGTTATACTTTCAAAGAACAAAGATCAGGCTGGCATTACATGAGAGGTACTTCCTGAGTGATTAGGCCCTTTATAAAATTATGAAATAGTTGTTTGCCTCCCTTGACCCATCTCTTTCATCCTCCTTTCTCTACCCACCCCCCACTTTTTCTTTCTCCACCAAAAACTATCCAGAGGTAATGTTTCCTCTTCTGCCTTCCCAGATTGCATTCTCCCTGGCTGCCTAGTATCTCCATTCCACTGCCTTCAGCATTATACTCATCTGTTATGGAGTGAATGTTTGTGCACCCTCATCCGCTCCCCAAATTCATGTACTGAAATCCCAACCCCTACATGATGGTATCAGAAGGTGGAGGCCTTTGGAAGATAATTAGGTCATGAGAATAGAGCCCTCATTAATGGGACTGGTACCCTTACGAAAGAGACTCCAGAGACCTCCCTCACTCTCTCTGCTATGTAAGGATTCAATGGGAAATCAGGCTCATCTTCCACCCAGAAAAGAACCTGAACCAAGCAACCATGGCTGCACCCTGATCTCACATTTCCAGCGTCCACAACTGTGAGAAATAATTGTTTGCTGTTTAAACCACCCAGTTTATAGTATTGTGTAACAGCAGCCCAAACTAAGACACCATCCGTACCAAATTTTAACAAGCGCTTACTGTCACTGTGGAAAGAAATCAATCTGATTAACCTCAATTTATGGGAGAATGATAATAATTTAATCTAAGCTAACAACAAATCAGAGACTGGCCAGAGCAAATACCTCTTTATAGGGAGCACTAAACCAGGTGAAAATAAAACAGGGTGTTGGGGCATCAGCCTTTGGCTCAGGTCATGATCCCAGAATCCTGGGATCCAGCCCTGCATCCCACACCCTGCTCCTCGGGAAGCCTGCTTCTCCCTCTCCCACTCCCCCTGCTATGTGTTCCCTCCCTCACTGTCCCTCTCTGTCAAATAAAAAATAAAATCTTAAAAAAAAAATTCCATTCTTCCCTGACCACTTCTCTCTGTTACCAAACCTTATCTCCCATCTTCTGCTTCTTAGCTGTGGTCATACCTCTTGCTCAGTCTTAGAGCCTCCCAAAAGAAATGCTTCCCTCTGGATATCAACTTCTGGTGCTATTTTTTTCTGTGACTTTTTTCAAATCAGTACATCTATCCATTTATATCATCCAAAAACCTTTATTTAGCAAGTCTAGCACTCATTTATTTTATATCTCAAATATTGACTTGCCTTCAGCTTCTTTATCCCTACCTCTAGCCCAAACAAAGCAGTTTGCTTTATTGGTCACTGCCTAGTACAGTGCCAGACACATATGAAGGTAGCTACTAAATGTTACTGTTTTTATTCCCTAACACATTTTCAACTCTATTCAACTGCCTATTAAATTTCTTCATTCATTTATGCAACCAACTTTTATTGTCAGTTATATGCCAAGCATTCAGAATACAAAAATGAATAATTCAACAGTTTCCAGCCCTCAAAGAGTTCACAGTCTAGTTGAAGTGGCAGCTATGTACGCAGCTAATTTATAATTCAGAGTGGTAAGGATTTAAGGGATGCACTCAGTGTAAATCCAAAATGTCTTAGCAGATATTTCTGCAACATTATGGGTTAAACAAGCTTGTGTGGACTTTCCTGGGAAAATAACTGCAATTATTCATAGCATTGTGTCTAAGGGAAAATGTGTTCTGCATTCCAAACAGTCAATTTGAAATTGAATTTTTGGAACACAGCCCATTTGTCCCTGGAGGCTGTCTATTTCTCCATTATCTAAGATCCCTATCTGTCTTAGGACAATGTATATCTTTTTACAACTCCCACCTGTTCCATTTGGCCTATGGGGCTATCTGAGGGTTGCTAGTCACCAACTTACTTTACGGGGCTCAGCATTACACAACAGATAGTCCTATGGTCAAGCAGGTTCAGTCAAGCAGGTAGGACTAAAGGAGCCTCAATCCTAAATTTGTTCAACATTTTACTATTAGGGAAGGTAGTAGGAAAAGTTCATCAAGTGAGTGATGAGTGTTCGGAGTTGCTGCTATATAAAATGAGAAAGGGAGCTGCTTAGGAACAAGGAAAGGGATTGCAGGAACAATGTCAAATAGGGAACATCTCTTGGGTAGAATAGGATCCATAAAAATATCTAAATATACATGCCTGGACAATAAAGATTTTCAAAGTGTCTTTATAACTCACAGACAGACTAGGGACTAGGAATGAAGATTTCTAATCTGATGTTGAGAAAACTAGACTTCATGAAGCAATTATCTTTCTTGTTATTCCTGAACTTTGGGAGGTAGTATGGGGTAGTGGAATGAGCGTGAAAAAATCTTTATACCAATACGTACTGTGTAGACTTGGGAAAGAATATTTAAGTTCTCTGAGCTTTAGCTTTCTCATCTATAATATAGGGACAATAATACTTTCCTTGCAGGATTACCACAGGGAGTCTTATCTTCATCAAATGTGTTTCTAACACAAGCAGTATAGATATACAGGTGAAAAAGACAGTCTCAGTTACAGTCTACATGAATATGCAATTATAATGCAATGAGACAGTATTTCAATATGGTCCTGTATAAACATGAGAAAGGACACCAAACCAGACATGGAAGCTCAGGAAAATATGAAAGAAGTGATCTATAAAATGGGACGTGAAGGACCAATGGGAGAAACAGAAAAAGCTTAGGAAGAGTCTCTAAACAGAAGGAAGAGCATGTAAAAAGGCCTTGAGGAAGAAGTTTGCATATTTGGGAAATTTCATGTTGTTGAGCAGCAAATACAGTAAATACAGAACAAGAGGAATAGTGTTGAGAAATGAGTTGGAGTAATAAACAGAGACCAGATTACAAAGAACCTTATGGACATTATAAGGGTCATCCTAAGGTTAATGGAGCATCATAAAGAATTGACTTGGTGTGCAGGGGTAAGATTAGAAGCAGAGAGACCAATTAAGAAACTACTGCAGTGTTTTACCAAAAGATGGTCTTACCTTGCTCAGAGGTTGGCAAATTACAGTTTAAAGGCCAAATCTGGCACCTTGCTTATTTTACCTGGTGCATAAGATAAAAATGCTTTTTTTACACTTTAAAATGGTTTTTAAAAATGAAAATAATAAGGGCGCCTGGGTGGCTCAGTGGTTAGGCCGCTGCCTTCGGCTCAGGTCATGATCTCAGGGTCCTGGGATCGAGTCCCACATCGGGCTCTCTGCTCAGCAGGGAGCCTGCTTCCTCCTCTCTCTCTCTCTGCCTGCCTCTCTGCCTACTTGTGATTTCTCTCTGTCAAATAAATAAATAAATAAATCTTTAAAAAAAAAAAGAAAATAATAACATTTTATGGCACATTAAAATTATATGAATTTCAATTTTCATTGCCATAAATAAAGTTTTATTGGAACACAGCCATGCTCAACCATTTATGAATTGTCTAGGGTACCTTTTGCACAACTACAACAGATTTGAGTAGTTTTGACATGCAAAGCCTAAAATATTTGCTACCTGGGCTTTTACAATAAAAAAATGTAAAATGCTGACCCTTGATCTTGAGCATCAAACTAAGGTGGTGGCAGTGAAGGATGAGAGACAACAAGACTGAATTAATAGGAGTTGGGGCATGTTGGGATGTGAGAATGAGAGACAAAGATGATATGATGTCCAAATTCTCTAACTGTAGCAATGATAATGAACACTTCCATGGTCTGACCATGTGCCAGGCACTGATCTGTTTTTTAACATATTAACTCATTACTCTGCTCCAAGGTCCTAAGAAGTAAATTCTATTCTTATCATTCTCATCTCACATGTGAGGAAACTGAATCACAAAGGTTTAGTAGTTTGTTCAAGGTCATGCAACTAATAGGAAATGAGAATTGAATCCAGACTGTCTTGTTCTAGAATCTCTACTCTTAAAACTATTTCAAAAATTCACAGAGAGGGAGATCTCAGCAGGAAAAATAGGTTTGGAGGGAAATGATGAAAGCAGGTGTGGACATGTCTAGTTAAAAGTGGTCTGGGACGTCCAAGTGAATGTCCAGTAAGCAGTTGGATAAAGGAGTTTGGTACTGTATGTTTAGGGAACAGGGCTCTAGCTTTGAGATATAGACTTCATAGTCAGTAGCATACACATGGCAATAGAAATCATGAGAGAGATACAGGTCACCCAGCAGGGAATAAGAAGAGAATATTGGGGCACCTGGGTGGCTCAGAGTCCTTCAGCTCAGGCCATGATCCCAGGGTCCTGGGATGGAGCCCTGCAGCCCTGCATTGGGAATCTCTGCTCAGCAGGGAGCCTGCTTCCTCCTCTCTCTCTGCCTCCTTGTAGTCTCTGTCAAATAAATAAATAAAATCTTTTAAAAAAAAAAAAAAGAAAGAAAGAAAAGAATACTAAGAATGAAACCGTGATGACCACCAGTATTTAACAAACAGTACAAGAGAGACTGAGAAGGAACAGTCATAGAAGTAGATAGCAAATTGAGAAGAATTTTAATCTTTAGTGGTGTGATATATATATATATATATATATATATATATATATATATATAAAGTATCTTGCATAATAAGCAGCATTGGCATCATAAACAGTAGCTCTTTTACTATTAAAATCATATTTGAAAGATCTAACCCTTTCTTAGCTCTGGAATGGAGCTATTTCAAATCTTTTCCACATTCCCATGTCTTTAAACACCCATCTCACCTTGCCTTCCAATTCTTTGCAGAGGACCTTATCTCTCTTTTAAGGAGAAAATCAAGATCTACTTCTCCACATCAAAATATTCCATAATTCCCCATTTCTCATTCTTCCCTTCTGTTTCTGGCTTCCTCCAGGACTTTCCTCAATGGTTTTCTCAAATTTTACTTCTTCAGCCTGCCACCCCTCTTGCTATATTCCCCAGTTCTTTCTAGCTATGCCATATGCTTCAAAAACCATCTTCCACTTCCTTTCTCTCTTCTTTTAACCTGTCAAACTTCTGGTAGAATTCAACCTCATTTCCCTTTTTGTTGTTAACAATTTCTCAACGTCTTAAAATAAGATTTCCTTCTCCACCACTTTAATGAAACTATATTCTTCCAAACCACAGGCGGCCCCACTGTTTGACTTATTGTCCAAGCATTACTTTTACTAATGTTATATTAAAATGTCCTTTCCTTTCTTCATATCACATTTTGGGTAGATTCCTTAGCTTTCTGGTTAATCAAGCCCAGTCTAGTTTAAAACTGAGTCAGGCACATGTCTGGCTAAAATCACAGAACACCTGAAGTACCACTGCTTAAACAAAACAGAAATTTACTTCTTTCATGTTAGAAAAAAAAAAACAAAAAACAAAAAAGCCTGGCAGTAGGCCAGGCACAGCTGGCTTGACAATTTGACTGTCATCAAGGACCCAGGTTCTATCTTTTTGGCCCATCTTCCAAATATATCTACCTTCAAGTTCATTTTATTTTATTTTATTTTATTTTATTTTATTTTATTTTAAATGTTTTATTTATTTATTTGACAGACAGGGAGATCACAAGGGGGCAGAGAGAGAAACGGGGTGGGGGAGCAGGGGAGGGTGTTGGGGAGCAGGCTTCCCGCTGAGGAGAAAGCCCGAGGGGGGCTCAACCCCAGGACCCTGAGATCATGACCTGAGCCAAAAGCGGAGGCTCAACCCACTGAGCCACCCAGGGGCCCCTTCAAGTTCATTTTACAGTCCAAGACAGCTACTGAAGCTTTAGCATTTCAGACAACAGGAAAGAGGAAGGGAGAACAAAAGGACGCACTTCCCAGCTGAGTCAGTGCCTTTTAAGCAGCCTCCAATCTTCAGCATCCCATGTAACACTTAAATTTCTTTGGTCCATAACTTAGGCACTTGTCACACCCAATTGGAAAGGAGTCTGGAAATACAGTCTTTTCAAGGGTGCATGGACATGCTAGATAAAATGGATTTCTAGTATTAAGGAAGAAGAGAGAATAGAATCTGGATAATCACTTGCCATTTTGGCCACAAACTACAATTTTAAAATGTTTCAAAATTTCATCTTTCCTCTCTCTTTTCTCTTCAAGATACAACTCCTCTTATCTGCTGGTTTAAATAGGAAAGGAAAAAGGACAAGTGCGATACCACTCTTAGGCCCAGACTAGAAGGAGCAACTCTGGCAATGCCTCTCCTCCTGTCAGGTTAAGGGTTTCACAGAGCAAAGGAGATTTGCCCAAGAGCTGAGAAGTGGTCAAGAGACAGCAATTGATAATAGAAACTGGATGTTTGAGTTGAGCTGAGCCAGTTAGGATCCTTGAAAAATGAGAAAAGGTCAGAGTAGGAAGAGGAGGGAGGTGAGCCAGGATTTATGGTTGGGAGACAAATTGTGCCACATTCTGGTGTGAAATTCCAAGGATTTCAAAAATTCTAAATTCAAACCTGAACTTTCATGTTGTTTTGAAAATTTATTTGTCAGAATAGGAGGAAGGAACATATTTTATTTAAAAGTTTGTTAGTTTGATTTATAACTTGTCAAGTTGGAGACACATGGTATGTGGGCCTGCGGGTTGCCATTTATACTCTTGCCCTGGGCTCTGTAAATGATCAGGTGGACCTGTACCACAGTCCGCTCAGATGAGAAGGACTGCAGCTCTCAGTAACGGTTGCCACTGCTTCTCTCGTTAATGTTAACCAGCAACTGAAGTTCTGAGAGGCAGGCATCCAAGTGCAGGGTGTCATTTCGGGTATGCATTTGCATTTTTCTAGGACTACTTCTGAGTGTTCACTCACATGTGCCCTCACGTGGGAGAATACCTCTGCCTAGGACAGAGCCTCTTCTGTTCCCATTCATAGCACTCCATCCCATAGCCTCTTGGTGCTAGGCCCCTCTTGATGGCTCCCTTAAGTGGTATTGCTCTCTTAAGTGGGGTATTGCTGAAATGGTTCAATCTCACTTACTTTCCTCAGGGCCCATCTAACTGGAAATACTCATATCTTCTATGAAAAAATGGTGGGACTTTAGGCTATTCCATACCATAGCCCCAGTTCCCACTTGATATCTCTCTCCAGTTTCTTTCCCTTTGCTCAGATTGAGTCCCCAGACCAAGAATACATCCAACCCGGAAATCAGCTTCCCCCTCCCACCCACTCCCCACTTGAGCCTTACTTGATTTTGAAAATAAAGGAAAAGCATGGCTTCCCTGTGAGAGGAACACACAACCACAAGGCTGGACTCTGGCTTTCAATTTCCTCCTTCTTTTCCTGTGAATTAGAAAGAGAGAGAGGGTTGGGGCAGTGGCTAGTGGTGGTAGGGCTAGTATTGTTTTCTCTTGGTCCTGAGGAAGATGGTTGCAACAATCAAAGTCCTCAGCTTTATTGTTCCTAGCTGCGGGCTCTAAGCTCCAATCCTGGAACAAAGGATAGGTAGCTTTCAACAATATCAACCTAATTTACCAAAACTTGACTCTTATTTTCCTTCACTGCTCTGTCTGGAAAAATGTTACCATTATTATATCCCTCTTCTGAAAACATTCTCCATTATTCTGCAATTTGTGCTGAGTTTTCCTATTTCTGTGTATTCTCTTTCTCTTTCTCATTTGCAGATTATTTCTTCCTATTTCAGTTGGACATTTAAGATACCCCTAAAATGAAACCAGCTATTTACATCTCACTTATTAGATTTTGCTTATTAGACTGTAAGTTTTTTTGAAAGCCTAAAGTATTAGTTCATTTATTTTTAAGTGAATGAATGAGTATTTGAATGAATGAATTCAGGACATAGTCATTAACCCTTCTTCTTTAAACTCTCACTCTGGCAACTTGTTCACTCAACTGATTCAAGCTATCCCTTTTCTTTAAATAACTATAATATCAATATCTCTATTTTGATATATGTTCGGAGCTTCAGATTTGCAGCTCTAACTTCTTTCTTCCATTTTCACCTAGATGTCCTGTGGTCACCTGTAAATTTATATATCCAAAACCAAATTCATTATCATTTTTCCATATCCCGATCTTACTTTACTCTTTTCCATGTCTTCGTCACTCTGTTTCTCTAAAATGTACAACCTTGGATTTATGACTTTGACAACTCCCCTCCAAGTCCTATCAGTTTTTTTTTTTCACTTGGATCACTTTTTTATCACTTGGATCTTCTGGGTGACTCAGTTGGTTAAGCATCTAACTCTTGATTCCAGCTCAGGTCATGATCTTAGGGTTGTGAGATCGAGCCGCATGTTGGGCTCCTCGCTGGGCATGAAAACTGCTTGATTCTTCCTCTCTCTGTCCCTCTGCCCCTCTCCCGCCTTCCTCTCTAAAAAACAAAACAAAACAAACACCTAAAAAAAAAACCCACAACAAATCACCTTATCACCTTATTATGATTCCACTTAAATGAGGTACTTAGAAGAGTCAAACACATAAAGACAAAGTATAATTGTGGTCGAAGGAGTATCAGAGAATTATTGCCTAATGGGTATAGAGTATTAGTTTTATAAGATAAAAAAGTTATAGGGATGGATGGTGGTAGTGGTTGCACAACTGTGTGAATATTCTTAATACCACTGAGCTGTTCACTCAAAAATGGTTAGGATGGTAACTATAATGTGTGTTTTACCACAATAAATAAAGTGAAACCAATAAGCTACTTTATTATAAATGTTAACTATAAACAACTTACTAACACAAAAAAGACCATCTATAAATAAACCTGTTAACAATTTTTCTTAAGAGATTTCTACTGATGTGTACATAAATACATGTATTTTTCTACCAAAATGAGATCACAAATATAATTCTATTTTGGAGTCTGCTTTTTTCAGCTGACAGTGTGGCATAAGCATTTTTCCATGTTGTTAAATTTCTTCCTACAACAGTGGTTCTCAAATTGTTGTCCCTGGCAGAATCAGTATCACCTAAGCACTTGTAAATGCAAATTCTTGCTCACTGCTCCAGACCTACTGAATCAGAAATTCTGGGGTAAGTTCAGTAGGCTGTTGTAACAGGGCTTTCAGGTAATTCTGACATACTCAGAAGTATGGGAGCCCCCAATCTACAACTGTGACTTTTTTTTTGAGGGGGAGGGTTGGTTTTTTGTTTTGGAAGTGTATCACGTAGTGTCCAAGTATTTGGAGATTTTTCTAGGAATCTTTTTTATTATGTGAATCTTCTTAAATTATTATTTATTTTAACTTAGTTCCATTGTGGTTAGAAAATTGATTTTTTTTCATGATTTCTTTTATTATGTTAGTCATGTACTACTGTACATCATTAGGATGGTTGTTTTTTTTTTAAGATTTTATTTATTTATTTGACAGAGAGACACACAGCGAGAGAGGAAACACAGCAGGGGGAGTGGGAGAGGGAGAAGCAGGCTTCCCGCTGAGCAGGCAGCCTGATGTGGGGCTCTATCTCAGGACCCTGGGATCATGACCTGAGCTGAGACAGATGCTTAATAATTGAGCTACCCAAGTGCCCCCATATCATTTGTTCTTGATTAGTTCATCATTAGTTCTAGGTTTCCATGGTTCATTGTTTGCATAAAACACCCAGTTCTCCATGCAATTTGTGCTCTCCTTAATACTCATCACTGGACTCATCCATTCCCTCCCATCCCCAAAACCCTCAGTTTTTTTCCCAGAGTCCACTGTCTCTCATGGTTCACCTCTTCCCTCTGATTTCCCCCATTCATTTTCCCTTTCCTTCTCCTAATGTCCTCCATGCTATTCATTATGTTCCACAAATAAGTGACACCATATGATAATTGTTTTTCTCTGTTTGACTTATTTCATTGAGCCTAACTCCTCCAGCTCCACCCATGTTGAGGCAAATATTGGGTTTTCATCCTTTCTGATGGCTGAGTCATATTCCATTGTGACATTTTAACAGGTATTGCTATTCCATTGAATAGCAGTGGCACAATCTACTTAAGTTGAGGTTAAGTTAAATTGAGTTGTTAAATTAAGTTGAGGTTAAATTGAGGTTATTAATTTATCACCTTTTAAATAATACTCCAGTGTATATTGTTGCGGGTAAATTCTGAAGACATCTGTGAGAGGGAAATAGACCTTTACTTCATTTAAGCCATTATGTTTAGGTGTTTTTTTTTTTTAAGATTTTATTTATTTATTTGATAGAGATTACAAGTAGGCCGAGAAGCAGGCAGAGAGAGAGAGGAGGAAGCAGGGTCCCTGCTGAGCAGAGAGCCTGATGCGGGGCTCGATCCCAGAACCCTGGGACCATGACCTGAGCCGAAGGCAGAGGCTTTAACCCACTGAGCCACCCAGGCGCCCCTAGGTGTTCTTTTATACAGCAGCATAGCTTATACCCTAATATACTATCTTTACCTCTTACAGTTGACTTCTAGCCAGACTCTAGTCTCAGTCTCTCAGACCTTTGATTTATCTTAGCCAGTATTTTCTTATTAAGCTATCTGAAACTATATTTTGCACAAACATCACCACCCTCCCCTGCTCAGGAACTATTGTTCATTCATTCATGCATTCATTATTTAAGGTATTATGCCAAGTATGCTTTAGTTATTGTCTGAAGTAGTATTAAAAGAATAAAAGTTTAGACACAGCCCTTACCTTCATGGGCTTTTTCAGCATAGTTGGAGAGATTGACAAGACTGACATTAATCAAATATTGACACAAATAAATATAAAATGACAACTGTGATAATTACAAATAAAAGGAGCATGATGCTAGGAGACATATAGCAGAAGGATTTAATTTAGATAAACAAGTCACGGAGGGCTTGTCTAACAAGTGTCAAACTGAAATATGAGGATGGGTAGAGACTAACTACTATCAATAGGAGAGATGAACCTTCCACCCAGTGAAGGCAAAGACCCATCAGAAGGAGAAACATGTCATTTTGAAGAGTTGACAGAAGACTAGTGTGGCTGGAGCAGAGCTTGGGGGATGGTACTAGATGAATCAGAGATTAGTAGGGTCTAGGTTGTACGGGGTGTTATAGGCCATGTTAAGAATGTTTGTCTTTGAGGTGCCTAGGTGGCTCAGTGGGTTAAGCCTCTGCCTTTGATCACATCATGGTCTTAGCCATTGAGCCCTACGTTGAGCCCTAAGCAGAGAGCCTGCTTCCCCCTCTCTCTCAGCCTGCCTCTCTGCCTTCTTGTGCTCTCCCTCTCTCTATCAAATAAATACATAAAAATCTTTGAATAAAAAGGTTGTCTTTGTTGTATGAACATTGAGAAGCCATTAAAGAGCCCAGGTATGAGAGTGGCATAATCATGAAATATGTGCCTGAATGGATTAATTAACTAAAAACTAATTAATTCTACCTGTACACTTTTGGTCTACTCCGTTCATATTCTCGCTTGGACAAATCACCCACTTTCAAGTCATGAAGCACTGCAAAAAACAGACTGAGAATGAGTGGATAATGATAGAGGAGGAAACTAGGAGTTTGTTATACCAAAGAAACCAGGAAAATTTTTTGGAAGGGGGAAGTAAAACAGGACAGAATGATCAGTAGTGTTCAATGTTACCAAGAGGTTAGGTAATATATAGATTTAATATCCATGGTTTCCCAAAAGCTATTGAATAGAGCCTAAATTTCTTACACTGGTATTCAAGGTATTCTATCATTACCTGCTTTTCCAACACCTTTTCCCATGACACTGCTAAAGTGAGCCTTTTAGATAAAGCACCCTTCAGATAAGGCGCCCTATTTATTTTATCTAGAACACAAAAATACACCCTGCCCACCTATCATCATTGGATGCATCTTCTGCCCATGGCCACTTAGCGAATTCCTACCTATTTTCTAGGCCCTGGTACTATTTTGCCTCCTCCATGAAGGTTAATGTGGTGGCCATGAGAATACACTTCTCAGATCACTGATTATAGTGAGCGTAATTGACTGAAGGTCCTGTCCTCTACTTTCTGAAATTTGTCACTGTTTTTGCCCCAAGGCTCTGCTTCCCATGGCTGTTCCTAGCCAATGACTGAGCATGGCAGAGATACTAAGGCAGTCCCATTCCCAGGAGATATGAGAGTCCTCTGACAAAAGAGTGAGAAACCCCAAACAGCCTCGTCAAACCTGTCTTAGAAATGCACAGGGACACGATGCTTCCATCCAAACTCCCTTCCTTCCCTCCTCCTTTCCTTCCTGCTCTCCTCCTCTCATTCAGGGTCAGACTTGCATTATAGTCTCTTGGCTCTCCCAGCCTCCTTTATTTGCCTCCCCAGTTTCTCTTATAGGCATTTCCTCTAATAAACTTCTTGTATCATTAATCTTGTCTGGCATCCATTTCTTTTTTTTTCTTTTTTAAGATTTTATTTATTTGTCAGAGAGAGAGAGCACACAAGCAGGCAGAGGTGGAGAGAGAAGCAGGCTCCCCGACGAGCAAGGAGCCCAATTCGGGACTCAATCCCAGGACCCTGGGATCATGACCTGAGCCGAAGGCAGCGGCTTAACCGACTGAGCCACCCAGGAGTCCCTGGCATCCGTTTCTTAGAGACTCAGACAAACACAGGTGGTACTGAGAGTGGCCCAAGAAAAAGGCAGTAAGATAGGAATTTGGAATGGCTACTGCCCATTAGCAAAGAGGATGTTCCCCTGATAAATAGATGAGACATCGATAGTTCTGGCACAAGGTGGTAGCTCACGTGCTAAAAGTTTCACCAGTGTTAACCTGGAAATATGTCCCAGGGGAGAGGAATGCTGTGGCAGATGTGATGATGCAGTCCGTTGAAAAACACGGGGCAGGGGGGAGGGACAAAGACTACAAAGACAGTAAAATTGGGTGATCACTACTAAGTTGTATTGATGTCCTGTAGAGAAATCATGAGGGACTGAGGGCCATTAATAAGCAGTTTTTGGTTAAGTGAGAGAGCCACAGGGCCTTTGGGAAAGCTTACAAAGAGACCTTTATCTCTATCAGGGGAAGGGAATGCACAGCTGAGTGGCAAGATGAAGACCTAATTGTTAGAGCAGCAGAGCCCCAGAGACATTAAAATGCTCAGTCAAGGCAGGTCTAAAATGACCTAACAGCACTGAAGTACAGTACAGAGGCAGCAGTCTGGAGGGAGGAGCAGGCCCCATTGGACACAGTGTATGTTTTAAATCACAGATCTCTGTACAGTGCTGTATCCTCAAGAGTAAGAATACAAGGGTCTGGAAGCCAAGGGAACAGAAGCAGGAGTGGCCCTACTATGAATCACACCAGATGTCCCACTGAGGGATTTTGTGCTTCCTGTCCCCACAACTCTTGACTGCAGGATTAGAGGTCCTAGTCCCCAAAGAGAGCATACTTTTGCCAGGGGATATAGCAAAGGTCCCATTGAATTATAAGCCACAGCTGCTGCCAGGACACTTTGAACACCATGTGTCCAGGAACGAACAGGCGAGAATTAGCATCCAGCAAGGGTAATTGACCCTGATCAGCAGGAGGGCTGTTTTTGTACAATGGGGACAAGGAGGAACACATACAGAAGCCAGACACTCCACTTTGGTGCTTTCTGGTATTCTCTTGCTTTGTTGTAACCACGAATGGACACAGGAAGGAACTCTGGCCTAAGATAGGTATGATTACCAGTGGCTCAGAAACTTCCAGAATGATAGTTTGGGTCACATCACCAGGTAAGTTACTAAGATCTGCCAGGGTGAGGGGATCTGAGAACAGATAGGGAGGGAGGGAGAGAATGAGTACCAGTTATGGCCTTAAAATTGACTGCAGCAAGAAGAGCTATGGTTCATTCCACTAAAAGCTTTCTTCTGAATTTCCCCTCGGGAAGAAAGGTCCACAGTAGAACTGCTTCCCAAACCTGTACAAAGAGGTAGACCTGTGTGGGACAAAAGGTAGGCTGTAGAGGCTATGAGAATGTACCTCTCAGATCTCCACTTGCAAGGAATGTAATTGACAAAGGGCCCCAGCTGCTGTCCTCTGAAATTCACCGCTGGGTTCGCTCTGAGGCTACAGATGTTGCAGGCTGCACGGAGCCCATGCCTGAGTGTGGCAGGGAAACTGCAGCGGGCCCTTCTTGAGAGATGTGGGCCTCATCCGACGAGTGACTTTGCTCCAGGAGTCCCTGATGGTCTTGCTCCATTTTCCTTAACCTGCTCTACAGTGTAAGATGCTTCCACTCAGCCTGCCTTCCATTCTTTCCTCTCTCCTTCACTCAGGGTCAGATTTACTTTATGTTTGCAGTCTAAAGTCTCTCCCAGACTCCTTCGGCTCTCTCCCCATTTTCTCTCACAGGCATTTACCCTAATAAATTTCTCACATATTCAATCCCACCTTGGCATCAGCTTCTTGGAGAACCTGGACTAAACACATGCCCTAAGCTCCCAGCTGTCGGCGATAAGTTCTCACTTTGAACTCTCAGAGTATTTCCCACTACAACCTACCTGACATTTCCCAAATGCTACTGAGAAAATAAAACTTATGTTTCTATGTATATATCTTCCCCATTAGCTTAGAAATGTCCTGAATATAGTTACCATTATGTCACCTTTGCTAACCTCTGCACTTTACCAAGTGCCCTGTACATAGAAGGAGCTCCAATCAACCACCATAGGAAAAGAGTAGGCAAAGGTGCCGAGTTGTTTAGACAATTCTGCACTCCAGAAGTAATGTTTCCCACCTACTTCAACTTCTCAGTGTACTATCTCATTTCCCACACCACAATCACTTCCTCAAAATGGTTCCCCATTTTCTCAGGATAATTTAGTCCTCAGTTCCCGGCCCCACTCCCCATATATTTTACCATGCCTTGACCCAGCAGAGGCTGTGGCATAATCAGCTATTCCTCAACCCAAAGTTTGTGGATTCCACCCACCCACCCACCCACACTTTCTATAGTGTGAAGTTGTTGCTGGAAAGTAACTGTAACAGCCAGAGACTACATTCCCAAGCTTGACCCCATGTCCAGGGGTAGTTGGGGTCTTTAAGAAACAGAGCTCTTCCTCTACCAGTCTCCTTCACACACACTCTGTTTAAATGCAGAGGACTCTAGGGATGCTGAGGCCACAAGATGGGAAAAGCCTATGACCCTGAACCACCACATGGAGGAAAGCTTCTCACCATGCAAGAAGCACCTACACTGGAATGTTTCATGAGTGAATAGTAAGCTTCTATTGCGTTAGATCACAGAAATTTGGGGGTTCGTCTGTTACAGTTGCTAGCGTTATCCTAAATAATACAGAAATCATTGTCCCTTTTTTTTTGCTACTCCCACCTTAACTCCCTTTTATTTAGAGGGAGTCTCCCATTATGGGACTCATGATGCCAAATGGGTTAGATCTTTCTCAGGCTACACTGTGGGCCTGTTACTTAGTCTCTAAGAATCTGATGTATTTCCACTCAGTACTATGAATATGGGAGTAATGCAAAGATACAAGACACTATAGGAACTATTCACAGTGGTGGTATGGCCTTGAGAATCTAGGGGCAGTGGCAGCAAGGCCTGGCAACAGTTGTTTTCAGTCCATGTCCTAAACAGACTGTTCTTGTGGTATGACCTTGGCTGTGCTTCCCTGCTTCTACATTTACTTGCTTTTTTACTTCTTTTTCTAGCTTCCTTGACAATTTCCTCCTTCCAATAGTTAATTTTCTTCTTTAGATACCCAGAATCAGTTTCCATCTATACTATCCTTCCCATCTCCACTGGACTCTTTTCCCAAACTCAGGTCCGTAGGATTACTGTTTATTAAGCACCTGATGCCCACCTGGCACTGTGATAGGCACTTTGCATAAGCTCTCATACTTGATTTAATTCTTCCAAGTATTCTATAGGGTTGGTACTACTATTGCCATTTATCAATATGACAACTGTAGCTCAGAGATGTACTGATTTTCCCAGTTACACTGCTTGTAGGTGTCACTTGGAATTCCGTTTTGAAGACGTCAAAACATGTTTTTACATTGCACGAGAAATGCTTTACCTACTTTTAATTATAGCAGTATTTCCTTCTAGGGCTGCTTCTAGCCTATGACCATTTGATTCTGTAAGTGAAGACTACATCAACACATACTTAGTCCTTTCCCTTTCCTCCTTCCTTGGTTTTTTTCTTTCTCTCTTACCCTCCCTCATTTTCTCTGTACTTCCTTCTTTCCTAACTTCTTGACAGAATAAACCATGTGTGATAGCAGAGTACATGGTGGCAACCTGGTCTCTTGCTGACCTTTCTTAGACTGCACTGCTATCTAAGATGCTTCTTCCCAGCCTTCTTTCCTTCTTTCTCTCATTTACTCAGGGTCACACTTGAATCAATTATGAGGTTGGAATTTTGGGAGAGGAGTGGTAGGAACTGTACCTTGATGATCTTCATTACATTTGATGTCCCCCAGTAAGTATGCCTCAAATGTTCACAATACACTCAGGAAACTAGGTTTCCTAAGCTTCATGAGAAAGAAGCTGCCGTTAATGATGGAGATGAGTGTCAGATAATTCCATTTTTCCAGAGAAACAGGTTAGGGAGAAACAAAATTCATTCAGTGATTGAATATCTTTCATGTATCAGGACCTATGGGGCAATGGAAATATAGAAATATATATTATAAAACCCTTACTCTATACAAGCTTATAATCCAGTAGAGTCATACACAGTCAATTTTTTCAGGTGCTAGATGTTAATCTTAACTGCTTTAGAATAGCATAGTTCTTACCAATTGATTAAAACCATCCATTGTAATAGAAATAATTGTGAAATTAGCATAATCCGCAGAGCCTTTTAGAATTGTAGCAGGAATTAGGGGCACCTGAGTGGCTCAGTGGATTAAAGCCTCTGCCTTCAGCTTGGGTCATGATCCCAGGGTCCTTGGATCGGGCCTCACATCGGGCTCTCTGCTCAGTGGCGAGCCTGCTTCCTCCTCTCTCTCTCTCTCTCTCTCTCTCTCTCACTCTGCCTGCCTCTCGGCCTACTTGTGATCTCTGTCTGTCCAATAAATAAATAAAATCTTTAAAAAAAATAAAAATAAAAAAAAAGAATTGTATCAGGAATTAGAGCAGTTAGGAGGAGAAGCCACTGATTAAAAGAAACTTTTTTTTTTGTTTTGAGAGAGAGAGAGAGTGAGAGAGTCCATGCATGTGAGCAGTGGGGGAGGGGCAAAGGAGGGTGAGAGAGAGAGAATCCTAAAGAGGCTCCATGCCCAGTGCAGAGCCCGATAAGGGGCTCAATCTCAGGACCTTGAGATTGTGACCTGAGCCAAAATCAAGTGTCTGCGCTCAACCGACTGAGCTACCCACACACCCCTAAAATAAATATTTCTTGATCTAGTACCATGACTCTTAGAATTTATAAGCAGTTGGAAGAGGGCTAAGAAGGAGGAGGGTGAGAGAAAAAGAAAGAGTACTTGTCTAAAATGCATGGCTGCATTTTAGCTTAAATGCAATATACAGTATCTGGAATGCAAAACCTAGTATCCAGAAATGAAGAGAGTCACTAAGACTCTTTTGGTTGAGATGGAAAAGGAAAAGGGCTTCCTGAAGGATGGCAGGATCACTATATTCAAAAGGCAGTGTTGGAAATGTTGTTGGGAGCTCAAAGACTGTTTCTTTGAATCTCCACCCATTTTCCTATCTTCTACTATGTCAGCTAGGTGTACCCAGTGTATCACAGTTCTGAACACATACATCCAAACCCCATTACCTGGTATAACAACAAACTGAATTTGAATGCAATGTGAATGGGAAGGTGGGGTCAACAAAGCCTGAATAAGTAATTTTAATGCAGTATATCCAGCAGATACACAAAGAAGTGGGGAAAACCTATGGAAAAAAGAGAAGAATGCAGTACTTTGTGGGATTGAAAGGTGTTAGGTGTAAGAAGGAAGTGAACCAATACCTCAGGAAAAGCAAAGAAGGTAAAGACTGTTCTTGAAGAAAGTGAAGGATTTCTAGTTGGCCAGGTGCAGTCGGTTGGAGAAAGTCTCCAAAGAAGTACTGAACTTTCGGAGAAGAAAATAAGGAGGCACCTGGTGACCTGAGGGGCAGAATTGTGCTTCACAGATCGGAACAAGTGGGAGACTGAGAGGTGGAGGCAGAGAAGGGGCAGAGCTTGCTGAACAGAAGATGGGGGGAATGGGGAAGCTAAGAGGCAGGAACATAGGGAACTGATTAGGAAAGATAAATCACTAGAGCTCTGTTGGTTAAGAAAGACAAGGTACCTTTAGGTAGAGGGGCCAGAGCGGGCAGCATATTCAGTGATGGCAGGAGCAATGTAATGATTTTAGCCTGACCAAAGGTTCCCAAGTGAAGTTTGCTGGTGAGACACAGGGCAGCACTTTCTGCAATCCAGGTAACCAGAGAAAGTATAAAGCTCTCTTATATAGCACCCATAAAAGGCAGAAATTGGTAAAAGTTATAAATGGTGGTGGTGGTGGTGGGGAAGCAGATGGGAGTTTAGAGAAAAGCGAAGTTGCTTCTAATGGGAAATTGTGGAAATGCTCCATGGAAGAGGTGATGTTTGGAATTGGATACATTAGATTTGGACTCACAGAGATGGGGTTGAGGAGAACAGCAAGGAATGGCAAAAATCAGTAGTGTTCTAGTACAGAGTAGAGAATTGTGTCTCCCCCACAATCTCCAACCCCCACCATATATGTTTTAGTCCCTAACCCCTGGTATCTGTGAATGTGACCTCAATAGGACAGTCTCACAGATAATGAAGTTAATGATCTCAAAATAGACTCAAATGGGATTTAGGGCAGGCCCTAAATCCAATGGATGGTGAAAAAGGAGAAGGAGATCACAGACATGGAGACACAGGAAAGCAAGCTGTGTAAAGACAGAAGAGAGATTGGAGTTTTGCAGCCCCACAGTAAGGAACACCAGTAACCACTAGAAGCTGAAAGAGGCAAGAAACTATTCTCTAGGGAGCCTGGGGGGTTCAAGTCATGATCCCAGGGTCCTGGGATCAAGCTTCACATCAGGATCCTTGCTCAGTGGGGAGCCTGCTTCTCCCTCTGCCTACTGCTCCTCCTGCCAAATAAAGAAATAAAAAAACAAAAACAAAAAAGTATTGTCTATAGCCTGCCTTTGATGTTGGACTCCTGGTCTCTGGAACCGTGAGTATAATTTCTGTTTGTTTTTTTTTTTAAGATTTTTATTTATTTATTTGATAGACAGAGAGAGATCACAAGTAGGCAGAGAGGCAGGCAGAGAGAGAGGGGGAAGCAGGCTCCCTGCCGAGCAGAGAACCCGATGTGGGGCTCGATCCCAGGACTGAGATCATGACCTGAGCTGAAGGCAGAGGCTTAAACAACTGAGCCACCCAGGTGCCCCAATTTCTGTTGTTTTAAGGCACCAATTTTGTGGTCATTTGTTGCAGCAGCTCTAGGAAACTGACAGAACCAGTATGATTTCTGTGACTTGAGCCAGCGATTGTGGGTGTCTCTGAATAAAATCAGAGCAATCAAAAAACAAGGGTTGGGCCTTGGGATGGTGATGATGATGGAAATTCAAGGGGTCAAGAGAGGCCAGAGTGCTAGAGTGGGCAGAGTTTAAATACTTAAACTGAGGGAACTAGAGGGTTATGTTGTGGGCATGGACCAGGTGCAGGGTGAAGAAAGTGTGTGGGAACAGTAGGAGGAACGGAGGTGATAGAGAAGATGCCACGTTCGAACTCCTAGAAGTGGAGCAATTCTTAGTGATTACGAGGCCCTGTGTGCTGGTGGCTGAAGTGGAACAGAGTTGAAGGCCCTTCATGTTGAGAAAACTGAGGAATTCTGAGGCCAGAGAGTCAGAACATCTCAGTATGATGGCTTTAGGAATGGTGGTATTAATCTTTTCCTGCTCTAGGTCATCCATATTCCTAGTTCTAAACTTATTTTTTTTTTTTTTTGAGATTTTATTTATTTGACAGACAGAGATCACAAGTAGGCAGAGAGAGACGGGGAAGCAGGCTCCCTGCTTAGCTGTCCTTTCTCAGACCTCTGGACTTTGACTAAATTGCACCAGAGGCTTTCATGGTCCTCTATCTTTTCTTTTCTTTTCTTTTTTTTTTTTTAAAGATTTTATTTATTTATTTGACAGAGAGAGATCACAAGCAGGCAGAGAGGCAGGCTCCCCGCTGGGCAGAGAGCCCGATGCGGGGCTCGATCCCAGGACCCTGGGATCATGACCCGAGCCGAAGGCAGCGGCTCAACCCACTGAGCCACCCAGGCGCCCCTAGTTCTAATACTTATGGACTCAGATGCAGACTTACACCATTAACACTCTAGCTGTCCTTTCTCAGACCTCTGGACTTTGACTAAATTGCATCAGAGGCTTTCATGGTCCTCTATCTTTTCTAAAAAAATAAAACCATATAACCTTTAATATTCATTGATACATATGAATAACATGCAATAAACTATGAACGTTATAGAACACTTTTTTACTGAGGTATAATTGACAATAGTTTCAGATATACAACATAATAATTTGATATTTGTATATATTGCCAAATGATCACTATAATAAATCTAGTCACCACACATAGTCACAAATTTTTTTTCATAATGAGAATTTTTAGGATTTACTCTATTGGCAAGTTTCAGTAATGCAATACAGTTTCATTAACTATAGTCATCAGGCTGTATATTACATGAGTTTCTTATTTTATAACAAATGTATACCTTTTGACCCCCTTTGCCTATTTCACCCACTCCCCAACTCCCCACTCCCCACCTCTGACAACCACCAACTTATTCTCTGTATCTGAGTTTCGTTTTTCTCTTCTTCTTCTCTTCTTTTCTTCCTTTCTTTTATTCCACAAATAAGTCAGATCATCCTTTCTCTGTTTAACTTATTTCACTTAGTATAATGCTCTCAAGATCCATCCATGTTGTCACAAACGTTGTCCATGTTGTCACTAAAGGATTTCATTCTTTCTCATGGGTGAATAATATTTCAATATATATTTATATTTCAATATATAATATATAATTAATATGTTATATAATATAAAGTTAATATGTCAATATAATAATATATTTTATAACACGATTATATATTTATATATAATATTATGTTATGATATATTAATATAATAATATATTATATATTATATAACATTACATTATTTTACATAATATTATATATGATATATATTATATATATATATAATGAGATATATATCTCTCACAACTTTTTTTCTTTTTTCTTTTTTTTTTTTTTAAGATTTTATTTATTTATTTGACAGACAGAGATCACAAGTAGGCAGAGAGGCAGGCAGAGAAAGAGGGGGAAGCAGGCTCCCTGCAGAGCAGAGGGCCTGATGCAGGGCTTGATCCCAGGACCCCGAGATCAGTGGAATAATGACCTGAGCCAAAGGCAGAGGCTTTAACCCACTGAGTCCCCCAGGCGCCCAATCTCACAACTTCTTTATCCATTAATCTGTCAATGGATACTTAGATTGTTTCCATGTTTTGGCTATTATAAGTAATGCTGCAATGAACATGGGGGTGTTTATCCCTTCCTGAGTTGGTGTTTTTATTTTCTTTGACTAAAAACCCAGAGATGGAATTGCTGTATCATATGGTAGTTCTATTCTTACTTTTTTTGAGGATCCTCCATACTGTTTTCCATAGTGTCTCCACCAATTTACACTCCCACCAACAGTGTATAGGAGTTCCCTTTCCTCCACATCCTCATCAGCACTTGTTAATCTTTTATCTATTTGATATTAGCCATTCTAACAGTGGGAGATGATACCTCATTGTGGTTTTAATTTGTATTTCCCTCATGATGAGTGATATTGAGCATCTTTTCTTGTACCTGTTGGTCCCCTGTATGTCTTCTTTAGAAAAATGTCAATTCAAATCTTCTGCCCATTTTTAAATAATATTATTCTTTTTTTGCTCTTGAGTTATATGAATTCTTCATATATTCTGAATATTAGTCCTTTATTAGATATATGATTTGCAGATATTTTCTCCCATGTAGTCTTTTCATTTTGTTGATGGTGTCCTTTGCTGCACAGAAGCCTTTTAATTTGATGTAGTTCTACTTATTTATTTTTTGCCTTTGTTGCCTTTGCATTTGGCATCAAATTAAAAAAATCATCACCAAGACCTATGTAAAAAATTTTACTGCTTATGTTTTTTTCTAGGAGTTTTGTGGTTTCAGATCTTACCTTCAAGTTAATTTTTGTATATGGTATTGATAGTGGTCTAGTTTCATTCTTTTGCATGTGGCTGTCTGATTTTCCTAACACCATTTGTTGAAGACATTGTCCTTTTTACATTGTATATTCTTGGTTCCTTTGTTATTAATTAATTGATCTTATGTGTGAGGGCTTACTTCTGGGCACTTTGTTCTGTTTTATTGAGCTATGTGTTTGTATTTATTCCAATACCATACTGTTTTGAGAACTATAACTTTGTAATATAGTTCGAAACCAAGGCCTGTAAGTCCTCTAGCTTTGTTCTTTTTTGTCAAGATTGCTTTGGCTTGGGACGCCTGGGTGGCTCAGTTGGTTGGACGACTGCCTTCAGCTCAGGTCATGATCCTGGAGTCCTGGGATCGAGTCCTGCATCGGGCTCCCAGCTCCATGGGGAGTCTGCTTCTCCCTCTGACCTCCTTGCTCATGCTCTCTCTCACTGTCTCTCTCTCAAATAGTTCTAAAGTTTTTCAGTGGTGTCTTTAGGGTTCTCTCAATATACTTTCATGTCATCTGCAAATAGTGACAGTTTTGTTTCTTCCCAATTTGGATGCCTCTTACATATTTATTTTTTTTTCTTGGCTACTTGTTTTGGTCCATCTTGCAGATAGCAGACTGTGGGACTTCTTAGCCTCCCTAACCACATAAGTCAATTATTGTAATAAATCTCTTTATATAGCTACATATATCCTAATGATTGTTTTTCTCTAGAGAACCCTGAATAATACAACAGGGAAGAGCAGGAAAGTGAGCCTGATGTGGTAATCACAGGAGAAAGGAGAGGCAGGTGTTATGCTGTAAGGTGGTAGCAACAGATGGCCAAAACTTCAAAGGTAGAGCAGCTCAGCAAGGGTAGAAGAATGTTCTGGAAATGTCTCTGGAAAAAGGAACAATAGAGTTCTGCTCATTTACCACAGAGCCCAAGGAGTCAGAAAAGATGAGGATTTTCCAAGATGGCTTGGAAAATGTGTGTGGTGTAGGGAAAGCCAGGTTCCAGTTCTTAACAGTTTTAACTGAAATTTAGAACAGGGTTCCTATAACGCAATGTTAGCAGTCAAGGAGACACAGTCAGACAAAAAATTAAATTTAATGTACTTCATTTTTTTCATTAAAAAATAAAGCATTAAGGAAAGAAGTACATCCATCATACATAAGAAACATCTTAAATATTCTCTCTTCCCATGTAGATGGCAACTGCTCTCCAAAATTTCCTCTCTCACACCCCTTACTTCCAACCACCCCAGACTTGCTGAGGTGACAAGACACCTGGGTTGCATTAAGAGTAATTGACCAAGAGCACCAGCTGTTATGGAATTAATTGCTGAATTAGTACGGAGGCCACACCTCTCATGGGCTGCTTGCCGCCAAACAAGGGGCACGAATATTTGCCTCTAGGATTTCTTAATAGCCTTGCTGAACTTTCCTTAAGGATGCACAGTAGTCTAAGGAGATCCCAGTCACTTTTCTTTCTTTCTCTCCTTGAGTGGGATTCAGACTCGCATTGCAATCTGATAGTTCTTCCAGCCTCTCCCAGCTGCTGCCCCATTTTCTCTCACAGGTTGTTCCCCTAATTGATTTCTTGCACACTTAATTCCTCTCTTGGCAGCTGCTTCTTAGAAGATCCAGATAACACACTCTCCCAAATATGTGTGACCTCTTCCAGCTTTACTCCTTCCTTCTATTTCACCCAGCTTTGCTGACAGTGAGTGCTGACTGGCATAGAATGGCCAGTCCAGGGAGACTCCTGTCTCAAAATGGAGAAATAACTCAAGTATAGCAATCAAGCAAGGAGAAATAGGGGCAGGAAAACAGCCTGGAACATGTTAGGATTCCAGAGGGAAGTTACTGGCTTGTTCCACCCTCCTCCTAACCCATGTCCACCCATCCTAGGCTGGGTGGTAAAGAATAGCAGTAAAGGTATAGAATAAGAATATAAGAATAACAGTATAAATCTATAGGACCATATATGGGATACCCATGGTAGAGCACTGGAACAGTGAGGAGGAAGAATGAGTGGAAGGGAAAAAGCAAGTAGAAAAAGAGAACTACTTGGAGGAAACACTAAAGTTCAGTCTAATAGTTGTTTATAGATCCCTCCTGGGCTTTCTGCTAAGCACTGTTTATGGAAAGTTAAAAACAAAAACAAAAACAAAACCCTACCTTACTTCCCTGAGGGACTGATACTTTCCCTAACCTAGGCAGAATGAGGATTAGAGTAGACTGCCTTGAGGAGATGATACCTAAGCAGAGTCTGGAAGGATGCACAGGTGTAGGAGAAAACCTGTTGAACCACAGGCAGTTGCCTATCTGCTAGCTCAGTTCAGTTCCACGAATACATTCTGAAGGCTTCCTATGTATTGGGCCCTCTTCCAGGTGCGGGGACCACAGTGCTGAGCAAGATGGCCACTGTCTCAGTCCTCTGGAATCTAGCTGAGAACAGAGTGGAACAATCTTACCACAGTATGAGATATGCCACAGGAGAGGGATCTGCAAAGGATCAAACAGCAGTCTCAAGGCTCAGCCCATATGAAGCCCCATATTCTGAACATGGCAAAATTCTTCACACTCTAGCTCCATTACTGCTCTGTAGTCTCATTTACCACCATTCCTCAAAAGCTTGAGATACAACTGTGTGTGAATCTGAATATGCCACTTCTAGCATATAGTTAGTTACTTTTTCAGAGATACTCTCCTTGACACATCCAGCCTTGTGCAAATTCTCCCCTATGCTACCAGGCTAGTCTTTTGTCTATCTCTCTAGGTTGATGAGATTCGTTTTTTTGTTTTTTGTTTTTTTTTTTGTTTTTGTTTTAAAAATGATTTTATTTATTTATTTATTTGATAGAGATCACAAGTAGGCAGAGAGGCAGGCAGAAAGAGAGAGAGAGAGAGAGGAGAGAGAGAGAGAGAGAGAGAGAGAGATAAGCCAAACAGAGCCTGATGTGGGGCTAGATCCCAAGACCCTGCGATCATGACCTGAGCCAAAGGTAGAGGCTTCAACCCACTGAGCCACCCAGGCTCCCCAGTTGATGACATTCTTTCTTTCTTTCTTTCTTTTTTTTTTTTTTAAAGATTTTATTTATTTATCAGAGAGAGAGAGGGGGAGAGAGCGAGCACAGGCAGACAGAATGGCAGGCAGAGGCAGAGGGAGAAGCAGGCTCCCTGCCGAGCAAGGAGCCCGATGTGGGACTCGATCCCAGGACGCTGGGATCATGACCTGAGCCGAAGGCAGCTGCTTAACCAACTGAGCCACCCAGGCGTCCTTTTTTTTTAGTTGATGACATTCTTAAAGCAGTGACCCAAACGCAGGTCCAACAACATCTACCACGGAGTCAGATGGGCTTTGTCCAGCCACATGACTTCAGGCTTTGGATCCTCAGCTTCCCTGTATATCCAGGTGAATAACTCCTACTCAAGGAAATGTAATAAACACTGGTGGTTAGTTCTTGGCTTATAGTAAGTGCTCAAAAATATTTGCTGAATTGAATTGCATTAAAATTTAAGCCCCAGGCCTGAATTTGGACTTTATGAAGGCTCTGGCTGTGTGAGCCGGAGCTTGGAGGGGTTAATGACCAATTTTAGCAGTTTTCTCTGTGACTAAGAATGCAAGATATACACCTTGTTCTCTGCCTTGAAGACCTGCTTGTTAGCTGGGGAAACAGATGGACAACCTCCCCCAAGAGTTCAGTTCCGAATTCCTAAAGCAGTGGTTCTCAAACTCTAGCAAGCATCAAAATCACCTAGAGGTCATCTGGTGAAACAGATTGCTGGCTACAGCCCGAGTTTAATTCAGTAGGTCCCGGATGAAGTATGAGAATTTGAAAGTCTGCATTTCCCGCTTGCTCTCAAGTGATAGTCAAACCGCTGTGCCCACGCCCACACTTCGAGAACTACCCACGAGAGATTAGGAGCCCTGTGCTCAACACGCGGCACAGAGTGGGTCTCTGTTATCCTGGCCCCACTACATCTTTAGTCTCTGCTCTTGATCAAATCACTCTACCTCTCTGTGCTTCATTTGCCTCATCTGTGAAATCAGGATAATAAGGTAATGCAAGTGCGTGCTTAAAGCCACACTTGGCACAGTGTTTTTTGTTGTTGTTGTTGTTTGTTTTTTAACAAATGTCGGCTATCTGCTATTATCTATTCATTTTCTGGAGGTGGTGGGACGACCAAACTAGAGGTCTAGGTAGACAGAGAAGAAGAACCAAAACCCTCTTCCGTGCAGCAAGGAAGGCACAAGAGCTGAGGACCAGTATTATCCTTCTTAAAGTAACGCTCTAGTGGGGTCTGGGGTCTCAAAAGCTCCGCCTTTTCTCCTTAGAGGGCCCTGATGTCCAACCCACAGCTTCTTTACGTCCCATAGGTGCTGCGCAGGCGCAAAACCCTATGTGCCCACGCTTGACGCACATGCGTACTCAGACGCACAAGGTTGGGGGCTGGCCTGCAGAGCAGAAATGGCGGCGGCAATACGTGCGTTGGCTGCTGGAGCAAGCCGCAGCGTTGTGGTGAGCAGTCTCCGGCCCGCAGTCCGCAACCTGTGTAGCCAGCCTATCTCCGTTAACGATCGCATCGAGAAAAAGCGCAAGGCCGCATTGGTGGGAGGAGGCCAGCGCCGCGTAGATGCGCAGCATAAGCGGGTGAGTCCCGCGGTGGTCGGACCATCCCCTCGGCGTTCGCGACCTATCACAGAGTGCCCAGCTCGCGACGCCCCAGTCCTTTCAGCCAATCAGCGCCATGCCGGGGAGGGGCGGGGTCGAGAAGGTTCACCTTAAGTACCTGTTGCCTTTTACCAAGTTGCAGGTAAAACGAAGATAAGCACCACTGTGCTTTACTACTCTCCACTTTGCTTCTGGATATTTAGAGGGAGCTGGCCGGCTCCCAGCTGGCTCACCACTTAACATCTATAGACTTTTGGACTAGTTACTTAATCACTAGAAGTCAGTTTTTTTTTTTTTAAGATTTTATTTATTTGTCAGAGAGAGAGAGGGAGAGAGAGCGAGCACAGGCAGACAGAATGGCAGGTAGAGACAGAGGGAGAAGCAGGCTTCCCGCTGAGCAAGGAGCCCGATGCGAGACTCGATTCCAGGACGCCGGGATCATGACCCGAGCCGAAGGCAGCTGCTTAACCAACTGAGCCACCCAGGCGTCCCAGGAGTCAGTTTTTTTTTTTTTTTTTTAAAGAAGAAACTAGTAGTACTTATTCCTTCACAATCTTATTGGTATAGCTACGGAAGCGATGATAGGCACTTAGGGGGAAAAAATCTGTTTATTCTCCTGCCCTGTGAAAGCGTGGTAAATTCTGCCTCTCTTATGGGAGCAGGAAAATCGGAACATACGGCAGGGGAATTAACGTGGGCAAAATCTCAAAGTAATCTGGGGCGGAGTGTGCACGGGGAACTTGTGGAACTTCTGACCCCTCAATGCTGGCAGAACGCCTTTGAGGTCTTAGCATGCATCGACATGCTGGGTAGGAAAGGACCCTGTCGGAGGCAGGGAGGTTTTTGAGGCAAGACAGCTGGCCTTTAGAGATATGCTGTGTGGACCATTTAGCAGCAGGAGAAACTGAGGCCCAGATCAGTGACCTGGGACTTGAAACTAGGCTCATGCAGTGCTTCACTGACACGTGTGTGAATCTGGACTGATGTGCTAGAAGATAGAGAAGTGAAATTCTTAGAGGTGAAGGTCATTGAGGCACAACTGTCAAGTGTGGTGAGGGGTGGTGAGTGGGGTGGAACGCTAGGATCTTTAGTGAGGAGATTTGAATTAGCTCTTTATTGAAGTCTAAACTGGATGTTGATTGATTGATTGATTATTTTTAGATTTTATTTACTTATTTGACAGAGAAAGAGAGCGAGAGAGCACAAGCCGGGGGAATGGCAGGGAGAGGAGAAGCAGACTCCCCGCTATCAGAGAGCCCAGTGCAGGGCTTGATCCCAGGATTCCAGCAGATGCCCCTTGAGTGTTGATTTAAATGTTATAAATTCTGATTTGACAAAAACATGAAGGTGACTGTTCCTTTTTGACAAGTTACTTAATCCCTAGGAGTCATTTATTCTAAAGAGAAGATAGTTGTAATTTTTGACCCTTGGGAGTGAGATATAAGTTTGGTTGAGTGTGGGTCCATCTGGGTAGTGTAGTCCTTAAACCTCAGACTCTTGGTTTTGGCTCAGGTCGTGATCTTCAGTGGTGGGATCAAGCCCCAAGTTGGGCTCCAGGCTCAGCAGCGAGTCTGCCTGGGACTCGCGCTCTCTCTCCCTCTGTCCCTCCCCCGCACCATCCCAGGTGCACTCTCTCTCTCAAATAAATAAACCTTTAAAAAATTTGGCTGAGTATGTGGTGTCAGGAGTATTTTCCCTCCCTCCCCTGGGGTGGCTCTGTCTCGATTGAAGGAACCTTTGCATCATCCTTTGAAAGGCCTTTCAGTGCTCCTGTGCACTCTTTGTGTTGGGACCCATTGCTGACTTCCTCCCTGGAACATCACCCCACTTCTTCCTGGGTAGACTCTACTGGGCTTAGATGCAGGCTCAAGAAGCACTTTTTCTTTTGCTAGAGCTGACTTAGTCAGGAGGCTGACTTGATTTAAATCCCTCTCTCCACCCTTTTTAAAACAAATTTTTGGACTATTTCCATAGGACAGATTCCCAGAAATGGAATTACTGGGTCAAAAGATAGAAATATTTTTAACACTCTAATATATGTTGCCAAATTGCTTTCTGGAAAACTTAATTCTACTTTACACAATAGTGTATACGATGGCCTGTTTGTTTTAGAAAGACCTCACTGGCTTTGGCTACTTTCTTATGGGGGAAAAAAAAAGCCAGTTTGAGGTGGTTTTTTCCCCCAGGGTGGAGGGAGGTTGGAATACAGTGGGCCTGGCTGTTTGGCTTGCTCTGAGTAAGGGCTTGAGAGTCCAAGCAACAGAAGCTATTGATAAGTTGAAGGTTCCAACCTCACCGTCCCCAAGCATCATTTTTTTTTTTTTTAACTCTTCTCAAGTGAGCTCTTTACTGCTCTCTGTCCCCCTCCTTTTCTTCTGAGCTATTACCTCTGTGCGGTTGTCTCAGTATCATAGTGTCACTGTCAGGTGTGGGGTCCCTAAGCAGAGCCCCTAATATAGGATAGTGAGAGGAGCCCATGGAGGAGGCAGGAGAAGAATCAGTAAGTAGTCCCAGAAGTGTCCCTGGGGTTGACCACTAGTGAGGTGAGTTTGTGTGGAGTTCCCTAGAAGAAGCTTGTGAATCTGTGTATGTGGCCTCAGACTCTTCACTAAGCCTACTTTAGTTTTCCACCTCCTCCATTCTTCTTTTTATTCCATGATTGCTCCTTAAGTCTCCAATAAATGTTTGTGGAACTAGTATATTGTTCCATGGTCAGGATTCCTTACCCCCACTTCTCTTCACCTTTTCCTCCTCCCATTTCCTTATTTGCCTTCCCCTGTTGGCTCCTGAAGCTCCCTGTCTGCCCTGATGTCCTTATTGGCTGAAATCTACTTGTCATACCTGTGTTTTGGGCGGGTTGATGGAATAGAGGCTTTCATGAGAGGTGAAGGGGTAAGCCCTGTCTTCCTGGCCTTCTCATGAATGCTCCTTGCTTACTGACTTTGCCTATGATGACCCCACTAAATGGTTTTTGTTGTGTTGTAGGGAAAGCTAACTGCCAGAGAGCGGATCAGTGTTTTGCTGGACCCTGGCAGTTTTGTTGAGAGCGACATGTTTGTGGAACACAGATGTGCAGATTTTGGAATGGCTGCTGAGAAGAATAAGGTATCTTTTCACATGGTGGTGTGAGCCACTACGTTGCACTTTCTAGCTGTTGCTGTGCTGGCCTACCCACTAGACTAATGAAGACCTTTTGGAACTCAAAAGTACATTTAAGAATTTTCAGGTTTGGGGCCTGAAGTTGCAGAGGTGCCTCTGGAGAAGTAGTATTGGGCCTCCAGATTCCCCTACTTAACCTTTGTCTGCAGATGAAGGAATGTGAGTGGGACTGCTCAGACCTTGGGCAGTGTGACTCTGGCCCAGTTTCCAGGGCTCTGGTTGTGGGTTCAGAATTCTCACAAATATGGATTGACAAACTTGGAAGGAAAGATGAGAATGTCTTTTAGTTGTGTTCTAGTTTGTCTAGGCAACAGAGACCCCTAAAGCAGGACCATTTGCCTGTTTTGTCATACTAAGTTTATGGAGCTTTTGGGGTCAGAGTCACCGATACTTTCTTTTTTTTTTAATTGGGTGTTCTCCATGGGTATGCGGAATTCTTTGGACTCACTTTTGATCAGTTTTTCTTGGGTCTGCATATATGCTGTTAGTGACCAAAGATTTGGGAACTTGGCACCAAATCAGCTGGCTCCATTTGAGTCATTATGGGCCACATAGTATTCCAGGATTCCAAGCAAAATGATGGGTTTGCCGTAAGGTTTGGGGGTGGGCTGTGTGGCTTTGTAGACTTGCCATGTGTCATTCTATTCCCTTCTCCTTCCCATGGCATTTGGTAGTTGCAGCTCTAGGGAGTTTTAATTATTTTGTTTTTGGAAGAAGATGATCTCTAACTATAGTGCCCTTCACTTCTATTGACAAAGCAGTAGCCTACGGCTTGCTTTTGCAGAGCTGAGCAGGGGAAGAGGAGATTCCATCATGATCCTGATTCATACTGAATTTCAAGAAATTTAGGGTGCGCATTTGTTTTGGGCTTTTTTTGGTCTTTCATTGCTAAATTCACTAAAAGACATATTTGGGTTTTTTAACTCTTATTTTTCTATTTTTCTGATAGTTTCCTGGAGACAGTGTGGTCACTGGACGGGGCCGAATCAATGGAAGATTGGCTTATGTCTTCAGTCAGGTATTTAATAACTCCAATAGGCTGTGCGTTCCTGGAGGGCAGAGCCAGGAGCAAAAGATATGACAAGAAAGCAGTTTTGGGGAATGAAAACTTGCTTGTAGTGGGGGCAGATGAGGGATTTACTTTCTGTTTTTCAGTGGGGGCAGATGAGGGATTTACTTTCTGTTTTTCAGTGCATATGTTGAGAGTTTTATACTATAGTATGTGTTTTTTCTTAGGGTAAAAGAATCAATAGTCTTGAGTGATGATCACAGGGCATTAATCGGGTAAAAAGTCCCAGGCCAGGAGTTTAATCCAAGTGAGTGAGTTTCCTTTTGGCAGGTTGGGTGTGTGCCTGGAGGGCATCCATGTCCTGGGCATTGTGTCGACTGAGAGAGTGCTGTGAATGCAGCTTGGGTGGAAGGCACTAGACTCCATGAACCATAGGTTTTGGGCTTTCCCGAAAGTATTAGAACAAATTTTCTTTTCTTTTTTTTTTTTTTTAATTTTTTTTAGAACAAATTTTCTTAAGCTGCATAAAGACAGATAAAGTTTCTTCACACTGAGACCGTAGAAGAATATAGTATAGGAGGCAGAATAATGGTCCCCCAAAATGTCCAACTCCTAATTCCTGAAGTTTATGAATGATAGCTTCAATGGCAAAGGGGAATTAAGCTGCAGATGGAATTAGTGTTGCTAATTAGCTAACCTTAAAATAAAGAAGCCTGGGTCACCCAGGTGTGCACAATATAATCACAGGGTCCTTAAGAGAAGGAGAGGCAGAAGCAAAGTTCCAAATGGTGTGTTGTGAGAAGGGCCTGCCACTGCTGGCTAAGAAGATGGAGGAAGGGAGTCATGAATGAAGGAATGCAGACGGTCTCCAGAACCTGGAAAAGGCAGGAAAAATGATTCTCTCTTGGACCGTCCAGAAAGGCGCCTAACAATGCTAATCTTGAGTATAGCTCAGTGAGGCCCACGTAGGACTTCGAAATTACAGAACTGTGAGAGAATAGATTTACGTTGCTTTAAGCCACTGAATTTGTGGTAATTGTTAGAGCAGCTTATAGTAAACTAACACTATACTATTCTGGGTTTGATTACTTCCTCTCCCCATCCCCCCACCAGAGGTGGAAATATGCATATAATTCTAAGTGTTTAGTTCCTTTTTATAGATCTAAAATTATAAAGCTTGTTTATGGGTTTAATAGTAAAATAACCATGTTCGGGTAATTTTGAATGTATTGTACTTAGACAATACTCATTTACTTAATGAATTCCCTTTGAAATGTTTTAGAGAAAGACAACTATCATATGATCCCTCTGATATGAGGAAGTGGTGATGCAACATGGGGGCTTAAGTGGGTAGGAGAAGAATCAATGAAACAAGATGGGATTGGGAGGGAGACAACCCATAAGTGACTCTTAATCTTACAAAACAAACTGAGGGTTGCTGGAGGGAGGGGGGTTGGGAGAAGGGGGGTGGGGTTATGGACATTGGGGAGGGTATGTGCTTTGGTGAGTGCCGTGAAGTGTGTAAACCTGGCGATTCACAGACCTGTACCCCTGGGGATAAAAATACATGTTTATAAAAAAATAAAAAATTAAAAAAACAAACAAACAAAAACAACAACAAAAAAAACTGTGTTACAGATGGGTCTACCAAATGCTTAACTAGAAGAAATGATTTCTCCTTTTTGTAATTTATGAGAGCTAGGCAAAAACTTGTACAGAAGGAAGCATTAATCAGATAGCCAGAACAAAGAAAGTTACTATGCTGTCTGGGCTCAACCTTCTAACTACTGAGCAGATACAAAAATTCACTGAGTTGATACTTTTTATCAGCCCATGGGGTAGGGTTGTGTAGGGATAGGGGGAGGGGAGAGGGAAAAAACTGAGCCAGAGTTTCTGTCCTGAAGATGCTAATTATTTTGTGTATAGAATGGGGCAGGACAGGAGGGTCTTCAGTACAGATAGAGTGAGAGAGATGCTGTGCAAGTGCTGTGGGCTGAGGACAAGGGATGATTGCATTCAGACTTGAGGGATGTTTTAGTTGCTTTTTGTGGGGAACTTCTTTTCCAGAGAAGCAGCCTCAGTCTCTTGCTTGATAATTGACCATAGGTATGTTCTGGGGAGACATGTAGAGGGAAAGGAGAGCCCAGTGCTGGCTCATCATTCAGTGTACAGGTTCCTGATCTCATGTGTTTTTAGACTCACTTTCATGTTCTTTTGCTGCTGGTGACTGAATCCAGAGCCCCTCTGATGAAGTTGCTTTAGCGAATAAACCTTTCCTCTTCTCAAGATGAAGGAGAGACCCTGTGGGATCCAGCTGCTCCCCACAGAGACTTTGTATCAGTCTGTTTTCACCCCTCCTCACCCCCACTTTCCATGGTTCCTGCATTGTCCCCTCCTTGTGGTTACTGCCCCTGCAGTGTATAGGCTTCCATTTGTTCCCTCTAAGTCAAATATTCTTCTTGAGCTTTCATTTCCTCTCGAGTTTGTTCAGTCTCTCCTCTGTGGATGTTGCTTCTTCCTTTTTTGTCCTCGTGGGCTGAATCTCTTCTTAATTCGCTGCTGTCTTTTTGAGATGGTTTTAGGAAGGAGGTCCTTCCTACTTCAAGAAGCCCTTTACATTGGAAGATAATGAAACTCCATAAGCCAGAGGAAGCAGTGAAGGCCCTGATTGACTTTTTTCACCTCCCTCATCAAAATGAGTGATACTTTCTAGTAATAGAAATGCCTCACTGTTTGAGATCTCTAGAATCTGATTTTTCAGGTTAATTCTTCATGAAAAGTTTTCCTTTCCATAGAGCTGTGACTCATTTTTATAGAGCAAGTCTTTTGCTCCCAACAATACATGAACTCCCTTTAAAGATACAAATTATTTCATAGAATAATGAATGAAAGACTACTCCTAATTTTTTGAATGTCTAAAAATCCCTCAAAAACTTTTGGCTAAGAGTTTTTCATTTCTTTCTCCTCCTTGTGGCTCTCTATCCCTGGCTAGTCACTATATTTTAGTTGTTGATTTAATTGTTTTCTTTTCAGGATTTTACAGTTTTTGGAGGTAGTCTGTCCGGGGCGCATGCCCAGAAGATCTGCAAAGTAAGTATTCAGTATTGAAGACCAGTACTTTCATCAGTCACTTGGTACATATTGAGTATTGGGGTACAGAACTATATGTGGGGTGGGTGCTGACCCAAAGTTCCCATCAGTCAGGAGTTTATAACATTTTTTTTTTTTTTTTTTTTGTATCATGGATCCCTTTGGTGGGCTGGTAATTATTTGCATGCATAAAATATGTAGGATTACAAAGAAATAAAAATATTTTAAAAAATCACATTTGTAATATATGTGCTTTCTAATTCCTCAAGTAACGAAATTTAGTTGTGGATCCAAACTGCTATAATTTCACAGTATTTTTATGAATAAATTTCACAATATGAATAAATATCCTACTTCAAAATACCTGCAACAACTTGAATGTGCCATAAAAATATCCATGGCTTCTATTAATGACAAAGTCACAGGTATTTCTAATACTTTATTAGTATTTTTTTTTAACTTTGTTCATTATTAAAGGAAATGCTAAAGATCAACCAGAGTTAATAAAGATAAAGATGTAAATTTTTTCCCATCCAAGGCATGGATGAAATTTGTTTATAGACTGCTTGGGATTCTGAAGAGTCCAGGTAAAGAGCCTGTGGTCTAGGTGGAGAGTCCAGGTACTAAAAGATAAAGAGCAGTACAAGGATTGATTACATGATGGTATTTTAAAAATACTGCTAGTGATGAGATGCTCTGGAGATGAATAAAAGTATAGATTATATTTGGAGAACTTTGGAATTAAAGGTAGGGTTGACTGTTAGTAGCTGGTGAGCGCTTCCCTGTGTAATGAAAAACTTGGATTCTAGACATGGTCTTGTCATATGTTTCTGAAACCTTGGACCAGTCCCTTAACTTCTAAACTTCCCCGATTTTTCTTTTTACTGCCTCTGTTATCATGGTTAAATGAATAATATGGAAGTGAAAGTGCTTTGTGAACTGTCAAGAGCTATTTGGAATGTTACTTATTAGGCTCTCAACTACTGACCCATGAGGAAAATATGGCTTATTACAAGTAAAAGCAGGCCTGGGCCTGGCCTGTGGTTAACAGATGGATCTACATGTACTTTCACGAAAATCAACTTTGCTATTGTGACTACTGTCAGTTCTTTCAAAAGAGTAATGGGGTCGGGGATGGAGTGGGGGCTGCAGTGGTGGTGGTGGCAGGGCTTGGCTGGCTCAGTCAGTGGAGCATGTGATTCTTGATCTCAGGGTCATGAGTTCAAGCCCTATGTTGGGCATGGAGCCTACTTAAAATAAACAAACAAACAAACAAATAAATAAATAACTGGGAACAAAACTGGCTACTGGAAAATATTACAGCTAGTCCTGAGGCTCTAGAAATGGTTGTTAGGAACAGTTTTTGCCCCTGCTGCTGGGAAGTGCTTTGGGTCTGGGATGCCTGAGGGGCTTTAATTGGCCCTTAAAATTTTGGTTCTTGGGCGCCTGGGTGGCTGCCTTCGGCTCAGGTCATGATCTCAGGGTCCTGGGATCGAGTCCCGCATCAGGCTCTCTGCTCAGCAGGGAGCCTGCTTCCTCCTCTCTCTCTCTCTGCCTGCCTCTCTGCCTACTTGTGATCTCTCTCTGTCAAATAAATAAATAAAATCTTTAAAAAAAAAATTTTTGGTTCTTTGTTTTCCATGAAGGTACCCAGTAATCCTGGGGAAGAAAGCCAGTATAAATGACTCTTGTCCTGAAAAGTATGCTTAGAACATTTTCCAGAAAACACCATGGTGCTTTATAAATTCTGTTTTTGTTAACAGGATCAGTTGTCTCATGAAAGGTTTCTTTGCTGTTTCAGATCATGGACCAGGCCATGACAGTGGGGGCTCCAGTGATTGGACTGAATGACTCTGGTGGAGCACGGATCCAAGAGGGAGTAGAGTCTTTGGCTGGCTATGCAGACATCTTTCTGGTGAGAAACCTGTTAACTGAGTATAGAGAGTAAAATAGTACAAGGCTCAGTTTTCAAAGCTGTGTCCTAGTCAGAGCTTCCTTATCCCTATTGTTCTCTGCTCTGTGTAGGTTCTGTGGCTTCTTTCTGTGTCCTGGGGAAGGCATGGAAGGTGGATAAAAAGCAAGAGAGTAGGTGGAGTGGTTTTCTTTTTTTGTCACAGAGAGCCACTCTTAGGGGAAAACTAAATTAAAGATCACTTGTAAGGGAAATATACCTGATTATTTTTTTCAAAAGCAAAGGACATGGAATTATAAATATTAAAAATGAATTGATATGATGCTATAAATGGGAATTTTTTAAAAAACGCAGTGCTCTTTACTTTGGTTAAAACACAAGATCATTGTATGAAGTTCAAGTTGTAGTACAAAGAAGAAAAATTAGCCAAATCTCACCATTCAGAAACATTCAATGAACATCGAATTCAGATTTCTTTCTGCTCACTTACTAAAATTACAGAGAAAGAAATGAAAAACACAAAAGTAAATTAAATGTGTCATTTGAAGTAGGAAGTATATTATAAGAGAGTAAGGGAGATTGGGGTGAGGGAGAGAGATACTGCCAGATGGAAACTTGAGAAAAGGGACAGATCTACATTTCTAGAGAGGGGAGGAAAAAGAGAGAAGGCAGGAAAGCAACAGGCAGACATTGTTTCTAATCAGGCCAGCTGTTGTTGTCATCCCCTGGGCTGCAGGCTTATGAACATTCTGTCCCTGTCTACTGCCCTTTAGGTTTCATGAGAAAAATGTATATTTATTTTGTGTAAGATGCTCTGCTAGTTGTGGAAGTACTTATGTGGAAGTACTTATGTTCATTGAGGAGCCATTTTGTAGATCTTAAATCTGCTTTTTAATCTTTAATCTTGAGGTCCAGGCATAACCCACTGGGGAGAATTAGCTCTTTGGGTGGCATGGTCAGATGATTTAGGCCTGGAAGGTCTCCTCTGGCTCTTAGCTTGAAGTCATGCCTATATTGAAAATGAAGGAAAGGAAGCATGGCCCTAAGAGAAGTGGCAGTAAATCACCACGTTTTAGAGCTTGTCAGTGTTTTAGAGTATCTCCTACTCTAACCGGTCTTCATGAGTATAGGCTGCAGGAGTTGGGTTTTATTTTCTTTTCAGGAGATAGGCTTCAGTGATGTTAATAGATTATTTACTGGGGTGCCTGGGTGGTTCAGTCAGTTAAGTGTCCGACTCTTGATCTCCAGTTCAGATCTTGATCTCAGGGTTGTGAGTTCAACCCCTCTGTTGGGCTCAGAGCCTATTTAAAAAAAAAAAAAAAAGATTAATGCTGCTTGTTACTTGTACATCTCCAGCCACTTCCTTTTGCCTGTACTGTTAATTTAACTTTTTTTTCTAACTTTATTTTGATAGAATTTCAAACTTTATATAAAGATGGCAAAAATAGTACAAGGAACTCCCATATGTCCTTTACCCAGATTCGTCACTTGTTTACATTTTGCCCATTTGCTGTATCATTTCTCTCCATATGTATGTAGTTGCAGGTTATATTTATCTGAAACACTTGAGAATAAATTGGATGTTGTACCTCCTTTAGTTCTTAAATCCTTCATCATGTGTTTCCTAAGAACAAGGATATTCTGTAATAAAGTGAGTACAATAGTAGAAATCAGGAAATTTAACATTGATTTACTGATACTATTCTTATCTATGGTACATACTCAGATTTCATCAAACAATCCTAAATAAAGCCTGCTATAGCTGTTCCCCTACTACCCTATGCCCCATCTAATCCATGATTAAGTACTGTCTGTAATTATTTTATCTCTTTAATTTCCTTTAGTTTAGAGAAGTTTCTCAGTTTTTCTTTATCATCCATGACTTTGACATTTTTGGGAACAGCTTTAAAGGAGGTATAATTTACAAACCATAAAAATCCATCCATTGTAAGCATGTAATTCAGTGACTTAAAAAAAAAATCTAGTAAAATTAACAGTGTGTTTCAGGTATACAATATAGTGATTTAACAATTCTATACATTATTCAGTGCTCTCATGGTAAGTGAACTCTTAATCCTCTTCACCTATTTCACCCATCTCCCCACTCACCTTTCCTCCCACCATCGGTTCTGTATAATCAAGAGTCTGTTTTTTGTCTCTTTTTTTCCTTTGTTTGTTTGGTTTCTTAAGTTCCACATATGAGTGAAATCCTGTGGTATTTGTCTTTGAGTTATTTCACTTAGTATTATACTTTAGCTCCATCCATATTGTTGCATATGGCAAGATATTATTATTTTTTATGGTGGAGTAATAATCCATTATTTATAGATGCGTGCATGTGTATGTGATATATATATCTGTGTGTGTGTGTATGTAGAGACATATATATCACATCTCTATCCATTCATATATATACATATATATATATATATGTATATATATCACATTTTCTTTATCCATTCATTTATTGATGGACGCTGATTGCTTCCATAGCTTGGCTGTTGTAAATGCTGTCATAAACGTAACGGTGCATATATCCCTTGGATTTAAAGTTTTTTGTATTCTTTGGGTAAATACTCATTAGTGTGATCACTGGGTCATAAGATAGTTCTATTTTTAATTTTTTGAGTAATCTCCATACTGTCTTCCACATTGATTGCATAAGTTTGCCTTCTCACCAGTGGTGCACAAGGGTTCTTTTTTCCTCCACATCCTTGACAACACTTGTTTTATTTATTTACTTATTTATTGACGATTTATTTGAGAGAGAGAGAACACATGCACAAATAGGAGTGGCAGAGGAAGAGGGAGAGAGAATCCCAAGCACACTCTCCGCTAAATGCAGAGCCCAACATGGGACTCAACCTCATGACTGGAAATCATGACCTGAGCTGAAATCAAGAGTTGGGTGCCTAACCGTTGTGCCACCCAGGTGCCTTGTGCTTTTGATTTTCACTACTGGACAGGTGTAAGGTAGTATCTCCTTGTGGTTTTGATTTGCATTTCCCTAATGAGAGATATTGAGCATCTTTTCATATGTTTGTTGGCGGTCTGGATGTCTTCTTTGGAGAAATGTCTGCTCATGTCTTCTGCCCAGTTTTTGATTGGATTGTTTGTTTTTAGGATGTTGAGTTATATCAGTTCTTTATATATTTTGGATACTAACCCTTTATTAGGTATGTCATTTGCGAATAAGTTCTCTCATGCAGTAGATTGTCTTTGAGTTTTGTAGGTTGTTTCCTTTGCTGTACAGAAGCTTTTTATTTTGATGAAGTCCCAATAGTTTATTTTTGCTTTTGTTTCCCTTGCTTCAGGAGACCTATATAGAAATATGTTGCTATGGCCAATGTGAGAGGAATTACTGCCTGTGCTGTCTTCCAGGACTTATATGGTTTCCTGTCTTATATTTAGGTCTTAATCTTTCCAATTTTTTCTAGAAAATTGATTTCTAATTTAATAGTGTTGGAAAACATGCATAGTCTGACTTCATTCGTTCTGAATTTTTTGAGACTTGTTTTGTGGCCCAATATTTGATCTATTCATAGAATGTTCCATGTGTGCTTGGGAGTGCTGAATCCTAATCACTAGACTACAGGGATCCATGTGCACTTGAAAAGAATGTATATTCCCCTGTTTTTTTTTTTTTTTTTTAAAGATTTTTATTTATTTATTTGACAGACAGAGGTCACAAGCAGGCAGAGAGAGAGGAGGAAGCAGACTCCCTGCTGAGCAGAGAGCCTGATGTGGGGCTCGATACCAGCACCCTGAGATCATGACCTGAGCCGAAGGCAGAGGCTTTAACTCACTGAGCCACCCAGGCCCCTCTATATTCCCCTGTTTTAGAGTGGAATGTTCTGATTGTATGTTAGATCCATCTGCTTCAGTGTTTCATTCCAAAGCCAGTTTCCTGTTGATTTTCTATTTGGAAGATCTGTCCATTAATGTGAGTGAGCTGTTGAAGTCCCCTACTATTATTGTTTTACTATAGATTATTTCCTTTATGTTTGTTACTAGCTGCGTCACATATCTGGGTGCTCTCATGTTGGGTGTGTAAATATTTGCAGTTGTTAGAACTTGTCGGATTGTTCTATTTATGATTATATAGTGTCTTTCTTTTTTTTCTTGTTACTGTCTTTTGTTTTAAAGTCTATTTTGTCTGATTAGAAGTATTGCCACATTGGCTTGCTTTTTACTTCCATTTGCATAATAAATGCCTTTCCATTCTTCACTTTTTTTTTTTTTAAAGATTTTATTTATTTATTTGTAAGAGAGAGAGAGTGAGAGCGAGCACAGGCAGACAGAATGGAAGGCAGAGTCAGAGGGAGAAGCAGGCTCCCTGCGGAGCAAGGAGCCCGATGTGGGACTCGATCCCAGGACGCTGGGATCATGACCTGAGCCGAAGGCAGCTACTTAACCAACTGAGCCACCCAGGCGTCCCCATTCTTCACTTTTAGTTAGCATGTGTCTGTCTGTGAAATGAGTCCTTTGAAGGCAGCGTATTGATTGGTCTTACTTGATTATCTATTCTATCACTGTATGTCTTTTTTTTTTTTTTTTTTTAAAGATTTTATTCATCCATTTGACAGGGAGAGATCACAAGTAGGCAGAGAGGCAGGCAGAGAGAGAGAGAGAGAGAGAGGAGGAAGCAGGCTCCCTGCTGAGCAGAGAGCCCGATGCGGGACTCGATCCCAGGACCCTGAGATCATGACCTGAGCCGAAGGCAGCAGCTTAACCCACTGAGCCACCCAGGCGCCCCACTGTATGTCTTTTGATTGGAATGTTTAGACCATTTACGCTTAAAGTAATTATTTATAGGTGTATATTTCTTGCTGTTCTGTTACTGCTTTTATGGTTGTTTTTTCCTTCCCCATTCCTTTCTTCTCTTATTCTTTCACAGTTTGCTGACTTTGTTTGGTGATCTTTTTTGATTCCTTTCTCTTTATTCCTAGGGTTACCATTAGGTTTATATATAAAATCTGCATATGGTGGTTTACCCTGGGTTGATAGTTGCTTAAGTTTGAATCCATTCTGGAGTGCCTGGGTGGTTCAGTTGGTTAGGCATCTGCCTTTGGCTTAGGTCTTGATCCCAGTCGGGGAAGAAGCCCTGTATCCGGCTCCCTGCTCAGAGGGAGCCTGCTTCTCCCTCTCCTCCCTGTTGGTGCTCCTTCTTGCTATCTTTAAATCTTTAATCTTTAAAGGTTTTATTTATTTATTTATTTATTTATTTATTTGACAGAGAGACATCACAAGTAGGCAGAGAGGCAGGCAGAGAGAGAGGAGGAAGCAGGCTCCCTGCTGAGCAGAGAGCCCGATGCGGGACTCGATCCCAGGACCCTGAGATCATGACCTGAGCCAAAGGCAGCGGCTTAACCCACTGAGCCACCCAGGTGCCCCTAAATCTTTAATCTTTAAAATCTAAATCTAAAATCTTTAAATCTAAAATCTTTAAAAAAAAAAAAGTTTGAACCATTCTTTACTCCTCTGCCCCCATGTTTTAGGTATATGGTGTTATACTTTACAGACTTTTATTTTGTGAATACCTCAACTGAGTTTTTTTTTTTTTTAAATTGGTATACTTTATTTTACTGCTTTTGTGCTTCCCACTTTTCTTACTTATGATCTCTTCTTTCTACTCAGAGTCCTCTTTAACATTTACGACTTTGTTTTTAAGTTTTCCCAGCTTCGGGGCACCTGACTAGCTCAGTTGGTAGAACATGTGACTCTTAATCTTGGGGTCTTGAGTTCAAACCCCATGTTGGATATAGAGGTTACTTAAAAAAATAACATCAAGATTTTTTTTTCTCCCCAGATTGAGTCTTCTGATTTCTTGTTTCTTGTTTGGGCATCAGAATAATTCTGGCCTCATAGAATCAGTTGGAAGTATTGCCTCTCTTCCCTTTTTTGGGAAGAATTTATAAAGGGTTGACATTAGCTCTGTAACTATTCGGTAAAATTAATCAGTGAAGCAATCTGGACCTTGAGTTTGCTTTATAAATAATGTAAATAATGAGATATAGTTATCTATAATATATTTCAGGTATACAAGATATTCACCAATTCTGTACATTATGCGGTGCTCATCATAAGTGTAGTTCTCCTCTGTCACAGTATTATTGTGTGTATATATATATACAGAGATTTTATTTAGTTGAAAGAGAAAATGAGAGGAGAGTGAGTGAGGGAGAGAGCGCATGAGATGGGGTAGAGTCAAAGGGAGAAGCAGACTCCCTGGCTGAGCAGAGAGCCCAATGTGTGGCTTGATCCTGGACTCCCGGGTCATGACCTGAGCAGAAGACAGACATTTAACTGACTGAGCCCCTCATGTACCTAAACATAGAATCTTTTTCATTTTATTTTTTTATTTAAACCTTCCTATGCCCTCATCTATAAAGTGAGGTTCTTGTGGAAAAATATAGGCATATTTTTATTTAACTTGATTTTTAATTTTTTATCCAATTTATTTAAACCTAAAAAGCATCTCCCCAGTTTCCCTGTCTCCTCCCCTCCCCCAATTTATTCTCTTTATCTACAAGCTTTTTAAAAAAATATATACATCTATTCTTTTAGGTTCCACATATACCTAATGCAGTATTTGTCTGTCTTTGACATTTTGCTTAGCATAACGCCTTCAAGCTCATTCCATGTTGTTGCAAATGGCAATTTTTTTTTTTATGGCAGAATAATATTTCATTGTATATATGTACCACACTTTATCTCACCCATTGATGGACACAGGTTGTTTCCATATCTTGGCTATTATAATAATAATGCTTTAGTGAATATGGAGGTACATATATCTTTTTGAATTAGTGTTTCCATTTTCTTTGGATAGATACCCAGTAGTTAAATTGCTGGATCTTATGGTAGCGTTGGTTTTAATTTTGTGAGGAACCTTCATAGTGTTTTCCATTGCAGCTGCACCAATTTACTTTTCCACCAGTAGTACACAGGGGTGTCCTTTTTTACATACCCTTACCAACACTTGTTAATTCTTGTCTTTTTGGTAATAGGCATTCTAATAGGAGTGAAGTGATATATCATCATGGCTTTGATTTGCATTTCTAAATTCACTAAATTATTAGTGAAGTTGAGTATCTTTTGTACCTATTGGCCATCCTAATGTCTTCTTTGGAAAAATTGTCTTTTCCGATCTCCCTATGTTTTAATTGGATTTTTTTTCCTACGGAGTTGTGTGAGTTCTTTATATATTTTAGATATTAGCCCCTCATCAGATAGGATTTGCAAGTATCTTCTCCCTTTCAGTAGGCTGCCTCTTCATTTTATTGGAGGTTTCCTTTGCTGTGCAGAAGCCTTTTAGTTTGATGTAGTCCCATTTGTTTGTTTTTGCTTTTGTTGCTTTGGTTTTAGTGTCAGATTAAGAAAAAAACATTGTTGGGGCACCTGGGCGGCTCAGCTGGTTGAGCGTCTATCTGCCTTTGGCTTAGGTCATGGTCCTAGGGTCCTGGGATCAAGCTCCACATTGGGCTCCCTATTCGGCAGGGAGCCTGCTTCTCCCTCTCCCTCTTTTCCTCCTCCCCCAAATCCCCTCCCTGCACTTGTGCTCTCTTTTAAATAAATAAAAATCTTTAAAAAAAAACCCGAAACATTGCTAAGACCTATGTCAAGGAACTTACTGTCTATGGCTTCTTTGAGTTTATGGTTTTATATTCAAGTCTAATTCGTTTTGAGTTGATCTTTGTGCATAGTGTAAGACAGCTGTCCAGTTCTTTTGCATGTGGCTTTCTAATTTTTCACAACACTTACATCTTTCCTTTTTCCTCCTTCCCTTCCTTTCTTCCTGTTTCTTACTTCTCCCTTCCTTCCTTCTTTTTTCTTCCTCTTTCTTTTTCTTCCTTCCTTCCTAGAGGGAGTGTGTGTGTGTGTGTGTGTGTGTGTGTGTCTAGGGTAAAGGGAGAGGGAGAGTGAGAATCCCAACCAGGTTCCACATTTAACATGGATACTGATGGGCTGGATCTCAAATGCTGAGATCATGATTGAGTCGAAATCAAGAGTCAGATGCTTAACCGATAGCCACCCGGGCACCCCTACAACACTGCTTTCTGAAGAGGCTGTCCTTTCCCCATTGTATATTCTTGCTTCCTCTCTCAAAAGTTAGTTGACCATATATGTGTGGTTTTATTTCGGGGTGCTCTATTCTGTTCTTTTGGTTTATGTGTCTGTCTTAATTCAGTACCATACTGTTTTGATTGTTATTGCTTTGTAATATAGTTTGAAATCAGGGGCATGATACCTCCAGGTTTGTTCTTTCACAAGATTGCTTTGATTATTTGGGATCTTCTAAAGTTTCACACAAATTTTAGGATTCTTTGTTTTTATATCTGTGAAAAATGCCTTTGGAATTTTTTTTTTGTTGTTGTTCTGTTGGAATTTTGATAGGGATTGTATTGAATCTACATATTGCTTTGGGTTAGTATGGACAATTTATTCTTTTCATCTATGAGTGTGGAATATTTTTCCATTTGTGTTATTAGTTTCTTCTAGTAATGTTTTAAGGTCTCAATATACAGATCCTTGGTTAAATTCTTTGGTATTTTATTCTTTTAGATGTAATTGTAAATGGGATTTCTACTTAATTTCTTTTCTAATAATTATTAGTGTATAGAGACAGCAAATTTTTGTATACTGATTATATATCCTAAAACTTTACTGTATTTATTTATTCTAAAAAATTTTTTTTTCTGGAGTCTTTAGGTTTTAGGATTCAGGGTAAATATATGTAGGTATATATATGTAGTATATGTACATATAATATGTCATCTGCAGATAGTGACAGTTTTACTTTGTTTCTAGTTAGGATGCCTTTTCTTTTTTCTGACTGCTCTGGTTAGGACTTCAGCACTATGCTGCATAAAAGTGGTGAGAATAGGCATCCTTGTCTTGTTCCTGATCTAAGTGGAACCGCTTTCAGATTTTCACTATTCAGTATATTAGCTGTGGCCTTATTATATGTGGCTTGTATTATGTTGAAGTACATTCTCTGTATACCTGCTTTGTTAAGAGATTTTATTGTAAATGGATGTTGAACTTTGTCACATGTCAAATTTTCTCTGGCTCTCTTGAGATAATCATGATTTTTATCCTTTATTTTTTAAGGTGATACATGACGGTGACTGTATTGTAGATGTTAAACCAGTCTTGCATTCCTTGACTAAATCCCACTTGATTATCATATATGGTATTTTTTTTTTTTTTAAGATTTTATTTATTTATTGGACAGATGGAGATCACATGTAGGCAGAGATACAGGCAGAGAGAGAGGAGGAAGCAGGCTCCCCGCTGGGCAGAGAGCCTGATGTGGGGCTCGATCCCAGGACCCTGGGATCATGACCTGAGCCAAAGGCAGAGGCTTTAACCCACTGAGCCACCCAGGTGCCCCCATATATGGTATTTTTATCCATATTCCATATTCCATGTGTTCTTGAGTTAGCTTTACTAATATTTTGAATATTTTTATATCTTTGTTCATCAAGAATATTGGCCTGTAATTCTTTTTTTCTGGTATTTCTGGTTTTGATATCAGGGTAATTCTGGTCTTGTAAAATGAGTTTGGAAGAATTCCCTCTCTTTTGTTTTTTTTTTTTTGGAGGGGTTTTAGAAGAATTGGTAAACTATAAAACTCTCCAGGGACAGCAGAACACTGGAACCTCGTAGAGGGTGAGTGCAGAGATACTGCCGCCCTCTGATGTCTCTGGAAAGGATTAAAGTTGGCCCCAAGATACATTCCTAATAAAAACAAAAGTCTGCCTTCAGATTTCAGTCATGATGATCAACTAATAGGCCTCTTTCACAGAGACAGTTCCTGAGCCTGTTGTCCCTTACTGTGTATTGTGGATTTTGGATGCCTCAGAACTTTTTCTCCTTTGTTACAGTCCTGTGGGTCCCAGGAGTGTCAGCCCTACTGGCTGCCAGAGTCAGGTGATATAGAGGTGTCCCTTGGCAGCAGTCACAAAAATTGGGTTACCAGATGATGTGATCTCCTTTCTGGATCAACCAATTAATGCAGTCCCATGGAACCAGGAATGTAAGGTCCTCTGACCTCCAGAACCAAGCAATCAAGAGATGTCCCCTAGATGGCACCTGCAAAAATTGGGGCACCAGGTGTATGTGAAAGCTCTCTTCTAGGAGATGCTAGTGTTCTGCAGCATGGCAAAGAGAGCATGAAGATGGTGCCCCACTTAGCCTCTGTTCCTGTATTCATGCAGGCTCCTAGATGCGTGTGTGTATATGTCTGCCCCTCCTTCTGATGCTTTAATATAAGCATATGAGCTTTCTTCACTTTAAGTCTGGGTGCAATTTGCTGCCTTTGAGCTGTGTTTTGGGGTGAGTCCAAATGTGTGAGCCTTAAAAGTGGTTTTCCAGATTGCTTCAGTCTTGTGGGTCTCAGGACGTGAGCCCTGTTAGGTGATTTGGGGGCATAGTTCTCAGATGTTTATCTTAAAAGTTTGGGATTCCCAATTTGGGGCTCTAACTCTTTGCTTTTGAGGGAGAAAGTCCAGGTTTTATATTCCTTCCCATGCCAGGGGTGGGGTTCATGTGATATTGTGTGCTCCAGTCTCTCATACCTGCCTTGATGTGCTTTTCTTCCGTGTAGTTGCTACTCCTTCAACCTTTAGGGTTTTTATTATTTTCAGAGGACTTTGTGGCTATGGGAGGAGTTACGTTCAGTTTCCTCCTGTATTACCATAAAAAATTGCATTTTAAAAATCTGTATTAGTAGAGGAATTTAACCCATTTGCATTTAATGTGATTACCAAGAAAGGATTTATTTCTGCTATTTATCTATTTTCTGTTATGTTTCTTGTTCCTTGGTTCCTGTATTAATGCATTTTTTAGTGTTTAATTATTATTTTTTTAAGTGTGCCATTTTGATTCGCCATTTTGATTCATGTTTGTTGTTTATTTTCATCATTTTCCCCTAATGGTTTACAATTATTAGCTTAAATTTATAGCAATTTGTTTTGAATAATACCAGCTTAGCTTCAGTGGCATACAGAGGTTCTGCTTGTATACATCTCCATTCTTCCTCCATGTTGTTATCATAGAGTATATATCTTTATACATTGTATAGCCATTAACAGATTTGTCATTGTTTTGTGCATTTGTTTTTTAAATACCTTGGGAAGAAGAGAGATGTTACAGACAAAACCAAAGCACTGCAATAACATTGTTTTTTATGTTTACTTAGGAAATTCAATTTCTAAGTGTTTGTTTTTTCTCATGCCATCAAGGTACTTACTGTGGCCCTTTCATTTCAGGCTAAAGGACTTGTAGTGTTTTTTGAATGGCATGTCTAGTGTAAACAACCTTCAGCTTTTGTCTGGAAATGTCTTAACTTTTCCTTTATTCTTGAAGGATAGTTTGTTAGATATTTTTGACACTTTCTTTTTCCTTTCAAGACTTTTTTTTTTTTTTTTTGAGATTTTATTTATTTGACAGAGAGATGGAAAGTACAAGTAGGCAGAGCAAGAGGGAGAAGTAGGCTCTCCCCTGAGGAGGGAGCCTGATGCAGGGCTTGATCCCAGGACCCTGGGATCATGACCTGAGCTAAAGACAGACGCTTAACTGATTGAGCCACCCAGGTGTCCTCCTTTCAAGGCTCTTAAATATCCTCCTGGACTCTGATTTCTGGTGAGAAATCAGCTGTTAATTTTATTGAGGATCTCTTGTATGTGACAAGTTGCTTGTTTCTTGCTGCCCTCACATTCCTTTCTTTGTGTTTAAGTTTCAGCAGTTTGATTATAATGTGAGTTTGGTGTGAATCTGAGTGGAATTCATTGAGATTCTTGGATGTGTATATTCATATCTTTCATCAAATTTGGGAACTTTTCAGCCATTATTTCTTAAAATACTTTAATCTGTCTCTTCCTCTTTTTTAAAAATTTTCTTTTTATTGCTCTTTTAAAAAAAATTTAATTCAATTAATTAACATATAATTTATTATTAGTTTCAGAGGTAGAGTTGATTCATCAGTCTTTTATAACACCCAGTGCTCCTTACATCATGTGTCTTCCTTAATGTCCATCACCTAGTTACCCTATCCCCCAATCCCCTCCCCTTCCAGCAACTCTGTCTTCTATGCTTAAGAGTCTTTTGTGGTTTGTCTCCATCTCTGATTTTGTCTTGTTTTATTTTTTTCTCTCTTCCACTATGGTCATGTTTTGTTTCTTAAATTCTACATGAGTGAAATCATATGGTAACTGTCTTTCTCTGATTGACTTATTTCTCTTAGTATAATACCCTCTAGTTCCATCCATATCATTGCAAATGGCAAGATTTCTTTTTCTTTCTTTTTTTTTTTTTAAAGATTTTATTTATTTATTTATTTGACAGAGATCACAAGTAGGCAGAGAGGCAGGCAGAGAGAGAGGGAGCAGCAGGCTCCCTGCCAAGCAGAGAGCCCAATGCAGGGCTCGATCCCAGGATCATGACCCAAGCCGAAGGCAGAGGCTTAACCCACTGAGCCACCCAGGCATCCCTGGCTACTTTTTCTTTTTCTTCTTTTGATGGCCGAGTGGCATTCCATTATGTGTGTGTGTGTGTATGTGTATATATATACCACATCTTCATCCATTCACGTGTTGATGGACGTCTGGGCTCTTGGCATAGTTTGACTATTATGGACATTGCTGCAATAAACACAGTGGGGGTGCAGGTGCCCCTTCAGATCACTTCATTTGTATCTTTGGGGCAAATACCTAGTAATGCAATTGCTGGGTTGTAGGGTGGCTTTATTTTCAACTTTTTGAAGAACCTTCATATGTTTTCCAGAGTGGGTGCACCAGCTTGCATTCCCACCAACAGTGTAAGAGGGTTCCCCTTTCTCCACATCCTTGCCAACATCTGTCATTTCCTAACTTGTTAATTTTAGCAATTCTGACTGGTGTGAGGTGGTGATATCTCAAAGTGGTTTTGATTTGTATTTCCCTGATGCTGATTGATGATGAGCATTTTTTCATGTGTGTGTTGGCCATTTGGATGTCTTCTTTGGAGAAATGTCTGTACATGTGTTCTATCCATATCTTTTCTTTTTTTTTTTTTTTTAAAGATTTTATTTATTTATTTGACAGACAGAGATCACAAGTAGGCAGAGAAGCAGGCAGAGAGAGAGGAGGATGCAGGCTCCCCGCTGAGCAGAGAGCCCGATGTGGGGCTCGATCCCAGGACCCTGGGATCACAACTTGAGCTGAAGGCAGAGGCTTTAACCCACTGAGCCTCCCAGGCGCCCCTCTTCTGTCCATTTCTTGACTGGATTATTTGTTCCTTGGGTGTTGAGTTTGATAAGTTTTTTATAGATTTTGGATACTAGCCCTTTATCTGATATGTTTTTTGCAAATATCTTCTCCCATTCTGTCGGTTGTCTTTTGGTTTTGTCAATTCCTTCCTTTTGTGTGCAGAAACTTTTTATCTTGATGAAGTCCCAATAGTTCATTTTTGCCTTTGTTTCCCTTGCTTTTGGAGACATGTCTAGCAAGAAGTTGCTGCAGCCAAACTCACAGAGCTTGTTGCCTGTGTTCTTCTCTAGGGTTTTGGTAGATTTTCCTGTCTTGCATCTAGGTCTTTCATCCATTTTTAGTTTAATTTTATGTATAGTGTAAGGAAATGGTCCAGTTTCATTGTTTTGCATGTGGCTGTCCAGTTTTGGAAATGTGTCCAATTTTCCCAACATCATTTGTTGAAGAGACTCTCTTTTTCCCATTGGATATTCTTTCTTGCTTTGTCAAAGATTAGTTCACTATAGAGTCGAGGGTCCTCTTCCTCTTCTTCTGAGAGTACTATTATGTTTATGTTGGTACATGTCTAATTCCTTACAGGTTCCTCTGGCTGTTCATTTTTCTTTATTGTTTTCTTAGCTTCTCCTTAGACTGAATAGTTTCAGTTGTCTTATCTTTAAGTTCTCTGAATTTTTCTTTTGCTTGAAATCTGCTATTGAACCCCTCTAGTAAGCTTTTCATTTCAGTTACTGTCCTTTTCAGCTCCAGAATTTCTGTTTAGTTTCTTTCTATTTCTGTCTCTTTATTGGCCTACTCATTTTGTTCATTGTCTTTCTGATTTCCTTTTTTCCCCCCTCATGATTTCCTTTAGTTCATTGACTGTATTTAAGACTACTCCTGGGGTGCCTGGTAGTTCAGTCGGTTGATTGTCATTCTTGGTTTCTGCTCTGGTCATGATCTCATGCATCATAAGATCAAGCTCTCTGTCAGGCTCCCTTTTATCCCTCTGCCTCTCCTCCTCATGTGGGTGCACTCGCTCTTTTAAAATTATTAAAAAAAAAAAAAAGGACCATTCCTATAACATCTTTGACAATTCAAATGTCTGAGCTTCCTTAGTGATGGTTTCTGTCAAATTCTTTGTTTCCTATAAATGGTCTGTAGTAGTCTGTTTCTTTATGTGTTTAGTAATTTCTTGTTTTTGTTGAGTGCTGGGAATTATGTGTATTTCTGGTAATGTTGGAAATCCAATTCACTCACCTGTCAGAGATTGTGGAGTTTTGCTTGTTGGGGGCTGAATCTATCCATTTGTGACTTTCTGAGCTGTTTCCGCAAAAATATGTTACATGTTGAGTGTGGTCACTGAAGTTTCTGGCAGTCAATCAGTGACCTGACAAAGATTTCATTAAATGTCTAGCTCCTTGAAAAGAACCTCTTTATTTTTATTTATTTATTTGTTTTTAAGATGTGATGTGTTGGGTACCTGGGTGGCTCAATTGGTTAAGCAACTGCCTTTGGCCCAGATCATGATCCCCGTGTCCCGGGATTGAGACCCACATTGGGCTCCCAGCTCCTCCGGGAGTCTGCTTCTCCCTCTTCTCCTTTCTCATGCTGTCTCTTACTGTATCTTTCTCAAGTAAATAAATAAAATCCTTAGAAAAAAAATGATCTGTCTAGTTTTTTTTTTTTATTTTTAAAGATTTTATTTATTGTCAGAGAGTTAACACAAGCAGGGAGAACTGCAAGCAGAGGGAGAAGCGGACTCACCGCTGAGCAAGGAGCCTGATATGGGACTTGATCCCAGGCCCCTGGGATGACCTGAGCTGAGGGCAGATGCTTAACTGACTGAGCCATCCAAGTGTCCCAAGAAACTATCTCTTTAAATCCCATCTCAGCTGTAGAGCTACTTGAACCTGTCAAGGTTGAAACAATTACCAGCCTCTGTACTGGTCCTTTATTGATCAAAAGCCATGATTCGTAATAAATACACATATTGGAGGACTTTTGATTTTTGGAGGACAGGGTCCTTATTGCCTACTTTGACATCAGCTAGCCACACTAGAAGCATGGGCTGTCAGTCCCCATAGCTGCCTGCTCCAGGGTTGTGAGGTATGTGATGATTCCGCTAGCCTCCAGAGTTCCAAAATAGTTGCTTCAGACTGTTCCTGCAAACTCAATAGATGTTTAGTTTAAGGCATAGATTCTTAGAGCATCTTGTTCCAGCATCATCTATGACATCACCCAACTCTTTAATGTTAAACACATATTTTAAGTGTAGCTTTCTAATTCCTTTGACTTTTAAAAAAGTTGTGTTTATTGAGTTATTTGATAGTTGCTCTAAGGATTATATGTATGTCAATTGATCACAGTCTACTTCAAATTAAACCTAACTTAAATCTGGTAAAATATAGTATTTTTGATCCCATATAGCTCCATTTTATTCCCCTTACTTTGTTATGTTATTGTTAAATATCTCATAAGTCTAACAACAAAGTATTAAAATAATTGCTTTATATAATCTTGTCTTTTAAAGTATTAAGAGAGAACTATATACAGTATTGTATATTTAATCACATATTTAACATTTTTTGTGATGTAACTTGCTTCCTTTGGATTTTACTTACTGTCTGTTGTTATTTTCCTTCACCCTGGAGGACATCCTGAGGTGTGGGCAATGGTAGCAGCTTTAGTTAAGTATGTCACTGTTCTCATCTCAAGTTTAACAGTTTTATTTTAATTTTCTTAATCAGTAAGCACTTCTCAATTTCTTAATATTTGGTCTGATTCCTAGGCCTCCAAATGTTTGTTTTTAAAAAAAAAAAATTTTTTTTTTAAAATTTATTTGACAGAGATCACAAGAGAGATCACAGAGAGAGAGAGGAGGAAGCAGGCTCCCTGCCGAGCAGAGAGCCTGATGCGGGACTCAATCCCAGGATCCTGAGATCATGACCTGAGCCAAAGGCAGAGGCTTAACCCACTGAGCCACCCAGGCACCCAAAATGTTTGTTTTTGACAATTTCCTTCAGTTTTTTAGTTGTTTCTTAGAGGGGAGAATTTTCTGAACTCTTTCCTCTGCCATAGCTGGGAGTTCACTCACACACCTTGCTATTTTTTGTATGATATAGATAATTCTTTCAACTTTTTTATTGTTGTAAAATACACATGAAATTTATGAATTTAACCATTTTAAGTGTATATCCGGTGATATTAAATACATTCATAATGTTATGCAACCATAACCGGTATTCATCCATGTAACTCTATCCATCTTGCAAAACGAACTTGTGGGGCACCTTTCCAGCTCAGTTGGAAGAGCATGCGACTGTTTATCTTGTGGTTGTAAGTTCAAGCTCCATATTGGGTGTGGAGATTACTAAAAAAAAAAAAAATTAACTCAAAAAATATTAAAGAAAAGAAAAATTGGAGTTCTATACCCATTAAACAGTTTCTCCCTATTATTCCCTCCTTAGCCCTTGGCAATCACCATTCTACTATGTCCGTGTGATTTTGACCTTATATGCCTTATATAAATAGAATCGTATTGTATTTTTAAAATTCAGTTAGTTAACATACAGTATATTATTAGTTTCAGGGGTAGCATTCAGTGATTCATCAGTTGTAATAACATCTAGTGCTCATTAGATCACGTGCCCTCCTTAATGCCCATCACCCTGTTACCCCAGCACCTCCCCCACCCCTCTAGCAACCCTCAGTTTGTTTCCTATGATTAAGAGTCTCTTATAGTTTATCTTCCTCTCTGATTTTGTATTGTTTTATTTTTACCTCCTTTCCTCTATGCTCCTCTGTTTTGTTTCTTAAATTCCACAAATGAGTGAAACCATATTATAATTATCTTTCTCTGATTGACTTATTTTCCCTTGGCATAGTACTGTCTAGTTCTATCCACATCGTTGCAAAGGCAGGATTTCATTCTTTTTGATGGCTGAGTAATACTTCATTATTTATCGATGTATCACATCTTCTTTATCCATTCATCTGTTGAGAGACATCTGGGCTCTTTCCATATTTTGGCTCTTGTGGACATTGCTGCTATAAATATTGGAATATAGGTGCCCCTTCAGAACACTATGTTTGTGTCTTTGAGGAACCCCAGTCTGTTTTCCAGATTGACTGTACTAGCTTGCCTGGGATCTTACTGATTTGTGTTTTTATGAATGGCTTATTTCACTTCACTTAATGTCCTGAAGGTTTATCCATGTTGTAGCATGTGACAGGAAGTTTTTCTTTTTTGAGGCTAAGTAATATTCCACTGTGTGTGTGTGTATGTATGTGTGTGTGTATTTGTATATATATATATATATATGCATGCCATATTTTGCTTATTCATTCATCCATTGATGGGCACTTAGGTTCCTTTCTGTTTCAGTTATTGTGAGTAATTTCCCTCTGAATGTGGGTGTACAGATATCTCTTTGAGATCTTGGGTTTCATTCTTCTTGGTATATTGCCAGAAGTGAAATTTCTGGATTCCATGATAATTTTTAAATTTTTGAGGAACCTCCGTGCTGTTTGCCACAATGGCTGTACCAGTTTACATTCCGAGTAGTAGTGTGCAAGGGTTCAATTTCTCCACATCCTCACCAACATTACTTGTTTTCTGTTTGGTAGTAGCCATCCCAGTGTTTGTGTTGTGCTACTTCATTCTGGTTATGATTTGTATTTACCAAATGATTAGTGATGCTGACTTGGAGGGACCGGGGCTTGTAACAGTGGGGTAACGAAGTACAACAATGGCCATCTATTTCTCTAACTACATCTCTTTAACCAGAATCAGCAGTAAGTGATCCCTCATATTTGGAGGACAGAGTGCTTTTCACCTACACTGGCTCCTGAAAGCCCTGTGTAAGCTGCTGCAGGAATCTAGGGCATGCCTGCTGTCTGCTTTGTGGCTAGCGAGCAGCAGATGAGTAGTGGCTCTTGTGCTAAGAGCTAAAATAGACTGAAATTAGGCACAATTTTTCTCCAAATTATTCTCCAAATTTTCCACTGGGAGTTGGAAGCCTTCAGTTGACTAGAATTTCAGAAAATTTTATCAGATTATGTCAGTGCAGTTGTTGTCCATGTGAGGGCCGATTCCTGGTGTTTCCTACTCTGCCATCTTCCCAGAATCTTCTCTGTAGATGGCTTTTAGTACTGTCCTCAGCTATGTCCTATGACTTGTAGAAATTGGGCTCAGAGGGGCGCCTGGGTGGCTCAGTGGGTTAAAGCCGCTGCCTTTGGCTCAGGCCATGATCTCAGGGTCCTGGGATTGAGCCCCGCATTGGGCTTTCTGCTCAGCAGGGAGCCTGCTTCCTCCCCTCCCTCTCTCTGACTGCCTCTCTGCCTACTTGTGATCTGTCAAGTGAATAAATAAAAATCTTAAAAAAAAAGAAAAAGAAAGAAATTGGGCTCAGAGCCAAGAAATGGCTAAAAGTGAACATCTCTTACGCTGATATAACCCGGCGAAGGAAAAGAGTTAGGAGTTGGGCAAGGAGTCATTGGACTTTATCATCTTGCCTGGGTCCTCTAGACCTCACCCCCCTCTTTTTTTTCTTTTTTCCCAAGAGGTGGCCTGGGGCTTGAGCCTTCACATACCTCTGTCCCCATGGAGACTTCCTGGCTCCTGCTACCTTCCTTTCCCCATATGCCCTGCCTAGACATGGGCAGACATTGAAGACTCAGAGTAATGTAGCACCTGCCTCTTAGCCTTGCCTTGTAACTGCTGGGTACCCTCTGTGGCAGGTGTGAAGGGACTCTAAATAGAGCTCATGGCTCCTGTATGTTCTGCTTAAGGTTTTCATTCATTCTTTTCAGCTAGCTTTATGCAGATAAGGGTGCTGGACCTGACGTGTGTTTGGGGCTGGGGTAAGAGTGAATAGAGTCTCTCTGAGCTTATGCCCTGTTGGAGCTTTCTGGAAATTACTGCCAAGGAGAGGAGAGAGGGTATTTGCCACCAAAAGTAATAAGCCAACTGTTCCACCTGTTATGAGGAGAAACTGCATATATAATTTTGGGAGAACCTGTATTGATTAGGTCTCTTGCCGCTAGCATAGAATTTCTGTGACTAAAAGCCAAATGTAATTTTATAACTGCCTTTATCTTCTGCAGGTAGTGCCTTGAACACCTCTGTAACCACATGCCTTGCCTTTCTCTTTTGGCAGAGGAATGTCCTGGCATCTGGAGTCATCCCTCAGATTTCTCTGATCATGGGCCCGTGCGCTGGTGGGGCTGTGTATTCCCCTGCTCTGACTGATTTCACGTTCATGGTTAAGGTAAGAAAGAAGGGCCTGCTTCTCCTGCCCTTTGAGAATTGTGTAGTAACTCACCTGCAATAAAAATAGTTCCTGACCTAGATCTAGGTTACCTGCATTATTGCGGCTCTCAGCATGGTAATGATAAGATCTTAGTGGAGGGAAGGTTTTGGCTGAAATCTGTAGCTTATGGGACTTCTGTGACAATGTGCTTGTGTACTTCATTGTTGGGTGGTTTTACTTGTTGATTTGAATTGCAAATGATTCTTAAGTAATCAAAGGATCCTATCTTCTGCCTAGAGGGGTGATTGGTTCCTAAATCCTATTAAAAAGTTCCTCATGGAAGCGCTTGAGGGGCTCAGTTGGTTGAGCACCTGACTCTTGATTTCAGCTCAGGTTTTGATTTCAGGGTTTTGGGATCAAGTCCTGTGTTACAATCTGTGCTGGGCATGGAGCCTGCTGAGGATTCTCTCTCTCCCCCTCTCCCTCTGTCTTTGCCTACTTCTCCCCCGACTTTCTCTCCCTGTCTTAAAAAGAAAGAAAATGTTTTTCATGGAAGTCTTTTCTGTAATCTACTTTATTGTGAAGTTGTTTCCTATATCCCATCTTTATTTCTTCGGCTGTTTGCCATTTCATTACATACCATCTGTAATGGTAAATCTGAACTCTAACTTCATTTTGAGAGGTGCTTTATCTGTAGAACACAATTCTAGTAGAATGAGATTTCTAATTTTAAATGAGGCCTACTTGCACTTATACATGGGTATTTACTTTAACTTGATATCTTTTAAAAAAATTAGTCTTTTCCTCATAAAATATATTTAATAATAACAAACAATAGGGGTGCCTGGGTGGCTCAGTGGGTTAAAGCCTCTGCCTTCGGCTCAGGTCATGGTCCCAGAGTCCTGGGATCGAGCCCCGCATCGGGCTCTCTGCTCAGCGTGGAGCCTGCTTTCTCCTCTTTCTCTCTGCCTGCTGCTCTGCCTACTTGTGATCTCTGCCTGTCAAATAAATAAATAAATAAATAAAAAAAATAACAAACAATAAATGTCAAGACAGATTTGAGGGAGAGAGGTAAAGATCGTCCTCCAATATGAGGAGAAAACTGTAAATAGAAGGAATGTAAATACTTTTCTCGAGGTATTTTGGCAGTAAGAATTGAGAAATTATGAAAGGTGCTTACCCTTTGATCCAGGTATTCTATTCTTAGAGACAGACTGAAAACAATATTTATGTTCAATAGGGATGGATTTTAAAAATTCAGATGACCACATCTCTTTCCTGACCAAAGCAGAATTCCCTCTATCTTGCCTGCACAATCAGCATCTACCTGAGCTCACCCAGTCCTCTTCTTCCTGCCAGGAACAGAGGTGGCAATTCCTTTGGCTAAGCCCCATCTCTCCCCGTCTTCCTACATTTGTGCATATCATGTATTGCAACTCTTCACACCTTTTCAGTAGCCAGCTTCCTCCTTTCCATTCTGTTCCATCTGTCATCTTTAGCCTCTACCTTCGTACTGGGTCCTCCCATCAGAACTGACCCCTATTTAGGTATTTCCTATCTTCAAAACAACCCAAAAGCCCTCCCTTACCCTGCATCTCCCTGTGGCTGTTGCCCTAGTCCTATCTTCCTGTCGTCTCCTTAACATATTCCAATTTGCTCTGCCCCCCTCGCTCTACTACAACTGGTTCTTTTAAGGTCACCAGTGCTTTCTGTGTCACTGCCAGTGATCTTTAACACACATTTGCCTGCGTATTAGCAACATTTGTTTCCCTTTGCTTCCACTCTGTTGTCCTTGGCATTTCTTCTCACCTCTCCAGCCTTCTTGGTGTCCATCACTAACCCTAGTGTTAGCTGGCACCTTCAACATCTCAAATGATTACCATTTCTTTTTTGTGGTGAGAACATTTAAGCTCTACTCTCATTGTGGTTTTGATTTGCATTTCCCTGAAGATGAGTGATGTTGAGCATCTTTTCATGTTATCTGTTAGCCGCCATCTGGATGTCATCTTTGGAGAAATGTCTGTCTGTGTCTTCTGCCCATTTTTTTGTTTGGGTTATTTGTTTTGGAGATGTTGAGTTGTATCAGTTCTTTTATACTTGAGATACTAACCCTTTATCAGATATGTCATTTTCAAATATCTTTTCCCATTTAGTAGGCTGTCTTTTAGTTTTGTTGATGGTTTCCTTTGCCTATATATCCAAAAGTAGAATTGTTGGTGATTCTATTTTTAATTTTTTGAGGAACTTCCCTAATGTTTTCCATAGTGGCTGTATCAATTTACATTCCCATCAATGGTACACAAGGGTTCCCTTTCCTCCACAATCTTGCTAACAGCTATTCTTGTCTTTTTGATAATCACCATTCTAACAGGCTGAGGTGGCACCTCCTTTTGGTTTTGATTTACATTTCCCAGATGATTAGTGATGTTGACCATTTGTATGTCTTCCTTGGAAAAATGTCTGTTGAGGTCCTCTGTTCATTAAAATTTTTTTTTCTAGCTTTATTGGTACAATTGTCATATAGCATGTGTAAGTTTAAAGTGTACAATGTGATATCCTTATATATACGTATATTGTGAAATGTTTATCACAATAAGGTTAGTTAATACATTTTTCATTTCACGGGCGCCTGGGTGGCTCAGTGGGTTAAAGCCTCTGCCTTCAGCTCAGGTCATGATCCCAGGGTGTTGGGATCAAGCCCCGCATCAGACGCCCTGCCCAGTGGAGAGCCTGCTTCCTTCTCTCTCTTTCTCTCTCTGCCTGCCTCTCTGCCTGCTTGTGATCTCTGTCTGTCAAATAAATAAATAAAATCTTTAAAAAAAATACATTTTTCATTTCACATAATTACCATTTTAGATTTCTGCTGTAGTTTTTACTGAGTTGTAGGTGTTCTTTAAATATTTTTGATATTAATCCCTTTTCAGATATATGATTTGCAAATATTTTCTCTCATTCAGTAGGCTGCCTTTATATTTTGTTGATTTATCTTTTGCCATGCAGAAGCTTTTCAGTTTGATGTCCTACTTGTTAAGTTTTGCTTTTGTTCCTTCTGCTTTTGGTGTTGTATCCATAAAATTGTTCCCTATGTTTTCTTTTTTTAAATTAAAAAAAGTTGGTTTTGAAGATTTTATTTATTTGAGAGTGATAGAGAGAGACAGAATGAGCAAAGAAGCATGCACAAGCACGGGAGGGGCAGAAGGAGACAGAGAAGCAGGCTCCTGCTGAACCAGGAGCCTTATGTGGGGCTCGATCCCCGCACCCTAGGATCATGACCTGAGCTGAAGTCAGACGCTTAGTCGACTGAGCCACCTAGGTATCCTCTGCCATGTTTTCTTTTAAGACTTTTATGGTTTCAGGTCTTTAAGCCTTTAATCCATTTGAGTTAACTTTTGTGACCAGTTGAATATATGGGTGTAATTGCATTCTTCTGCCTGTAGAGATCCAGATTTCCCAAAATCATTTGTTTAAATTTAATTTATTTATTTAAGATTTTATTTATTTGAGAGAGAGATAGAAAGCTTAAAAGAGAGAGAAAGAGAGATCACAGGCAAAGGGGAGGAGTAGAGGGAGAAGCAGACTACCCACTGAGCAGGGAGCCCAATGCAGGACTTGATCCTAGGACTCTGGGACCATGACCTGAGCTGAAGGCAGATGCTTAACCAACTGAGCCAGCCAGGCACCCCCAAAATCATTTATTGAAGATCCTTAGCTTTTCCTCATTGACTATTCTTGGCTCTTTTGTCGAATATTAGTTGGTAGTATATATGAGGGTTTGCCTCTGGGCTCTTGATTCTGTTCTATTGGTTTGCAAGTATGTTTTTATGCCAATACTATACTGTTTAAAAGATTACTATAACTTTGTAGAATAGTTTGAAATCCAAAAATATGGTGCCTCTAACTTTAATTGTCTTTGCCAGAATTGTTTTTGTTATTTGGGGTCTTTTGTGGTTCTATACAAATTTTATTTTATTTTATTTTTTTAAAAGACTTAAAAAAAAAGATTTATTTATTTATTTATTTGACAGACAGAGATCACAAGGAGGCAGAGAGGCAGGCAGGGGTTGAGGGGAGGCTGAGCAGAGAGCTCATGCAGGGCTCCATCCCAGGACCCTGAGATCATGACCTGAGCCAAAGACAGAGGCTTAACCCACTGAGCCACCCAGGCACCCCACTATACAAATTTTAGACTATTTTTTTCTATTTCTGTCAAAAATGTCATTGGAATTTTGAAAGGAATTGCATTGAATCTATAGATAGCTCTGGGTAGTATGGACATTTTAATAATACTCTTATCCAGGAACATGTGATCTCTTCCATTTATTTTTGTAATCTTCAGTATATTTCATCAAAATCTTAGAGTTTTCAGTGTATAGATCTTCCCACCTCCTTTGTTAAATTCATTTGGAGTATTTTATTATGCTGATGCTATTGTGAATGGGCTGACGTTCTTTTCCTTTTTCCGTGTAGAGAAAGCTACTGATTTTGGTGTTTGTCCTTTTTTATTAGTTATGTGTTAGTGTGCTAAGCAATCCCATTCTGCACTTGCAGAACTTTTAGTATCTGCATATTAGTGCCATCTCCCCTCTTTAGTCCTCCACAACTAATCATCAGGTCTTAATCATTCTACATGTTAAATATTTGATGTGTTTAATGAGAGTGCAATAAAAATGCTACCAGACTGATTTTTAAAGGACTAGATATTCCATAAAAGAAATAATGAGTGGCATGCTCTGCTAGGTGATAAAATATAAAGTGAAATAACAAACTGGTTCATTAATTTATAAATAAATAGACCAGGAGAACAGAATAGAATTGAGAAATAGATGTGAATATACTCAAATATTTAGTTTCTGATGAAATGGATATTATTCTATTCAGCGTAACCCATAATGTCAGTTTTTTGTATCAAAGACCTCAAAGGTTCCAGCATTACTAAATTCCGGTTGACATTTCTCAGTCATCATCTTACTTGACCTTTCAGCATTTTACTTAGCTGATCATTCCTTCCTCTGAAACTTGGAAGCACCGTAATTCTTGGATTTCTTCTTCTAGCTCTTCTCTCCTTCCCTGGCTGATTTTTATCCCATCTCCAAACTTTAAATATTCAGCTCTTTGCTGACAGCTCTCAAATCTGTGTCTTCCGGATGGAATACTCCTGAACTCTAGGATTACCCATTTGGGTACCTACCAGTGTTTCCATTTGGCCTTCAGTGGTATCTCAAACTTCATAGGTTTTGGTCTCTTACAAGCCTCTTCCAACTTGCTTTCCTGCAGCCTTCCCCATCTCAATAAAGAGCAAGTCCAGCCTTCCAGTGGCCCAGGTGAAAAAACATTGCACCATTTTAACTCCTCTTTTTCTGTCACGTGCCAAGTTCAGTTCCAAGTCATATTCATTCTACTTTAGAATGTAATCTAAAATTATATTGCTTCGTATGTCTTACTACTTACACTGCTACCATATTAATTCAAGCATCCCACCTGGATTATTGCAGAATCCTAATTTGTCTCCCTGATTCTGTCTTTGCCTCTCTCCCACTTAATTTAAATTTTTTTAAGCACTGTTAATTGTCTCATACTCAGGGAAGTACGTAAAATACGTAAGTTTGACAATTATTAAGTGCAAATCAATGTAAATAATACTGAGTTCAAGAAATGACCTTCAGGAGCCCTCCTCCTATTACCTTTCCTAATCACTATTGCCTCCTTTCATCCTGTCCAGAATTCTTTGTGATCTCAGCTTTTATGGTAATCATCTGTATTTGCTTTGCTTTATAGTTACAAGTTGTGGTTTGTTGCCTGTTTTGACTTTTAATATAAGATGAAATCATATAATATTCATTCTTTTGTTCATTCTTTTGTGTGTGACTATGACTCATTATGTTTTTAAGATATATCCATGTTCTCTGTAAATATAGTTCATTCATTTTAATCTGTAGTAAATTATCTTAACATATTCATGCGTTCTACTACCTTTTGTGTTTAAAGATTTTTGCCATTGCTGTGGATGCTGATATAAACATTTTTTTAAAAGATTTTATTTATCCACTTATCTATTTGACACACACAGAGAGAGAGAGATCACAAGCAGGCAGAGAGGCAGGCAGAGAGAGAGGGGAAGCAGGCTCCCCACCAAGCAGAGAGCCCGACACGGGGCTTGAGCCCAGGACCCCAGGACCATGACCCGAGCCCAAGGCAGAGGCTTTAGCCCACTGAGCTACCCAGGTGCTCCGTGATCTAAACATTCTTAAACCTGTACCTTGGTTTCTGGTTCTCAGGGTAAGAGCATAGTTATGTCATAGGATGCACATATCTTCAGCTTTTTAGGGTAATGCCTAACTGTTCATTAAAGACGGTAGAGCAATTTACACTTCTATTTGCAGTGTGTGAGAATTTAACTTGTTTCACATCCTTGCCAGCACTTTTATTAGTATGATTTAATTATGCCAGTTTGCATGTGGTATGATCTTTCATTGCATTTCCATGACTAATGAGATTTAGCACCTTTTCATATGTTTCTTCTTTTGTGGTGTGCCTGTTCATCTCTTTTGCCCATTTTAAAAATTGTGGGTTTTTTTTTTTTATTTTTAGGAGTTCTTTTTATATTCTGGATGTAAGTTCTTTATCAGTTATATGTTGCAGCTGCCTTCTCCCACACTGTGATTTGCAGCTTTCCTCCTCTTAATGCTACCTTTTGAACAGTGTTTCAAAAGTCTTTATTTTGGAATTTTGAATTTTCAGAATTCTATTATATATTTATTTATTTTTATGTGAGGTTTAATCCCAGGACCCTGGGGTCATGACCTCAGCCAAAGGCAGATGCTTAACCAACTGAGCCACCCAGGCAACCAAATTTTCAGAATTATTAACCATTCATGAGTGGGTTGTATGTATCATGTTTCTTTACTGTTTAATGCTTCTGGATATAATTCTTAAGAATTAGGATATTTTCTTTCACAACTAGTTAATAAATTCAGGAAGCTTAACACTGATGTAGTACTTTAAAAATTGTGGTAAAATATACACAAAAAAGTAAAAAATGGAAAATTTCAGTTACAGTTCTATGGCATTAGGTATATCCACATTTTTGTGATACCGGCACCACCAGCAATTTCCAGAAATTTTTCATCTATCCCAGCTGAAACTTTTTACTTATTAAACACTAGCTTACCATTCCCTACTACTCCTAACACTGTTCTTTCTGTGAATTTTTGGAATCTTATAGTATCTGCCTGTTTGTGACTGGCTTATTTCATTTAGCCTAATGTCTTCAGAGTTAGTCCATGTTGTAACATGTGTTAGAATTGCCATCTTTTAAAGGCTGGTTAATATTCCTTTGTATGTATATGCCACATTTAAATATCCATTCATGTGTCAGTGAACACTTGAATTGTTTCCATCTTTTTAAATTTTCTTCCCTAAAGATCTTATCCATTTATTAAAGAACAGGAAGAGGGAGAGGGAGAAAGAGAAGCAGACTCCCAGCTAAGCAGAGATCCCAATGTGGGACTCAATCCCAGGACCCTGAGATCATGAGACCTGAACTGAAGGCAGATGTTTAACCACCTGAGCCACTAAAGCACCGCTGCTTTTTTTTTTCTCTTTAAAGATTTTTAAAAATTTATTTAGTTGACAGACAGAGATCACAAGTAGGCAGAGAGAGGAAGGGAAGCAGGCTCCCTGCTGAGCAGAAAGCCTGATGCGGGGCTCGATTCCAGGACCTTGGGATCATGACCTGAGCCAAAGGCAGAGGTTTTAACCCACTGAGCCACCCTTTTTTTCTTTAAGATTTTATTTATTAGCAAGGGAGAGCACACAGGTGGAGGGGGTGAGGGAGAGGGACAAGCAGACTCCCCACTGAGTGGAGAGCTAACGTGGAACTCTGATCCCAGGATGCTGAGATCATGACCTGAGCCAAAGGCAGATGCTTAGTGGACTGAACCATCCAGGGAATCCAGCTGTTTCCAGCTTTTGGTTATTGCAAATAAACTGCAACAAATATTGATGTACAAGTTTTTGTACTGTTTCTGTGGCATTCTCTTTTTGTTCTTTGGGGTATATATCTAAGAATAGAATTACTGGGTCAGGTATTATTTCTCTTTAAAATTTTTAGGAAACATCATCCACTGTTTTCCACAGTGGCTGCACCAGTTTGCATTGCCACCAACAGTACATGAAGAATCCTTTTTTTCCCACATTCTTACCAACACTTGTTGTTTCTTAGAGTATTTTTGATTTCAGCCATTCTGACACGTGTGAGGCAACATTTCTTTTTTTTCCTTTTTTTTAAAGATTTCATTTATTTATTTATTTGGCAGACCGAGATTACAAGTAGGCAGAGAGGCAGGCAGAGAAAGAGAAGAGGAAGCAGGCTCCCTGATGAGCAGCCCAATGCGGGGCTCTATCCCAGAATCCTGGGATCATGATCTGAGCCAAAGTCAGAGGCTCAACCCAGTGAGCCACCCAGGCGCCCCATGAGGAAACATTTCATTGTGGTTTTGATTTGCATTTCCCTGATGAATAGTGATGTTGAGCATCTTTTCACGTTTCTGTTAGCCGTCCGGATGTCTTCTTTGGAGAAATGTCTGTTCATATTTTCTCCCCATTTTCAGTGGGATTATTTTGGTGTTGAGTTTTGTTGGTGTTGGATATTAACCCTTTATCAGATGCATCATTTGTAAATATTTTCTCCCATTTAGTATGTTGCCTTTTTGTTTTATCATTTCCTCTGCTTTGCAAAACCTTTTTTTGTTTTGATGTAGTCTCAATAGTTTATTTTTGCTCTTGTTTCTTTTGCCTGAGGAGATATATCTAGAAAAATGTTGCTTAGGCCCCTGTTAATTTTTGAATTACTTTTTATTGTCGAGTTACAATATTTAAAATAAGTATATAAATACTTAAAATAAGTATTCTGGATATTAGTTACTTATCAGATACGTGATTTGCAGATATTTTCTCACATTCTGTGGGCTGCCTTTTCATTCTGTTGGTAGGGCCCTTTGCACAAGATTGTAATTTTGATTAAGTCCGCTTTATTATCTTATGTTGCCCCTGAAGTTTTGTCTGTATCTAAGAAGCGTTGCCAGATCCAATGTCATGAGACTTTGCCCATTTCCCAGTGTCATGAGACTTTGCCCATTTCCTAAGTGTTATGCTTTTAGCTCTTCTTTGTAGGCCTTTGGTCCCTTTTAGTTAATTTTTGTATATGGTAAAACATAAAGTCCAACTTTATTCTTTTACATGTGAATATGCCATTTTTCCATCACCATTCATTGAAAAGATTGTCCTTTCTCCACTGGATGGTATAGGTATCATTGCCAAACCATTTGAGCATCTGTATAAGGGCTCATTTCTGGGCTTTCTGTTTTTTGACTGGTCTATGTGCCTTCCTGCCAGTACCACACTGTTTTGATTCCTGTAGCTTTGTAGTTGGTTTTGAAGTCAAGAAAGTGTGAGTCCTCCAACTTTGTTCTTCTTTAAGATTGTTTTGATTATACAGAGTACTCTGAGATTCCTCATCAATTTTAGGATGGACTTTTCTCCTTCTGTAAGAAAAAGTCATTGTGGTTTTGATAGGGATGGCATTGAATCTGTATATTGTTTTTGGTAGTGTTGACATCTTACAGTATTGAGTCTTTCATCCCATGAATAGGAGATGTCTTTCTATTTATTTGTGAATTTTTAAATTTCTTTCAGTGATGTTTTATAATTTTTAGTGTACAAATCTTGTGCCTTTTTAGTTAAGTCGTTCCTAAGTACTTTATTCTTTTAGAAGCTATTATAAATGAAATTATTTTTGTAATTTCCTTTCCATATTGTTTGTTGCTCTATAAAAATGCAGCTAATTTTTTTTAAAGCAGGAGAAAATCAAATTTAATTTCGTACCTCCAGAGAATCTACACAGACATGGAAATTTTAAAAATAGGCAGAATGAGGTATATTTGTAGTCCTGAGCTAAGGAGCAGGAAGATGAAAAAGAGTAAATGTTTGGTAAACAAATGTTTGCTGGGCCACTCAGAAACAATGGGACATTGAAGACTTTGAGCAAATAGGCCTTTTTAGGTTCCTCCCTGTCTACCATACCTAGTTCGTGGTATAATGTAGTTTTCCATTGGGATAGCTATCTTTCTGAAGCAGGTCCTCTATCTAAATTCTTTTCAGGCAGTTGTAGGGAAGGTAAAGAGCTTTTCCTGAATCTGCTGGATATTGATTGCTTTTTATCTTAAAATAATCTTCATGTCAAAGTTGCCCATTTTGGGGCATCTGCCTTGGCCCCTGCCATGGCCCCTGCCATGTCAAGATACAGCATGATTTGGTGAGCCGAATTAGTGACCCAAATTAGACCTAAGAAAACTGCTAGCCAACAGTGACAGAATACTTAAGTCAATTCAGTGCCTTTAAAAAAAAAAACACACACACAGGTGGTTTAAAAGTGTTTTTTTGATATTTTTAAAAATTTAAGTTCAGTTAATTAACATATAATGTATTATTGGTTTCAGAGTACAGGTCTGTGGTTCACCCAGTGTTCCTTACATCATGTGCCCTCCTTAATGTCCATCCCCTAGTTACCCCATCCCCCTACCACCCTTGCCTTCAGCAACCCTCAGTTTGTTTCCTGTGATTAGGAGTCTCGTTTGTCTTCCTATCTAGTTTCATCTTGTTTTATTTTTTCCTCTCTTGCCCTATGATCCACCGTTTTGTTTCTTAAATTTGCTTTATGTGGCTTTTGTTCCCTGAAGCCTTTCTGTATAGCTTAGAGGATGAGAATGAAAATGGTTGCTTCCCCATCTCTGGCCCTAGAGCCAAAAGCTCGGAGCCCCACTCCTCAATGAGTCCTCAGCAAAAAGCCGTCAGTCACTCCTGTCTCCTTAGTCTCCAGATACACTCCATGCTCACCTGGCCTGTGACTGAGTGTTTCTGTTTCTGGCACATGACCCTGCTTTGGGTCTCCAAACCCTGCAGATTCCTGTGGCATGCTCCTATGCTGCACCTCCCAGGCGAGGAAGGGGGAGTCATCTGTTCTGCTGCTGGTTGGGCCCCTGCTTAGAGACTAGTCACCCATATGTGCTGGGGTTCATGGTTTATGGTAACCCCAAGCTGAGAGCCTACTTCTGGGCTCACTGTTTGCGGCTGGCTTCCCCACTCTGGTGCCTGCTTCATTCAGGCACCCCTGGTCTTCCTGTGACCCAAGGATCTGAGACCACACTGTCCCAGTGGGGGTTCTACCCACCCCCCGCTGTCTGAGCGATGTCCCTCAGCGGAGCAGACTTCTAAAAGTTCCAGTTTTGTGCTCTGCTGCTCTACCACTTGCCAGGAGCTGACTGATGGAAGTTCCCTTCTTCTCCCTCCCATCTATCTTCCTGTATATTGCCTCAGATTCACTTCTCCACACCTTGCAGAAAGTGGTTGCTTTCCTATTTGTAGAGTTGCAGCAATTCTTTTCTTAGAACTTTGGTTGAGTTCACAGATGTTCAGAATGCTATGATAGCTATCTAGCTGAATTTCTGGGACCAGATGAAATTAAGGTCTCCTACTCCTCCACCATCTTGGACTCCTGTTTCTGACTTAAAAAAAAAAAAAAAAAGTGGTTGAATGTAATTTCCAGTTTGCTTTTGAATTTAGATGTAACCAAACCTCCACTCTTAGCTATGCATTAAATGGCAGTGGTTGTTGCCTCCTTTTTCATCTTACTCTGAAATAATGACTCTGGACCCAGACCTAATAGCCCTCCTTGAGTCTAAGCAATTCAGGCAACCGAGAGGGTGTCTGAAATGTAGCTAATTTTTTGTATGCAGCAACTTTGATTAATTTTTTTTTTTTTTTTTTTTTTTTTGCCCCTGTGGATTCTTTAGGGTTTTCTATATATAAAATCATGTCATCTGCAGACAGATTTTTTTTTACATCATCATTTCTGATTTGCAGGTCTTTTCTTTTTTTTTTTTCCTTGCCTAATTGCTCTGGCTAGGACTAGAAGTGGTGAAAATGAGGATCCTTGCCTTCTTAGCTGAACTTAGAAGAAAAGCTTTCAGTTTTTCACCACAGAGTATGATACTAGCTGTGGGTTTTTCATAAATTGCCTTTACTATGTTTTCTATTTCTAGTTTTCTGAGTATTTTTATCATGCTAGGATGTTGAATTTTGTCAGATACTTTTTCTGCATCGATTGAGATGATCATGTAATTTTCTTCCCTTTGTTTATTGAAGTATTTTTACATTGATATCTCTGCAGTGAGCCATTCTTAAAAGTCAGGTAGAAATTCCATTTGGTCTTGCTGTGTAATTCTTTTAAAATGTTGGGTTAGGTTTGCCAGTAACATGAATATTTTTGCATCAATATTTATATGCGATATTGATCTGTAGCTTTCTTCTATTGTCTGGCTTTGGCATTAAGGTAATGGTGGGCCTTAGAAAGTGTTTCATCCTCTAATTTTTTTGGAAGAGTTTGAGAGGAATTGATATTTAATTCTTCTTGAAATGTTTGGTAAAATGCACTGGTAAAGCCCTGTGTTACTGATTAGTCTTATAGGTTGTTATTTTAAGAATTGTTCATTTCATCTGGGTTATCCAATTTGGTGTGGAATTGTTTGTAGTACTCTTATCCTTTTTATTTTTTGTAGAGTTGGCAGTAATGTCCCTATTTTCATTTATTTTAGTCCTTTGGCTCTCTCTTTCTTAGTCCATCCAGCAAAAGATACGTCAGCTTTGCTAATCCTTTTGAAGAATGAACTTTTGGTTCCATTGAGGGGTGTGTGTGTGTACATGTGTGTTATATCTTGCTTTTCTATTTTCTCATGCTCTGCTCTGATCTTTATTTTCTTCTTTCTGCTAACTTTAGGTTCAGGTGGTTTTTTTTTTTCTTAAGGTATAAAGTTAGGGTATTTGGGATCTTTCTTCTTTCCTAGTGTGTTTACAGCTATAACTTCCCCTCTTAGCTCTGCTTTTATTGTATCAGATAAGTTTTTATATGCTGTGTTTTTACTTTCATTTGTCTTAAGTTAATTTTCCAGTTTCACTTGACTTTTGTCTTTATCACAGTGTTTTGTTTGTTTTTTTATTTTAAGGAGTGTGATGTTTAATTTCTACATATTTGAATTTTCCAGTTCTATTCCTGGTTTCATCTCATTGTGATTGAAACCATTCAAGCTGTTTTTGTCATTTTTTAAATTTATTAAGACTTGTTTTATGTGTGTTCAGTGTATAATCTATCCTATATAATACTTTAATCTCTTCTACCATTCAGATTCTGTTTGGTCAGTTGTCCCAATAATGTCCTTTATAATATTTTTTTTCTTCCATTAAAGGATCCATTTGGGAATCATATACTGCACTTAGTTACCATATCCTATTAATCTTCCTTTAATCTGCAACAGTTCTTCAGACTTTGTCATGATACTGACATTTTCAAAGGCTACAAAACAAATTATGAGATTGTTCCTCAGTTGTATTTATCTCATGTTTCCTCATGATTAGATTCAGAGTAGTTATCCCAGTGTGTCTACTATGTAAGTGATCTATCCTGCTCAGATGATCACATCTAGAGACAAGTGATGGCCATTTGCCCCTCATCCATGATATTTGATCACTGTTCAAGGTGTTGTCTGGTTTCTCTGCTGTGTATTTATTGTTTTTCCTTTTGTAACTGATTAATACTTATGGGGAGATAGACACCATGCAAGGATGCGACTTGACATTATACTTTTTCTCCTTGATTTTGCATCTATTGAGGATATTTGTCTAAACCAATTTCTACAAAATTGGCATTTACCAGCTCTACCATTTGCTTCATATCAGTTGGCATCCTACGCTAAGGAAGAGCCCTGCTTCCTTGGGCACTTGTTTATTTCATGAACTTGTTATTATTGTGGGTTCCTGGATTTCCTGTTCTACTTACGTGTTTCTAATCAATTTCTAGCATTTGTTTTCATGTTCAAATTGTCCTCACTTAGCCAATGGGAGTCCCTTCAAGCTGCCTTCTATGCCCTTTTGATAGGAGAACCAATGTGAAATGTAAACTTTATGAGTAATGTGTCTTAGTTCTTGACACAGTTGACACAATTTTTCTACCCCAAAGTCATGAAGATCATTTTTCTAAAAACTTTATTATTTTACCTTTTACATTTATGTTTAAATCTAGTTGGAATTGAAGTTCACACATAGTATGAAAGAGAGGCTAGTTTCATTTTTTTCAGTACAGTTACCTAGTTGACTGAGAGGTTTTTATTGAAAAGCACATCCTTTCCTACTGTGGAATGCCACCTGTGTCATTAATCAAGTGTCTGTATATCGAGAATGTTTCACAGAGCTCTTCTGGGGTCTGTTCGCTTATCCCTGTGCCAGCACCACACTGTCTTCATAACAGAGGTTGTATGACAAGTACTGAGAGCTGGTATAGCAAGTTATCCCTCCTTATTCTTCAAGTGGGTATGGGATATTCTTGGTTCTTTGCAATTTCCAGTTTGTTTGTTTTTTATTTTTAACAACTTTGAGATATAATTCTATGATAACTGCACATATAAGAGTTGTGCAGTTTGAGTTTTGACACGTGAATACAACTGCGAAGCCACAACCACAACCAAGATAATGAACATAGCCAGCCCCTACAAAGGTTTCCTCATCGTAATCCATCTTTCCCTTCCTCTCAGCCCTGTCTTCAGGTAACAAACCATTCATCTGCTTCTTATCACAATAAACTGATTTGCATTTTGTAGGATGTTATATAAACAGAATCATTCAGAATGACATTTTCTATGTATAAAACACATACAAAAAGTATAGGTGGGTGGTGGGAAGGGTGGATGCTGGATTCTTTCATTTGGGATAATTATTTTGAGATTTCACCTGTTGATGGATATTGGATTATTTTCCAGTTTTTGACTGTTACAGATAATACTGTTCTGAACATTTGTTGTTTTTTTAAAAGATTTTATTTATTTATTTGACAGACAGAGATCACAAGTAGGCAGAGAGGCACACAGAGAGAGAGAGAGATGAAGGGAAGCAGGTTCCCCGCTGAGCAGAGAGCCCGATGTGGGGCTTGATCCCAGGACCATGGGATCATGATCTGAGCCAAAGGCAGAGGCTTTAACCCACTGAGCCACCCAGGCGCCCCAGGAACATTTGTTTATGAGTCTGTGTGGAGTGGGGAAGAATGACCTTTCTAGCTAGACCTTTCTAGCAGAGTTCCAAGCCAAGGTTCCATAAAACAGACTGATAAAACACCCGTATCAGTCTAAGAACGAATTTCCTTAGTACATAAAAATAAGTATTCAATAGAAAAATGGATAAAGAAAATGAACAGTGAGCTGCCAGAGATGACTGTAGTAAGATATTGACTGCAGAAATGCTTGTTATAGCAAAATACTGGAAATAACCTAAATGACCATCGGCAGGTACAGTTAAATTATTATAAATATCCTACTGTCCTGATACGGAATGGTATTCAAGAAGTTCTAGAACAATGTATGTAGGACTTTGTGCTGGGAAGAAAATAAGAGGGCAGATATATATATATATATATTAATGTTCACATATGTATGGATGTCTTGCAAAGAGAGAAACTGACAGTGGTTGCCTTTGGGGAGGGAAATTGGAGGCCTGGAGATTAAGGATTTGGATATGGACTTATATTCTACTATATCTCCTATTCTTTTTTAATGTTTTACAAAATGCCTTTAAGTTAAAAACTAAAAATGAAATGCCTGTCACTCTTAAAGAAATCATTGATTTTCCTGGTCTCCAAATGGTTTAACTTAAGGTGACTGGTTGATTTTAGGTAAACTATATATACTGTCACAGTGACTCAGTTTCCCCATTTATAGTACTGGGGCTTACTTACACAGTCCCATGAAGTGCTTTAGAAAAATGCCTGGTGCATAACAAGCTCGGATAAGGCTACCAGTTAAGGTGTTTACAGATAAATGACCCTGCAATGTTAGGCGTGCTACAAATAATTTTTCTGTGGTAGATCCGTACAGTGAAGATTTTCTTAGTAGACAGTGCGGCAGGGAAACCTTGGGGCTTTAGTTTGGATAGGTATCTTTGAGCAGCATCTCAAGCTGGTTCTGTCACCATATCACTGACTTCTCTGCATTTGTTTTGGCTATATCAGCTTTAAGGTGCTCTGAGATTGATCCTTCTGGAATTCTGATTTCAGGACACCTCCTACCTGTTCATCACTGGCCCGGATGTTGTGAAGTCTGTCACCAATGAGGATGTCACTCAGGAGGATCTTGGTGGTGCCAGGACCCATACCACCATGTCAGGTTAGAGTCCTCGAGGCTCGCCTTACTGTTTTTAAACACTGACAAGTGAACACTGGCAAAGAGAATAGCGACAGTCTTTTATAAATGTCATTTAACTGGCCAATTTCGAGAGAAGTGTGGTATGGTGTATTTTACAGATATAATAATAAAGATAGGTTTAGTACCTCAGATTTGTTAAACAAAAGCAGGCTACTACTAAAGCTTTGATAGTCTTTAAAATTTTCGAACTTACCGAAAAGGTGGCTGCAAGAGGTATAACACTATACACACACACACACACACACACACACACACACTCTGTTGAACCTTTAAAAATGCTGTCTTATGACTTTCTTTGAATCCAAAGTTGAGGTATGTCTTAGATGGCAGTATCACCAATTGCCATTGGCCAGGTATGATCATAATGTGCTGGTCATGGCCCATATTTTCATAAACTTGGTCATAGCTCCTCATCTTTTCGAGGATATATGCCACACATGCAGAGTTCAAAATGTACAAAGATTATTTTGTACTTCGGACTGAAACAAAGGTTATTGTTATATAGAGTGGCATAGTATTATTAGTAGTAGGGCATGAATCTGGCATTAATGAAGACTTTGTTGTTGGAGGAATGATGGGAATTCCATATATTTTTGGAAAAAGACATCAGATTATGAAAGGATTGTCTGCAACAAAATAAGCAGTGTAACTAAAGTCAGGAGAAATTGCCTCTTGGAAAGATTTCAAAGCAATGAGAAGCTGGTGTGACCGATTTGCACACTTCAGTGTACAAATGAAGTGCACACTTCAGTGGTTAAGACATTGGGTCATCACTTAGTTGTTGGCATTTCTTAGTAAGTCACACCTCCTTTACATGTGTGAAGTCTTCCATTTGATGAAATATATTTGTGTGTGTGTGTATTTTTTTTTTTTTTCAAAGAGATGGTGGGAGGGGCAGAGGGAGAGGAAGGGAGGAATCTTAAGCAGACGCCATGTACAGAGTGGAGCCTGACATGGAGCTTGATCTTAAGACCCTGAGGTCACGGCCTGAGCCAAAATCAAGAGTTGATGTTTAAATGACTGAGCCACCCAGGTGCCCTGAATGTTTTTTTTTGAAAGTCCGAGCTCTTGATCCTACCCACAAAACTTGTTCCTTTTCCATCTCAGGTTGGCATGAGCTTTGACTCATTCCTTGCCCTCAGCTCTGCTCAGCTCCGTCTCCAGCATATAGCTAGAATGAGAACTCTTCTCATTGCTGACTCCCCCACAGCTGGTCCTTAGACCTTTATCTCAGGGTTTGGTAGCAGTTTTCTTTTTATTGGGATCTAAAGTAAAGTTGAATATTGGTGACAGCTGATGTATTTAGCTGTAACTCCAGAGTAAGACCTAAATGATACTCTATATGTACATTCCCTTGTTTTTAAAAACAGCTTTATTGAAATATAGTTTGCATAATGTACATGTGACATACTCAAAGTATACAAGTCAGCGATTTTATGTATTCATTGTTTTTCAGTTATCCCCACAATTTTAGAGCCTTTTCCTCATCCTCAGAAAGCCTTGCATCCATTAGCATTTGATCCCCGTTTCCTCTAAACAATCGACCTCTAGGCAGTCACTGATCTACCTTCTGTTTCTGTGGATTTGTCTAGAATATATGTGGAATGGAAATAAATGGAGTCCTGCAAGATACAGTCTTTTGTGAGTGGTTTCTTGTCCTTAGCATGCCATTTTTAAGGTTAATCCATGTTGCAGCATAGATAGTGTTTCCATGTATGACTCTACCACATTTTAGGTTTTCATTGATCGGTTGAACACATGGATTGTTTCTGCTTTTTGGCTGTCATGAATATGCTGCTGTAAACATTCATGTACAAGTTTTGTGTGACAGGCTTTTGTTTCCTTTGGGTATATACCTAGGAGTAGAATTTCCGGGTCAATTGGTAACTCTCACTTTTTTTGTTGTTTTTTTAAAGATTTTATTTATTTATTTATTTGTCAGAGAGTGAGAGGAGCGAGAGTGAGCACAAGCAGACAGAATGGCAGGCAGAGGCAGAGGGAGAAGCAGGCTCCCGGCTGAGCAAGGAGCCCAATGCGGGACTCGATCCCAGGACGCTGGGATCATGACCTGAGCCGAAGGCAGCCGCTTAACCAGCTGAGCCACCCAGGCGTCCCAGTAACTCTCACTTTTTGAGGAACTGCTACGTTCTCCTTCAAAGTGGCTGCACCAATTTATAAGTATTTCTTGAATAAAAAAATTCAGTACTGAGCATGAAACAATTTATTCAGCAGATGTTCATTGCGTGTCTGCGTGTCAAGCATTATTCTATGTGTTAGGAATAGCTTTGTGAAAGGAAAAGACCCCTGCCTCCAGGTGGCTTATGTTCTAGCACAGGAGATAGACCATAAATGACCTGATAAATAAGGACATTGTGTAGTATGTTAGAAGGTAAACCGTGTTATTGAAAAGGTAGAACAGGGATTATTGTGGTTTGAAATAGGATAAGAGCAGGCCTCACTGTGAGGATAGCAGGTGAGCAGATCTGGGGTTAACGGCATGAACATCTAGGGGAGAAACATTGCAGGCAAAGGGAGTAGCTGATACAAAGGCCATGAAGAGGGAGGGTGGCTGGCATGTTCAGTGAACAGCAAGGAGGGTAGTTGGAGACGTGATATAAATCTGGCTTAAAAAGCTCAGTTTGGCTTCTGAGTGGAAAAGAGGTGGTAGGGGAAAAGGTGAAAAGGGAATCTGGGAGAGAGTTTCTGGTCCAATTTTCTCCATCACGTCTGTGGTGGTGTTTGGCAGTTCTGTGATTTCAGAGTATTCTTTTTTTTTTTTTTTTTAAGATTTTATTTATTTATTTGACAGAGAGAGATCACAAGCAGGCAGAGAGGCAGGCAGAGGAGGTGAGGGAAGAAGGCTCCCCGCTGAGCAGAGAGCCCGATGCTGGGCTCGATCCCAGTTCTCTGAGATCATGACCTGAGCCAAAGGCAGAGGCTTAAACCACTGAGCCACTCAGGCGCTCTCAGAGTGTTCTTGAGGAATGATGGCTTTGTTCATCACTAGGGCCAGGAGGTTCCCCTCCTTCACCTCCACCATTCCTGAATACCATGAAATTATGTGCCAGCCATTATTCTTTTCTTTTTTTTTGTTTCCAGCTTTATTGAAAGCTAAGTGATCTATAAATAGGTGTAATTCTGGACGTGGGACTTTAGTGGCTAAGATGGGCCTGGGCTCTCCCCTGTTAGAACTGATATTCTTGGGGGGTTGTCATTCAGAAAATAGGGAAGTGGACAGGCAGGTGTTGTAGGGGAGGGTGTGAAGAAAACGCCTGCACGGGATGGGAATGACACATGAGGGCTAGGGAATAAAGAAAGGCGTGACCCTGCCAAGGTATGGGTGCAGAGCAGGGGGGACAGGCTGCGCAAGCTGCAGGTCAGCCTGAAGGTGTGTGGTGTCCCATCCACACAGAGCTGTTAGCACAGTCTTCTGCAGACATGCCCTTGGAGGGACAGGTGGACATGAAATAGCATCTTTGGGCTGACAGGTGGCCAGGCCCATTAAAGCTTCTCTGTTTTCTCAGGTGTTGCTCACAGAGCTTTTGAAAATGATATTGATGCCTTGTGTAATCTCCGGGAGTTCTTCAACTACCTGCCCCTCAGCAATCAGGACCCGGCTCCCATCTGCGAATGCCATGATCCCAGGTGAGTTGCCAACGATAGCACCGACTCGCATTTTGCAGGCTGGCTAGCCCTTTTCTGGTTCCTCTGCCCTGGCAGGACCTGCAGGGCACAGGAAGAGCCAGTGGCTGCACTGCTGGGCAGCTTGGAGTAGATTGTGGCATGGAGCCAGCAAGGTACCCAGGTGTTGGCATGGTGGTAGCATGTCTGAATACAGGAACAAAGAAAGATTTTCTTTGTATTCACCATTTTTTCTCCTTGTAATAGCTGATAAATAGCTTGGGAGTAAAAAATGCCCCACCCCCAGATGACTTCTTAGAGTCTCGATTTGTCCAGAATTGGAAATGGAAGTATTGCTTGTTTTGATGCAAAACGTGAAATGGTGCAGACAGCATGCCCTTTAGGAAACGTGGCCACACACACACCTGCCTGTGACAGTCCAGGGGAGGGTGACTTGCTGGCCATCCAGTGAAGACTTTCTCTCCTTCTTGGTATTGGGGCTGCTGCCTAATATAGGCACACCACTTTGAAAGCCAGGGGTTCAGCTGGGGAACTATTGCTCCAGATCTCTGGCTGCTTTCATCTCCATTTTGTTTCTACTCTGAGGTGCAAACTTCAGATTCAAACTATTTCAAACTCATTTGGCCTGGACTTTGTTTTACAGAAGAGATTTAGAATTCTGTCTCACAGGAAGAAGCCATTTTTGGACAGTGCTCTGTGGGATGGACCTGGGCTCCCCACTCCTCAGAGGACCTAACCAGTGGTGTATTATGTGTAGTCATGAAAGGGAGGGTGGTCACAGGCCCGGAGTGATGGGCACAGCCTCCTTTTCTGAGAAGCTATACTATTTGGGGTTCTTGAAAAGTTTAGGACATCATTTGAATGTATTAGGGCGCAGAGGCCTAGGAATGACTAAATATCCTGATTAGGCCCAGCCATATCTCCTTCCAGTTTGATCCCAGAGTAACTATATGTATAAGTAGCAAATGAAAAGTAAGGGAAGACTTGATCCAGTAGAGCTATGTCTGGTTCCCTAGTGTAGAGTTCTCTGGGAAGTTGGGATTGATGGGGCATGTGGCTTTACCAGTCCTCAGGCAAGGTGTGTACACTTCAGGGACAGAACAACCCCTGCCTGCCCACATGGGCCAAGAGGGGATGAGAGCATGCGGGAGAGGGGCATGTTGCTGCAGAGTCCTCCTGTGGCGGGGGAGTGGACCCTGGCGGGCTCCCTGATCAGCCACATACATGCATAAGGAAACAGAAAGCTCTGAGCCTAAGTGACTGGTTAGTCCTCAGTGATTCTACCCATGAGAGGGCCTGCCATTTTCTTTTTTACAGAAGCTCCAGCAGGTTTATTTTCTAATGGGATGTGAATCCGCAGTGTTCAATAGCAGAACTCTTAGCTTTGCATTTCCAAGTCCTTATTCTTTTATTTTTAACATCCCCGGAAGTGAGAGCAGGACTTGCCAGAACAGTGTGGTCTTGACTGCAGTGTCCTATAGTGCCCCCCACACTGTGGGAGGTACTGAGAGAGGATAATTGATGGAACCACATTCAGGAGAATAAGCTTTTTTTCCCCCCTATATATCAAAACAAAAATCTTTTGGGTTACTGTCAAACTCAGGCTCAGTTTGACATGGTGGTAAGAAAGGAATGCATCTTTCAGGATACTTTGCAAGCCCAGCAGGGACAGAATCCACTCATCCCCCCACCCCCACCCTGTGGAATCTCTCCCATCCTCCAGCCACTGGCCCTTCCTGTGCTGATTGTATTTGCTTCTTTTTCTATCCAAAGTGACCGTATGGTTCCTGAGCTTGACACAATTGTCCCCCTGGAATCGACCAAAGCCTACAACATGGTGGACATCATCCATTCTGTAAGTGTCACATTGGCCGGTCTTGTCTGTGCTAGCTCAGCCACATCTGTGGTCCCTGTGCTTTGGCATAGGGAGGAAGTACGAAACCCACAGGCTTTGACACTGGACAACCGGGCAGAGTGTGGGGTGGGCACAGGACAGGGGCCACTCAGTAGTGTGTTCTAGGAAGAGCTAGTGATGGTAGCTATCATACTGGCTTTCCTGGACTAGAGGGCTGGAGGGAAGAGGAGCCAACTGGGCCAGTAGATTTCAGGGGTTGTTAGACAGCACTGGGAGGTGCATAGAGAAGGGTCTGTGTCCCCAAAGTCTGGAGTTGAGGCCAGGGAGACTTTTTGTTAGGTACCTTTGTTTGGAACCTTGCGCTCAGTGGGCGTTTGTTTCTCCAGAGGGATGGAGAGCAAAAGTACACGTGACATGGGTAGTTTTAGGTCCAAAAAAGGCTTTTAGTCCAAAGAAGGTAAAATAGGGTCTCTGTCATCAGGTCCCCTAATTCTCCTTTTGCTCTGTAGAGCCCCAGCTGCCAGTGGGACCTGTGGGTGCTGGAGGAAAGCCCCAGAGCCCTACTCTAGTTAGGCTGGGCCCTTAGTCTGTCTGACCTCCCCTCAGCACCTGTTTTCATCTTCTTTACTTCCTAAGGCTGGATCTAACCCCTTTCTTCTCTGCTTCCCACTCTGGTGAGATGACTTGGGCATTTCCTTCGTGGAGAAAATTGAGAGTTTAAAGTTTCTTACTCCCTGTAAGTGACCATTTCTCCATCTCACTGTCCTTCCATGTCTCCCCAGACTCAGAATGAGATGCTTCCACCTGGGCTTCAGACTCCACCCTTCCCCATCTGATGTCTTGCTTTCTTGACTAGACAAAATCTCTTAATTTCTTCTCCCTTTAACTCCTCCCTCTAGCCATAAATACATATAAGCATGTATAGATTTTTTTTTTTTTTTTTTTTTTTTTGCTGCTAAAAAAGAAAAACAAAACCTCTCTTAGTCCAAATCCCTCTTAAGCCCTCTTAACCCAGTTTAATTGCTGTCCAAATTCTTCTGTCCCTTTTCATTTAAAGCCCTCTTTTCTTTTCTTTCCTCCTCACTGGAATCTGGCCTCTGGTTTTCTCTTGAATGACAGACCTGCTTATGACTTCTCTAGTTGCTAAATCCAGGGGAATACAGCATGAAATAGTTATAGTTACAGAGGTAACCATTATGAAAAAATACTTTGCTTAAGTAACAAAAAAATGTATATCAAACGGATCCCAAACAAAGTGCATCACATAGAGAAAGCGAAGACTTTCCACACAAGCCTCTGAGAGAAACCACCATCCTGACTTTTGACTGTGTAAATTAGTTTTTGTTTGTAAGTTTTTTAACCACTGTATAAATGGAATCCTATGGTGTTCTGTGTCTTGCTTCTTTCACTCAACATTGTGTTTGTGAGATTTGTCTGTATTTTTCTCATTGGTCTCTTCAGCTTCTTGTATGAACAGACCATGGTTGATCTACTGTTGGTGGGCATTTGGGTGGTTTCTAGTTTGGGACTGTTACAGACAGTTCTGATATGAACACTCTGTTGTGTGATTTGGTAAGTAAATTACACATTTATGTTGGATCCATACCTTGGAGTGAAAGTACCACATCATAAGGTGCTCATGTGTTTATTAGTAGATATTGCCAAAGCGGTTTCCACGGGATTATGTCAATTGGTACCCCCAACCCGCAGCATCTAAGGGTTCTAGTTGCTTCACATTCTTTTCAACACTCAGCTGCTACCATGATGTCTTCATTATTGAGAGTTTATGGATGCTTTTATATTTAATAGGGATAGTTCTTCTTCTTCTTCTTCTTCTTCTTTTCAGTTAGCCAGCATATAATACATTATAAGTTTTTGTTGTAATGTTTAGTGATTTATTAGTTGTATATAACACCCTGTGCGCATCACAATACGTGCCCTCCTTAATACCCATCAGGTGGTTACCCCATCCTACCCACCCCCTCCCTTCTGTAACCCTGTTTTTTTCTCTGCTTGTTTGCTTTTCCATATGAACTCTAAAATCTGTTTGTTTTGTTTGTGGGTAGTGGTGGTGGTTGAAATAGGGAATCCTGTTGTTTATATTGAGATCCTTTTAAAATCATGTACTAACTTGGCATAATTGACGTCCTTATGTATCTGAAACAATCTAAAAACATAGGTTGCATTTTTACTTGTTAATGTGTACCTTTTCCTCTTGAGGATTCTTCTAAAGATTTCCTTGTATAGGTTTTTCATATTTTTGTTTAGTTTATTCCTAAGCATCTTATCTTTTTACTGTAAAGAGAGTGTTTTCTATCTTCTAAACATTTTTTTTTGGTGTATATTAAATTACTGATTCTGCTATCATCAGTTTTCTTTCCTATTGCCTATTAAGTTGTCTATTTGTAATAGTTTTTACTGTTAATTTTTTGAAGTTTTCAAAGTGTAATAGTATACTAACTACTTGAATATAGCTTTTTTTTTTTTTTAAAGATTTTATTTATCTATTTGACAGACAGAGATCACAGGTAGACAGAGAGGCAGGCAGAGAGAATGGGGGAAGCAGGCTCCCTGCTGAGCAGATAGCCCAATGTGGGGCTCCATCCCAGGACCCTGAGATAATGACCTGAGCTGAAGGCAGAGGCTTTAACCCACTGAGCCATCCAGGCATCCCTGAATATAGCTTTTTAAAGTAAGTTTTAAATTTTAATTCCACTAGAGTTAACATACGGTGCTATATTAGTTTTAGTTATGCAATATAGTCATTCGGTAGTTTCATACCTCACCTTGTGCTCATCACGACAAGTACACTCCTTAATCCCCATCACGTGTTTCACTCATTCCCCACCCACCTGTCCTCTAGTAGCATCAGTTTGTGCTCCACAGTTAACAGTCTTTTTCTTGGCGTCTCTCTCTCTCATTTTCCCTTTGCTCATTTGTTTTGTTTCTTAAATTCCACATATGAGTGAAATTATATATTTGTCTTTCTCTGACTGACCTATTTGACTTAGCATAATACTCTCTAGCTCCATCCATGCTGTTACAAATGATAGGATTCCATTCATCAACTGATGAACACTTGGGCTGCTTCCATATCTTGGCTATTGTAAATAATGCTGCTATAAACAGCATTTTGAATTAGTGTTTTTGTATTTTGGGGGTAAATACCCAATAGTGTGATTACTGGATTGTAGGGTATTTTATTTTTAAATTTTTGAGGAACCTCCATACCATTTTCCACAGTAGCTGCACCAGTTTGCATTCCCATCAGTAGTGCAGGGGGATTCCTTTTTCCCCACATACTCACCAAAACTTGTTGTTTGTTGTGTTGTTGATTTTAGCTCTTTTGACAGGTGTGAGGTAATATCTCATTGTAGTTTTGATTTGCATTTCTCTGATGACTGATGTTGGTTATCTTTTCATGTGTCTCTTTGCCATCTGGATACCCTTCTTGGTGAAATGTCTGTTCGTGTCTTCTGCCCATATTTGATTGGATTATGTGTTTTGGGGGGATTGAGTTGTCTAAGTTCTTTATATCATTTGGATACTTACCCTTGATCATATGTGTCATTTGCAAATGCATTCCTCCATTCTGTAGGTTGCCTTTAGTTTTGTTGGTCGTTTCCTTGCTGTGCAGAAGCTTTGTATTTTTACGAAGGTCCCAGTAGTTTATTTTTGCTTTTGTTTCTCTTGCTTCAGGAGACCTACCTAGAAAAATGTGGCTAAGGGCAATGTCAGAGACATTATTGCCTGTGCTCTTCTAGGATTTCTAAGGTTTCCATTTTCACATTTAGGTCTTTAATCCATTTTGAGTTTATTTTTGTGTATGGTGAAAGAAAGTAGTCATTCTTTTATTTTTATTTATTTATTTTTTTAACATGTGCTCCACAACCAGCATGGAGCACAATGTGGGGCTTGAACTCACTACCCTGAAATCAAGACCTAAGCTGAAATTTGGAGTTGGATTCTTAATTGTCTGACCACCTAGGTGCCCCAAGAAAGTAGTCATTGCTTTGCATGTAGTTGTCCACTTTTCCCGATGCCATTTGTTGAAGGGACTGTCTTTTTCACCATTCCATATTTATTCCTCCTTTATTGAAGATTAATTGACCATATTGTGGGTTTATTTCTGGGCTTTCTATTCTGTTCCATTGATCTATGTGTTTATTTTTATGCCAGTACCGTACTACTGGTGGCATTATGACAGCTTTGTAATATAACTTGGTCTGGAATTGTGATCTCTCCAATTTTGAGATTGCTTTGGTTATTTGGGGGTCTTCTTTGGTTCCATACAAATTTTAGGATTATTTGTTCTAGCTCTGTGTAAAATGCTATTGGTATTTGATAGGGATTGCATTAAATCTGTAGATTGCTTTGGGCAGTATAGACATTAAAATTTTTTAAATTTAAATTCAGTTAATTAACATACAGTGTATTATTAGTTTCAGAGGTGGAATTCAGTGATTCAGCAGTCTTACAGAATACCCAGTGCTCGTTACATCACATGCCCTCCTTAATAGACATTTTTTTCAAAGATTTTATTTATTTATTTGACACAGAGAGAGAGAGAGATCACAAGTAGGCAGAGAGGCAGGCAGAGAGAGAGGAGGAAGCAGGCTCCCCGCCAAGCAGAGAGCCCAATGTGGGGCTCGATCCCTGGAGCCTGAGATCATGACCTGAGCCGAAGGCAGAGGCTTAACCCACTGAGCCACCCAGGTACCCCTCCTTAATAGACATTTTAACAGTATTTGTTCTTCCAGTCCATAAACGTGGAACGTCTTTCCTTTGTGTCATCTTGAATTTCTTTCATCAGTTGTTTATAGCTTTCATCGTAGGTCTTTTACCTCTTTGGTTTTTTATTCCTAGGTCTTTCATTGGTTTTGGTGTAGTGGTAAATAGGATTGTTCTCTTAATTTCACTTTCTGCTGCTTCATTATTAGTGTTTAGAAATGCATCAGATTTCTCTCATGGATTTTGAATCCTGTGACTTTACTGAAATCAGTTATCAATTCTAGTAGTTTTTCAATAGAGCCTTTAGGATTTTCTCCATATAGTGTCTTGCCATCTGCAAATAGTGAGAGTTTACGTCTTCCTTACCAATTTAGGTACCTTTTATTTCTTTTTGTTATTTGATTGCTACAGCTAACACTTCCAGTACTATGTTGAATAAAAGTGGTGAGAATGGACATCCCTATTTGCCTGACCTTAGGGAAAAAGCTCAGTGTTTGCCCATTGAGTATGATGTTCACTGTGGGTTTTTCATGTAAGGCCTTTATTATGTTGAGGTATGTGCCCTCAGAACCTACTTTGTTATTGTTTTGGTTTGTTTCCTGGTTTTGTTTTGTTTTGTTTTTTTTTTTAGAGAGAACACATGTGCGAGTGGGGAGGGACAGAGGGAGGGAGAGAGAAAATCTAAAACCAGATCCATGCTGACATGGGACTTTCACATTTCTGAGATCATGACCTGAGCTGAATTCAAGAGTTGGGTACTTAACCGACTGAGGCACCCATAGTGCCCCTGAACCTGCTTTGTTGAGGGCTTTTATCATGAATGGATGTTGTACTTTGTCACATGTTTTTTCTGCATCTATTGAAATGATCATATGGTTTTTATCCTTTTTCTTATTGATGTGATGTATGACACTGATTATTTTACTAATTTACTAATTTACTAATCTTGAGATTAAATTACACTCTATCATGGTGTTAAATTCTTTTTTAAGGTATTGTTGGTTTTGGATTGCTAATATTCTGCTGAGGATTTTTTGCTTTATTTATTTTTTTATTCTCAATATAGTGCATACCTTCCTCTATGTCCATCACCCAGCCACCCCATCCCTCTCAACCCTGCTCCCCTCCAGCAACTCTCAGTTTGTTTCCTGAGATTAAGAGTCTCTTATGGTTTGTCTCCCTCTCTGGTTTCAGCTTGTTTCATTTTTGCCTCTCTTCTCCTGTGATCCTGTTTTGTTTCTCAAATTCCTTGTATCAGTGAGATCATATGAATCTTGCCTCTCTCTGATTGACTTATTTTGCTTAGCATAATACTCTCTAGTTCCATCCACGTGGTTGTAGATGACAAGATTCTGTTTTTTTGGTGGCTGTGTAGTATTCCATTGTATATATATATATATGTGTATACACATACACACACACACACACACACACACAAACACATATACGTATATATACCACATCTTCTTTATCCATTTATCTGTTGATGGACATCTAGGCTCTTTTCATAGTTTGGCTATGGTGGATATCGCCACTATAAACATTTGGGTATACATGTCCCTTCAGATCACTACATTTGTATCTTAAGGGTAAATACCCAGTAGTGCAATAGCTGGGTTGTAGTATTTTAAACTTTTTGAGGAACCTCCGTACTGTTTTCCAGAGTGGCTGCACCAACTTGCATTCCCACCAACAGTGTAGGAGGGTTCCCCTTTCTCTGCATCCTCACCAATACCTGTTATTCCCTGACTGGTTATTTTTAGCCATTCTGACTGGTGTGAGGTGGTCTCTCACTGTGGTTTTGATTTGGTATCGAGTGATGCTGAGCACCTTTTCAAGTGTCTGTTGGCCGTTTGGATGTGTTCTTTGCAGAAATGTCTGTTCCTGCATTTCTTGATTGGATTATTTGTTCTTTGGGTGTTGAGTTTGATAAGTTCCTTGGAGATTGTGGATACTAGCCCTTTATCTGATATGTCATTTGCAAATATCTTCTCCCATTCTGTCAGTTGACGTTTGGTTTTAGTGACTGTTTCCTTTGCTGTGCAGAAACTTTTGATCTTGATGAAATCCCAGTAGTTCATTTTTGCCCTTGCTTTGTCCTGCTTTGTTGAAGACAAGTTGACCATAGAGTTGAGGGCCCATTTCTGGGCTCTCTATTCTGTTCCATTGATCTATGTATCTGTTTTTATGCTAGGATCATACTGTCTTGATGATTATAGCTTTGCCGTTAGAGCTTAAGTCTGGAATTGTGATGCTGCCAACTTTGGTTTTCTTTTTCACGACTTCTCTGGCTATTCGGGGTCATTTCTGGTTCCATACAAATTTTAGAATTATTTGTCCCATTTCTTTGAAAAAGGTTGATGGTATTTTGATAGGGATTGTATTAAATGTGTAGATTGTTCTAGGTAGCATAGACATTTTCACAATATTTATTTTTCTAATCCATGAGCATGGAACATTTTTGCATTTCTTTGTGTCTTCCTCCATTTCTTTCATGAGTACTTTGTAGTTTTCTGAGTACAAATTCTTTGCCTCTTTGGTTGTCCTAGGTATCTTATGGTTTGGGGTACAGTTGTAAATGGGATCAACTCCTTAATTTCTTTATCTTCTGTCTTGTTGGTGTGTAGTAATGCAACTGATTTTTGTGTGTTGATTTTATATCCTCACATATTACTGAATTCCTGTATGAGTTCTGGCATTTTTGGAGTATTTTGGGTTTTCCACATAAAGAATTGTATCATTTGCAAAGAGTGAGAGTTTGACTTCTTTGCCTATTTAGATGCCTTTTATTTCTTTTTGTTGTCTGATTGCCGAGGCTAGGACTTAGAGTACTACGTTGAATAGCAGTGGTGATGTGGACAGTCCTGCCGTGTTCCTGACCTTAGGGGAAAAGCTCTCAGTTTCTCCCCATTGAGAATGATATTTGTTGTGGGTTTTTCATAGATGGTTTTTATCATACATTGTGAAGAGTTTTGATCAAGAAAGGATGCTGTACTTTGTCAAATGCTTTTTCAGTGTCTATTGAGAGTATCATATGATTCTTGTTCTTTCTTTTATTAATGTATTGTATCACATTGATTGATTTGCAGATGTTGGACCAACCTCGCAGCCCAGGAATAAATCCCACTTGGTCATGATGAATAATCCTTTTTTTTTTTTTTAAGATTTTATTTATTTATTTGACAGATAGAGATCACAAGTAGGCAGAGAGAGAGAGAGAGAGTGGAGGAAGCAGGCTCCCTGGGGAGCAGAGAGCCCAATGTGGGGCTTGATCCCAGGACCCTGAGATTATGACCTGAGCCAGCCACCCAGGCTCCCCTAATCCTTTTAGGATATCGTTGGATCCTATTGGCTATTATTTTGGTGAAAGTTTTCACATCCGTGTTCATCAGGGATATTGGTCTGTAATTTTCCTTTTTGATGGGGTCTTTTGTCTGGTTTTGGGATTGAAGTAATGCTGGCCTCATACAATGAGTTTGGAAGTTTTCCTTCCATTTCCATTTTTTGGAACAGTTTCAGGAACATAGGTATTAATTCTTCTTTAAATGTTTTGTAGAATTCCGCTGGGAAGCCATCTGGCCCTGGGCTCTTGTTTGTTGGGAGATTTTTGATGACTGCTTCAGTCTCCTTACTGGTTTTGGGTCTGTCTAGGTTTTCTATTTATTCCTGGTTCAGTTTTGGTAGTTTATATGTCTCTTGAAATGCATCCATTTCTTCGATATTGTCAAATTTGCTGGTGTATAGTTGCTCATAATATGTTCTTATAATTGTTTGTATTTCTTTGGTGTTGGTTGTAATCTCTCCTCTTTCATTCATGATCTTATTAATTTGGGTCCTTTCTCTTTTCTTTTGGAGAAGTCTGGCCAGGGCTTTCACAATCTTATTAATTCTTTTAAAGAAACTGCTCCTAGTTTTATTGATTTGTTCTACTGTTCTTTGGTTTCTATTTCATTGATTTCTGCTCTGATCTTTATGATTTCTCTTCTCCTGCTGGGTTTAGGCTTTCTTTGCTTTCTTTCTCCAGCTCCTTTAGGTATAGGGTTAGGTTGTATACTTGAGACCTCTCTTGTTTCTTGAGAAAGGCTTGTATCGCTATATACTTTCCTCTCAGGACTGCCTTTGCTGTGTCCCACAGATTTTTTTTTTTTTTTTTAAAGATTATTTATTTATTTATTTATTTGACAGAGAGTGAGATCACAAGCAGATGGAGAGGCAGGCAGAGAGAGAGAGAGAGGGAAGCAGGCTGCCTGCTGAGCAGAGAGCCCGATGCGGGACTCGATCCCAGGACCCTGAGATCATGACCTGAGCCGAAGGCAGCGGCTTAACCCACTGAGCCACCCAGGCGCCCCTGTCCCACAGATTTTGAACAGTTGTGTTTTCATTATCATTTCTTTCCTGAATTTTTTCAATTCTTTAATTTCCTGGTTGACCCATTCATTCTTTAGTAGGATGCTCTTTAGCTGCCATGTATTTAAGTTCTTTCCAACTTTCCTCTTGTTGAGTTCTAGTTTCAAAGCATTCTGGTCTACAAACATGCAGGGAATGATCCCAATCTTTCGGTAATGGCTGAGACCTGACTTATAACCCAGGATGTGATCTATTCTGGAGACTGTTCCATGTGCACTAGAGAAGAATGTGTATGCTGTGGCTTTGGGATGGAATGTTCTGAATATATCTGTGATGTCCATCTGGTCCGGTGTGTAATTTAAAGCTTTTATTTCCTTGTTGATCTTTTGCTTAGATGATCTATTTCCGTGAGGTGGGTGTTAAAGTCCCCTACTATTATTGTATTATTGGGATGTGTTTCTTTGGTTTTGTTATTAATTGGTATATAATTGGCTGTTCCCATGTTAGGGGCATAGATATTTAAAATTGTTAGATCTTCTTGTTGGACAAACCCTTTAAGTATAATATAGTGTCCTTCCTCATCTCGTATTACAGTCTTTGGCTTCAAATCTAACTTATCTGATATAAAGATTGCCACCCAGCTTTCTTTTGATGTCCTTTAACTTGGTAAATTGTTTTTCACCCCCTCACTTTAAATCTGGAGGTGTCTTTGGGTCTAAAATGAATTTCTTGCAGCCAGCATATTGATGTCTTGTTTTTTGGTTTTGTTTGTTTGTTTGTTTGTTTAAAATCCATTCATATACCCTGTGTCTTTTGATTGGGGCATTTAGCCCATTTACATTCAGGGTAACTATTGAAAGATATGAATTTAGTGCCATTGTATTGCCTGTAGGAAGACTGTTACTGTATATTGTCTCTGTTCCTTTCTAGTCTATGTTACTTTTAGGCTCCCTCTTTGCTTAGGAGACCTTTTTCAATATTTCCTGTAGGGCTGGTTTGGTGTTTGCAAATTCTTTTAGTTTTTGTTTGTCCTGGAAGATCTTTATCTCTCCTTCTATTTTCAATGACAGCCTAGCTGAATATAGTATTCTTGGCTCCATATTTTTCTTGTTTAGTGCTCTGAATATATCATACCAGTCCTTTCTGGCCTGCCAGGTCTCTGTGGATAGGTCTAAGGTCTACTGTCAATCTAATATTTCTACCATTGTAGGTTACAGACTGGTTTCTGAGCTGCCTTCAGGATTTTCTCTTTGTCACTGAGACTTCTAAGTTTTACTATTAGATGATGTGGTGTGGACCTATTTTTACTCATTTTGAGGGGGGTTCTTGTGCCTCCTGGATTTTGATGCTTGTTTCCTTCCATACATTAAGGAATTTGCCCGCTATAATTTGCTCCATTATACCTTCTGCCCCCTTCTCTCCTTCTTCTGGGATCACAATTATTCTAATATAGTTTCATCTTATGGTATCACTTACCTCTCACATTCTTCCCGTGTGATCCAGTAGTTGTTTATCTCTTTTTCTCATTCTCAGCTTCTTGATTTTCCATCATTTGGTCTTCCATATCACTAATTGTCTCTTCTGCCTCATTTATCCTAGCAGTGAGAGCCTCCATTTTTTATTGCACCTTCCTAATAGCCTTTTTTATTTCAACTTAGTTAGATTTTAGTTCTTTAATTTCTTCAGAAAGGGATTTTATTTCTCCAGAAAGCGTTCTTTAGCATGTTCTATGCTTTTTCTCTTTACAATCATCATTCTGAATTCTAATCCTGACATCTTACTAATATCCATATTGATAGGGTCCCCAGCAGTCTGTCCTGCCTCTTGTTCTTTTATTTGAGGTGAGTTTTTTTGCCTTGTCATTTTATCCACAGAAGGCTAGATGAATGAGAGAACAAAATGTTAGAAGGGTAACAACAACCCCAGAAAAATATACACTAACCAAAACAGAAGAGACCCGAAATTAGGGGGAGAAGAAAGGGAAAAAAATATGATTAGGCTGATGAACAGAACAGAGCCACATACTTGATTTTGGATGTGTTTTGTTGTGTTAAAAGAAACTGCCTGCCAGAATTTTAAAGAAGGAGAAACTTACATATATATAAAAATAATGATAAACCCAATAAGGGATGCAATATGACTGTAAAGATGAAAATTAAAGATTTTTAAAAAGGAATTGATAAGAAGTTGGTTGAACAAAGAAAAAGAAGAGAGAATGTGATTAGGCTGGAGATTGGATGGTTTTTTTACTTCTATGTTCATGAGGGATGTTGACCTGTAGTTCTCTTTTTTGGTGGTGTCTTTATCTGGTTTTGGTGTCAGGGTGATACTGGTCTCAAAGACTGAATTTGGGTTTTCCTTAATCCTCTGTTTTTGGAGTAGTATGAGACTAGGTATTAACTCTTCTTTAAATGTTTGTCACACTCACCTGTGAAGCTCTCAGGTCCTGGACTTTTGTTTGTTGGGATTACTGACTCTGTTTCTTCACTAGTTATCAGCCTATTCAGATTTTCTCTTCCTGCTTCACTTTGGTAGGTTATAGGTTTCTAGGAATTTATCCATTTCTTCTAGGTAGTCCAGTTTGTTGGCATGTGATTTTTCATAATGTGTTACAGTTGTTTGTATATCTGTGGTATTGGGTGTTATTTCTCCTCTTTCATTTGTTTCTGTGTTTGAGACCTCTTCCTCTCTCTCTCTTCTTTTTTTGTCTTAAAAAATTTTTTTTAAATTTAATTTTAATTTAATTTAATTTTTTTAAACTTAATTATTTGAGAGAGTGAGGGAGAGTGGGAAAGAATTTCAAGCTGACTCCCAGGTGAGCATGGAGTGTGATGTTGGGCTCAGTTTCACAACCCTGAGATTGTGACCTGAGCTGAGCTGAAATCAAGAATCAGATGCTTAACTGACTGAGTTACTGAGGCACTCCTCTCTGTCATTTTAAAAATTTTTAAAATATTTTATTCGTTTATTTGAGAGAGAGAGAGCGGGAGTGTGTGCAGGTTGGGCGAGGAGCAGAGGGAGAGGAATAAGCAGATTCTACACCGAATATGGAGTCTGACATGATCAGTCCCACCACCCTGAGATCATGATCTGAGCCAAAATTGAGAGTTGGATACTCAACCGACTGAGTCACCTGGGTACCCCCTGCCCCCCGACCTTTTGAAAAATGAATTTGGCTTGCAGTTGATCTTTTCAAAGAACTGGCTCCTGATTTCATTAATCAGTACTATTGTTTTAGTTTCTACATCATTTATTTCTATTCTTAGCTTATTATTTCATTCCTTCTGCTGATCTGAGGTTTTTTCTTTTTCTAGCTCCTTCCTGTGTAATGTTAGGTTCTTTATCTGAGAATTTTCTTGCTTCTTGAAGTATTGCTATCAACTTCCCTCTTAGAATTGCTTTTGCTGGGACGCCTGGGTGGCTCAGTTGGTTAAGCAGCTGCCTTCGGCTCAGGTCATGCTCCCGGCGTCCTGGGATCGAGTCCCACATCGGGCTCCTTGCTCCGCGGGGAGCCTGCTTCTCCCTCTGACTCTGCCTTCCACTCTGTCTGCCTGTGCTCGCTCTCACTCTCTCTCTTTCTTACAAATAAATAAATAAAATCTTTAAGAAAAAAAAAAAAAAAAAAAAAAGAATTGCTTTTGCTGCATACCCCAAATTTTGGACTGTTGTGTTTTCATTTTCATGTAATTTTTTATTTCTTCTTTGATTTCTTGGTTGACACATTTGTTGTTTAATAGCATATTATTTAACCTTCATGTATTTGTGTTCCTTCCATGTTTTTTTCTTGTGGTTGATTTTTAGTTTTATAGTATTGTGGTTGGAAAAGGTGTATAACTGACTTTAATCTTTCTGAATTTGTGACTTTGTGGTCTAATATGAGATCTGTTCTGGAGAATGTTCCATGTTTACTTAAAAAGAATGTGTATTCTGTTTTATGATGGAATGTTCTGAATATATATGTTAAATCCATCTGGTCCAGTGTTCATTCTAAGCCACTGTTTCCTTGTTGAGTTTCTGTTTGGATGATCTGTCCATTGATGTAAGTGGGGTGTTAATATGACCTACTATTATTGTGTTACTGTTGATTATTTCCTTTATGTTAGTAACTGTTTTATGTATTTGGGTGCTCCCATATTGTGTGTGTAAATATTTACAACTGTTATAGCCTATTGTTGGAGTCTCTGACTGTTGTGGGGCGTGGTTCATCCCCAGCGGGGGTGGGGGGGTGGGGGTGTATTTTAACCAGGTGTCTGCTGATCTGCTGGCAAATTAAGACCTGCTTTTGTTGCCGGAACTGAGGTCCTGGAGAATGTGCTGGTGGGGAGATGAGTTGGTAGAGTTTGTGTCAGTCTTCTGGGGTACTGAAGCAAGTCTGGGATGGATGAATCCACTGAAGCATGGAGGAAGCAGGGCTTGGTATAAGCATGTTAGTGTCCACACTGAGCTGGTTCCTTCAATGGCCTTATGTTTATGCTGGGGGTTTGGGGGAGGGAAATGGTGCATGATAGTTTCTGGAAGGGTGTCCCCTTGATCCCTACCTCTCTGGGTCATGCTCTGAAATAGTAAATCACTCTCCCTCTTGTTTGCCCTCATTGTTTTTCAAATTGCTGTTTCCAGGCTGTATGTCCATCTGGTGTTTGTTGTGTTGTCCTTAAGGGTGGGGACTCTGCTTCCTAAGGCCCTTTGGGCTCTCCCAGAACCCAGCCCTCCAGTTATTAAAATTCCAGGCTTTAAGTTCTGCTGATTTTAAGAATGCAAAAAAATCCAGCCCCTTTCAATTTCAAAGCCAAATACTATGGGGAGTCATCTTCCCTGTATGGGCTTCTCAGCATAAAAGTCTGTTTTTCTCCCTTCCCCAGCCATGGCTTCCTCCTGACCATGGTTGGCCATGGTCTGTTTCTCTCCCAACTGTGTCTTTGTCTTTCCTATGTTCTTTGACGTGTCCTATCCTTTACCTTTAGTTGTGGAATTTGTTCTTCCAGTCTTCAGATTGTTTTCTGGGTTACTTACACTGATGTGTTATCTTCTTGTATCCATGGGATAAGGTGAGCTTAGAGTCCTTTGACTCTCCTGTCTTCTCCAAATAATGATTACATGAAATAGTTCTGTCTTTTCCTTTGCAGTTATTTTATGCTCTTTCTTTCTCTTGTCCAACTGCGTGTCTGTAACTCCATATTTTGTCAAATGCAGTGATGAGTAATGGTTGTGATTGTGGGCATACTTGTCTTATTCCTGATTTCAGAGAATGTAATTAGTGTTTTCTAGTTTTATCTTTTTTCATGTAAAAAGAGCTTCAACTGTTTCTTATTTTAATTTTTGGTTTTTGTTTACTTGTTTTTTCTTAAATCAGGGATTCCTTTTGAAAATCTTTAAATGCCTTTGAGCATTTATGGAAATGATTTTTTTCCTGGATCTGTTTATAAATCTTAATAGATTTACTAATATCAAATTATATGTACATTCCTGAAGTAAGCCTTATTTGTTGTATTTTGTTACTATTTCATTTTGGATATTTATGTCAATATCATATGATATTAGGTGTTTTTTGTTTGTTTGTTTGTTTTAGGTGTTTTAAACTCAGTTTTTTTGGTGTCCATAGTGTGCTTATTTTTCATATATTCGTCTATTAGGGCTGCCATAACAGAATACCAGAGACTGGATTGCATACACAACAGACACTCATTTTCTTACATTTTTGGAGGCTAGAAATCCCAGACCAGTGTTTCAACAGGCTTCATTTCTGATGAAGCTTGTCTTCCTGGAGTGCAAATGGCTGTTGTCTTGCTGTGTCCTGATGTGGCCTTTTGTCTGTGTGTCAAGGAAAGAACTCTCTAGTGTCTGATAGAACTGGTGTCATCATAAGAAGAGAACAGATTAGGGCACCACCCTTATGACCTCATCTAAATAACTTTAAATAGCTCCTTATGGACTCTGTTACCAAATGTAGTCACATTGGGGATTAGACTTCAACATATGAATTTGGGGTGATGGTTCACAAGTCTTAAGTGTCATTAAAAAATTTTGCAGATTTTCTTTTTCTAGGCCCTGAAATTATTTAAATGGCATTAGAATTATTTGCTTTTAGAGATTTGGTCGAAAATTTCCTGTGATATTGAATTGTCAGGACCTAGTGCTTTTTTTTTGTCAGGGAGGAGTGGCTTTTTATAGCTTCCCCTGTTCTTTAATGTTATTGGCTCTTTATTCTTTGGGGTCAGGTTTGGTAATTTTTTCTTTAATTATCTATTTTTTCCAGGCTTTCAGTTTTATCTGAATAGGGTTATCCATAGTAGTCTTATAAGATGAGTGAATTCTACTAGAGTGGTTTTCTCCTCTGACATTTCTTGTTTTAGGTGTTTTTCATTCATTTGTATTCAGGTATAGTTGACATACAGCATTATATTCGTTTCAGGTGTGCAACATAGGGGACAACTCTGTACATTATGCTCTGCTCCCCATATGTGTAGCTACCATCTCTCATGACAGAGAGCTATTCCAATACTTTTGACTATATTCCCTGTGCTGTACCTTTAATCCTCATGACTTATTTATTCCTGACTGGAAGCCAATACCTCCCACTCCTTGTCACCCATTTGGCCCATTCCGTACACCCCTCCCCTCTGGCACCTATCAATTCTCTGTATTTACAGTTCTGTTTCTGCTTTTTTGTTTATTTTATTTCTTAGACTCCATGTATAAATGAAAACCTATGGTATTTGACTTTCTCTGTCTGACTTAATTCACTTACCTCATAGGTCCATCCATATTATTGCAAATAGGAGGATCTCATTCTTTTGTATGGCTGAGTAATTTACCACCATATACAATATACTACATCTTTATCCATTCATTTTTTAAGGTTGTTTTTTCATTTATCATTCTTAAAAAATTTTTAATTCAGTTAATTAACATATAATGTATTATTGGTTTCAGAGGTACAGGTCTGTGATTCATCAAGTCCTATATAATATCCAGTGCTCATTATATCTCATGACCTCCTAATGTCCATCACCCAACATGTAACACAGTTACATGTTACCCCATCCCCTCACTCCTCTTCCCTCCAGCAACCCTCTTTGCTTCCTATGATCAAGAGTCTCTTATGGTCTCTCACCCTCCCTGGCTTTGTCATTTTATTTTTTTCCTCTCTTTCCCTGTGATCCTGTTTTGTTTCTTAATTTCCACAAATCCATGAGATCATTGGATAATTGTCTTTCTCTGATTGACTTATTTCACTTAGCATAATACCCTGTAGTTCCAGCCGTGTCATTGCAAATGGCAAGATTTTGTTTTTTTTTGATGGGTGAATAATATTCGTGTGTGTGTGTGTATGTGTGTCACATCATCTTTATCTATTCATCTGTTGATGGACATCTAATCTCCTTCCATAGTTTGGCTATTGTGGACATTGCTGATCCCCTTGGGATCACTACATTTGTATCTTTGGGGAAAATACCTAGTAGTGCAATTGCTGTGTCCTAGGGTAGCTCTATTATTAACTTTTTAAGGAACCTCCATTCTGTTTTCCAGAGTGGCTGCACCAGCTTACATTCCTACCAACAGTGGAAGAGGGTTCCCCTTTCCCTGCATCCCCACCAACATCTGCCATTTCTTGTCTTGTTAGTTTTAGTCAGTCTCATATGAGTGGTGTCTCATTGTGGTTTTGATTTGTATTTCTCTGATGCTGAGTGATGTTGACCATTTGTTCCTTGTGTGTGTTGGCCATTTCTCTTTGGAGAAATGTCTGTTCATGTTTTTTGCCCATTTCTTGACTGGATTTTTTGGTTTTCAGGTGTTTAGTTTTATATGATCTTTATAGATTTTGGATATCAGCCCTTTATCTGCTTTGTTATTTGTAAATAACCTCTCCCTTTTGCTGTTTGTCTTTTGGTTTTGTCAACTGTTTGCTTGGCTGGGCAAAACTATCTTGATGAAGTCCCAATAGTTCATTTTTGCCTTTATATCCCTTGCTTTTAGTTCTGTGTCTAGCAGGAAGTTGCTGCAGCTGAGGTCAAGATGTTGCTGCTTGTGTTCTCCTCAAGGATTTAGATGGATTCTTGTTTCACATTGAGGTCTTTCATCCGTTTTGATTCTATTTTTGTGTATGGTACAAGGAAATAGTTCAGTGTCATTCTTCCGTATGTGGCTGTCCAGTTTTCCCAACACCATTTTTTGAAGACACTTTCTTTTTTCCATTGGATATTCTTTCCTGTTTTGTCAAAGATTAGCTGGTCGTAGAGTTGAGGGTCCATTTCTGGGTTTTCTATTTTGTTCCATTGATCTGTGTGTCTATTTTTTATTTATTTATTTTTTTGCTAGTACCATACTGTCTTGATGATTATGGCTTTGCAATAAACTTGAAGTCTAAATTGTGATGCCACCATCTTTGTTTTTCTTTTTCAACATTCCTCTGGCTATTCGGGGTCTTTTCTGGTTCCATACAAATCTTAGGATTATTTGTTCCAGCTCTGTGATAAATGCTAATGGTATTTTGATAGGGATTGCATTGAATGTGTAGATTGCTTTGGGTATCTTTGACATTTTCACAATATTTGTTCTTTAATCCATGAGCATGGAGTGTTTTTACATTTCTTTACAGCTTCTTTAATTTCTTTCATGAGTGTTCTATAGTTTTCAGAGTACAGATCCTTTGCCTCCTTGGTTAGGTTTATTCCTAGATATCTTATGGTTTTGGGTGCAACTATAAATGGGATTGATTCCTTAATTTCTCTTTCTTCTGTCTCATTGTGGGTGTAGAAATGCAACTGATTTCTGTGCATTGATTTTATATTCTACCACGTTGCTGGATTCCTGTATGAATTCTAGCAGTTTTGGGGTGGAGTCTTCTGGGTTTACTGCGTAGAATACATGTCATCTTCAAAGAGTGAGAGTTTGACTTCTTCTTTGCTGATTCAAATGACTTTTATTTATTTTTTGTTGTCTGATTGTTGAGGCTAGAACTTCTAGTTCTAGTTCTAGTTCTGTGTTGAGCAGCAGTGGTGATAGTAGATATCCCTGCTGTGTTCCTGACCTTAGGGGGAAAAGCTCTCAGCTTTACCCCATTAAGAATGATATTGTGGGCTTTTTAAATGTCTTTTTATGATATCAAGGTCTGTTCCCACTACCCCTACACTATGAAGAGTTTTAAGAAAGTATGCTGTATTTTGTCAAATGATTTTTCTGTATATTTTGAGAGGATCATATAGTTCTTGTTCTTTCTCTTATTAATGTATTGTATCACACTGATTGATTTCCAGATGTTGAACCAACCTTGTAGCCCAGGAATAAATCCTACTTGGTCGTGGTGAATAATCTTTTTAATGTAATGTTATTCGTATTAGCTAGTATCTTGGTGAGAATTTTTGTATCCTTGTTCATCAGGGATATTGGTCTGTAATTCTCCTTTTTGATGGGGTCTTTTACCTGGTTTTGGGATTGAGGTAATGCTGGCCTCAGACAATGAGTTTGGAAGTTTTCCTTCCTTTTCTATTTTTTCCCCCAGTTTTATTTTTTGAGGCAGCTTCTGAGGAATAGGTATTAATCCTTCTTCAAATGTTTTGTAGAATTCTTCTGAGATTCTGTCTGGCCCTGGGCTCTTGTTTTTGGGAGATTTTTGATGACTGCTTCAGTCCCCTTACTGGTTCTGAGTCTGTTCAGGTTTTCTGTTTCTTCCTGGTTCAGTGTTGGTAGTTTATATGTCTCTTGGAATGCATCCATTTCTTCCAGATTGTCAAATTTGCTGGTGTATAGTTGCTCATAATGTGTTCTTATAATTGTTTGTATTTCTTTGGTGTTGGTTGTAATCTCTCCTCTTTCATTCATGATCTTACTAATTTGGGTGCTTTCTCTTTTCTTTTTGATAATTCTGGCCAGGGGTTTATTGATCTTACTCTTTTAAAACACCAGCTCCTAGTTTCGTTGATTTGTTCTACTATTCTTTTGGTTTTTATTTCATTGATTGCTGCTCTGATCTTTATGATTTCTCTTCTCCTGCTTGGTTTAGGCTTTCTTTGCTGTTCTTTCTCCAGCTCCTTTAGGTGTAGCATTAGGTAGTGTATTTAAGACTTCTCTTGTTTCTTGAGAAAGGCTTGCATTGCTATATACTTCGCACTTAGAACTGTCTTTGCTCCATCTCAAAGATTTTGAACAGTTGTGTCTTCATTTCCATTTGTTTCCATTAATTTTTTAAATTCCTTTTTAATTTCCTGGTTGACTCATTCATCCCTTAGTGGGATGGTTTTTAGCCTCCATGTATTTGAGTTCTTCCAAATTTCCTCTTGTGATTGAGTTCCAGTTTCAAAGTATTGTGGTCTGAAAATATGCACGGAATGATCCCAGTCTTTTGGCACCAGTTGAGACTTGATTTGTGACCCAGTATGTGATCTATTTGGGACTGTTCTGTATGTACTTGAGAAGAACTTGTATTCTGTTCCTTTAGGATGGATTGCTCTGAATATATCTGTGAAGTCCATCTGGTCCAGTGTGTCATTCAAAGCCCTTATTTCCTTGTTGATCTTCTGCTTAGATGATCTGTCCATTGCAGTGAGTGAGGTGTTAGCTTCCCCTACTATTACTGTATTATTATCAGTGTTTCTTTAATTTTGTCATTAATTGGTTTAAGTGGATGCTTCCATGTTAGGGGCATAAATATTTACAATTGTTAGATCTTCTTGTTGTATAGACCTTTTATGTGTGATATAGTGTCTTTCCTCATCTGTTACAGTCTTTGCTTTAAAATCTAATTTTTCTGACATAAGGATCGTACTCCAGTTTTCTTTTGTTGTCCATTAGCAGGATAAATGGTCTTTCACCCTTCATGTTCAATGTGGATGTGTCTTTGGGTCTAAAATGAGTCTCTTACAACACCAATGAATCTTTCTTTTTTATCCTGTCTGATAACCTGTGTCTTTTGATTGTGGGACTTAACCCATTTTTCTTCAGCATAACTGGTAAAGGATATGAATTTAGTGCCATTTTATTGCCTGTAAAGTCACTGTTTCTATAGATTGTCTCTGTTCTTTTCTGGTCTGTGCTACTTTGGGCTCTTACTTTGCTTAGATTGCCCATGTAATGTTTCTTGTAGGGCTGGTTTAGTGATTACAGATTCTTTTAGTTTCTGTTTGCCTTGGAAGCTCTTTCTCTCTCCTATCTGAATGACAGCCTTGCTGGATAAAGTATTCTTGCCTGCATATTTTTCTCATTTAGCACCCTGAATATATCATGCCAGTCCTTTCTGGCTGCAAGGTCTCTGTGGATAGGTCTGCTGCAAGACTAATATTTCTACACTTGTAGGTTAAGAACTTCTTGCCCTGAGCTGTTTTCAGGATTTTCTCTTTGTCTTTGAAGCTTCACTATTATATGTAGAGGTGTTGACCCTTTTTTATTGATTTCGAGGGGGGTTCTCTGTGCTTCCTGGACTTGAGTGCCTATGTCCTTACCCAGTTCTAGGAAATTCTCAGGTGTAATTTGCCCCAGTGTACCTCTACCCACCCCCTTCTCTTTCCTCTTCTGGGATCCCAGTTATTCTAATACTGATTTGCTTTATGGTATCACTTATCTCTTGAGTTCTTCCTTCCTGGTCCTATAGTTGTAATTTGCCCCAGTGTACCTCTACCCACCCCCTTCTCTTTCCTCTTCTGGGATCCCAGTTATTCTAATACTGATTTGCTTTATGGTATCACTTATCTCTTGAGTTCTTCCTTCCTGGTCCTATAGTTGTTTATGTCTCAGCTTCATTATTCTCCACCATTTTGTCTTCTATGTCATCAGTGCTCTCTTCTGCCACATTTATCCTAGCAGTTAGAGCCTCCATTTTTTATTGCATCTCATTAATAGCCTTGTTGATTTCAACTTGATTAGATTTTAGTTCTTTTATTTCTCCAGAAAGGGATTCTCTGGTGTCTTCTATGCTTTTTTCAAACCCAGGTAGTATCTTTATAATAGTTATTTTGAACTCTTATTCTCACATTTTATTTCTGTCCATACTGACTAGGTCTTCAGCAGTCAGTACTGCCTCTTATTTTCCTTTTTGAGGTTTTTCTGTCTTGTCATTCTTTCCAGAGAAGAATAGGTGACTGAGAGAACAATATATGAAAGTAGGAAAAATGACCCCAGAGAAATATAAACTAAACAAACCAGAAGAGAACCAAAAGTGAAAAGAAAATTTTAAAAAAAAGGAAAAAAAGAGCGAAGCAGAGTATTATCAGATAGTTGAGCAAGACAGATATACTAGATCCTGGGTGTATTTTGGTTTGTTTGTTACAAAACTAGACCCCAAAATTGTAAAGACAGGAAAAGTTATCTATCTATCTATCTATCTATCTACATATGAATAAAGTTATATATATATTATTTATATATTATTAAAGTATATATAATTATTAAAATTATATGTATATTTTTTATATAAGTTATATATATATATGAATAAAATTAAATAATATGAGAGACTAGAAACTAACTGTAAAAATGGCAATTGAAAAAGACCTTAAAAAGTTGTTAAAGTAGGAATTGGTTGGAAAGGAAAAAGAAAAAAAAATGGAAAGACTAAAGAATCATGAGGGAAAAACCGTAAATTCTATATACTATTTTCCCCTAGCATTGGAGTTTTGCAATTTTGTGTGATCATTAAACTTGGCGTTAGCCAGATTTTCTTGCTGATCTTCCAGGGGAGGGACCTGTTGTACTGATTCTCAGTGTCTTTGCCTCAGGGGAGTTCCGTGCCCTTGCTAGGGGGCTGGGTTAAGTCAGTGCCTCCAGCTTGCTCTATGCAGCTTTTGTTCCCTGAAGGCTTTCTGAGGTGCTTTAGAGGATGAGAATGAAAATGGCAGCCTCCTATCTCCAGCCCAGAACCAAAAGCTCCCACCCCTCCACTCATCTGTGCACCCTCAGGGAAAAGCAGTCAGTCACTCTTGCCTCCGTGTTTACCCAGCCTGTAACTGAGCATTTTTATCTCAGGGATGCTACACCTTTCAAATCTCCAAACTTAGCAGACTCCTGTGGTGTGCTCCCCTGCTGCTCCTCTTGGCGGAGGGAGTGGAGCGTCTTTCTGAGGTTCTGATCTTGCTGGGCCCCTGCTTGGAGAGCAGTCTCCCAATTGAGCCATGGTTCACGGTTTATGGCAGCTTGGAGCTGATAGCCCACTCCTCACTTCCCCGATTGCACCTGATTTGCTGCTCCGATGTCTGGGACCTCTGCTGCACTCAGGCATCCCTGGTCTTCCTGAGACCACAGTGTCCCACCTAGGATTCTGCTCTCCTTCGCCACCTAAGTGCCTTTCAGGTGGGGACATTCCTCATCTAAGCAGACTTTTAGGTGATTTTGCACTTTGCTGATAATATATCACTTTCCAGTAGCCGGCTTATGGAAGCTCCCTCCTCCTTCAGTTTATCTTCATATATATATATATAGTTTGGTATCTTGGTGTCAAGTTGTGTAAGTTTTTTCATACTTTGGATATTAACCCCTTGTTGAATATATAATTTGCAAATATCTACTCCCATTGCCTTTTAGTTTTGTTAATCATTTCCTTTGCTGTGCAAAAGCTTTTTTATTCTGGTAGTCCCAATAGTTTATTTTTGCTTTTTTTCCCTTGCCTGAGGAGACACATCTAGACAAATGATGCTAAGCCTGAGGTCAAAGAAATTACTGGCTTTCTTCTAATAGCGATATAGTTTCAGGTCTCACATTTGTTTGTTTGTTTGTTTGTTTATTTATTTTTATTTAATTTATTTGACAGAGATCACAAGTAGGTAGAGGGGCAGGCAGATAGAGAGGGAGAAGCATGGTCCTGCTGAGCAAAGAGCCTGATGTGGGGCTTGATCCCAAGATCCTGAGATCATGACCTGAACTGAAGGCAGTGACTTAACTCACTGAGCCACCCAGATGCCTCCAGGTCCTTACCCCTCCCTAAAATCAAGATGTGCGTTAGCTAAATGGCACTTTGCCGTACTGACAGACGGGAGGCTCTTGAACTGGGAGTCATGTTTGCCATCCCACTGTCAACTCTGTGAACAAAATGCACAGATACAAATAGTTTATATAAAGCTTATTAAAATAGAAAGAGAATAAAAAACTTCAATTGAGAAAACATCCTTTGCTATAAAGTTAATCATGAAGTAGATGATCATACTGCAGTCTGAGTTCAGTAGCTTCAAGGAAGTATTTGAGGTTATGAAAACCAGAAACTTAGAAATTCATGACAAAACGGACATGAAATAGATGTAAAGTTAGAGCTGATTGAATTAAAATGGATGGGGGGGGACCAGAATTATTTATCAGACATGAAGACAGAAAGTGTTTTAGGGAGAATTCAACTGAATGAACTTTAATAAGGAATACTGAAGGAAAGTGGGAAAAACCAAGAAATTGAAGATAAAAAGGTAAAAAAGTGATTTAAGTAGATGATAAGCAAAGAGTGAATATAGATGTAATTGGAGTGACTAAGAAAGAAAACCAAGACCTGAATTAATGTTTAAAACTGTGTTCTAAGAAAACCTATAGAAAATAAGACCTAGAGCTACCTAATGAAAAAGCCCATTGAGCACCTTGGAAAATTAACCTTGGGTAAAACTTGAGTATTAGATTTTTAAAATAAAAAATCTTCAGGACTTGGAGGCAGAAATTTCCTCTACATTACAAAGAGGAGAGACTGAGTAGCATCAGACTTCTCAAAAGCAACACCTATGGAAAGGTACTTTCAGGAGACTTGAGGAGAGATTATGAGACTAAGGATTTTATATCTTGCCAAGGTGATGTTCATATATTAAGACTAAAGAAAACCAGTTTTAAATATGCAAGAACTGAGGGAATACTGTGTCCCTAGGCTTTCCTTGAGGAATCTTCTAGCAGATGAGCGTATCTAAGCAAGAGATTTCCAAGGAGAAATTTTGATGAGAGGATTAATTGTCTTATTTAATTATAAGTCTAAGACTAAAGCAAGGCTGGAAATGAGGGTTGGAGACAATATATAAATGCTGTGTTTTAGTTGCAGAAAAAATGCAGCTGAAACAATGGGAGGAGAAGGAAGAAGAAAGTATAGCAGACTATGTTCACTGATTATTGAGAATCAACAGATACTGTTACAAATAGGCACCCAGTTAATAAAACAGTAAATAATCAACAGATGAAGGCTTATAAAATAGGTATAATTACAAAAGTACCCACTAGATAAAAAATAGAAACTTTGGGGGCGCCTGGTTGGCTCAGTGGGTTAAAGTCTCTGCCTTCGGGTCAGGTCATGATCCCAGCATCATGGGATCGAGCCCCCATCGGGCTCTCTGCTCTGTGGAGAGCCTGCTTCCTCCTCTCTCTGCCTGCCTCCCTGCCTGCTTGTGATCTCTCTCTCTGTCAAATAAATAAATAAAATCTTAAAAAAATATATATATATAAACTTTATAAATAACAGTATAAATACACAAACAGCAAATATAACATGGTTCATAGAAAATAATTATAGAGTAAAAATCAAATCTTTTATGTGAATAAATATGAATGGCTTAGCTTATTAAACTTACTTATTTCCTTTATTAAAAGAAAAAGAGTTTTAATTTCTCTCATAAACCAAGACCAGCTATATGTGGTATATAGGAGACACTTAAAATGATTTTAAAAAGGTAAAAATAAGGGATGGGCAAGAGGTATACCAGAGAACAGAAACAACATAGCAGCATTTGTGATCTTAATATTGGATGAGGTAAAATTCAAGCTTTAAATATGACAAGGAAAGTTGTTTTTACATGCTAAAAGCTATGATTCATAATGGTGATATAAAAAAAATCTATGTCCCAAATGATAAAACCATGGACTTTATAAAGCAGAAACTATGGGAAATCCAAGGAGCCATAGGTAGAAACAAATACTTGCCTTAAACGTGATTAATACAATACAATACAAATCCCTTTCTGCATAGCAAAAATCTATAAAGAAAGTCAAAAGACAAGCTACAAAGTGGGAGGGAATATTTGCAACGTAGGTCCCAAATAAAAGACAAATATCCCAGGGTGCCTAGGTGGTTCAGTCAGTTAATCTCCCTCTCCCCATCCCCTGCCTGTTCCCCCTGCTCATGCTATCTTTCTCTCTCTGTCTCTCTCTCTCAAATAAATCTTCAAAAAAAAAAAAAAAAAAAAGACTTAGTATGTCTTAATATGTAAAAAAAAAAAAAGTCTTAAAAATTGAAGAAGTAAAGATGGAAATTGATAAATAGGAAACCATGGATAGCTCACAAAAATATATATAAACTGGACCTTAAACATATGGAAAGATTTTCAACTTGACTCATTATGTTGGAAATGCAAATTAAAATTAAACTGAGTCATCATTTCTCATCTGTCAGTTTGGCAAAAAATAAACAACTTGAAAACATTTTCTGTTGGTAAGTCTGGCAGAGCCGACTCTCATAAATTGCTGGGAAAGGTATATGGTAATTTCTAAGACTAAGTGGGTATTATTTACATGTGAACCCAGAAAACAGACAAAGAAAACATTGAGTGCAAAGGGAGAGGGAGTGGTGAGTGAGAGTCAAAGGTGCTCCCACACCCACCCTGCCCTTGACAGGAGACTTGGTCAGGTTCGGGGAAGAACTCACTAACTCTTCAGATTCAGCTGTGGACAAGGAGACCACGCCAGCCACTGAGGGAAAGAATGTAGCATGGGGGCCTTCCTAAAAGGTGCTGACAGTCCTGAGAAGACATTTGAGGACAGTGAGGCAACCCAGCTATCGGTGTCAGGAATGGGATACCACCCCTAGAAGATATTTACACTGAAGATACACTTCTCATCATCCAATATTATAGACATACAAGGTTACTACTGTTGTGTTATTTGCAATTGCAAAATAATGTAGGCAACTTGAATTTAAAATAATGGAAGCAACACATGGGAGATTAGTTGAGTAAACTTTGGTACATGCACACAGTAGAGTCCTAGGCAGGAAAAAGAGCAAGCGTGATCTCTGTGCTGATAGGAAGTGATTCTTGGGATATATTTTTAAGTGAAGAAACCCGAGGTGCTAAAGAGTATCTGTAGTAGGTTACTTTCCTTCTTAAACACAAGTGGGAACTAAAAAGGTATACATGTATCTACTCATTTCTGTAATATACGCATAAGAGATAAATCAGAAAATGAGATTAATGATAGGGTGGGTAGAATTAGGGTGGAAGGGATGGGGAGTGATGTTAAATTATGTTAATGTTTACAAATTTAAAAAAATCAAGACTGAGGGAAAACCTTTCAGGTGCAATAAAAACAAATTGAACCTGTGTTTCAAATGAGTAACTTTTGAACACAGTATTTAGACTATATACCTTTAGTCCAGTGACAAATAGTTGTAAAGCAATACTGAATTTTTTTTTTTTTCAGTCATTTGGGGTAGCATTTCTGAAACCAGTTTCTCTGTATTTGAGGATTAAATAAGTCCATTTTGAGGATAATGGGAGTCCAGGGTTTACTGTAGGAAAAGGAGTTCTGAATATGGTAAGGGGTAAATTAGAGTGAGTCCTGTGGTTGAATTGGACGAGAATTGGAGCTATTAGTATGAACTCAGTGTTTTCACACTACTTTTAGAAATAAGTGTGTGTGTGTGTATCTGTGGATTTCCTAGCTCTGTCCTCTAGGACAGCTTTTTAGAAGCAGTCTTATCCCCCAACTCCCAATCCCAAAGGGATCTGAACCCTTTGGAGAGATGGCTGATTCTGGACTTGGGCCAAGAAAAAGTACAAGATGAACCTGAAAGTAAGGCAATTCCAGAATGTGACAGTGCTCAGTGAGTGATGGAGAGACATCAGAGTTGCTCAGGAACCCTCTTGAATATACTCTCTCTGGCAACTATGGAGCGATTTAAACATAAAATAATGATAAAGATTACAGTCCACATAATAAAACAAGAATTCCTAAGTTCATACTTGTGGATGATGTAAATAAATGGGAAAGACAGAGACCTTTTTGATAATAGAATGCCAACTAATAAATGGGGTTAGGGAAATCGCCATTCGACAGCTACCATGGCAATAATTGTGTCAGGGAAGAGTCATGAGTGCTAAAGCTAGTGGGTGAAAGTGTGATGAAAAATAGGATTTTTACATTTCTAAGAATTTCCCCACAGTGTACTTAATAAAAGTGGAGAAGTAAGAAATTTGCAGGACAGAGACCTGCATATGTTCCCACCATTAATGGCCAAATTGACATTATGCTCCTCCCCTCCTTTAAAGTAGGCTCCACACCCAGCATGGAACTCAATACCAGGCTTGAACCCATGATCCTAAGATCAAGACCTAAGCTCTGATCAGGAATGGGACACAAAACTGAGCCACCCAGGTGTCCCATTATGTGCCTTTTGATGTGATTTACTGAGAGGGTCACTTCTGTGATACTCTGCCAAAAATGCTCACCCTGAAATTAAACATGAAGAAATATTAAACCCAAATTGAAGACAAATAACCGAAAGACCAATCTATGATCTTCAAAGATGTCTTGATCATAAAGAAAAGGACTGAGGGGGCGGATATTAAAGGAGGCTAAAAGAAGGGACTGGTGCTCTTCCATTAGATTCTAGGACCAGATTTTTGTTGCTATAAAGAGTTATTGGAGTAACTGGCAAAATTTGAACAAGGGTTTATAATAGTAGTATTAGTTTCCTGATTTTGACAGTCTCACTGCAGTTACATGAGAATGTCCTTGTTCTTAGGATACATACTGAGGTACTTAGAGGTAAAGTGGCATCATGTCTGTAGCTTACTCTCAAAAAATTCAGGAGAAAAATTGTGTGTATAAATGTACATATGTAAAGAGAAGAAAAAATATATATGGATACATAGGAGAGAGAGGAGATATGGGTGGGGACAGAGAGGGAAAAATAAAACATCTGTGGTAAAATGTTAAATGGATTATCTAGGTGAGGTATATATACTTTTTTTTTTTAACTGTTCCAGAAATTTTTATGTAAGTTTAAAATGATTTCAAAGTAAGGTTAAAAGAGTAAAATAATGCCAAATTCAAATAGAACCTTTAAAAACAGAGCACTGGTTTATCCTCCCCAGCAGGGTAGAGGTGCTGCCCTCCCTGCATGCTCACAGACCCTGTGGTGGGTGGGGGCGCTCCAGCTTTGTCATTCTGCAATGTAAATGCCTGTCATTTTATAATGTAGTTCTCTCTGGTTCTTTATCATTTTGAGCTCAGGTGTAAATTTATCCCTGCAGGTTGTTGATGAGCGAGAATTTTTTGAGATCATGCCCAATTATGCCAAGAATATCGTTGTTGGTTTTGCAAGAATGAATGGGAGGACCGTTGGAATTGTTGGCAACCAACCTAAGGTGGCTTCAGGTAGGTGGGAGAGGCTCTCACACACCTTGGGTGGCAGCTGGGGGCCAGAGCTGCCTGGGCTCACAGTGTCTGCCTTCTGGCTTTCTCTTCAGGTGAGCCCTCCATGGCCAGAGAAGAAACTCAGATGTTGTTGTGTTGTTGTAATAGCTCTTTTCTCTTTTAATGTTCATATCCCAGAATGCTTCTCTCATTCATTAATTTTTTAAGGGTTTATAGATAAGTTTCTTTTTTTGAGTCAAGAGGGTCTTTATTTTTTCAGAGATTTGCTTTCTGTTGCCCCCTAGTTAGATTTCTGTCTCACCCACTGAACTATGAGCTCCATGAGGGTGGGGGTGTTGGAGTCCTCGCCATCGTTTTATTTCCGGGGTCTTCAGTGGTGCCTGATACACAGTTGGAGATTCGTTCATGGCTGTGCTGTGGGTACAGTTGGTGGAAGTGTGACATGGGGACTGTAGACACTGCTTGTCTCCTGTTTTCCTTCTTAGGTTTGTTTTGAATCCCTGTGTAGGAGAAATATGCCCTCCCTTATTGACCCAGCTTCATCTTTTATTTCTGTTTTTTTTTAACAGTATTTTTTATCATGTATAATATATAAATATATATAAATAATCTAAAGGTTGATTTTTTTTTTAAGAGTTTATTTGTTTATTTGACAGAGAAAGATTACAAGTAGGCAGAGAGGCAGGCAGAGAGAGAGAGAGGAAGCAGGCTCCCCACCAAGCAGAGAGCCCGATGAGGGACTCGATCCCAGGACTCTGAGATCATGACCCGAGCCGAAGGCAGAGGCTTAACCCACTGAGCCACCCAGGTGCTCAAAGGTTGCCGTTTTAACCATTTTTAAGGGTATAATGTAGTGGCATTAATTACATTCACACTGTGTGCAGCTGTAACCATTATCTTCCAGAAATTTTTCAAGTAGGAAGAGACTCCTTTTCACCTTACCCCCCAGATCTTGATAATCTAAATCTACTCTCTATGAATTTACCCATTCTAGATATCCCATGTGAGTGGAATCACATAGTAGTTGTCTTTTTGGGTCTAATTTATTTTACTTAGCATAATGTTTTCAAGTTCCATCAACATGGTAGCATGTATCAGAACTTTATTTTAACTTTTCATGGCTAAGTAATATTCCATATCATGTGTATACCACGTTTTGTTTAATCATTCATCTGTGATGGACACTTGGGTTGTTTCCAACTTTTGGCTATCGTGAATAACACTGCAATAAACATCGGTATGCAAATATCTATTTGAATCCCTGTTTTCAGTTCTTTTGAGTATACACCTATGAGTGGCATTAGTCATATGGTAATGTTATGTTTACGTTGCGGAAACATTGTACTGTTTTCCACAGTGGCTGCACAGTTTTACATTCTCACTAGCAAAGCAGGGGGTTCCAGTTACATCACATTGTCTTCAGCACTTGTTACTTTCTGGTGTGTTTTGATAATAGCGATCCTAATGGGTGGTTTTCATTTAAATTTCCCTAATGATTAGTGATGTTGAGCATCTTTGCATATGCTTATTGGCCATTTGTATGTCTTCTTTGGAGAAATATCTATTGGATTCCTTTGTGCATTTTTAATTATTTTTGTTGTTGAGTTGTTGGAATGCTTTATATTTTGGGTATTAAACCCTTATCAGCTATATGATTTGCAATATTTCCTCCCATTCTGTAGGTTGTCTTTTCATTTTCTTGATAATGTCATTTGGTGCACAAAATTTGTAAAATTTGATGAAGTCCAATATATTTTTGTTGTTTGTGCTTTGCAGAGTACCTGTTGAGAAGTCCACTGTCATGAAACTTTCTCCCTAAGTTTTCCTTTAGGAATTTTGTGCTCTTAGCTTTTACATTTAGGTTTGATCAATTTTGAGTAAATTTTTACATATATGTGAGTTAAGGGTCCAATTTTATTCTTTTGCACATAGAAATCCAGTTACCTGAACACCCATTTGTTGAATAGATAGTTCCTTCCCAATTGAATAACTTGGTATCCTTGTCAAAAATCAATGGGCTGTAGATGTACTTTTTTTTCTTGGACTCTTAATACTATTTACTTGGTCTAATTAGGTTTATCCACATGCTGGTTTTCATTACCGTAGTTTTATGTACTAAGTTTTGAATTGGAAGTGTGAATCGTCTCATGTTTTTTTTTTTTTTTTTTAAAGTTGGTTTGCGGGGTGCCTGGATGGCTCAGTGGGTTAAGCCTCTCTGCCATCAGGTCAGGGTCCCAGGGTCCTGGGATCAAGCCCCGCATTGGGCTCTCTGCTCAGCAGGGAGGCTGCTTCCCTTCCTCTCTCTGCCTGCCTCCCTGCCTACTTGCGATTTCTATCAAATAAATAAATAAAAATCTTAAAAAAAAAAAAAAAGATGGGTTTTGCTTTTTGGGTCCTTGCAATTCCATATGAATTTGAGGATTGGCTTTTTCATTTCTGCAAAAAAGCATGTTGGAATTTTGATAAGTTTTGCATTGAATCTGTAGATCACTTTAGGTGGTATTAACATCTTTATGTTTCGACCTGTGAGCATAGCGTGTCTTTCCATTTATTTTGGTCTTTTATTTCTTTCAGTAATATTTTGTAGTTTTTAGTGTACAAGTCTTTCACCTCTTGGTTAAATTTACTCTTATGTGTTTTATTCTTTTAGATACCATTATAAATGGAATTACTTTCTTCATTTCCGTTTTGGATTGTTTGTTGTTAGTGTATAGAAAGACAACTACACAACTGATTTTTGTTTGTTGGTCCTGCAACCTGCAACTTTGCAGAGTTTATTAGCTTTACTAGCCTTCTTGTGGATTCTCTGGGATATTATATGGGATCATATTTTTTGCAAAAAAGGTATTTTTACATTCTCTCCAATTTGGTTACTTTTTATTATTTTTATCTTGTCTAGTTGTTCTGGCTAGAATATCCAGCACACTGTTGAGTAGCATTAGTGAAAGCAGGCATCCTTATTTTGGTCTTGATCTTAGGGGGTGAACTTTGTCTTTCACCATTGAATATGTTAGGTATGGAATTTTCATAAATGCCCTTCATCGTGGTGAGAAAATTTCCTTCTGTTCCTGGTTTTCTGAATCTTTTTTTTTTTTTAATCTTGAAGGGTTGGTAGATTTTGTCAGATTCCTTTTCTGCAACATTTGACATGAGCGTGTAGTTTTTTGTCCTTCATTGATATTTTGTATGTTGAACCACTCTGCATTATTACAGTGCATCCAACTTGGTCATGGTGTATAATCCTTTTTATAGAATAAATTTTATTTTTTGGAGCTCTTTAGTTTCACAGCAAAATTAAGTGAAAACTACAGAGTTCCCATATACAATCTGCTGTCACACATGCACAGCTTACTTCACTATCAATATCCTGAACCAGAGTGGTGCATTTGTTACAATTGATGAATGTACATTGACACACCAGGAGTTTCTGTTCTGCATCCTCACCAGGATTTGATCTTGTCAGTCAGTGTTCTGGATTTTGGCCATTCTCATGCTTGTGTAATGGTTTCTCATTTTGAATTGTGCATTTCCCTGATGACATGATGTGGAGTATCTTATCATGTGCTTATTTGCTATATGTATATTTTTGTTTCCTTTGGTGAGGTGTCCAGATCTTTAGCTGCCCCCCTTTTAAATCTTTAGCTCATTTTTAAATCAGATTTTCTTATTGTTGAGTTTTAAGAGCTTTTTATATACATTAGATAGCAGTTCCTTTATCACATGTATATTTTGCAAATATTTTCTCCCAGACTGTTATCTTCTCATTTCTCTAGACAGCATCATTTGCAGAGCAGAAATTTTAAATTGTAATGAGGTCAGCTTATGAATTATTTTTTCCTAGGTGATGCCTTTGGTAGTGTCTCTGAGAAGATGCCACCATACCCAAAGTTGTTTTTCTCCTATGTTATGTTCTAGGTGTTTTCAAGTTTTGTGTTTTGCATTCAGGTCTCTGGATCCATTTTTGAGTTAATTTTCGTGAAAAGTTTAAGGTTTGTGTCTAGATTAATTTTTTTGCTTGTGGATTTCCAGTTGTTCCAGCACTATTTGATGAAAAGATGGTCTTTCTTCCATTATATTGCCTTTGTTTTATCTATCTATCTATCTATCTATCTATTTATTTATTTATTAATTATCAAAGATCAGTTTGTTATATTTATGTGAGTCTGTTTCTGGTTTCTCTGTTCTGTTCCACTGATGTATTTTTTTTTTTCTTTCACCAGTACTACATGTCTTGATTACTGTAGCTTTACAGCAAGTCTTGCAGTTAGGTATTATCAGTCCTTCAACTTCATTTTGTCTTTCAATATTGTGTTGGCTGTTCTGGGGTTTTTGCCCCTCAATATATTCTTTAGATAAGTCTGTCAATAATCCACAAAATAACTTGTTGGGATTTTGATTGTAATAGTGTTAAATCTAGAGAGTAAGTTGGAAATACCTGACTTCTTGATAAGATTGAGTCTTCCTATCCATAACCAGGGAATGTTTCCATTTATTTAATTCTTCCATTTTGTTCATCAGAGTTGTGTAGTTTTCCTCATATAGATCTTAAAATATGTTTTGTTAGTTTTCTGCCTATGTGTTTCTTTTTTGGGTAATGTAAACAGTGTTGTGTTTTTAGTTTCATATTCACTACTGGTATATGGGAAAGTGATTAACTTTTGTGTATTAACTTTGTATCCTGAAAACTTGTTATAACTGCTTATTATTTTGAGCAGTGTTTTTGCCAATTCTTTAGGATTTTCTGCGTAGATTATTATGTTATCTGTGAACAAAGACAGTTTGATTTCTTCCTTCCCAGTCTGTGTACCTTTTGTATATTTTCTTGTTTTATTGGATTAGCTAGGACTTGCAGTACAGTTTTGAAAAGTAGTGAGAGGGGACATTTTTGCCTTGTACCTGATCTTAGTAGGAAGGCTTCTAGTTTTTCACCATTATGTATAATGTTAGCTGTAGATATTTTTGTTAGATGTTTTTTATCAAGTTGAGAAGTTGCCCTTTTATTCCTAGTATTGCTTTTTCTGTATCTAATGATAGGTTAATGTGATTTTTCTTCTTTAGCCTGTTGATGCAATGGATTACATGAATTGATTTTCAAACATTGAATCTGCCTACCTGTGATAAATCCTAGTTGGAAGTGGTATATAATTATTTTTATAACATTGCCAGATTTGATTTGCTAATATTTTGTTGAGGATTCTTATGTTTGTGTTAATGAGGGACATTGGTCTGCATTTTCTTGTAATGTCTTTGTCTGGTTTTAGTAATAGCATAATGCTGGCCTCATAGAATAATTTAGGAAATATTCCCTCTGATTCTTTCTGGGAGATTTTAGAGAATTGGTGTAATTTCTTAAATGTTTTGTAGAGTTCACCAGTAAAACTTTCTGGGCTCTGTTTTTTAAATCACATAAGAAATAAAAAATGGTAGGGGGCACCTGGGTGGCTCAGTGGGTTGAGCCTCTGCCTTCAGCTTAGGTCATGATCTCAGGGTCCTGGGATTGAGCCCCACATTGGGCTCTCTGCTCAGCAGGGAGCCTGCTTCCTCCTCTCTCTGTCTCTGCCTGCCTCTCTGCCTACTTGTGATCTCTATCTGTCAAATAAATAAATGAAATCTTTTAAAAAAATGGTATTACAAAAAATGATATTTTCCCCATGTAGTTGCCTTTCCTAGAGACCTTTTTTTTCTTCATACAGTTGTGTGGTATGGTCTAGTGTTGTTGTTGTTGTTGTTCTTTCACTTCAACCTGAAGGATTCCTTTTTCCACTTCTTGTAGGGAAAGTCTAGTGATAATGAACTCTTCAGCTTTGATCTTGGAATGTCTTAATTTGTCCCTCATTTTTCAAGGACAGTTTGCCAAACATGGAGTTATTGGTTGACAGTTTTATTCTTTCTGTGTTCTAAGTCATTCCATTGTCTTTTGGGTTCCATGGTTTTTCTACTCAGAAATCAATTGATAATCTTACCAAGGATCTCTTGTATATGGTGAGTCACTTCTGTCTTGCTACTTTTAAGATTTTGTCTTTATCTTTTAGTAATTTGATGATAATGTGGCTCAGTGGAGTCACATTCTGTTTGTGTTTATCCTATTTAGTTTCTTGGATTTGTTACTTCATGTCTTACGTCAAATTTGGGAAGTTTTGGGGCGCCTGGGTGGCTCAGTGGGTTAAAGCCTCTGCCTTCAGCTCAGGTCGTGATCCCAGGGTCCTGAGATCGAGCCCCGCATCCGGCTCTCTGCTTGTCAGGGAGCCTGCTTCCCCTCCTCTCTCTGCCTGCCTCTCTGTCTACTTGTGATCTCTGTCAAAATAAAAACAAAACAAAACAAAAGAAAACTTGGGAAGTTTTTGAACATGATTTCTTCAAATCTCTGTCCCTTTTTTCTCTTTCTCCTCTCTCTGTATTTCCTCGCTGCATATGTTGATTCGGATGATGGTATTTCATAGGTCTCTTAGTTTCTATTCACTTCATTTTTTTTTTTAAAAGATTTTATTTATTTATTTGACAGAAATCACAGGTATGCAGAGAGGCAGGCAGAGAGAGAGGAGGAAGCAGGCTCCCCGCTGAACAGAGAGCCCGATGTGGGGCTCGATCCCAGGACTCTGGGATCATGACCTGAGCCGAAGGCAGAGGCTTTAACCTGCTGAGCCACCTAGGCGCCCCCATTTTTTCTTTTCTTTTTGCTCAGACTGGATAATTTATCTTCAGGTTTCTTGATCCTTTCTTCTTTTTCTCAAATCTGCTACTGATCTCCTGTAGTGATTTTTTTTTTTTTAACTTCAATTATGGTAGTTTTCAGCCCCAGAATCTGTTTGGTTCCTTTTTATGATTTCTTTCTTTTTGATATTCTCATTCTGTTCATATGTTGTTTTTCTGATTTTTAAATTTCTTTGTTCATGTTTTTCTTTACGTCTTTGACCATATTTAAGGCAGTTATTTTTAAATTTTTATTGTCAGGGACATCTGGGGTGCTTAGTTGGTTAAGTGTCCGCCTGTAGCTCAAGTCATGACCCCAGGGTCCTGGTATTGAGTCCTGCATCAGGCTCTCTGCTCCCTGGGGAGCCTGCTTCTCCCTCTCCCTCTGCTTGCCACTCCCTGTACTTGTGCTCACTCTCTGTCTTTGTCAAATAAATAAATAAATTTTAAACAAAAAAATTGTCTAGTAAGTTCAGTGTCTGGCTTCCTTAGGGACATTTTCTGTCTATTTGTTTTGTCTGAGTGGCTGTTTTCCTGTTTCTTTGTAAGCCTTGTTATTTTTTATTGAAAACTAGACATTTGGATATTATACTTTAAGCTTTGTTGTTATTGATCACTGAATGCTGTAATAGTCCATTTGTCTAGTGACTTCTCCTGATTATTTTTGCAGAGTATATTTCTTCCTGTATGTGGTCACTGAAGTTTCTTTTCCTTAACTTGTATCCAGCTGGGGTTTTAACAGAGGTATCCTTGAACACCAGTTGCTAAAACAGACAAACAAGGAAACACCTCTTCTAGTCTTTGAGGATTGGCTCTGTGCTGGGGTTCTCTCACTTAGCCAGACTTAAACTGAACTTAGGGATCAACCCAAGGTTAAGACTTAAGATCTTCTTAGATTTGTTGGTAATGTGTTTTCATTTTCATTCATCTTAAGATATTTCCTTTTCTCAGGTCTTTCTGAGTATGTATCTGGTTCTAGACATATCCGTGTCTTTCTAAAATCCCCTGTATATGTAAGTGTTCTTGAGTGCCCTAATTTCCAAGAGAAACTCTGGTTTTTTTTTCTTTTTCCTCCTAGGCCTTAGATGATTGAAGCATAGTCTTTTGCCCCAGATATCTGCAGGTTTTTCCTTTGCTTTTGAGCAATGTCTGCCACTTTTCTGGCCTGGGTGAGTTCCAAGTTAGGTGAAACAGAGATGAAAGTCAGCCTTTCAGACAACTTAGAACAGACCTGTGTGATAACTGGTGCCTGAGGTCTTCTTTGTTCCCTCTAGAACTAGGGAGTATGGGGCAAGTGTAATTAAGAATACCAACAAAGGGGGCGCCTGGGTGGCTCAGTGGGTTAAGCCGCTGCCTTCGGCTCAGGTCATGATCTCAGGGTCCTGGGATCGGGTCCCGCATCGGGCTCTCTGCTCGGCAGGGAGCCTGCTTCCCTCTCTCTCTCTCTGCCTGCCTCTCTGCCTACTTGTGATCTCTCTCTCTGTCAAATAAATAAATAAATAAATAATCTTAAAAAAAAAAAAAAGAATACCAACAAGGCTTTCCTACTATTTTTAAGTTGCTTTTATTCTTTTCCTTCTTCTCTTCTCTTCTGTTTTCTTTCCTGCCTTCCTTTCTTCCTTCCCTTCCTTCGTTCCTTCTTTTTTTAAGTAGGCTCCACGCCCGTCATGGGGCTCAAACTCACAACCCTGAGATCAAGAGTCACTTGCTCTACTACCTGAGCCCCCGAGGTACCCCTTAAGTTGCCTTTTTTCTTGATTTGACTTTCTTTTGATTGTTGTAAACCTTCAGTTATTCCAGAGTTTCTGCTTGTTTTGTTATGTTTCTGTGGAGGACAGGAGCTTGGAGCTGCCCACTTCACCATTTTGTTGTTTAGAAAAAGTGTTTAAAGTCAGGAATCCACACCTATTGAAAATTGCATTTTGTTCCTCCAGTAAGTTCATAACTGCCCATACATTCCTTTAGTTTCTCCTTTTAGCTGTGTCATTCCCTGGCATGGACTTCACATGGTTTCTTGTGTCTGCTTTAAGATCTTTCTTAACCCATGACTATGTCTGCAGGTACAGGTTGACTTTCACAGGCTCACTTTTTAAAACTGCTTTGCTTGTCCTGAAAGTTTTCTCTAAAAATAGCTAGGATGTCTATACCAGGGGCCCTCCTCAGCTCTGGCTAAAGCCTGAACACTTGAATCCATTGTGGTTCCTTCTTTTTTACTTGGCTTAAAAATTCTTTGTGATATTTATGGAAAGGTAAGATGTGGAAGTTCAGTAGGTTACTGCTTTTTGGAAGAAAGCTTTGTTTTATTGACTTCTTCATTCCCTGTTACTAAAAGGCCGCTTCAGAGGCTCAGATAGGGAGCTTCTGTTCTGGTTCTCATTTTTTCCTTTTAGCAATTAGCCATGGCTCCTTGGGTACTCTCTGGTTGCCAGGCTCTCTGTATATCCCTGGGACTTGGCCTAAAATGCTAAGACCAGGCCTCTGGACATGGGGCCCATTCCATGGCAGCTCGGGGCTGCAGGTTTTCCATTTCTGTGTTCATTTCCCCAATGATTACATCTTGTTTTGGTTGTCAGTGCTCATCTTTCTTTTCAATTTGATTTTGAGTATAGCTTCTGGGTACTTTCTGCAGTTTCTTAATTTAGGATTTTTTTTTTTTTTTTCTGGGAGTTAGCACTCAGATTCTTGATTTCAGATCATTAACATAGATTTTGGATAGGAAGGAAGGGAGATTTAAAACATTTTTCTTTTATTGAATTATAATTTACACACAATAAAATATACAGCTTTCAAATGCTCATTTTGATAGGTTTTGACAATTTGACATCTGTATCTAACCTTGTTATCACTGTCCAAAACAAGATATGGAACATCTAAGAAAATGCATTTAGCAAGAGGAAAGGTTTCCCTATTTTTCTGAGTTATTTCTTTTTCATTATTTTTAGCATTCCTTATATATTTTGGATGTGAGTCCTTTGTCAGGTATGTGTTCAGTAAATTAAGGGTGTCTTTAGATTTGCATTATTTTAAACGTTGGATGAAGCCCCATTTATTAATGGGTTTTATTTGTGATTAGAGCTTTTGTGTCCTTTCTAAGAAATTTTTGCCTACTACAAGGTTGCAAAGATAGTCCAATATTATTGCCTAGTTTTGGGTTCTGGGTTTTATATTAAGGTCTGTGATCTATTTTGAATTAATTTTGGTATATAGAATGAAACAGTAATTTCATGGTGGTGTATGAGTGTGTGTGTGTTTTTAATATAGATTGTTAATTGTTTCATCACCATTTGTTAAGAAGACTTCTTTCCACGTTGAATGGTTTTGGTGCCAGGTCTCAAATCAGTTGTGTGGTTCTATTTCTTCACAGTCTATCCTGTTTCATTGTCATTTTGTCTGCCTTTATGCCTGTGCCATATTGCCTTGATTATTGCAGCTTCATAGTTCTTAGTGGTTCTCAACTTGGGGCAGTGTCAGGATCCTGGAAACATTTTTGGTTGTCACAAGTGTGGATTCTGGGGGACAGTGGGTGCTACTGTCATCGAGTGAGTGGAGGCCAGAGATGCTGCTAAACATCCTATACACACAAGGCAAACCCCATCAACAAAGAATTATCCAGTCCAAAATGTTAATAGTGCTGAAGTCGAAACTGTGCTTTTTTCGTAGGTCTTGAATAAGTCAACTAGCGTAAGTCTTCCAATTAAAAAAAAAATTGTTTTTAACTATTCTCTCTCCTTTGTATTACCATATGAATTTTATTTTTATTTATTATATTTATTTATTTATCTATCTATCTATCTATTTATTTATTTTAAAGATTTTATTTATTTATTTGATAGAGAGAGATCACAAGTAGGCAGAGAGAGAGAGGAGGAAGCAGGCTCCCTGCTGAGCAGAGAGCCCGATGCGGGACTCGATCCCAGGACCCTGAGATCATGACCTGAGCCGAAGGCAGTGGCTTAACCCACTGAGCCACCCAGGCGCTCCATTTATTTATTATTTTTAAATATTTTATTTGATAGAGTGAGAGAGGGAATACAAGCAGAGGGAGTGGGAAAGGGAGAAGCAGGCTTCCCACTGAGCAGGGAGCCTGACGTGGGGCTCAATTCCAGGACCCTGGAATCATGACCCGAGCCTAAGGCAGACACTTAATGACTGAGCCACCCAGGTGCCCCTACCATATGAATTTTAGAATCTGCTTATCAATTTTTATAAGAGAATGCCTATGATTTTGAAAGATGCTTAAAAATATAGGTCTGTTCAATATGCTAGCTTATTAAACTTCCCTATGACCTTGCAATTGCACTACTGGGTATTTACCCCAAAGATACAGATGTAGTGAAAAGAAGGGCCATCTCTACCCTGGTGTTAATAGCAGCAATGACCACGGTTGCCAAATTGTGGAATGAACCAAGATGCCCTTCAACGGACGAATGGATAAGGAAGATGTGGTCCATATACACTATGGAATATTATGCCTCCATCAGAAAGGATGAATACCCAACTTTTGTATCAACATGGATGGGACTGGAAGAGATTATGCTGAGTGAAATAAGTCACGCAGAGAGTCAATTATCTTATGGTTTCACTTATCTGTGGAGCATAACAAATAACACGGAGGACAGGGGGAGATGGAGAGGAGAAGCGAGTTGAGGGAAATTGGAAGGGGAGATGAACCATGAGAGACTATGGACTCTGAAAAACAACCTGAGGGTTTTGAAGGGGTGGGGCGTGGGAGGTTGGGGGAGCCAGGTGGTGAGTATTATGGAGGGCACAGATTGCATGGAGCACTGGGTGTGGTGCATAAACAATGAATTCTGTTACACTGAAAAGAAATTAAATAAAAAAAAAGGTCTATTCAGTATGCTAGCTTGTTAAACTTTAAGATAAGTAGTTTGTAGTATTTAATACTATATGATTAATAATTTATATTATAACATATTTTATTAATTCATTTATTATATAATTATTTTATGGTATATAAATAGCAATTAATTAGTTTAATAATATGTAATTAAAATTGAATATAATTAGAAACTTGGTTTCTTGGTTGTAGTAGCTGTATTTCAAGTGCTTAATAGCTCTAGTGGCTACCATGTTGAATAGTATAGTCAGATAGTATTCATAGAAAGTTCTTTCGGCCAGGACTGGTATAGATCACTTTGGGAATTTATCTATTCTTCTGATCCATGAGTGTATATAAGGTGTTTTTTTTTTTTTAGATACTCTTATCAGATAATGAAAATTCCACTGTACTGCTAGGTTACTTGTAGTTTTGTTTCTGTTTTTTTTTTTTTTTTTGTTGTTGTTGTTTTTGTTTTTTAAAGATTTACTTATTAATTTTAGAGAGAGAGCATGTGAGTGGGGTAGGGGCAGAGGGAGAAGAGAGAGAATCTCAAGAAGACTTCACTCTGAGTGTGGAGCCAACACCAGGTTTGATCTCCTCACCCGGAGATCATGACCTTAGCTGAAACCAGGAGTTGGATGCTTAATTGACTGAGCCACCCAGGTGCCCCATGCTGGTTTTGAGTTATGACTGAATATTGGATGTTGTCAGATCTTTCTTTTTATTTGTTGAAAAGACTGTATTGTTTTTTTCCTCTGTTTAGTATAATTTGATTGGTTTTCACATGTTAGATCAACCCTGACTTCTCGAGATAAACCCCATTTGGTCAGGCTGCATTCGTGTTTTTTGTGTATTGCTGGATTTGATTTGGTAATATCTTAGGAATTTTTGTGTTCATGAGGGATTTTGGTCTGCATTCTTCTCTCTTAAGATGTCCTTATCTTGTTTTGGCATCAGGGTAATGTGGCTTCATACAGTAGGTTGGGAATTATTCTAGGAGAGGAGATACACTAGTAATTGAGCTCTTACTCTCTGCCACTTTACAGATACCACCACCTTTAATCCTTACAACTATGGTAGGAGGTAGTAACATCCCAGCTTTGCAGGGGAGGAACCTCAGGCTCAGAAAAGTAAAGTAAATTCCCAAGGGCACACAGGTATAACTGAAGCCAAGCTATGGGGAGTTGCTAAGAGCAGCCTTTGAATGATACTTCCCACTGCTGGTTCCATGGGGGCAGCTCAGCCTGTAACCCTGGTGGCAGCAGTCCTTTTAGCTTGTGAGGCAGAGTCTCCCTGTCTGCAAGCCTGTGCTCCCAGCAAGAGAGCCTGTGCCCTCAGAGCTGAGGCTACTGCTCCTGGACCCTCTTTGGCAAGTGTTGGGTGGCAAGTGTCTTTCCTATTTTTCTTGGTGTGTAAGGGTTCCCTTCACATTCCCTGATGAGGAAACTTTGATGCCTCCATAAAAATCAGCTCTGGATGGTTTGCTGAGGGTACATTCCCATGTGGGTGGAACTGGAAATTGCCCAGAAGCTCAGCATGGACAATCTCTCTCATTCTAGGATGTTTGGATATTAATTCATCTGTGAAAGGGGCTCGTTTTGTCCGATTCTGTGATGCATTCAATATTCCACTCATCACTTTTGTTGATGTCCCTGGCTTTCTGCCTGGTAAGTCATTGAAAGAAGTGGGGGCTGGGAGAGGTGCTTTTGCCTGATAAGGCACTCGCTTTATTTGGAGGTTTTCTTGCAAAATTCTCTAAGGATTTGTGACATCTCTGTATTCTAGATGTCTGAAACATGGGGCTGTGGGATGGGAGTTGCTCTGTCCTAGCCCTTTGGGGAGCAGGGGAAGACCTCATAGGCCCTCAAACCTTGTGAGAACTCTTGTATCTAGTAACTCTTCCTAATGACGTAGGCACAGCACAGGAATATGGGGGCATCATCCGGCATGGTGCGAAGCTTCTCTACGCATTTGCTGAGGCAACTGTACCCAAAGTCACAGTCATCACCAGGAAGGTGAGGAACTTGTATCAGAGGCTGTGAGCCGACTCCTGGCAGCATGGCCATCTTTGGAGGTCTGGCCAAGAGTTTCAGGAGGGTTGGGAAAAGGAGTACACCTTGCTCACCCTTAAAAAGATCTTTTACAGCCCTGTGGATATGTTTGTGGTCCTTTCTGGGAACTGGAAGCATCAGGGGGAAAAGCCAGCAAAGACGGTGAATAGTAACTGTGAAAGGCCTCTGGGTTGTGTCCAGATATTCTCTGCTCCAGCTTCCTGGCCTCAGAGACACTGGGCCTTCAGTAGCCCAGGAGGGCTCTTCTTTTTGTATTCACTTGGGTTCTTAGGATGTTTCAGGGCATGATCTCTGACTCGGGCTCTAACATTTAGCATTTGGGTCTGTTCTAGGCATATGGTGGTGCCTATGACGTCATGAGCTCCAAGCACCTTTGTGGCGACATCAACTATGCCTGGCCTACAGCAGAGATTGCAGTCATGGGAGCAAAGGTAAGGGCTTCTAGCTTTCCCTTTGGCTGGGTGCAGGTACTCCATTCTCCTAGCAGGAGCTCATAGGTGGGAAATGCTGGAGAGATGCTGGGATCCCTCTGATGGGCCAGGATTCTAGGGAGCTGGGGCCTAGACCTTGGAAAGTCTCCCTCCTTGAGCCCCAGGGCCAGCTCTGGCTCCTGTCCTGCCGTCTCCCTCCAGGCACATGCTGGTATTCATGCTCAGGATGGGAGGGCCCCTGAAGGGGTTTTGAGATTATCAGTAAAAGGGAAAGGGTTGAGTCAGCTGAACTGGCCATTGGGAGATTGGACATTCCCTGTAACTCCATCTCATCTCTTTGGGGTGGGGGTGGGGGCTAGAGCCATTCCTTTTAGCCCACAGAAGCTGAACTGTAGTTCTGACCCCTGGTGACTCTGGGCAAGGTCTAGTAGTGCCCCCTCCCCCTTATCCATAGGGGGCATGCTCCAACACCCCCAGTGGAGGCCTAAAACCAGGATAATGCTGAACCCTATATATGCTGTTTTTTTCTTATACATACTTAGGTACTTATGATAATGTTTAACTTATAAACTAGGCACTGTAAGAAATTAACAATGATAAAATAGAATGATTATAACAATATACTGTAAAAAAAAGTTGTGTGAATGTGGTGTCTCAAAATATCTGTTACTCACTCTTCTTGTGATGTGAGATGGTAAGATGGAGGTGAAGAACATAGACACTAATGTCAGGAGGTTCATCTGTCTTCTGGAGTGTGGTTGATCCTGGGTAACTGAAATTGTGGATGAGGGGGGACTGCTGTACTTCCTGCTGTGGTCCCCACTCCTTTCCTATTTTGAAACAGCTATTGGAATTGTACCAGCTAACTCCCTTGGCTCTCCCCATAGCTGACTTTTAGGGGTTCTGAGGTCAAGGCTCATCTTTTAGACCTCTGTACTTCTACATTTGCAGTCCAGTCTGTCTGCCTTTGGCCAATGAATTGCATACTCAGGATAAGAAAAAAGAAACAGGGCATTTTATTTCCCTTGATACAGGGGACCATGGATCTAACAGTGGAAAATAGGCCAAACATCTTGGCCTCAAAGAAGGATAGATGCAAGTGGACGGAGTAGGATAGAATGTGGGGACACAAACTATTGGCTTTGCCTGGGCTGCCTGTCATTGGGGCCACAGCGGAAAGTCCCATCACATAGCCCCTGGAATCATGATGGTTGACTCCAACAGTGTTTACCTCTATGCCCTTTCTCTCCAGGGCACTTGGATTTATCACAAAGTTCACAACCGCACACTGTGGTAGTGAGTTGAGGGAGGTCTACCAAGGTTGGGACTGCCATTTAAGTTCATTAACTACTTTCATGACAGGGTGCTGTGGAGATCATCTTCAAAGGGCATGAGAATGTGGAAGCTGCTCAGGCAGAGTATATTGAGAAGTTTGCCAACCCCTTTCCTGCTGCAGTGAGAGGTAGGGACTGTGGTGGGGAGGGCAGCCTTGGTCATTTGCTGGGTCACTTGCTGATTCTTTTACTCCACAAAGTCTCACATAACTGCCCTTTGCCCTTGCAGTTGAACCTGGAGATGAGTGAGGGGTGGGATTGTCCCTGGGCAGTCATCACTTAAGAATGGTATCTATGCTGCTTTGGTAACCAGGATCAAAACAACATTGCTGAAATGGCTAAATTTCTTAGTGTTGTTCCAGTTACTTAAGTTTTGTGTAAAAAGTTGCTCTAAAACAGAGCGGCTTAAACAACCAACTTTTTTTTTTTTTTTAAAGAATTTATTTATTAGACGGGCGCCTGGGTGGCTCAGTGGGTTGGGCCGCTGCCTTCGGCTCGGGTCATGATCTCAGGGTCCTGGGATCGAGTCCCGCATCGGGCTCCCTGCTTGGCGGGGAGCCTGCTTCCCTCTCTCTCTTTCTCTGCCTGCCTCTCCATCTGCTTGTGATTTCTCTCTGTCGGATAAATAAATAAAATCTTTAAAAAAAAAAAAAAAAGAATTTATTTATTAGAGAGAGGGGGAGAGGGAGAAGTTGGCTCCCCGAGTAGGGAGACTGACATGAGGCTTGATCCTAGTACCCAAGCCAGAGACAGATGCCCAACCAACTGAGCCACTTAGGCACTCTCTTCCTTTTTTTTTTTTGCTCATGTTTCTGAGGGTCATCGATCTGGTCTGGGTTCAGTTAGGTGGCTCTTCTGCTGGTCTTGCCTGGGATAAATCATGCAAAGATAGTGAATTGGTAGTTTGGGGCTGGATGGTCCAAGATGGCTTCACTTACATGGCTGGTGTTGGCTGTCCACCGCTGCACATAGTTTCTTATTTTTAACGCGGCTACTCCACACTTATGGTGTCTTGAGGGTAACATGAGGGTAGGAGGAAAAGCTGCAAGGCACCTTGAGACCTAGATTTGGAAATTGAACAGTGTCACTTTGCCATATTCTGTTGCTCAAAGCAAGTCACAAGGCCAAGTGAGGAAATTGAATCCTGATGGGAGGAGTGGTGAAATCACATGCAGAGGAACTTGTGTTACAGGGACATGAGGAAGTGTAGTGATTTTTGAAAATACTAATGTGTTTTCTTAACTTTTACTTCCTGTTGACTTTATCTTGACAGGGAAGGGATCAGATTTCATTCTCTTGCCAAGTGCTTCCAGGCCCAGAGTTGGGGCCCTGCCAGAGGAACAGGGATGCTCCTAGGATGCAGGGGAAGGTTTACAGGGCCCACGCCCACTTACAGTAACTTGGGTCTGGCTCACACTTTTGGCCCCAGTGATGGTGCCCAGGCTGAACATAGATTGAGGGGTGGCATTATCTGGGGATGCAGATGATCTACTTCCTTTTCTGTGCTTCACCAGGATTTGTGGATGACATCATCCAGCCTTCCTCTACAAGAGCACGAATCTGCTGTGATCTGGATGTCTTGGCCAGCAAGAATGTACAGCGCCCTTGGAGGAAACATGCCAATATTCCACTGTAAATGAGTCGAAGGATAATAAACCAAGAGCCAGTTACTGCCTGGCCATTCATACCTGTCCTTGCTTTTTGCAATCATGGTACCCAGAAATCTAAATACTGGTAATTACTTGAATTGGCTGTTTATTAAATTCTAGGAAGATTTCATTTATGCCTTACTGTTAAAATTATTTACTTTATTAAAAATTTGTTTTAACTGCTGTTTTTTTGGGCAGATCTCATTTTTAATGGTAGAAACCTGAAAAATTCAAACAGTACATAGAATATTATCACTTACAGCTGACTCTTATTTGACACCTCTGTGTATATTTTTCCTTTTTCCCCAGATTTTTTTTCTTGGTAGGTGAGCATTTTTTTAGGGCCAAGTACCTACCTGCTGCTTAGGCTTCAGTTGTTTACTTTTAAATAATATTTAATAATGTGCCCTCAATTCCTCTAGGAATTGTTGAGGATTAAGGGAGATGTCGGCAGTTGTGTCTGGCAGAATGGATGCTCAGTAAGCTGTAGTACTCTGTATTAGGTGCTTTTCAGAAATGTGTTCTCACATTTTGAAAAACTTATTTTGGAAATTTTCAAACCTATAGAAATGTTACAGGAGTGGTACTTGTATACCTTTCATCTCGATTATCAGTGAATTATCTACATTTGTTTCATCCCTTCCATAAACATCTAATTATTACTTATTGTTTTTATTGATCCATTTGAGAGTAATTTGCAGAATCATGACACTTCATCCCCTTGCACCACCAAACATCCGTGTTTATTTCCTAGGAACCAAGGTTCATTGTCTTACAGTCTTTCATTACATTGACATTTTGGAAGAGTAGTTACCAATCATTTTGTAGAGTGTCCCTCAATTTGGGTTTGTCTGATTTACCTAGATCTGAACATCTAGAAACAGAGTTATACACAAGAGTGTTCTCTGTATCACATTAGGAAGCACACTATGCTTATTGATGAAATTGACTCATCACTTGGTTATGGTGGTGACTACAAAGGTTACCATTTTTTCTTTGTAATTAATAACTGATCTGGGGACATTCTTTTTAAGCCTGTCAACAAACTTTCATCCAGTACTTTTAGTATCCATTGATGAATCTTGCCTCAATCAGCTATCCTGTGTTGATTCTAAAATGTTGCATTTCTAACCCTATCATTATGTCTGCATTTGTTAGTTGTTAGTCTTCTGGAAGAGCTTTCTTAATTTCTTCAGTATCTGTTTAGACTCATTCTTTTTTTAAAAAACATTTTCCTGAAATAACTTTTCTTATTATGCTATCACCCTGTCAAATTTCCAAACATGTATTTTAATAGTTCATTACATTTTTCTCCCTGCTCCATCCCTAACTCCACCCCCAAGAGATGAGATTAGGAAGCATATATTATAGTTGAAATGTGTTTGGTATATAGTAGGTGCCTCATAAATGTTTATTTTAGTGGCTTACTATATCAAAGAAGAAAGAACTCATGAATTCTTTTAAAATTTAAGGTGTTACTCATTTTGACACAAAATTTCAACAGGAGCTTCTTTAAAGCTGGCTCTTTGATCTTTTTTATATGTCTCAATAATTTTTAGCATACTTCCTTAAATTTTTGACACAGAATAATGTACCAGGCTCATCTTCTATTTTCCTTGCCTATCCCGGGATTCAATGATTTCTCCCAAGTTCTGGTTTCTTTTAGTAGATGTCATTTAGAAGCTAAAATTGGCAGATGCTTACATTGATGCTGGGGTGTCATTGCTTCTAGGTATTTTCAGCAAACTAGGAAATATTTATACAAATTTATGAATATAAAGGTATATGGGGACCATGTATATATATTATATATTTATTACATATATATTTAAAATTATGAGTTCTTACTGGGAACTTCCCAATCAACATACAGTTTCTTCTTTGGTTTCCCCTATTCTCTATTTATGTATTTATCTCACAGTGGTATAACTGGGTCCCATTATCTTCAGTATAATTTCCTCATTTGCTCAATCTTACACTAAATACAAAAAGTTTGAGAACTTTTAAGTTTTAAGTTCAGGACTCTCTTGCAGTTCTTTTGCTTTAACCTGAAGGTACATGGTCAAGTTATTCGTATTTATGTTATCCAGTTGAAAGACAGTCCTTTTCTTTTTAGAAGTCCCCCACCCCCACCCATCTTTGTTGACTTTATTTGGCTGAGTATGTAGAGCATTATTAGAAGTGGAGATTTTAAGTGGTTTCAGCATAAAGGTCAACAACTATGGAGTGCTGTTTCAGAATGCCCCCTGTGGTGTGCTTTTCTCTGTGGTGAGAGCCCTGAGTCTTCCCACCACTGATGACTTTCCCTTGTCCTAGATCCTTAGCTCCAAAGGAGCTTGAATGTTCTATCATTTAATGCTCAACTTGAGCTAAATCAGTATGTGACTATCTTACCTACTTTTCCCATTTCTACCAGCCACACCCCATCATTCCAGGTAGCTAGGCTCTAAGTGCACATCTTGTTTCTTTATGGCCTACCCTTAAAGCCAGAAATTTTGTTGAGCTACTATACTAATTTTAGGTTCAGATTTGGTTGCATTCTTCTGCCTACACTTCCAGTGCATAGTACCCTGCTCTCCAAAATCTTCAGCCCACACAGGTTCTGTGTGCCTCCCTTCCTTGCCAACTGAGTTTAAGCCTTCAGCCCCATCATTACCCCTTGGAACACCCTCTTATTGAATAGCTCCAATTTGCTTATGCTTACGAAAGGACCTGATTTGGTTTATCTTGACCTGCAAGCTTTTATTACAGGTGTAATTACAGGTATTTTTTCTAAAGCATCTGATCATGCGTTTTTTTTTCCTGTATACATGTTTTTGTCTTCATGAGTAGATGGTGACTTTCTAGGGGTAAAGACTGTTTGGCCAGAGGTTCTTTATACCCATTTGGTACCAGCAGAAAGACTACAGACCATGGGAAAGAAGTGACAGTTGACTTTTACAGGCCTCTTACGAAGTCATGCAGGTTGGTTAGCATGTGGCTCAAATAGCTTAAAATTTCTTGGCTAGTTCCAGTTTCTGGGGTCAGCTAACCTACGATTTGGACTATTTGGAGGATGGCTGCTATAGTACATTTGAAAATAATACATATACAAGCTTATGTGTTTTTTTCCTTTTTGAGGAAGAGGGTCCAAGATGTGTTTTACCAGGTTGTGAAGTCTGGACATGAGAAGGGCTTGTTTTGGGCCTCTCGAAGAGGTGGAGAAAATCCCATCCAATGACCCAAGCCTGCTGGCCAAGGAAACACAAAGCTGCAAGACCTTGCAAGTAGACCAGCATCTATGGATAACAGAATGCCTTAATGATGGCAGAATATTCTCCAGTGGCTGCTGTTGAGGAATGCCTTTCCCATCTGGTATTCTGTTCTTAAGGGGAAAAAGAAAACTGTAGAGTTGCAGCCAGAGAATTGGGTTTACTGAGCAGAGAAGAGCAGTAGTGCCATGTGTCTGTCTTTAAACTGAAAGCAGGTAATATGGTGAGAATTGAGGTAAAGTTTAAGAGGTACTGCAAGTGTCCTATTGGGCCTGTCCCTGTTGCCTTAAGTAAACTAATTCTTTCTGAGCCACAGCTAAAGTGGTGAAGCTGTGATTGGAACCCAGCCAGATTTGTCTGAACTCTAAGGCTGTCTTCTAACTATTCAGAGCACTGCTTCTCAGCTGATGAAATAGGTGGGATGAACTCCTAAGGGTGGAGTGAGAAGGGTCATAGTTGGTGCCACTGGGATTGTTTCAACCCAAAGAGCTACTAAATTTGGAAAGCTTTCCTACCTCATGCGTGATGACCTGTCAGTCCTCTTTTTGAATTGCTAGAATAATGGGGAGCACATTCACAATGAAGCCTTCCAGTTGCTTGTGTTCACAGGAAGTTCTTCCAGCTTCTCTTCTCACCATGTCTTGGCTTCCTCAGTGAGTTCTCTGCCTCTGGATGCACTGATGCTTTGGCTGCTGCTGGTGCTTTAGATATGGTCTGTCCAGTCAGAGAAGCCTGTGAAGGACACTCACCCATACACTGAGTTAACACTTTTAAAATTCAAAAAAAAAAAAAAAAAATTTTTTTTTTTAATATTTTGTTTATTTGACAGAGATCACAAGTATGCAGAGAGGCAGGCAGAGAGAGAAGGGGAAGCAGGCTCCCCGCTAAGCAGAGAGTCTGATGAGGGGGCTCAATCCCAGGAGCCTGGGTTCATGACCCATGCTGAAGGCAGAGGCTTTAACCCACTGAGCCACCTAGGCACCTTTTAATAGAGTTGTTGGACCAGCCTAAACTTCACCTGTTTAACATATATTTTATGTCTTTCTGAATCTAAAGGATTTCTAGAGAGCTGTGGTTTTATATTTTTAGGGAGCACCACTGGTCCTCATACTGTTACACCTCTGTAGGCATGGAATCTCCACCATGCCAAACAGGAGCTATGGCCACTGAATGGGCAAAGCCTCAGTTTGGGGCCTCTGTGGAATCCAGCCAGCACATCTGGGTAGATGTGGCAGCCTTAATAAGGAGGTTCTATGTACATACTCTTCTGGATGGTGAGTAATGCCTCCTTTGTGTCCTTGGGAGCACAAAGCTATCCTTCAAAAAGTGACATATGAGGGTATAGCTCAGTGCTGAAGCATCTGACTGCAAAAAGTGATGTGTAATGAAGACCCCAATGGAGCAAGGGACTTAGGAAGGCAGGTATGGAATCTTACCTGAGTTTGGTTTGGTATCAAAAGCCCGAGGTGGGGGCAACTAGGTCTTTATTTTCCATGAAGACACTGTTCCTTATTTGATGGATTCTCTTCTGGAAGCAGGGCCCAGTAGAGAGTCAAAGTCAAGTCACATCTGGGAGGTTTCAAGTTTGTCCCAAGGTAGAGTCACATTGGGTAAAGCTCTGGTCTAGTTTCCTGAGCTTTTAATTCCAAAGATGAGCTGCCACAGAGACTCTTCCTTACTACTTCCTATGTGGCTGCCTGGAGAGTCCACCTGCTGATTTAGCCCTTGCATCCCTGGGTTTCCTGCACTAACATCTTAGGCCATGTAATGAACACAGCCCAGAGAACAAGACCAGGACCATTAAGTGTAGGGCATGAGTTTTTAAGAGTGATATCTGGCACCAGTATCAAGAGAAACTCTCCCACAGCCCTGTAGAATCCAAATGATCTTTAATAGGTTGCTGTTAGGTGGCAATCATGCATAAGCCTAGGGGCTGGATTTTAGGCAGGGGAAGGATCCAGGCTACAAACCCTGAATGTCTCTTTGAAAACTCAGCCTGTGAGAACCACAGACTTCTCCAGGGAATGAAAGAAAATGAACTCGTCCTAAATTTCTTTTCCTAGAACAACAGCAAAACCAAACAACTCACTGATACAGTTTAATTATCAGAATGTGCAAACTTTGAACAAATTCTCCAGAGCAGAAAATCATCTCTTTAAAACTTTACCTAGTAAGAATAGGACGACTACCACAAGCCTGATTTTGAATAGTTTATTAAAGGAAAGGTGAAGCATCAGTTTCAAATTGTACAAAAGGAAAAAAACCTCATATTGTAAATGTACAATTTACAGAATTACTAGCAAAACCAATCAAGGAGACACTGAAAATACAAAAATTCGATTGACTTCAAACTGAACTGCAAACCCATTGGAGTAGACATTAAGCCTTTTTTCTTGTTGCATGGTAGTCTACAATTCTAAGTCAGCATCTGTTTTCTGTATGCAACTGTCAAGCAAAGGATCACTCTGTGCATGTGCCAGGGTACTTCCCAGCTTCCTCCTTGGCCAGAACTGTAGGCAGGGCTGGCAGTAGTGGACAGTCCAGGTATTCCTGCCCCTTCATGTCCAGTGAGGCCCATATTCCTGGAAGAAAGCGAGACCCCAGCCCCTCAAACTGGAGCCCAGGAATTGCTAAATTAGCAGATATAACATTTTTGGTGACCAGGTTTTTTCAGAACTGTACAAACATTGAGAAAAATCTCAGTTTTGTGTTTACTAAAAGAATGAATAATCCATTTGCTTTCCCAACAAAAAATAATCATTGGGTGCACAGATTGGTGAAAAAATGCTTTTCATTTTTGGTAAGAAGGGAAAGCCTCATGATTCTGTTGCAGTTACTTTAAAAACCAGCCCACAAACAGCTGTGGATGGATTGGTTTGGAATTGAGGCTTACTTTAAAAAATCAGGAAGGTAGAAACTAAGTGGGCTTTTAAAAACAATAGCAGCAAGTCATAAAAGTCTAAGCAGAACATAACTAAACCACTGAAGGCTGTCCTGAAGATTCATAATTTCTTTACCCAAAATAATTAAAATGCACATTTAACACTGAAATGTAGCTGTATTTCAAGGTAAGCTTAGGAACTTCACCCTCTAAGCACAGACTTCTATGCAGCACATACTTCTATAATTGGTAAACTTAATTCACAAAATCAGCATATAAGGTATTAAGTGCATGGGAAGTAGACACAGTTATGTTACATTTAAAATTACTTTTGAATGGCAAAGAAGTTCTTCATGATTATCTTTTTAAGAAAACGGAAGTCTATGTAACTTGAATTTGGCAGGGCATGAAATAAGTAGTAAAAACAGCAAACCGATAACTTGAGAACCATTTTTGTTTTTCTGAGAATACTTTATTTGCTGGTAGAAGTTGCTAAAAATGCACAGAACAAATACCAATAGAAAATGTACTGTATTTGAATCTCCCTATTCTATATAAAATGAATGGTGTACAGCATCTGTTGGAAAATGGCTGCATGGACATTTCTTATTTTATGCCCCCTTATAAATAAAAATAAACCTTTTTATTCAAGAGTATATAAAATCTGGGAATCCATATCCACAGAGGGTGTGTGGTTTTTGGCAGAGATGCACTGTCAGAATTTCATCTTAGCTTGTCAATATTCTGCTCCTCCGTATTTCTGTGTTCCACAAGGTCAACCAAATCCAGTGAGCTCCAAAACACTCTTCGGCAATTAGGATGAGCTGCTTACTCATAGGTTTAATAAAAATGGTTAGCTTTTAAAACATAAAAAGGCAAAATGTTAAAACGGTTTTTAAATTGTACAACAGGAAAATAAAGTTAAAAATATTTTTTTTTTTTTTTTTTTTTACTCAATGCTGTTTTCATAAAACAGGTGTATAACAGTGTTTATCTTGACAGCTGTTTTAAAAATTTAAAATTTTTTCCTCCCTCCAGAAAAACACACATCTGTATTGGGATAAGTCCAATATTAGGACACAAATGATTTTTCAGGTCAGTCTTTCTGAGGTGACATTCACCAACATTCCCTTGGGTAATTTACATGCTCCTCTTCTGCCACTGCAAAAAGGGATTGACCTCAATCATTTGATTAAAAAACAAATCAGATCACATCAAAAGTGTTTTTTCCCCCATACAAGCTATCACAGTATATAGGCCTCTAGCTCTAAATAATAGAGTTCCATATTTGTAAATTTTCTTCAGACTTCAGAACATAGGCATTCCAAATCCCTAGAAAAATGAGAAACACAATTAATTTCGTGTATAACAAGACCCAGAAATCATAAATAAAAAGCAGTAATAGTTTAACATTTACTGAATCGTCTTCTATGATAGCTGCGGAATCAAAGAAATCTGGCCTCAGCTCAGCTCTCTCTCGCCGATTTCTTGATGGGGGCTGGAAAGAGAAGTGAAAATGTTTTCTTGAGCTACATTAAGATGGTAAGCAGCTAATATTTCTGAAGGTACCACAAAATAAAGCTGTTGAGGATCTAATTTTAAAAGGAAAAGAATGTGGCTTTTACATGGAGCATACACTTAAAAAAAAAAGATTTCAAATTACAGTGAATAAACTGAATATGGAAATGCATATAAATAATTTTGGGGCCTACAAACATAGAATATGCCTTTGAATCATGGAATGATTATAAAATTCATCCCTACATTCCCCAAAGCACGTAGACGGAAAGCTGCTGATGGGAGGGGAGAGACCGGAGTGACATGATCTCCTTTACATTTCTTAGAAAAGTTACCAAGCAGAATGTTATGGGCTAAACTATGTCCCCCTAAATTCATATATTGAAGACCTAAACCCCAGTACCTCAGAAGAGGAGACAGGTTATTTGGAGACAGGATCTATAAAAAGGGAATAACTGAGGTAAAATGAGGTCACGTGGGTGGACTCTATTTTGACTCATATCCTTATAAGAAAAGGAGACACACAGGAAAGATCATATGAAGATAAAGGGAGAGGATGACCATCTACAAGTTAAGGACAGAAGCCTCAGAATTAAATCAGTCTCCCTGACACCATGATCTCAAACTTCTAGCCTCCAGAAATGTGAGAAAATTTCTGTTGTTTAAGCTACCAGTCAGTGGTACTTGTATAGCAGGCGCAGCAAATACATAAAGTAGTTCAATGAACTTCCATATACCCATCACCTAGCTTTAACGGTCAAACCTTTGGCCAATCTTGTTTCAGTGAGTCTCCTTTTTTTTTTTTCTTTCTTTCCTGTTACTTCACCTGTAACTGTTTCAAAATGTATCTCTGATAGAAATTAAAAAACAAAAAATACAACTCTCATGTATTACTATTCCTGACAAAGTCAATAATTTCTTACTTCACACCAAACAAATACAGTCCATATTCTGTGTTTGGTTGCTATGCTGGAAAATACTGTATATATCATCAGACTTCCAAGTTAGTTTGAGACCAAATGTACACACTATACTAAGAGATCTAGTGTGAGCCCCTTCTCAAGAAGGTAATAAGGAGCCAGTTCCTGTTATTGCCAGAATTTAAAATCTGACTGCTTAGAAAAGCAGACTTGAAAAATACAAGCTCATCCAGATGTGCTAAAGAATTACACTGGTCCTTCCTGCTGCTACATTTACAACCTCTACACCTCTCCTTTTCATGGGGTTCTGAAAACAAGAGCATCATTTTACACCAACACTTTCACTTATTTTAACAGAAGAAAATGTACTGAAATTTCCTTACCAGATCAATAACCATGGTGTCTTCAAATTCTTCATTCATATCTTCTAACTGACTCCGGGATGACATCATCACATCTTCAAAGATGGGCTCAGCATCTTCCTCCATTAGGCCCCGACTGATAAGGAAAAAGCATGATCAGATGCTGTTCAGACTCATCAAATTTGGAGTCCTGGCTCTTTCTTACAGTAGGTCTTCTAACCAGTGAAAGCACATGTTCCAGTCACAACCCACAGGCTCCACAGATTATGATCCTGAACTCCTACAGATAATTAAGGATCATTCATTTGTTTCATTCAAGATTTCATCTCCACTTAGCAAAAGGAAGCACAATTTAAATGCAGTAACAACAGAAGTTAACATTATTTAGCTATGTATGAATTCCCACAAGACTCTATGTGACTGGTACTATTATCCCAAATTTACAAATGAAGAACCTGAGGCACTGAGGTTTAGAGCCCGCCCAAGGCCACAGAGCTGGCAAATGGCAGCATTAGGATTTAAATGGCGAAAGCCTCAGAAGTCCACACCCTCTATTTCTACCCTACATTGCACAGCATATCCTGAATTATGATTATGATCTTAACTCCTCTTCTGAGACCAAATGTCAGAGGAGAGCCATCATTCCACAAAATGAACAGCATCACATAGTCATTATGTTCTTGTGATACTTAATGTAACACTTACACGGCATGCCTTACTCCAGTTCTCACTTTCATGTAGTTCATTCCTGTTCTGTCCTTCCGATTTAAATCTTCTAATTTTGGTTGGCCTAACCAAGAGATCTGCATCTGAGGACTAAGAAAATACATTATTCATTTTCTGGCGAAAGATGAATTTAGCTAATCAGTCCCACACCAAGAAGGCCATTGTTGGCTGGCCTAATCCCCATGTATGGGGAATTAGCTGGAATTTATTAGAGAGTTAAGTGTGAGACAGATCATTATCGAAGGATCTATCTTTGCAGAAATGCCAGTAAGTTCTCCAAAGAGATGCCTAAGTCTCTAGGGTTGGTTGGTAGGTATAAAGGAAACTGAAGCATGTCACCCCAAAATACTGCCTCAGAGATAAAGGTTATTTTGAGCTGAAGGCAATTAAGAAGCAGGGAACAAAGAAAAAGCTCCTCCTTTTCTGCCTAAGGGCAGGAAATAAATTATTTTATGGGAGACAGACTCTTATCAACCCAGAGATGGCACCAGAGGAAACTACAAACACACCTTGTTAAACTAATCCTTATCTTCCTAATTAAGGATGTTATGGACTACATAGTCTAAGCTCCACTACTCCTAGTCCAAATCCCTTTGTCTTGTCTATTCTTCTCAAATTTATTCTTTGTCTAAAAGGTATAAAAGCTCCCTGCTTTGGTAGCTTCTTCAAGTCTTCATTCTATGGGTAAAAGCTCCCATGTACATGTAAAGAATTCAATAAAATGTGTCTGTTTAAATTTTCAGACCCAATCAAGTCTCTTTCAAACAAGAGTGCTTCTGAGACCTCTGTATCTAGCTGCTGCCCTACTCACAAGTGTTCCTACTGGACAACCAGTCCCCTAAGGGGCAGAAATGATGCTGGTCTTGTGGCTCAGAGCTCTCCAGAGTTGAACAAGGAAAGATATTAACACATTTTTTTCTTAGTCCTTCTGAAGAGATCTGGAGTCAGGTGCATGTTGGGCTAATTTGCACCTGCCCTGTACACTTACTGGCACTTGGACACTTGCATAAACTTGCCTCTTGGGGATTTTACAGGATGTAAACCTTAATGGTTTTTAATAGATTACATCTGTCGCATGAAATTCTCTCTGAGCAGCTCTCTTTGAATCATGTACGGCTACCACCTTGATTAAATCGATAAACCTACAGCAGGGAAAAGTAGACCACAGAGAGGAGTAACTAACAAGTGGTAAAGTCAGGAAAGTAAGACAGGCTGCTCAAATAAGGAAGAATTCATCCCTTAGGAAGAAGGGCGGGAATTCTGATCATAACGCGGACTACCCTCTATGAATGCTGTTATGCAGTGGCTGACAACAATTATCCTTTTAGCTTTGAAGAAAGGCAGATCCTCTGGGCAAAGATGCTTTATGAAAACCAAGGATCTGGATAATTCTAACACTGCCTCTTTCCTTTTTCAACCTGCTACGGTTTGTTGAGTTCAACTGAGAATTCTCTAATCCATTAGAGTAATTCATAGCATTACCCCAGTATGAACAGAAACACAAAAAACTAGGACAACTTCAAAGTTGAATGGAAAATAACAAAGAAAATGTTAAGTTTTTTTTTAATAGCAAAAGTCATACCATCATCCTGCCTTTTCCAAAATTTTGGGGGCCCTGGTACTAGAAAACATATTAATTACTAGTGTGGGAAAAAGGGGCTTTGATTCTCTCTTAGAGAAAGGGCAACTGTTCTCAGAATTTATCCAGTATCCTGACAAATATCTTAATCCATAACAGATTAAGTTTAAAATATAAACTTGACCAAGACAAAGTACTATTAATTAAATGGATTGATAAAAGGAGTAGTCTATATTTGGTGTTCAGACTAGTAAGAACCTTAGCAGAGACTCTTATAATAGACTTTCTTTCCAAGGAAGTGAACCGGATGTCTTTTTCGCAAGTCCCTGAGAAGAAACAGATCTGCCCAGTGAATCCGTAAACTTCAACTGAGATCAGCACTTAGTGAGATACTATGCTTTAAAGTTCCCTGGACTTCGATTAACTGATATCTAACAAGTGTTGGCAGACTTATTATATATTTTCTAATATCAATTATTTATCTCTGCTTGTGGTTTTTTTCTCATGAACTAATCAATAATATGTTTTAACAAAGTTTTTATTTAATACAAGCTTCTTTTTCTTTAACAATTAAAGGTTTTATACCAAGAACATGAATTTTCACTACTTACTTGTGTAAAAAGTCAGGTTCAGAACCATGTTCAGACTCAGGTTCCTGGATCTGCTCTCCCATGGGCCGGGTATTCTCCCGAAGTACAGTGGAAGTGAGCTGTGGTGCTGGAAGGGGGCCAGGAGTCTGAATCATGGTGTCAGTCCTGTTTAGCCATGTATTATCCAGACTTTCATCTGTAAAATTCCAGTTAGAGTCATAAAATGTCATGAGTGGAGTGAACTCTGGTGGAAGTTATAGCACAGACTTGCAGAGCATGGTTCCTGGCTTAGACTGCCTACCTTGAATCCTACCTATACGACTCATTTGTGACTTTCTGTAAGTTACTGAATTTAAAAACTCATGTTTCTCATATACAAAATGAGGATATCAATACCCAACCTGAAAGAGCTTTAAGGACCAATGTGGTAATGGATGTAACCATCAAATGTCAGCTATCCTTACCTTATCCTCTCTTCAAAGTCTCTCTATCTCTAAGGATCAATTCACGGCAGAAGGGGAAGAATTAGGCCAGCCAGAGACCCCTGTAACCTTCCTTTACTCAAGCAACAAAGGGCCTATTTGCTGGGCCTTCACGGGGCCCCAGATAGCAGCACTTGAAGTCTGGCAGGTCTCTACTGAGAAATCAACAAATCCCACTGCACAACTGGGTCACCAGAGAAATAACTCTTTTTGCCAGATTGTATGTGCATTATGTGTGGGGCCATCCAGTTAGGAGAGGCTCACTGTTTTCATGCCTCTTTAGGGAAGCCCTCCGTAATCACCCTACCCAGTCCCCACTTCCCATTCTTTTTTAACTTCTAGAGGAAACAAAATCATTCCTACTTTCTTAGGATTTAATTATACACTGGCCTGCACTGGCAGCTGATTTGTCAAGTGTATATGTTATCTCTGTAATTAGAATTAAATTTCTTCAAGGGACCAGGAGCTGTTTCTTCCTTCTTCTGAAGATCACTTACAAAGATGTGAGCAGATTAAAGTATGTATGTATCTAAACTATAGGCTGATAATAATGTTACATAATTATGAAGTTTCTATAAACATTCTAAGTTATTTTCTTAATATGGGGAGACTTAAAAGTATTACTGCTATGCTTTCCCTTCTGAAGAATTTAAATGAAAAAAAAAAAAAAAGAATTTAAATCACAAAGTACACAGTATGAATCCCATTGTTTTTCTTCCTCCATGAAGTCTCACATTTGTGCAGCATGTTAGGTTCCTCACTTGCTATCAAACATTCCATCTCTCAGTGTTTTCAAAAATTATCAGATACATGTGTTCGTTCTAGATCAGCTTTTTAGTTCCTGGAAATATTTAGCCTATTGCCTTGTTAAGGTCATTGCACTGATCTGCAGCTCACTATTCAACAATCTTTTCTTTACCTAACCAGCAAAAAGAGGTTTCATTTTCTTTTATTCATAACCACTTTCCATTCAACATTTAATTCCTAACTTTTGTTTTTTGCTGCACTTAAAATTTTATAGGAATGGTATCATTTAGGTTCTTAACCTAGTAAATCCATCTTTCAGCTTTACTACATGTCATCTTTTCCAGAAAATCTTTCCTGATTCATTAAGTCTGATCACTCCCTTTATGTTTCCAGAAAACCTTCTTTGGCCCATTAGAGCACTTCCCATGTGGAACTAAAATTGCTTGCTTCTCTGTCTTCCCATACGTACTATGAGCATTTTTATTAATACCTAATCTCCAGCATTTCACAGAGTTCTTAGAAAGGTATGTGGTAAAGACTTAATGAATAACTTCAGGAAGAATTCACTCTTCCTGAAGAGATACTCCTAACCCATGAGGATTCCTCAATAAAAACACTTCTGGTGAAGCTTTCTCATCTTCATTCCAAACAGATGAAACTGCTTCCTAAGAATGCCTGGCACATGACCTACCTTAGTGTCTTGGTAAATTTCAAACTGACACACAGCAAGTTTTCCTTTTTGCAATTTAACAACAAATTATCTGGTTCATGTATGCTTTTCTTCATCCTGGAGATAATACTGATTATCCCATTAGTAAGGGAATTATATATAGTTATTTAAATTCTCTAAGCTTTAGTTTCTTCTGTGTGAAATACAGGTAATAATGTTCAACTCAGAGTTCATTTATAAAACATTTACACAGCATTCACTGTGTGCCACATCAAACCTAAGTGCTTTATAAATGTTAGTAAATGATTAAATGCTAATAATGCACATTTCTGGTACACAGCAAGAATTTAATGAATGTTGGCTAATATGAATATTACACATAACAAAAGCTGTAAGTAAAAATATCTATATATCTAGTTCTGTATCTAGACAGACAAACTGGATAGATGGATGGAGAGATGTAATGTGGGGGGTAGGCATCCTGATAGCGGCTGCTCTAGAAGACATTTTAAAAAGGAAGTGACTGAAGTTATTATTTAGAGAAAAGTTTAGGATCCTACACTCCAAAGATAGGATTTAGTATTTTCATTTCTGGACCAAAAAGATTTTAAGTCCCACAGATAAAAACTGAAAGAAAATCTTTAACATTAATGCTGTAAATATTTTCATATCTTTTATTTCCTTTGAAACAGTGACGTTCTGACAACAGCAGCTAACATTTACTGCATGTGCCTATGTGCTAAGCTCTGTGCTAATAAGTAACCTGTCTCTATGTGTACAGTATGTCATTAAATATTTATAAGAGCTGACAGGATAGGTACTCTGATCATCCTTTACGTGATCACTGAATGAAGCCGAGAGGTTAAATAACATGCTCAAAAGTCACATGGTTTAAAACTAGACAGCCAGGTGTGAATTCTAGAACTCTAGTTTTAGAGTGTGTGCTTTTCACCAATAGTTAATATTACCTCCCCAATGATGTCAGAAACAGATTTAAATTCTAATTAATTTTGCTACAGGTTGCAGCAAAATCTTTCATGAGTCATTAGTTTTTAGGCAGCAGAGGTGAGATTCTGAAAGGGAAATACAAAGTTGTAGAAAGGAGCAGAGGAGCAGGATTCAGATCATTGCTTTCCTCTCTCTTGGTTTGGAGAATAATTTATCAGGAAAAGCATGGAGATGGGGGAAGGTTATTTGAGGAAATAAGCATTTTTGAGTTGTCTTAGTTTAAGAGTAATGTCTAATAAAGCAATTTTTAGTCTTTTTGATACATGATTTAACTACCAATGATCACATTTTCAGGGCAGTTCAACTCCCTTGTTCCCACAGTCGATGGGGGTTATAAACCCAGAGTTGGCTATCATTATTTTATTGCACAAAAATGAATTATCCATCCATGGGGTAGAAATGGAAAGTTGTTTTGGTATATTCAGTCTGATGCAGAAGTCTACCTTCAACTTATCAGAATATTTTTTACATTAGGATGAATTTTGATAACTGACATTATGACTACCTTATTTTAAATTTTAATGTATGGATCAATTTTATAAACCTTTATAACTGTTTCTTCTTTTTCTCTGCACCATCTTCCTCTGTGTTTCATGCTCTTCTAACTTCTTTTTCTTTGACCCTTTTCTATTCCACTTTGTCTACTCCAATCTCTTTGCTTTAACCTCTCAGTATGTGTCAAATCTACAAGGAAATAATATACCTAACAGTACTACCTTGCTTCAACAGATTTGCCACTCTACCTCTGCAATAGTAAGCAAACTACTTGTCTCATAGGGTAAAGGCAGACTTACCTTCTACGCGTTTTTTGTGAAGTGGGGGTCGTCCTTTCTTATTCCTTACTGAGGATGTTTTACTGCTGCTACTTCCACTGTTCACAGACATTCTATCATCTTCACCTCCAGTGACTAGTGAATTTCTATAGGAAATGAGTGGAAGCCATACATCTTCTCTCCTTTCCATCATCTGCTCCGTAAGGAATTTCTCTAGGTATGAATGACTAGAAACACAATAGAAAAGAACAGTGATTTTCATGGAAGCACTTCATGTATCACTTCAAGCCCTGCAATGCTTTTAAATAGGTGAATGTATTACTAAGCCTGTATGTGTGTGTAAATGTGTGTGTTGCTTCCTGTATCAACTTTCAAAAAAAAAAAAATCAGAAGTTTAGGTCAAAAGGTTATTGAATTTTCTTTTCAAGTGTTCAAACCTGGGCATGATTTCTATAATGGTGAAGGGAGGATCTTGGCATAACAACTTTTTAACTGGTAAAATTGATAAAAGACAATCATTTAAAGTCTTCAGAAATTGTCCTAAGGGCATACAGCAAATGGAGAAACATTTATTCAAGAAAATCTAAATCTCAGTAAAACAGTGAGAGTTTGTAGCATTTGAACCATGATCTGATCCTTTTCCTTGTCCTCTCTCCCCCACCACTGCTACTCTAGGACCTCTATTCTGGGCAGACATGGATAAGATGGGGGCCCCCTCCTTCTCTAGCTCCTCATCTAGAGCTACCTTGGAAAAGGCAGGCCATGGGTGGTTTGCGGAATCTCTTTTCTGGACAGTAGCTAGGAGGAAGAAGGCTCCCTTCTTCACCATCCTCTACTTGTCAGGTAGTAACTCTCTCCCAGGCACAGCAGGCTAAGACCACCTGGAGGGACAAGCTGAAAACTATGGGTTACACGTGGCCCCCTGCTCACAATAAAGGGGTGTTACTCTGGGAGCAGAGGGATGCTGTCCCACCCAGATCCTGTTCAGTGGCATAAAAGTTCTGCCCAGCAACCAAAGAAGAGTAGAACAGACAGAAATTTAACAGAACAGGGGGAAAAGGCAGCTAAGAAGAGCCCTCCTGGGATCACAGATGTTCATACAAGTTGGCAAGGCTCCTCACATATGTTTAAGTTGCATCTACTCATGGGCAAAAAGAACAGGGGATGAGGGCATTTTGTTATCATTCACCATGCTCTACACTGATCTACCAACACAGGGAGGAAGCCTCACTGGCACAAGGGCTTAAGTGCAAACACTGGTTAAAAAATAAGCTGCTCTGACCCAAAAGCAACTTCTAGAAAGCTTAAATATAAAATCACAGTAGACTGGTTTCCAGTTCTGCCTGTGAGGGACTTGGAAGTTGTCGCTGCATCCTAACAAGTAGAGCTCAACAGACTAAAAAAAATCATCAACAACATCCTGGATCCATAGAGAGGAAAATAGTTGTCCCCAAGATTGCGAGACATAGGGAGAACAGTTTATTGGAGCAAACTCAGAAGCAAAAACCACCTTGAGAACCACTGCTGGGGTAGGAAAACCTAAGCCATAATTCACAAATTGTTGGAAGTTCACTGTGACCAATCAGAGAGTTCAAAACTCAGAGGGACCCAGTCATAGGGGGACCTCTCCATAATATTGTGAGATCTACCTCCAGAAGCTCAACTGGGTTTCCACAGTAAAATATTAGAGCAAACTCTCCTGTGCTATTGGCAGAGGGAAAGGAAAAGGAACCATTCCAAAATCTGCCAGAGTATATTGTTCTTAACAAAGCCTCTCTTCAGGAGAAACTGGTTAAGCAGAGCACAACTTGCTGGGATATTATCAGAACCTAATCTATCCAGGGTAAGAGAAATACCCAACTCCAGCCCACTCTACCCATTTTGTCCCAACCATGGGTAAAGAAAAGAACTGAGAAACACTTGGGAAGTTTACAATCCAGAGGCATGGACTCATTAAAAGACGAGATCTATAATCATAGGACTATAGAATGCTTCCCCTCCTCCCATACCTCATCACCATAATACTAAAGATAATTTACAGCAGTTCCTTCTATCTAGTATATCATGTTTGGTTATCAAGAAAAAGTTGAAAGGCATATCAAAGGTAAAAACACAATGTGAAGGACAGAGCAAACATTAGAATCAGATATGACAGAAATATCAGAATTACCAAACTGGCAATTTAAAACAACTATGGTCAGGACACCTGGGTGGCTCAGTCAGTTAAGTGTCTGCCTTCAGCTCAGGTTATGATCCCAGGGTCCTGGGATTGAGCCCCACTCGGCAGGCAAGGAACCTGCTTCTCCCACTGCCTGCCACTCCCCCGGCTTGTGTGCTATCTCTCTCTGACAAATAAATAAATAAAATCTTAAAAAAAAACAACAACTATGACCAATATGATAAGGGCTCTAATCGAAAAAGTAGACAGCACACAAGAACAGATGAGCAATGAAAGCAGAGAGATGGAAATCATAAGAACCAAAAAGAAATGGTAGAGATAAAAACTGTAAAAGAAATAAAGAATGCTTCTGATGAGCTTATTAGTAGACTGGACTCAGGTGAGGAAAAAAACCTCTGCTCTAGGGGGCACAGCAAGAGGATCCTTGACTGAAATCCAAATTGAAAAGCAGAGAGATTGTTGGGGCGCCTGGGTGGCTCAGTGGGTTAAGCCTCTGCCTTCGACTCAGGTCATGATCTCGGGGTCCTGGGATCGAGCCCCGCACATTGGGCTCTCTGCTTAGCAGGGAGCCTGCATCCCCCTTTCTCTGCCTATAATACAACTACAAAAGGTGTTAATATAATGGGAATATGAGAAGGAGAAGTGAGACAATAGTAACAATAATTTAAAACAGAAATGATAGTGAATTTTCCCAAATTAACATCAGATACCAAACCATAGATTCAGGAAACTCAGAGAACACCAAGCAGGGTAAAATGACAAAAGAGCTACATTTAAGCACATTATTTTCAAACTACAAAAAATCCAAGATGAAGGAAAAAAATCTTGAAGGAAGCCAGAGGGGGAAAATACTTTATCTATAAAGGAATAATGATAAGAATTATGTCTAACTTCTCAAAACACCACGCAAGCAAGAAGAGAGTGGAGTAAAGTGTTAAGAGAACCCCGCCCCCCCCAGACTAGAATTCTGTGCACTGGAAAACTATCCTTCAAATGTGAAGGAAAATAAAGACTTTCTCAGACTAAAAATTGAGAGAATTTTGCAGAAGTGCTTTAGAGGGGTGCCTGGGTGGTGGTTCAGTTAAGTATCTGACTCCTGGTTTTGGCTCAGGTCATGATCTCAGGGTCGCAGACTGAGCCCTGTGTTGGGCTCTATGCACTGCATGGAGTCTGCTTGAGATGCTCTTCCTCACCCTCTCCTTCTGCCCCTTCCCCCACACCTGCACTCTATCTCAAATAAATAAAGAAAATTGTTAAAAAGAAGTACTTTAGAGAGAAGGAAAATAATATAGGTCAGAGACGTGAATCTACATAAAATAAGAAGAGTACTAAAGGGTGCCTGGATGGCTCAGTGGGTTAAGCCTTTGCTTTCAGTTCAGGTCATGATCTCAGGGTCCTGGGATTGAGGCCCACATTGGGCTCTCTGCTTGGTGGGGAGCCTACTTCCTCCCACACCCCCCTCCCGCCTGCCTCTCTGCCTACTTGTGATCTCTGTCAAATAAATAAATAAAATCTTAAAAAAAAAAAAAAAAAGCTAAAGAAGGAATAAGTAAAATAATAATGAATAAGGAACAAGTAAAAGAAAAACTTGAATTTTTCTTAATTGATCTGGCAAAACAAATTTTTGTTCAAAATAATACCAACAATGTATCTGATTATTTATGCTTATATATATATCTCATATCTGCATATATCTATTTGATTATATATGTTTATATATAAGTGAAATAAATGACACCAATGATGCAAGAGAAGGAGGGATAAACTGGGATTAGTTTGTTATAAGGTACTCACACCTGTTATTATAAGGTACTCATACCTGTGAATTAATACAGTATTATTTAAATATGGACTTGGATTAGCTATAAATATATGTTGCAAACTCTAAGGCAACCACTTAAAAAAAGTTTAACAATATGCTAAGAAAAAAGAGCAAATGGTTCATAAAATGCTCAATTGAAACTTTTTATAAAAGGCAGAAAAAAGAATGGAAGACAAAATAAAAGCAAAGAATGAGGGCAACAAACAGAAACAGTAAGGAATATGGTAGGTATTAATCCAACTACATCAATAATCAATTTGAACATCAATGGTACCAAGTAAAAGATTGCCAGAGTGGATCAAAAAACAAGACCCAAGTACAACTGTCGATAAGAAATCCACTTTAAGTGTAAAGACACACATAAACTAAAAGTGAATAAATAGATGGTAAAAGTTATCAAAAGAAAGCAGGAGTAATTACATCAATTTCAGACAGAGCAGACTTTAAAGTAAGGAAAGTTATGAGGAATAAAGAAGGGCATTACACAATCATACAGGAGCCAATTCTCCAAGAAACATAACAATCCTTACCATGTAGATCCCTTACAACAGAGCATCAAACTGTATGAAGCAAAAACTAGCTGCAAATAGAAACTACAATTAGTTGGGGGTGACTTCAACATTCCTGTATCAGAAATGGACAGATTCAGGGGTGCCTGGTGGCTCACTTGGTTAGGCATCTGCCTTCTGCTCAGTTCATGATATCAGGGTCCTAGGATTGAGTCCCACTTCGAGCCGTCTGCTTCTCCTTCTGCCTCCCCTCAGCCCCGCGAGGCTTGTGCTCTCTCACTCACTCTCTCTCTCCAATAAATAAATAAAATCTTTAAAAAAATGAACAGATTCAGCAGCCAGAAAATCAGTAACGACACAGTTGAACTCAACTACAGCATCAATCAACTGGATAGAATTAGTATCTACAGACTGACTTCATCCAAAACCAAAATATATATTTTTCTCAAGCTCACCTGTAACATCAAGAGTTCACATTCTAGGTAATAAAACACATCTCAACAAATTTAAAATTAGAGAAATCATACAATGTCTGCTCTTAAATTAAGATTAATTAGAAATTTAATCAGAAATCATTATCATAAAGATATACAGAGATTAAATAATGTGCTTTAAACACATGAGACAAAGAAGCACTCCCAAGGGAAATATAAAAGTATCATGAACTAAATGAAATGGCACATCAAAATTTATGCAATGCAGTAAGAGCAGTGGTTGGAAGGAGTTAGCATTGAATGCACAAATCAGAAAAGAGGATCCAAAAATCAACAATCTAAGCTTCCACCTTAGAAAACTAGAAAAAGATGACCAAATTAAATCCAAAGTGAAAGAAAAAAATAAAAATTAGAATAGCAATCGATGAAATTAAAAACAGAAAGCAATAAAGAAAATCAGCAAAATTAAAAGCTGGTTCTTTAAACACAACAATAAAATCGATTAGTTTCTAGCCAGCCTAAAGAGAGCAGGGGTTGGGGGAACAGAGGATACAAATTATTAATACCAGAAATTAAAGAGAACACATCATTACAGATCCTATGGACATTAACAGGAAAATAAAGGAATACTATTTAACAACTTTATGCCCACGTATTTGATAATCCTGGTGAAAGAGACCAATTCCTTTAAACACAAACTGTCAAATCTCCCAGAAGAAGAAACAATCTGAAGAGGCCTGTATCTATTAAATAAATTGATTCGATAAATAATAACCTTCCCAAACAGGAAGCACCAGGCTCAAATGAGTTAACTGGTTATTTAAGGAAGAAAGCTACCAATTCTCTACAATTTCTTTCAGAAGACAGAATGAAAAGCAATACTTTCTATATCATTCCATAAGGCCAGTAATACCCTAATACCAAAACCAGACAGACAGATTATAAGAAAACTAGACTAATAATTCATGAATATAAAGCAAAAATCCTCAACAAAATATTAGAAAAATAGAAAAAGAAGTATATACAGCATGATCGAGTGGGATGTAACCCAGTGGGATGCACAGCTGGTTCAACATCTGAAAATTAATATATTCCATCACAACAAAAGCCTAAAAAAGAAAAATCAAGTATCACATCAATAAATATAGAAAAAGCATTTGACAAAATCTAACACTTATTCTTGATAAAAACTCTTAGTAAACTAGAAATAAAAGGGGATTTTTCTCAATCTGATAAAGACAGTCTACAAAAAACTGTACAGCTAACATACTTACTGGTGAAAAACCTGAAGATAACCCAACAAATCAGGTATAAGGCAAGAATGTCCCTGCTCACCACTTCTTTTTAATACTGTACTGGGAATTTCAGTTAATTCAATGAGACAAAAAAGGAAATAAAAAGTACAGAGACTGGGAAGGAAGAAATCACTGTTACTGTTTGCAGATGACATGATTATCTATGTAGAAAATCCTAAGGAACTGACAGAAAAATCTCTTTTGAAACGAACATGCAATTGTACCAAGTTTGCAGGATACAAAATTACAAGTGGAATTTGAAATTCAAAACAATGTCATTTACATTTGCACCCCTTAAAATGAATTAAGGTGTAAATCTGCCAAAAAATATACAAGATCTATATATGAGGAAAACTTTTACAATAAAGCTCTGATGAATGAAATAAAAGAACTAAATACATGGAGACATATTCCACGTTCATGCTTACAAAGACAGTATTGCTAAGTCAGTTCTTTCTGACTTGATCTATATTCAATGCAATTCCAACCCAGATCTCAACAAGTTATTTTGTAGACAGTGACAAGTGGATTTTAAGGTTTTTAAGCAAAGGCAGAAGACCCAGAATAGCCAATACCATACCGAAGGAGAAAAACAAAGTTGGAGGATTGACACTATCCAACTAGAAATCTTATTATAAAGCTACAGTATAGGGTGCCTGGGTGGCTCAGTGGGTTAAGCCTCTGCCTTTGGCGCAGGACATGATCTCAGGGTCCTGGGATTGAGTCCCTCATCGGGCTCTCTGCTCAGCAGGGAGCCTGCCTCTTTCTGCCTGCTTCTCTGCCTACTTGTGATCTCTCTTTGTGTGTCTAATAAATAAATAAAATCTTAAAAAAGCTACAGTATAATCATTTTGCAATATACATGTATATCAAATCATCACACACTGTACATCTTAACACACAATGCTATATGTCAAATTTATCTCAGTAAGGCTGGAAAAATAAAGAAAAGTCTATAGGAATTAAGACAGTGTGGTATTGTCAAGTGATCAGACATGTAGACCAATGGAACAGAAAAGAGAGCCCAGAAACAGACTCAAATATAGTCAACTGATCCTTGACAAAGAAGGAAAGGCAGTCTCTTCAATAAGTAGTGCTGGAACAACTGGATATCCATATGCAAATAAATTGGTCTAAGACACAGACCCTGATCTTTCACAAAAATCAACTCAAAACAGATCACAGACCTAAATGTAAAATATAAAACTTCTAGAAAATAATACCCAAGAAAAACCAGGATATGGCAATGACTTTTTAGATACAACACCAAAGGCAAGGTCCCTGGAATAATAATTGTTGGGGCAGAGTTCATTAAAATTAAAAACTTCTGGGCGCCTGGATGGCTCAGTGGGTTAAGCCTCTGCCTTCGGCTCAGGTTGTGATCTCAGGGTCCTGGGATCGAGGTCCTCATCGGGCTCTCTGTTCAGCAGGGAGTCCGCTTCTCCCTCTCTCTGCCTGCCTCTCTGCCTACTTGTGATCTCTCTCTCTCTCTCTCTCTAAAAAAAAAAAAAAAAAAAAAAAAAAAAAAAAAAAAAAAAAAAAAAAAATTAAAAACTTCTGCTCTGCTAAAGACACTGTCTAGAGAGTAAGAAGAGACTGGGAGAAAATATTTCCAAAATATACATCTCCTAATGGAACTGCTATCTAACATAATCAAAGAACTCTTAAAACTCAACAGTAAGAAAACAAACAACCTGATTTAAAAATGGACTTCAGATCTGAATAGACATCCCACCAAAGAAAATATAGAGATGGCAAATAAGCATGAAAAGATACATCACATCATATGTCATCAGGGAAATGCAAATTAAAATGAGATACCACTATGTACCTATTAGAATGCCCAAAATCCAGAACACTGACAACACCAAATCCTGGTGAGGATGCAGAACAGAAACTCTCATACATTACTGGTGGGAACAGAAAATGGTATAGCAACTTGGGAAGACAGGCAATTTCTTAAAAACTAAACATACTCCTACCATGTGATCCCAGCAATCACATACCTTAGTATTTACCCAAAGACTTAACAATTTAAGTCCTCACAATTACTTATGCAGGAATGTTTATAGCACTTTTATTTGTAACTGCCCAAACTAGGAAGCAACCAAGATGTCCTTCAGTAGGTGAATGGCTAAATCATTTGTGGTATTTCTACACAATGGAATATTACTCAACATGAAGAAGAAATGAGCTACCAAGCAATGAAAAGACATAGAAGGACTTTAAATGCATATTACTAAGTGACAAAAGATTATCTGAAAAGGCTACATACCCTATGATTTCAAATATGTAACATTCTGGAAAAGGCAAAACTATGGAAACGGTGAAATGATCAGTGGTTGCTAGGGGTTGCGGGGGGAGGAGAGGAAGGATGAACAAGCAGAACACAGGATTCTTAGGGAAGTGAAAAAAATACTCTGTATGATACCGTAATGATAGATGGATGTCATTATACATTTGTCTAAACCCACAGAATGTACATCAAGAGTGAACTACAATATAACTTTGGTGATTATTGGTATGTCAAGGTAGGTTCATCAATTATAACAACTGTGTCACTTTGGTGGTAGATGCTGATAATGGGGAGACTATGCATGTATAAGGGCAGGGGTATATACATGGGATTCTCTGTACCTTTCCCTCAAGTTTGGCATGAACCAAAACTTCTTTAAAAAATTAAGCTAAATCAGGGGCGCCTGGGTGGCTCAGTGGGTTAGGCCCTCTGCCTTTGGCTCAGGTCATGATCTCAGGGTCCTGGGATTGAGCCCTGCATGGGGCTCTCTGCTCAGCAGGGAGCCTGCTTCCCCCTTCTCTCTCTGCCTGCCTCTCTGCCTACTTGTGATCTCTCTCTCTCTGTTAAATAAAAAAAAAAAAAAAAACAAAAAAACAAAACAACAGTGGCCCCAAAATACTGCAAAGCTATTATTAAAAAATGTTCAAAGAACTAAAAAAATATATGTATATATAAAGAATGAAAAATATGATGTCACTACCTCTGGAAATAGAAAATATGAATAAAAAGAAATGATAGGGATGCCTGGGTGGCTCAGTGAGTTGAGCATCCGACTCCTGGGTTTTGGCTCAGGTCGTCATCTCAGGGTCCTGAGAGTGAGCCCTGTGTTGGGGGTGGGTGGGTCTGTGCTTAGCAGGGAGTCTCCTTGGAATTATTTCTCCCTCTCCTTCTGTCTCTCCCCACCGCTATACACTCTCTCTCAAATAAGTAAATAAATAAATACATCTTAAAAAAAGAAAGAAATTATTAAAAAAGAACCAATGGAAATTCTGCAGCTAGAAAGTACAATAACAAAAATTAAAAATTCTCCACAGGGGCTCAAGAGATTTGAGCTGGCAGAATAATCATTAATCTTGAAAATATATCAGAGATTATGGATTCTGAAGAGCAGAGAAAAAAAGGAGAAAAATGAACAGCGCATCACAGAAATGTGGGATATCATTAAGTGCACTAGTAGGTGTAATGGGAGTACCAGGAGAAGGAGTAGAAATAAACTTAGGGAAATAATGGTTAATTACTTGCAAATTTGATGAAAAAAATTAATCTACACATTCTCAAGGCTCAACAAAGTCCAAGCAAATAAATGCAGAAAGATCCACACCCAGATGCATCACAGGCAAAATTTTAGCTAAAAGCCAAAGACAGAGAAAAAACCTTGAGAGAAGAGAAAGTAACTCATTGTATACAAGGCAGCTCCATTAAGTTTAAACTCCAATGACTTCTCATTAGACACAATGGGAGGCGGAGGCAGTGGGATAACACAGTCGATGTACTGAAAATAACACATTATCAAACAAGAATGTTATATCTAGCAAAACTATATTCCAAAGCTAAATATAAAATAAACACATTCCCAGATGGAATAAAAACACTTTGTTGCTGGCTGACCTCCCTTACAAGAAATAATAAAAGATGTTCTTCAGGCTGAAAGCAAATGATGCCAGAGAATAATCTACACTTGAAGAAACAAAGAGAGCTGAAAGGTAATTAATAGGTAGTTAGAAAAAACAATATAACTGCATATATATACATGTACATATACATATATATATATATTTTTAACTGATTTAAACTGCAATTGTATAAAAACAACGTGTATTACTGTACTGTTGTGTCAATAAAATAGAAATATAATATATTTGATAATATGGGACACCTGGGTGGGTCAGTGGGTTAAAGCCTCTGCTTTTGGCTTGGGTCACGATCCCAGGTCCCGGGATCGAGCCTCGCATCGAGCTCTCTGCTTGGCGGGGAGCCTACTTCCCTTCCTCTCTCTCTGCCTGCCTCTCTGCCTATTTGTGATCTCTGTCAAATAAATAAAATACACACACACACACACACACACACACACATATTTGATAATAAAACAAAAGAAGTAGGTGGAAGTAAAGATTTATTAGTGTAAGGAAATGATGCCAGATGGTATTTTTCAATCCACAGGAAGAAATGAAGAGAACCAGAAATGGAAAATAAGGCTATTAAAACAAACTCTATAATAAATATATAAGGCTCCATTTCCCCTCTAAGGGTATTTAAAAGACATACAATTACATCAAGTAATAATTATAATAATGTGTTGTTGGGTTGTAACATATTTAGATGCAGGTATGTGTAACAATAATGGCACCAAAGGGGGAGAATAGAAATGGAGCTACATAGGAGTAAAGTTTACATATTTCCTTAGAATAAATTTGAAGAAATTTTGGTAAGATGCGTATTTTAAGGCCTACAAAAAAAAAAAACAACTAAGGAAATAACTAAAAATGTATAATTAAGTATTTTTGAAGAAAGTAAAATGTTACACTAGAAAACATCCACTTCTTATAAACAAAACATGATCCAACTACATGTCATCTCTAAGAAACACGCTTCAGGTTCAAAGATAAAAAAGGCAGAAAGTCAAAGGATAGAAAAAAGGTATACCATGCAAACAATAACTAAAATACAGCTGGAATAGTTATACTAGTATCAGACAAAACAGATTTTAAGACAAAAGTTACTAGAGACAGAGAAAAATATTTTATAATGATATCTAAGAATCAATCCATCAGGAGGACATAATAATGATAAACATGTATACCTAGCTCCAAAATACATGAAGTAAAAAGTGACAAAACTGAAAGGAAAAATAACAATTCAGCAATAATAGTTGGGAAGACTCCAATACCCCACTTTAAATAATGGATAGAACAACTAGGCAAAATACCAACAAAGAAAAAGAAGAGTTGAAAAACACTATTTTTTTTAAAAACTGCTAAAACAAACAAACAAACAAACAAACCCTATAAGCCACGTGACCTAACAGCTAACTCAACACCACCCAACACCAGCAGAAGAATGCATATTCTCCTCAAGTATACATAAAACATTCTCTAGAACACACCGTACGTTTTTGGTCTGTAAAACAAGCCTCAATAAATTTGAAAGGACTGAAATTATACAAAGTATATTCACTAACCACAGTGGAATGAAATTAAAAATCAATAATGGAAGTAAAATTTGGAAATTCACAAGTATGTGGAAATTAAACAAAATACTCCTAACAACCAAAAGATAAAAGAATACATCACAAGGGAAATAATAAAAATACTTTGAGATGAATGAAAACAAAAATGCAAGCTACCAGAATCTACAAGATGCAGCTAAAGTAGAACTTGAAGGAAAATGTATACCTGTAAATGCCTATAATAAGAGTTTTCAAACCACCCCACCCCCACAAATACCCAACACTACTATTATTTATCATATTACTCTATTTCAGTGCCTCAGACTCTTGTTCTTCTGTTTATGTTGTGTCTCCCTGCATTAAAACAAAAGCTTTCTGGGGGCAGAAATTCTGTGTTGTTCACTGCCTGGCCATACTAAAACAATAGCTATAGAACATTACCTAGCAGATTATGGGATTAATAAATATTTTCTGATCAGGATGTCTGGGTGGCTCAGTCAGTTAAGCATCTGCCTTCAGCTCGGGTCATGATCCCAGGGTCCCAGGATCAAGTCCCACATCAGGCTCCCTGCTCAGTGGGGAGCCTGCTTCTCCCTCTGCCTGTCTCTCCCCGTGCTTGTGCTCTCTCTCTGACAAATAAATAAAATCTTTAAAAAAACATTTTTTTTTCTGACCAACACAAAGTCAGTATCTTCCCTTAGAAATACCAAATTAATAAAAAATTTAACTGTCTTTCCAAATTTCTGTTCATTTAGCCTATTATTACAACTGACACACCTTCCTAGCAATTTATAAAATTCGGGATCCCATCAATATTTTTTAATGAAAATTGCATATATTATTTCTTTAAACTTCAGAAAAAGAAATCACTCTTCTTGAACTAACTCAAATAAAAAATGCAGTTCACCTTTAAACATGGATTTGAATTGTGCAGATCTACTTATATGTGCATTTCTTTTCTTTCTTTTTCTAAAGATTGATTGGTCAAAGAGAGAGTGAGCGAGAGCAAAAGCAGAAGCAGGAGGAATGGCAGGCAGAGGGAGAAGCAGGCTCCCCACTGAGCAGGGAGCCTCATGTGGAACTCCATTCCAGTACCCTGGGATCATGCCCTGAGCCAAAGGAAGATGCTTAACTGACTGAGCCACCCAGGTGTCCATGGATTTCTTTCAATAAATACACCACAACAGTGTAAATATATTTTTTCTTCCTTGTGACTTTCTTAACATTTTCTTTTCTTTAGCTTGCTTTATTCTAAGAATACAGCATATAAAACATGTAACATATGAAATATGTTAATTGGCTGATATCAGTAAGGCTTCCAGTCAATAGGGGGCTATTAATAGTTAAGTTTTTGGAGAATCAAAACTTATATGTAGTACAGCATAGAGGATATAGTCAATAATACTGTAATAATGTTCTATGTAAAAGACAGTTACTATACTTACCACGGTGAGCACTGAATCATGTAAAGAATTGTTGAGTCACTGTTGTACACCTGAAACTAATATAATACTGCATCTCAACTACAATAAAAATTTTAAAAATGAAGTAGAAAGGAATGTCTGATATTTTAAATTTAAAAAAAAAAAAAAAAAAAAAAGTTACACAAAATTTTTGTGAGGGGGTCGATGTCCCTAAACGGTGTTGTTAATGGCCATCTGTAAAACTAAAACACAATTAATATAAAAGGAAAAGAGAATGGCTAAGCCAATGTCCCTATTTCTTTGAATTGTGGAATAAGAAATCATTTCCCACTTAATTCCAAAGTACTAAAAGCAAGCAGGGAAAGAACTATATAAATGTTGATAGAAAACTGTAGTTCCTTAAAATAAGCTATCAGAGCTTATGTTATCAACAGTAATTATATCTAGATGATTAACATTTTTCTAAAAAAAAAAAAAAAAATTTAAAATTACAAGCGTGTTATGATAAAAGCAACTTACACAGTCTTTTTGTCCTGTCGAAGGAGTTTTGAAGAAAATTCACTTAGTACTTCCAGGAAAGCCAGATTAGGAGGTGGATATTCTTGTCCTTTCTGATTTTGGTATTTAAAGGCAAATTCTATGCCATCCCTGAAGTAAAAGAAAGTATCACCTTATTTTTTCCAGCTAGGGAGTATAGTTCTCTCAGTGGGCTAGAATTTGAAAGTATTCAGAAAGGCAGGATAATCATCACTAAATGTAGAAAAATATGATAAATTTGAAGCAGAAAACCATGTTAATTTGTATGATATATATGCTTAATATTTATAGTACAAAACTCTAAGTTGTGAAACAAAGCTAAATTTCTATGTGTATCTTGTAGGGGTAGCACAATACCCTAAGAAGATAACTAGACTGTCAGAAAACTTGGTTCTCAGAGTTGGTCATGGTATCAAACAGCTGTGTGTCACTCAGTTTTCAGTTATGAAATTCTGTCAGTCAGTTTTCAGTTATGAAGTAAGGTTGACCAAATCAGCATTGCACAGTGTTTTTAAACCACGTCTCCTGTAACATCTTCTCACTGACAGACAAGAGTATTTTGTGAAACTTTACTTTATATACTTTATAAATTGAAAAAACGGGCAGTTAAATTATTTTTCAAATTAAAAAGTCCCTCCTAGTTGAGATTCACTACACTACACAATCTCTAAAGTTCTTATAACTTGAAAATTCAATCATTTGTCACTTTAAAAATGGGTCAAATAACAGTCATTTCATTTAAACTCCAGTAAACCAGATTCTGTGTAACAGAAAGTATTTATTTAGTTCACTCACTTGTGAAGTGTGGCAACTGCTTCTCGTGTCTTGATCTGATCCAGTCCAAATGTAAGGGCAAAGCGACGTGCCAATTCTTTAATGCCGCTGACGTGGGCAGATGTCCTATCAAGGTTGGGACCTTGCTCTTGAACAAGTTCATTAAACAACTGGTTGAAAGAAAAAAAGAGGAAAAAACCTACAGCTAAGAAAAATTTGTTTATCTTATTTATTATTAGAATAGGTAATATAATTTTAAAATATTTAAAAGGCACATGGTAAAATATGTATTTCCTTCCTTACATTGAACTGTAGCCACTTTGTTCCCCTTCTCCAAGTCATCTACCAGTACTAATTTCTTGAGCTCATTTTCATGCTAGTTTTGTGATTAAATGAAGACAGGAATTTATTTAACAAAAAAAAAGATATATTTTGGGCTGGGGAAAGGAAACATGTTTATAGAAATATATTTGTATTCATAAACATCTATGTGTTCTTTTTGTTGTTTTAATAGGGATGACAATATATTAAATATAGGGTTCAGATTACCTTAGAAAAGTAAAAGAGGACATTGGATATATGGGGTGATATTTACCACCCAACAACAAAATATACAATAAAGTTCTTAAGCTGGATAGAGGGCTTTTATAAATTACATATACATTACATATATTGTATCAAAATAACAACCAAATAAACCTGAAGTACTAAAGAATATAAAAGCTATTATCATTCTACCACCAAGGTTAGAAACTTAAATTTATCATACACATCTATCTTCCCTCTTATTATGAGAAATGAATAGTCCAGGCTTCCATCTAAAGCCACTCCCTCCTTATGTACTAGAGATCTCAATCCACTTTACCTATTTAGCAATTTTGCTCCTACAATAGTTATTATATTATACAATATTGTCCTTAACAATAGTTAAGATGTATGCATCTTAAAACCCCAAAATACAAAAGCCATTAACTTCTTAACTCAATCTTCTATGCCAGCTATCAATACATTGTTTTGATTCTCCTTTTTGGCAAAGATCCAGAATAGTACTGTTTACATTTATTTTCTTCACTTACTCACCCATCTCTCAGTTCACTCTTATCATACCATCCCACTGAAATAGCACTTTTATCACTTCAATAAATTTTGTTGTTCATCTTTTTAGTTTTCTTCATCTTCAGCAACACATTGGTTTGAACTACTTACAGTGCCATAACTAGAAACAGCAGTTCTTCCAAACATTTTTCAAATGTATCCACATGTAATTATTTATAAATTCTTGAACTTCAAAATGTTTTCAGAGATGGCTACCCACAATTGCCTTAAACTTTAAAACTTACACTTAAATACAAAGAAATCTATCTCTGTGCAAAATTCAAGGAATATAAAAATAAAAGTTCTCCTTCCTCTTTTCCACTGAATATCATTCTTCTCTCCAAAAGTAATCAATGTTAAAGTTTCAAGGTTTTCTAGACCAGATTAGACATATTAATGTATTACATATAGAAAACTTTTAACATAAATGACACTATACTATGTAGTTTGTTCTGAAACTTGCTGTTTTTCTTTCTCAAGCTTTTATTTAAATTGCAGGCAGTTAATGTAGAGGGTAATATTAGTATTAGTTATAGAATTTAGTGATTCATCACGTATCTAAAATATCCAGTGTTCATCACAAATGCCTTCCTTAATACCCATTACCCATTTAGCCTATCCTCCTGCCATCTCCCCTCTGGTAACCCTGTTTGTTCTCTATTGTTAAGAGTCCATTTTCTGGTTTGTCCCACTTTTTTCCTTTTTCTCCCTCTATGTTCATCTTTTTTTCCTTAAATTCCACATATGAGAGAAATCATATGTTATTTCTTTTTCTGACTTATTTCACTTAGCATAATAATCTCTAACTCCATTTACATCCTTGCAAATATTTCATTCTTTTTTAAGCTGAGTAATATTCCTCCCACACATCACATATTTATACATTCATCAGCGATGGATATTTGGGTTCTTTCAATAATTTGATTGTTGATAATAACATTTAATATATAGAATATAAATACTGGGGTACATGTATCCCTTTGAATCAGTGTTTTTGTATCTTTTGGGTAAAATACCTACTAGTACAATTGCTGGATCATAGAGTAGTTCTATTTTTAACTTCTTGAGGAACCTCCATATTGTTTTCCAGAGTGGCTGCACCAGTTTGTATTCCCACCAACAGTGTAAGAGGGTGCCCTTTCTCTGAAACTTGCTATTTTTCACTTAATATTTTGTCTTAAAAATCTTTTAGCTACTTCAGAGTTGCACACTTTAACCATTCCTCTACTGATGGGATAATTAGACGATCTTCAATTTTTCATATTACAGACTTGCTGCAATAAACATCTTTTACATAAATATCTTTGTGTGTACCTGCATGTACCAATGTAGATACCTAGCAGCAAAAATAGTGACTTTTAAAATATCTTTCTTCAATTCTGAAATATCCTGCAAAATTGTATTTTAAGAAGGCAACAGCAATTTCTTTTACAATGGGCCTTTTTCTCCACAGCTTTATCAATCATTGGTATTAACCATCATTTAAATTCATGCTAATCTGCCCATCAGTGATAAACACTTCTTTGTTTCAATTGGTACTTTATTAATTATTAATGAAATTAAGCCTCTTTTCATATCGTTATTGGTTTTTTAGATTTCCTCTTCTGAAAAGTGGCTTTTCATATCCCTTATTCACTTTTCTATGGGATTTATCTTTGTTACTGATTGTAGGATTTGTTATGTATGGTTGAAAATATTTCCCTGAACTTGCCGTTTGTTTAAACTCTTTAGGATGCTGGTTGATGTATAAATGTATTTAAGTTTATATACACATACTTACAGCCCCACTCACCCCCTGAAATCTCAGCATTCAGTAAGCCCTTATCAATTCAGAACGCATATATATATATATATATATATGTAACGTTACTTTAAAAAAATTTTTATTTATTTATTTGAAAGGGAGAGAGAGCGAGAGAGAGAGCATGAGCTATGGGAGGGAGAGGGAGAAGCCGACTCCACACTGAGCAGGAAGGCTTACAGGAGACGTGATCCCAGAACACTGGGATCATGACCTGAGCTGAAGACAGCTGCTTAACCAGTTGAGCCACCCAAATGCTGCTATATGTGACTTATTTTCTTATTTAAGTACTATTGTAGCCCTGTCTTCATTAAATATTCTTAAACTTATTTTCTTATTTAAGTACTATTGTAGCCCTGTCTTCATTAAATATTCTTAAAATATATCTTCATATTTTTCTTTTTAAATGATTACTTTTTAAATGTCTGTTTGGCATTTCATCTAGTCCAAGAGTAGATCAACTTAGAATTCCATCTATTTGAAATGTGAACTACAAGATTATTTTCTAAAAGAAAAGTCATACAACATGTTTTTGTATCAGAAAGTATCCATACTATTGTACTGATACAGTGACCTAATTTAAATGAGGAATGATATACCTAGTACATACTTGGCACATAAAAGCTCAATAACATTAATTCTACTCTTTATCTCTTTCTTTTCAGATTTCTTACCTGCTGCAAACTGAGAATGAGGGTCTTGGCACACTGAATTTTATCAATCTGCCTGGTTTTACTCAGTGTTTCCTTAATAATATCACCATAGTCATTGTAATACTGTGAGAAAAAGAAAAAACATAGCTTTAAAGTTACTGAAATTTCATGAGACAAATTGTGGACTGGTAAAAGAAATGGAAAAGGTAGTTTAAGAGAGTTTAATTTCTTCATCTTAAACATAATGAGAGATAAAAGATATTTTCTAAAGTTAAAGGAATACACATTTAAGATTATGAAATAACTAATGTTAAAACTGGAAATTCTAGGGGACGAAGTGACACAGGTAAATGAAATTCCTTATTCTTTGTAGTAGACACCACTTAAAAGGTGACAAATCAAGACAGAACTTTGGTAGAAACTTCACAAAGAACTAAAACCAAAACAGTTAAAATCACTTACCTCTGGGGAGTGGGCCTAAATAAGGGGGAAGGGAAGATTAGGGTAATAGACCTTTATATTTAGTTCTTTTGTACTAGGACATTCCCTGCTCCCCCAACATGTTTATACTTTCCTATTGTAATATAAAAAACAAAAACAGTGACTTCTTTAATAATTCAAGTTTTTTGGTCACAGGATTTCAAGAATTTTCCTTGTGAGAACCGCTAAGTTTAAAACCACTAAAACCACTAAATCTGGGTGTTATTTCTAAGCTAATGCCTAAAAACCTATGACTTATGTGAAGAAGTGAGTTTATGAGCATAGCAATTGAATTTCATGCTTCCAGGATATGAGATGAAAAAAAGAGAAAGATAAATTAATATACTAAAGTGGTTCAATAATGAATTCCTATTTGTAAATAGTTACATAGGGAACTGGGGCAAAAAGCCACATAACTGAGGTATTTAATAAAGAGTAGCAAGTAACTATTAAAATATTCTCAAAAAAATTAAAGCTTAGAATAAGCAAAGGTGCAAAAATTGCTAAGGAAGATAGCAAGTTTTGGTTAAGGCTCATTTCTTAAAACCAATATGGTACTGTTAAGAGATGAAAAGGAAAAAAACCATGGTAGGCTCATATTCATCTATTCAAACTGTGTTTAGACATTACTTTAGGAAGCCCTCTTGGGTTCCTGTCACTAAGTCTCTCTTTCTATTCCATGTTTGCTTTGTAATTGGTACATCTATCACAATAATCATGCTGAGGCTTTATAATCTAATGCGAAGAGCTTAGAAGCTAGACAAACCTAGAAACAAATTCCAGTTTTTGCTACTTCTGAGAGTTATAAGACCTTTTAAAGTAACTTAACTTCTCTGAGCCTTAATTACCTTAACTGTAAATGACATATTCCCTACCTCAGAGGATTACTTTAATCAACAAACATATTTTGTAAAAGCCTTAGAACAGTGTCTCAAATACAAATGGCACAGAACACAGACAACCACTATTACCATGCTACATATTATGCTGGCATTTTAGTTTATTAAACTGTAAGCTCCTTAGTATAGAAATCGTGTTTTATTTAAATCTCTTGACTATAGCACAGTACTCACACTGCAGCTGTTTAGCAAAATAATTAGTTACTATGTCATAACTAGAACTGGATCATTAACTAAACATGGATAAAGACACAAGTGGATCAATGGCACACATTATATTCTGAACATCGGCAAAACAAAACACTATCTCTGACAGGAGAACAAGATAAAACACACAAACTAAGAAGTATGCCTGTCATAAAGGCTTCTGAGCACTGCTTTTTTAGAAGGTCAGAAACACAATGGAGCTTAAGGAAAGCAGAGTAAACAGCCAGAAAGGGGGAGTACCTATCAAAATCCTGCCATATAAAGAATGGCTTAAAACCCTTCAAAATCTCCTTACCTCCCTCAGGAAAAAAATCCAGGCTTCTCACAGCATATAATTACTAGTGATACCTTCTTTAAATCTTACCTCTGGCTCCATTCTCATAAGCAATCTATGTTGTTACATCAAATTACTTGCATTTCCCCCAAAGAATTCACATTCTTTTGTGTCTCTGTACATTAAGTTCAATCTGCCCCCAATTCCTCCTGCTACTTCTTTGCTTATTTATGTTTATCATCTTAGTCCAGAAGTCACGACTATGCAGTTTCCACTAACCCTCATATTTCTTTAGAGTTGGGTGTCTGTTTCATACATTTCCGGGAACCCCTATACATACCTCTATTATATTATATAGTGCAATTGTCTAATTGTTGACAGTTTTCAGCTTTAGACTACTTTAGAGCAAGAATATTATTTATTGAAGATTTATTTATTTGAGAGAGTGCACAAGTAGGGGGAGGGGCAGAGGGAGAGAATCTTTGAGCAGATTCCTTGCCAAGCACAGGGCTTGACCCCAGGACCTAAGAAATCATGACCTGAGCCAAAACTAAGATTTGGACACTTAACCAACTGCACCCAGAGCAGGAATTTAAAAGATATTTGTAACTTTAGTGCCTGGCAGGTGGCATAGTACACAGCAGGCATACTTACAAAAATGTCTTAAAGAGATGTCATAAGGAAGAGAGATTAGATTTCTTCCATGTCAATCAAAAGAGTCTATAAATCATATGAAAATAAGAAGGTGTTCTTACAATAATGTGAGAACTCCTACTTAATGGGGTTAATATAATGGTACAGAGTGACAAAAAACTCGTAATTCTATAAAAGAAAGAAATCTTTCTTAAATATCAGAAATCTTAAATATCAGAAAAATCATCAATAATACACAGTTACCTGGCAGTTTAGCTTGTTATCTTTTCATTTTTCAGTGCAAATTTCTCTGCCATTTAGATAGAGGAGAAAAATAAGACTATGAAACTATACCTTCATGTAGTGTTTAAAGATGTCTGCAGCTGCATGCATGTCAACAATATCATAAATGATAAGTTTGCTGAAGGCAGCAAGTAGATTCCTTCTTTTATGTAAGGCTTCAATTTTATTAGCTTCATCTTCTTCATCACCCTCTACCACAGAAAATAAATTGGTTATGAACTTTGGCCCTTTACCAAGGTAAAACAATGTAGACAATCTGTATAATTAAATACCAACTTATAACTTTATAAATAACATAATTCAGTTAAAGGTAAGATAAAAACTGTTAATGACACTGATTACTTTAGGGTGCTATATTTAGTCATATGCTTATTAAATGTTTAGTAGTTACCAAGGTTCCCACCTTTAGGAAACTGTCATAGCAAAGACTGGGTAAGATAAGCAAATCATACATAAATTTTTTAATGATATTTCTGTCATAATACTTTTGTCTGTTTACCTTAAAAATGCCATCTCTCCTCATTTCAATATATTTTACATCCTATTAGCTATATTTCAACAGAGAAGAAATTTCTGGAAATTTTTAAGACATAGGGAAAAGCCTTCTTTTAGAAAGGAATATATAGGGAGAAATGGAAATATATGGAGATGTTAGGTTTCAGTGCTTGTCTTAAAAATGGTAACATTATCAGCATTAAATATATTTTGCAAACCGTTTATGCTCATATACATTTTTTTAAAAATGTAGGCTCCATGCCCTGTGTGGAGTCCAACATGGGGCTTTAACTCATGATCCTGAGATCAAGACCTAAGTTGAAATCAAGAGCCAGACACTTAACTGACTTGAGTCACCCAGGCACCTCTACACATACAGAATTCTTAAAACAAAGCTGCTACTGAATACTTTCAAAACAAGTAGTATTTCTTCCTCAAGTTTTTAATTCTCAGGCTCCACCGGCTTGTCTTTTTTTTTAATCCTAGAAAAAATTTCTTCACAAGGCTCCAGATGTTGACACATTTGTTTTAGGCTCTGTACTGACTCTCTCAGGCTTTTGCCTGCTCTTAGTAAGGAAGTATTCTTTCTTTCCATATATATATATATATATATATATATATATATATATATATATGTATATATTTATATACACACACATTTTATATTTATTTATATATTATATATAACATATACACACATATACATATGTGTATGTACACATATGTGTATGTACATATATGTGTATGTGTGTGTGTATATATATATATATTTTTTTTTTATGAAAGAACTTACTCAACTGCTCTCTTCCCTTTTTGCTAAAGAGAAATAGTAAGTAAATTTTATCTCCTGGGATTAAAATGGATGGTAAATAGACTTTATTTTATAATTTAGTATTTTCTAAAATGTTCTGTTAAGTAAAAAAAACCTGCTTTAGTAGCACCAAATAGATCCACGGATCAGATATGCTACAGACCTTAAATCATCTATTTCACAAATAACCTATCACTTATTACAATTATTGATATTGGTCTAATTATGTTACACATTATCATTATGCAGGCTGAGCACAATTTTGCATGGTCAGGGTTTTTTTTAAAAGATTTTATTTATTTATTTGAGAGAGAGAGACAAAGATAGCAACAGAGATAGCAAGAGAGAGCACAATAGAGAAGGAGAGGGAGAAGTAGGTTCCCTGTACAGGGCTTGATCCCAACCTGAGTGGAGGGCAGAGGCTTAACTGACTGAGCCACTGAGGCACCCCAACTGGTGAGGTTTGTTAACAGTCTTTTAACACTTAGTATCTTATAGTATAACATTTTGTTAATGTAAGTAATACATGATGACAACTCAGGAATAGAAACTTGGGGCTTTCTTTAGAAAAATTGTGAGCCTGGACATAGTTCAATTAGAAACACATCCATCCTAAATATACATTTTATACATGTGGGAAATGACAAATGTACACAATTATTTATGATGGCAAAATTTATAACAGAAGATTGGTAATGAGCCAAACATTAGTAGGAGATGGATAATATAAAATGAGCTATAAACAATGAAATACTTTGTATCTGTTGGCAAAGAATAAAGAAACTCTATATGTAGTGCTAAGGAAAGACCTCTATGGTATTATTCTAAAGGACGGAGATGTCACTGTGTACATTTTTCTTCTTGTTGGTTTCTGAACTACATGAATGTATTAATTCTTTTTATTTTTATTTTGAGAGAGAGAGAGCATGTGAAAGTGGGAGGAAGGATAGCTGGGAGAGAGAATCTTTTATTTGTCAGAGACAGAGGGAGAGAGAGCGAGCGAGCACAGGCAGACAGAGGCAGGCAGAGGCAGAGGGAGAAACAGGCTCTCTGCCGAGCAAGGAGCCCGATGTGGGACTCGATCCCAGGACCCTGGGATCATGACCTGAGCTGAAAGCAGCTGCTTAACCAACTGAGCCACCCAGGCGTCCCTGGGAGAGAGAATCTTAAGTGGACTCCAGCATGGAGTCCAACGTGCTGCTCGATCTCACAACCCTGGGATCATGACCAGAGCCAAAATCAAGAGTCAGACACTTAGCCAACTGAGTACCCAGGTACTTCATAACTGTTTTTAAAAATCCTACTACTTTTTAGGACTGAATTTGATTATTTCCTAATATATTTTGGGGTTGGTAAATAAAAGATCAACACTGGGGCACCTGTGTGGCTCAGTTAATTAATCATCTGCCTTCAGCTCAAGTCATGATTCCAGGATCCTGGGACTTAGCCCTGTGTCGGACTCTCTGCTAAGTGGGGAGCGTGCTTCTCCCTCTTTTTCCCTCTACATCCTCTGCCCCATTCATGCTCTCTCTCTCTCTTTCTCCCTCTCAAATAAATACATAAAGTCTTAAAAAAGAATAAAAAACATCAATATTGACAAGATAGTAGCTACAAATACCCATGCTCTGGTTCTCCTCGTCTTGGTCAATGAAAACATGATCCATCACAAAACTGAGGAGTTCAGATTGGAGTCCAGTATCTGGATTAAACACCAAAGGTTGAAGGCCTTCCCTGCCACCTGTCATTAACTGGTGGCTAAATATCATCAGAAGATCACAGAGTAACATGAATGCCTGCAATGCAGAGGGAATTCATCAGTAATATATAACTACAGTTACGGATCAATGTTAATGAAAACATACTAAATTAAATGTACTTTAATAACAATATCATGACACAAATGGAGTATTTAAATTTAAGTTATTTAGTTTTAATTTCCAAACTTAATGAAATTACTTTTTTTCATTAACTAGTCCCATTTAAGACGTTTTCCCCCTAAATATAATGTTTTTCTTTTACTTGGCCGTATTAATCCAAAACAATTAAGAGATTTTGACTTAACTTAAAAAAAAAAAAGACTTAAGGCCGACTCTAGAAATATGAAATTAGTATAATAAATTATGACAGAGGTTAGAAATCAACTATATACTGCTTATCTTAACACAAACTGTATTATCCAACAAATTACAATGCAATACTCTAAACCTTAAAGCTACTATCTAGGATTCTTCTTTAAAATATCTAATGCAAAACAAAAACAAAAACAAAAACAAAAAACACCAAAAACACAAAAAACCTCTAACAATAGATTTAAAATTGAATTTAAGACCATTCACGTAAAAATCAGTATCTGAAAGCTTGTCAACAAATTTAATCACATAAGGGAACCTTTAATACATTTCCCTAAAGAGAAAGTATAATAGTTAATGTTGTCAAATTTGTCCGATTTAATGGATAGTATGAAATAATCCTGTGTCAGCAGTTTACTGTAACTGAATGATCTTGTTGTGGGATAACTGAGGCCTCTGGTAACTCAAAACAATGCACTTATCCCCTTCTAAATATTGATTTCTATGGGAAAACATAATTTTGGTATGCATTTGGAGATGGCTATATACTTGGCTATCTACCTCCAGCAAGAATCATGGCAGTTCATGCTCTGGCTACACAATCATAAATTACATAAATATATTTAGAAAGAGCCACTTGAAAAGGGCAGCATAAAGGGAATCCAGGGGGAAATATATATTTTTTTTATTGAGGACACAGTTTTAAGTATCATCAGTGATTATGCAGAAACAATGAATTGGTTTGGTTTAATTTGGTTTAAATGTCCTGAGCCAGGTACTTTTAGACAACACTGATAGGGTTCAGAAGGTTTAGTGAGTAAGGTTTAGGAAGACCATCTCTGTTCCCATTTTAAGTTAGGTGCTGATAATTTTAATAGACAACTGTGACAACCTACTTGTAAAAGGGATAACAAAGAGTACTACAGTACTCTTTAACTAGACTAACTAGATATTTTCTAGTCCAACATTATGATTATTAAAAAAAAAAAACCAGTATGGGAAAAAGGACCCTGCTTTATATAGGTACTTTTATATAGTACTAGTATATAGTACTTTTAGGTAAGTACCTAAATAAAGTACCTATTCCCAATAGAATAATAGAAATAAATAGTTTACAAAATCACTTCATGGAAATGGTACTGCCTTGGGCTATGCTGCCTCAACCCAAGGAGTGAGGATGGTCTGTTGAACCAATGTGCTATATCCACTTGCACCCCTACTATTCAGGGACAATGCAGGGACTCAAGGATTCCTTGCCCTAAGAAAACGGATTCTGCTACAAAAGGCTGCACTGGCTCCTCCCTAGGCATATCACCTGTGTGCATACTCCCAGGTCCCAGGACGGATGTTTGAGGGTATAACACTGACAAAAAGTTTGGACATATGGGCTGGAGTGTTTATACACATGTGTGTGTAAAGTTCTTCCTGGTGTGATAAGAAGAGGCTGGACCACAGGCCAGCTCTCTAACCCTCCCAGTTTTAGGACAGAATTCTTAGGAATCAGGAATTATGGAACCAGGTCATTATGCCAGTGTAGGTAAAAGACCTATAACAAGTTAGTTAGCTTGCTCTGTTATATTATATATTCAGATATCTGTACTTTTGTCCCACGTTCCATAAATGTTAAGGATTGATTTGTATGCTAAGAACTGCCATAAAAAATTAACTCAGAATCTCATTGTTCTTCAATGTATTTAGTAATTTTTTATTGAGAGCTCTTAACTGATAATTTCTTACCTGTTCCTTCACTGGAGTATTAACATTAGATAGGCACTGCTGGCAAACAGCCAAGAAGGATTTTACTGTTTTCCTCAATACCAACAAATCCTCCTGTAAGACACATTCAAATTTGTAAACATGAATTAAAATATCCTAGAACACTAATACAAAAGAAAAAAATAAATGGAAAATAGCCAATTGGCTTGTTGTTAAGTAAATTCATAAAACCAAACCTATTTTTGAGAACCAAATTATATAGTTATTTCCTAGTTATCCTAATGGAAGGAGCAGCAAAACTGGTAATCCCAAACACTCAGTTCTATTTAGCTATGGAATGCTCAGTATGATTTTCTCCAATATGTTTTCCTTTAAAAATTTGGTTTACTTGGGTTGTTATTATTAATCTTCCCAAATAAATGCTTGTTGGTAATAAGGTGAGGGAGCACAGCAGCACACCGAAAAAGATCAATTAAGCAACAAATATGTACTGAATTTCTCCCATATTCTGAGCACTCTGTAAAATGTCAAGGAAAGAAAAATAATTTTAAGACTGTATGTATCTGTGCCCTCAAAGAGTTAACATCCTAGCAGGGAATTAGGCCAATCAGAGTAATCAAGTGTTCAAATTTTTTTGTATTAACTCTAACCGTAGCAGAGAGAGCTGAGCTGGAGGGACCTTCAGAACAGGATAGCCTTTTTAAAATTGAGTGAATAGGATTTAATTAGATGGCCATATAACATTCACTGTGAAACATCTGAAAAGTATAAAAGGAAATTTAAATTTATCAAGCACCTAAATGTGTCAGGTACTGGTTTGAGGGCATACTGCTACATAATTTAATATTTATATCGATCAGAAGTAGTCATTATTAGCAAGGGTTTGAAACCAGGACTGTTCGACATCAGAGGTCATATTCTCACCAATGAGGAAGACACATGAAGATAATTCAGTATTACACTGATATTTAAGATAGTACTGAAGAGTAATCAAATTAGCAAAGGCTGACAATGAAGAAATCACTTTTAAAAAGTACTTTATTAAATTAAAGTTCTTGAAGCTACTTTTTTTTTTTTTTTTTTTTTTTTAAAAAAAAAGCAGATGACAACACTTATTCTTTTCTGGGATCTTCACATCCCAAATAAAGATAAACTTAAAAAATTGTGCACATTTCCTTTTACTAACACAAGTGTAGTATTTGGAAGAAAGAATAAGCTCATTTTGTGCAGAACAGTAAAAACACTGTCTTGAAAACTTTATTGTTCCTGCAGATGAACATCTAATAACCAAAACTCAACATTCTTTGACCTTCTCTAATCTCAAAGATTCATTATACATTAGGGGAAATAGACTAGAAAACCAGGCAGCTGCAACAGAATGTAAGGAATACTATGTGGGAAAGCTTAATCTGGAGTCAAAAGTAGTTACAGAAGAGTTCCCAAAAAGATAACAATCTTAAGCTGAGTTTTGAACTGCTAAAAATTATCTAGCTATAGGAAAAGGTGTCCCAGAGGGCACGAAATGTTGTGCTTTTGAGAGACTGTTATCTTTCTGCACCTGGGGCACAAATAGGGAGGAGAGAGCAAGAGAGAAAGCTGAAAAGGAAAACAGGATACATTCCCATTTAAATGGAAGATCATTTAAAATTCCATGTTAAATCATCTGGATATTAACCTAATGGCAATAAGGAGCTACTGCAGAAGAATTTTTATCAGAAGAGTGCTAAAATTTTGTTTTCAAGAATCATATTCTAAGCAGAATGGTAAATATAATCTTCTACTGAATGCTTATTATGTACCCAGCACTGTGTTCTAAGGGCCATAAATTTAAATTTCACAATCATTGTATGAACTAAGTGTTAATATTCCTTTTCCACAGATGAGAAAACTGAACTTCAGAACACCCATACATTCTAAGTGATAGAGTAAGGATCCAAATATGGGGTTATCTGACTCTTCTGACTCAAAAGTCCATGTTCTTAATCATTATTCTATGTTTCCTTACATATAAACAAAGGTCACAGGAATAATTTAGAATGAGGGCCTGAAAATAAATGTTGGCAATAAAGATGTGAAGAGACTGAAGAGAAATTAAAGCAGCAGGACAAAATTTACAAACTAATCAGAATGGGGGCTATTGATTCATCCCTAAGTTTTTAGGTACTCACCTACTAGATGTATGATGGTGTAAGTCACTGAAATAGTTAACACATACAAAATGCTAACAACAGTTCAGTTTTGGAGATAATGATCTGAGATCCCTGAAAAATATCCTACTGGTGATGTTTAGTAGGCAGTTCAATATAGGAGTTCAAAGCCCATCGGAAAAAATTTGAGTAGGAATAAATATCTGGGAATCCTTGGCATTTAGATGGCAACAGAAGAGAGGGAAGTAAATGAGATTACTCAAGGAAGATATGCAGATAAGGGGAAAAAATATCTTGGGGAACACCAATATAGAATGGATGGCTAAGAAAGAAGAGCATGTGAAGAAGTCTAAGAAATGGTCTGAGTAGGAGTAAAAACCAGAAGAATACGGCATCTTCTGGAAAGAAAACATTAAAAAATGTTAAGGAAAAAAACTTAAAAAATGGATGTAGTAATTGAACAATTCACAAATGTCACAAGAGAAAACACAAGCGAAAAAAAAATTAGGAAAAAAATTAAAAACAAACAAACAAACAAAAAAAACTATCCCATTTAAAGCAATGGTAAGGTTGTGAGTGACCATGGAGAGAACACTTTTAGTGGAATTAAAGGGCTCAATCAGACGGCAGTGGGTTCAAAGGAAGAAAAAGAAGAAGGCAACTCTCAAAAAAGTTTACCAAGAGTCAAAAAAATAGGATGACTGCTAGAGAGTCTTTTGAGATTGATGGAGGATTTTTTGGGGGTGGGGGTGGGGGTGGGGGTCTCTTTTTGATTTTTTTTTCTTAAGATTTTATTTAACTGAGGCTGATGCCCCCTGATCCCAGGACCCCAGAATCATGATGGCAGATGCTTAACTGACTGAGTCTACCTGGGCACCCCTACTGATCTTTTTAACAGAAAATTTTTGAGAATTTTGATGAATGAATAATTGAACAAAAAACAAAGAGCAAGCCAGGCTACTGACCAGCAGTGTGACCTTAGAAAATTAATTTTATGTCTCAGGATTACAGTGTTTAAAAATCTGTAACTGAATCTGAACTATGAGGTTCTATGGCATTCTGTGATTCTCTTGAATTAACTCCTAGACACTCAGATGAGAACAGATTGGTGCTAACTGGTAAACCTTCTAAGTATTTAAAAGATGAATGTTCACTGTTCCCTTGCTAGTACCTAGAATAGTGTTTGGCACATGGCAGGTGTTTAATTAATATTTACTGAATGAAATGCCAGTACAAATAATACAAATGATACTACAATTCTAGGGTCAAATGTGTCATGTATTCATTTTATCAAACTATGAACGGAGTTTTAAAAAAATGATGCTAGGAGGTATTAATGATCCTTTATGTCCTTAAATTTCTCAGTCAGTGTGCAAAGAAGCAGTCTAGGGAACCAGCTATCTTTGGAGTTGAGGCAAAGTATTCCTTTAAGGGTCAATCATAAAGCAGATAAAAAATGACAACTTGCCAATTCATTTGAAGAGCTGTAAACTGAACATTGCAACTAAGTAAGCAACCAACTGATGACTAATCAGAACTATTTTAAGAAGAAACTGGAAACGGGAAGTAATCAAGAAAATAGAAGCTAAAGGCCTTTAGCAGTAAAGTTTGGATTAGATTTGGATGCAACTTAAATATTATTTGAGTGTTCAAGAAAGTTAGTTTTATTGTAGTCAATTAGATTCCATTAAAAGAAATATAAATACCAAAAGATTTAGGTAAGTGGACAGAGATACTATATATTTTAACTAATCTTACATGATAAATCCCTTTAAACAGCCGGGAACAGAATTTAGGTTCTTGTGGATTTCAGAATACAGTACTTTTATTCACTCTACAATTTCCCACTTCATTTTGTGGGCATCTTACTATATTTCATTTGATTTAAATAGCTGGAATCATGATTCCCAAGACTGTGACTGTGATCAAGTTAAGGGAGGCAGCCATTATTGGGATTCAGGGTAGTAAATACCTTCAGAAATTTCCCGGATGTTAAATAAAAATTTTAAAAGAGGTTCGGGGTTTGCAAGTTTAAAACTCCAGTATTAAGGTAAGTTTCATTGAGTGGGCTTTATTCTTAATGTCCTTTGAAAAACAGTTAACAGATGATACTCAAAATGATAAAAAGAAAAAGAAATATAAAAACATTTTAAACAGGGCCAATAACAAGAGCTTAGTTTAAACCACTAAAAGTTGGTACATTTACCTGAACTCCTTTAAAATATAAACCATTCGCTATTTTAAAATCTGAGAAAACTTGTTACATTCTGTATATTCTGGAATGAAAACCTCTCCTGCTGTAATAGCTGTAGTAATTATGAAAAAAATTAAATATGCTTAACGTGCATTGAATAAAAAGGAACATTTTTATATGTAGCTTTTTTCTGGGCTAGAATTCAATTAAAATAAAGTTAACATTTGCTGGCACTTACTGTGTATCAAGCACTACTCTAAGTTTTTTGTGAATTAACTAATCCTCATAACCGTGATGGGTACTGATATTATCACTCTTCCATTTTTACATACAAAGAAATAGGCACAGAGATGTTAAATGCAGCCCCAAAGACCAAAGCAGTTTGCCTCTAGTCTGTGCTCTTAACCATTTTGCTATAATGACTCTTTTCTACAAAGTGAGAAAATTAATATGCTGAGGAAACAGACATTATGGAGATAAGAAATTTGAAACTCAAATTACTCAAATATATAAAAATAATATAAAATATAATATTATTAAATATAGATTATTATATTATATAAAATATAATATTAAAGTATGTTATATAATGATATAAATAATATATAAAATTTTGTGTATATATATATATATATATACACACACACACACAAAAGCTAGTTAATCCACTGGACACAAGCCAAGAACAAGTATGCTGATTATCCAGAGTGCAATTTTAAGAAATTAGAATGTTTTGGGAGAACCTCTACAACTCTAAATACTTATTTTACTTACAAATCCCCTTTCTAGCCAGAGTACCTAAATTGTAGAGGTGAGAACTAAAGACACAGACTGAAAAAAAAGAGTAATTTACTGTTCTCTCTTAGGCAAGTACAAGCTATATATGAACTAACTATATGGTACTTCTTTTCAAATGCTTTTTCCTAAACGAAACCAGTGTTTTCTCTTCTTTTCAGAAAGCAGCTTGGCATCATGAACACTTTTCCCAGGTAGCTGTGGAAAGGAATTTCAATGGGTCAGGTGGTTAAGATTTTCCCAAGATTTAAGTTATAATATCTTGGGGCTAGATTCTTTTGTATCCATTTTGGAAGTTGTTTCACTAGATTGGCCAAAGTTTTTTGGTTTTTCTCTTTTTGTTTTTCTTTCTGGTAGATCTACTGAAACCAAGAATTTCAAGGAATTAAGATGTTTTACAACTGGATGGCAAAATCTCACAATGAAAAACCCTGAATAAGGCTGGCATAAAGATTGTGAATTTATCATATAAGCCACATAGAAGTTTTCTCAAAAGGCACAAAGGCTCAAAGCTGACTTACTCTAACAACTTGAGAAGAAAAACAGATCTTAATTGTAAACTGCCCCTTAAGAACCAAGAATCTCCATATGACTATAATCAATGAAGAAAGGTCAGAGTTTAGTTCCTATACACACACACACAAATATGTATCTAATGTAGGTCTGAGATACAGCATGGCAGATTTTGTGCTCTATCTGTATTTTGGAGTGATGAGGTACGTCAAGTTAGTCATAACAGTCACTATTTTCCCCCTGTACCGCTGACTTCTCCTTTAACTTCATCTTTGTACATTTTTATTATGTATCACAGTATTATGTGTCTAGAGAAAGACCAAAATTTAGCTGTCCTTTTATCTACAACTATGAAATACCATTAAGATAATCACAGCCGGAGATTGAAGCCATAGAAAAATTATTAGTTCAACATTATCTGACAAATACACATTTTAAGAATGGGGAGGAAAAGAACAGAAAAGTTGTAAAATAAGGACCAAGACTAGGTCAAAGGTGTCAGAATATGAAAATAAAGCCTGTGTTGAATTAGTAATCAATTTTCATGATAAAGAAAGGGCACAAAACTAGTTACCCAGAATAAAGAAATAGAATTACTGACAAAGTCTGGTAACAAGAGCAGGCGGCTACCTTGTAAGGCCAGGGATTAGCAAACTTTTTGTGTCAAAAGTCAGACAGTAATATTTTAGGGTTCATGGGCCATACAATCTCTGTCCCAACTACTTTGTCACTGTATAAAAGAGTCCTAGATAGTACATAAATGAATGAACATGGCTGTTTCATTAATACTTTATTATAAAAACAAAGGTCAGGCCAAATTTGGCTCATGGGCTATACTGGGCTCTACAGCTCTTTGGAGCATAAGCTGTGTTATTTTACCTGTTTTCAGCACTGTTACTAACATGTAATGGGGCTCATTACATTATTTTTCAGCCCAAATAAGTCACTGTCCACATTAAATATGATAAAAACAAATGGAACTAAATTCATTTACTTGGGACACATCAGTGAGCAAAAGACGTAGTAAAAAGCCTCACCACTGTGATGGGGTAAACCCTATGTAGTACCTTTAATACTGCTTTCTTGTATGAATTGCTGTTACTAGCTTCTCTTTTGGGGGTGGGGAGAGGGTGTGCCACTTTTGTGAATACACATTAAAATAAGTACTGAATATTTAAACCCCAAATGTAATACCTAGTTTTCAGTGTTGTTGCTTTGAGTTTGAATCCCCACCTGCTGACTCATGCCTTTGCCTCAGACTAAATCTACCTATGATCCAGGAACCCTTAAGCTGCCCACTATAGTTCCAAAGCATCTGACTTATTTCCTACAGTGTACAAAGACGAAGGAAGCTAGAGGAGTCGTCAGAGGGGCAGGGGAAAAGTAATGCGTGTTAGACCAAACTGAGAGACCTGAATTCCCGAACTATTCCAAGATACAGATGGAGAACAAAAATCTACCAGGCTCTTTCTCAAACCTACACTAGCTACTGAGCATGTTTACATACTGCCACAGCCTTAGATAACAATTCATTTAGTATCAAATTCTTGGTTTGGAAAGGGAAGATTAGGAAAGCACAGACTAGGACTGTTTAATGCAGTTTAATGGCCTGCTAAAACATTTCCTTCAATTCAATCTTCTTCAAAACCTTATCTAACAGTAAATACCACATATACATTAGGAAACTGAAGTTCTTCCAAAGAAGTAGTAACTTGCTTATCTTTGCCATTCATGGTAAAAAACGGCAACAAAATCTGAACTTAGATTTAACTCCAAAGATCATGCTCCAACACAAAAAATGTTGGAAATACACTCTATTTATTAGCAAGGAGCTTCTTATATTTATAAATTGGGTCTGTAAGAAGATTTCATTTAACAAACACCTAGTGATTTTTAGAACAGCTGCTGGAAAACATTTTTTAAACAAAAAACCCACTTTAGGAAGGAAAAAAGCATTATGATATCAGAGAATATTAAGTACAATATGGACCACCCATTTCCTATTTAAATAAATGTACAAGAAAGTAAGCTTTTATCATTAATTATGGTGAGGCAAGTCTCCAATTTCTGTACTAGAAAGTGGGAAGTGTTATGTTTGTTTAAATACTCTTACTGTTGCTTTAGACCTCTGATAAGCTCAGTTTAAACACACTCTTAAATTATAATAATTGTTCCTTAGAATAGATTTTCTCAGTCCTGGCTTATTTTTTATATCATAAAGTATTAAATATGTTAAGGAGTTTCAGTGAGTCCTTTAAAGACCACTATCCCTGGGTAAGTAAAAACAACATCCGAATAGGCTAGTAAAGCTGAAGAAGACATATTCTGTCGTTCCCAACCAGAGAGCAATTTAAAAAATTAGAATCCTAGGAATAGAGTTGCAAACAACATGCAATTCTTTTTTTTTTAAAGATTTTATTTATTTATTTGACACAGAGAGAGAGAGAGATCACAAGTAGGCAGAGCAAGAGGGGGAAATAGGCTCCCTGCTGAGCAGAGAGACCGATGTGAGTGCCTGATGTGGGGCTTGATGCCAGGATCAAGACCTGAGTTGAAGGCAGAGGCTTAACCCACTGAGCCACCCAGGCGCCCCACAACATGCAATTCTTAATGACTCATGACTTCGAAGTTCTTTTCTAAATTGAACATATTTAACTTTTGGTTTTCAGAGGTTTTTAGAATGTTAGAATTAGATAAAATTTTGGAGAAGCTTAGAATTTGGTATAAACAGCTACCTACTTCAGTATTGCAGGTTTTTTTTTTTTTTTTTAAAGGAACATTCTGAGGCCTGAACAAGAAATGGATTTAAACAAGACCTGGCTCTGTCTCCCCTAACTTTCCTAGACCAACCAATCAGGCACTTGAGATAGGACATAGTATTAATAGAAACACAACTATCAAAGAATGACTCTGAAGTCATGAACAATCAAAAGGAAAGGCTTTAATTTGACTACATAGTTACTCAGGATAGAATTCTCAGGAAATAAAAGGTAGGGGGAAACATTCAAGAAGAAAAGATAAAGTAAAATCGTTATACACTACTAAAATTGTGTTCCTAGAGGACAGCTATTATTTCCTGCTCTTGGCACTACTCCCTTCCCCTACAAAGCAGTTAAATCTGCAGATGGAGAGGTACTATCTGTATTTTGTTACTATAGTAATTTGGGGCAAGGTCCCAAGTGAGCTATCTCTCTTATTCATTGTTATTCTAAAGGACTGGGGAGGGAAAAGAAACAGGTGTAGAAAGCAGCCTGTAGACTTTTACACATTTGAGTCTATTTCTAGTACACTTCTAAAAATGTACATTTTTATGAAGAATAGTAAGGTTATGCATATCTCTTCACTGGGCTTGGCCACCATCAGTCCCATCTTCACTGTAACTCTTCCTTTCCTCAGTCTTTTTGTAAGTAAACAAGTTGGAATTTTCAGAGGAGACCCTTTAGTTAAGACGGTAATGGAGGAATAAATTTTGCAGCTAAATACCTCAATAATAATTGAGGTATTTGTATGAGGTACTTGTATGAATTGCACCCAAGGGATTTTTTTTTTTTTTAAAGATTTTATTTACTTATTTGACAGAGACAGATCACAAGTAGGCAGAGAGGCAGGCAGAGAGAGAGAGAGGAGGAAGCAGGCTCCCTGCTGAGCAGAGAGCCCGATGCGGGACTTGATCCCAGGACTCTGAGATCATGACCTGAGCCGAAGGCAGCGGCTTAACCCACTGAGCCACCCAGGCGCCCTGCACCCAAGGGATTTTGATTTTAACTTAGAAGACTAGGAATAGGGCCAGGGTCCAGAAGGCAGAGATGTTTGCCCCAGGTCCTCCCTATTGCTATCTATAGTAGGAACATGCAGGGTAAGGCAGAGAGCTACAAATTTAAGATTATAGAGAGTAGGACAGCTCCTCCCAGGAGGAAAAAAAATATTGAGGATAAATTCTAGCTCCCAAGGCCAAAAACGGCAATAGGGGCATTATATTAGCCCTAACTCTTATTTACCTGGCTCTTTAAATGTCTTTGTATATGTCCAGAAGGAGCTGAAGGAAGAGGATGTTTTCTGTTAGAGAAGAGAAACTGAAGGCTGCTTCTACAGGACCAGCACTAGGGGGCACCGTAGCAAAGTATACTGAGCATGACCTGTGTGACTGCCAAAGAGCTTCAACTCTGGAAATTAGGGGGAACAGAGGAAATACCCATTGGTAAAACCCAATGCACTTCCAATTCAAATAAAGATCTAATCCTGTTCTTGATATAGTCTTTTCATATATTTCATTTTATGAAAGTTTTCATTGTTGTGTTAAATTATAACTTGAATTTAAACCAAATATAACTACCTTTCATAACTTTCTGAATGACAGTGTTCATGACAACAGAGAAGAAAAATAAATTTTAGAAAGTACTCTCTAAAAGCAATTTGGCAATATATATCAAGCCTCAAAAATATGTACCATCTTTGACCCAGCAGTTCCATTGCTAAGAATATAACATGAGATGAAACAATGTAACACAGAACAAGTTTTTGCACCCAAATGCCCATCATGGCATTAATTTTATTTATTAACATGTTTAAACAGCCTAAATATCCAAGAGATAAGAGTGGTAAAAGAAATTATGGTATATTTATACAATGGACTATCATGCATACATTAAAAATACTATCTACAAACAGGTCTTAGTAACTGAGGGACATGTTGATTGAAGATGAGACACAAAATTTTGTAAACTGTAAATATATTGTGATGAGACTGAAGTGCGTTAGAAAAAATACTGCAAGAAAATACACCAGAATGTTAACAGTGGTTAATCCACAGGTGGTAAGATTCAGAAATTTTATTTATATATTTTTTATAATGAATAAGTCCTCAAGTAAGAGAGCCTGAATTTATGAAAACCAATCTATTTATATTTTACACCCAAAACTAATAAGTATAATTTATTAATTAAAAATTTAAGTGACCTCCTCACAGATTTAAATGAATTTCTATAAATATAATAGTGAGTAGAGAAAAACAGTGGTTAGCTGTCTAATTCCTCACTAGCAAAATGGTTCATTTCACATTAACATATTAATTGCTCAACAAAAATAAAAAATAATTCATGTAAGAACACTTTCAAGTTGTCTCTAAATGCTGAACATTACTCATGTTAAATATATAGACCCCAGGAGGCTACTATATTAAATTTAATTTTCATAAAATAAAAGGAAAAAAAGGATAGAGTGTATTACCAAAGTACTCTATATACTTCAACTGTAACTCACTGGCATTACAAACTGGTATTTAAGAAATCACAGTAACTTCTCACTAAATGTATCCCATTGGGGATACCGAATGATGAAAAAAACCTGGCTTGTGATATAACTTACATAATTTGTCAGTATACAACTGATTAACAGACATTGTTAGCTTGTATTCAGCAAGGAGTCAACCAATGTGCCTTTAGGAATTTTGTTTAAAAACAACAACAAAACTCTCTAGAACTAGCTGTGTTAAAAACTCTCTAGAACTAGCTGTATTAAAAGCTTAACAATGGAAGAATTCAAAAAGTGTTAACAGAAAAACTAAATTGAGATTCAAAAGACTAGCGTTCTTAAGTTTCAGATCTTAATCATATTCCAATGTTTCTAAGTATCAGATTCCTTTTCTGTACAATGGGATTATCATAACACCCACTTTATAGAATTATGAGGAAGCTTTAATTAAGTTAAAGCATTTAATTAAAGTGATTTACAAAATGTAAAATATTAACAAGGTAATATTAACAACAATGTCCCCTTCTAGGCCTTATCTAAAACAAACAGGTCTCATCAAATCACTCCCAAATTTCCTTATAGCTTCAATATCACATTTATAAACAACAGAATAATACTGCTACAGCAAATAAGATACAGGACACACTAGGCTTTTTTCTAATGTTCATTCAAGCTCAACAACTCTGAGTTATATGTGGTAAGTCAAAACCTAAGAGCAGGATGGGAGAATCAAGTTATTTTTGAACTTTTTGTGATGAAATTATTATCACTGTTAGATATCATCATCAACAAAAACACCCCCTCAGACAGAATCAAAAGGTATAAAGCAAAAATGAATTTCTCTCCTTCTTATGTTTGTTCCCGAAGAATTTCTTTCCCAGAGTTAACCTACTGTTAAGATTCTCATGTATCTATCCACATACATGCAGTTATAGCAGTTATTAACCTTAGCAGATTGAAGAATTTTAGAGGAAGAAATGATTGGTCCAATACAACTTTCAATTTTAGAAATAAGTAAGTGGGTATTTTAATTGTTATTAATATCTGGAATATATTTCACAATAGATAAAATGGTTTGACATACCTTATCTGCTTTAAAATTATTCAAGTGAATTGCCTTAAGGTTATTTATACAAAAAGCTAATGATGTGGCTGGAACTACAGTTAGGAAGTTTATATCATATCAGGGGGGATAGCAATAATACAGATTAAATGCATACAAAGCTTATGTATATAGGTCTTAAATCTTCAAAGATATCCTGTATCACGTAAGGGATCAGAAAGTTTGGCAATTACTGATCTAGTAATTATTATACAGAGAGTCATTAAAATAAATGTTTTAAAAGGAGAAACCTTAGCAATGAGAGATTAATTTTTTTAAAGTTTGCTGGAGTCTTACAGATTCATGCTTTTCAAGATTATCACTTAGAGAACCACTTTTCAATGACAGATATAACTAGCACATGATATTACTGAACATACTTTGGTTAAAAAAAATTACCAACAACTTCAAAATGAGAAGTAATAATTTGAGAGACACTTTAGTAAGAATTTCACGTATGATATAAATGCACACAAAACTTTATACAAACAACTGAATAAGAGGGCACTTAAAAGATGCTGCATTTTCTGGCATAAAGAAAATCAGTGTTAACCACAAAAGCTGCACTGCACTGCCAGTGTGGCAAGGACAACTATGAAATATGTATTATGAGAAATGATAAAAAAATGAAGGGATCTTTTATTAGAAGAATGAGTCAGACCAAAATTAAACAGAAAGCTAAGAAATTTCAAAATAATTCTACTATAAGAGGGCTAAAAATATAGAAAATATTCAAAGAAGTGGATTCAAGAATAGAGATTCTGACTACAATTAGGAATATAATGGCAAAGAACAAAATTAAAATTAAATTTAATAGAGGAATTAACCATTAATTATGCTAATTTGGGGGCATGTATATATTCCAAATTTAATAAATGCAAGAATCAATATTCAGCCAAAAAACAAACAGCTCAGATAATCTAAATGATCTCAGGAAAAAAAAAACGAATAGCAAAATCAACCAAATGAAAAAATCAAAATAAAAGTAATTATGTGTAATATATAAACTCTTGCTATCAAACTTCAACTTCTATATATTCAATATCCTTTAATTTTACCATATTAAGGAACATTTCAAAAACGCAAAACTGTAATAAACTTTAAAGTGACTTGAGTTACTAATAAAAGGTGAACTTTGGTTTTTGCGTTTCAAGACTAAAACTGTCAATAGAATATAAAAACCAGGAGGCTAACCAATACATTACTGTTGCTCTAACTGAAAATAAAAACCGCAAATACTTTCTAAAGGCAGAGAAATCCTCAAATTATTAATCAGCAAAGAAAGAATGCTCCAGGGCGCCTGGGTGGCTCAGTGGGTTAAGCCGCTGCCTTCAGCTCAGGTCATGATCTCAGGGTGCTGGGATCGAGTCCCGCATCGGGCTCTCTGCTCAGCAGGGAGCCTGCTTCCCTCTCTCTCTCTCTGCCTGCCTCTCCATCTACTTGTGAATTCTCTCTGTCAAATATAAATAAATAAAATCTTTAAAAAAAAAAAAAAAAAAAAAAAAAGAAAGAATGCTCCATATCATGCTCTTGGTTCTATACTGTATTAACCTTTACTGGTTAAACAGCCTCTGTTTTGTTAAGATGAGGATACATAAACATTGTGAGATACCATCAATACAGAGTATTTTAAATCAAAATCTACTTGCTTTTTAAATTTTTTAATGGACCACTGAAGTAGTATGAATTTAGAGTGGAAACCTACATGAAAGCCTGCTCATGGTTATAAACTTATACGAAAGATTTTCTCTCCTTTATTCAAAGACAAATTTTAAGACAGGCTATTTCCCTTATATTCCTCCATAAATGGAGCTGTTGTAGGTTTATTTCTAATTTATCCTTGTGCTGGAAGTAGATTTTTAGTATCCCAACTTAGAGATATGCTACCTACAAGATATTCCACCCCTGAAAGGCCTTGGAAGATATCCTCAAGGATAGTAGGCTTTGGGCTCCGCTTCACTCTCTTGGATCCTAGTTTCATTTAATCTTTGATTTGTATTTTCCTTTTTGTTTCGAATGGTCATGGATAGATTAAAATTTTAAAAAATTATCTAACAATTTGTTTTTAACGAGAGTGTTATTCAGTTTGGGCCCCAAGGCCTCATAATTCCCCAAGAGCTACACAGCATTACCTTCAATGTTATTCTCTTTTTACTAGCATGTCACCTGCTAGAGATCGTGTGACTTCTACTACAGTTATTTCTTTAAGACTTTTAACTTTTTCTCTATACAACTCTATATCTATTGCTTGAAGAACTGGTTATTTTTCAGAGAGGTAAAATATATTATTCATAGGATAAAGCAAGAGTTGATAACAATAATTACTATATAGTTCATTAAATTATCATTTATTAAAATAACTGGTAACAATAAATTGTTAAATACTGATTTAAGCAAGATTATTTATTTTAGTCATAACTCTTCTGCCTTCAGAAACTCTTACTTACTTTGGAAGGAGAACCATCAGTAATTTTCACCAACTGCCAAAGAATCGAGTAATGGGAACACTGCAGTGCCTGTACGACTATCTGTATCAAATAAAAAAATTCAAACAAATGAGACATAATTTATGTTTGCATAGTATTAAGAGAACAATGTTTATCATAGTTTTTTCTTATAATATGGTTTCAAGTCCAAATTTTTGTAGAATAAGAATGTGTAAAGTAATACTTGGTTTAAAAAAAGATAAACCAACCTATCAGTCTAGAGAATCTTAATTCTAATGTATATTGATAAATATGGACCCAAATAACACTGTGCTTTAAATCTCTGCATAAAAATGTTAAAATATTTTGCTTATATTTTTAAAGGGAAATTAAAACCACATTGAGATATCACCTTACACCAATTAGAATGGCCGAAATTAACAAGACAGGAACCAACATGTGCTGGAGGGGATGTGGAGAAAGGGGAACCCTCTTCCACTGTTGGTGGGAATGCAGGTTGGTGCAACCTCTTTGGAGAGGTTTCCTCAAGAAATTAAGAATAGAACTTCCCTATGACCCTGCAATTGCACTTCTGGGTATCTACCCCAAAGATACAGATGTAGTGAAAAGAAGGGCCATCTGTACCCCAATGTTTATAGCAGCAATGGTCATGGTCGCCAAACTGTGGAATGAACCAAGATGCCCTTCAATGGACGACTGGATAAGGAAGATGTGGTCCATATACATTATGGAGTATTATGCCTCCATCAGAAAGGATGAATACCCAACTTTTGTAGCAACATGGACGGGACTGGAAGAGATTATGCTGAGTGAAATAAGTCAAGCAGAGAGAGTCAATTATCATATGGTTTCACTTATTTGTGGAGCATAACAAATAGCATGGAGGACATGGGGAGTTAGAGAGGAGAAGGGAGTTGAGGGAAATTGGAAGGGGAGGTGAATCATGAGAGACTATGGACTCTGAAAAACAATCTGAGGGGTTTGAAGTGGCGGGGGAGTGGGAGGTTGGGGTACCGGGTGGCGGGTATTATACAGGGCATGGATTGCATGGAGCACTGGGTGTGGTGAAAAAATAATGAATACTGTTATGCAGAAAATAAATAAATTTAATTTAAAAAAAATAAAGGGAGATTGAAGAAATCATTTTTATCCAGATTTTATAATTAAATGATTATTATTTTAAAGCATTTTTACTATGAATGGAACATTTATACAGAAATGTGCATAAGACATTTGATAAATTAATATAAAGAAAAATACCTTTGTAACCACCACATCCAAATCAAGAAAGAGAACATTGCTAGCACTTCTACCAATAAAGTGTCTTTTTTTCCCTTTAATGGTAACAGTAATTTTAACTTATCAGTCAGTCACTATATTTTAACTACCTAAGTATACATTTCTAAATACTGAATTTATTACACCTGGTTGCGAACATTACATAAATGGATCATGCAATATGAATTACTTTGAATATGACTTCTTTAAACATTTATAGTTAAGATTTATATATACTATGGCATGTAGCTGTAGTTCATTATTTTTCAGTCTTGAACTATATTTAGAATATCCTCTTTATTCATTCTGTTGTTGATTAGCTTTTATAATGTTTCTGGTTTTAGGCTGTTATGAAAAATGCTGCCACAAACTTTCTTATATATGTCTCCTGGTGTCCATGCATGCATTTGTCTAGCTCAGAGGTTCTTGAAGTTTTGTTTTCAGGACCTCTCTCTTAAAAATTACTAAAAAATTACTCTCAAAAAACCCAAATTGTTTATTTAACAGATTTATATTAGAAATTAAAATAAATATTTCAACTATGTATTAATTCATTTAAAAATTAAAATAATTGTATAATAAAGAATTTATATTTTTGAAAAAGAACTAAATCTTCTCAAATGGAAAACATTTAATGGGAAGAATGATAGTTTTACATGTTTATAAATCTCTTTACTGTCTGACTTAATAAAAAACAGGTTTCAAATGTGCCTCTGCATTTTATTAAAATATGCTGTTTTGATTGAAGTATATGAAGAAATCCAGTGTCACTGATTAGCTGGAAAAGGAAGGTATATTTTAAGTCTTTGCAGGTAAATGTGGATATTCTTTAACACTACACCAATAATACAATGTACATTTGTGAGAGAATGAGAATGAAAAAAGCAAGTAACATCTTCCTCTTCTTATGAAAATAGTCTGACTTTATAGATGTGCCCTGGAAAACACCAGGGCTCTCCAAACTATACTCTGAGGGTCACTGCTCTAGGAACAGAATTGCTGGATTACACAGTACGTATATGTTTAACTTTATGGATTTATTTACTTATTTATTTATTAAAGATTTTACTTATTCACCTGAGAGACAAGAGACAGAAAGAGAGAGAGAAAGCACGAGCAGGGGGAAGAGGGAGAGGAAGAAGCAAACTGCCTGATGAGGCAGGAGCGTAATGTGGTGCTCAAGCCCAGGATCCAGACATCATGACTTAAGCCGAAAGCAGATTATTAACCATCTGAGCCACTCAGGCATCCCCAAGAGCACTATTTTAATGTAGTATTAACTTACATTAACTTATATTTCTCTCTTACTAATGGAGACGGGCAGGTTTTCATTTTTTATTGGCACTAAATTCTTGTTTTGTGAAAATTTGTCCCTATTTTTCAGAGACAAATAAAATAACAGAGTTCAGGAAAATAAAATTGATTAAGAATCATAACTACAGGAGGATTTCATTTTGGATAAGGCCTTTACTACATTTTTGTTTCAATACATGTCTTTATTGTAATAAAGCATATCTAACAATATATTCCATTATTATCTTCCCCCTCGATAAAAAACTCTAAGAATAAATATACACAGACAATAAATCAAAAGAGAAATCAGTAAATAGAATACTGAAGGAAGTAGTTAGAATTTTAGCTGATTTTACCTCAAAAATTTTAGGTTTCACATCACATAAGCAAATATATCTCCAATGCCCCTATTCCGCACTAAAAATAAATCATCAGAATTAGAAGAATGAGTAGTGCTACTTTTGATGCAACACCAGTGAGATGATGTCAGGGTTTTATCAAACATAATAGTAGTTAAATGACTGACTCAAGTCAGAATGCCAGAAAGAAGACTACAGAAACACTGTCAAGTTATAAACTTTAATGCTAAAGAAATCACCTTACTATACTTAAAAGACACTCAGTATAGTACATGTACTAGTCATGAGACAAATTTTGATAACCTCTAACTTAGAATATAAGGTACACATTGATAAGCTGGTATTTGTGGAAGGAAAAGAGAATATGAAAAAAAATTCTCTTTAGTTTGAAACAACCTGAAATTACTAAAAAAGTAATATACAAATTAACATTATCAATGAGAAATTAAGATATAGAAAAAAGTGATGTTGAAGAATTGCTTAATTTTAGTTACCATTTCTCCTAATCATCACAAATTTAATTTCCTTTCCTTATACATTTTTACTGACCTATATACTAGGGAATTATTCAAACTGTTCCAAAGTTTTGCAGAAGTTTGTAGAGGTGGTTATGTGGGAGAGAGACACTTGATCACTCCAATATATATTTCAAACACAGTATCCCCATTTTAATGTTTCATATACTAGTGTTCATCATGCATTTACTTTAAGGGATCCACTGCATTATTTTAAAATAAAAAGCTCACTTTTCATTGACTAGGAAGCATTTTGCCTTCTTTCAGGTATAATTATATAACAATATAGCTGATCACATTTCAAAAGAAAATTTAGAACCCTTCCTTCTTCTAGGCTTTACACATCAGTCATACTGATATTTTATCCCCCATACTAAGCAATGGTATTCCAACTAGTCCAGCAATTTCATCTTTCTGTAGTATAGGCAGTTAAAACAAGGACAAACTAACTGAAAAAGCCAAAAGAGAACTGTTTTAACCAATGAGGACCACAGTCCTTCTGCCTTTCCTTGATTAATACCCTGACCCTAGAGAGGATCTTTGAATAATTACAGCAAGTACTGGGCTGATGACAAAGAATTTCTTCCAACCCTACCCCTCTGTCCTCCTGTTTCCCTTAGCTAACACTGTTCCTGGGAGGACACGGTAATGTGTACTGAACATTTCCAAGCAAAAGTAGTTAAGAAGCAGGAGTGCCTTTTCCATTTTCTATTCTCCTACCTGCCTGCAGGATATCAATAACCCAGGAGATCTTGGGTCCTTAAATAAGTCGGTGGTGCAGTGATATCCCACTTCCCTTAACTGCACTTTATAGGCATGGACATGAGAAATAAATTTCTATTGTGTTAAGTCACTGAAATATTGAGATTAATCTCTTATAGCAGTTAGCATTACCTTAATCAATATAAAAATGCTTAGTCCTTTCTCCTAATAATTACTTTTACCTATTTAAAAGAAACAGAGCTCTTTATCTTGGATTGATAGATCAGGCTAAAGATATCACACACCTTGAAGATGAACTGTAGTATTACATGTGAGGTGAACGTGATAACCACTACACTACAAAAACAGGACTGCAGTATTATATGTAAATAAAGTCCAAAGGGCACTGGGGGCAGTATGTGCTATGGTGAGTGCTGTGCAAGACTGATGATTCACAGACCTGTACCCCTGAAACAAACAACACATTATATGTTAATTAAAAAAAAAAGTCCAAAGGATAAGCTCCTAGGATGTTTACGTTTAGAAAAACTGAATTTTCATGGAAAATAGGACTACAGAATAAGGAAAAATGATTATGCATATGTAATATATATGTATAGATACACATCTACATATATAGGATATGTTTAAAATACCGAGAATCTACATAATAGCTGTGGGATAAATTGGGGCTCTTTCACTTTTCTGTTTGCAAGAGACTTTAAAGAAATGGAGGATCAAATCTTTTAGTGAATAAGTACAAGACAAAAGAATGAACTAAACTTGTCTGTTTCTCATATCCAATACTGGTCTATCATATATAGAATAGGTTAATATGAGTGACAATTAATATACCCTTTAAAAAAAAGCCTTTAGATGTAAATTCATAATCAGCAAGGCTTACCAAAAAGAATGTAAGGCTGACAAATAAGCAAAAGAAAAGATGGTCAATATCATTAGCATTAAGGAAACGTACATTAAAAGTGCAATGAGATACAACTGCATACATACTAAGTTGGCTAAAGTAAAAACTACTAACAACATCAAGTGTTGATGAGGATGTGGAACTGGGAGGAATGCAGAATGATAGACACTCTGAACAGTGGTTTGGCAATTTCTAATAAAGTTAAATACACACTTATACCCCAATACCTTTGACTGTCCTCCTGAGCATTTACTTCAGAAAAATGAATACTTATTTTCAAACATATGTTCATAGAGCCTCAGTTGTGAGAGCCAAAAGATGGAAACAACCCAAAGGCCTGTCAATAAACAAACTGGTATATTCACACAACAGAGGAGAACTGACCCAACTATTAATTAAAAAATGCACCAACTATTGATTCAAACAACTTGGATTAATTTCAAAGGCATTAGTCAGTGAAGACATTATGCTTACCCAAAGACTTAATGCCCTAAAGGTTTACATACTTTATGATTCCATTTATTTGGAAATCTCAAAAAGACAAAACAATGGTGATGGAAAACAGAGTGGTGGTTTCCAGGAGATGTAGGTGGGGCAAATATCTACTATAAAGGGACAACATGAAGAAAAAAGGGACAATATGAAGAAAAAGGTTTTCATTTTTTATAGGGAATATTTTAAAGAGGGATGAGGAAAGGGGAAAAGGGGATATTTTAAACAGGAATGATGAAAACTGTTCTGTATCTTGATAGTGGTGGTTATTACATAAATCTAGACATACGTTAAAATTCATAATTTTACATAAAAGGAAAGTAAGTAGAGTTTACAGTTAATATTTTTCTTTTTTTCTTTTCAAATGCTAAGAAAAGTACAAACATTAAGGCAAATCATAGTGATAAAGAAGTAACAATTATTTAATAAAGAAGAAATATTCCTAAATTCTACATGTGCTTTGGTAATGAAGGGTAATCCAATGTGTTGTATTGCCAATGGGCATACTATACTATAAATTTTTAAAAAAATCATTAGAAGGGTAAAAAACAGAGGAAAAAATTGAAGTAGTTTAAAGTTCTATAACTCAAAAAATCAGACTTCACAAGGAATGGACTACACAGTAAGCTAATACACATTAATCCTCAACAGTTTTGGACCCTGGAATTTTGCTGTTAGGCTTTCTCATATATTCCAAGCAGTATTTAAAACAAGGAAGAGTGTAAAGAAAAATGTGTTGCATCACCATGAAGTCCAGTGTGAAATATTATAGGCTTTTTTAGTGATATCTCTGTATATAGTGGAAAGCACACTGGAACAGGTGTTCACATCATACCACCTTAGGCCTACCCTTAAACAGTTCATATGCACTAGCCTTTTCTCTCCAAACAGTGTAGGCTGTAACATCAAAAAAGATCTTGCCACTTTCCATCTCAATGATCTGCTTAAAAGACTAAATGAACAATTTCTGCTTATGACCTTGAAATGCTACCGTAATACAGGCAAACAGCTGTCTAAGCAACACATACAGCATCACAACCATTCAGAAATCATTAAGAAGCCATAACATAATTCTTAGTGGAGATAGAATAACATCCTTATGAAAAGGTGAAAGCAGGGAACATCCGTAATTCCATAAGAACAGTCACTTAAAGACATATTCAAAGTGAAATGAATGGTTTATGCAAACAGATTCCAAACATTTAAATATAATAAATATGACAATTAAAATACAAGAAGAAAAAAGTGAATACTTAGATGACTCAAATATGTGGGGAAAGGCCTTCCAAGTAAGACAACAAAGAGAGAAAACAACAGAGAACAACTAATAATTGTGATTATATATAAAGAACATTTATAATCCAGGCATCAAGATACCTAAAATTAAAAAGATTCCCACTGATAAATTATTGCAACAAACGAAATAATGCTAAGAATATTAATATGGAAAAAGCTTATACATTAAAATGAACTAGAGATCTGCTGTACAACAGTGTGTAATAGCTAACAATATGGTATTGTATGCTTAAAAATTTGTTAAGAGAGTAGATCTCATGTGTTTACTACAATATGTGTTTACTACAACAAAAAATATAACACAACAAAAAGATGGGGAAAGATAAAGAAAGGTAATTTTACAGAGGTATATAAGCAATAATCAGAAATATAACTGTATGAGAATTTATTTATTTAAATGTTTTATTTATTTGCCAGACAGAGATCACAAGAAGGCAGAAAGGAAAGCAGAGAGAGAGAAGCAGGCTCCCTGCTGAGCAGAGAGCCCGATATGGGGCTCGATCCCAGGACCCTGGGATCATAACCCGAGCTGAAGGCAGAGGCTTAACCCACTGAGCCACCCAGGCACCCATGTACAAGAATTTAAAACAGTAATCTGAAAAAGTAACAGTTACCAAATGTTCACTATATGAACTCAATTTTTCAAATAGATGTTTACTTAGTATCCAAGTCTTCTGCTAAAATAAGAGCTTAAAACAAATATACTTCCTGGATCTCAGAGAACAATCTAGTGGGAACATAAATACCAACTGTAACAATTTAGTTATTAGTGTGACTAAGAATACACACACAGGAGCAGATGCTGAGGGACAAGAAGAAGGACTCTGTCTTAGCGAGGAAGAGTGATAATGGCTAGAAATACTTTATAGAGAAGCAAAAATGTAGACTAAATATTTAAAGAAATATTTAAAATTTAATGTGGCAACAAAGGGCAAGTGTAGGTTGAAGGAATAGAAATTTCAAAAAAAACTTCACCAACAAACTCAAAACGCTGGGACAGTATAAGTATAAGCATACTCTGAAGCTAGATCAGCAGAAACCAAATCACAGAGGGCCTTATAAGAGGGTGACTATATATCCTGCTTTATGCCAATGTCTTGAAATAATTAAGAGTAGCATCCCCCTCCTTCCACTTTCAGAAGAACACTTGTTTGGACAGTTAACAAGGACACCTCACTATGACAAAAAAATCTGGGTGTTATCCTAGAAATACTAGGTAATGCACAGAGAGTAACATGTTCCTATTTGAACAGAAAAGTAACACAATCAGGTGTTTCAAAAATATCCCATTCACAACAGCAAAGAGAAGTGCTTCTGTTAAGATTTTTTAAAGTAGTATTTGATGCTTCAAAACAGATGTATAAAGTGTAATAATAAGATTAACCTATTAAGAGACAACCAAATTTAAGAACTAGTATGATACCAATAACTTCATATCCACCTATGATCTGTTCCCCTATTCCTTAGGGCTGACAAACTTTTCTGCTAAATTTCATGTATATCATGTCCTGGCTCTTAAAAAAATAGTTTGGTTATATATACATATCATTGGACAAATACATAATCTTTCTAGTTTTTGAGCTTTTCAAGTATGGTGTTACACTGTATGTTGTCATTTGAGGAAGGATATACTTCACCATCGCCATGCCTCTGAAGGATCTATAAAGATTAAAAAACACAAAAACAAATTTTCATGCTCCACACCTGAAGATCTAGCCCCAAGAGAAACAATTCCACAGCCTTTTTAAACAACTGATGTTAACTTACATAATATTTACAACCATTCTATGTAATTTTGCTAGAGAGCTGAAAAATAAGAATAAAGACTGTATCAATCTATGGCTCCTAGTTCTGAAATCTACACCATGTGATAAACGTTTTCTTTTGTTCTTATGTTTTGGACTGGGGCTTTCTAAAACTCAAAATATATATGGTCAGGCTTTGAAATAGCCTTCATTAAGCATGAGAAATAATTATTCTTATTTTTGTCCTTTGCATTTGGATAAAACAAAGGTATAATTTATATACAAAGAAAAATCTACTACTATCAACATACAATTCTGCAATTCTGACATATGTATAGCAAGGTAACCATTAAACAATCAAGAAATAGAACAGCTCTACCAACCCTCAAATTCCCTCATGTCCTTCTGTACTAAGTCCCTTACCCCACTCTGGATTTTCTGACCCTATAGTTTTGCCTTTTCCAGAATGTATAATAAAATTGTACAGCATGTGGCTTTGTGTATCTGGTTTCTTTGACTCTATGTTACCACCTTCCATTTTATTGCTGAGAATTATTCTACTGTATGGATGATAATACAATTTGTTTTTATACCATTACCAGTTGAACGTTTTGAATTGTTTGCAGTTTTGGACAATTTTGAATACAGCTGCTATACACATTCTGGTATAGATTTTTTTTTTTAAGATTTTATTTATTTTAGAGAGACACAGAACACAAACACGGTGAAGGGCAGAGGAAGAGGTAGAAAGAGAATCTTACACAGGCTCCCTGCTAAGCACAGAGCTAAGTGCAGGGCTTGATCTCAAGACTGGGAGATCATGATCTGAGTTGAAATCAAGATTTGGAAGCTTAACCAACTGAGCTACCTAGGCGCCCCTCTAGAATAGGTTTTTATACTAACTGAAGTTTCCATTTCTCTTGGATAAACACTCAGGAAAAGAACTCTGGGTCAGAAAAGTGTCTATGTAACTTTAAAAGAAACCCTAACTGCTTTCTGAAATTAATGTATCATTTTGCATTTCCACCAGCAATGTATGAGTTCCACTGCTCTTGAAATGATTTGTAGTATTATCTCCCTGTGCTTTTTTTTTCATTGTGCTTTTAATGTGCATTTCTCGAATGACAATAATAAGCTGTTTTTCATGTGTTTGTCCTCTATCTTCTTCAGTGAAGTATTGGTTGCTTTTCTTACTACTGAATTTTGAAAGATCTGAATCTTTTGGAATACAAGTCTGTTATCAGATATGTGATTTATAATTATTTCCTAGTCTTATATGATTGTCCTTTTAGTCATGTTGGTATTATTTTTGAAAAGCAGAAGTGCTTAATTTTGCTGAGTGTGTAGTTTTGAAATTTTAAAATTATGGATCATGCTTCTGATGTATTTGAGAAATCTTTGACTAACTTAAAGGTCACAGAGATTTTAATTCCTGTGTTCCTTTTTAGATGTTTTATACTCACAGGTTTTGCACTTAGGTTTATAGTCTAAATGGCCTACTTTGAGTCAGTTTTGTATATGGTGTGAAGTGTGAAATGAGATTTTTTTTCATATATATATATATATATATATATTCAACTATTTTAGCACATTTATTAAATAGATTATCCTTTCCCCAAAGAACTGTCCTGGCACGTCTGTCAAAAATCAACTGACCAAATAAGTGCGAGTTTCTTTCTTTCTGGATCTCTATGCTGCTCCTTTGATCTATATGTTTATCCTTTCTTCAGTACCATACTATCAAGTTTACTGTATAGTCTTGAAATCACGTAGTGTAAATTCTAAGTTTGTTATTATTTTTCAAAATTCTTTGGTTATTTTATTTCTTTTGTCCTTTCATATAAAGTTTATGAATCATGCTGTCAATTTTTGCAAGAAATCCTGCAGAGATTTAAATGGATCTCTGTTCATCTAAGATCAGCTTAGGGGAAACTGACATCTTAACAATATTGAGTCTTCTAATTCATGAACATGATACATCCTCATTTATTAAGATCTTCAGTTTCTTTCATTAGTGCTTTGTAGTTTTCAGCATACAGATCTTGCACATATTCTTAGATTTATACCTAAGTATTAAATATTTTTTTGTGCTATTGTAAATGGCACATGCTCTTAAAATCTCAATTTCCAGTTACTAAGCAAGTGATTTTTAAATTTATTTATTTATTTATTTAAAAGATTTTATTTATTTATTTGACAGAGAAATCACAAGTAGTTGGAGAGGCAGGCAGAGAGAGAGAGAGAGAGAGAGGGAAGCAGGCTCCCTGCTGAGCAGAGAGCCCGATGCGGGAATCGATCCCAAGACCCTGAGATCATGACCTGAGCCGAAGGCAACGGCTTAACCCACTGAGCCACCCAGGCGCCCCTGATTTTTAAATTTAAAAAGCAAGAGATGTACATAGTAAAATATGCAGCAGTATAATGGTATTCTATTCAAATTAAGCTTCTTAACCACTACAGATCTTATTTTCCACTGAGAAAGTCATTGTTGAACAGTTTCCTCATGTATCATTCCAGAAATAATGTCAACTAATAAATGTCCACATATGGAGATTTTATCACCCCTTAAAATTTATATACCACTCTGCTCCTTGTTTTTTTCATTAAATTTCCTCTCACACAGAATATTTAACATCAGTAATATTAACCTTATTTTTAATTTTATAGTAACAAAGCAGTGCACAGGATCAAAACTATCCTACCAAAGCTAACTGGTCAATACCTAGATTTCTTTAAGTTTTAAGTTTTTATGAATAATGCTATGATGAACATCTTTGTACCTACATCCTTTTAGAAATGTCCAAGTATAATTCTGTAGTCTAAATTCCTAGATTATAAATGTCAGTTAAGGACAGGTCTACTTTTAATTTTGATAGACTGACAACCTTCTTAAGTGATTATACCAATTTATTCTTACAATGGTATCTGAAAGTATGTCAGTATTTAAAAACAAAAAACCAACAACTCTGTAAGGTTTTCAGATACATATATACAGCTGAAAATTACTGGAACAGAACCTAGAATAGAAAGAGGCTGAAACTGAGGTTACTAAGACAAAAGAGGTAACTACTAATGTGATTTACAAGAGAAAATATGAAGGTTAAACTAAGGAAATGACAGGGCTAAAAAGAATAGTGGCAAAAGAGACATTGAGGAGGTAGCATTTTTAAAAAACATAAAACAGGGGCGCCTGCGTGGCTCAGTGGGTTAAGCCGCTGCCTTCGGCTCAGGTCATGATCTCAGGGTCCTGAGATCGAGACCCGCATAAGGCTCTTTGCTCAGCAGGGAGCCTGCTTCCTCCTCTCTCTCTCTGCCTGCCTCTTTGCCTATTTGTGATCTCTCTCTGTCAAATAAATAAATAAAATCTTTAAAAATAAATAAATAAAAAACATAAAACAAATCGTGAGATTAAGGACTGCTTCTAATATACCCCTATGTCCTCAGGATCAGGCCCTCAAACACATTTTTGGTCAATAATGAATAGGTAGGTGGTAGTCTAGATTTGTGTATGAGTGGTGACAAAATTCTGATATGGCATGCCCAAGGAAGAGTCAGAAGTAGGTAACTGAAATATTTCTAAGTTTAGTCAAGGAAATACGTATATAGTCTTCTAAGGAAAGCATCAACATGCTTCCAAAGGTAAGTACGACTGCACTCTTTACACAAAAAGTCATAACCAATCCAAGAGCAATAATGCGACTGAAGTCAAACTCAACCCCTGTATTATGTTGTTTAAAGAAATGTGTTGATTTCTAGTTCATGATAGCAGATTAAGTACCACTATTTAATCTCTCCTTACAATTCTCACTGAAGAAATACAAAAGATGGTTAGAAAAAAAAAAAAGAGTTTGACATGGGGCAAACATCAGAAGGATGGGATATCATAGAGAGCAGTAGCAAATTAGTACAAAAAATGTGAAGACACTGAACAGAATTCAAAACTTTGGTTTGAGTGGGTATGTAATAACTATATGACATTAGGCAAGTTATTTACTATCCCTAAGTTTTAATTTCATCCTCAAAAAAAATGAATGAGGAGTCAAGATGGCGGAGAAGTAGCAAGCTGAGACTGCTTCAGCTAGCCGGAGATCAGCTAGATAGCTTATCTAAAGATTGCAAACACCTGAAAATCCATCGGCAGATCGAAGAGAAGAAGAACAGCAATTCTGGAAACAGAAAAACAACCACTTTCTGAAAGGTAGGACCGGCGGAGAAGTGAATCCAAAGCGACGGGAAGATAGACCCCGGGGGGAGGGGCCGGCTCCCGGCAAGCGGCGGAGCAACCGCGCACAAAATCAGGACTTTTAAAAGTCTGTTCCGCTGAGGGACATCGCTCCAGAGGCTAAACCGGGGCGAAGCCCACGCGGGGTCAGCGTGGCCTCAGGTCCCGCAGGGTCACAGAAGGATCGGGGGTGTCTGAGTGTCGCAGAGCTTGCGGGTATTGGAACGGGAAAGCCGGCTACAGAGACAGAGCCGACAGTAAGCTTGCAGCTCCGTGTTACCTTGAACCGGTCGCAGGCTCGGTGAGCTCGGAGCGCGGCCGGAGGTCAGGCAGACGGGAGTAACTGGGCGCTGTTCTCTGAGGGCGCACTGAGGAGTGGGGCCCTGGGCTCTCGGCTCCTCCGGGCCGGAGACCAGGAGGCCGCCATTTGTATTCCCGTCCTCTGGAACTCTACGGAAAGCGCTCAGGGAACAAAAGCTCCTGAAAGCAAACCCGAGCGGATTACTCACCCCGGCCCCGGGTAAGGGCGGTGTAATTCCGCCTGGGGCAAAGACACTTGAGAATCACTACAACAGGCCCCTCCCCCAGAAGATCAACAAGAAATCCAGCCGAGACCAAGTTCACCTACCAAGGAGTGCGGTTTCAATACCAAGGAGAGCAGCAGAATTCCAGAGGAGGAGAAAGCCAAGCACGGAACTCATGGCTTTTTTCCTGTGATTTTTTTTAGTCTTGCAGTTAATTTAATTTTTTCTTTTTCTTTTTTTTATTTTTCTCGCCCTCGGGTAAAATTTTTTTTTAACTGTTACCTTTTTCTTTTTTAACGATTTTTTACTAGTTTATCTAATATATATATATATTTTTTTTTACATTTTTCTTAGGTGTTTTCTTTCTTTAAAAATATTCTTTTCTTTTCTTTTTTTTTTTTTCTTTTTTCTTTCTTCCTTTTTGAACCTCTTTTTATCCCCTTTCTCCCCACTCACGATTTTGGATCTCTTCTAATTTGGTTAAAGCATATTTTCCTGGGGTTGTTGCCACCCTTTTAGTATTTTACTTGCCCCTTCATTTACTCTTATCTGGACAAAATGACAAGACGGAAAAATTCAACACAAAAAAAAGAACAAGAGGCAGTACCGAAGGCTAGGGACCTAATCAATACAGACATCGGTAATATGTCAGATCTAGAGTTCAGAATGACAATTCTCAAGGTTCTAGCCGGGCTCGAAAAAGGCATGGAAGATATGAGAGAAACCATCTCGAGAGATATAAAAGCCCTTTCTGGAGAAATAAAAGAACTAAAATCTAACCAAGGTGAAATCAAAAAAGCTATTAATGAGGTGCAATCAAAAATGGAGGCTCTAACTGCTAGGATAAATGAGGCAGAAGAAAGAATTAGTGATATAGAAGACCAAATGACAGAGAATAAAGAAGCTGAGCAAAAGAGGGACAAACAGCTACTGGACCACGAGGGGAGAATTCGAGAGATAAGTGACACCATAAGACGAAACAACATTAGAATAATTGGGATTCCAGAAGAAGAAGAAAGTGAGAGGGGAGCAGAAGGTATACTGGAGAGAATTATTGGGGAGAATTTCCCCAATATGGCAAAGGGAACGAGCATCAAAATTCAGGAGGTTCAGAGAATGCCCCTCAAAATCAATAAGAATAGGCCCACACCCCGTCACCTAATAGTAAAATTTACAAGTCTCAATGACAAAGAGAAAATCCTGAAAGCAGCCCGGGAAAAGAAGTCTGTAACATACAATGGTAAAAATATTAGATTGGCAGCTGACTTATCCACAGAGACCTGGCAGGCCAGAAAGAGCTGGCATGATATTTTCAGAGCACTAAACGAGAAAAACATGCAGCCAAGAATACTATATCCAGCTAGGCTATCATTGAAAATAGAAGGAGAGATTAAAAGCTTCCAGGACAAACAACAACTGAAAGAATTTGCAAATACCAAACCAGCTCTACAGGAAATATTGAAAGGGGTCCTCTAAGCAAAGAGAGAGCCTACAAGTGGTAGATCAGAAAGGAACAGAGACCTATACAGTAACAGTCACCTTACAGGCAATACAATGGCACTAAATTCATATCTCTCAATAGTTACCCTGAATGTGAATGGGCTAAATGCCCCTGTCAAAAGACACAGGGTATCAGAATGGATAAAAAAACAAAACCCATCTATATGTTGCCTCCAAGAAACACATTTTAAGCCCGAAGACACCTCCAGATTTAAAGTGAGGGGGTGGAAAAGAATTTACCATGCTAATGGACATCAGAAGAAAGCAGGAGTGGCAATCCTTATATCAGATCAATTAGATTTTAAGCCAAAGACTATAATAAGAGATGAGGAAGGACACTATATCATACTCAAAGGGTCTGTCCAACAAGAAGATTTAACAATTTTAAATATCTATGCCCCCAATGTGGGAGCAGCCAACTATATAAACCAATTAATAACAAAATCAAAGAAACACATCAACAATAATACAATAATAGTAGGGGACTTTAACACTCCCCTCACTGAAATGGACGGGTCATCCAAGCAAAAGATCAGCAAGGAAATAAAGGCCTTAAATGACACACTGGACCAGATGGACATCACAGATATATTCAGAATATTTCATCCCAAAGCAACAGAATACACATTCTTCTCTAGTGCACATGGAACATTCTCCAGAATAGATCACATCCTCGGTCCTAAATCAGGACTCAACCGGTATCAAAAGATTGGGATCATTCCCTGCATATTTTCAGACCACAATGCTCTAAAGCTAGAACTCAACCACAAAAGGAAGTTTGGAAAGAACCCAAATACATGGAGACTAAACAGTATCCTTCTAAAGAATGAATGGGTCAACCGGGAAATTAAAGAAGAATTGAAAAAAATCATGGAAACAAATGATAATGAAAATACAACGGTTCAAAATCTGTGGGACACAACAAAGGCAGTCCTGAGAGGAAAATATATAGCGGTACAAGCCTTTCTCAAGAAACAAGAAAGGTCTCAGGTACACAACCTAACCCTACACCTAAAGGAGCTGGAGAAAGAACAAGAAAGAAACCCTAAGCCCAGCAGGAGAAGAGAAATCATAAAGATCAGAGCAGAAATCAATGAAATAGAAACCAAAAAAACAATAGAACAAATCAACGAAACTAGGAGCTGGTTCTTTGAAAGAATTAATAAAATTGATAAACCCCTGGCCCGACTTATCAAAAAGAAAAGAGAAAGGACCCAAATAAATAAAATCATGAATGAAAGAGGAGAGATCACAACTAACACCAAAGAAATACAAACTATTATAAGAACATACTATGAGCAACTCTACGGCAATAAATTTGACAATCTGGAAGAAATGGATGCATTCCTAGAAACATATAAACTACCACAACTGAACCAGGAAGAAATAGAAAGCCTGAACAGACCCATAACCAGTAAGGAGATTGAAACAGTCATTAAAAATCTCCAAACAAACAAAAGCCCAGGGCCAGACGGCTTCCCGGGGGAATTCTACCAAACATTTAAAGAAGAACTAATTCCTATTCTCCTGAAACTGTTCCAAAAAATAGAAATGGAAGGAAAACTTCCAAACTCATTTTATGAGGCCAGCATCACCTTGATCCCAAAACCAGACAAGGATCCCACCAAAAAAGAGAGCTATAGACCGATATCCTTGATGAACACAGATGCGAAAATACTCAACAAAATACTAGCCAATAGGATTCAACAGTACATTAAAAAGATTATTCACCACGACCAAGTGGGATTTATTCCAGGGCTGCAAGGTTGGTTCAACATCCGCAAATCAGTCAATGTGATACAACACATCAATAAAAGAAAGAACAAGAACCATATGATACTCTCAATAGATGCTGAAAAAGCATTTGACAAAGTACAACATCCCTTCCTGATCAAAACTCTTCAAAGTGTAGGGATAGAGGGCACATACCTCAATATCATCAAAGCCATCTATGAAAAACCCACCGCAAATATCATTCTCAATGGAGAAAAACTGAAAGCTTTTCCGCTAAGGTCAGGAACACGGCAGGGATGTCCATTATCACCACTGCTATTCAACATCGTACTAGAGGTCCTAGCCTCAGCAATCAGACAACAAAAGGAAATTAAAGGCATCCAAATCGGCAAAGAAGAAGTCAAATTATCACTCTTCGCAGATGATATGATACTATATGTGGAAAACCCAAAAGACTCCACTCCAAAACTGCTAGAACTTATACAGGAATTCAGTAAAGTGTCAGGATATAAAATCAATGCACAGAAATCAGTTGCATTTCTCTACACCAACAGCAAGACAGAAGAAAGAGATATTAAGGAGTCAATCCCATTTACAATTGCATCCAAAACCATAAGATACCTAGGAATAAACCTAACCAAAGAGACACAGAATCTATACTCAGAAAACTATAAAGTACTCATGAAAGAAATTGAGGAAGACACAAAGAAATGGAAAAATGTTCCATGCTCCTGGATTGGAAGAATAAATATTGTGAAAATGTCTATGCTACCTAAAGCAATCTACACATTTAATGCAATTCCTATCAAAGTACCATCCATCTTTTTCAAAGAAATGGAACAAATAATGCTAAAATTTATATGGAACCAGAAAAGACCTCGACTAGCCAAAGGGATATTGAAAAAGAAAGCCAACGTTGGTGGCATCACAATTCCGGACTTCAAGCTCTATTACAAAGCTGTCATCATCAAGACAGCATGGTAAAAACAGACACATAGATCAATGGAACAGAATAGAGAGCCCAGAAATAGACCCTCAAATCTATGGTCAACTAATCTTCGACAAAGCAGGAAAGAATGTCCAATGGAAAAAAGACAGCCTTTTCAATAAATGGTGCTGGGAAAATTGGACAGCCACATGCAGAAAAATGAAATTGGACCATTTCCTTACACCACACACAAAAATAGACTCAAAATGGATGAAGGACCTCAATGTACGAAAGGAATCCATCAAAATCCTTGAGGAGAACACGGGCAGCAACCTCTTCGACCTCTGCCGCAGCAACATCTTCCTAGGAACAACGCAAAAGGCAAGGGAAGCAAGGGAAAAAATGAACTACTGGGATTTCATCAAGATCAAAAGCTTTTGCACAGCAAAGGAAACAGTTAACAAAATCAAAAGACAACTGACAGAATGGGAGAAGATATTTGCAAACGACATATCAGATAAAGGACTAGTGTCCAGAATCTATAAAGAACTTAGCAAACTCAACACCCAAAGAACAAATAATCCAATCAAGAAATGGGCAGAAGACATGAACAGACATTTCTGCAAAGAAGACATCCAGATGGCGAACAGACACATGAAAAGGTGCTCCATATCACTCGGCATCAGGGAAATACAAATCAAAACCACAATGAGATATCACCTCACACCAGTCAGAATGGCTAAAATCAACAAATCAGGAAATGACAGATGCTGGCGAGGATGCGGAGAAAGGGGAACCCTCCTCCACTGTTGGTGGGAATGCAAGCTGGTGCAGCCACTCTGGAAAACAGCATGGAGGTTCCTCAAAATGTTGAAAATAGAACTGCCCTATGACCCAGCAATTGCACTATTGGGTATTTACCCTAAAGATACAAATGTAGTGATCCAAAGGGGCACATGCACCCGAATGTTTATAGCAGCAATGTCCACAATAGCCAAACTATGGAAAGAACCTAGATGTCCATCAACAGATGAATGGATCAAGAAGATGTGGTATATATACACAATGGAATACTATGCAGCCATCAAAAGAAATGAAATCTTGCCATTTGCAACAACATGGATGGAACTAGAGCGTATCATGCTTAGCGAAATAAGTCAAGCAGAGAAAGACAACTATCATATGATCTCCCTGATATGAGGAAGTGGTGATACAACATGGAGGCTTAAGTGGGTAGAAGAAGAATAAATGAAACAAGATGGGATTGGGAGGGAGACAAACCATAAGTGACTCTTAATCTCACGAAACAAACTGAGGGTTGCCGGGGGGAGGGGGTTTGGGAGAAGGGAGTGGGATTATGGACATTGGGGAGGGTATGTGATTTGGTGAGTGCTGTGAAGTGTGTAAACCTGGTGATTCACAGACCTGTACCCCTGGGGATAAAAATATATGTTTATAAAAAAAAAATAAAAAAAAAAATGAATAATGACATATTTTATAGGGCTGTCCTAAAGCTTAAGCAAATAAATATAAAGACTTAAAGACTTAAAATATTACCTGGTACATAGTAAGTGCAAACCGAAGTTTTTTTTTATTACTGATACCTTGAGAGGCCCAAAGTTAGTGATAGATGATCACAATTCCCTCTTTATGGGTTTACTGACACTGTTTTGTTATAAAGTGAATATTCACCAAAACAATTTATAAATATTCTTCATTGACTTTCAATTTTTAGAATCAATTCACACAATCCTACTTTAATATATAACTTCCAGAAGTTTAATATTTATTATTCTTAGATGTTACCTAAGACAAGGTATAAAACTTCTAAATAAGAATACCAACAGGAAATAGGCACAAAATAAGGATAATTTAAATATTCATTGTCTTTATTTCACAGAAAATTGTATGAAGAAAAACTATAATACATTCTGAAATGTGGGTTGTTTACCAGCTAATAATTACTGTGTTATTGAATTGCAGTAACTTTTAATACTTATCGTAGGTTAAAATTTATTAGCATATGGGAGGCACAAACAGATGCCAGATGCTATAGTCTTTTTCCAGAACAAATGGAAATGCTCAAAAAATTATCAAAAAGTACACAGGAGGATGTTTTAAAGAATTTCCCTCTAGCTAATTCTGCAACAATCTGAGCACCAAAATAAATAACAAAAGGACTCAATTTTAACCAGCTGGACAGAGTAAGAATGAAGTAGCAATCCATGAGTCATTATGAATTTTTAAAAAAATGAATGAATGAATGGAGAGGGGCATTATAGCAGAGGGCCAACAAATAAATGACATAAATAAATGACAGTTAGAAAACCACCATTTACCATTTTGTGACCAGGACAGAAATAAATGACTTAGACAAGAATCATAAATAGATGCTAACATTATATCAAAGTTTGATTAAGAAAGAGGAATATTTACAGTCTTAAGGAATCTTTCCACACTAAAAATGAAAATGGAAACAAGAAAGGACAGACTTGGCAAGCTCCATCTTACTAAAGTGATCAAAGTTAATATCATCAAATAGTGATCAGACTGGTATCATGTGCCTCCTGATGTGATACACTGAAGACAAATATCAGTTATTGTAGCATTCCTACCAAGAATTCATTATATGGATGAATCTAAACATGTAGATTAGACAAAACTAAGTTGAGTACATTCTATAAAATAACTGGCCTGTACTCTTCAAAATGTCAACGTCATCAAAGAAAAGGATAAGAAAGCATTCTAGATCAAAAGAGACCAAAAAAAAAAAAAAAAAAAAGGACATAACTAAATACCTGGGCTGGGAAAAACCTGCTATAAAGAACATTATTGTTTTATATATGCATATTTGTATAAAAATAAAAACACATATATAGAGAAAAAGGATGCAAGTATGCAGCTATGGAAAATTACTGTGATAGTACATGAATCAGGTGAGGGGTAAGAGTTATTTTTTCTACTATTATTTTTCTGTAATTTGACTTTAAAAATTATAAAAAAAGGTAAATTCTTATAAACTTCAATCACATTCTAAAACTAAAGTGGTTAAAACAGTACTAACATGAGAAAATACAGATCAGCAGAAGAGGGAAGGAAAAAAAAGAAGTCAGTTAACTCTGAAGAGTAAGACAAAGAAAATTCTAGTTAAACAGTTACCATGGAAAACAAAGTTAAAAAGCCTACGGACAATAAAATTAGACATCTAGACAATAAATTTTAATGTAACTGCTCTAAAAGGCTATTTTCTTTGAATTTTAATTTAAAGTACAGAATGGCCATCCAAAAGAGTGAGCTTCCATAGTCTATGAAGAATTGGTCGAATCCTGTATACTTTTCGGATTTTTTTTTAAAAAGACTATATTTATTTATTTGACAGAAAGAGAGTGATCATAAGTAGGCAGAGAGGCAGACAGAGAGAGGGGGGGAAGCAGGCTCCCCACTGAGCAGTGAGCCTGATGTGGGGCTCGATCCCAGGACCCTGACATGACCTGAGCTGAAGGCAGAGGCTTAACCCGCTGAGCCACCCAAGTGCCCCTACTTTTAGAATTTTTAATACTGGGTATCTAAAGACATATTTCTAGGACCTGCTTAATGTGAAATAGTTTCTAGTTGCTAAAACAAACAAGAGTATAATCTAGTAGTGATGCACTAGAACTTTATACACATGATTTCAGTTTTAAGAATGTGTCCAGTGATACACATAGTAAGATATTCCATGATCATGGACTGTAAGACCAAACACCATTAAATGTCCATACTACCCAAAGAAAGCTACAGAATTATGCAATCCCTATCAAAACACCAAGAGCATTTTTCACAGAACTGGAACAATTCTAAAGTCTGTGTGAAACCACAAAAGACCTTGAAACCAAAGCAGTCTTGGGGGAAAAAAAACAAAAACAAAACAAAACAAAACAAAAACACCAAAACTGGAGGTAACCACAGTCTCAGATTTCAAGATACATTACAGTGCTATAGTAATTGAAACACTACGGTACTGGCACAAAAACAGATATATAGAATAGAACAGAAAGCCCGAAAACAAACCCAAAATTGGGTTTAATAACTTCAATAAAGAAGGCGAAAACCTGCAATGGGAAAAAGTTTCTTCAACTAATGGTGTTGGGAAAACTGGACAGCAAGGTGCAAAAGAATGAAACTGGACCACTTTCTTACACCACACACAATAATAAACTCAAATGGATTAAAGACCTAAATGTAAGACTGGAAACCATAAAATTCCTAGAAAAGAGCACAGGCAATAATTTCTCTGACACCAGCCATAGCAACATTTTTCTAGATAGGTCTCCTGAGGCAAGGGAAACAAAAGCAAAAATTGGGACTACATCAAAATAAAAAGCTTCTGCACAGTGAAGAAAATAATCAATAAAACTAAAGAGCAATCCACTGAATGGGAGAAGTAATTTGCAAATAACATATCTGATAAAGGGTTAGTAACCAAAATAATAATAAAGAACTGATAAACTGAACACCTAAAAAATAATACAATTAAAAACTGGGCAGAAGACAGGAATAGACATTTCTCCAGAGAAAACAGAGATGGTCAAGAGACACAAGAAAAGATGCTCATTATTACTATCATCAGGGAAATGCAAATCAACAGTACATTAAGATATCACCTCACACTTGTCAGATTAGCTAAATCCAAAAACACAAAACAAGCATTGGTATGATGTGGAGAAAAAGAACCCCTTGTGCACTGGTGGTGGGAATACAAAGCAGTGTAGACACTGTGGAAGACAGTATGGAGGTTCCACAAAAAACTAAAATGATCCAGTAGTTCTCCTACTGGGTATTTACCCAAAGAATACAAAAATAGTAACTCAAAAGGATATGTGCACCCCTATGTTTATTGCAGCATTATTTACTATAGCCAAATTATGGATGCAGCCTGTGTCCATTGGTAAGATGAATGGATAATGAAGAGGTGATATATATGTATGTTTGTGTCCACAATGTAATATTACTTAACCACAAAGAAGAATGAAATCTTGTTATTTGCAATAACATGGATGGAGATACAGAATAGAATTCTATGACAAATAAAACAGTCAGAAAAAGACAAATACCATATAATGTAGAATTTAAGGAACAAAACATATGAACAAAGAAAGAGACAAACCAAAAAACAGACTCTTTTTAACTACAGAGAACAAACTGATAATGAATGGGGAAATGAGTGAAATAGGTGAAGGTGATTAAGAGTATACTTAACATGATAAGCCCTAAGTAATGTATAGAATTGCTGAATCACTATACTGTAAACCTTAAACTAACAGTACATATTAACTATAGTAAAGTTAAAAAAAAAGTGCATGTCTAAAATTAACAAATTTTAAGCAAATGTCACATGTAACTGTTCTCGTACTCAAATAAACTAAAATAAAATGGGAGAAATAATACATATGCAGTGAAAATAAATAACAGAAAGCCAAGATAACCAAAGAGGACAACTATGTGAAGTTGTCACAAGTTCTATGACAATTGTGTAGTGAATTAAAAAAATTTTTTTGACATAGTTAGAATCTGCAGATGGAACACAGGTGTGCAATCTTCATTATTTTCTTGAGGAAACCAAAGCAAGGAATATCTTTATCATTCCCTTTCAAGTCTGAAGAACAGCTTGGGATTATTAGTGAATAGTATTTAGGCTACTGAAAAGTCTGAGATGAAGACAGGATGGAAGTTGAAGAGTCGGCAATAAATGAAGTAAAACAACAAAGTTAAATATTTAGCTTCTTTACACAAACTAGGATAAACACCTATAATCATAATCATAATCATAATCACAATCATAATCAAGGACACTTGTTATTAAGAGTGGCCTTGCATTAAAACAACTTTAAAGAATTAATCAGAGCAATGGTAAAGCACTTTTTCTGTGATTAACTTTCAATAGATCATATAATCATAGATCATGACTGTTATATCTGTTGAAATTCTTACTGCTTTAGTATAATAAAGTGTCATTTAGTATAATAAATGTATTATCAAATGGGAATAGATGAGACCACCTCTAAACACCTCCTATACCTAACTATGGGATGATTATCTTGGTTTAATGAATGAGTATATGCAGTATACAAAATAATTCTTACAAAAGATTATTATTGCTAAGTAACAATAATTATATGTGTCAACTGAAATTAACTATAATAAATGTACCCACTAATAACTGTAATAATTATAATTAAGTAACAATTAATTAACAACTCAATTCTTACGTAGAATTAAATCAACTATTTTCAATCTCTTCCAGACTATAGAGATTTGGCGAAATCTTGCTCTTTCCATTTCAACTTATATATGAATGCAAAAAGGTCTAAAATCCGCTAAAGATCTCAAGCTTATTTAATTATGGTTCTATTACAAAAAAAGTAAGCCATATTAAGCTTACTATTATCAATATCTAGAACAGTGCCTAGAATACAACCATAATTAGGAATTTTCATCAAAGTGAATTAATCAAGTTCTGAAATTGCTACTATAGTAATTATTTTTCCTAAAAGAGTAATAATATTTACTTTAGCATTAAATGTTTGAAATACATTATAGCAAATTTTCTCTTTTTTTCTTGCTCAAAACTGAAGTTATAATACATCTATTGGTAACATTCAATCACTAACATCTATTAATAATATTTAATCACTATGGCAATAATTCTCAAAGGAAGCAGCTGCATTTAAGAATTATCAGTCACTGTCTACATCAGGCTTTTGATAATCCTGTGTGATTTCAGAGAATCGTAGCTTTCTAAAATAACAAAGAAGGAATAGCAATAAACTCCCACCTGTTCTGGCATCGCTCCATGTTCAATTCCAGTCTTCAATAATCTGTAGCAATTACCAAATAGATCCCATTTTGTGAGATCATGAGCACTAAAATAAACAAAAATGCATTAACTTTATTCTAGAGTGGAAGAAAATTTAAATTTGAGCTCAGTTTCAGTGGGTTCAATTTCTTACAGAATTGAAAAAGACTGATAAATATTCAAGTATTCAAACTTAGAAAGAAATGAAGAAAGAAATAAGGAAAGACGATGGAAGGAAGGAAAGAAAAACGAAGAAAGAAAACAGGGAAAAGGGAAAGAGAGACAAGGAAACTGAGACAGGGAGTGGAGACAGATAATACATAAGCTGACACTAGGAATTAATTAAAAGGGAACACTGAAAAAATAAAATTAAAAAAAGAAAAGAAGTCGATTAACAATAAAAATTCATACCTTTAAATGAAGATTACTACTATACAGACAATCTAAGCCTGTATTCCATTTCATTCTTCTTAGCATATTTTAAAATACATTTTAACAAATCCATTTACAATTTCAGAATATAAATACATGCATATTTTTGAAAGAGAGATTTGTATTCACAAGAAGACAAAACCAGGGGAAAGAAAATATGTCAAAGCTCGAAAACTTCAGTGTAGCTTTAGGCTTCTTAATTGAAATAATGCATTTATTTTCTCACGAGTTCTGCTACTAAAATAGTAGATCAATACCTTTTAACTTTTATTTTGAAACATCAAAATATTTTTTAAATAAGGAGTTTTGACATTAGTTGTCAACTTTTATTTTCAAATGTCAAAATATTTTTTAAAACTAAGAGGTTATTTCTCCATAGAATTCCAAACAGTGTACTTGTGTATAAGGAAATGTCTTAGATATTAGACACAGTTTTTGAAATCTGAAGTATTCATTAATGTAAGGGATACATCTAAACATTCTTTTAACTAGAAAGATCTCTATTTTCCTTTCTTTGTGGAAAAGATAAGCATACCTCATTAAAAAGGGACATATAAATTACAATTTAAAAATAATACTTATTTCATTAATCAGAGTCTATTTTTCCTTATTCAGGTCCAGCTATTCTGTCTATACAGCAAGAGTACAATAATAAACAGACAAACAAGAACAATTCAGGAAAAAAAGCTCACAGAAGTAACTTTCATGGTCTCCCTCAAAATCTTTTTTCTTATTTAGTAAGATTTCTAAAAACCACCAAATGAAAACTATACCTCTAAACTCCAGCTTATAGAGTAAGCCCAGTAATGATACTGATTAACAATGTTGTACAGTGTACAGTAGTATATATTTGTTACACTAAATGATAAATTTTACTCAAGTAATCAAACGATAATAAAAAATATAATGTATCTGAAGAAAATTCTAATAATAAAGAAAAAATCACATCTCGATATTTGTCTAAAATTTTCCATTGTTATAAGGATGTTAAGTATTACAAAACAAGACTATTTTATGTTGACTAATAAGTTATTAAACAAATCTAAATAAAACGACATACTTATGAAAAGAGGTTAACCGCTTTAATGTGGAAAGAACATTGTAAATATCATCATCATCAGCTTCTTCTCCCTATAAATAAAAGACATTGTTTCATTACCATAACTTTACTTATCCTGCAATTCACATGAAGTATATTAATACTTACTGCCTAAAGGAATTCTTTTTTATTATATAAAGAGTACATATTCACTGTTGATAAATAAGAAAGTACAAATGAGCAAAGAAAAAAAAATAAAGAACACCCATAATTGTAACACTCAGAACCATTTTTGCATTTTAAACAATATTATAAACATTAACATTGTATGCTTTTCTGATTAATACTTTAGGATAAATTCACTGAAACTGAGTGAAAGTTATGTATTTTAAAGATTTTAATTGTTATTTCAGATTTTATTATCAGTTACTTTTGTCGTTCAAAATCACAATGAAAAGTAAAAAATGGCCGGAAAAAATTAATAAAAAATGGCTAGAAAAAATTAAGAGTTAAAAGTAGGAAAAAATTGGTTACATGGATTAAAAAGAAAATCCTATTAGCCTGACCATGAGAACATAGAAAACTGTGTGGGTTCCAAATTGATTATACTGGTTGGAAGGAGAAGGCAAGAGGCAGGATTCATAAAAATAATTACAAAATAACCAGTTGGAGAAGTTTGTTATCCTGGGCGTACCACTGGTAAGTGGTTGTCCCTTACAAGCACACTTAATTTTTTTTTTTTTTTTTTTAGATTCTATTTATTTATTTGACAGAGAAAGATCGCAAGTAGGCAGAGAGGCAGGCAAAGAGGGAGGAGGAAGCAGGCTCCCCGCTGAGCAGAGAGCCCGATGTGGGGCTCAATCCCAGGACACTGGGATCATGACCTGAGCCGAAGGCAGAGGCTTTAACCCACTGAGCCACCCAGGTGCCCCTAATTTTTATTTTCTATTCATTAGCACACTGTAATAGTTCAGTAATATTAAAATGTAAATTAGGCCCCAGGGAAAGTGAAAAATGAATTAAGAAACGCCAGACCTTAATTAGTTTCTCTTTAAAGAAAAAAATTAGGTTTTATGAAACAAGTATTTTTTGCATTTTTTTTTAAATGGGGGAATGGGGAAGAGTGAGAGAGAGAATCTTAAGCAGGCTCCATACCCAGTGTGGAGCCTGATGCGGGGCTTGATCTCACAATCCTGAGATCATGACCTCGGTTGAAATCAAGAGTCGGACACTTAACTGAACAACCCAGGCACACCAAAGTAGGTCTTTAAAATAAGGTATAACCAAGGTTAATGTTTACAGGATGAACAGTTGCAATAATGCTGCTGAGATTTGAAAAGGAGAATTCCACTAGATTTTATTTTAAAATGGAAATAATTTGCACATTCAACTTTGAATATTAGCCACAATTATCACATACATTGTTTACTTTAAAACAGACCTCTTGCAGGAGATCTTCCACAGAATGATTGAATCGATCTACAAATTCATCAATCAGCTGACTTCGAGCTATGTCAACTCTGTTTTGGATGGTATACTCTTCACTGCATAAGATGCTATAGGTTTTACTGCAGGCTTCTAGAACATCTGATTCTACATGTTTCTCCACAACAAACTTAATCTGTTTTAATAAAGCATCCAGATGCTGAGGAGGAAAAAAAGAAAAACTAATGATATTTGGATTAATAAAAATAAGCATCTGTCAAATAGTAAGGCTATAGATTACATGAGCATGAAATAACCCAGTTATTTAAACTAACAATATTGATTTCATAGTGTCTTACCTTTTCCATTCTACCTGTGCTATAAATTTCTAGATCAAAATACTGTGGGATTTGTAGCAAGTTTGCTACCTTCTCTGCATCTGCAGAATACTAGAAGGAGAAGCAAAGAAAAAAGAAGTAACTACTTTAATAGTTCAGTGTAATAAGCAAACTCAGTGGCATGTTATCACAAAAATGTAAATGAAATTATACCTTTGATAGCAACATAGGAAGTGTGATAATAAAATGCTCAGTCAATTTGTTTCTATCATCAATTTGAGTTTTTCTTTCTTTGGCAGTTAGCACCTAGAAATAAATTGAAATGGGCAAATAATATAATGTCACGTAATTATTTATAACTCTAGAAAGTTACATAGAATGATGAAGCACTGGCAGATAATGTACCCAAGAATTTTCTGAGGAGGTTAATAAACTAATTACTAAAACAAGTGTCTCCAGTTTTATGCTTATTTCTAGTTAATATGCAGTATTACTTTATTAAATAGCTACTTAAGAATCACTCAAGTTTAGATAAATTACTACTTGTTCAGATTAAATAAAAAAAATAAACATTTCTATAAACCAATTACAAATATAAAAATACTGTTACAGTGAAATAATTTTTCCAGTTTTAACCTCAGTATGTTAGTAACAGTAATCTCCCCTACATTAAACACACCTCTCTAAAAATACTTTAAAAAGTAATGTTTCTTTTACTAGTAGCAGCTCATAAATTTTCACATATTTTTTAAAGTATATACTAACAATGTTTCTGGACTCAGTTATATTTAGTTGTCCTTCTAAGTCCTAAGTCTGTTAGGCAATAATCAAGACATAGGGGTACAGCCTGTTATCACTGAACCAACTGAAGCTGTTAAAGCCCATCACCCTGTCCCATATTCAACTAGTTAAACCATAAGTGGTTCCAAAAATAAAATATTAAAATGCAAGTTCTGTTAAGATAATATCCTCAAGGTCTGACAGTCTCAGAGGTCACATTCTTAGTCTCATTTCTGTAAAAATAACCATTTTATCACTATTTCTATAAGTTCTAGATTGAGCATGGTTGGGTCCATTGCTAAGAATCATACATGGTCTGGTGTCTGTTAGCATCAGAGATACAATAAGAAGCCTACTAAGTGCCAGGCTAGGCCAGTGCCTTTTGTAGAACACGCACTTAATAAATGGTAACTGTTTATAAAGGAATTTACTCAACCAAGGTTGCTTATCTAAGAGGGAGTAAAATGTACTGTAATATTTCTCAAAATAAATGAAGTTAATGTTTTTTCATGCCTTAAAAAAAAAAGATAATTTCCCCTAGGTATTTTGTAATTATCTTGAAGGCACTTATTACCATAATGTTGAATGGCTGAATGTTTCCAATATAAACATTCTAATATAAAATACCACTTTATAAATATAACCCCCCCCTTTTTTTTACCATCAATACAGCTTTTATTGCATCTTTAAAATATCACAAATAACTCTGAAAAATCATCCAGCATCTTGCTGTTTCTGTAACTGGACAACTTAGATCTTATTCATCACCTGCTAAACTGTTTCTTTTTCACAAACATACCACCCAAAATTTTCTGATAGTCTTGTTTTTAACTGTCACAGTTTGCTGAACCAAAAAGTAGCTGAGTTCAGTCCAAGTTCATTGTCATTTCCTTCAAAAATCAGCTTATCTTTCTGGGTTTGAGATACTGAACAAGCAATACCTGGCTTCATCCGAACTCTGTGGTTGCATTCTTTTCACCCAAGAAATCTTGGATTTCAAAAGAGAACCACTGTCCTGAACAACAACACTGATGAGGAAGTGAGCATACAAAGACCTCATCTTGTAACAGAAGCCCAGTCTAATGCCCTTCATCATGTTTTATGTATGACTACAGAGTGCAAACAATATCCATTTCTTTTCTATTTCTCTCAAGTTGGCACCTCTTCTTTTTCTTTCTAAGGAAATGGAGTTCTCTTCCCAGGGTTCCTCTGGGCCCCTTCACAATAACAGTGCATCCCTTCAAACATTTCCTGGAATTGTCAATAGTCTGAGTACTGAGAGTGGTCTTCATTCTCACAGCAGATGTTTGATGATATGTGAAAGAAGTAATAAGGTCTCCTATCTGGTTCCTCTTCCAGAACTTTATTGCTTTTCAACATCTTAAAATAGAAAATAATCACTCTGGATTATTGTGGTTAGCTCTGCACAAAGGAATATAAGGGACTACATATTATGTGGAATATAAGTCTAGGAATGCATTCAGGATATTGAGAAGTCATGAAATTCATCTCACAACTTAAGAGAGGTCTAAAGATACTGATTTTGGAGAAATAGCAGTCTTTGACTAAGTGATCATTATGGTAGGTGGTCTATATGCATGAACTACTCAATCCTCAAAACCTCTGATGGGAATGGTAAAAATGGCATATTACCTATGAAGGAGAAATTTGCCAGTATCTAACAAAATTGTATACACATTATTCCTCTGACCTAATAATCCTACTTTTAAGCAATCTACCCCACCCACACACAAGGTACAAGTGTGAAATGCACAATATTATTCGGCTGCATAGTGAGTTATTTCTAACAGAACACTATTTCTAATAGTAAAAGACTGGTAACAACCCAAAAGACTCTCAATCGTGTATCCACATAATGGATACTATGCATTCATAAGAAAATGAAGAAATCTAAATAAAGGTACAGAGTGATATCTAGGATGCACTGTTAAATAAAAATGTAAGGTACAGAACACTGTACAAAATATGCTGTCTTTTGAAGGACAGGGAGGAGGATGGAGTGCATCCATTTATCTATACTTGAGGCACTAGAAGGATAGTCTGAAAACAAATAAAAATGGTTATTAGAAGGAATGGATGTGGGGCGCCTGGGTGGCTCAGTGGGTTAAGCCGCTGCCTTCGGCTCAGGTCATGATCTCAGGGTCCTGGGATTGAGTCCTGCATCGGGCTCTCTGCTCGGCAGGGAGCCTGCTTCCTCCTCTCTCTCTCTCTGCCTGCCTCTATGCCTACTTGTGATCTCTGTCAAATAAATAAAAATAAAATCTTTAAAAAAAAAAAAAACAAAGAAGGAATGGATGTAAAGGGAGATACAAATATATGAAAGACTTCTCTGAATGTATATTTTTACAAGGTTTTGACCTTTTAATGATGTACATATTTTACATATTTCCAAAAAATAAAAATGAGAAAAAAACATACAAAATCAAAGAGGTAAAAACCTTGTTATGCTAAATTTAAGCGATCAATATCAATATGACTATGTAATTTATATATGGATATATACAAATATATACATATATTTCTTAGCTCTGTGTACTCAAAGTGTCTATCAGAAATAATAATCAATTGACAATGAATACCCTTAGTGACAAGATTTTAACTTTAAATACTATTCTAGTAAAAGGCACCATGGCTTGTTGGAAATTCCTGTGGTAGAATAATTTTTTTTTTTTTTTTTTTTTTTTAAAGATTTTATTTATTTATTTGACAGAGAGAAACCACAAGTACACTGAGAGGCAGGCAGAGAGAGAGAGAGAGAGAGAGAGAGGAGGAAGCAGGCTCCCTGCTGAGCAGAGAGCCCGATGCGGGACTCGATCCCAGGACCCTGAGATCATGACCTGAGCCGAAGGCAGTGGCTTAACCCACTGAGCCACCCAGGCGCCCCCTGTGGTAGAATAATTTAAGAGTCAGCCTTCAAAGTGCCTTCCAGTAACCACTACCTCCTGGTATCATGGCATTGTCTCTTCCCACAATGACTAAGGTTGACATTTGTTAACCAATAGGAGACTGTGGAAATGTTATGTGACTTCTGAGAACTAGTTCATAAAAGACACAGAAGTCCCTTACTTTCCTTTGGATCATTCATTCTGCTTTATTCTTTCTTGGATAATTCACTCTAAGACGGGGGGGAAGGGGCAGCAACCATGTCATGAAAACACTCAAGCAGTCCTACTGAGTGGTTGGTAAGGTGAGGTGCTAAAGCTTCCCACTAACAATCAACACTAACCTGCCAGTCATGGAAGACATTATGGAAGTAGTAAATTAACAACCAAATCTTCAGAGTTAGCACTAAAGTTAGCATCTTGTTAACATCTTAAATGCAATCTATTGAGAACCTTTAGTCAAAATCAACCAGCTAAGACACTCCCAAGTTTCCGACCCACAGAAACTGAGATAATGAAGGCTTACTGTTTTAATCTTCTAAGTCTGTATTTATTTATTTATTTATTTATTTATTTATTTATTTATTTATTTATTTGACAGAGAGAGAGAGATCACAGGTAGGTAGAGAGGCTGGCAGAGAGAGAGAGAGAGAGAGGGAAGCAGGCTCCCCGCGGAGCAGAGAGCCTGATGTGGGACTCGATCCCAGGACTCTGAGATCACGACCCGAGCCGAAGGCAGCAGCTTAACCCACTGAGCCACCCAGGCGCCCCTTATCTTCTAAGTTTTAAAGTAATTTTTACATGGCAATAGTTAACTAATATAAACAGTAAGATAAAGAGCGAACTTTATGAGAAAGCAAGAAAGTACACAAAAAATGATTAAGATATGTCAAAAAGGTTAGAAAGGTTTAGCCAGAATAGGCTCTCATCTCAAAGTTGGGACAAAATATATTTTAAGACTTTTATTTTGGAAAATCTAAAAACCACTCATTTGTCATTATTGCCTCATTAATTCCCATGGGGTTTATTTTTCAGCAACATTTTTAAGGTGAATTCTTAGTATATCATTTCACTTCACCCATAAATATTTAAGTGTATGTTTTTAACAGTGAAGACTTAAGAAAAATACAACTTGCCATCTCCCAACAAAATGAAACAATAACTGCTTAGTATCTTTTCACACCCAGTCCACAGTTTTCTTAATTTCTATGCTTTGGATTTCTTCATATATATATAAACACAGACTAGACATATTTTTTAGAGAGAAACAGAGTGTGTGCAAGTGGGAGGAGGGGCAGAAAGCAAAGTGTAGAGAGAAGCAGATTCCCTGTTGAGCATGGAGCTTGAGTCCAGGACCCGGAGATCATGCCCTGAGCCCAAATCAAGAATTGGACGGTTAACGGACTGAGCCATCCAGGCACCCCTCTGTATATTCATATTAAATTAAGTTTTGATATTAAATTTATGCCCGCCATTCCACTATCTATACATATTATGTCTTTTTCTTTGTTTCTTCTTTGCCACCTTCTTTGAGGGTTCTAATAAACTCTTTCATTTATAATAATCAACTTCAGGCTTATATTTAATTATAGCAAAATAAAGCAATTTTGCTCCAAAAAAATTCCATTTCCTTTACCCTTCTTTGTTATTGCTGTCACGTACATCTATATATCTTATAATCTTAGTACTTTAGTGCTGTAATTACTGCTTTAAATAATCCCTTTAAAGTAAAAAAGAGAAAAAAAGGAAAAAAATATATAATATACACAGCCTTTTATATCCACCCACATATTTACCATTTTTGGTACTGTTCATTCCTTTCTACGGATTAGAATTCTACCATTTGATATTATTCTTTACAGCTTAAAGGACTTCTTTTAGTATTTCCTCTAAGGCAGGTCTTCAAGAAACATGTCTGTCAATCTTTGTTTATCTGAGAATGTTTTTAATTCACCTTCATATTTCAAAGATAGTTTTACCAGATTTAGAATTCTTGGTAGCCAATTTTTTTTTCTTTCAGTGTATATGTCATTCTGTCAGTCTTCTGGCCTCCACTGTCTCTGATAAAAAATTAATTGCTAATCTTATTACAATTGGTCTCTAAATGATGACTCCCGTTTTTCTCTTGTTGCTTTCAAGGTTTTTTGTTTTTGGCTTTTGATAGTGACTATCCTGTCTGGAAATGAATCTTTTGTGTTTATATTACTTGAGTTTTGTTAAGCTTCCTGTTCTTTGGATTAATATTTTTCATCACATTTGGCAAGTTTTTGGCGAATATTTCTTTGAATGTTTTTGTTTAAGATTTTATTTATTTATTTGACAGAGAGATCACAAGTAGGCAGAGAGGCAGGCAGAGAGAGAGGGAGGAACAGGCTCCCTCTCAAGCAGAGAGCCTGACGTGGGGCTTGATCCCAGGACCCTGAGACCATGACCTGAGCTGAAGGCAGAGGCTTAACCCTCTGAGCCACCGAGGGGCCCCTCTTTCAGTGTTTTTCTTTCCTGTCTCTTTCTCCTACTGCTTTCTTTCTGGAATTCTCATTATAAAAATTTGAGGCACCTAATGTTTCACACATTTCTTGGGCTCTGTTCATTTTTCTTCAATCTTCTCTGTTCTTCAGAATGAATGATTTTTATTAATTTACCTTCATGTTCAATGTTTCATTCTTGTCATCTCAAATTTCAACTCCAGAATTTCCATTAAGTTTTCCTTATTTCTGTTATCATATTGTCCTGTAATTCTTTGGACATATTTTCTCTTGATTCTCTCAACATATTTATAAAAAGGGCTCTGAAGTATTTGCAAAGTCCAACAATTAGGCCTACTGAGAAGCCATTTCTATTGTCTGCTTCACCACCCATTCTCCCCACCTCTGCCCAAGTATGGTCATGTTTTGTTTCTTTGCTTGGCTGTAATTTTTCTGGAAGAGTCAACATTTTAAGGTAATACACTGTAGTAACAATGGGTTTTTAACTTATTTTTCTAATTTTTATATTTAAAAAAATAATCTTCAACTTAAATTTCAAATCTATAAGGGTTCACCCCTCTGAGACCTGGGTTAGAAAGCATATTCAAAGTTCAGCCTGTTCTTCAAGAAACAAGAAGTGTTGGCAAGGATGTGAAGAAAAAGGAACCCTCATATGTTGCTGGTGGGAATACAAACTGGTGGAACCACTGTGGAAAGCAGTACAGTGTTTCCTCAAAAAGTTAAAAATAGAACTACACTGCAATCCAGTAATTACACTACTGGGTAAAATACAAAAAAAAAAAAAAAAACTCCCACAAAAGCACTAATTCAAATGGATACATGCACCTCTATGTTTATTGCAGCATTATTAGAATAGTCAAATTATGGACAGAGCGCAGTGCCCATCAATAGATGTGGGGAGTGTGTGTGTAACACACACAAACACAAGAGAATATTATTCAACCATAGAAAGGAATGAAATCTTGCCATTTGTAATTATGTAGATGGAGCTAAAGAGTATAACGCTAACTGAAATTAAATCAGAGAAAGACAAAATGCATAGGATCTTAATCACCTGTGGAATTTAAGAAACAGATGGGCAAAGGGAAAGAAAAAAGAGACATACACACATAAAAAAAGAAAGAAACAGACTCTTTACTATAGAGAACAAACTGATGGTCATCAGAGGGGAGGTGGGTATGGGATGGATAAAGTAGGTGAAGGGATTAAGAGTACACTTACTCATGATGAGTACTGAGTAATGTACAGAATTTTTTAATCATTATAGGATACATATAAAACTAATACAACAGCATGTGTTTACTAGAATTAAAATAAAAAATAAAAACATAACAAATATAAAGAAAAAAAACAAAGTCCAGCCAATTCTTAAGTCTGCTTTGACTTTTATTGTCCATTGGGTTATCTCAGGTTTCTCAGTCAGTCAGTAATATACGGAGAGCTTATCTAATCCTTTTCATGGCTTTCTCATTTCCAGGATTTTTTAGTTAGATTTTTGGTCAGTTAACTGTTCTTCCCATCTGGGACTACAACCTCTGAATATCACAGCTGTGGGTTTTTCTGTATTTGTTTCTACCATGTTTGCCATTTCTGGCTTAAAAAGCTCTGGACTTTTGCCATTTGTACTGTTAAGTCTGTCCCCTCTAAGAGCAAAGCTGCTGGTTTTTACCATGTACCACTCTGGTAAAACTGTATCAAGTTTATGGCTATGGGTGTGTGAATTATAATGCCAGGCAAAAATGCAGCAGACTCCTGTTGCTTTTACCTTAACCTTTGGCAGATTTTCAAAAATACATATCTCAATTTGTCTTCTATCTTTGGTGAATTCCCAGAACCCTTTGATAAGGTTTTTGGACAAATTCTGCAGTTTTATATTTTTTCCTTTCTGTTCCTCCCTTCCTTTTTTTCCCTCCCTCCCTCCCTTTCCTTTCTTGCTTTCTTTTTGGTGCAGATAAGAATTACCTACCTCTGCATACCAACAGAACTTGCCTTTCCATCAGTAATTATCTCAATACCACTAAAACCTATTAGCCTCATATAACAAATAAGGGAATTAACACACAAAGAAAATAATCAACTATCCAAAGATTAAACAATTGCTAAAGGGAGGAGTAAAAACAGGCATTTTCTTTCAAAGCCTTCTGCATTTTTAACAGATATGAATGTGAAAATTATTAAAGTACTAGAAGAGAAGCAGGTACAGGTGCTTTGGGAACATGAAAGAAAAGAATCTACTTCTGAAACCTAAGTGTAATTAGTAGATAGGATATAAAGACAAAGCACCACAGCATGTATCATTTATAAAAATACCATGTTTTTATGTTTAAATATACCACTAAGATTTTCAAATATTTAAGATAGTTAAACACATTAAAAGTCTTTCTGTAGATTTCTCACTAATGTAACTTACTCTCTTGCCAGTACCCCTTCCCACTGGAGGATGTGCCTCAGCAGCTTGACGAATTGTACAAACCATCAGCTCTATAAGAGCACTCTCTTGACGGTCAGACATTGCTAAAGTGAAACAAAATGCATTAGTGTGAGTAGATAGTTTTGCAATAACCATGTATTAAAGAGAAAACAATTATTAAAAACTGCAAACATATAAACTCTATTACTGGTTAAAGACTGAAATTAAGCTTTATATTCTCTCTCTCTTTTTTTATGAAGTAATACATGCTTACCATGAGTCAAACAAGAAAGAGATGTAGAAAGTAAAGAAAAACAGAATACACTTTGGTTTCTTCAACTACCTAGTCTCTTCTAGGATTGTATTTCTGAATAAGGCAATGCCAAAATTTTATTGTATTTCCTTGCAGATCATTTTAAAGCTTATAAAATAGGGTATCTTTTTTTTAAATAAAAAAAGTGCTACACATATTTTAAAAAGTAACAATAGATTTTTTATTATCTTTCAAGTCACTACATATATGTATGAATAATTTTCCTAAATAATTACAAGTTATTACATGAGTGTTCCACAATTTAATCACACCTCTACCATTTACTCAAATTGTTTCCAAGTTTTTATTACTATAAACAATACAGTAATAAATATCATTAACACACATATATTTATGTAACTGTAATTTCTGTAGAATAAATTCCCAAGAGGGTAATGGGTCAAAGGTTAAAATCTCGATACTGATAAATATAAGGTTATTTACTGCAATCCAAATCTCCAACTGCAATAATGATGTTTGGTTCCTCATATCCGTGGCTAGCACTAGATGGCATAAATCCTTTCAATATTTGCTAATTCAGTGACTGAAATAAGGCACTTCATTGTCATTTTGCTTCTTCCTTCCTACTAATTAGTGAAATATATTTTGTTTATTGGCTTAGAATTTTTTTCTGAGATTTGTCTGTTTATTCTTTGCCTATTTTTTCTACTGTTATTCACCTTTCTTGAATTCCTGTAAATAAGAAGTATTAACTTTGTCTTTTGAATGAGGCAGACATTTTCTCCCAGTTTGTCTTTTTGATGTCAGACTCTTCATGGTATCTTTTCTCAGACAGAAATTCTTTTTAATAGAAATTGTTAATTTTTATAAGTCATATTTGTACTGATCTGTTTTATGACTTGTGGTTTATTTTCTTTCCAGTATTAAGGAGATATATTTGACTTGGGATATGTATATATAGATAGATAGATAGTATAAATTTAAGTTGTACAGTATAATGATCTGACATATATATTGTAAAATGATTATCACAAAGTTAATTAATATCTGGGATGCGTGGGTGGCTCAGCTATTAAGTGTCTGCCTGTAGCTCAGGTCATGATCCCAGGGTCTTGGAATTGAGCACTGCACTGGGCTCCCTGCTCAGTGGGAAGCCTGCCTCTTCCTCTCACACTCCCCTTGCTTGTGTTCCCTCTCTTGCTGTGTCTCTCTGTGTCAAATAAATTAATAAAAGCTTAAAAAAAAAGTTAACTAATATCCATCATCTCATGTAGATATAAAAAGTCTTCTGGGTTTCTTGTATTGCTTTCAACAATCTCCTTATCCTAGAGATTAGAGAAATGTATTTCCTAGTTCATTTTCTTCTCTCTAGCTTTTACATCTTTAATCTGTCTGGAATTTATTTCTGCTAATAGCATGAAGTATGGGCCCATTTATTTCCACCAAATGAACAGCCAATTAGGCCTCCACCACTGCTAAGTAAACCAGCTTTCCCTGCTGAATTTAAATGTCACATTTAAACATTTAAAAAATGTTTTAGGCTCTCATATACAGGATTCTTTATTTAGTTTCACTAATCTATATATCTATTCCTATTATAATGCCATACTGTTTTGATGATAGCCGCTTTAAAATATACTATAATGTACTTTAATATGTAACTTAATTCAACTAATTTGAATGTTTAGTGAGACACATTTACCTAGTCCTTTTCCTAAATATTTTCTAATTTCTATAATACTAATACCATTTAAACATTTTTTATGTGTAAGGTAATATTCTAAGATATTTATATGTATTAACTTGCTTTATCCTCAAAACAATTCCAAGAGATAGGAGCTAATATCTTCACGCTTTACAGACAGGGAAAATGAGCCACAGAGCAGCTGAATAACTTCCAAAATACTCAGCTAGTGGTAAAGTCAAGAAATGAACCCAGGTGGTCTGATCCATAGTCTGTTCACTTAAGGACTATGCTATACAGCCTTTTAAACAGAGGAAAAGAATTCTCCCTAAACTTTGAAATCATTTTGCTTAGTTCTTCCTCTTATCTCACCTCCTGGAACTCTCTCAAACCCACTGGATTTGAACTGGTATTTTATTTATTTTTATTTTATTTTCCTTAATTCATTGATTTCTGAGAGAGAGACAGAGCAAGTGAGCACATAAGACAGGTGGGGAGAGGGAGAAGGAGACAGAGAATCTTAAGCAGCCTCCATACCCAGCATGGAGCCTGACATGGGGCTGATTTCACAACCCTGAAATCACGACCTGAGCTGAAATCAAGAGTCAGATGCTTAACCGACTGAGCCACCCAGACATCCCTCAAACTGGTATTTTTAAAAAGTTATTCATTACATGGGAAGAACATTTTAGTAACATCTTTCAGCCAGATACATAACATAGCCTTTTAATTTTGAGATCTTCTCCTATGTCATTTAAGAAAATGTTATGGTTTTCTTCACACTGTTTTGTACTTTCCTTGTTGAATTTACTCTTACATATTTTTAAGGACAGATTTCTAGTGCTAATTTGAATAGCTTAATTCTATCTCTGTCTCTACCCCTTTTCTCTATATATTTATTTATGTTAAAGGCCAACAGATTTGGGGATTATAGAGACAAAGTTTGATATAAATGAAAGAGATTAAGCTTCAGAAGTTTATATTATTTTAAAAAATTGGGCAACAGCAATGAAAAGACAAAGACATAATAAAATCTTGTCCTTTTTATTCTAAAATCATTCTGTATAAGAATATGTATGTTCATCTTAATTATCAGTTCTTTGGTTTAAACACTTTGATTATCTTAAGAAAAACACATGAATGTCAGCCTGTCTTAGGAAAGCCACATGAAAGTTTGTTTTTCCATTTATACTCCTTGATCCAGAGCCTAACAGGAAAAAGTGTCCCACTCAATAAAACCAAGTCTCTATTTTTATGATTCTAGAATTTCATAATTTTTCACATTTCACTGCAGATAAAGGAATGACAAGTTTGTCTATGAACTAAATACATTTCTTTTATTTATGAAGAAAATCTTGCTCTATGGAAAGTGAGGAGAGAGAACAACTTATCAAGTATGGAAGCTTTTCTCTGCTCTAAAACCCTTCTTAGTGTTGAAGAATAACTAAACCTCATATAGTATCCAACGCCATTAATTTTGTTATTTCATAATTGTGAAACATCTATTTAGAAATGGTAAGTACTGTCTACGGCCATACCACCCTAAACGCGCCCGATCTCGTCTGATCTCGGAAGCTAAGCAGGGTCGGGCCTGGTTAGTACTTGGATGGGAGAAATGGTAAGTACTAAATTTCAAAACAGTTTATTTAAAATTTAGTTGAAATCCCCTTTAAGATATGAGAGCAAAACCAAGTAATAAAATTGAAAGCAAAACAAGCTGTAAGCCACAGACAAGAGACGAATAGCCACAGCAACAAAGAAATGGGTAGCTGTCCACACTATGAATTATCAGGTAACTACACAACTTTCTAAACCTTCACAAGCCTCTTTGCACATCATCTCCATTTCCTCACTATTGATTCTATTCACATCACCTTGAACTGTGGCCTCTCTCTTTGCCTATCAATGAAAGAAATGAAAAGAAATGCTTAAAAGTCACCAACAATCTAAATCATCACTAAAGTTAATGATCTTTGCCATTCTTCTTCTCTGCAGTATATGATATTATTAGCCATAGATCTCTTGAACATCCTCTTTACTGAGCTTCTATAAAGTATAATTATTTCTTACCATCTTTTTTAAAAGATTTTTTTTTTTTAGATTTTATTTATTTGCCAGAGAGAGAGAGAGAGAGGGAGAGAGAGAGCGCGAGCAAGTGAGCACAGGCAAACATAGTGGCAGCAGAGGCAGAAGCAGGCTCCCTGTAGAGCAAGGAGCCCGATGTGGGACTCGATCCCAGGACACTGGGATCATGACCTGAGCCGAAGGCAGCTGCTTAACCAACTGAGCCACCCAGGCATCCATCTTACCATCTTTTTAATATAGTCTGCTAGAGGCTCTTACTCTCTTGTTCTTCCTGCTTTTGTCTCCTATTCATAATCTTAAAACATGACTATGGGCTCGCTCTTTATAATCCATCTTCCTCCTCCATATTTTTATTGTCATTTCCCATAGAGAGCATTGCCACAGTTATCTAACTGGTCTTCTGCCTATCCCAAGCCATGTTTACAATAGCACTTTTCTTAAAATATGAATTGGATCATATCACTCCCGTTTAAAATCCTTCCATGTTCCCCTACTACTCAGAATGAACTAAATAAATCTACTTACAAACTAAAACGTTCTACATTATCTGGCTTCTGCCTCTATCTCATCTTGTGCTACTATTTCACTGTACTCTAGCTACTGCAGCTCCTGGAACATAACAATATCATTCATGCTTCAGATCTTTGCAACTGCTATCTACTCTACCTAGATGGCTCTCTTTTGACACTTCCTTGGCTAGCTTCCTCATCTTTTAGATTCTTGGCTCATAGGTGGCCTCCTCAGAGAAATCTTCCTTTAAGGATTCAATCTGAAGATAGACCCCTCCTTATTATCATCCCTTGAAATTATCCTGTTTACTTGGTTTTGACCTGCCTTCCCCCACAAGAATGTAATCTTCATATGGGCAGTGAGCTCAACTTGTTTAGGACACTACACTAAGCGCTAAGTGTGAATACTTAGCTTATAAAAGGTGATCAATAAGTATCTTTAGATTATAAATACAGTAATGATTCCCTGCTTTGAAGAATTCCATTTATCCACATTTACCTTATTCAGTATCTGGATTATAGATTTCTACCAACAGAAATTGCCACAGAAGATTATCTACATTAAATTTGGGGGATTTTTCTTTTTTATATATGAAACAGAAGAGACCACATAAATTAGATGACTTACTTATGATCTTGTTACCTGGTTACCTATTACCAAGGCCCTCATATTATTCTAAAAATTTTTCTATATTACATACACACAATCAACACCACCATCACCACTGACAAAAAACCCTGTCCTTTAGAAACACTATGAGGCAGTCTTTGACTACTGTGATTTAAATTAATACTGATAAGTCTTTGACAATGTGTTTCCCCAAATTTTAGTCCTGTTTCCAACTGCTAACTAAACTTTCATCCACTGGAACATCTTTTATACTCCACCTACATAAAATATAACTTAATTATTAATCATTCTGAAAAATAATTAAGATATTGGTGGCATTTTGCTACCATAAAATACAGCAAAATAACAGCACAGAAAATTGCATTGGATGTCATTCCATGCCAGAGTTAACACTACACATATGAACAAATATGTGTAAAAAGTAGAGTCACGATACAACTACTGTTCTGTACTTGTTATTCATAATTTCCTCAGCCTTGCTTCCCAGATTCATTCATATCCTAAAACTGTGGTTCACTTAAGAACTTCTTCCCATTTTATAACTCACTTATCTAACTAAAATCAAAGCAACCAAACCAAAACAAACTAACTTAACTGAAGTTAAACCCCAATGTCAAATTTAAATCATATGAAATACCTAATAGTACACAGTTATTTCAATACAGTAAATTCATGCAAAATACACTGATAACTGACAGACTTAGTGATTACTATCTACTGACTGGCACATCTTATTTAAATGAGTAAAAAATTAACAATACCAAAGCACAGCACTTTGGCTCTTCTTCCCTTACTCTGCATCCCTCTCTTCTTGGGAGATTATTCTTGGAAATAACCTTACAGAGCATGGAATGACAAAAATAAAATGGCATAATAACATGACAATAAGCTCTAATAATGTGCTGATTCTACAGTGATGGTCAAGGGTTAAAAAAAAAAAAAAAGGAATGTACTCCTAAATACTATGCCAGACATTTTGCTCAAGTGTTCCCTGGGCTGTACTGATTGGAAGGGGAATTGATTTTATTGAAATTGAAAATACTGAGATTCAAACAGAAACAGAATGCATAAAGTCAGTGAACTTAGTTGTGAATGTATGTAAGTAAAATAAGGAGAAAATGAAGAATGTATGTTCTTCCTGTGATCACAAAAGGGAAAAAAGATTTGGAGTAAAGTTGAGAGTCTGACCTAGTGAGCAGAAGGCCCCATCAACTTAGTAACAGACCTGACTTCTTACCAAGGATATCCAGCGGAAAAAATACATGTAAAAAGAGAAAATGATAATGTGGGATTAAATATACTATAATCACAGCTACCTTAAGAGAAGGTCTGGGGAAGTTTGGGGAAGGATTTCTGTTACAGATTAAGAATGAGGTTATAAGGCAAATATTTTGAGTTTAAAACAGGCAATTTTGTCAAACTCTCACTCTTCACAAATGACATAATACTTGATGTGGAAGACCTCAAAGACTCCACCCCAAAATTGATAAAATTCTTACAGGAATTCAGTAAAGTGGCAGAATATAAACTCAATGCACAGAAATCAGTTGCATTTCTATATACCAACAATGAGACAGAAAAAAGAGAATTTAAGGAGTTGATTCCATTTACAACTGCACCCAAAACTGTAAGATACCTAGGAATAAATCTAACCAAAGAGGCAAAGGATCTATATACTCAGAAAATTACAAAATACTCATGAAAGAAATTGAGGAAGACACCAAAAAATGGAAAAACATTCCATGCTCATGGACTGGAAGAATAAATACTGTTAAAATGTTTATGCTATGTAGAGCAATCTACACATTCAATATAATCCCTATCAAAGTACCATCAACTTTTTTCATAGAACTGGAACAAATAACCCTAAAATTGGTATGGACCCAGAAAAGACCCTTAATAGCTGAAGAAATGTTGAAAAAGAAAACCAAAGCTGGTGGCATCACAATTCCAGACTTCAAGCTTGATTACAAAGCTGTCATCATCAAAACAGTATGGTACTGGCACAAAAACACACAGATCAATGAAACAGAACAGAACAGAACAGAAAACCCAGAAATGGACCCTCAACTTCTACGGTCAACTAATCTTCTACAAAGCTTTCCACAAAGGAAAGAATATACTACGCAAAAAAGACAGTCTCTTCAACAAACGGTGTTGGGAAAATTGGACAGCCACATGCAGAATGAATATGAACCATTTCCTTCTACCACACACAAATACAGACTCAAAATGAATGAAAGACCTAAATGTGGGCTAGGAATCCAACAACATCCTAGAGGAGAACACACAGGAAGCAACCTCAACCTTGGCTGCAGCAACTTCTTGCTAGACACATCTCCAAAGGTGACTGAAATAAAGGCAAAAATGAACTACTGGGACTTTATCAAGATCAAAAGCTTTTGCACAGCAAAGGAAACAGTCAGCAAAACCGAAAGACAACCGACAGAATGGAAGAAGATACTTACAAAGAAAGTATCCATAAAGGGCTAGTTATCCAAAATCTATAAGTTATCCAAAATCTATAAAGAACTTATAAAACTCAACACCCAGAGAAGAAATAATCCAATCAAGAAATGGGCAGAAGACATGAACAGGCATTTTTGCAAAGAAGACATCCAAATGACCAAAAGACATGAGAAAGTGCTCAACATCACTCAGCATTAGGGAAATACAAATCAAAACCACAAGGAGATACCACCTCACAACAGCCAGAATGGCTAAAATTAACAAGCGAGGAAACAACAGGTATTGGCAAGGAGGCAGAGAAAGGTGGGAATGCAGGCTGGTGCAGCCACTCTGGAAAACAGCATGGAGGTTTCTCAAAAAGTTGAAAATAGAACAACCCTATAAGCCAGCAATTGCACTATTGGGTATTTTCCCTAAAGATACAAATGTGATCCGAAGGGACACGTGCACCCCAATATTTATAGCAGCAATGTCCACAAGGGCCAAACTATGGAAAGAGCCTAGATGTCTATCAACAGATGAATGGATAAAGAAGATATGGTGTATATATACCATGGAATATTATGTAGCCATCAAAGCCCCCCAAATCTTGACATCTGCAGTGGCATGGATAGAACTAGGGGCTATTATGCTAAGCGACAAATCAGAAAAAGGCAGTTATCATAGGATTTCACTCATGTGGAATTTAAGAAACAGGATCATAGGGGAAGGGAGGGAAAAATGAAACAAGATGAAACCAGAGAGGGAGACAAACTGTAAGAGACTCTTACTATTAGGAAACAAGTTGAGGGTTGCTAGATGGGTGAAGGTGGGGGTATGGTGTGGCTAGGTGATGGACACTGGGAAGGGTATGCGTGTGGCGAGCAATGTGTATTGTTTAAGACTGATCAATCACAGACCTGTACCCCTGAAACAAATAATATATTATATGTTAATTTATAAAATAATTTTAAAAAATGAATTAATGAGTAAAAATATAAAATAAAATACGCAATTTGGGCCACTTTCCTGGGTATATTTGTGTATGATGCATACCTGTTGTTTCTCTCACTGAATTTGTCAGAGCCACAGTAGATAATACCAATTATCATCACTGCCTGGAAGGAACACAGGGGATGATCTCTCTCCTACAGTGACCTGTTTGGGAAGTCTACTGCAGGGGATGGCTCATCTGTTCTTATATCCCAGGGGGTTGAATCACAAAGTAAAGTAGAGGAAACAGAGGAGGGAATCAACAGTATAATATCTTATTTAATTTTCACAAAAACTATGTAAGCTATGTAACGAGAATAACCTTTATAGTATAAAGAAAAGGAAGCTAAGGATCGAAAAATGAGGATACTAGTTACAAAGGGTAGAGAGTTAAAAATCTGAATGTATTTCCTTCGATTCTGAAGTCCAGGTTTAGTTCACAATTGTCGCTTACATCAAAGTATCTATATTCCAAGTCTGTTGCATGGATTAAGTGAAATAGCATTTCTTTAAAGTACTACTAGGGTTAGTTTGAAAAACAAACCATTTAGGGAAAAGCATTTTTTGTTTTAAGGACTCATTTTCATATAAACTTTTAGAATTAGCATATAAGCATTTTGTTAAACATACATATCCATTTTGCTGCTCATGTTATTATGTAACATGTAGTAAGATACATACTCAGAAATCATCATATAACAATTAATTCTCTTTATTTTTTGAAGCTCAGTAAATGAATTTATTTTTTATTTCCTGGTTTTAATAATTAAGAAACATAACAAAAGGAGATGGTTATGGTCTAATTAAATCCTTGAGTGTCAAAGGCTTTTCCATACTCACACATAAATATAATAAAATTCTGGGTGCATATTATTTTTTACATTGAGTACATCAGTATTTTGTGTCTCAAATCAGCATAAAGAAAACTTTTTTTGAGTACTATACAATATGTATAAGTTTTAAAAACTTGTACAGCATGGTAGCCGTCTTAATCCAGAAAGATGTTTTAAACTATAGACACATCCTTACTTATTACAGGAAACAAACTGTTCTCTTTGCAGAAAGACACACAGCATGTTTACATATATTTATAAAGAGGTGACCTATACAGGGTGCTATGATTATTTATGGAAATCCAAAATAATATGAAATCATCTTGTCAAAATACTATACCTTCCTCTCCTTGAACAGGTTCTTCTAAAAGCAACTCTGTCATACATTCCCAGTCTTTTAACAGTTCTTGAGAGCTCTCCCACAAACTGTCCACCAAGTAGGCTGCATGTTCATGTAACTAAAAATAACAAATCAATTATGACTGAAGAATATTTAATGAAGAAACCAATACTATTTCAATTTAATAAGCCACTTTCTTTATAACTGAGATGGCCTGGTCACGACAATTCCAGGAGCCACTTCAAAAACAACAAATATATTTGTATGCCATTGTAAATAATGAGGATGCAATATGTAGACTTAATAAAAAATTTATTTTTTTGCAGTAGTAACGTTAAAGATCTCCCAGTCCAACCACATCATTTATAGATAAGGAAACAGAGTATAACTAGTTAATGGAATTTCTGAAATTACAAATAGGATCATGGTCCCTTTTCATTATTCTTGGTTTGTTTCTAAAAATAGCTTTTTTTTTTTTTTTAAAGGAATCACTTCCTTTCTCCCAGAATTCCTTTGAAAAATTGGTGCTAGTACTACTTAATTTATATGTCTGTCATCTTGGTCAAGGTCAAAATGTTAAGTTACTCTATTTCTTCTCTTCTGTATTTTCATTTCCATTTAATTCATTGCATTCCCTATTCCACCCCATCCCACCCCTCACCTTTTTGCTGCTCATTATTCTTGACCATTTTCTTTGGAATCCATGTTCCCACAGTAACAAACACTCTCATGTTCTTCATCAAACACTTCAGACCAAATATTCTACTACAAGTGGTAGTATGAAGAATATTATTCAAACAGCTCTTCAGAGAAGGTAAGTAGAGATGTTGGCATTGTTCTAGTTTCTGCTACTACAACTAACTTCTCCGCCCTTATCTAAAAGTTCTTCCTCCTTTGAGGCACATGACATCCAGATAAACCAGTTTCTAGATCAGAGTTTTTCAAACTGTACATTTCAACCCATTCATTAGTTGTTGAACTAATAATTTAATACATTGTGACACAAGTTAAAGAAACGAAACAAAACAAAACAGAAAAGCCTATATGGCACATAGAAAGTTAAGTACTACTTCATAGAACTCTTATTTGAGTTATATGTGCTTCTACTTGTGAGACAAAATACTTTTCACATCATGAATAGTGGCCCTCAAATGTATGCAAATCTCCTTTCTAGACCTACTGGTTGTTTACTGATATAACAGCATATTTGGTAAGTAAGTGAGTTTTCTTCCTCATTTTTAATTCTATCATTAACTCTTCTCTGTGCATTTTAATGACTGATTGAAAGCTCTGCTTCATTTGGACTTCTTAATTCTATACTTCATTTCCACTGCATTTCAAACCTTATATTCTAGCTCCTCAAGTGCCTCAGGAAAACCACACACATGTATATGCACACACAGAGAGTTTTCCAATGATTTTCTCCAGAGTAGATAATATAGATTGGCATCTCTACTTAGAAAGAACACAAGAAAAAGTTTATAGCAAGGTACATTCTAACTTTTCAAATTTACATATCCTAGGGAACTATTCCCAGGTCTTCACTAACATCATTCCAATGTTAGCTGTAAGTAGTGTACCACCTTGTTTCAAAAAAGGAAATTAGCAGCAGAAAACAGAAAAACAAACAGTTTCAAAGTTGGAGCTATTAAAACCCATGCTAGAATGAAATTATTATTTAAAGGGTATAGTGTTCAGTTTGGGAAGGTTTTTAAAAAGTTCTAGAGATGAACAGCATTGACTGTTGCACAGCCATGTGATTTAATTTAATGGAATGAATGATATACTTAAAAACAGTTAAAATAACAGATATTGTTATGTCTATTTCACCACAATTAAATAAACTCCTATGTTAAACATTAAACTTGCTTTTATGCCTGACTCTGTCGACATGTTAAGTATGTCCATAAAATAGGTATAAAAAGGTTCATAATTATATTTTAATATCCCTTCTCTGTTTCTCTTATGTTTTTGGTCCTCAATTCTGTCTTGTCTTATATGGTACTGTCTCAACTTCCTGTAAGCATTTGTTAATTATATCTAGCCTTTATCCAGGTTGTTTATTTTCTGTGTATAAACTTCCTGTGTTTTGATTGATTTATTTTATAAACATTTTTCATCTGCTTATTTTATCCTAAATGACAATCAACCTTTTATAAATTTGTGTAACTGATACTGGAAATATTTTTGTGTAACTGATATTGGAAATATTCCTGGATTCTGATTTTCTATGCTCTACTGGTATTTTCTTGTCTTACTTGTGGTTTCTTCAGATTATTTATTTATTTATTTATTTTTCTGACGTATTTTTCTATCACTAAGGTGCCTAACACATTTATTTACTTCATTTAATTTTACATTGCACTCCTATATTTTAAGAATAATTTTTAGGTATTTGCCTTAAGCTTCACAGCCATAGTATGCAGGCTTAGTTTTATGTTTTTTTCAGATTTGCTCACCAATATTTCTTATATTCCTTGTTTTCCTTTTACTGCATCCATTTTTTATTTTGCTAGAAAACATACTCAAATAATACTTTCTATATAGAATACATGGGTGGTAAATATTTTAACTGCATGTTCTTTGACTAGCTCTTCCTCTCTGTTCTCTGTTCTCTTTACAGAACTCCTACAGACAATAATGTGTACTTCCCGTCTTTTACTTTGTGATCATCATGTATGCCCCAAGATAGGAAGACTATATCATAAATATTACGTCATGCTAATTTCTAACCATGTTATAATGATTGCTGTTACTCATACTGGTGTATTTTCACCAGTATGTCTTCTCACATTACTTACATGTACTACCTTCTGGAAAAAAATCCCTTGGTTTAATCTACAGCCAATACTTGGTTATGTCCTTTCAGGCCATTTAACGATCCACTTCACTCTTAAATTTTGGAAATCATGTTTCTAATTTCTATGAACGCCCCTCCTCTTTCATAATAGCTTCTTCTTATATCCAGGGGAATTAACCAAATTTTTTCAACAATACTGGGTTTTGTGCTTCAAGTTTCAGTGATTCTTGGTTAGTAGTTCCTGTAATGTTAATATTCTGGACTCGAAAATATTTGTAGTAAGAATGCCTTTCTTAAGTCTGATTGCAACGTCCTGGGTTCCTACGTTGTGCATGAAGTGAAAAGACGGAAACTATAATCAGGCAGGCTTTTCCTCTAACATGTAGGTATGGAAGTTCTTTTGAATGCCAAAGTTCCCTGTCCCTCCTGATGGCCATAAATTATCTGGGGCACTCATCCACTCTTTTGTTTCTTAGACCAATGCGCACATCCCAAATATGTTTCTAAAGGGAAGAATAAGCTCAGCTAAGGCAGCCACTTAATTAGTACCTATAATATAATCCTTTCACCAGTCTGTGCTGCTCAAATCTTTGGTTTATTTCAGATTTCTACCAGAAATCTCAAAAATTTTCGTGCTCTTCGTTGCCTTGCATATGGCTATGGGTTATTGAACTCAAATAGAATTAATCATTAATTCTATAGCTTCCACAAATTCCTTACAGTTCTATTTCATCCTGACTTATTCAGCATGAGGTTTTCTTTCAGATGAGTAAAAAGAATTGTTGGCACAATTTAAAGATGACTTCTCTATGCCTTGAACTAAGGCATACTGAAATTCAGCTCAAGCATTTTGTCATTGTTCCAGAAATTTTTTTGTGTGATAGCCAGTATTCTCAATGCAGATGCTAACTTCTTTGACAATTTCCTCATCTTTTTAATTAGTTAAGGTGGTGCCTTAGTAGAATCCATTCTTTTAACACCAGTAACCAGTTTTTTCAAACTCAATGTGTATACCAGAAGGACATGTGAACGTGTTGGCCCATTTTCTGTTTCAAATTCACCAGTATAAGTAACAACAATCATTATAACATGGTTAGTTAGAAATTAGCTTGATGTAATGTTTATGATAGAGTCTTCCTGTCTTGGGGCATATGTGATGACCACATAACTTGCTAGTCTCAAATCTCTGTAATAATACCATGTAAATCCATGTTGGAGAAAAAAAAAAAAAAATTCAAATATGGCCAGTAAGAGTAAAAGGTTATAACTGTCTTTCAGACATTTTATAGCAATGACCTTCTATTGGTAGTGAAAGATAAAGCTATAGGAAGGAAGGTCCTGAGGCATTCTCAATGGCTATAGAAAATCCTGGGACTAAAAAGGACCTGGAACCCTAAAAATAAAACAAAAATAAATTTTCTAAGAGGAGTTTTTGGCATCATAATTTTATAAAAACAGCATGAAAATTAGTTATTTGCAAGCATTCTTCAGGAATTAGATGAAAAAAGGTAACAGATAAAGAGTCACTATATACAAAATAGATAACTGAAATTAGATTTAAATTTATTTACAAATTATATAAAACATATAGATTAAAATTATATATAAAATTATAATTATATCTAGGTGGATTTTACTCTGCTATATCTAAGTGTAACTTATTTCATAGGGTGTCCCCTAAACTTGTATATAAGGCAAATTAAGTTCATTTTTCTGGTGACCTTAATTACAATTTTCTGGGTACATTCTGATTCATCTTTAATTGGCTTCAAAATTACTCATAGTATTTTACATGTTTTCTCTGCCTGCTGACTTCTCCATCAAGCAGTCAAATACACGAATGGAGCTGACTGACTGTATGAAGCCTTACTTTGATTCTTTTTATGAATAATCATTTACAATGTAAATAATCACCTCAAGTTACTAAGTTTAAAATTCTAAATACTCCTATACTGGGTTTTATTCTCTGTTGAAACAGAGCCAGTTGTCAGTGAATCTTAAAGAACATACAAAAACAAATAAGAAAAAAGGCTATCATTCATGAGCATTATGGGCAGATTCCTTGGATATGTCAATAATGTCTATTAATCTTCCATTTTATATGACTGTGATAATTACCGTCTTCATTTCATATGCCTAGAAGGAGGCATATTTCTACATCATCAGCAATGTTTTGGGTTATGCTTAATGGTTTTAAATAATTATTAATAGTATCTTTGTTACTCTAAAAAGTATCCGTTTATACAGTTCTATGGTCACATCAGATATAGGGAAATCTGGACTCATCACATTAAAGTACCATTTTCCTACCAATTGTTCAAACATCTAAAGCACACACAAGGTATTTTTTTTACTGAAATCAGTGACTACTATAAAGGTTGTGATGGCTTTAAAATGTCACTTTTTGGTACAAAAAGAAAATTAGTTTAGATCTATCTCTTAATCTCCATCATTTCTCATGTAATTCATATATAAAAGAGGTAAACTCCTCTTTTTTTTTTTTTAAGGATTTTATTTTATTTATTTGACAGAGAGAGATCACAAGTAGGCAGAGAGAGAGAGAGAGGAGGAAGCAGGCTCCCCGCTGAGCAGAGAGCCCGATGCGGGACTCGATCCCAGGACCCGGAGATCATGACCTGAGCCGAAGGCAGAGGCCTAACCCACTGAGACACCCAGGCGCCCGCAAACTCCTCTTTTGACTATAAATCTCAGTATTTCAGAATTCTAGTTTTAAGACTAACCCAGTAAAACAAAGAAAAAAAAGATGATAATTACTTCAGTTAATCCTACTGATTAGTAATTTATCTGTAAACTAGATTTGTTCCACATTACGACCTCTAAGGTTTCTTGCAATTCAATTTTTTATGAGTCTATTACTAAAATATTAGTAATTAACATGTGTTGTAGTAATATAAAGAGGAATTCAGAGTAAAACATAATGAGAATCCCACCCTAAGAATACAGCTTTAATAAGCTTTCAGTTCCAGGTGTACATTAGTTTTACAGGGTAAGAAAAGAGATTTTAGCAAAGATGTTTCTTGTGAAACACATGAGACTAGAAAACATTATCACAAATCGACTAAAACCTTTTAAATACGATTTGCAGTTGCTTCTGTATCTGACAAGAATGCCATAGAGAACTGGGAAATACATCTTAATGTTCTCCTAACACTTTAGTACACAGCAGCAAACACAAAAATATAGTAAGACCACCTGAAAATAGAGTGGCATACACATTACAAATTACTGCTTTAATTAAAAGATGAAACTGTAAAACTTAGTACTTACAGTCTTTTAATATATCAAAAAGTAAAGTCCTCAGGGTTTCAGAGATCCAAAAAATTTTCCTCCAATAAACAACCAAACTCAATTAGTCTAGATCATCATATTTCTTAAAGTTTTCAACAAATATTTTAAATATTATTTACATGTCTCATCTCTATCAAATTTTGAAACTATTTTTGCTATTAAAGTTACATTTTCAAAAAGGATTTGACTTTGCAAAATACTTTTAATCCTATTCCTTTAAAACCTAAGGAGCTAAAGGTATACTTGAAATGGTCTATCACAAGTGTGAGATATAATGATTAATGTTTTATCTTAAACCTCACAAGTATTCTGTATTTTATTCCATAATATATCCACACTTGCTTTTTAAGAAATTAATGTTTTAAAACCTCAAAACATATAAAGTGTGGTCAGTCCCTGGACTGGAGGCAGAAACATTACAAAATGCATCTAGGAGCATTTAGAAATGCAGCACATTCTGACTACACCTCAGACCTACTGAATTAGAACTGGCATGTTATTTAACAAGATCCCCATGTAATCTGTATACATACTTAAAACACTTCCTAAACACATATCCTTTATTCAAATGCAACTCTGCAGATGGTTTTGTTTCTGACTTTATTCATTCTCTGTTCTTTCCAATTTACCTAAGAAATATCAGTAAGTCTTCTGCTCTGCTTTGTCCTAATTCCACTCATTCTACTGACAGTTCCTAATTCTCTGATTGCAATTTCCCTATAGGCTGCCTGTTTGTCTACTTCTCATTCCTACAGAGTTTCTCTAGGATTTTCAAATTTGAGCAATCAGAATCATTGAAGTTTTTCACCTTCCTGGACACTCCAACACAAACCAAAAATCTTTTCCTGAGTCTAATTCAGGGTCCAAGATCTCTAGAATTTTCTGGGCAAGCCAAAGTTCACTTGTGCCAGCAAATTCTGTTAGGTACTGTATTATGAATGTTAATTACAAAAACATTTAAGTGATAAATGACATCAAAACATCACATGAAAATACTGGTAATGGAGACTGTACATCTACTAATTAAAACATTTAAATTCCTATTTTATTTCTCCTTAAAAATGTAATTTTTAAACAAGTTATAACTAATAGTTTTAACACCTCGAAAACTTATACAAGATCTTTATATAATTTAAAATCTACACACAAAAATTCAAGGAAAAAAAGCAACAACAAACAATTAGGTAGTACTATAATACTATTGAAGTTTAAAAATTGCTAGCCTATATTCAGTGTGGACCTATACCTGCAAAAATACTCCCACAATCAGCAGAAATTGGTTGATACTGCAGATGCCTAAGGCAGTGATACTAGTTGGCAATAACAAGAAGCGGACCAAAAAACTTCAAGGGAAAATCAGCAAAGGAAGTGTTCATTGGGACTTTGGGAAGCTCTTCTGACACATATTTGGGTATCTAAAAGAACATTTCTATAGGCAGAGCTGTGCTCATCCCCAGGAAAAGAAGCGAAGAGAATGTTATTCTTTCCCCTTGGGCTGTACTGGAGGCTGTGAGCAATCAGGAAGTGAAGGTTAAGGCAGAATTTCAAGCTTCCTGATGGAGTTGAAGATGTGTCTATATATAGAAGCTCTTAACAAATGCTGACAGACTTAACAGTTCAGGTCTTTAAGGTAGTTTCTGATCAATTGCTAGCTGATCACAAGTAGACATATCATAGTCAAACTGTTGAAATCCAGACACAAAGACAATAATTTAAACTGTAAGAGGATGTGAATTTGCAGTTAGGCAGCAAATGGTATCCCTCGGATGGATACCACTCCAACCACATCCATGCCAGTAATACTCAGTACTCACAGGAGAAACAGACATTGACTCAGCTTTACAAAAATTATGGCTTGTGGGAAAGGCAGTATTACTGATACATTCTCTATTAGATTGTTCCTCTGGAAGGTAGTATCAACCAATTTCTGCTGATTGTTTTTCACAAATGCCGTAAGAACATGGCTGAGGAAAGGCTATGGCTATTTGCACAGATCCAAGTGCTGAGTCTGGTCAGAGACAAGACTTGACCGACAATGGAACTCCTGAGGGAACCGTCATGCAAGTCAAATAGACACAACTTTCCAGATGAGACTTTTGGTGAGCTTCAGACTCCTTCTGTCCCTTCAGGGACTGCCAGACAACTGGTTTTCACAGCTAGTGTGGTTGTAAAGCTTTGAGTTTCAAAGACAATGTAGATCTTGGAAGAGGGAATTGGGAAAAGGGCAAGTTAAAACACCACAGAGTTCTCTAGTCTTACTGAGATTCCACTGCTTTTTGTGAGTAAATACTCCTTGTACTGTTGCAAGCTTTTATTTAATTTCCAGAGTTCCAAAGGAGTTAATTTTGGCAATATTTTCCAGTCATCATTTTTATATTGGAAAGGTTTAGGTTTAGAGGACTCCTTCCTCCACAGTCTGAAGTACATCGCCCTAGATATTAGGTTTATCGCTTTGAGTTCAATGTGTTTCTTCTTCTCTTCCTCAAATATTTGTAAGAACTTTCTACACTGTCCTGAGCTTTATGGTCTGGATTTTAAAAAATTAATAAAAGAAAAAAAAAAAACAAAAACAAACTCCCACAAAAGGCAGAATACAGATTCAATAATCAGATAATCCATGCAGGCAATTTTATAAGAAACAGGCTTATTTTCATAGGATTAAAAAATATCAATTAATTACAATGAATTAAATAATAATTTTATTTAAAATATAATTGAATACAAAAAATAGTTATGTTAAAATTTACCTCTCTTTTCTTCTTGTATTATTTAAAATAATTTTTTATAATGTATATTAGTCACCATACAGTAAATTATTAGTCTTTGTTGTAGTGTTCCATGATTCATTGTTTGCTTATAACACCCAGTGCTCCATGCAATACATACCTACCACCAGGCTCACCCATCCTTCACCACTCCCTCCTAAAACCCTCAATTTGTTTCCCGGAGTCCACAGTCACGGTTCATCTCCCACTCCGATTTCCCCCTCCTCATTTTTCCCTTCCTTCTCCTAATGTCCTCCCTGCTATTCCTTATGTTCCACAAATAAGTGAAACCATACCTCACTTTCAAGAAAGAAAAGAACCAGCATCCTAATGAGGTTCCCATTTGGACTGTTCCTTCCTCTCCTCTTTGCTAATGCTTCTTCTGCTTGTGGGTCGTGTCTGCTAAACAGCCTAGAAATAAGTAACAAAACCAGAGCATTATGAATTTGTATGGATACGAATTTTAGTCTTTTCCTTCATTGTACAAATTATTTCAGTATTTAAAAGGCAGTATCAGATATCAGGTTACTGATTTATTTCATACTATGCAAATGATGTTCTTATAGGTTAAAAATGGTTAGATCTAAACAATTTTGTACAATTCAATCAGCTTTTGGACTAATCAGTGTTCAAATATTCACAAAAAAATATAAACTTTTTTATCCTTTATGATAGATGCTAGAACATATATAATTTTAAAAAGAGTTCTATTTTCTTAAATACTAATTTCAGAGTGAAGTAATTAAAGAATTTAACCATATGTTTTAAAGAAAGTGGGGCACCTGGGTGGATCCGTAGGTTAAATGTCCGGCACCCTGTTCAGCAGGGAGTCTGCTTCTCCCTCTGCCCCTCCTCCTGCTCCTTTTCTCTCTCTCTCAAATAAATAAATCGAATCTTAAAAAAGGTTATAAAAATTCATACTTTTAATGTTTACTTCTAGCATTTTCAGCTTATTACCTAAAAAGAGTACTTACTAACCAGTACAGAATAAAATGACAAAAACATTTAATTTTTAAAAATATCACTTAATGACAAAACTTCTAAAATATAACAAAGACATGAATTGGAAATTCTAATTTGCTAAGAGGATTTATTCTAAAAAATTTTAAGGACTGCTATTGGTGTCTTATTCCCAGGTATTGCTCTAGGTAAATGGGATATAACAGTGAACAAAGACAAAATCCCTATTCTCATTGAGCTCTCACTCTAATGAACAGAAATAAATAGTAGATAAATATATACTATGTATACTCTGTATAAATACAGATTAGTTGATTATTTTGGGGGCAGGGGAAACTATATGGCAAGGGAAGAAGATTAGGGCAATTGAAGCTATATCAGCATAGCTATTAGACTGGTTTAAGAGAAAATTTTGTTTATTTCGATGGCTTTCAGAGGAAGGAACAAATAGGAAAAAATGACGGTCCTTTATTACTGAAATGTACAGAATTGGATAATCACATTTACTGTATATAAATGTAAGAGGAATCAACTTAATTTTTAATTTTTCTAAAACTAAACTGTAGATTTTTTGACTTAAAATATTCATTTCAGATACATTTACTATTTTACAGACATGTGGATAAACTTATGAACAGCTTAAAATTAGACTAACAGCTTAAAACAGACTAAGTGTGTATGTGCACACTTGCATGTTTTTCTTTTAATCATAGAACTCCTATACCAAAGCTTACTTGTTAAAATTTGAAAAGATCACAATATTAAATGATAAGAATACTCAAAGACATTAGAAATGAAAAGTTCTCAAACTGTGAGTATCTCCAGGGCAAGGCCATAAAACAAGCTTATGGAGTGAACCTTCCATTTGAATAGAAATTGGCTTCATTTTCACAAAGAAATACCAAAGGCCTGTATTGTGGATTGTTATTTAAAACATTCCAATTTTAAACTTTTTAGCAAGTATTTCAAACTTAGAAAAATACAATGCAGATGAAGTAAGATATATCCAAGCACCTTTCTAATCCAAGTGCTGCCAGTTTATGGCCTCTATTCTGTAGAGAACCACCCTCTGTAATCTACTTTTTCACTGAAACTATAAAAGCAATAAATTCTAAAAACACAAAGCTTTTTGAAAACTTAAGTAGAGAATAGAGACTAACTAGAATATAACAGTCCTGGAAAACGAAGAGAAGTTAAGACTACAGTACCCCCTTGATATTTGTGACAGTCAACACCTCAAGATAAATATGGAAATAACACTATTCTATTAGCCATAGATGTCAGCGTCAGTGGCAAATTCAATACATTAAGTTAAAAAAGTCATGCCTGAAAATCCTGACTTTCTTCCTTACTTTCATTGACAGTACTCACTAGTAGCCAACTTCCTTCTTAAAGAAAGATATTTCACATAGAAACAATTTTTCCCACTTTGAGAGGTATCACCAAGTAAAGCCAGTTTGTTGCTGCAGCACTGAGATGCAGATGCTGAATGGAGGGCCAGGCCATTATCAAAGTTAATCACCCATGCACAACAGTTGCCCAATGCATGACTTATAACTGTGTTTAGTATAATCACAAATGACTACATGTAGTAGACTTCTGGGTTTACCTGCCAACAATCAGAGTCACTAAATTAAATCTATAAACAAACAAACAAAAACAAAGTAAAACACAGTAAAATACCCTCAGATATTTTTAAACTTTAAGAATGAATTTACTTACTAATAAATTATAGATCATACAGAAGACCAACATCAAAATGTATTTCATAAAAACTTAATTATATTCATAAACTCTCATTAGCTTTTATGTTTTATAAAAAAAGATGAAGTCTTGCTTTTTAATTAAACTGCGACTTTATATAAAAGATAACTTTTAGAATCACTACAGATTACTGATTAAAATAATCCTCAACCCCCATAGGAAGAGTTGTTAAAAAACAAAAAACCACCATGAAAGGTTGGAAGGCATTTTGAAAGTGATTTTAGATTATAAATGTTGAGAAGGTAAGATGAGAACTAAGAATTTTAAAAGGAAAGCTACCTGGTTAAATGAAATACAAATTTTTGCAGAAGCTTTTATACAATTCATGTACTTCTCCAATCTCCACTCACACCCTAGTGGGGAACCAACCTTTTAGATTTCAGAAAAAAGGAGTATGTCAGAAGGGACATCATTCTTAGGGATTTGATTCATGATGTGCACATAGGCTGAAAGGATATTACGACCTCCAGAATTTGAAGTGGCCACTTCCAACACTGTTTTTACTCACTATTACTCTCTTCTGCTAATTATAAAACAAAAACAAAACAAAAATACAAAAGTAGAATCTGGCTTCAAAGATAATTAACTCACTTTTTATGAAGGAATTCTCCAGCTGCCACAGCAACAGGGCGATGTGCTGAGTACACCAAGTGGTAAACATTTTCACAGTCTTCATTGGAAAGAGCTTCTTCGCTTCCACTGAAAAATTCACAAAGCAACATCTGAGCCAAAATAAATATTTACTTTCAGTTCCATCTTTATTCAAATTTTGTAAGGTTCATTATAAAAGCTCAAGGCATATTGATTTTTCATCTCTTTTTAATCTTACTTTGAAAGTGATATTTATTTAATTGTAACAGATACCTAATCATTATAATCATTAAATAAAATTCAGAAAATGCAGATAAGGAAATAAAATGCCCACATTTTTTCCAACACAAAGGATACCCATGGTACCCTTGGATTATATATATAGCCCAAATCAGCTCAATTTTTTTAAAGATCTATAACATTTTTGTTGATATGCACTGGGAATATATCTGTTACACAGTTAAATTATTATAGTACGTTATTCTTCTTTATAGAATTGTCTATTTTATTTTAATTTTATTTATTTATTTGTAAGTAAGTTTTATGCCCAATGTGAGGCTTAAACTCACGACCCCAGATCAAGAGTCACATGTTCCACTAACTGAGCCAGCCCCCAGAGAAATGTCCATTTTAAATTATATTTTATCACCATACTTACAATACTGCTTCTTCTTTCTGTATAAAGTGGATTCAGAGGTCACACCATTTCTTTACTAACACAAATTTCCTATCTTTCCACTCATGTATTCTTTTTTTTTTTTTTTAAAGATTTTATTTATTTATTTGACAAAAAGAGAGCGAGAGCACAAATAGGCAGAAAGGCAAGCAGAGGGTGAGGGAGAAGCAGGCTCCCCACTGAACAGGGAGCCCAACTGGGGCTTGATCCCAGGACCCTGGGATCATGACCAGAGCCAAAGGCAGATACATAACCAAATGAGCCACCCACGCACCCCAGTCACTCATTTATTCTACAAGTTTGAATAATTTCTTACTTTGCCAGAATGTATTGTTTTTTCTTCCCCTATTAATATGCTTAATCTATTTCCTATTAATATGCTTAAAAATGTCTCATATGATTAGAGATTAACAATGACTAGATAAAGTATAGAATTCTTGGGCAGTACAAGGCCTAACAAGATGAAGGGATGGGTATAAGTTCATTCCTCAGAATTCAATCCTAGAGATGCCTCAGGAGGTTGAGGGATCTCACAGAAACATAAAATCAGAGTGACCTATGCAGCAAAAGAAGATAGTTGCCATCAGTATAAGGGACTATAGTTCTGAATGAAAAAGAGCTGGTTGTCAAGGCTAGGACACAGTTTAGAGCACTTTTTAAAAGTACATGGATCCCCCCACACCTCAACAATGTCTGTTCTAATTCTACTGTGAAGCAAAAACAGTATCCAAACATAATGTGAGAGGTTATCACTGGGGTTGTGCTGGAACCTAGAAGCACTGAGAAATTAACAATAAGTGTAGGCAGACTGGCTAGCCCATGACCTACACTGTCCCTGTATTTCCCTTCCATATCTTGAAGGCCATGAAATTACCACTGAAGGAGGTAGGTTTCTCCCCCCAAATATTGTTTGTTTGTTTGTTTATTTACTGAGCGAGCACAAACACATGGAGGGGTGGAGGGAGAAAGAGAAGCAGACTCCCTACCAAGCAGGGAGCCCAGTGCAGGGCTCCATCCCAGGACTCCTGGGATCATGACCTAAGCCAAAGGCAGATACTTAACTGACTGAACCACCCAGGTGCCCCTGAAGGACACAGTTTTAAGATTGCTGAGGAACAGTTACAAATTACAACCACAGGCTTTCTGTCCTGAAGCAGAAGTGTTCTTTGTCCATGCCCAACTCATACCCCTAAATTACAAGGAGCAGCACAAAGCTAAGGCCCAAGTTTTACTCCACCCAATTATACATCATCAGCTAAACTACCTAATAACCCTCAGGAGAAAGTTAAACTCACAGGAAACAAAATTTAACAAGATATCTTAGGAATCCAAACTTATAAGTGAAAATAATCTATGCCAAAAGAAGGAAATTAGCAGGTAGACAGAAAAGAATTTAAGGAGCTATAACAGGATGTTACACGTGACTTTATCTGTTGTTCTAAACAAGATCCCATAAGCCAAAAGAAACAAGGCCAGATCATATGAGGCAAATGCAGTAAAAGCTGATTTTGTGATTCTTAGCTCTTTACTTACCAAAATAATGTATAAATTAGGGGACTGAGCAATACAATGGAAGAAAGAATATGTTTCCAGAGAAAATGTCAGAGTACCATGTAACTCTTAAACCTCCCCAAGTGAAATTGGAGCACAAAGTTTCAGAGAACCACTATAAAAATTTTATAAGCATCCCTTACAACTGTGAGGACGTTTAGGAAATGCTACCTGGTACAGAGCTTAAAAAAGAATAAAAGTGAAAAGCTGACTGGAGCAACAACCCATGGTAGTAAATTAAGAAGAAAAGGGGTATTGTGGACACTGCTGCTGTGCCCTTCATAGATGAATGGATAAAGAAGATGTGGTTCACGGGCGCCTGGGTGGCTCAGTGGGTTAAGCCTCTGCCTTCGGCTCAGGTCATGATCTCAGAGTCCTGGGATGGAGCCCCACATCGGGATCTCTGCTCAGCAGGGAGTCTGCTTCCTCCTCTCTCTCTGCCTGCTTGTGATCTCTCTCTGTCAAATAAATAAATAAATCTTAAAAAAAAAAAAAAGAAGATGTGGTTCATATATATAATGGAATTTTTATTTTATTTTTTAAGATTTTCTTTATTTATTTGTCAGAGACAGAGGGAGAGAGAGCGAGTGAGCACAGGCAGACAGAGAGGCAGGCAGAGGCAGAGGGAGAAGCAGGCTCCCTGCCGAGCAAGGAGCCCGATATGGGACTCGATCCCAGGACGCTGGGATCATGACCTGAGCCCAAGGCAGCTGCTCAACCAACTGAGCCACCCAGGCGTCCCAATAATGGAATTTTTAAAAGATTTTATTTATTTATTTTTAAAGATTTTATTTATTTATTTGACAGGTCACAAGTAGGCAGAGAGGGAGGCAGAGAGAGAGGAGGAAGCAGGCTCCCTGCTGAGCAGAGAGCCCGATGCAGGGCTCAATTCCAGGACCCTAGAATCATGACCTGAGCTGAAGGCAGAGGCTTTAACCTACTGAGCCACCCAGAAGCCCCTATATAATGGAATACTACTCAGCCCTCAGAAAAGATGAATACCCACCATTTGCATTGACATGGATGGAACTGGAGGGGATTATGCTAAAGTGAAAAAGTCAAGACAATTATTCTATGGTTTCATTCATATGTGGAACATTAGGAATAGTGTGGAGGATCACAGGGGAAGGGAGGGAAAACTGAATGGGAAGGAATCAGAGAGAGAAACAAACCATGAGAGACTCTGGACTCCGGGAAACAAACTGAGGATTACAGAAGGGAGGGGGTTTGGGGGGATGGGGTAACTGGGTGATGGGTATTAAGGAAGGCACACATTGTGATGAGCACTGAGTGTTATATGCAACTAATGAATCACTGAACACTACATCAAAAACTAATGATATATGAAATAAACAAGGATACACAGGTGTATCATTAACAATACAAATCTTAAAACTTCAGATACTTCCAACAAAACAGGTGGTAAAGTCGACTCTTGTTTGTTTGCTTGTTTGTTTGAGGGAAAGATCCTGGTAAGTTTGTGAAATTTATAAGGAAAGAGTAACTACGGGGTCAAATATTTTAAAAACAGACTTGAAAAGGAAAACACATCAAAGGAATAGGTACTTTAAATAAATTCAAAGTAATGAATGTAAATAAAGAACTATATACACAATTACAGAGGTGTTTTTAAAGATTTGTTTATTTGAGACAGAAAAAGAGAGCTTGAGCTCATGAGCAGGAGGGGCAGGGGGTAAGGGACAATCTCAATCAGACTCTGTGCTGAGCCCAGAGCCCAATGCAGGGCTCAATCTCCCAACCCCGAGATTATGATCTAAGCAAAAACCAAGAGGTGGAGGCTTAATGAACTGTGCTACCCAGGCGCCCCTAGGTAGTTATTCTTAAACATATTTAGAAAACTCAGAATTGACCAAACCACTCAGAACACATTCTCAAACAATACGATATAAAAATGACAGCTTAAAAAAAATCTGATTCGGAAAGAACAGAAACATACCACTGAATAATGCATAATTAAACCAGTAATCATAAATGTAATAAAAATATTTATCACTAAGTATCTATGAAAATATTTTATATTCAAAATTTTTGGGAAGTAGTAGTGCTTTAAAGTATATTTACTACTTTAAGTATAATTATTAGAAAACAAGAAACAAATGATGCAAAAGAAGATAGTACTTTATTTTTTTTTTTATTTTTTTTTAATTTTTTATTTTTTATAAACATATATTTTTATCCCCAGGGGTACAGGTCTGTGAATCACCAGGTTTACACACTTCACAGCACTCACCAAATCACATACCCTCCCCAATGTCCATAATCCCACCCCCTTCTCCCAAACCCCCTCCCCCCGGCAACCCTCAGTTTGTTTCGTGAGATTAAGAGTCACTTATGGTTTGTCTCCCTCCCAATCCCATCTTGTTTCATTTATTCTTCTTCTACCCACTTAAGCCTCCATGTTGCATCACCACTTCCTCATATCAGGGAGATCATATGATAGTTGTCTTTCTCTGCTTGACTTATTTCGCTAAGCATGATACGCTCTAGTTCCATCCATGTTGTTGCAAATGGCAAGATTTCATTTCTTTTGATGGCTGCATAGTATTCCATTGTGTATATATACCACATCTTCTTGATCCATTCATCTGTTGATGGACATCTAGGTTCTTTCCATAGTTTGGCTATTGTGGACATTGCTGCTATAAACATTCGGGTGCATGTGCCCCTTTGGATCACTACATTTGTATCTTTAGGGTAAATACCCAATAGTGCAATTGCTGGGTCATAGGGCAGTTCTATTTTCAACATTTTGAGGAACCTCCATGCTGTTTTCCAGAGTGGCTGCACCAGCTTGCATTCCCACCAACAGTGGAGGAGGGTTCCCCTTTCTCCGCATCCTCGCCAGCATCTGTCATTTCCTGATTTGTTGATTTTAGCCATTCTGACTGGTGTGAGGTGATATCTCATTGTGGTTTTGATTTGTATTTCCCTGATGCCGAGTGATATGGAGCACTTTTTCATGTGTCTGTTCGCCATCTGGATGTCTTCTTTGCAGAAATGTCTGTTCATGTCTTCTGCCCATTTCTTGATTGGATTATTTGTTCTTTGGGTGTTGAGTTTGCTAAGTTCTTTATAGATTCTGGACACTAGTCCTTTATCTGATATGTCGTTTGCAAATATCTTCTCCCATTCTGTCAGTTGTCTTTTGATTTTGTTAACTGTTTCCTTTGCTGTGCAAAAGCTTTTGATCTTGATGAAATCCCAGTAGTTCATTTTTTCCCTTGCTTCCCTTGCCTTTTGCGTTGTTCCTAGGAAGATGTTGCTGCGGCAGAGGTCGAAGAGGTTGCTGCCCGTGTTCTCCTCAAGGATTTTGATGGATTCCTTTCGTACATTGAGGTCCTTCATCCATTTTGAGTCTATTTTTGTGTGTGGTGTAAGGAAATGGTCCAATTTCATTTTTCTGCATGTGGCTGTCCAATTTTCCCAGCACCATTTATTGAAAAGGCTGTCTTTTTTCCATTGGACATTCTTTCCTGCTTTGTCGAAGATTAGTTGACCATAGATTTGAGGGTCTATTTCTGGGCTCTCTATTCTGTTCCATTGATCTATGTGTCTGTTTTTGTGCCAGTACCATGCTGTCTTGATGATGACAGCTTTGTAATAGAGCTTGAAGTCCGGAATTGTGATGCCACCAACGTTGGCTTTCTTTTTCAATATCCCTTTGGCTAGTCGAGGTCTTTTCTGGTTCCATATAAATTTTAGCATTATTTGTTCCATTTCTTTGAAAAAGATGGATGGTACTTTGATAGGAATTGCATTAAATGTGTAGATTGCTTTAGGTAGCATAGACATTTTCACAATATTTATTCTTCCAATCCAGGAGCATGGAACATTTTTCCATTTCTTTGTGTCTTCCTCAATTTCTTTCATGAGTACTTTATAGTTTTCTGAGTATAGATTCTGTGTCTCTTTGGTTAGGTTTATTCCTAGGTATCTTATGGTTTTGGATGCAATTGTAAATGGGATTGACTCCTTAATATCTCTTTCTTCTGTCTTGCTGTTGGTGTAGAGAAATGCAACTGATTTCTGTGCATTGATTTTATATCCTGACACTTTACTGAATTCCTGTATAAGTTCTAGCAGTTTTGGAGTGGAGTCTTTTGGGTTTTCCACATATAGTATCATATCATCTGCGAAGAGTGATAATTTGACTTCTTCTTTGCCGATTTGGATGCCTTTAATTTCCTTTTGTTGTCTGATTGCTGAGGCTAGGACCTCTAGTACGATGTTGAATAGCAGTGGTGATAATGGACATCCCTGCCGTGTTCCTGACCTTAGCGGAAAAGCTTTCAGTTTTTCTCCATTGAGAATGATATTTGCGGTGGGTTTTTCATAGATGGCTTTGATGATATTGAGGTATGTGCCCTCTATCCCTACACTTTGAAGAGTTTTGATCAGGAAGGGATGTTGTACTTTGTCAAATGCTTTTTCAGCATCTATTGAGAGTATCATATGGTTCTTGTTCTTTCTTTTATTGATGTGTTGTATCACATTGACTGATTTGCGGATGTTGAACCAACCTTGCAGCCCTGGAATAAATCCCACTTGGTCGTGGTGAATAATCTTTTTAATGTACTGTTGAATCCTATTGGCTAGTATTTTGTTGAGTATTTTCGCATCTGTGTTCATCAAGGATATCGGTCTATAGCTCTCTTTTTTGGTGGGATCCTTGTCTGGTTTTGGGATCAAGGTGATGCTGGCCTCATAAAATGAGTTTGGAAGTTTTCCTTCCATTTCTATTTTTTGGAACAGTTTCAGGAGAATAGGAATTAGTTCTTCTTTAAATGTTTGGTAGAATTCCCCCGGGAAGCCGTCTGGCCCTGGGCTTTTGTTTGTTTGGAGATTTTTAATGACTGTTTCAATCTCCTTACTGGTTATGGGTCTGTTCAGGCTTTCTATTTCTTCCTGGTTCAGTTGTGGTAGTTTATATGTTTCTAGGAATGCATCCATTTCTTCCAGATTGTCAAATTTATTGCCGTAGAGTTGCTCATAGTATGTTCTTATAATAGTTTGTATTTCTTTGGTGTTAGTTGTGATCTCTCCTCTTTCATTCATGATTTTATTTATTTGGGTCCTTTCTCTTTTCTTTTTGATAAGTCGGGCCAGGGGTTTATCAATTTTATTAATTCTTTCAAAGAACCAGCTCCTAGTTTCGTTGATTTGTTCTATTGTTTTTTTGGTTTCTATTTCATTGATTTCTGCTCTGATCTTTATGATTTCTCTTCTCCTGCTGGGCTTAGGGTTTCTTTCTTGTTCTTTCTCCAGCTCCTTTAGGTGTAGGGTTAGGTTGTGTACCTGAGACCTTTCTTGTTTCTTGAGAAAGGCTTGTACCGCTATATATTTTCCTCTCAGGACTGCCTTTGTTGTGTCCCACAGATTTTGAACCGTTGTATTTTCATTATCATTTGTTTCCATGATTTTTTTCAATTCTTCTTTAATTTCCCGGTTGACCCATTCATTCTTTAGAAGGATACTGTTTAGTCTCCATGTATTTGGGTTCTTTCCAAACTTCCTTTTGTGGTTGAGTTCTAGCTTTAGAGCATTGTGGTCTGAAAATATGCAGGGAATGATCCCAATCTTTTGATACCGGTTGAGTCCTGATTTAGGACCGAGGATGTGATCTATTCTGGAGAATGTTCCATGTGCACTAGAGAAGAATGTGTATTCTGTTGCTTTGGGATGAAATATTCTGAATATATCTGTGATGTCCATCTGGTCCAGTGTGTCGTTTAAGGCCTTTATTTCCTTGCTGATCTTTTGCTTGGATGACCTGTCCATTTCAGTGAGGGGAGTGTTAAAGTCCCCTACTATTATTGTATTATTGTTGATGTGTTTCTTTGATTTTGTTATTAATTGGTTTATATAGTTGGCTGCTCCCACATTGGGGGCATAGATATTTAAAATTGTTAAATCTTCTTGTTGGACAGACCCTTTGAGTATGATATAGTGTCCTTCCTCATCTCTTATTATAGTCTTTGGCTTAAAATCTAATTGATCTGATATAAGGATTGCCACTCCTGCTTTCTTCTGATGTCCATTAGCATGGTAAATTCTTTTCCACCCCCTCACTTTAAATCTGGAGGTGTCTTCGGGCTTAAAATGTGTTTCTTGGAGGCAACATATAGATGGGTTTTGTTTTTTTATCCATTCTGATACCCTGTGTCTTTTGACAGGGGCATTTAGCCCATTCACATTCAGGGTAACTATTGAGAGATATGAATTTAGTGCCACTGTATTGCCTGTAAGGTGACTGTTACTGTATAGGTCTCTGTTCCTTTCTGATCTACCACTTGTAGGCTCTCTCTTTGCTTAGAGGACCCCTTTCAATATTTCCTGTAGAGCTGGTTTGGTATTTGCAAATTCTTTCAGTTGTTGTTTGTCCTGGAAGCTTTTAATCTCTCCTTCTATTTTCAATGATAGCCTAGCTGGATATAGTGATATAGAAGACCAAATGACAGAGAATAAAGAAGCTGAGCAAAAGAGGGACAAACAGCTACTGGACCACGAGGGGAGAATTCGAGAGATAAGTGACACCATAAGACGAAACAACATTAGAATAATTGGGATTCCAGAAGAAGAAGAAAGTGAGAGGGGAGCAGAAGGTATACTGGAGAGAATTATTGGGGAGAATTTCCCCAATATGGCAAAGGGAACGAGCATCAAAATTCAGGAGGTTCAGAGAATGCCCCTCAAAATCAATAAGAATAGGCCCACACCCCGTCACCTAATAGTAAAATTTACAAGTCTCAATGACAAAGAGAAAATCCTGAAAGCAGCCCGGGAAAAGAAGTCTGTAACATACAATGGTAAAAATATTAGATTGGCAGCTGACTTATCCACAGAGACCTGGCAGGCCAGAAAGAGCTGGCATGATATTTTCAGAGCACTAAACGAGAAAAACATGCAGCCAAGAATACTATATCCAGAAGATAGTACTTTAAAAGGAATAACGAGATAGACAAATCTCTGACATGATGATCAAGAAAAAGATACAAATAAAATAAAGGATGAAGAGAAATTATTAAGTAATAGCACAATTTTATGAAGTAATAAAAGTATCAACTAAAGGATGACTTGGTGGCTCAGATGGTTAAGTGACTGCCTTTGGCTCAGTCATGATCCTGGAGTTCCAGGATCAAGGAGGACTTGGTCCTGCTCCCTGTTTTGCATGGAGTCTGCTTCTCCCTTCAGACCGATCTTCCCATCTCTCAAGCTCTCTCTTGTTCTCTCCCTTTCAAATAAATAGGTAAAAATATAAAACAAGTAAAAAGGATAAAAATATCAACTACAAAATTTAAAGACTGTGATGAAATTCATATATTTAGAAAGTTTATAAAAAGTCAAAATTAGTACAGTAAGAAATAAAAGTTAGATAAACACTAAATTAAAATTGTTAATCAAAGACCTTTTCCTTAAAAGAAATTCAAAACTAACATGGCTTTAACAAGAGAATTCTCTCAAATTTCAAGGAAGGATTAATCTCTGCCACAGAAAAAATGGTTTCAGAACAGAAGGGCAAGAAACTACCAAAGACAAATTTTACAAAGAAAGTATAACCTTGATTTCAAAGTTGGATAAAGTACAAAAAATATTCTGTCAAATTTACACATAAACACAGATGAGAAAATCCTTAATAAGATTTTATATATAACACTGTACTCAAGCAAAACACAATAAAACCAAATGTATTATGTTCAAACAAGACTTATTCTAGAAATACATGGGTGGTATACCATTAGACAGTATCAATTTCATTCAGGCTCATCAAGATTTGAAAAGAAATTCCCAGAAAACTCAGAATACAATGCAATTTCTATCTTACATCAAAATATCTATCTCAGAAATTACAGCAACAAAGAACTTTAAATACTTTCCTAGAACAAGAAAAAAAAGATCCACTCTCAGTGGTAAATTTATAGTGCTAAAAGTCCGGCTTAATGCAATGAAACAAGAGAACAAAGCAAAAACTTTAAGGTTAAAAAAAGAGACAAAACTGAAATTGTTTGCTGGTGATATATAATAATTTACATATAAATCCAAGAGAATCAACAAACCATCAGAATATGTAAGACTTCTAATAAGTTGCACGTGTAAGACTAACATAAAAATTAAACATTTCTATGTCTTGGCAATAATCAAGTAGAAAATATCTTTAACACTAAAAACTAATCACATTACAAAACCATAAAGAATTTAATAATTAATCTAACATATGAAAAAAATAAACCTTGTGTAGAATACCTAATGAGATATGAATAGAGAAATGTATCATTTATATGTATAAGTGACATATAAAGAATAGAATTCTTTCCTAAATCTATCATAAAATTCAATGTTTTATTAGAGAGTCCTGTTCCTCAGCCACAGATCCCAACAGTTAAAACCAGAAACAAGACAAGAGAGCTTAAATCTAACCAAACGTTCAAAAGAGCAGGCAGATAGCACGTAATCATAGGTAAGGATCAGTATGTGTTTAGCCCACATAACGGGCTGAATTATTACACTTTCTTCAGGCACTGATGAAGGTGTTTCTGTAGTGACCAGAACATCCCTTTTGGCAGACCAAAAAAGCTCTGGTAGCAAAAGAATGCCTGGAAGACCACATCCCTCACATCCCCTTCCCTGCCCATTATGTGGCTGAACACATACTGACCCTCAAACCATGACTGTGTGCTCTCTGTCTGCTCTCTTGCACATACACCCCGAACCTCTCTTTACAGAATTCTAGGTTTCCACTTGCTGGTGAGGTTGGTTGTTAAGACCTGAGACTACCATGTCCCCTGCTCCCTTTCTCTTTTCTAAACCTTCATCTCTTGAGAGTTAATGGCCTCTCTTGCAATGAGTTTACCAGAATTTGTTTGGCAACAGTGTTGGCAAGCCTAGCTAGGAGCTATGTTTTCGATTTGTCCAGCCCCTTCATTATTCCCTGGAAGGAGTAGTTTGGCACACAAAGGCTTGCCCATTTGTTTCTTGAGTTAGCGGTTAAGATAGATCTTTTAGTAACAAATGTAGTCCTAATATTTAAAATCCCAGCCATAGTTTTTGAGGAATTAGACAGACATACTTAAAAAAAAAGTTCATACAGAAGAAAAGTAATCCAAAAGTAGCTAGTGGATTTTAAAAAGAAAGGCAAAGAAGGAATCAACCAAAAAGAGGAGGGCTTATTTATGTCATATACTGTATTATAAAGCTATAATGATAAAGAGTAGGTACTAGATCAGAAAGAGGTGAAAAAATAAATCAAAACAAAAGCCTGAAATAGATGGTTATTTCGAATGTGATAGATACAGTGTAACAAATTGGGATGAGGATTTGTAATGACTTTGCTAAGACCTACATTCTCTCACATTCATTCTTCCCAGATTTTAGTCAAAGCTCTATAGATAATTACTGCTATTTAAATTTTTCTATTATTTGAACGACACAATTTAAATGCCTTATTTCCTTTCTCATAGGTCTATACCATTCCAAAGGAGCCTATCTGAAAAACCTATCCCTTTTGAGGCCTTCTCTCTCTCTCCCTCTTTTTTTCTTTTTTAAAAGAGTTTATTTATTTATTTGACAGACAGAAATCATTAAGTAGGCAGAGAGGTAGGCAGAGAGAGGGGGAAGCAGACTCCCTACCGAGCAGAGAGCTCGATGCGGGGCTTGATCCCAGGACCCTGAGATCATGACCTGAGCCGAAGGCAGAGGCTTAAGCCACTGAGCCACCCAGGTGCCTCTCTCTCCCTCTTTTTAAACAGAAAGTTACGTTACTTTGCTGGTATTTTTTCTGAACTGCGTAAGAGAACGTTTACATGGAACTGTCAAAATGAAAAAAAGAAAAAATAGTAAACATTTTGTTTCAAACCTAACCTTAAAGTGTAAAAGTAGAACCTAAAGTAGTAAGACATACGTTAGTGTTATATATGTGAAGTACATCAATAATACAAGAAAAAGACATTAAAATACCAAGATTAAATTATTGAAAAAAATTTTTTTTTTCAAGTAGACTCGCTCCCAGCATGGAGCCCAGTGCAGGGCTTGAAATCATGACACTGAGATCAAGACCTGAGCTGACATCAAGAGTTTGACACCTAATTGACTGAGCCACCCAGGTGCTCCCAATATTAAATTATTAACAAATATTATACTTACTGAAGTATCAGAGTAACCAGTCGAATAGCTTCAACAGCAACATCATATTCCTTATCAAGTGTCATTGATACAATGCGATCCTGAAAAAGAAATTAAAAATCAAACCAAACATGAGCAGAAAATAAGATGGGACAGACCTAAGGCAGTATCTTTGGGAAGTACACGCAAGACTAATGGTACATTAAATGGAAAGCTTTACTCTTAAACCCTTATTACCACTGTCATACAAAGGAGGTTATTAGTATAAATGTTCATAATCTAAAATAATTCTCATCATCTAGCACTCCCTAACACGAAGACAAATAAACTTTAATGTGCAAAATATTATAACTATAAAAAGAATTATAAAGAAAATGTTCTTTTAAGCAGGAGAGCCTTCTATTGAAGGCAATAAATACGAACTCATGTTGGCATAACTTTTTTAAAGGAGAAATTCATTCACCTATTTAAGACAGGTTTATTTAAAGAACATGTAGTAAAGAATACGTACTAAACACTTGTTATGGTAATGTTATTTACTAAACTATCTTTAACTAGCATTTTAAAAATAAAAAACAAAATAAACTAAGCATTCTTGATGCTTACCTTGAATCGGTTAGTGAATAACTCCAATTTGGGGAATAATTCTCTATTGGTATATAGACTCTGCAGAGCTTTCAAACATTTCAGTCTGACTTCTCCTTGCTTCAGGAATACAAATAAAAACACAACAGAAGTAGTCAATTCCATGCCAAAGAAGTTGAAAAGATTTAAGCATATGTGAAGATTAATTATCAGCTTATCCATTTAATTTACATCATACTGTAATTCAACCAATGGTAGAACTTAGCAATTGTACAGTCTGTGTTGTACTTCTATTTAATTAAAAATGCACTGAAAACCCCTTGAGAGTAAGCTACAACTTTTTCAAATATTTATTAACTCTGACTCAATATAGAGTATTTCCTATGTTGTACTGTCACATTCTGAGAAAAATTTTAACCTATGATTTTAATTTCAGAAGGCTATGCTGATTTGCCCTTATATAACTACTAAAATCCTGTAGAAAAAACTAATTTCATATTATAGGATCATCATTTATTCATTTAACAAATATTTTCTGGGTTCTTTTTACAACCTAGAAAGAGGAGAGTTAAGAAAACAGGTAAATATTCTTATATTTAGAACAGAGGAAAACGGATAGAGTGACATAATGAGGCTACTATTTATTAGTGGACTATCTTTAATAAAGTCATTAACTTGGAGTAGAAAATGTTGGTGAAGATCATGAGAAATCACGATTATTAGAAATTTAGCCAATTCGCTCAACATATTCAAAGGACACTGGCATCTTTTTTTTTTTTTTTGACACTGGCATTTCTTTTAAAAAAAAATGTGCTATAACAGAAGTCGAAGTCCTAGAAGCAAACAAAACTAATCTATTTCCAATAACACAGCTTATTAGCAACAAGAAAGATGACAAGTATATTAATCACTCTGATACTCAATTTCTCATTTATAAAATGATGGTAACCAATTTCATAAGCAAGGATTAATGCAGATGTATGCTCGTCAGGGATTATTATTACTATTATTATTTTTTAAAGATTTTATTTATTTTTGAAAGAGAGAGAGAGAAAGAGAAGGACAGAGCACACAAGCAGTGGGAGTGGCAGGCAGAAGGAGAAGCAGGTTTCCTGCTGAGCAAAAACCCAGATGTGGGACTCCATTCCAGGACCCTGGGACCATTACCTGAGCTGAAAGCAGACACTTAATTGACTGACCTACCCAGGCATATCTATTATTTTATTTTATTTTTTTAGAGAGGAAGGAAGAGGCAGAGGGAGAGAATCTTAAGCAGGCTCCATACCCAGCATGGAGCCTGGGGGAGGAGGAGCTCAATCTTATGACCTGAGCCAAAATCAAAGTCAGACACTTGAGTGACTAAGCCACCCAGATCCCCTGCTGGTCAAAGTTGAACAGTAAGTTCTGAGGGGTGGGGCCCTAAATTGTTTCATTTGCATATTTCTGTGATGTAAACACTCCATCCCCAATTTCCAGCTACCAATGAAATGTTACTGAACTCGTATTTGCAAAGGGATGTGCATAATAACTCTCTTGCAACCTGATCAAGTGTTCTCTAGTGCACTACTGAATAGATGATGATGTTTGTTGGTAAAGTCACTAGGACATAGGAGGTACCTGGGACACTTGTAGTAGATGCTCTTAATAACCAAACTGGATTCCCATATTCTATTAAATGAGGCTAATCCTCCTGCTTACTCCTGTGTTGACTTGCTAATGGTTCATATCCACACTTTTCTCTGGAGATCTGCTCAGGGTTGAAAAGAATCACCTGGCAGAGATTCCTGGGAGGTTATGCTCCACACTGCCCTGTCTACACCCTTTCCCTCCCTCCAGGATGAGGCTCATAGTCAGTGGAGAATGATAGAGGATAAAACAGCCTAACCTCCTTGTTTCAGGGCAGGATAACCTTTAAGATAACCTTTTAATATGAAATTAGTAATTAAATATATGCTACAGAGTGCTGCAGGAATAGGACAGCAAGAACCAGGAAAATATGCTGGTGGTTGCTGAAGGTGTGGTTAGAGAAAATAAGATATGGGACAGTTCTTGGATACAGGGCACTCTCCTTTGAAATAGGACGTAAGGCTCTGTAAGGGCCTTTGGAATGGCCTAATATCTTCCAATATCTTACTGGGTAGCTCTAGAAGAAGCAATGGTGCATATTAAATGACACAGAGATAACAAAATCATTGTGGCAGACTGTGAAGGAAGGAATTTAAAGACACAGGAAAGCATGCCAGAAAGGATCTATTATTAAACTCAGAAGACCTACCAGTTGAATATGTTCCTCACAAGGGCTCTGAGAATACTCTGTTTAAAGGAAACTACTAGTGATACAGGCATAGTCCTTCCTGAGAAGATTCACAGTAAGTGTGTTCTATAGTTTAAGGCTGACAGAAGACACTCAAAAAATTTATCTTTTTTTTTTTTTTTTTTAAATTTAGCTTCTGATAGCAATGGAGATATGAGCACAGAGTAGCACAGACAAGGTAGAATTCTCATAACTAGTAGATGCTGATTGGGGGTGGGGAGGCATAATAACTTTAATGGACAGCAAAGTCAGAGGGCAGTCCACAGAGATCTATGGAAATGGCTCACAGGACATGGTATTCCAGGAGGCAAAATAGGGGGGAAGCCAACAAAAGTATTACGTGATACATATACTTACAAAAAATCAACAATGGGTCAGCAAAAGACTAAGGACAGCTGTCCCAACATAAAATCACAACCCTAGATCTAAGAGAGCATGTAAACAGTTTCCTCACTTCTCTCCAATTACAGATTTGAAAATAAGGCCATCAAAGATGAAATAAGTCCATCTACCTAAGTTCATACACCCAATTATAAGTAGAGAAGAGACATTAACTGAATTTTATCTCTACTTTGTCCAGTGATGCCTCCTGGTCAACTACCTCTCTTCCTAAATCTTGGTTCTTTATCTGTAACATGCCCTGCCTACACTACAGGAACTTAACAAATAAGATGGTACCCATGACAGTACTTCAGAAAACTGTGTAATAGCTGATATGAAAACTCCAGTTGCCTTTTAGATAACTGCTCTATTCTGGGACTCAACTATATTCTGCAAGTTATTTCTATTATACCATCTAAAAGCTTTGTTGTTTTTCCATTACACAAAATCCGACTGAAATGTGAATACTACTTAACATAGTGCCTAACACATACCTGCTCCTCAATAACTAATTTTTTAACGATTTTTACTAATTATTTTGGGTCCCTTGGCTATTAGTGCCCCAATGACAATAATTAAAACAACAGCTTTGGGTAGTTTTGAGGAGGATATAATTACTTATGATGGATAAGTCCACATGGGCTTCTAGATGGGGTTCTTTGGACCATTTTGGATGTTAATGATTGTGGTTCCCACCACTGAGTACATAAATAGGTATTAACATTTTGGCTGTGTGTGCTACTGAACACCATCACCACCTCAAGGGGTGGGCACCACAATAAGGGCAGACTCAAGCATTATGGACAGGGTATATTCCTTACCAACACCATGCCTAAAGCATGGCACACTGTTCAACAAAAATACTGAAAAGGACATTATTCTGTTAATTCAACACTTAAGATAAGTAGAGGTGCTATTAACCACCCTGTTAAAATTTCATAGCCCAGTCTGGCCAGTCAAGAAGGCCTCTGGACCTCAGAGGCAGACAGATTATCACAGGTTAAACATGGACGTTCCTGCTTGGGACCCTGACATTATCACCATTACTTCATCGTGGCAATCCATATGGAAAACTTGTACACTGTTTCTGCTCTGGCTAATGACTTTTACTTGGTTCCTTTGCAGGATGAGGATTAGGACCAATTTGCATTCATACAAAACAGTCTGCAATATGCCATTATTGAATGGGTTTGATGAAAAATATATGGCTATAGTGCTGTACTTGGTCACTGATAGAATGATTAGTGCCAATTTGAATATAAAACTAGACAAAGTCTTGAGCCTGGCAAAGCAGGTGCAATTGCTAGGGGACACTTGAGTAGGAAACCAAAGTATCCCAGAAACAATGAAACAATACAGGCCCTAGCAGCACCCACTAATAAAAAGGAAGCCCAACTGCTAGAGGGCCTCTTTGGGTAGTTTAAATAGCATGTGTCCCATCAGGGTGCTTTCTTGGCTCCCTTCATTGAGATGACCGCAGAGTAGTCAATTTTAAATGAAGTCTTGCAGCAGCAGACCTTAGAGGCTGTTCAACAAGTCATGGGCCAGGCACAGCTTTTGGAACCTTTGAAACTTGTTAGTCTGATGGAACTGCAGGTTTCCACAACCCCTCTACATACTGATTGGTCTGTGGCAGCAGGAAATTGTCACTGTGTTGTACTGTCCTCATGGACTCTGAATCTGAAACCTCTAGAAGCTACCACCCCCTGCAAAGATTTATTTATTTGGGGGGAGCAGAGGGAGAGAATCTCCAAGCAGACTCCCCACTGAGCATAGAGCCCAACGTGGGGCTTGATCCCACATCCCATGAGGTGGAGACCTGAGCTGAAACCAAGAGTCAGATGCTTAATCGACTGAGTTACCCAGGAGCCCCGCAATATACCTCTTTTGAATGACATTTCTTTGCCTGCTCTTGGGCACCAATAAAGATGGGGCATGGTACATCTAGAATGCCACATATGACACTGCAACCTGAACTACCCATTTTCACTTGGGTGATGACAAAGCCTACCAATAAAATTAAAAAGGCTCAACAAAGTTCAACCAGAAAAATGGAAATGGTACTTCCAAGATCAGGCCTGGCTAACATCCCAAAGGACTAGCAGGCTCCAAAAGCAAATAGCCAGCTTATCAGAAAGGCATAAACAACTCACAGAGAATGCTTTGGCCCCTCCTAAGGCTACCTGGGGCACAAGATTAAAAAATGTGCAATAAACCATGGTTTACTGACCACTCTGTGAAACTAAAGCAGATAGGGTCTGCAGAGTTGCAGATGCCATTTGGCCAATGGATGGACATCTTTTGACTGAGACAAGATATGGACATTCTACCCAACGGGCCAAGAACTGTGCTATGGTGATGGCCATGCAGGTCACCCCTACCACCATTCCCTGCTCCATTTTCACCAACTCATGGGCTGTTACCAATGGTCAGGAGAATGGCAACTAAAGGCCTGGACTATTAAGGGGATGTCCTGTGTGTGGAAAATAACTAAGGCAGCAGCTTGCTGTCTGGGATGAAAACACGTATGTCACTCATGTGGATACTCATGGGAAAAGACCTTTTAAAATAAAAACATAAATAGCGCTCTTGTGGCAATCCAGCTTGTGCCAAGCAGGCTGCAACAATCTCCCAGTGGGTACATCTGTGAACTGGACATGGGAGTCTTTTCTGATACAAAAAATGTGATAAAGCTCCCCCTACACCCAAAAAATGTGATAAAGCCCAACAGATGACCCTGGAAGACACCAAGACTAATGATGCAGTGCAATCTTGTGATTCTTCTCAATATACTCATATCATCTAGGAGGAGAACTGGGACATATGAATCAAGGACTGGGACCAACCTCGGTCTAGGAGATTGATCACAATGTACCCCCAGACCACAGCCATGCACACAGATGATGCCTCATAGCCATTCTCAGGCTACAGTATTATTATTCCAATCTGACATTTGAATGCTGGCAGAAATTCTCACAGCTGTCTTTGAATAAAACTTATGTCATATTTTTGGACACCCTGTAAGATTTCACTCTGACCAAGGAATATCCTTCATTACCCAATTGAGACCACAAACGGGCATAATCCCATGGAAATGTACTTTCCAATGCACACTATCACCAGCATGCCAATAAAGCCACTAAATGAATAAATGATTGATTTACACACCAACTAAAGAAAGAATACCAAGACAGCCTACTAGTGGATTGGTACCCTCATCTGACTGTATGGCTGTATGGCTACTAAACAATGCACTGTAGTGCAAAGGAAACACGGCCCTACAATGCATACTGGAAATACTGAACTTGGATGGGGTGAGGGTGGAGTAGGTAGATATGTGTTTAGACTGTGCCTACAAAATCCCAATTTCAGTATACCAAATCATTCCTTTTGTCATTTGGGAATGTATGTCTTTGGGGGTAGTTTACAGTTCTGCTGTCATAGCACACCAGACATGGCCTCCTGATTCTAATCTGGATGTGATGCTTCCTCCCTTGGCACCTCCCTTCTATGGGAAACCACAAGTGTGGGAGACAAAACTAAGAAGTATCATGGTGCTAGGGTCCTTCTAGTAGTGTTGGGAACATTTGACCCTTCAAATCAGGTGGGTGACATTACTGGACAAGTCAAGATTATGCAGCACATGGCCTCCCTTTTGGGATTGGCCAACTGAGGAGAACAAGTCTGGGTCAAGCAATACACTGGGTGCTCAAAAAGGCAGTAAGTACCATTAGGATTGGGACAGATAGCATGGGTTGTAATACCCAGGCAACTAACACCCCAAATAGCAGACTAGGACCTTTCAGGCCTCAGAAGGTTCATGGAGTGAAAAACAGGTAGGAATAATATTCTTTCTTCTCATTTCTACAGTATCCTTCTACAGAATGCCTGGTATAACCTTGATAAAAATCAGTACATCCATAGTGAATGAAGGCAAACTTAACCAATGCTGGATTTGTCATTCTGAATAAAGTTCCTTTTATCCTACACTCCCACTGTAATGGACATGGTCAATACACAAGAACTCAGATGTTCCTCAAGCTATCAATGGGTCAGATCACCAGGTGAGTCCTTCAATACAGATCCAGATGCAGGCATACTCGAGTCCCTTGCTTTAATATTATCTATGATGTGACAGAAAAAGACCCCTGTACCAGAATGGTTATTACTGATCTATACTGACATTCTGGAATTGGAAGTCCAATACGTAACTTTTCTCTCTCTGCAATCACAAAGCAAAAGCAGGCTGGGACTGTATATAACTGAACTAGTATTATGAGAACTAGTATTATGAGAACAAATCCCTGACAGATGTCACCTGCATCCCTCTGGGTTATATGTTTCTCTGTGGACTCTAATGGACAACAAAATGTATGCCTCCAAGGGAAAGATTTTATTGCCTCATCATCCATGTCAAGAACTGCACAGAGGGGTGGAAAGGATCCACTTTGCCAACACACTACAGAGTGGTACACAGTTCTCTCCCAGGAAGACAAATTAACCACTGGTTTCATTCAATTATCCAAATTCAAGTATGGGTATAGGTGTATGGACCCTAGAAAAAATGGTATTATGTCCTTAACCATGGTAGAAGTAGTTAATGCTACTGTCTAAGCCATACAAGATCAACAAGACTCAGTGAACTCGCCAGCCTACATGGTGATAGACAGCCCTCAATCATATGGGAGCAGAAGAGGGTGGTGTTTGTATGACTGCCAGCATTTTCTGCTGTGTATATGTCAACAATTCAGGTAAGTTAAAATATGAGCTGGTAAATATCCACACACAGGTGGGATGGTTATTAGCAGTACATTCACAATCCCCTCAGACTCCGTTTTTAACCTTTTTAGTTGGCTTATTCCAGACACCTGAGGTTCCTACTTGAAGATAATTCTCAAAAGAAGCCTAAACATCCTCCTGGGTCTGGTTCTCTTAATCAACCTGGTGAAGTGCCATCCGAATGACAGGGAAGCTTTATGAGAAATCCACATCCACATTGGTTGTTCAAGGACCCTACTGGATCCAATTCTTGCTCCAAGTTTGGGGTGGGCAATGGTCCTACAGGATTTGATATGCTTTATCCGCCACTTCAGGGGCCAAGCAGGGGTGAGGTATGGACTGTTGGGAAAGGCAGTCCTCTATATACAGTCTTTTTGACTTCTACCTGGCTGCTAAGAATGGGCTATGGGACTGGAACATTTCAATATCAAGAAATGAGCCTTTTCAATCATGGCTAGGGTAACTGCCTTGTGTGGGAATATGTTTTCTATTTCAGACTCAGTATGGGTTCTCTTGTCCTGCTCACATATTTTAAGTCATATGGCACCTGGCCAAACTCACTACTAAATCTGTCTCCTGAGGGGAGGGGACAAGGTCCTTAGCTCTGTAGCATAAGAGAGGTGCATGCAGGGAAAGTGTCCTGTGTTGACTGCTGTCCCTGGGGGACCAATGCCCACTAGTGAAACCAGTCTTGCTCTGCCCCCTCGTATATGAGTACTGTGTCATCCAGTGCTTGACTGTGTTGTGTTTTCCTCGGTGAAACTGATATCAAGATTGAGTGGGCACAAATGTTAGAACTTCTACCTCTGATGATAGGCATCAGGTATCATTTGCTTGGCAAATACAGAGCTAAAAAGCTTTTGGGGAAACTAGAAAGAAACAGGATATGGGATAAGACAACATAGAAGATGAAATGGGGTGGACTAACAGAAAATAGACCCCACCCAAGCTCTAAGAGATTTTGATATGAGGAATCAAGCACATATAAGAAAGTAGAAGGACTGGGGGTGCCTGGGTGGCTCAGTCCATTAAGTGTCCAACTCGTGATTTCGCCTCAGGTCATGATCTCAGGGCTCTAAGACCGAGCCCTGTGTCGGGCTCCATGCTGGGTGTGGAGCCTGCTTTAGAGTCTCTTTCTTCCTCTGCCCCCCCACCACAAATAAATGAAAATTTAAAAAAGTAGAACTATACACCTAAGCCAAGTGAAAAGTGAAAGTAATACAGAGCAATAGCAGCAAACTATAAAGGAAAGAGAAAGGTAATCTAGTGTCATGAGTATAAATAATAAAAAAAAACTAAGATATTTAGTCTAGAACACAGAGATTACTATAGTTGTGTTTAAATTAGACCTATTCTGTGACACCAACAATGAAAGAACCAAAAACCAATGGGTAGAGAATTTAGAAATAAGATTTGGTCAACAGAAAGACAAACTGAATTTCTAAAAAATAACTCCTTTAGTTGTTAGAAGTTGCTATCTTTCTACTGACTAAAACATATAAAAATTTAAATAAACTGGCAGTATCAAAAAATGTCTTACTGAGAAGGGTAGACTGATATTCTAAAACCAAGACACATGAGTATCAAATCCTTGCTGTACACCTTAAACTACTATAATGTTATGTCAATTATATCTCCATAAAACTGAAAAAATGCAATTTACAATTGCAATGTAAACTTTAGAAAAAAGACAGGAATTTTATCAGCTCATTTGAAAACACAGGACAGTCTGAAGGCACAGGCGATGGCCTATAGAATAAGCAGTTTCAAACTGATGATTAAAAAAAGAAAAAGCAAATGACTACACTCCTCAGGGGAAAAAAATAGTATAAGATTACAGTGATATTAGAATGACAAAAAGAAAAGCTGAGAAGGGATTAATACTTATAGCTTTTCTAAATTAAGTAATGGGAGATTGTAAAAGAGGTTTATAAAAACATTTTACTGTAATCAGTATCCTTATATCATTTTATCAATAATAAACAAAACCTCCCTCCTTCTTACTTTATCTAGACAGAAACCTTTTACAGAGTTTAATGATTTATCTTAAAAATAATGTTGGTTTGTTTCTTGGTAAGCCACCAAAAAAAAAAAAAAAAGTGTTTTTCCTAGAGGAAGCAGTGGGTAGGGTAGTGCTGGGGAATAAAATGCAGAACTTTAGATGTATTCCTATTAAAAAGTTTGTCTTGTTGATTTAGCCACGTGTGTACACCTGTAAGGACATGCTGTGTAATTCTTACTCTCAAAATGTATAAAATTTAATTGTATAAACCTGAGATGAGGCTTAGCTGTGCAAGTCCTGAATTCCACATGAGGATTAGAAAAAGAAAACCTAGGATTATGCTTGGGGTTTATTAGTGTAGAGAAAAGAATTTTGAAATGCTAGGGAAGATAAATATTCAGGAAAAAATTCACTATGTACCTACTGAGTATTCCTCCAAATTAAGTATGGGATTAAGAGCCCCTTTTAATCATTAATTAAAAATAAGTAAGAAGTAAAAAGAATCCAAGAATAACACAGAATAGAAATCCACATAGACAATCTATAGAAACAAGGACTTCACAGGCAACATGATATCCATAAAGACTTATCTTTAAATAATCACTCTCAATGTGAATGGCCTAAATGCTCCCATAAACAGCACAGGGCTGCAGAATGGATAAAACAACAGGACCCATTCATATGCTGTCTACAAGAGACACATTTTGAACCTAAAGATATACCCAGACTGAAAGTGAAGGGATGAAGAACCATCTTTCAGGCCAACGGGCCTCAAAAGAAAGATGGAGTGGTGATTCTCATACCAGATAAATTAGATTTTAAGCTAAACACTTAAGTCAGAGATACAGAAGGACACTACATCATTCTTAAAGGGTCTATCCACCATGAAGATCTAACAATTGTAAATATTTATGCTCCCAATAGGGAGCAGCCAACTACACAAGCCACCTGTTAATCAAAATAAAGAGTCATACTGATATGAATACATTAATTGTAGGGGATCTTAACATGCTACTCTCAGCAACAGACAGATCTTCTAAGCAGAAAATCAACAAAGAAACCAGAGCTTTGAATGATACATTGGACCAGACAACAGAATACTCATTCTTCTCAACTGTACATGGAACTTTCTCCAGAATAGACCACATACTGGGTCACAAATCAGGGTTCAACCGTTAACAAAAGACCGAGATTATTCCTTGCATATTCTTAGACCACAATGCTTTGAAACTGGAACTCAATCGCAAGAAAGTTTGGAAGGAATTCAAACACTTGGAAGCTAAAGATCATTCTGCTCAAGAATGTTTGGATCAACCAGGAAATCGAGGAAGAACTTCATTCATGGAAACGAATGAAAATGAAGACACTTCGGTCCAAAACCTATGGGATACAGCAAAAGCGGTCCTAAGGGGAAAACAGATAGTCATCCAAGCGTCACGCAAAAAAACTGAAAAATCCTGAATACACCAAATCTCCTTGCACCTTAAGGAACTGGGAAATCAACAACAGATTAAGCCAACCCCATGCACAAGAAGGGAATAATTAAAATTAGGGCAGAGATCAATGAATTAGAAACTAGAGCTACAATAGAATACATAAATGAAACTAGAAGCTGGTTCTTTAAAAGAATTCACAAGATCGATAAACCACTGGCCAAACTAATACAAAAGAAAGAGAGAGGACCCAAATTAATAAAATCATGAATGAAAGGGGAGAGATCACGACTGACACCAAGGAAATAGAAACAATCATCAGAAATTATTATGAACAACTATAAGCCAATATGCTAAGCAACTGAGAAGAAATGAATGCATTCCTGGAAACATGTAAACTTCAAAGACTGAAACAGGAAGAAACTGACAACATGAGTAGACTATCTAGTAATAGGATTGAAGCAGTGATCAAAAACCTCCCAAAAAATAAGACCTCAAGACCTGATGGATTCCCTAGGGAATTCTACCAAACATTCAAAGAAGAAATAATATCTATTCTCCTGAAGTGGTTTCAAAAAATAGAAACAGAAGGAAAACTTGCAGACTCTTTTTATGAAGCCAGTATTACCCTGATCCCTAACCTGATGACTATGGATGCCAAGATTCTCAACAAGATCCTAGCTAACAGTATCCAACAGTACATTAAAAAGATTACCCCCCATTACCAGGTGGGATTTATCCGGAGGATGCAAGGGTGGTTCAACATTCAGAAACCAATCAGTGTGACAGAACAAATCAATAAGAGAAGAGAGAAGACCACATAGTCCTCTCAACTGATTCAGAAAAAGCATTTGACAAGATAGAGCATCCGTTCCTGATTAAAACTCTTTAAAGCACAGGGATAGAGGGAATATTCCTCAACTTCATAAATCTATCTATGAAAAGCCCACAGTGAGTATCATTCTCAATGGAGAAAAGCTGAGAGTTTTCCCACTGAGATCAGGAACAAGACAAGGATGCCCACTCTCACCACTGTTGTTCAATATAGTACTAGAAGTCCTAGCAACAGCAATCAGACAACAAATAGAAACAAACCATATTCCAATTGGCAAGGAAGAACTCAAACCCTCTCTCTTCACAGATGACGTGATACTTAAAATGGAAAACCCAAAAGACTCCACCCCAAACTACTAGAACTCATACAGCAATTGAGTAATGTGGTAGGATACAAAACCAATGCACAGAAATCAGTTGCTTTCTTATACACTAACAATGAAAATATAGAAAGGGAAATTAGAGAATCGATTCCATTTACTATACCATCAAGAACCATAAGATACCTGGGAATAATCCTAACCAAAGAGGTAAAGGATCTGTACTCAAAGAACTACAGAACACTCATGAAAGAAATTGAAGAAGACAGAAAAAGATGGAAAAGCAGTCCATGCTCATGGATTGGAAGAATAAACGTTGTTAAAATGTCTATACTGGCTAGAGCAATCTATACTTTCAATGCCATCCTGATCAAAATTCCATCGGCATTTTTCAAAATGCTGGAACAAACAATCCTAAAATTTGTATGGAACCAGAAAAGACCTCAAATCACTAAGGAAATGTTGAAAAAGAAAAACAAAACTGAGGGCATCACATTGCCTGATTTCAAGCTTTATTACAAAGCTATGATAACCAAGACAGCATGGTACTGGCACAGAAACACACACATAGACCAGTGGAACAGAACAGAGTCCAGATATGGACCCTCAACTCTATGGTCAAATAATCTTTGACAAACCAGGAAAAACTACCCAGTGTTGAAAAAAGACGGTCTCTTCAATAAATGGTGCTGGGAAAATTGGACAGCAATGTATAGAAGAATGGTCGGTCAGCAGAGTCAATTTGTTAAAAAAAATTCATAAAGATAAACTCGAAATGGATAAAAGACCTCAATGTGAGGCAGGAATCTATCAAAATCCTAGAGGAGAACATAGCCAGTAATTTTTGACATCAGACATAGCAATTCTTTTAAGACATGTCTCCAAAGGCAAAGGAAACAGAAGTGAAAATGAACTTTTGGGACTTCATCAAGATCTAAAGTTTCTGCACAGCAAAGGAAACAGTCAACAAAACAAAGAGGCAACCCAGGGAATGGGAGAAGATATATGCAAATGATACTACAGATAAAGGATTGATATCCAAAATCTATATAAAGAACTTCACAAACTTAACCCCCCCAAAACAGATAATCACGTCAAAAAATGGGTAGAAGACATGAACAGACACTTCTCCAAAGAAGACAAACAAATGGCTAACAGACACATGAAAAAATGTTCATCATCATTAGCCATCAGGGAAATTCAAATCAAAACTTCACTGGGATACCACCTTACACCAGTTAGAATGGCCAAAATTATCAGGACAGGAAACAACAAGTGTTGGAGAAGGTGTGGAGAAATGGGAACCCTCTTACACTGTTGGTGGGAATGCAAGTTGGTGCAGCCACTTTGGAGAACAGTGTGGAGATTCCTTAAGAAATTAAAAATAGAGCTTCCCTATGACCCTGCAATTGCATTACTGGGTATTTAACCCAAAGATACAGATATAGTGAAAAGAACAGCCATTTGTACCCCAATGTTCATAGCAGCAACGGCCACAATTGCCAAACTGTAGAAAGAGCCAAGATGCCCTTCAACAGAGGAATGGATAAAGAAGATCTGGTCCATATACACAATGGAATATTACACCTCCATCAGAGGATGAATACCCAACTTTTGTGTCAACATGGATGGGACTGGAGGAGATTATGCTGAGTAAAATAAGAAGAGAAAGTACATTATGATATGGTTTCACTTACTTGTGGAGCCCAAGGAATAACATGGACGACATTAGGAGAATGAAAGGAAAAGTGAATTGGGGTAAATCAGAGGGGGAGATGAAGCACGAGAGACTATGGACTCTAAAAAATAATCTGCGGGTTTTTGAAAGCAGGGGCTGGGGTAATGGGTTATCCTGGTGGTGTGTATTAAGGAGGACACATATTGCATTGAGCACTGGGTGTGGTGCATAAATAATGAATCTTGGAACACTGAAAAAATAAAAAATAATTGTGAAGCTAAACAGCCAACTTGAATGGATCAAGAAGATGTGGTATATATACACAATGGAATACTATGCAGCCATCAAAAGAAATGAAATCTTGCCATTTGCGACAACATGGATGGAACTAGAGCGTATCATGCTTAGCGAAATAAGTCAAGCAGAGAAAGACAACTATCATATGATCTCCCTGATATGAGGAAGGGGTGATGCAACATGGAGGCTTAAGTGGGTAGGAGAAGAATAAATGAAACAAGATGGGATTGGGAGGGGGACAAACCATAAGTGACTCTTAATCTCACAAAACAAACTGAGGGTTGCTGGGGGGAGGGGGTTTAGGAGAAGGGGGTGGGATTATGGACATTGGGGAGGGTATGTGCTTTGGTGAGTGCTGTGAAGTGTGTAAACCTGTTGATCCACAAACCTGTACCCCTAGGGATAAAAATATATGTTTATAAAAAATAAAAAATTAAAAAAATTTTTTTTTAAACTCAAATAAACAAATAAATAAATAAATAATTTCACATATTAAAAAAAAAATAATTGTGAAGCTAAACAGCCAACTTGTGATGATCTCCCTATACTCTGAACTCTTACAGCAAAAATGGCCTGTAAAATGCCCAAGGGCTGTTTTATTGTAATATATGTAATTTTGTGGTTTTCAAGAGGTTTTTGATAATACTTAGCATGCTGCTATTTATTTTAGAAATATTTTGTTTATTAATCTTAGGGAGAGAGGGCGTGCTTGTGAGGTGGGCTGGTAGAAGGGGCAGAGGTCAGGGGAGAGAGAGAATCTCAAGCAGAGTCCCTGCCTAGCACTGAGGCTGACAGGGGTTTCCTTCTCACAACCCTGAGATCATGACCCCAGCCGAAATCAAGAGTCAGATACTCAATCGACTGAGCCACTCAGGTGCCCCATCATGGGGCTATTTAAAAAGTAAATGCTCTACAGCCTGTTAACAGTGATACATACAAAATAAGTCTTAGAATACTACCAAAATTGACTTAAAAGTCTAACGATGTAAGTGCATTAAAAAATGTCTTCTAATAGCTATGATACTTCTAACAATTCAAATAATAGATGATAACAGTTTAAAATGAACTGTAGTATTTCTGTATTTGTGAATATCTGGCAATTCAAGTAATAGAATGTCAGGTCATTCAATATAAAAATTCCAATGATTTTTCACTCCTACCCTTGGTTATTTTGAGGATTACTTATTCAGGATTTGATAATGTGGGATTCCTTTTAAAATCAGAACCTTTTCTAAAGGCATAGAAATAAAAAGATTTTTAGATCAAATATTTTAAAGTCGAATAAATCTATTCAACTCTGATAAAACACTCTACTGTGGTATGGCCTTAATAAACTCAAAAGAAAAGTTTTATTTTTACATATTAAGAGAAACAAAGAATTCCTTTTGATTCCAAACTAGAAAAAGATTATAATTAGTTTCTTAGGATGCTATATTCTCTTAAAACTTTAGATGTACCAGGTTGTCAACCTGGTTTAAGACAGTATTACAACTAAGTGACAGAGTTTTCATGTGGGCCAATGTCTCAAGTTTTGTCATGGCCATCAAATGAATAGTTACTCAAGTGTATCATCTTAAATTTCCATTATTATTATAACTCCTAAAAAACCAAGCACTGCCATCTTAATTCCTAGCATTCTAGTACCTTATACAAGCATATCTTTTATGAAAACCTGGAAGAGAGTAACTTACCCTATCATGAAGAGTCCAGCCAACATATTTTAGGTAACTGTCATTTAGGAAGGCATCACTATACATTTTCATCCATACTCCAATTTCCTCAATACAAATGGCTCTAATCTCAGCAATAGCATCACTAGAGGAGAAAACAAAACAAAACAAAACAAACCTCAGATTAACATTCCAAACTAGAATGTACTTCATACTAATTTTCAGCAAGTAATAAATATTATATCCAATATACTCTCAAAAGTCCTACAATTTGAGTATCTTCTAATTTTTTTAGATGTTTTCTTTTTTCTTTAAGATTTTACTTATTTATTTGAGACAGAGAAAGCACAAGCAAGGAAGAGGGGCAGAGAAGAGGGAGGAGCAGACTCCCTGCTGAGCAGGAAGCTGGATGCAGGGCTTGATCCCAGGATGCTGGGATCATGACCTGAGCCTAAGGCAGACGCTTAACCGACTGAGCCACCCAGGTGCCCCTAGATGTTTTCTATAAAATAAAAATTATCAGTATCAAACTGAAAAACAATTCTGGATATAATCTTTCACTTTATTTTCACTGGACTAGGAAATGGTAGTTGGAGCTTTCTGAAAGCCTCCCAACTATTACGGAGTCAACAAACATGTTAAATCTGAGGAAACCAGCATACCACCGTACCACAGAATAACACAGAACTTAAAACTTGTTTCTCTAATTGTGAATTTAAGTTAGTACACATCTACTGAATTAAGAGAAAATATGACCAGAACACAAATTAATATTTACAAGGGAAAATGACAGAAGCCTATTTTTGAAAATATATAACAGTTACAAAACGAAAACCTCAAAGTAATTACACTAATAATTCACATTTAGTCACAATGGGAACAATCTTGGTGACTATACTGTGAACTGTACCGAAAGTTAGGTTTTTGGCACTATGCCCAGATGGCTTTTCATCTCACTGTAAGCATCTAATGTAACCCTCCTTGGATGGTTTTTCTTACTCTAAAATCTGTGAAACATGAACAAATACAATTTTATTATTTTTACCTGATCTTTCAACTGGTTATTTAACTTTTAAAAATTCATATTAAATATGGTAAGTTAAATCTTAACTTCCTTTTTGTAGATAGATCTTCAAGGTTTCTGATTTACCATACATAAATGATTTAAAAATTTTAGGTAATTCTTAATTCTCCAATTTATATAAGGCAATCATCTGTCAATTAAATTGTTAATCTGGCAATAACTTAGCTAGAATTTTAATGTTAATTAAGGAGCTTTTCTTAGTTTCTCTTTTGTGACAAAATAGGTAAGGTGCTAGCATTCTGGTATTTAATCCTCTAATATTTCTAATAATAAAATCTCAGTTTCTTCTAAGTCCCTGTCATTGCTCAAGTATAAAAGTGTAAGGAATCTTCTCTTCAAAGTCATATTACTAAATCACAATTTTTAGATTTCCTACATTTTTTAATACCCCCCACTTTTTTTTTTTAAGAGCATGGAGCCTGATGAACGGCTCAATCTAATGACCCTGAGATCATGACCTAAGCTGAAATCAAGAGTCAGAAGCTTTTTTTTTTTTTTTTTAAATTTATTTGACAGAGAGAGTGAGAGAGCACAAGCAGGGGGAGCAGCAGAGGAAGAGGGAGAAGCAGGGAGCCTGATGCGGAAGTCCTTCACAGGACCCTGAGATCATAAGCTGAGCTGAAGGAAGAAACTTAACCCAAGAGTTAGAGGCTTAAACTGACTGAACCACATAGGCGCCCCAATACCTTCTTCTTATGGAGAGATTCTACAGCATTGAGGCTAATGGCTCTGGAGCAAAACATACTAAGTTCAAATCCTAGTTCAACTAATTACAAGCTGTGTAGCTTTAGGCAAGTTACTTCCCTTTCTTAGATTTTGTTAATAATAATATACAGAATAATATATGGAATAAAACCGTACCTGGCCTAGTGCTCACAGAGATGAAATCACGTAATAAAAGTAAAATAGTCAGAACTATGCCTAGCACCTACTAAATCTTCCATAAGCGTTTACAATCATAATCTCTTAAGTGTCATCAATCTAAACATTTACAGATAGTGCAGCAGAAAAAACTGCTTTACTACAACTGTGAAAGAATGTTCCTAGATGATTATAACATTGAATATACAGAAGACAATATAATGAATATATTATGTGTATCCACTATTCAGTTAAGAAATAAAATATTGTAGTTGAAACTTCCTGTATACCTCTTACTGACATATCTCCCTCCCAAAGAGCATAGGACTATTCTTGGTTCAAAGGCTACCACAGTTTTCTGTACCTTTATGCTTGAACTTCTTATGTTCAATTATACATATTTTAAAGCTTTACATAAATAATGTCTTATAGATATCCTCTCCAACTTGTTTTCACAAACCATGTTTTGTAATTCACACAGACTGGCTCCAGAGCCATTAATTAATTAATTAATTAATTAAAACTGATGTTCAGTTTTCCTATCTGCATACAGAGAAATTATAAACCATTTATATATTCTCTCATTGGCAGACATTTAAGTTATTTCCATATTTTCCCTTTTATTAACTGACTGGGTGGTTCAATCAGTTAAGTCTGCCTTCAGCTCAGGTCCCAGAGTCCTGGGATCAATCCCAGAATTGGGCTCCTTGCTTAGTGGCAAGCCTGCTCCTCTCTCTGTCTGCTGCTCTCCCTGCTTGTGCACGTACACTTACTCTCTGGCAAATAAATAAAATCTTTAAAATAAAAACGAAAACAAACAAACAAAAAAGAAAAAACAACAAACCTACAGAGACTACTAACTATGGTAACTGCATATAAAGACAGTTGATCATTCTACTCATTACTACTGGCATTACCATTACAAATACCATTATTACTGGAATTGAGATTATTGAGTGTCTAATTCCTAAGGCTAGAGAATATAAAGGCTTAGCTTTTAGTAGAGAAATACTGTTCAAAATCTTTTATTTTATAATCACCTCCATGTCTAAGCCTAATTTCTAACGACTTTTAATATTGTTTACTAGACTTTTAAAGGCTCTTCTCTTAGAACACAGATCCTCTCTGTATGCACTGCCAACATTCTGATACAACTTGTCTTTTTTGGAATCATATTCTTTGTTCAGATGCTAGTCTGACCCCTCCCATGTTAACTTTAAAATGTTTAGTATTCCTTCTAGACTTGCAATTTGACTGAATGTGGTCAGATAACACATTCTGCTACTATTAAAAATCCCTAAGTAATCTCTCTCCTGTTTAGGTTCTAAAACTCCAACCCACTTTGCTTTTGATACAATCCTGCGAGATTAATCATTCTCTACAGGTAATTATATTATGTAATCAAAGATAATACATAAAAGTAGAACTCCTTTGTGGTAGCTTTAAAATATGTCCACGTACTCTTTGTTAATAGTTTTTATGGAGACAAATTCTTATTTTTTAAAAATGTGGGTGTACTTAATAATTTGTTTCTAACAAACATGATGCGTTAGAAATGATGGATTTTTGACTCTTGAGGTTAGGTCAAATAAGAGACTGTGACTTGTGCTTTGTTCTCTCTCTTGAATCATTCTCTCAAAGCCATGTGCTGAGGACATTCTAGCTGCCCTATAGAGAACTCCACATCTTGAGTAGCTGGGTTCTTCTACCAACAGCCATGTGAGTAAGGCATCTTACAAGCAAGTACTCCAACCCCAGTCAAACTTTTAAAGGCCTGTAGTCTGGACCAAAGTCTTGACTTCAATCCAATGGGATAACTTAAACTAAAAACAACTAGGTAGGCTGTTCCTAAATTCCCAACCCACAGAAATTATGAGGTAGTAACTGTTCGGTGTTTTGTTTTGCCAAATTTTGTAATAATTTGTTACATAGCAAAAGATATTATTACTTTCTACTATTATTAAAGACCCATACCAATAACTAAACTTCTAGTGTGGTCTATGAATGAGTTCTTCCTTAGTCCAAAGAGCTCAAGTGCATCAGTATCTACATATCTGTGGTCATCTCTATGCTTATACTGCCTTCATTTTGCTCTAAATACAAACAATGATTATTCTTTCAAGCTCCTGTGGTGTTAGTTCTGTCATATCCTTTTATTACCAGATACAGCTTTTCTGCCCTCTATGAAGTAACATTCTATTTCAATAGATGAAGTATAAAATAAAAATGCAGAATGTTCTGAAATATTCCTCTAAACCTTGATTTTCATATAAAATTTCTTTTTAACACCTTAATCTCTATTTCCACCAGCCTCAGTCCATTTAGAAAAGTAAAGTTTAACCTGCAGATATCTGGGAGTTTCCAAAGTAAAGATTAAAATAGGGGGAAAAAAGTACAACAGGGGAAGGTATAAAGGCAATCATAAGATGAACTAATTTTCCTAATTCTAGTGTATGGGCCTTGAAATGAATAACTAAAATTGAACTCAGGATACACTACTTTTGAACTCAAAAAGAAAAAGAAAACCTAGAAAAATAGTAATTCTGTGCTAATTCATCCTTTGTTGTTAACTCTTTTATAGCATAAAAAATGATTATGTTTGGGGCGCCTGGGTGGCTCAGTGGGTTAAGCCGCTGCCTTCGGCTCAGGTCATGATCTCAGGGTCCTGGGATCGAGTCCCGCATCGGGCTCTCTGCTCAGCAGGGAGCCTCTTCCTCCTCTCTCTCTCTGCCTGCCTCTCTGCCTACTTGTGATCTCTCTCTGTCAAACAAATAAATAAAAAAAAATCTAAAAAACAAAACAAAACAAACAAAAAAAAAACCTGCACTGGTCCTTAATTAAAAAAAAAAAAAAAAGATTATTATCATTCTATGAAAAACTTACCTAATTTACTGATCCTCAGAATTAGTGTGCCTTTTTGGGAGATGTGACCCTTTAATTTAATATCTGGACTTTAAATTTTCATTTTGGATTACTTTCCTGGCAGATGGAATTCAAATTATTTTCTGCTTACAACAAAATGAAATTTAACTCTAGTGAATTTTAGTGAAATGCTTCTTGTACTACTCTTACAGATGCTTTCTCAGTAAGAAGGAGACTAAATTAAAACGACTGCAATATAAATTCTGGAGAATAACTCTTGGCTAATATGAGCGTTTTAACACTTAAAATTATCTCTCATGTACAAGGAATCTCACGAGAGCTCTAGAGTGAGAAACAATTACAAGTGGCAAGAAGGCTGCTATCTAAATTTTAGCACAAAATGAATTCATGTCTCAACCAATTCTCTGTCACTAATATTTGGCTAAAAAAATTATATTTTCCAAAACAGAACTATAGAGAATAAAAAAACAATAGCCCAAGAGAGAAAAGAACAGCTGAAGAACTAGTGAAAAGATATACTGTATCCTTTATTAGGCTGAAAACAAGAACTTAAGAATAAAGACCTTAACTTACAGAAAGATGATTAAAATAATTATCACCTTTAGCAAACATTAAACATTAGTAAAGGACAGTACAGGGAACACAGAAGCACAAAAACTGATGGGAGGGACAAGTCAAAGAAGGCTTCTATGAGGCAACAATGTTTAAAAGACCTAAAAAGCTGAAACTTTCCTGTTTGCTAGTTGAATCTGTATCTTTTACTTAATTATTTCAGGATGATCAGAGTTACTTAAAATGCACTAGAAATGTAATAGCTTTATAATAAAAAGTTGGAAATGTTTTCCATCTCAATTTTGCTACATTACCTATTAGTGAAAATAGTGACAAAATACACAGAAAGGCACTGCATCACTGAGTCTCATATAGAGCAGGTGACATGGCTGTCTGCTACCCTGCATAACTCCTTAAAATTTTACTATTAACAGAAGTTTAGGCATAAGATTAAAAGTCGAATGTCAAGAATACATTACATCTTAAAGAACAGTATCTTTACCTTATATCACATTTTAACTATCAATCTGACATATAGGTTAGGTCAAAAATGAAATATTGGGAAGACAACTACATTTAAAAAATGGCCATTTGCTCAGAATAAATCATACCACAGTATTGTGTAAGAATTGCTCTGAAGATATTATTCTAAAATGTTTCATCATAGTATAAAATGAAAGACCACTAGAAAACAACAGACATCCACTTTTCACTTTTTCAAAATTGTTGAAATCTTTCCTAAGTTACCTCTTTTTCTATTATTCACTCTTATGGCCTAATAACTTTTTAGCTCTTCACCATCACTGAAATAACAGGCACTCTTTCATTTTTGGTAGCTTTTAAGATTGTCTCATAATCTTTGGTGTTATGTACTCTGATTATGGTATGTCTAGACATGAAATATTTTTCTTACCCTCAACACTTGTTAAGTCTTTCCAATCTGACAATTCTAATTTTTAAACCAATTTTATAAAATTTCAGTTGTCTCAATAATACTATTTTCCAATACTTCTCTTTTCTTTTGAAATCCTATGTGAAGGACTTTTGGAGCCTCTCAAACAATCCCCTATGTATTAGAAACATTTTTACATATCTCCTTTGCCTGGCTTAATTCCTCAAAATTATATTCTAATTCACTAAATGTTCCTTCAACAGCCTAGGAGTGTATCTTGTTCACTAAATATTTACCTATGTATTTATCATGAATATGTTTTTTATAACCAATATTTTAAATTCTATTTTTATATCCACTTGTTCTTACTATATGCCATTTACTCGTTAAAGGAACTAGGTCAATTACAGTCTGTATGATTTACCACATTCTGGACTAAAACAATACCATGAAGATTGAGTCAAATAAAAGGCTCTTCTATTTTTCATATTTCCTATAAATGAGTAGTTACATCTAGCAGTGTATAGATTAATATTCAGTATTTATTTTATATTAAGGTGGCAGGTAAAACTCGGAGTGTTAAAGTGCCATCACTGCACAACATCTCCTACTTCTAGTATGTATATGCAGTAACATCGTCCCTTAATCAGTATATTAAGTAATACTTCCGGAAAAATCAACGATTGGTTTCTCTACTGATAACTCTGGAAGGCAGGTCTCATTCTCAACTGTTGGCAATCCTGTTATGAGCAGTTGAAATTTTAATGTATCAAAAGTAAGCTGTGACAGATCCAACACTAGATTATTTAAGGCCTCATTTAAAAAAAACAGTAAGTAATAGAAAATTCAAAAATTGTCATTTCTATGAGGATAACAGGTCGATACTCTGGCAAGACTCAATAAGGGTGAATCTCTAAAACAAAACCCACATTATTTTAGAGCTGAAAGACCAAAGTAAAATAGTAATAATACGTATTCTGCACACAAGACTGCATGGCTGAGTCATGATGGACAAAATTTATGTTTCCACTTTAAAAACCGCATAAAACATAAAATAATGGTGTTTAGATGACAGAGAAGGAAAGTAATTTTTGAGAGGTAATAAGGTAATTCTTTTATTAAAGATTTTATTCATTTATTTGTTAGAGATCACAAGTAGGCAGAGAGGCAGGTGTGGGGAAGCAGGCTCCCTGCTGGGCAGAAAGCCCGATGTAGGGCTCAATCCCAGGACCCTGAGATCATGATCCCAGCCGAAGGCAGAGGCTTAACCCACAGAGCCACCCTTGCACCCCTAATAAGGTAATTCTTAAGACAAACAAAGGTTATACCTCTGAGCACTTAGGTGGCTCAGTCAGTGTCTCACCTTCCTATGATAGAGCCCTGTGATGGGCTCCCTCCCTGCTCAGCAGGAGGCTGCTTCTCCCTCTTCATACCCCACTGTGGTCTCTTTGAAATAAATTAAAAATAAATAAAATCTTAAAAAAAAAAAAAGACAAAGAAGGTAATTCTTAAGACTGTACCAGATTGGTGCCTGCCAGGCAGCAGTATTGGCACAGGAACCTAGGCAGAGCCTTTGTATATAATCTTATATATAAAATTTCTTTCTAGTTAGAAACAAGGAAACCACAGTGAATGAATCAATTCCTTTAAAAGTCCTAAAAAAACAAAAAATGTCAACCTAAAATTCCATACCAAGAGAAAACATCTTTCAGAAATGAAGATGAGGGTGCCTGGGTGGCTCAGTGGGTTAAGCCGCTGCCTTCGGCTCGGGTCATGATCTCAGGGTCCTGGGATCGAGTCCCGCATCGGGCTCTCTGCTTGGCAGAGAGCCTGCTTCCTCCCCTCTCTCTCTGCCTGCCTCTCTGCCTACTTGTGATCTCTCTCTGTCAAGTAAATAAATAAAATCTTAAAAAAAAAAAAAAAAAAAAAAGAAATGAAGATGAGACAGGGCGCCTGGGTGGCTCAGTGGGTTAAAGCCTCTGCCTTCAGCTCAGGTCATGATTCCCAGGATCCTGGAATCCAGCCCCACATCAGGCTCTCTGCTCTGAGGAGAGCCTGTTTCCTCCTCTCTCTCCCTGCCTGCCTCTCTGCCTACTTATGATCTCTTTCTGTCAAATAAATAAATAAAATCTTAAAGAAAAAAAAAACAAGAAATGAAGATGAGGCAATAGGAGAGTTAAGCGGTTGGGAAATGTTCTCCCCCTAAGAAACAACTAAGACAAAAACAATCATTTTAGTTTTCTGACAATCAACCAAAAATAAATGAGAAGCAATTAGTCATAGAAAGTTATTAACCTTTCTCTCTCTATTTCTTAAAAGATTTTATTTATTTATTTATTTAATTGACACAGAGAGATCACAAGCAGGTGGAGAGGCAGGCAGAGAGAGAGGGGGAAGCAGGCTCCCCGCAGAGCAGAGAGCCCAATGCGGGACTCCATCCCAGGACCCCTGAGATCATGACCCGAGCCGAAGGCAGCGGCCCAACCCACTGAGACACCCAGGTGCCCTAACCTTTCTCTTAAAACAGGAGAAATCTATGGCATTCTGGCACAGAAATGTTTTTTTCAATGATTCAATTAGTTGGGGAAAACTAAGTCCCATTAAATGCGGAATGACTGAAATCCTTCAAAGTGTATTTAGTAACCACAATAAAATTAAATTAGAAATTAAGAAGAGAAATTAATGGAAACCTCCAAATATCTGAAAATAAAAGATTTAATACTAATAAGCCATGCATCAAAGAAGAAATCACAATAAAGAAATAAGGAAATAATTTATACAGAGTAAGAATTAAAATACAGCATATCAATAGTCCTGGGATGTTGTGAAAGCACTGCTTTGTGGGAAATTCACAGCTTAAAATTCTAGCTAAGGAAGAAGAATATAAGATTAGTAACCTGAGTTTCTATCTTAAAAAACTAGAAAGAAATGAATAAATTAAAATTACAGCAATCAGAAAGAAGGAAATAAAAAAGATTAAGCAAAAAAATTAAAAATAATGTTAATGAAACCAAATGTTCAACCCTTTTTTTTTTTTTTTAAAGATTTTATTTATTTATTTGACAGGCAGAGATCACAAGCAGGCAGAGAGGCAGGCAGAGAGAGAGGAGTAAGCAGGCTCCCCACCAAGCAGAAAGCCCGATGTGGGGCTCAATCCCAGGACCCTGAGATCATGATCTGAGCCAAAGGCAGAGGATTTAACCACTGAGCCACCCAGGTGCCCCCCAAATGTGCAATCTTTAAAAAAGAGTAATAAAACTGATAAACATTTAGGTAGACTGAACAAGACAGGAAGAAATACGACACAAATTACAAACAAGAAATAAACAAACATCACTGCCAATCCTATAGAAATGAAGAGGATCATGGGACGCCTGGGCAGCTTAGTTGGTTAAGTGTCTGCCTCATGGTTTCAGCTCAAGTTATGATCTTGTGGTCCTGAGACTGACTCCACACATGGCGCAGAATGTGCTTCAGATTTTCTCTCCCTTTGCCCTTTCCCCTGCTCATGCATGTGCTCTCTCAAACAAACAAACAAACAAACAAGTGTCTTAAAAAAGAAGAAATGAAAAGGATTGTAAGGAAATACCATGAGCAACACTTTGCCATCAAATCTGCAATATACATGAAATGGACAGACAGTCTAAGAGACACAAATTACCAAAATGAATCAACAAATAGAAAAACTGGGATAGATCTGTAACAAAAGATTTAATCAGAAATTGAAAACTGTCACCCCAAAAAGCCCCTAGGTTTAAAATGCCTCACTGGTGAATCCTATCAAATTATAAAAAAGAAATAATACCAATCTTTCATAAACTCTTTCAGAAAACAGAGCTGAGGGGAACACTTCCCAGAGTATTTTATAAGGCCAGTAACTAGATTATGATTGTAGACACAAAATTCCTTAATACAGTATTAGCAAACTGAATCCAGGAGCATTAAAAAAATAAAAAGATTATGTATCATGATCATGCAGAATTTCTCCCAAAATGCAAACCTGGCCTAATATCTGAGAATCAATTAATAGAACAGAATAAAGGAAAAAGTCTGTATTTTCATCTTAACTGAAACAAAACAATCAAATCAATCAATCATGATAAAAACAACAAACAAAATTAGGCTAGAGGGGAATTTCCTCATCCTGCTAAAGGATAACAATGTAAAACTTAAAAGCTAATGGAATTAAAGACTGATGGTTTTCCCTTCAGGATCAGAAAAAATGGAAAGCTGTCCTCTCTTACTACTTTTATTCAGTACTGTACTGGAGATTCTATAGCCAATGCAATAAGGGTAAAAAAAGAAAGTAAAGACACAGAAAAAGTCTTTAGACTGAGAAAGTAAGAATAAAAATGGTCTTTATTCACATATGATCTGTATGTGCAAATCTTAAATAACCTGTAAAACCAACAAAATCTCAAAATGGTATAACAAATGAAAGTATCTTGTAATTCTGGAGGTATATTAAAAAGAACTGCATTTTAATATATTAATAAGGAAGAATCTAGAACAGAAATTAAGAAAACAATTTCATTTACAGTAGAATAAAAAATGAAAAGATTTAGAAGTAAATTTAACAAAAGTAATGCAAGACTTGTACCTTGAAAATCATAAAAAACAGCTAAGAGAAATTAAAGAATATCTAAATAAACGGAGATAACTATATACATAGGTTGGAAGATTTAATACTGTAAAGAACTAAATTCTCTCCAAATTCGTCTACAGAGTCATTATATTCATCAGAATTTCAGCAAACATTTATGTAAAAATTGACAAGCTGACCCTAAAATTTATACAGAAACACAAAGAATCTATAATTGTCACAATTCTGAAAAAGAACAAAGTAGGAGGATTTAGCACAACCTAATTTTAAAAGCATACTCTAAAAGACAAATACTGTATATCTACTTATATGTGGAATCTAAAAAAGCCAAACTCATAGAAATATAGTAGAATGGTGGTTGCCAGAGCCTGGGGGAGGTGAGAGAAATGAAGAGATGTTTAAGAATAGAAACTTCTGCTTATCAGATGAATAAATTCTGGAGATCTAATGTACAGCATTGTGACTACAGTTAATAAAATTGTATTTATTACATACTTGGAAGTTGCTAAGAGAGTAAGCTTAACTATAATCAAAATCACCACAAGAAAAAAAAAGATATTTAGGTAAGATGACTGAGGTGTTAGGAAACCTTGTAACAGTAACTTCACAAAATATGTGAATCAAACCATCACATTGTAAAATTTAAACTCACATATTCTACGTCAATTATACCTCAAAATCTAAAAAAAATTTATTCTAAAGCTACTATAATGAATATAGATGGTATGGGTGTAAGGATAGACAGATTAGAAATGCTATAAATTAATCTTTGCATTTGTGTTCATTTGGTTTTAAAGAAAAGCTCCAAGGACTACCACCTTGTTGGGTCAGTTGGTAGAACATGGGACTCTTAATCTATGGGTCGTGAGTTTGAGCCCCACACTGTATGTAGTGATCACTTAAGAAAAAGGGGGGGAGGTGCCTAGGTGGCTCAGTTAAATGTCCAGCTGTTGATCCTGGCTCAGGTCTTGATCTCAGGCTTGGGAGTCAAAGCTCCTTGTTGGGCTCTATGCCACCCTAGAGCCCATTTAAAAAAACTCCAAGGAAACTCAACTGGAGGAAGGGAGCCTTGCACCAAATGGTGCCTGGACACATGAATACCTATATGTATATATCAGAGGTATACCTTATAACACAATATACACAAAAGTTAACTCAAACAATGGTCCATATACTTCTACTTAAAATATTAAGCTATTAAACTTCTAGAATAAAATACAGAAGAAAATCTGGGGTTAGGCAAAACGTTCACAGATAAATCAAAAGCACATACAGAAAAGAAAATGAAATAAAAGACTTCATTCCAATTGAAAACTTTTGTTTTTCAAAAGGTATCATTAAGAAAATGAAAACAAAGCCAAAGGCATAAAAACACTTCAAATTATTTATGTAATAATAATTTGTATCAAGCATATAAAAGTACTCCTACAAAAACCCTCTCATTAATGATTAAGAACAGATAAAATCAGTAAAGGATAGAAAAGACCTGAACACTAACAAATGATTTTGACCTAAAATCAAAAGCACAGTATGTACTTTTGCCTGAGTAAATAGAACACTTATCTAGACTACAATATGGGTCATAAAACAAATCTTAACAAATTTAAAACCATTCAAATTATACACAGTATATTCTCTGACTACAATGGAATTAAATTAGAAATCAGGAACAGAAAGATCTCAGATATTTGTAAACTAAATACTACACTTCTAAATAAACCATAGGTCAAAGAAACAAGTCAAAAAGGAAATTAGAAAGCATTTTGAGATGAATGAAAATGGAAACACAACATACTAAAAGTAAGGCGATACAGCTAATGCAGTACTAACAGAGAGATTTATAGGAATAAATTCCAATATTAGAAAATAGGCCTTAAATTATTGTCTCACTTTTCACCTTGAGAAAAGCAGAGAAAATGAAACCCAAATTAAGAAGTAACAAGGAGGGACGCCTGGGTGGCTCAGTTGGTTAAGCGGCTGCCTTCGGCTCAGGTCATGATCCCAGTGTCCTGGGATCAAGTCCCACATTGGGCTCCTTGCTCGGCAGGGAGCCTGCTTCTCCCTCTGCCTCTGCCTGCCTCTCTGTCTGCCTGTGCTCGCTCTCTCTCCCTCTCTCTCTATGATAAATAAATAAAATCTTAAAAAAAAAAAAAAGAAGTAAAAAGGAAATAATAGATCAAAAATCAATGTAACAGAAAACAGAAAAATAGAGAAGTTCACTGTAACCAAAATCTCATTTTTTTTTCTTTTCAAATTTTATGTAAATTCTAGTTATCATACAATGCAATATTGGTTTCAGGAGTAGAATTCAGTGGTGCATCTATTAACATATAACAAACAGTGCTCATCAAAACAAGCACCTTCTGATACCCATCACTAATCTAGCCCATTCTTCCCCCACCTCCATCCATCAACCTTCAGCTTGCTCTCTTAGAGTCTCTTACGGTTTGTTTCCATCTCTTTTTCTATCCCCCACCCCATATACTCCTCTGTTTTGTTTCTTGAACTCAACATATGAGTGAAATGGTATTTGTCTTTTTTGGACTTATTTCACTTAGTATGTATACTCTACCTCCATCCATATCCTTGCCAATGACAAGATTTCATTCATTTTATGCCTGAGTAATATTCCATTGTATAGATACATACCACTTTTTTTTTTTTTTTAAATCTCTTCACTAATCAATAGACATTTGGGCTCTTCCCATAGGTTGGTTACATGAACCCCTTCGAATCTGTATTTTTGTAACCTTTGGTTAAATACCTAGGAGTAGAATTGCTGGATTGTAGGGAGTTCTATTTTTAACTTTTTGAGGAACCTCCATACTGTTCTTCAGAATGGCTGCACCAGATTGCATTCCCACCAACAGTACAAGAGAGTTCTCCTTTCTTTGCATCCTAATCAACATCTGTTGTTTCTTGTGTTAATTTTAGTCACTCTGACTGGTGTAAGGTCATATGCCATCACGGTTTTCATTTGTATTTCCCTGATGATGAGTGATGTTGAGCATCTTTTCATGTGTCTGTTAGTCATCTGGATGTCTTTTTTTTTTTTTTTAACTTGGAATTGTCAATTTTTTAAAAAATTTTTTATAAACATATATTTTTATCCCCAGGGGTACAGGTCTGTGAATCACCAGGTTTACACACTTCACAGCACTCACCAAAGCACATACCCTCCCCAATGTCCATAATCCCACCCCCTTCTCCCAAACCCCCTCCCCCCAGCAACCCTCAGTTTGTTTTGTGAGCTTAAGAGTCACTTATGGGTTGTCTCCCTCCCAATCCCATCTTGTTTCATTTATTCTTCTCCTACCCACTTAAGCCCCCATGTTGCATCACCACTTCCTCATATCAGGGAGATCATATGATAGTTGTCTTTCATGAATGTCTTTTTTGAAAAAGTGTCTATTCATGTCTTCTGCTCATTTCTTAACTGGGTATAACCCTGGTTTTTGGGTGTTGAGTGTTGAGCTTGTTAAGTTTTTTTGTAGATTTTGGATACTACCCTTTTATCAGATACGTCATTTGCAAATACCTTCTCCCATTTGATAGGCTGCCTTTTAGTTTTGTTTCTGCCGCTATGCAGATTTTTATCTTGATGAAGGCCCAATAGTTCATCTTAAGCTTTTGTTTCTCTCACCTCCTGAAATGTGTCTAGTAAAAAGCTGCTAAAGCTGAGACTGAAGAGGTTGCTGCCTCTGTTTTCCTCTAAGATTTTGATGATATCCTGTCTTCGTTTAGGGCTTTCATCCATTTTAAGTTTATGTTTGAGTATGCTATAAAAAAGTGGTCTGGTTTCATTTTTTTGCAGGTTGCTGCCCAGTTTTCCCAACAAAATTTGTTGAAGAGACTTTTATCCATTGGATATATTTTTTTCTGCTTTGCCAAACATTAATTGACCATATAGCTGTAGGTCCATTTCTCTGATTTTCTATTCTGTTCCATTGATCTAGATGTCTATTTTGTGCCAGTACCATACTATCTTGATGAATACAACTGTGTAATATAGCTTGAAGTCTGTAATCATGATGCCTCTGGCTTTTCTATTCTTTTCCAAGACTGCTTTGGCTATTAGGGGTCTTCTGCGGCTCCATACACATTTTAGGATTTAGTTCTGGAAAAATGCTGTTGGTATAGTAATAGGGATTGCATTAAATGTGTAGATTGCTTTGGATAGTACATTTTAACAATGTTTGTTCTTCCAATCCATGAGCACGGAATATTTTTCCAATTCTTTGTGTCCTCTTCAATCTCTTTCACAAGTGTTTTGTAGTTTTAAGAATGTACATATTTTATCTCTTCGATTAGGTTTATTCCTAGGTATCTTATTGTTTTTTGTGCAACTGTAAATGTAATCGATTCTTTGATTTCTTTTTCTGTGTCTTCATTATTGGTGTATAGAAATGCAACAGATTTCTGTACATTGATTTTATATCCTGTGACTTTGCTAAATTTGTTTATCAGTTCTAACAATTGGGAGGGGTCCTTCAGGCTATATAGAGTATCACGTCATTTGCAAAGAGAGTTTGACTTCTTCCTTGCCATTTGTATGCCTTTCATTTCTTTTTTGTTGTCTGACTACTGAGGCTAAGACTTCCAATACTATGTTAAATGGTAATGGTGAGAGTGGACATCCCTCTTTTATTCCTAACTGTACAAGGAAAGCTCTCAGTTCTTCCCCATTGACATATTAGCTGAGGATCTTTCGTATATGGCCTTTATAATGCTGAGATATGTTCCATCTATCTCTACTTTTTTCAACTTTATTTATTTGAAAGGAGAAGTGAGAGAGAGAGAGAAGGAGATGAGTGGGGATAGTGGCAGAGGGCTAGGGTGAAGCAGACTCCCCACTAAGGAGGGCAATGCGGGGCTTGATTCCAGGACTCTGGGATCTTGACCTGAACTGAAGGCAGATGCTTAATCGACTGAGCCACCCAGGCACCCCGTATTGAGGGTTTTTCTCAAGAATGGATGCTGTTGGGGTGGCTTAGTCAGTTAAGTGACTGCCTTAGGCTCAGGTCATGATCTCAGGGTCTTGGGATCAAACCTTGTATGGGGCTCCTTATTCATCGAGAGCCTGCTTTCCCCTCTCCCTCTGCCCCTCCCCTTCTCATGCTAACATGTTCTCGTAAATAAATTAAAAATCTTAAAAAAAAAGAAAAAAAGAATGGATGTTATATTTTGTCAAATGCTTTTTCTATATCTACTGATATGATCATAATGTTCTTATGCTTTCTTTTATTAATGTGGTATATCATGTCAGTGGATTATGAATACTGAATCATTCTTGGAGCCCAAGAATAAATCATATTTGATCATGAAATAGGTGAATAATTATTTTATGTAGTTTAGATGTGATTTGCTAGTATCTTTAGAATTTTTGCATCCATGTTAATCAGGTATATTGGCCTGTAATTCTCCTTTTTAATGGGGTCTTTGGTTTTTGAATGAACGTAATGTTGGCCTCATAAAAGGAGTTTGGAAGTTTTCCTTCCATTTCTATTTTTTTCTAAAGATTTATTTATTTTAGAGAGGAGTGAGCGAGCACATGGGTGAGGGGGAAGGACAGAGAGAAGGAGAGAAAAAGCAGACTCCTCGCTGAGTGTGGAGCCTGATGCCAGGCTCAATCCCAGGAACCTGAGATCAATGACCCAAACCAAAACTAAGTCAGATGTTTAACGAACTGAGTCACACAGGTGCACCTTCCATTTCTATTTTTTGGAATAACTTGGGAAGAATAGGTATTAAACTCTTCTTTAAATGTATGGTAGAATTCCCCTGTGAAGGTATCTGGTGCTAGACTTTTGTTTTGGGAGATTTTTAATTACTGATTCAATTTCCTTGCTGGTCATGTTCAAATTTTCCAATTCTTTCTTTTTTCAGTTTTGGTAATTTGTATGTTTCTAGGAATTTGTCCATTTCTTCCAGATTGCCCAGTTTGTTAGCATATAATTTTTTCTAATATTCTCTAATGATTATTTGTATTTCTGTGGTGTTGGTTGTGATCTTTCCTCCTTCATTTGTGAATTTATTTGGGTGTGCGGTCTTTTCCATTTTGTAACTCTGGCTAGGGGTTTATCAATTTTTTAAAAAAATCAGCTCTTAGTTCTGTTGATCTGTTCTACTGTATTTTTGTTTCTCTATCATTTATTTCTGCTCCATTCTTTACTATTTCTCTGCTTCTGCTGGCTTTGGGCTTTATTTGCTGTTCCTCTTTTAGTACCTTTAGGTGTAAGGTTAGTTGCATATTTGAGAATTTTCTTGCTTTTTGATGTAGGCTTGTGTTGCAGTATACTTCATTCTTAGGACTCACGTTGCTGCAACCCAAAGATTTGACTGTTATGTTTTCATTTTCATTTCTTTTCATGCACTTTTTAAAATTTCTTGATTTCCTGATTAACTCATTCATTCCTTAGTAGGATGTTCTTCAATCTCCACGTATTTGTGGTCTTTCCAAATTTTTTCTTGTGTTTGACTTCAAGTTTCATAGTATTTTGGTCTGAAAATATGCATAGAATGTTCATTATCCTTTTGTACTTACTCAGAGCTGATTTGTGAGCCAGTATGTGATTTATCCTAGAGAATGTTGTAAGTGCACTCTAAAACAATGTGTTCTGCTGCTCTAGGATTAAATGTTCTGAATGTATCTATTAAGTCCATCTGGTAGAGTGTGTCTTTCAAAGCCCTTGTTTCCTTGTTGATTTTCTGCTTAGAAGACCTGTTCATCTAACACCCCATTGCTGTAAGTAGGGTGTTGAAGCCCCCTACCATTAGTGTATTATTATCAATGAGTATCTTTATGTTTGTTATTAGTTGATTGATATATTTGCATGCTCCCAAATTGAGAGCATATATACATATAATTTTTAGATCTTCTTGATGGACAGACCCCTTAATTATGAAACAATGCCCTTCTATATCTCTTCTTATAGTCTTTGCTTTAAAATCTGGTTTATCTGATATAAATATGGCTACTCAGGCTTTCTGTTTATGTCCATCAGCATGACAGATTATTCTCCCTTCGCTCACTTTCAACCTGCAGGTGTCTTTAGGTATGAATCTCTCTCTGTCTTTTTTTCCAAATATGGTCCACACCCAGGGTACAGCCCAACACAGGACCTGCACTCACAACTGTGAAATTAAGAATCACATGCTCAACTGACTGAGCCACCCAGGCACTCCCTAAAATGCATTTCTTGTAGGTGGCATATAGACTGGTCTTATTTTTTATCTGGTATCCTTTGTCTTTTAATTGGAGAATTTAGTCTATTTACATTCAGAGTGATTACTTAAAGATATGAATTTAGTGCCATTCTACTATTTGTAAAGATGGTGCTTCTGCTGATGTTCTGTTCCTTTCTAGTCTGTTACTTTTGTTCTTTCTCCCCCCACTAAGAGATTCCTCTCTAATATTTCTTGTAAGACTGGTTTAGGGGCCACAAACTCCTTTAGTTCTTGTTAGTCTAGGAGCCTCTTTATCTCTCGTTCTATTCTGAGTGATAGCCGTGCTGAATACATTATTTTTGGCTGCGTATTTCCCCCATTAGGTGTAAGGTTCAGTATACTGAATTCAGTATACTGAATATATTCTGCCATTTTCCCCTGGCCTGCCACAGTCCTGTGGACAGATGTGCTTCAAACCTAGCATGGCTTCCCTTGTAGGTTAAGGATATTTTTAACGTTTTGCTTTCAGGACTCTGTCTTTGTATATGTATTTTGTGAATTTAGCTATGATATATTTAAGTGATGGCCAGCTTTTGTTGAATTTAATAGGACTTCTCTGTGCTTCTTGGATTTTGATGTCTGTGTCATTCCCCAGATTAGGAAAGTTTTCAGCTATAATTTGCTCAAATAAACCTTCTGCCCCTTTTTCTCTTTCTTCACCTTCTGGGACATCTATGATATGAATGCTATTACATTTTAAGAAGTCACTTAGTTTCCTGAGTCTTCCTTTGTGATCCAATACCCTCATCACTTCAGTTTCATTATTTTCCATAATTTTATCTTTTATGTCACAGATTTAGTCCTCTGATTCATCCACCCTCATTGTTATGACATCTATTTGGGTTTGGACATTAGTTATAGCATTTTAAATTTTGGCTTGACTAGATTTTTGGTTGCTTATCTCTGCAGTAAGTGATTCTTTAGTGTCTTCCATACTTTTTTCAAGCTGAGCTAGTATCTTATAATTGTTGTTTTAAATTCTAGTTCAAATATTATTTGTATCTGTATTAATTAAATCCCTGGCCATTACTTCTACTTCCTGTTCTTTCTTTTTGGGCGAATTCCTCCATCTTGTCATTTTCTTCAGGAAAACAAATCTAGATCCTAGGAGTGTTTTGTTCTGCATGTTAAAGAAAGCTAGATCTTGGGGGTGCCTGGGTGGCTCAGTGGGTTAAAGCCTCTGCCTTCGGCTCAGGTCATGATCCCAGGGTAATGGGATCGAGCCCCATATAGGGCTCTCTGCTCAGCGGGGAGCCTGCTTCCCCTTCTCTCTCTCTGCCTGCCTCTCTGCCTACTTGTGATCTCTGTCTGCCAAATCAATCAATCAATCTATCTATCTTTTTAAAAAATTTTTTAAAAATAAAAAAATTAAAAAAAAAAAAAAGAAAGAAAGCTAGATCCAAAAGATACAATTAATATACATACAAAAATATGGGTGCCTGAGTGACTCAGTCGGCTCCACGTCTGACTTCAGCTCAGGTTATGATCTCGGGGTCCTAGGACCAAGCCCTGCACTGGACTCCCTGCTCAGTGGGGGAGTCTACTTTTCCCTCTCCCTCTGCCCCTCAATCCTACTCACGCTCTCTCAAATAAGTAAAATCTTTTTTTTTTTTAGATTTTATTTATTTATTTGACAGACAGATTGTAAGTAGGCAAGAGAGGCAGGCGGGGAGAGAGAGGAGAAAGCAGGCTCTCTGCAGAGCAGAGAGCCCGAGGTGGGGCTCGATTCCAGGACCCTGGGATCATGACCTGAGCCAAAAGCAGAGGCTTTAACCCACTGAGCCACCCAGGTGCCCCTCAAATAAATAAAATTTTAAGAAAAATGTTTTCATCACAAGAAAAAACATTAAAAAAATTTTTTTAATGCAAATTAAAAAGATTAAGAAAATTTTAAAAATAGGTCTTTCATTCATTTTTGTATATGGTGTAAAAATATGGTCCAGTTTCATTCTTCTCCATGTCGTTGCCCAGTTTTCCCAACACCATTTGTTGAAGAGACTGTCCTTTTTCTGCTGGATAGTCTTTCCTGCCTTGTTGAAGGTTAGCTGACCACAGAGTTAAGGGTCCACTTCTGGGTTCTGATGATCTATGTGCCTGTTTTTGTGCCAGTACTATACTGTCTTGTTGATTATAGCTTTGTAATATACCTCGAAGTCCAGAATTGTGATGCCACCAGCTTTGGTTTTGTTTTTCAATGTTCCTCTGGCTATTTGGATTTTTTTCTGGTTCCATACAAATTTTAGGATTATTTGTTCCAGCTTTGTAAAAAACTTGATGGTATTTTGGTCTTATGTAAACATTGCTCTAGGCAGCAAAAACATTTTAACAATATTTGTTCTTCCAATCCATGAGCATCGAATGTTTCTCCATTACTTTGTGTCTTCCTCAATTTCCTTCATGAGTGTTCTAACAAACCAAAAGACAACCAACAGAATGGGAGAAGATATTTGCAAATGTCCTATCAGATAAAGGGCTAGTAACCAAAATCTATGAAGAACTTCTCAAACTCGACACCCAAAGAACAAATGATCTAATTGAGAAATGGGCAGAAAACATTTCTCCAAAGAAGATAATACAAATGGCCAAGAGAAACATAAAAAATGGTCAACATCACTCAACATTAGAAAAATACAGAGGTGCCTGGGTGGCTCAGTGGGTTAAGCCTCTGCCTTCGGCTCAGGTCATGATCTCAGGGTCCTGGGATTAAGCCCCACAACAGTCTCTCTGTTCAGCAGGGAGCCTGCTTCCCCCTCTCTCTCTACCTGCCTCTCTGCCTACTTGTGATCTCTCTCTGTCAAATAAATAAATACTAAAAAAAAAAAAAAAAAGAAAAATACAAATCAAAATCAAGAAGATACTATCTCATACCGGTCAGAATGGCCAAAATTAACAAGTCAGGAAAGGACAGATGTTGGCAAGGATACAGAGAAAGGGGAAATCTCTTACACTGTGTAAGGGAATGCAAGCTGGTGTAGCCACTCTGGAAAACAGTATGGAGGTTCTTCAATAAGCTGAAAATAGAGCTTACCTACCCTAGTTGAACAACTGCACTACTTGGTATTTATCCCAAAGACAGAAATGTAATGATCTGAAGGGGTATCTGTACCCTAGTGTTTACAGTAGCCAAACTATGGAAACTGGCCAAGTGTCAACAACTGATGAATAAAGACGACACAGGGACACACACACACACACACACACACACACACATATATATATGGAATACTAGTCAGCCATCAAAAAGATGAAATCTTGGGGCGCCTGGGTGGCTCAGTGGATTAAGCTGCTGCCTTCGGCTCAGGTCATGATCTCAGGGTCCTGGGATCAGAGTCCCACATTGGGCTCTCTGCTCAGCGGGGAGCCTGCTTCCTCCTCTCTCTCTGCCTGCCTCTCTGCCTACTTGTGACCTCTCTCTGTCAAATAAATAAATAAAATCTTTAAAAAAAAAAAAAAGATGAAATCTTGCCATTTGCAATGACATGGTATTACGCTAAATGAAGTCAATCAGAGAAAGGCAATTATCATATAACCTTACTCATATATGGAACTTAAGAAACATAACAGAGGATCATAGGGGAAGGAAGGAAAGAAATATAAGAAGAAATTAGAAACAGGTACAAACCATAAGACTCTCTTTACCAAAGGAAACAAGCTGAGGGTTGGTGGAGAGGAGGAGGTGGGGGGGGGGGAATGGGGTAACTAGGTGATGGACATTAAGGAAGGCATGTGATATAATGAGCACGTAAGACTGAAGAATCAATGAACTCTACCTTTGAAATTAATACTACACTGCATGTTAATTAATTGAATTTAAACAAACAAAAAAAAGGAAGCTAGATCCTATCGTTCCCAAAGCTAAAGCTTTCTAGCACTCTATGATCAACAGACTTCAGATGGGTAGGGGTTTTGTGCTGGTCTTTTCAAGGAGGGGCTCGATACTCTGGATTCTCAGGGGGACTTGACCTAGTAAAGATGCACTTGTAGAATTGTGGGTGTGTGTGTGCAGGATTTGGTTTACATGACTCAGGCCTCCCTTTGGTGGCGCTGTTTTTCTCACTGAGGTTGGTTAGTGCTTGTGGGTGTGGGGTGGAAATGGTGTTACCCTGTTGTCTCAGGAGAGCAGAGCTCAAGCCAGCTACTCCTCAGGAAGCCCTTATAGAAGAGCAAACAATCACCCCTCCTGTGTCCCCAGGTTCCATCAGATCCCATCAGTCTCTCTTTGCCTGAGCTCTCCACATGTCAGCCGGCACCACACTCTTGTGTTTTACCTCAGGTGAAGTTGTGTTTTAAAACCCCAAACTTCAGAGACCACCCTCCCTCCCCCAGGCAGGGACCTGTGCTGATCTGGAGGAGGGTCTTGTGCTGTGGCCAGTGCTGGCTGGTCCCAGAAAATAGTCAGCTGAACACGCAGTAGTTAGGAGTTTATGGTAAGCTGGAGCACAAACCTGGAGCCAAGGTTTGTTGCTCTGATCTGGTGTCTTTGTTCCTATGTTGGGGAAGGGGGCAGATCAATGGCACCTGTACCAAATGTACTCCAAGTAGGGAAACTTTCTCTCTGTGTGACCTAGGGTATCCTCAGATTATGCTGCCTACTCATGGGTCTCTGCCCTCCCTCCCCACAGAAGCACCACTAAGGCAGGCATGACTCTGTGATGGCAGGCTTCTAAAACTTCAGATTTTACGCTCTGCTGCTTATAATACCATGTAGTAGTCTCCATAAGCAGGGATACCTCCCCCCTGCAGCACCCATAGTTCTTATATCCCCCAAATCAACTCTTCAGAGTTCCTACCTTCCATAATTCTACTTGTAAGACTTGCAGTTTTATTCTCTCAGTCCTCAGATTAATTTCTTGGGTGTTCATAATGATTTGATATTTATCTATCTATGTTCAAGGGAGGAGGCAAGCTTAAGGTTCCCCTATTCCTCCACCGTCTTAACAACTCCTCCCCAAATCTCAATTTTTAAGAAAAATAAATACAATTGATACAAGAGATGTGAAACCACAAATATTATAAACAACTTTATGCTGACAGTTGTGGGATATAATTTAATAACTTGGATCAATGTATCATTTTCTTGTAATATATAAAATGAACAGCCTTGTATCTATTAAAGAAATTTATTTTGCACTTAAAAACATCCTTATAATGAAAATTCTAGGTCCCAATGGTATAATACCTATCTGAAGAAAAATAGTAACAATACTATTAAACTCTTCCAGAAAATTAAAAAGGAGAAAATACACTGCAAATCATTAAAAAAAGCCAGCATTACCGTGGTTCAAAAGCAGTCAGAGACATTTGATAAAAACAAAAAAGTTAAGAGATATATCTCTCTTGAGCAAAGAAGCAAAATTCTTAGGAAAATTCAGGAAATCATATGCAACAATATATAGAAAGAATAATACAACAGGACTATGAGGAATTTATCTCAAGAATTTAAGGCTAACATTTGAAATTCAACTAGCTCAATTCATATTAATAGTCTTAGAGAAGAAAAACTGCATATACTGATCTCAACAGATGTAGAAAAGCATCTGACAAAATTCAAGACCCATTTCTAATTAAAAACCTCAGAAAAAGAATAGAAGGGAAATTTCCTCAACGTGATAAAGGGCATCTATGAAAAACTTACATTTAACAGTCTTAATGATGAAAGACTAATTTTGCTTAGTGAAAAAAGTCAAATAAAGACAAAAATAACAAAAATCAGGAGCACATATTGTATAATTCCATTTTTATGAAATCCTTAAAAGTGTAAACAAATCAGTTAGCAAATCAAGAACTGCTTAAGGATGGAAGTGGGAGAGACTGGCAAGGTTGGGAGGAATTACAAAATGGCAAGAGAAAATTTCTGAGGATGATGGATATATTCATTATCTTGCCTGTAGTAGTTTTAAAACTACACACACACACACACACACACACACACACACACATATACATCAAAACTCATCAACTTACGCACTTCACTCTTGTCTGATACCAACTCTTTTTGTATTTCTGGGCCCAATTTGAATACGGGGCATGGGTTTCCCCTCCGTGCACGCGCGCGCGCAGGCGCACACACACACACACACACACACACACCAATAGTACCTGCTAGTTTCTGAGAATTCATCTCAATTCTGACACTCTCTACCTAAACACAGCATCAGATTCCACAGAAAAAGGGCTCAGTCCTACAAGACTGTCCTCTACTCCCCCAATTTAGATGGCAGTCTGAAGCCCAGGCTTTTGTCACCTATGCTTCTGACCCGTGGGCTACAGATTGGAGGTTCCAACCACCTGCTCCTTAGGTTTGTTTTTGTTTTTTGTTTAAGATTTATTTAAGAGGGAAAGACAGAGAGAACACAAGAGCAAGCAGAAGGGAGAGAGAATTACCAGTGGACTCTGTGCTGACTATAGAGCCTAACTCAATCTCACCACTATGAAATCACCCTGAACCAAAACCAAGAGTCAGATGCTTAACCAACTATGCCACCCAGGCAACCTCTCCTTAGATTCTTTTAATATGCTAGAGTGGCTCACAGAATTCACGGAAACAATTAGTCACATTTACCAATTCATTAAAGGATATGATAAAGAATTTGAATCAACAGTCAGATTAAGAGATACATAAGGCAATGCGCAGGAAAGGTGAACAGAGCTTTTAAGCCCTCTTCAGGTGTGTTATTCTCCTCGCATCTATATTTGTTCAACAACCCAGAAGCTCTCTGAACCCAATCCTACAGGTCTTTATGGAGGCTTCACTGCTTCATTATTAACTATGTCACTGCAAACAGCTGATTCAATCTCCAGCCCTCCTCCACTACTCAGAGCCTGGGGGTAGGACTGAAAGTTCCAAATGACCAAATATGTATTTCTTATAAATAACTATATCACATCGTGTAATTTGTTTTATGTAAATTAAACCTCTACCAAGTTGTAATAAAAAAAAAAAAAAGACTGCATGACAGGTATGTGGAAGAACTTTTATTTTTAAAAATTAATTTTTCAGGGGGCACCTGCGTGGCTCAGGCAGTTCATGATCTCAGGGTCCTGGGATCAGGTTTCCTGCTCAACAGGCAGTCTTCTTCTCCCTCTCCCTACTCTTATGTACACTCACTCTCTCAAAAATAATTAAAATTTTTTAACAATTCAAAAAATTAATTTTTCAATAATTCATAGAATGTGTAGTTTATGCATAAAAGAGGATATTAAACTCTAAATATTCCATACTCGAAGTAAAGGCGTTGGCTCTATTTTTTTTTAAGGTGAAATAAAGTAGTTTTCAGATAAACAAAAATTAGAATAGGCTGAAGTAAAATGGTAACAGAAACTCAAGTATGAGAGCTGAATATAGTAAATTTGTAAATATAAACAGTTCTGTTTTCTTATTTTTAAGTTTCCTAAAAAGACAGGTGGTTTTTACTTTTTTAATTGGTTGAAATATTTGCCCAAATTGCAGATATCTCCAATTTTAAGATGTGTGTGTGAGGGGAGGTATGTGTCCCTCTCAGGTTGTACAGTCTCTCTCAGTATCTTTTTTAAAATCAGTTATTGAACAGAATTTCCCGGTGTATTTTCATCTTCCAGGTTTTTTCCTAAAAGTTCCATTACCCATTAAGGAGGTTCAGTGCAAGTTTATTAAACTTGCCTAAATTTCCTAATAATATGGAAGATAACCACAAATTACTAGATAACAAACAACTATTTTCTGGGTTGTTGAGTAGCGCACCGTATTTTTTTTCCTTCTTGCTTTTTGATCCTCTTCACCCATTTCTCCCACCCATCCTGACTCGGGCAAGCACCAATCTGTTCTCTGTATCTATGAGCTTGCTTTATTGTTTCAAGAGTTGATATATATCACAATATTTATCTTTTTCTGCCTGACTTATTTTACTTAGCATAATGCTCTTAAGGTCCATCCATATTGTTGCAAATGGCAAGATCTCATTTTTTTTTTAAGATTTTATTTATTTATTTGAGAGAATGAGTGAGAGAGAGCACGAGAGAGGAGAAGGTCGGAGGGAGAAGCAGACTCCCCAAGGAGCTGGGAGCCCGATGCGGAACCTGACTCTGGAAGTCCGGGATCATGACCTGAGCCGAAGGCAGTCGCTCAACCGAGCCACCCAGGCGCCCAAGATCTCATTATTTTTTAATGGCTGAATAATATTCCATTGTATATATACAAGCACATATACAATTTCTTTATCCACTCCTCCATCTATTAGTTGTTTGTATATCTTGGCTGAAATAAATAATGTTGCAAAGAACACAGGGGTGCATATATCTTTTTGAGTTAATGTTTTATTCTTCTTTGAATCAATACCAAGATCAAAACATCTTTTTATGTTTTGAATTAAAACAAAATGTTTAAGTTAAAATATCAAAATTACATTTTTTCTTTTTTAAAAAATAGATTTCCTTGTTTTAACTAACTTCAAATTAACTGGCCAGTTAAAATCTCAAATGTGTCTAAAAATAGTTCTTCTATTTATTATCTGTGTCTATCTACCTAAACATATCATATCCTATCGTGCCTAATTAACAGAAAGTAATGAGTATATGTATATGATTCATTCATTGTGAAATACGCTGTTCAATAATGTATCAGTAATCTTTTTTTTTTTTTTAAGATTTTATTTTTTATTTATTTGACAGAGAGAAATCACAAGTAGATGGAGAGGCAGGCAGAGAGAGAGAGAGAGAGAGGGAAGCAGGCTCCCTGCTGAGCAGAGAGCCCGATGCGGGACTCGATCCCAGGACCTTGAGATCATGACCTGAGCCGAAGGCAGTGGCTTAACCCACTGAGCCACCCAGGCGCCCAATAATGTATCAGTAATCTTAAAATTCAGAGGAAGATATACTAAACTTGTTTGTCCTGGAATATGACAAGAATACTTTGTAAATGCTTTGTTTCTATTTTCATCTGTATAACTGAAGGTACAGAAGAGCTCTTGATTATTTACAGAGGTGCCCTTTTCTGTCACAGAGCTATTTTTAAAAGACTGTTGGGTTAATCTGACCACAGAACAAGATGAGTATCACAGGCATGAAGTAGGGTATTAATTTTTTTTTCAAATACCAAGACAATCACATTTTCCTAAGGCCATATTAACTTTATAATATCATATTAATTACTATTCCATTAGTACAAATGTAAGTACATTGAATGCCTCTGTATATGTTCTGAATTTGCAAGTGTGGTAGTGATACAATTTCCTTCGCAACAACAGTATGATATTTATTTAGCCTTTATAGACAAAATTATTTACTGGAAAACAAAGCAAGTAATTAGGGAGTTTCATATTTTTATAATTACCTAGTACTACAAAGAAGCAATCAATTATTTAAGTGAAAAATCTAGAGTGATTTATAAAATTCCTTACCGGTATCTATGAACAAATATACCCTTAAAAATAGAGTTCATCATATTTTCAATTTCATCCTGGTTTTCCTGTAGCTGAAATGAAAAGAAAAAAATTAAATCCTGATTTTATCTGAAATGTACAGTTTCAGTTATTTTTAATTACTGGTTCTTCTCATTCTTGGTAATTATCAATGCTTTTTCTAACTTATTATTCAACAGATAATCAGAAATTACAAGTACTCTTGTATTACTTCAACAGCTGTTATACCGACTTTAGAACCTCTTTGTCTCTCTTTACATATACACGCAATGACTAACAAGGAGTGGTGTGGCTAACTGTGGCCAGATTCCAATCCCCAAAATATGACCTGCTTTGGGGAAAAAGCTTCAATTTCTATACCTCTTCCAACAAAGTCAGGTCCCTGGCTTGTTTTGCCTCTCTTGGTAATAGGTCAGCCTTAATTATGATATTTGCCACTGTAAAAGAAACTTACTATTCTATCTGAAGTATCCAAAGAGTACTCTCCAAATGTTTAGTCCATAACTAAGAGTAGGCCAAGTTCCCAATATAGATGGCAAGCAAAAGATAGGAAGGATCTTTGCCATTAGTGATGGAATGCAGCAACACAATTAAACAGTTCAGCAATGATAAAAAATTCAGGCAATATTACTGATTAGAATTAAAGCTTGAGCTTATTCATTGCTCAACAGGAATAATAGCACTGATACAAAATTATATCCCAAGTGGTATTTCTTATTATACTTTGTTCTGTGGCAATACTCAGTGAAGTATTTGCTTTTAGGCACGCCTCAGTGTCTCAGTTGGTTAAGTGGCTGCCCTCGGCTCAGGTCATGATCCCAGGGTCCTGGGATCCAGTCCTGTATCGGGCTCCCTGTTCAGTGGAGAGCTTGCTTCTCCCTCTCCCTGCTGCTCTGCCTACTTGTGCTCTTTCTCTCTCTGTCAAATAAATAAACAAATCTTTAAAAAAAAAAAAAAAAGGAAATATTTGCTTTTATTACATATAGGAATGTGAGAACAAAATACTTTCTGACTTACTCTTTTGCTGTATGCTTTATTTTAGGTTTATGGAAATAAGATTGGGAATACTTACATATTAAACCATCAAATTACTGTATCATACTGTAAGTTTTAAAAATTACTTTTGCTGTATTTGTTACATAAAAAATTAATTCATAAGAGGCATACAGTTTGGTTAGTAGTACTTACTGATGCACAATTCCAAAATTTACTTTCACAATATTTCAAGTGTGGTATGTATAATTTTAACTGTGTTCCTTAGAAATCCATATAATGGAAGTCCTGATGCCCTAGTACACCTCAAACCTTACTTGAAAATAGGATTGTGGCAAAAGTAATTAGTTCAGATGGTGTCATTCTAGAGTAGGGTGGGCCTCCAATCCAAGATGATTGGTATCTTTAAAGAAAGGATAAATTTAGAGACAAACACACATAAAGTCATGGAGAAACTGGAGTTATCTTCAACTTCTAGCTTGCAAAACTGTGAGACGATAAATTTCTGTTCTGTAAGCCACTCAGTTTGTGGTATCTGTGATAGCAATCTTAACACCCTCATACAGTATGGGCAATAATTTAGGCATAGGTTTGCTGTTTCCTAATGTCTATTATAACCCATTATTCATTGATAATTTATATGTAGCAATATGGTATTATTCTTTTTTCAAGTTAAAATACAGACTAATACTCTAGATTTAAAATTTTATTTCCTAATGGGCAAATAAAATTGTTACCTACTAAAAAGCCAGTTTGAAACACTTTCAGCATACATATGGAAATTTCAGTATAAACCTGGAACCAACCTTATTCATAGGAATGCCTTATTTATTAACTAATAAATAGTCTTTGGCTTTCTTTTGGGAATGCAGCTTCGCTGATCCCCAGCTCTGACCTTAGTATTTATTAAGTTTCCTGAACTCATACCCTGATATCCTCAGTTACCTAACCCCCAGACTATCTTCTTTCGAAAGGAGGACTGTTTTAGGATTTTCTTCTCCAGATATAATTAGTTAAGATGGGGTCATTCTGGAGTAAGGTGGGCTCCAAATCCAGTATGATTGGTGTCTTTAAAGAAAGAATAAATATAGAGACAGACACACCTGAAAGTCATGGGAGAAAGCACTCAGACAGCACTCAGATAATCACTGGCTGAACCTTCCAGGTTAATTTGAAAAGTATGAGATTACATAATCTAATTTATATAAATAAGATTAAAAATACACATACACCTTTTTATCGAGAATACAAAACATGAAACTTACCTCTTTGCGTTTCTGAAGAAGTAACTCCAACCTTTCGTTGGCTCTCTTCCCAATCATTTTATTTCTCTCAGCTTCATATTGTCTTTGTGTATTATCCTGATGAATACTGAGGTTTAAGGCAACATTCACCAATGCAGTCATGAGCTTCATGGCTATGAAATAAAGGAATATTATGGTATTCACCCGTTAATCAGACCTTCATCCGTAAGATTACAAATTTATAATGGAAACGGATGAAAGAAAGAAACTAGTCAGTTTCTATGTTTACAACTCAGTCACAATAAAAAAAAGAAACTTACTTTATAGAAATAAAGTCATCATCTTAGGCTGCAAGATAATTTTCTTTGCCTCAGTGTCTCTATAGCTTGGCTCATTGGCATTTCCCACTTAAAAACAGCCTCAAACTAACTATCAGCAAGAAAGATTTAACAACCCCTCGGGCGCCTGGGTGGCTCAGTGGGTTAAGCCGCTGCCTTCGGCTCAGGTCATGATCTCGGGGTCCTGGGATCGAGTCCCGCATCGGGGGTCTCTTCTCAACAGGGAGCCTGCTTCCCTCTTTCTCTGCCTGCCTCTCCATCTACTTGTGATTTCTCTCTGTCAAATAAAAAAAAACAACCCCTCTTCTCCACCCTCAAATATGCTTACTTTAGTGAGGACATACTAAGCAAGCCTATTAGAACTCTATTCTGACCACAAATTCTGTGTATATACAATTGCTTCTTTAATACCTTTAACTCAGACACTTCAAAGATGCCTTCGATGTTTACAATCAATTCATGATCTTTACCCAGAAAGACGGCTCTCTGCCTGCTGTTCCTCACCTCAGTGGATGGCATAACCTCCAAACTCTGAAATACAGATCCTACCAAACTCATTAATTAAAAATGTACACTGTGAACTTCTGGTTGACCTATTTTTCCCACAGTGTCAATGTACTTTTAAATGTTCACTTATATTTGCAAATCTTTAACTATTTTCAAACTTCTATTTCAAGTCATCTGAGAAACAGGTATGACACAAACCTTAAACTTTTCTCTATTCATATTTATTTTCATTATTGAAATGGTGATAGTGTAGAAAATATCGGTAAAGGAATAAGAGTTTGTGCAACTAAAGTAACTTCCCTTTTTTTTCTTCTAGGTTATTTATCTGCAAATATGAATGAATGTACATTAAGAATAAATGAAATGATCAGTGTTTTGGAATACTGATCTACTTATCTGCAAACATATCCATAACTATATATGAACATGCATTTCTCTTAAAACTTCACTATTTCCCTTTAATTACACACATAAATATACAGAATACTATCTGTATCTATCATCTATGCACACTTAAAATTTGCCAACCTGAAAATATTTGAATTTGCCAACTCCATTTTAATAGTGATTACTGCCTTAAAATGTAAAACAAGATGTAAACAAATGTATTTAAGTTAGTGTCCACTTAAAATACACTTAATAAAAATTTTTTTTCCTAATATACAGTGTCTCAATATAGTAAACTAAGAAACAGTCTTTCAAAATACAGGCTAATGATTCTACAACGTTTTATACATTGTCAATAGGATATTTGATGCTACTATGAAAGTTAAAAGTACTTTTTAAATTAATCTGTATAAAAAAGGAGAATAGCTCAAAGATAGGAGGGATATACGGCATTCACCTTACTCAAGTTAGGATAATAGTGTAACAGAGTTTGCCCTGAGCATACAAAATCATACCCAATGGAGCTTAATTCAGTACATACTTCTAGATCCCCAAAACAAAATGACTTGGAAGTTAAGGAGTCAGAAAGCATTAAGATTAATACCAAGCTGGTCGGAATTCACTAGTGGAAGCCAAGACACAGGTTTTATTCAATTTAAAGACCTTTGCTTTTGGGGAGCCTGGGTGGCTCAGCTTATGCCTTTGGCTAAGGTCATGATCTTGGGGTCCTGCGATCAAACCCTGCATTGGACTCTCTACTCAGCTGGCAGTCTGCTTCTCCTTCTCCCTCTGCCCCTCCTCCCAACTTTCACATGCATGGGCACTCTTTCTCTCTCCCAAATAAATGAAATCTTTTTTTAAACAAAGAGACTTTTGCTTTTAGCTATATATCTCCTCGTGAACCCAAATCCCAAACTTCAACGGCCATTGTAATTAACCTCTTCCCATCCTAGATGTATAAACATAAAAAATCAACATACTAGAACAGAAAAGCAAATGATCCATAAATTTTCACAGAAGTATTAGATAGGAGAGAGCACTGCTTATTCTCTGCAAAAACTTAAACTTTGCTGAATTTTCATTTCACATACCAACATTTTAGCAATTAAAATTATCAAAAAGAGAATTCTAAAAAAATTGTTAAAGACAGATTTACTTATTTATTTTTTAATGTATGTATGTATGTATGTATGTATGTATGTATGTAGACAGAGAGAGAGAAAGACAGCCAGAGAGGGAACATAAGCAGGTAGAGTAGGAGAAGGAGAAGTAGGCTTCCTGCTGAGCAGGGAACCTGACGTGGGGCTTGATCCTAGAACCCTGGGATCATGACCTGAGCCAAAGGCAGATGCTTAATGCCTGAGCCACCCAGGCGCCCTGAGCCTTCTAATTTAATGACACAGACATAACATCGGAATTGTGATGTCTGAGTCCATTGAAAAAGGCTCCCTCCAGCATAGAGGGAGCACCAATTTAATTCTTCTGATATTACTAAAGGAACTATTTTAAAAATTAATAATCCTACAAGAATTCTGCCTGGATTCTGTGCCACTGTCTTTGAAGCAGCTTCTCCTTGTTTACCAAAGAGAAAAATACTTCCTTTAGGTTTCAAATTTTAAATGCCAATTGGCAAACTTGTTTTAGTGTTGTACTACCCATAATATGGTCCACAAATGGGTGCAGACAACAAACAGTCAGTTAACAGCTTATTATCAGTACAAACATGAAAGTAAGCTTTTAGAAACTTTTATAACAATCTGACAGTGATCTCATGTCTATTGACTTTAATATTAAAATGATACTGAGAAACATATACTTCAGTTTATTGCATTTCACAAAACTATTAGGTTGTGACAGACTGGTAATTAAAAAACTAGCCTTTTACCACAGAGAGTTCAATAAACAGTTATTTAGTGCTTCTACAGTTATTTATCAATCCAATATGTATTTGGCACTGTTCTACATATTAGAAGTACAAGAGTGAATGAGACAAGAGAGTACCGACCCTCATAATTATATTCTAGGATGGAGCGACAGCAAACAATTACAGAATATACAAATGAAAAAAGTTAATGAAAAATCTATAAGGAAAAATACAGTATAATTTTTTAAAAATATTTTTTTAAAAATCATAAAATATGATTTTTAAAATCATATTTAAAATATGATAAAATAATAAAAATATGATTAAAACGTTAGAGAGTAAAAAGTGTAGTCAGGCAGCCTGTGACTGTGACTTTGCAGAGCTCACATATGAGATTAAGTGAGGGAATGAGCATGTGATCATATGACAGAACAGTGCTCCAGGTAGAGGGAGTAAAAGGTACAGAGGTTATGAGATAAAATGTTATAAGGAGAGTACTCATAAGAGAGCAAGGGATTTAGTGTGGCTGAAACACAGAAACAGGAAGTAAGGGTAAGGAAGAAATCAAGAGGCCAGGTTATAAAAGTTCTACTAGGATCTAGTTAGAACTCAGGAATTAAATTTAAATGAGGAAAGACCCACTGGAAAATACGATGTGAATGGCAAACAGTCTGATTTAGATTTAAAACTGCTGTGTGAACAGTTTACAGAAGAGTAAAAGTGGAAGAAAGGCAACCACATGGAAGAACACTGAAAGCTGAAAATTATTTTGCCACAAGTTTACAATGATGATTCTCAAGTTGTTGGATTTGAGCAGCTCACTACAGCAATGCAGGCTGAGAATAAAGTGCCTGCAATAGGTAGAGAGATTCTGAAGGTAGAGCTAAAAAAAAAAAAAAAAAAAAAAACCATGATAGATTATAATGTAGTAAATAAGATAAAAAGAAAAGGCAAGGATAACTAAAAAGCTTTGTGCTTATTAGGTATCTAAGTGGAAATATCCAATAGCTATACATCTGGAAGCCATCACCAAAGACATTGTTCTTTAGAGCCTAAAAACTAGACAGTACATCCATCCAATGAATAACTATTCAGCCATTAGAAAAAACGAGGCATAATTTTTGTGCTGGAAAGAAAAGCCCACCAAGATATTTGTTGATTAAAAAAAAAGCAAGATGCCCGTCAGTTTGTATATTATGCTATCATTTATGCAAAAAGAAGGAACGTGCTATTTATTTTTATGTATCAGTCACTCTTCTAAGCTCTTTACACATACTTATCATATATCTCACAACTCTGTCAAGTGTATTTTAAATGTTCCTTTTGTACACAGAAGAAAACTGAGCCCCAGATTAGCTATGAGACTTGCCAGTTACATAGCCAGTAACTGGCAGAGACAGAATATGATTACAGGCAGTCGTGCTCCATAGTCCAAGTTCTTAGGCACAACACCATAATGCCTCTCACTGAGTATGTTATGTGCTATTATATTCATAATCTTCAGAAAAAATATATGAGACTGGCAACTGGTTGTCTTCAAGGAAGAGAATTTGATGGCTGAGAGCCATGGGTGGAAGAATGACATTTTACCACAGAGTTTTTTATTTTGAATTTTAAATCATATGACTATATTACCTCTTCCACTATCATTATTTTTTGATAAAAATAATAAAACTATGGAATTGGTTTTTACTTTACGCACTAAGGAGTGAATAAAGACAGAAAAGATTAAAGGGTCTAAAGATTGAGTTTTGAGATAGTTCAATATTTACAGTTTAGCTTTCTAAGAAGCACTGTGACTGTGTATTCCAGAAACAAGTGAAGATAGTGATTCAAGAAGGAAGAAGTATCTATGTCTACTGAAAGAGAAAAGATGACATCTGGGAGATTCCCTGTGATTTGGACAGTAAGAAGGTAATTGTTGACAAATCAAGAGCAGAGACAGTGATATGGCAGAAATAGAAAACTGATTGGAATGGGTTTAAAACAGAATAGGAGGAGAGTAAGAGAGTGAATAGAAACAATTGAGATTTATCATAAAGAAAATGTAGGGAATGTAGCTAGAAGGGCACGAGGAAACAAGGGGGGTTGTAATCGTCAATCTTATATGTCAACCTGGCTGGGCTACAGTATCCAGTTATTTAATCAAATGCTAATCCAGGCATTAACATGAAGGTATTTTGTAGACATGGTTACCATCTACAGTCAGTTGGTTTTAAGCAGAAGAAATTAGCCTCAATGTGGTGGGTTTCATCTAGTTACTTGACTACTTTAAGAACAAAATACTGAAGTTTCCTGGAGAAGCAATTTCTGCCTCAGGACTGTACAACTCCAGCCTATTTCTAGCCTGCTGTTCTACCCTACAGATTTCAAATTTGCCAGCTCCCACAATTGTGTGAGCCAACTCCTTGAAATAAAACTCCCTCTCCTCAAATATATCTTGGTATATACATATATACAAGATAGACATATCTGGGTATGTATATGTGTGTGTGTATCAGGAAGTAAGTATATTCTATTGGTTCTGTGTCTCTGGAGAGCCTTAATCAAGAGAGAATGTTTCTAAAGATAAGAGCTAACAGAGTATATTAGTATAATGATAAGAATTATCTCATATTAAGTGGGGAAACTAAAGTCAGTAAACAATCCGAAGAGCAACGTTCTTGAGGTGGAGACCAGGAGTCAGATCTATTAGACAAGAGTAAGGACCAACCTTAGAGGTAACTGTAATAGAAAAAGTAGAGTATAGGGGTACAACTGCACCTGGATAAGTAGGTTTAAGCCTTGAAGAATTCTCTGTTGTCTCTATTAAGGAAGCAAAAACAATCAGCTAAGTGTGAAAAAAAGAGAACAGGAGGTGTTACAAGTTTGAGAAGAAGGTATGAAATAATTTTGTAACAAAGTAGGAATATCTATGTAGTAGAATAACAGGGCTGCTAGGCAACATTAAAGTCCCACTTATGAGAAAAATCTAAAGTCTAGCCAATATGATTATGTGTTTTTCTTCAGTCACTTTCAGATGCTCTGGTGCAGGTATGGAGCAGTATGGGGAGGACAGGGTTTTCCAAGGAGGTATGATGGAGGGAAAAAAGAAGCAAGGATATTGAGGGTATGAAGAAGGACATGATTATAATAAATCAGGATGAAAGGATTTAAGCTAGGAAAGTGCAGGAAGTAAAGATAAAAAGGGTGTGAAGAACACTAAAAATATATATCAAATGATTTAAAGTTCCAACAGAAGAAAAACTATACTGGAATTGGGAACATTAAAGAAAAACACTGAAACAAGAAGAAGTGGTTACTGGCAAATATAATGGTTGAAATTAAGATTGTAGACTCTTTTAATCAATATCCAACAATTTACATTTATGTGTTCCTAAATATAAAAGTGAAAACTAAAACACTTCATTGATATTTAAGATAGTTAGTATACTTTTGAAAACCATCACTGTACTACATAGAAATAAATATGTTTGATAATGGGACAAACTATGTTTTTAAAAGAGGGGTGATTTTATTCATTTAGTTTTAAAAAACTTATTTTCACAAATACAAAGGATTGTAACAGACATCCACTTTCCAAATGATCAAGGGTTTTTAAAAATTTTTAATTTTATATTTAAGTAAACTCTGTGCCCAATATGCGGCTTGAGTTCAAACCCCGAGATCAAGAGTTACATGCTCTACTGACTGAGCCAGCCAGTACCCAAAAATGACAGAGATTTAACCAATTCCTCTATCTCTTAAAAACCCGGGCACCTGGGTGGCTCAGTGGGTTAAGCCTCTACTTTCGGCTCAGGTCATGATCTCAGGGTCCTGGGATCGAGCCCCACATCGGGCTCTCTGCACAGCGGGGAGCCTGCTTCCCCCTCTCTCTCTGCCTGCCTCTCTGCCTACTTGTGATCTTTCTCTCTGTCAAATAAATAAATAAAATCTTAAAAAAAAAAAAACCCAACCAAAATAACAAAGAAAAAACAAATTTCATCTTCAATAAATTAAGAAAAATACTTGTAAACCCAAACCATAATATATTAATATATGTACATGCGAAGCAGAAGGATGAGCAGAGTGTACAAATCAAACCAAATTGTCAAAAAAGGAATTATAATTATGTGTATCTAAAAGAAAAATTAAAAAATGATTTTGCTCTGCAGAACCCAGAAGTGTTCAGGAATTACAAATAATAGGTTCCACAGAAGATGGAGGGAGGTAAGGTCTCAAAAGAGTATTATTTCAATGTTTGTACAATAAATAATTAAAACCTTAAGCCTCTACTCCTACTTAGGCAGTCAAGGAATTTTTCCACCACACACCAATCTTGGAAGCCCAGAAAGTTTACTCTCTCAATAAAATGAGCCAGAAACTTGGAATTATCAGATACAGGAGAGGGATACATGTGAAGTACAGACTGCGCTGGATGCTGTTTCACCCTGCCCAATTCCCGAATGGTAAAGAGCAACTAAACTTAAGCAGATTGAAAGATCTTTCTTTAAAGAAGGTAAACTTCCCTGGGGAAAATAACTATGAATACCGATGGTTTAGGGTCTATAATGAAAACTATAGTTTTTACAATGAAAACTATGGTTTTTACAATGAAAATTATAGTTACTAAAGGAACTATAGCTGATGACAGGACTGTCTTACAGCGAAGCTCACCAAAGAAGACACAGACCCACTGCCTCATCCTGTCAAACACAACACATTCTCCCCTCTCTCTCTACCTCCCTGCGTCCCACGTCCTCCCTTCTCTGATAATTGCCTTTTCAGTGTCTCACTCAGCAAGAGTAGAGAACGAAGAAACAGATATTTGAGGTAGGTTTCCAGCATGAAAGAGAAGGATAAGAGCAGGGATCAGAAGAGTAGGGAGCTGAAAAAAAACTTCAGAGTAATAATTAACATTATCAAAGAGATAAGAGAAGACATTAAATCCATGAAACAATGTTTAAAAAAAGACCAACCTCAAGAGACTAACAACCAAGCAATGGATATTCAACAAAGAATGCCAAGCATAATGAATGGGAAAAAAATACATATACACATCAGGGTATATCACCATGATATTTCAAAACACCAAGAAAAGAAAAAATTTTAAAGCATCCAAAGACAAGAAACAGGATCAGAATCCGAAGTTGAAACAGCATTGGACTTCTCAGGAGAAAACACTGGAAACTAAACTTTCTTTCTTTGAAGAAATTTAAGCATAAGGATGTAATTACTTTTCAGGCATGTAAAATCACAAATACATACTTCCCCCAAACCCCTTATCAAAGAATAGGCTAACTAAAAAGGAGAGAATAAATTAAGAAAGAAAGCAAAAGATGACAGGGACTCCAAAAAAAGACAAGGGATCTAAATGATGGTAGAAAAGTTAAATAATTTAAAGGACATCTTGATTGTAGAAAATGAACCTGCCATATCAGACATGATTATAAATAATCAAAAGCACAAAAAATGCATGCTACAAAATTGATACTATTATTTGTTTTAAAATTTTAAAAATCCTCATGAATATGCATATGAGAAAAAAACTTAAAAGAAATAACAAACATGTTCTGGGCACAATGATGAGGTAGTATAATTATGGTTAATTTTTATTTTTGTACTTTTCTCCTTTTCTCAATACTCTATAATAATCAGTATAGTAATTTTATATGCACAGAAAATGTTTAATGTACAATATGGATATATTAGTGAAAAGCATACAAAAAGTTTTCTCAATTTCTCTGCCTTCTTTAGAACTAAGCAAAGTAAGCTTTGTCATTCTATTTTAGTTAGAATATCAGACAATTACTAAGTGATTTGTAAATGTTAAGCATTTAACATGAACTCACTGAAGCTTTATATTCCTATGTGTCAGGACTATTAGTATTAATAGTATACAGGATTAATAGTATACAGAGGAAAAAAGTGAGGCGCAGAAGTTATTTGTCAAAGCTCAAAAGCTAATGAATAAAAGATATGCAATGTTTGTAGAGTGATTTTAAAAGCTAATGAATAAAAGATATGCAATGTTTGTAGAGTGATTTTAAAATCATGATTTCTTTATAAAAGCAGGCCCCCAAAAGAAAGCTAATTTTCATACTTGATAAAGAAAGAGATAGATCTAAAAAAAGAAAAAAAAGGTTCTTTGAACAAGAAAGCTTAACAAATTTCTATAGATACCTACATTTACATATTGGAAATAAATATTTAAAAATTTACATAATTGCATTTTATAGGTAAAGTTATAGATGGCATTCCTGAATCTGGTAATTATTGAGCATTAATCCCATGAGAACCCTAAAGTCTACGCTATACAAATCCTGGAAAACTGCAAGTAGAGAAGAAAACTTCTCTAGAGAAGTACGAAAAACAAAAGTGATAGAGAAAAACAAAAAAAAAGCAACAGTAATAGTATAAAGCAATGAGAAAGACTTTAGAAGAATTTTTAAAAAAGAAACAAAAAAAAAATGAAGAAGAGATTATCTACACTTTACAGTCCATTTTTTGATGATGCCCGATTGACCTAAATTTTTCAAGCCCTAACCACAGAAACCAAAAATATTCTGTCTATTCAAGAGTTACAAAATACTTAATTGAATTTAATAAATAGAATGTGGGATCTATGAGCTAAAAAATAAGTAAAATGAAAACACATGCTATTAGTTTTCTTAATAGTAGTTTTTGAAATACCTAATTTGTTTCTTATTTCCCCAGTTGTAACGTCTTTTATTACTAAAATAGAGTAGGTGCTCAATAAATTCTGAGTAAAAACATGAATGAAGTGAAACAATGCCAAAACTATTAGTTCTTCTTGTCATTACAGAGTAATAGGAGCAGCTTACTAAATGTCAGATACTAGTCCATGATCTCTTCATGAGATAGCTATCATGATCTTCCTCCCTTTGCATGTACATAAAATGAGGCCAGTTAAATTAAGGATTTGTCCAAATTACACAACTAATAAAAGGCAAGTAAGGGATATGATCTGGACAGTTTGGCACAGAATCCATTTTTTAGAACCACTTTATTTTACGGTTTTAGCAACTGAGAGCCAAAGAAAAGATGCCAATTTACTGAAGTAAAATGATTTTCAGTCTATGGCTGGAGAACAAAACAATTTCATATACCGTATCTTTCCTCAGACTAAGAAAGTCCAGAGGTTCTGATTTGGTTAGAAATATTTATCAACAATGAATTATATATCAATATAAAGTCAACCATATGTAAACATGATAATGTTAAACAATAATGTATAAAAAAATACTTACTCCCTTAAGAGTCTGAGAGTGACCTATAATTAACTATGATGAAAACTGGCTTACTGGCATACTGAGGCCACCTTACTGTCACATGATAACCTTAACCACATTTTCTAATTTTCTCAGAATCCGCTTTAGAAAGAATTAAAGTCAATTACCACGCTATTAATACAATTTTTGTATTCTTAATCCCCCTTTGTTCAAATTAGTATTTCCACCTTAATAGTGAAGTGACAGTCAATATTAATTTATAACATAGAAAATTATATAGGTGAGAAAACAGCAAAAAATAAAAAAGTTAAATCAACATTACTTATCTTGCAAATTGCCATCTAACAGAAATTTAAAATTAACACTGTAAAGTACTGGCATACATTTTTAAATCAAATGTCTAAAAAAATTTAACTATAGGGGTGCCTTGGTGGCTCAGTGGGTTAAGACTCTCCCTTTGGCTCAGGTCATGATCTCAGGGTTCTGGGATGGAGCCCTGCATGGAGCTCTCTGCTCAGCGGGAAGCCTACTTCCCCTTTCTCTCTCTGCATATTGGTGATCTCTTTCTCTTTGTCAAATAAATAAGTAAAATCTTAAAAAAAATTCATTAAAAAATAATTTACAGATTTTAAAAATAGACTCTTTGAGAGTAGAACGGTCTTCATAATACGAAACAACAAAATGGTAGAACAAAGGGAATCCTATCTAATTTTGACCCTGGGGAAAAACAGAGACTATTTCCTCATGAAAATTTCATCAAAATGGGGAGTAAAATATGCTCAGTCTCAGATTCTAAATACACCAAAAATAATGACAAAATGTTACTTATTTAACTATATGCACAATATGTCCAACTGAGATAACTATTTGGAACAGAAATATGGGTTTTTAATTCTAAAGATTAATAGTTAATGAAAATTGTACTAAAATGTGAAACACAAGGTCAAACAAATGGGAGAGTATGTTTTAAAATTCCAAATAAGGGAACAGAAAAAATAAAATAAGGAAAATATAAAATGTAACAGCTAACAGTCTGTTTCAGTTTAATGAAAAAAGAATTCCAAAAAAAAGGGAAACACAATTTACCTCCAGTGGAAAATGATACTACTATGAACTGTAGAATAAACAGACCTAAAAAGCTACTGAATAATGAATTTTTAATAAAAATATGGTAAAAGTACACAATTAAATGCAATGCATAAACACTGACAAATAAGAAAATGAGTTATTTGGAAAACCAATTAAAAGTACTACTGATAAGACCACTCTGATGACTTATGAAGCTCTGGAACTCATCACATCTGTACCCTACAGAACAACTAACCTGATTGTCTCTCTTCTCAGCTAAGATATAAGCAATGTGAAGGAGCATTTTATTCCAAAGCCGATAATCATATCTGGCAATAACTGCCTTGTAACTGTCCATGCACATAGTCTTTGAAGCAGAGGATTAAATGTTCCTGCCCATTTTATCTAGTCCCCAAGACTCGTCCTGCAAAGTGAATAAAAATGATTATCTTTTAATCTACCCCTTGCATACATACCATTAAAAAAAAAAAAAAAAACAGAGAGGAGGGCAAAGACGAGGGAAAAAAAAAAAAACCTTGAAAATATGGATAGTTATTATCTAGTCTGGACTTAAGTACTCAGCAAAATCTCTGTGTTTAGTTGAAGGACAGGTGACTAAGTCCCACATTTGATGAAACTGAGCCTTGGAAGATATGATCATGAATACAGACACATAGCAATTATAGTAATATTTTGAAGTAAATTTTAAAATGACCTGAAAAGTAAGTTACCATTTCTAAAAAATCAGAATAAACACAATGTTGATTTCTTTCCATTTTTCTTGGTATCTAATTTTTTTGAATAACTTCAGATTCATACAGACTAGATGTTGATATACAAAGAGTATAAGGGAAAACAAAATAACATTTATCAAGCAGTTTAAAAGCTATCATGATCACAGGTAAACTGTGGGAAAAGAAAAGCAGAAAGGCACTAGAAGGAGCAGGAGAAAAGCTCAAAAGGAACAGGAGAAAAGCTATAATTAAAATATATTTAAGTAAATGTAAAACTAGCAAATATAGATTGCCAGAAGGATAAATACAGAGAAAACAATACAACAATAAAAGCCACTGAAAATGGGCCAATGGTTAGGAGGTAAAATGAAGTCAGTAAAATACACTGTGAGGTCAGTAAAATACAGTAATACTTCATTTACATGGCAGTGGGGACAAACACAAATGTTTTAAAGTGCATTTTTTAGGCAACTGAGACATTTTAAAAGTAAAACTATTCTGCTTATTTCTACATCATTCTTTCCCTTGTGTTCTTACACACAGTATGTGGCATATGTTTAATTTTTTACATAGAATGCACACAGATTTCTGGATTAAAGAGAAGTACTCTGAAAAATAAAGTATCCTGTCCCAACAGAGAAGCCCTATTTTTTCTTTCCTGACATTGTAAGCAAAATTTTTTGTCTTCTTTTTGGTATGAGTTGTTATTTAATAATTCTAAAAGCAGGAGCATTTCTAAAAGCATTCCATAATGCTTTTAAATTCTAAAAGCATTTCATATTTGCCTTTCATTCATTTGTTGTTTCCTTTTCTCTTCTAGTCTTATGAAACAAAAATTAACTTCTTATGAGAGCAAGTTTGGCTATTCAAAAGCAATTTCTATCTCACGTTTAAGTTCTGTTTATTTCAAACTGCTGCATTTACAGCATCTAACAACCAGCTAAATGGGCATTACTGTACATGGAGGAAAATGAGATGAACACTAAATGGAATATATAAAGAGAAAGAAAAAAACAAACTAAAATTAAGATACGAAAAGTCATGAAATTAGAAAGAAAAAAGTATAATAAGCAGATAATTTAAAAAGAATAAATAGTGTATTTGTACTACCTTTTAAAAAATCTCTTCTTCTTCCCAATAATGAGGAAGAAGATATCTCAAAACACAGAATTTAAACTGTTTGGTGTTTGTTCTGTACAGAAATTTTTTTCAGCAATAAACTATTTTTATTTTACCTTTTTTAAAAAAGATAAAATTGGGCCATCTTCCTCTTTTCCTAATAATAAGGAAAATGTTACTCTTGAAAAACTGTGTTTCATGTTTGTTTCATATACACATGTAACTAAGAGAATAATGGACACAAATATAAATCAACTACATTAAATGGGGGCGGGGATAAAAAAAGGTGTAGGAAAAAAAATATGGATGACTCTAGATAATATTATCATTTTGGCTTCAGGCAATAGATTAAGCCAGAAAATGACAAGATTTTAAACCATGCATTTCCGAAGTATATTCCCCAACGTATCAGCATCAGCATAACCAAAATCTGTGAAACTCTGGGGGTAAGACCATGCAAGCTGTTTCAATAAGCCCTGTAGATGACTCTGATGCATGCAAAAGTTTGAGAACCAATGATTTAAATATATTCAATAAATGATAAATTTAATTTAAATGAAGATGAAATGCAATTAATGAAATTAAATCTGATGTTCATCAATATAATGTGTAAGATGAATACAAAGTTACTGCTACGAAAAAGGATATAATCTGGGATTATTTACACACATGAGTTTAGGCTCTACATCATAGATGAAAAAAAAAAGCCAGTCATTTTAGGTAAGCATAGTTAAAATAATTGAGGGAAAACAGAACAATTGCTAAATTGCTAAATTCCCTTGTTATGGAGAAACAAGAAAAAATAAATACATTTGGTTGAGAAGTTCTCTAGATAAGAGTGAAAACTAAGCCATCAATTCTTCAGATAAGCTAGCCTAAAAAAATTTTCAATTTCCACTGAATCAAGGCAATCAAATGCCAGTTACTAAATAGACATACATCTTACCTAAACAGATAACAGAAGCCATTCAGATGAATTTGGGGGAGGGAAAGGATGGTATTTTTTCAGGAGCACAGTAATTAAATACTTAATCTAAATACACTTAAACAGCAATAGAACATATTTAACAAAACTAAATGAAAAGGAATAAAATGTTGGTTACTTACCAGCAAGGGTACTTGTATGCCTAAAAGCTCTGACCTGGGAGTCCGACAAACCAGTCAAAAGGGAGATTACTGTGTCCATCATATACTCATCATAAATTATGCTATACTGACACTGTCGAATCAGGACTCCAATAAATTCACAAAAGTTTGAACGAAATTTTTTCCACTGAGGTCCAGGCATGGTAAGGGGATAATCACCACTGTCCTAAAAGGAATAAAAAGAACATATAAAATTTGACATATAATAGCAATTTGATCCAAGTTTTCTTTCTTACCTATAAAGGAACATTTTCTTCTCAGAAGTAGATGTGGACAAATATTGAAGGTGACTTACACTGATACACTGATAGCTTTATATTTATTGTTTGTTTCTTTTGATCTTTCACAACTAAATAATTCATGACATGTTCAAATCTGTTATTTAGAACAACTATTTAATTCATTATTCTGAACCAACATTAAAAAAAACAACCACTTCTGATGTTGTTAAATTTGGGTCTTAGTTGAGATAATTTAAAGTAAAAACAAAAAATGAGAGAAAGTTTAGACTGGAAATGATATTTGTGACTGAATTCAGATCAAACTAATCAGGATTTCGGTATCACATAGCATCTACCAATTCTTTAAAATAGAATTTTTAAGAAATGAGAATTTCAAAAATACTTTATTTAAGAAGGACTCTTAATCTCACAAAACAAACTGAGGGTTGCCGAGGGGAGGGGGTTTGGGAGAAGGGGTTGGGATTATGGACATTGGGGAGGGCATGTGATTTGGTGAGTGCTGTGAAGTGTGTAAACCTGGTGATTCACAGACCTGTACCCCTGGGGATAAAAATATATGTTTATAAAAAATAAAAAAATTATAAAAAAAAAAAAAAAAAAGAAGTCCAAAACTAGGGGCGCCTGGGTGGCTCAGTGGGTTAAGCCGCTGCCTTCGGCTCAGGTCATGATCCCAGGGTCCTGGGATTGAGCCCCGTATCGAGCTCTCTGCTCAGCAGGGAGCCTGCTTCCTCCTCTCTCTCTGCCTGCCTCTCTGCCTGCTTGTCTTCTCTCTCTGTCAAATAAATAAATAAATAAATCTTAAAAAAAAAAAAAAAAAGAAGTCCAAAACTAATTATTTGCACCTGAAACTGCAACCCTGTTTCTTCCAATTTTACTATAAATGTTCTATTAACTCTGTTTTATAGAGCAGATTTATTAACTTTTCAAAGAAAAGAAATCTAATATGGGCTCTTGGTATTACCAGCTTGCATCATCTTGTTTAAAAACATAAACTAGATGGGATAATGGATGATGGGCAATAAGGAGGGCAGATGATATAATGAGCATTGGATGTTATATGCAGCAAGACAAACACTAAATTCTACCCTGAAATTAGTAACACACTGTATGTTAGCTATTTGAAATAAGACAAAACAAACCAAAAAACAACATGAAAATCACATTGAACCCAATTAGTTAGAAGTTTCCTACTCTAGCCTAAAACATTTTGGTGGAGAAATATAAATTCACAAATTGGAGAGTGAGAAATTCTGTGAACGCAGTATCTGAATATTCTCAATTTATGGCTGTTTGTTTCTTCTAGATCAAACTGCTGCTAAAAAATTGGTTATGAGGGAAGGCTTGGGCTGTGCTGGTATCTTAGAAAAGAGAATTAGTATAATACTTGGAATAGCAGAAAAGAGAACAGAATGAAGAGATAGGTAAGAGCTCTTAGCACTAGGTCAAATACCACAAAAGGTAGTTAAAATTTTGGTGCTGTATGAGTGTTAGGGGGTTACTAAGCCTCAAAAAAAAGGAACTGAAGGGGCTGGCTGAATCTTCCTAGTCCTTGAGATTAGGAGTGTCAGGGCTAGATGGGAGAGGGTAAAAGTAAAGTGAGAGCTTCTTCTCAAAGGTGTCTCAAGAGGCTGCTGCTGTTTCTATATCATAAAAGCTCATTAGGGTAGAGCTTCTCATGCTTTGTACCAACTGTGAGATTCAGCCATGTAGTACTCCTTCACAACATGAAAGAATGTAATTTATCTAAATAACCCACCTAAATAACCCAACAGCTAAAGAAAAGGCAGAAAAATAAGCACTTAGAAGTAAATAAAAGAAAACTAAGTATACTTCAAAAGATTCAAATGTAGCACAAAACCAATCCAAATTTTAAAAAATTCAAAGGAACTACAATATTTTATTTATCGATTTATTTCCTGAGGTATAATTCACATATAACATTTTATTAGTTTCAGGTATACAATATAATGATTTAGTGTATATACTGTGAAATGATCACCACAATAAATCTAATTAACATCTCTCACCATACAGTTACAGAAATTTTTTCTTGTGATTAAAACTTTAAAGAGCTATTCTCTGAGCAATTTTTAAATATGCAAAACAGCATGATGAACTATAGTCATCATGCTGTACTTTATATCCCTATGACTTACATATTTTATAACTGGAAGTTTGTACCTTTTGACCCATTTGCCTGCCCCCAAACCTCCTACACTGGCAATCACTAATCCTTTATGTGAGTTCCATGGAGTTTATTTGTTTGTTTGTTTTGGATTCCCCATATAAGTGAGAGCATACGGTATTTGTCCTTTTAAGTCTTATTTCACTGAGGATAATAACATCAAGGTCCATCCATGTTGTCATAATGGCAAGATCTCTTTTCTTTTTTAATGGCTGAATAATATTGTGTGTATCGTGTGTGTGCAATTATACTTTTATAAATTTTTTATTGTATCATATATATATATGCTACATTTTCTTTATCCACTAATCCACTGACAGGGTTCTGGTTCTGGGATTGTAAAGTCCATAAATTCTTTTTTTTTTTTTTTTTAAAGATTTTATTTATTTATTTATTTATTTCTCAGAGAGAGAGAGAGAGAGAGAGAGACAGAGACAGAGAGACAGAGAGAGAGAGAGCACACAAGCAGGTAGAGGCGGAGAGAAGCAGGCCCCCTGCTGAGCAAGGAGCCTGATGCAGGACTTAATCCCAGGACTCTGGGATCATGACCCGAGCCAAAGGCAGTAGCTTAACCGACTGAACCACCAGGCGTCCCAAGTCCATGAATTCTTAACTCTATAATGGTTTACTACAGGAACTCTGGAGGACAGTAGAGTCTAGTGAATGTTCTTCCAAGGAAGAACTTTAGGGATCTGTTCCCAAATGCATTGACAAGCAACTAATAGAAAAGTTTATTTTAGAAGTTTTGGGGACAGTGATGGAAGAATAAAAAGTAAAGGATACTAAGGTTCAGAGATAAGAGTCATCAACAAAAACTACAAAATTTAGAGCTTCTAAAATGAGAACAATCTTATTAACAGGTCCAGGTCCACTGCAAGGTAGAGCTCGTGCAGGTGACAGAGGTGGAAAGCTAACTGCATAATTCCTAAGCATTTGATATTTGGGAACCCTATCTGGTCACGAACTACAGGTATCAAAAGAGATAAAATACTCCTTAAGAGTAAATCCAAGAGAATTGTTTAACTCAACTGATGGACAATGTCTCACACACACACACACACACACACACACACACACACAATCACCTATTTTTGATAAAACACTGGCTTTTGGTTACCTAATTTCAATAGATATACCCAAGGATATATACTACTATTGCTATAATACTATTAACAGAGATCTGTAAATACTTATTTAGAGAAAGTATCCACCCACTCAACCATTCATGTATTCATGTATTTACTGGGCAATAAATATGATCCAGGCACTAGTTCTAGCATACAAAGATGAGCACACCAAGAATCTGCTTCTAAAAACTCCTACTTTATTTTTTTCAGACTGAAATTTAATTGATACATAATACTGTATAATTTATCTAATACACCTATATATTGCAAAATGATTAACACCAGAGCATTAGCTTAACACATCCCAGCACATTATATTACCCATTTCTTATTTTTTGGTGAAAACACTAAAGATCTACTCTCTTAACAACTTTCATGTATATAACACAGTACTATTAACTATAAACACCATTCTGTACACTAGATCCTTAGGACTTATTCATCTTATAATTGGAAGTTTATACTTTTTAGACAATTTCTTCCCATTTCCCCCATCCTCCAAAGAACTTCTAGTTGAAAAGAAGGACGTATAAAAAATAAACAAGTGAATGATAGGAGCGTTATGAGGGTAGACAGTACTACTTAGGAAGGAATGCCAGTTTTCTGCAGAGGCAACTGGGCAGGAGAAATTGGGTCAACATCACTCTAAGCAATAAGATTAGCAAATTCCTATAAAACACAGATGGAAAGAGAGTATAGAACTGCTTTAAGTTTGGCAACCTAAACCAGATTTTGCGGTGGAAACCAAGAGAAAAGATGGGGCCAGATTATAGGGAACCTTCTTTTCATATAAACTCTTCATTAAAATAAAGGCAAGCTTTATTTTGGAGGCAATGGGTAGCCACTGAAAATTCTTGAGCAAGTAAGGATCATAAACAGATGAGAGGTTTAGAAAATATTTCTGGGGTGCTTCGGTGGCTCAGTGGGTTAAGCCTCTGCCTCCAGCTCAGGTCATGGTCTCAGGGCCCTGGGATGGAGGCCCACATCAGGCTCTCTGCTCAGCGGAGCCTGATTCCTCCTCTCTCTCTGCCTACCTCTCTGCCGACTTGTGATCTCTTTATGTCAAATAAATAAATAAAATCTTTAAAAGAAAGACTACTTATCACTGCAACAGATCCAAAAATGAAGGGGGAATGCAGAGAGCACCTAACTAAGATAGTAATGATGACGACGGACAAAAGAGGAGATATGATGTATACTCAAATATTGAAAAAATAAAATCTACTGACCTGACTCCTGGAGAAAAATGACTTGCTTCTTGTTTGATTTACTGGTGGATTTACTCACAACAAAAAACAAAACAAATAATTGTTTGCCCATTATTCTCTTGAGGCCTAAAACTTTTGTTTAGGGATGCTTAATTACTATGTCCCATAAGAGAAAACACCCTTTAACTAATAAATGATTGGTATAGAATACCCTATTTCCAGACTTCAGGCCACACTGGCTTCTACATTCAAAATAAATTCAAATTTTCAGAAACAGATCATCAATAGATATTTAAACCACTGAATGGCAAGTTGAGTGGCATAAGCAGAATGTTAACAAAGTACCAAATTATTTGATACGTGCAAAGGGAAAACTACTTTTACAAAAAGGTTCAATGGCATCACATTGTAAGTGATCTATTGTAGCATCACTAATAAATGGACAACCTGCCATTATGTACTATCTATTGTGATACAATATGAAGTACACAGCATCACTTATGAAATTTCCTTGCAAAACATATGTAAATGTAATAGAATGAAGCCTTTAGACCTAACTTTCAGTTACCAAATACAGGAGATTTAGGAACAAGCTAAATGATAACCATGAGGAAGAAAGAGAAACAAAAATGTGGGATACTTTAAAAGACAACTAGATTGTTGTCAACTAAAAGTTAATGTCATGCAAAGAAAAGAATGTGGAGGAAGTGTTTTATATTTTGAAAAACTACTGACAACAGAACAATCAAAGGCCAATATTTAAACCAGTGTGCTTTTTGTTGTCAAATACCCTAGGTGTATTTCTATCTAAGGGTCATTTGTGCAGTTTAAATTTTCTCTTCTTCTAGATATACACATGACTGCTGCATCACCTCTTTCAAGTGTTTACGTAAGCTCACATTTTTTTAAAAATTTGATTTACTTATTTTCAGAAAAACAGTATTATTTTTTCACCACACCCAGTGCTCCATGCAATCTGTGCCCTCTATAATACCAACCATCTGGTATCCCAACCTCCCACCCCCCCACCACTTCAAACCCCTCAGATTGTTTTTCAGAGTCCATAGTCTCTCATGATTCACCTCCCCTTCCAATTTACCCCAACTCCCTTCTCCTAACACCCCGTCCTCCATGATATTTGTTATGCTCCACAAATAAGTGAAACCATATGATAATTGACTCCCTCTGCTTGACTTATTTCACTCAGCATAATCTCTTCCAGTCCCGTCCAAGTTGCAACAAAAGTTGGGTATTCATCCTTTCTGATGGAGGCATAATACTCCATAGTGTATATAGACCACATCTTCCTTATCCATTCGTCCGCTGAAGGGCATCTTGGTTCTTTCCATAGTTTGGCGACCGTGGCCATTGCTGCTATAAGCATTGGGGTACAGATGGCCCTTCTTTTCACGACATCTGTATCTTTGGGGTAAATATCCAGGAGTGCAATGGCAGGGTCATAGGGAAGTTCTATTTTTAATTTCTTGAGGAATCTCCACACTGTTCTCCAAAGAGGCTGCACCAACTTGCATTCCCACCAACAGTCTAAGAGGAGGAGGTTCCCGTTTCTCCACATCCTCTCGAAAACATGTTGTTTCCTCTTTTGTTAATTTTGGCCATTCTAACTGGTGTAAGGTGATATCTCAATGTGGTTTTAATTTGAACCTCCCTGAGGGCTAGTGATGATGAACATTTTTTCATGTGTCTGATAGCCATTTGTATGTCTTGATTGGAGAAGTGTCTATTCATATCTTCTACCCACTTTTTGATATGTTTGCCTGTTTCGGGAGTGTTGAGTTTGAGGAGTTCATTATAGATCCTGGATATCAACCTTTTGTCTGTACTGTCATTTGCAAATATCTTCTCCCATTCCGTGGGTTGCTTCTTTGTTTTTTCGACTGTTTCGTTTGCTGTGCAGAAACTTTTGATTTTGATGAAGTCCCAAAAGATCATTTTTGCTTTTGTTTCCTTTGCCTTTGGAGACATATCTTGAAAGAAGTTGCTGTGGCTGATATCGAAGAGATTACTGCCTATGTTCTCCTCAAGGAGTATGATGGATTCCTATCTCACGTTGAGGTCTTTTATCCATTTTGAGTTTATCTTTGTGTATGGTGTAAGAGAAATCTTTGTGTACGGTGTAAGAGAATGGTCGAGTTTCATTCTTCTACATATAGCTGTCCAGTTTTCCCAGTACCATTTATTAAAGAGACTGTCTTTTTTCCACTGTATATTTTTTCCTGTTTTGCCGAAGATTAATTGACCATAGAGTTGAGGGTCCATGTCTGGGCTCTCTACTCTGTTCCCCTGGTCTATGTGTCTGTTTTTATGCCAGTACCATGCTGTCTTGGTGATCACAGCTTTGTAGTAAAGCTTGAAATCAGGTAACGTGATGCCCCCAGTTTTATTTTTGTTTTTCAACATTTCCTTAGCGATTCGGGGTCTCTTCTGATTCCATACAAATTTTTGGATTATTTATTCCAGCTCTTTGAAGAATACCGGTGGAATTTTGATCAGAATGGCATTAAAAGTATAGATTGCTCTAGGCAGTATAGACATTTTAACAATGTTTATTCTTCCGATCCAAGAGCATGGAATGGTCTTCCATCTTTTTGTGTCTTCTTCAATCTCTTTCATGAGTGTTCTGTAGTTCCTTAAGTACAGATCCTTTACCTCGTTTGTTAGGTTTATTCCTAGGTATCTTATGGTTCTTGGTACTATAGTAAATGGAATCGATTCTCTAATTTCCCTTTCTATATTTTCATTGTTAGTGTATAAGAAAGCCACTGATTTCTGTACATTGACTTTGTATCCTGCCACGTTACTGAATTGCTGTATGAGTTTTAGTAGTCTGGGGGTGGAGTCTTTGGGGTTTTCCATATAAAGAATCATGTCATCTGCGAAGAGAGAGTTTGACTTCTTCATTACCAATTTGGATACCTTTTATTTCCCTTTGTTGTCTGATTGCTGTTGCTAGGACTTCTAATACTATGTTGAACAAGAGTGGTGAAAGTGGGCATCCTTGTCTTGTTCCTGATCTCAACGGGAAGGCTGCAAGCTTTTTCCCATTGAGGATGATATTTGCTGTGGGTCTTTCATAGATAGATTTGATGAGGTTCAGGAATGTTCCCTCTATCCCTATACTTTGAAGTGTGTTAATCAGGAACGGATGCTGGATTTTTTTTTTTAAAGATTTTATTTATTTATTTGACAGAGAGAGATCACAAGTAGGCAGAGAGGAAGGCAGAGAGGAAGGCAGAGAGAGAGAGAGGAGGAAGCAGACTCCCTGCTGAGCAGAGAGCCCGATGCGGGACTCGATCCCAGGACCCTGAGATCATGACCTGAGCCGAAGGCAGCGGCTTAACCCACTGAGCCACCCAGGCGCCCCGGATGCTGGATTTTGTCAAATGCTTTTTCTGCATCAATTGAGAGGACCATGTGGTTCTTCTCTCTTCTCTTATTAATTTGTTATATCACATTGATTGATTTGTGAATGTTGAACCATCCTTGTAGCCCAGGGATGAATCCCACCTGGTCATGGTGGATAATCTTTTTAATGTGCTGTTGGATCCTGCTGGCTAGGATCTTGTTGAGAATCTTAGCATCCATATTCATCGGTGATATTGGTCTGAAATTCTCCTTTTTGGCAGGGTCTTTGCCTGGTTTGGGGATCAGGGTAATGCTGGCTTCATAAAGATAGTCAGGAAGTTTTCCTTCTACTTTAATTTTTTGAAACAGCTTCAGGAGAATAGGTGTTATTTCTTCTTTGAATGTTTGGTAGAATTCCCCAGGGAATCCATCAGGTCCTGGGCTCTTGTTTTTTGGGAGGTTTTTGATCACTGCTTCAATCTCGTTACTAGATTCAGTCTATTCAGGTTGTCGATTTCTTCCTGGTTCAATTTTGGCGGTTTATAGTTTTCCAGGAATACATCCATTTCATCTAGGTCGCTAAGCTTATTGGCATATAACTGTTGATAATAACTTCTGATGATTGTTTCTACTTCCTTGATGTTAGTTGTGATCTCTCCCTTTTCATTCATAATTTTATGAATTTGGGCTTTCTCTCTTTTCTTTTGGATTAGTGTGGCTAATGGTTTAAGCTCACATTCTTAGAGAGGTTTTCTTGACCAATTTAAAAACATCCTTCCACTGCCAATCTCTTCCCCCCTTCTCCGCTTTATTTTTCTTTATTCATTATTATCATTTAATTTATTGTCATTTACCATACTATAATATTTTGCCTATGTATTTTATTCATTGGCTTTCTCTCCCAGCTAAAATGTAAATCCCATGGGGGAAAGGGATTTTTGGTTGGTTTATTCAGTGCTTTGTCCTCAATGTTTGGAATGTTTAACAGACCCTCAACTATTTCTTCATCAAATGAATGAATCACCACAAAAATGATACTGTCAATATGGGTCAGAAATAATGGGAAGGATATCTAAATGATCCCTATAGTTTTCTCCTTAATCGATCATAAATTTTGACAATATTTGTTTCCTTAGCCACAAATAGAAATGAGAATATGTGAGGTCAAAGCAGCAACGGGACTGCAATCAGTCCTTTTAAATATGTTCTCCTCTAAATTGGCACCAATAATTTTTGGAGTACCATAAAATATCTGGTCCCTACTCATCCAAGAATCTTCACAAACATTTCATTAAGAGTGGTAAATAATTTATCAATAAAAGAAAGAAAAGTTCACAAAATTCAAGATAACTGATTACCTCTCAGGAGAAGGATTAGAATGCGAGAGTGGAGGAACACACAAGTATTTCAGTTCTTAAGTTGGGGAGTTACATACATATCTATATATATTACATATATGCTTTGTTCTATCAAATGGCACATGATTTTTTTAATGAGTATATTAAAAAGTATATTAAAAAGTATCTGAAACCACCAAATTTACATCCTTGAGAATACCAAATTCTTGCAATCACTAAAAGAAATTCCAAATTCTGAAATATCATTATCTAAAAATATTATAGTCCGTACTTAAGATGTAAAATCAAGTCTATGCATTTCTTTTTTCTTTTTTTTTTTTTAAAGATTTTATTTATTTATTTGTCAGAGACAGAGGGAGAGAGAGCGAATGAGCACAGGCAGACAGAGAGGCAGGCAGAGGCAGAGGCACAGGGAGAAGCAGGCTCCCTGCCGAGCAAGGAGCCCGATGTGGGACTTGATCCCAGGACCCTGGGATCATGACCTGAGCCCAAGGCAGCTGCTTAACCAACTGAGCCACCCAGGCGTCCCAAGTCTATGCATTTCTATATCACAGTGACTGAAGAGTTTTTCATTTCTATTTTCCCTCAAAAAGTCAGAATGTGTAAGAACCATGTGTCAGGGGAACAAAGAAAACAATATTCCTTACTCTTGGAAAGATCCACTGAAAGATCCATTTTTAAAAACCAAATTCTGGAGTGGGCTAAATAAAATTTATTATTAAATATATTGTTTGAACTTTTGTTTTTAAGTTAAAATAGCCATAAAGATTAATTACATCATAGATTATTTTGGCTGGCTGTCATAAGTCAATTAAAGAGAAAATGCTGTTTATTATCAGACCTCTGCTAATTAAGTCTAAGGTAACTCTTTCAACTCTGACAAACCTCAGCCTTAAAGTATCAGGAAATTCAACTGGCATATATACATCAATTAAAGAAGTAATATAAAAATACATTTGGAAAGAAAAATTCCACAAGTCAATACTATAAAAATTGTGTCATATTTTTCAACCCCCTATCTTATCTCTGTATCTCCAGCATCCATCTAGGACACTGTCTGGTATGCTGAGGAGAACAAAAATGGTTTGGGGATGGCTTATTTGTATTAAATCAATTATCTAGCCTAATTTCTCTAGCTTTGTACCTTTATGTTTTCTCCTATACATCCTAAACTCCATCTTCCCTATAAACTCCTTCCTGTTTTTTCTGGTGAACTTCTATTCATTTTTAAAAACTAGTTTTAGGGCTAGGTAATTTATGAAGCTCTCACATCTCAAATAATTAACCTCACCCTTTGGGTTCTCATAGGGTCTTGTATTTCCTAACTATTGAACTTCTCAAGGTACTATTGCTATCAGTTCACAAATTCTTCCCCATTTAGAACACAAAATCATTTTCTAGAGCTATAACCTTGTTATAATCTCTAAGTATATACTTCCTAACTAAAAGTTAGACAAAAATTAAGTGTTCAATAAATGTTTACTGAATAAACACAAATAATCCTTTGAAAAACTAAACTGTTCAGAACATGTGGGTAGCCCAGTTGGTTAAGCTGCTGTCTTCTGCCCAGGTCATAATCATAGGGTCCTGGGATGGAGCCCTGCTGCTAAACAGGGAGCCTGCTTCTCCCTCTCCCTCTGCTCCTCCCGCCGGCTTGTGCTCTCTTGCTATCTCTCAAGTTAAGTAAAATCTTAAAAAAAAAAAAAAAAAAAAAAAAAAAGACAACTAAACAGTTCATTTGACAGTTTTTATAATAAAGTTACACCTAAAATCCATAAAAGATACAGAATTAATATCTAGCTTTAGCTAGATAATTTAAAAGGTCTTCATAATGATTAGCAAATATAAATGTGATTCCATATCACTAAAAAAGCATGTTTTATAGAATTTATTTATTTATTTATTTATTTATTGGGTTTTATTTATTTGAGAGAGACAGAGAGCGCAAAGAGGGAACACAGCAGGGGGAGTAGGAGTGGGGGGAAGCAGGCTCCCCGCTGAGTAAGGAGCCGAATGCGGGACTTGATCCCAGGATCATGACCTGAGCCGAAGGCAGACACCCAACGACTGAGCCACCCAAGTGCCCTATAGATATATTTTAATACTGAAAAATAAAAATCTTGAAATGACCAGGGTGTAATTACATCTTAAATATGTAGTTCATCATATCTAATCAAAATCACATGGGGATTTAAGCCAGTGCCCACAGATACAAATGTTATTGTTGGCCTATCTCATTTAAGCATTTCTCATAATGAGAGTAAATGTCTTAAACAATATAATGGAATGGATTAACTCCAGAAAGATTCAATATATATCAGTAGCATATAATTGGTCCTTTCAAAAAGATACTAATTTAATTCCATAACTCGTTTGGTCAGCTGTAAGACATTTGGTAATAAAAATAGCCAGAAATTTATTGTATGACTGAAGTTGTCTAAGTGGACAGAGTACAGCTGTTACCTGAGTGACTCTTTCCAAGCTACTTCAAATTATACACTTGAGGTTGTGTATGAGGTAAACAGGGTAGTGGTTATGAGTATGAACGCAGGAGCCAGATGTTCTGGGCTTCATTCCTGACTTTATCATTTACTAATTATGTGACCTCAAGCAAGTTTCTTAACTCTCTTTGTCTCCATTTTCTCATCTGTAAAATGGAGATAATAATAATACAAAAGACCTACCACATAAAAATGTCATGAGTATTATATATATGTGAAGAATGTGCAATAGCCTGGCACACAGTAAAGACAAGTATTTATTATTATCCTCAGCATGTTTCCCCTTGACTCTCAAAGTACACAGCTGTAATATTATTTCCTATTTTGTGCCTTTTCACATTACAAATACAAAATGATTACAGTTTCTTGAGTCTTCATGAGTTTTTCTATGTGATTAAGCCCTTGTCCTTGGTACTTCTCACTTCCAACTTTGCTTCCTTTCTTTAATATTCTGTTTACCTCTGCAATGTGAAAGTTTCCAAAGCAACATTTACAACACCAACTGGGTGGTGTACTACAAAAAAATATTAAAACTTCTCTTTAGGGCGCCTGGGTGGCTCAGAGGGTTAAGCCTCTGCCTTCGGCTCAGGTCATGATCTCAGGGTCCTGGGATCAAGTCCCGCATCGGGCTCTCTGCTCAGCAGGGAGTCGGCTTCCTCCTCTCTCTCTCTGCCTGCCTCTCTGCCTACTTGTGATCTCTGTCTGTCAAATAAACAAATAAAATCTTTAAAAAAAAAAATAAAGTAAAACTTCTCTTTATTTTTAGTTAAATTAAAAAATAAGTTATTAGTAATATTTAGTATGTAGAATAAGCTTTGTATGCCCTCACTAGGTCCATATTTCAGATTGTATTATATCACAAAGAGTATCTGAGGTATCCCGAGAGAACAATCAGAAGAGTTCAATGCTCAAGGGGGCTGATATTAAAAAATGGCATTCTTCACTGGTTTATTCATTTTGTAAGTTGCATATGATCAATGCAATAGATTTAAATATATTTTAAAATATTTATTTTTAACTCGTCTCTAAATGTTAACATAAAGATTTTGAGAAATCTTTGAGAATTTGAGAAACAAAAAGAAAAATCTGAGTATGTAATCATAAGGGAATAATAAATATGGGGGCACTAACACTTCTTGCACAAGCTCATCTTAGACCACTAGTTAAAGCCATGATGATCTAATGACATCTGAGAAGAAACTGATCAAGTTATGCATACATTTAAGCTGTAAATAAACATATGCTGCAAACTACAGTCAGATAATAAATGTGATCAAGTATTATAAATATGAATAAATATATAAAGAACGTAATATATAAATATAACATAATAAGTGATTATTTATTTATCTGAGTTATTTATTATTTGGTCTGATTACAAAAGGTAGAAGGAAAAAAAGCCTTTTGACTATTTTTATTTATCACATATTTAGAAAATAAGACTGAGTTTAAAACTAAGAAAGTGTGAAACAATCACCAGGCAGTTACTTCTTAAGCACTCTCCCCATAAGAATAGAACTCCTGCCTTCTGAGAAGGAGCATGGGGGAGAGGAAAAGAAGGGAGTAATTCTTTAGCTTTATAGGTATTCACTATGAAGACAATAGGCTAAAAAATGTCTTATTGATGGAATATAAATTTAAACTTTAATTTGGGACTGGAGATAATTTGAGTTTTCTTCTACCACATTTTCTGCATTTTTTTCATATTTTCTCAGTTTGTATAATATTTAACTATTTTTACTTTTCTTAAATTTTTAATCTTATGATTAATAAATGCTTAAATGGATAAACAAATGAGAAGTTCTATACTTAAGTATAAATAAATTCATAGAAGTACATACAGAAGAGCACAATGTATAAAACTCTTTAGTTGTGGGCAATACAAAATAATATAGACAAGAATTAAAAGGGCACTAAGTGAATACGTTATATGTACTGTGCTGCAAAGCTTCCCTTCATAGATGTCACATTTCAATATATGATATGAAAACTATTCAAACTGACCTTTGGAAAACATACTTAAGAGTTTACATTTGGAGATGTGATTCTAATAACCTGGGGAAGAGATACTATTACATTTTGCTTTAGGTACCAGAGGCTGGCTCCAATAGGAACTAAATCTATCTACTGGCTATTCCCTATAAACCAGACATTGTTCTAAACTCTTGGGATCCAATGGATCCTGTCATCACATCTTTCTGAATTTTACCACAAAATACAACTTACCAAAACTAACCTCCCTCCACTGCTGGGGACTAAAAGACCCACAAAGCATTTTGAAGAAACAAAAACAATTAAGATACTATATAGTCAACAATAGGTAAGCATGTAAATGCAGTTTTTTGCTAAAATGCTTAAAGATAAAATAGCCTTAGAAAAAAACTAATTAATTCTGCTTTAAATGAATGTATTCTAATAATAAAACTGTTAGTTGTTCTGTCAAAGAGGAAACAAGGAATGTTTTCCCTTAGAATCTTTTCTTTCTTTATTTGAAGAACAGTTGATATACAAGGTTACATTAGTTTCAGGTGTACAATTCAGTGATTCAACAAGTTCAGACATTATGCTATGCTCACCACAAGTGTCAAATCTATAATATTATTACAATACCACTGACTATATTCCCTATGTTGTATCTTTTATCCTCATGACTTACTCATAAAATAGTGGTTTTCAAAACATTCTTTTTTTATTTAATCAGTTTTCTCATGTATCAGGATTAGAATATTTAAGATTATGAAATAAATACCTTTTGAAAAATTTTCATTTGCTACATTTAAGTCATTATCACTTTTGGTAACAGTTTTCTATTCTTGTAATATACCTGAATATTTGACAATATTCACAGGACTATTTTCTCAGATACATCATGATCTTCATTTTGCTGAATTCCTCATCTTCTATTTATCTCAGAATCTTACTACAAAGCAATGATATTCTGTTTTGAAATTTCATGTGTATCCAAATTGTATTTCCTCTCATTCTGTTCTCCTATATAAAGTGTTTTTATAGCTTAAATCTCATTTTCTCTCAAAGTTTCTCCCAACCTTGTTCATACATGGGAGTCACCTGTTGAGCTTTTAAAAATCCCATGTCCAGGTTACATGCCTTACAAATTAAATCAGAAGGTCTGGGGATAAGGAAGAGAGTGAGGCATTAGTTTTTAAATATCCCTAGGTGATATTTTTTTTTTAAATATCCCTAGGTGATATTAATATGCAGCAAGGTTTGGGAACTAATGTCCTAAACTCTAAGTAGTTCCTGAAGTTCCAAGATGCATACTATTTTTTAATCTGTGATCTCAATCACCAGTATTGCAAGCCTGGCATGGTAGTTAGTACTGTAGTTGGTGAGTAAACCCACCACTTTCCCCTTAATTTGGCTTCATTATCTTCTATCTGCCACATATAAACTCATGAAGTTATAACAAAAACCCTTTTTAAAATGAAAAGTAGTTTCACAGAAATGTTTCTGAATACAAAATTTTTTTAATTTTAGAAGTTAATATAGTACATATACTTTATATCCCATCACAATCCAAGAGAATCTGGGGCAGCCCCCTGTCATCAAGAACATTAGTATTTTACCAGAAAGACAAGTAAATATTCGCAATGACTGAGATAAATATAAATTTTAATAGCTTGAGGTTAGCTGGGCCAGTTGTGCCACCATTAAATTGGGGGGGGGGGGAGTCCTTTGGAATTTCAGAATGTTTTGGATTACAGAAATGAAAACAAGTAATTATGGCATTATATACATGGGTCACAATGCAAGGTCTACCCTACCTCCCATGGAATGTGACTAAACAGTCTGAAAGCCACTGACAGAATGCTTCTATAAAAATGCTCATGAGGGGCGCCTGGGTGGCTCAGTCAATTAAGCCTCTGCCTTCAGCTTGGCCATAATCAAGAGTCCCGGGATCAAGTCCCACCTCAGGCTCCCTGCTCATGTTTTCTTCTCTCTCTCTCTCTCTCTCTCTCTCTCAAATAAATAAATAAATAAAATCTTAAAAAGAAAGAAAAAAAAGATGCTTATGAAAATGTTTTGGTGGGATGCCTGGGTGGCTCAGTTGGTTACGCAGCTGCCTTCGGCTCAGGTCATGATCCCAGCATCCTGGGATTGAGTCCCACATCGGGCTCCTTGCTCAGCAGGGAGCCTGCTTCTCCCTCTGCCTGCCATTCTGTCTGCCTGTGCTCGCTCTCTCCACCCCCTCTGATAAATAAATAAAATCTATTCAAAAAAAAAAAAGAAAAGAAAATGTTTTAGTGTGTGCCATTAGAATAAAGGTGAATACCTGATGAAAAAGATACACAGTGTTGCAACATGTGTTTGTTTTACGATGTATTTGTAGTACTTTTTTCAATCAAATATAGATATTCCTACTACTAAAAATAAAAAAATAAAAATCTAAGCCCACCCCACTGAAAGTGTGGACCTGGGGAAAAAAACCATCTTTGTTGTAAAAATGAAATCTTGCATTTGCAATGATGTGGACGGAACTAGAGGGTACTATGTTAACTGAAATTAGTCAATCAGAGAAAGACAAGTATCATATCAGCTCTCTGATATGAGGAATTTGAGAGGCAGGGTAGAGGTTCGTGTGGGGAAGGGAGGGAAAAATGAAACAAGATGGTATCAGAAGGGAAGCAAACCATAAGAGACTCTTAATCTCTGGAAACAAACTGAGGGATGCTGGGGGGAGTGGGGAGGGATAGGGTTGTTGGGTGATGGACATTGGGGTGGGTATGTTCTATGGTGAGTGCTGTGAATGGTGTAAGACCGATGATTCACAGACCCGTACCCCTGAAACAAATAATACATTATATATTAATAAAGCAAAACAAAATACCCCCACGAACAATCTTTGTTGTTAGTGGTAAGTTGAAAGTTGAAAAGAGAGAGAAATCTTATTTAAATCAAAAGGCAGAATATTAAAACTAAAATTAATGGTGGTCTAAAGCATGACATAAAATGAATTTACCATAAACAGAATACATAAATAAAATTGTGAAGGTGTTTCAACATGTAGAATCAGTGTAAAGCTGATAATTTTGTGAAGACTAGCAAAGAAAACGTGTATTTTAAGTAGAAATCAGAATATTCTCAAGTAGATGTCCCAAAGAGAAGTTTAAGTTTTACAGAAACAAACAAAATGGGGGTGGGGTTGGGGAGGGGGTAGTATGTTGAGCAATACATAAAAAAATTTCAGGAATGCTGGATTGAATGAAGTTAAGCAGGTTATTGTTCCATCGGGATTTCTAAGAACCTTAAATAAGATAATGTGCTTTGACAATCTCTACAACAGGCATAATATGCAGCCTACTCACACTTATTTGACCTCCAAACCCTTTTTTCTTTAAAGGATTTAACATGACTGATTCTGCAGAACATAAAACTACTGGAGATACATTTATAAATTTGGGGATTTAGGTGGTCTTCAAGAATGAATGTCAAGAATCAACTTCTACTTCATATCACTAATTTTATTATCCTTATCACTTACCACGCACACCTCCATGCAAGGAAATGAAATTGACAAAGATCGTTACCTTTAGATTTAGTAACATGGGTTAATATATAAATGAAGAAAAAGTGTATCTTCTCTTAAACACCAAATTAAAATAAAATTTGAAGTAGTCAACATATTTACCATTTTTAAAGTATAATTAGGCAATCTATAAATACTGAAATGTTATACCTCATCAAATTCTTCAGTCATTTTTCTGATGATTTCTGCATTCTGCATATTTCGAAACATCTCTATTCTCACAGTACCTGTGGAACAACAGATTTAACAGTTAATCTTTTCCTATCCCATCCTAAACATTAAATTTAACCTGACTAATGTCTGAAAAATTTATGTTTGAAAAATTTTATATCAAAGTGTTTGGAGTTTTTTCTTCCCTTGAACTCCTACCTAAAGGAACTCCTTGTTTAAGAACTTCAAAGTTCTTTAGACATTTTTTAAAAACCTAAATATTCTGTGAATTAGATAAGTATGAGGAAAAAACTGCAAGGAATGTTAGGGAAGGAAAAGATGGAGTCATAAAATAATAAATTTAAATTGTCTGGCGGACTGTAAGGATTGACTGGCGCTATTCACACATACGGATGACTGCCTTAGTATGAAAAACATCCATATATAGAGAATATTATCTCTCTTCATGCCTTTTTCTGGTATTTTTTATCAACAGAATATTTTTCTATAAATTAAACTAAGTGTTCCTTATCTAGAGACACTTGTCGATTAGATTGCTTTATCTGAACATGAAAAATAGCTTGGTAACTTCAACATATGCATCAAAGAAAGAAAAAGTTAACCTCCTTTCTCATTCCATTCTTTAGTACTACTTTTATTAGCTACATAATTTTTATCTCAATCATTATTACATAAATATTATCACTCTAAAAGTAGTAAGAGTTTGTATCAAAAATGTATTAAAAATTAACATAATTTAAGTAAAATAAGGTTCAAATAAGGTTTGAACCACTAACAAAGGTTGAATAAGGTTCAAAATCAATCTGGAGTTACAGAGAACACTGGTCTAATAATTACACGAGGTTCAGTTTCAACTGTACACATGTAAAATATCCAAGTTAAAAATCACAAGACTTAATGAATCAATTAGAAAATATTTGATAACCTTTAACAGGTTGCTCGCCAGTGATTACCAGCTCTGACTCAAATCACATTTGGGTATACAAGAGGGAAAATTCTCTGAAGTGTACTATACTCTTACAGGAGACAGTATAAAGCAGTAGAGAGTCACTAAAAGTCATCAAGTATACTCTTGAGAGGGCTACTAAAATACTGCAGTGGCACATTTGGCATATCAAACTTAATTTGACTTAGTTTTTATTAATATAAATGAGAAAAAATGGTATCTCCCTTATCTTTTTAATCACAACCATTTCTAAGCATCTTTTAATTACTTGAGGTACAGCTCTCTTGTTCATTTTCAGGATGCTGAATTCATTTAGTACCACCAATAGGGATCACTTACACCCAGTTATAGAGATGAGAGTCTAGACTGGAAGGTGAATGAAAAGGGAAAGTATTTTTATAGAGTTCCTCCCCAACAGGCAATTTCCTAAACACAATGGGAGATTTTTACAATGTGATTTTATTTTTTTATGGGAAAAACAGTATCACAGACAGTATTTAAAAGCATTGTAGGCAGCTTGCTTATGCACTACAATACAAACATTATTTTCAGAAGTTTTTTAAAAAAATAAATAAAATCGCATTGAATTGCTAATTATAAATTATCTCAAGTAAAAGTAACTCTCTGTCCAACATTCTTTAAAAATCATTCAAAATAAAACAGTACGGAAGTTCCTCATGATATGAACAGACACTTCTCCAATGAAGACATACAAATGGCTATCAGACACATGAAAAAATGTTCATCATCACTAGCCATTAGGGAGATTCAAATTAGAACCACATTGAAATTCCACCTTACACCAGTTAGAATGGCCAAAATTAGCAAGACAGGAAACAACACGTGTTGGAGAGGATGTGGAGAAAGGGGAACCCTCTTACACTGTTGGTAGGAATGCAAGGTGGTGCATCCACTTTGGAGAACAGTGTGGAGATTCCTCAATAAATTAAAAATAGAGCTTCCCTATGACCCTGCAATTGCACTCCTGGGTATTTACCCCAAAAATACAGATGTAGTGTACCCCATGTTTATAGCAGTAATGGCCATGGTCGCCAAACTGTGGAAAGAATCAAGATGCCCTTCAACGGACGAATGGATAGAAAGATGTGGTCCATATACACTATGGAGTATTATGCCTCCATCAGAAAGGATGAATACCCAACTTTTGTAGCAACTTGGATGGGACTGGAAGAGATTATGCTGAGTGAAGTAAGTCAAGCAGAGAGAGTCAATTATCATATGGTTTCACTTTATTTGTGGAGCATAACAAATAACATGGAGGACATGGGGAGATGGAGAGGAGAAGGGAGTTGAGGGAAACTGGAAGAGGAGGTAAATCATGAGAGACTATTGACTCTGAAAAACAACCTGAAGGTTTGGGGGGGTGGGGGGTTGGGGAAGCCAGGTGGTGGGTATTAAGGAGGGCATGGATTGCCTGGAGCACTGGGTGTGGTACAAAAATAATGAATACTGTTACCCTGAAAAGAAATAAAATAATAATAAAGTTAAAAACAGAGCCACCCTATGACCCAATAATTGTACTACTAGGTATTTACCCTAAAGATACAAATGTAGTGATCCGAAGGGCCATGTGCACCTGAATGTCTACACATATGATGGAATACTATGCAGCCATCAAAAGAAATGAAATCTTACCCATTTGCAACAATGTGGATGGAACTAGAGGGTATTATGCTAAGTGAAATAAGTCAATTAGAAAGAAACAAGTTATCATATGATCTCACTGGTATAAGGAATCTCAGAAGTAAGATAAAGGATAGGGGAAGGGAGGGGGAAAATGAAACAAAATGAAACCAGAGATGGAGACAAACCATAAGAGGCTCTTATCTCAGGAAACAAATTGAGGGTTGCTGGAAGGGAGAAGAGTGGAGGGATGGTGTGGCTGGGGGATTGACACTGGGGAGGGTATGTGTTGTGGTGGGTGCTATGAATTGTGTAAGACTGATGAATCATAGACCTGTACTCATCAAACAATTAAACAAATTAATTTTTTAAAAATCACTCAAATTAGGAATGCCTGGGTGGCTCAGTTAGTTGAGTGTCCAACTCTAGATTTTGGCTTGAGTCATGATCTCAGAGTCCTCAGATCGAGCCCCACATCCAGCTCCTCACCAAGTACAGAGCCTGCTTGGGATTCTCTCTCTCCCTCTGCCCCTACCCCCTCCTCAAAAATAAATGAATAAATAAAAGTCACTCAAATTACACAAAACTGTTTTAACCTTGCTTGGGTTAGCAAGCATTTTGTACACCTGAAATAGAGTCCCATATATAAAAAGCATGTAATTTCGGAAGTTGTTTCACAGTACTCTTGATAAGCAAAATTATTTTCTTTAAGTACTAATCAAGCAAAAGAAATAAAATCAGATTTTTAAGTTATTAAACATGAGAAGAATCAGTTGTTCTTGGAGAGATGGAAATATTTTATATTTTGCACAGAGTAGAATTTATATTAAATGGCTATATGCATTTCTCAAAAGTCATTTATCTGTACACTTAAAATGTGTGCATTTGGAAATTATATCTTGGTAAAATTGATTTTTAAAAAATCAAGAAAAAGGACATTGCTAATCATAGTCATTCAGTAAAAAATTACATATGTCAAAGAGTGCCTGGCTGACTCAGTATGTAGAGCATGCGACTCTCATCTCAGAATTGTAGGTTCAAGCTCCACAGGGGTTTAGAGATGACTTAAAATTTACATGTGTCATTGTTAAATAGGAGTATAAATAAAGTTCAATTCTATTTCCATGATTGACATAGCAGTTTTCATATACAGTGAAGTCTTAACTGTAATTCCAATGGACTAAAAACTAGCTCATAAACAGAGGACTGTTTTTGCTCTATTTACTATCATAAAGTGAAAGACAACAAAACAGTAACTAGTCTTAAAAGCAAAATAAAAACCAGCTGCATACTTAGCATCTCTAAAAATGACTACCATATACAAGTAACAATTATTAATAAAATAAAATCAGGTATTTAAAGCTATAATTTTGAAAATGAACAGAAGCTTGTCACTGAGGTTTTTTAAAAGAAGAAAATCCTGCTGTTGCCACAATGACTATTCAAAACATTAGCCTATTTACTTAAAGCTAACTGTTCATTCTTCTTCAGCCCAATCCCCCTACTCTACTGCAACTGCTTCCTGACACCTATTATCTGCTGACTGTTACACCAAAGTCTTTCTTTAGTAATACCCTATCTATTCTATTTAAAACATTTCCTCATTATACTGGTTTCTGTTAACACTATATCCTTATACTGTATTCTCTGATGACTTACTTTGATTTCTTTCACTTACTTTTAGTCATTTACCTGAATAAATACAGGTAATTTCCAAAGTTCTGTCCAACACATTTTTCTTTGTCCCATTCTACATTTCTGCATATGGCCCCCTCTACCTCTCCCACTAGATAAAAGTATAGCAGAGACTACTACTTATTAATCGTTGTTATTTAGCCCAGTCCCTCAAAAAATGTCTGACATTATAAGTCTTCTCTCTCCTATTTTAAGCTTTCTTTGACAATGGATAATAAACATAAAGAACTGAAATAATTCAGGGGCGCCTGGGTGGCTCCCTGGGTTAAAGCCTCTGCCTTCGGCTCAGGTCATGATCCCAGGATTCTGGGATCGAGCCCCACATCAGGCTCTCTGCTCTCTCTCCCTGCCGAGCAGAGAGCCTGCTTCCTCCTCTCTCTGCCTACTTGTGACCTCTGTCTGCCAAATAAATAAATAAAAACTTAAAAAAAAAAAAAAAAAGAACTGAAATAATTCAGATTCACAGAAACATAAATATCTCAAGAATGAAAAAAAAAAAAAAGATTATCTTCCACTCTCTGAAACACTATCTGTGAGATTCCTCACATACATATTTTATATTTAAAAAAATTTTTTGTTTAAGCAGGCCCTCCTGACAGGATTATACTTCTAATTTGAAGGAAGAACTTTCAAAATTGTCATTGGTAACCATGAATAATTCCAGAAACAATAACATCAGAAAGCAACCATCAAGTTCTCAATCATTTAAATTATGTCAAACTGCTGGAGGAACCTAACTTTAAACAATCCCTATGGTATGCAGTTTGGCAAATGTTTACTGAAATTGCAAACTCATATACTCCTTGGCCTTGATTTTGTACTTGTTGCAAAGCATCCATAAACTCACACACATGAAATAATGAAGGTACGACGTTTTTCCCTGAAGCACTGCTTGCAAAGAAAAAAGGAAAAATATGTATACCCATAAATAATATTCTGATTAATAACTAAAAGTGCTGATGCTAATAATAATGGTGGTAGCAACTAACACTGGGATGCGCATTATCTGCCAGGCATTGTTCTAAAAAATAAACCCTGGAAGTTAACATATTTAATCTTCACAACAATACCTATGAAGAATATACAATTTTTCTCTCATTTTACAGAAGAGAAATTGAGGCACCTAGCAACTTGTAAAAGGGGTTTCCCAGTAGATTTGTGGTCTCTATGCATAGTCTGGCTAGAGGGTCTATAACTAACCACTACTCTTAACTGACTAAAATCAATGGGATCCTGGAGCTGTCTAAAACAATAAACACATCTATGTTGGATATGGAAAGATCTGCAGGACATATTCATACATGACAAAAGGAACATATATGTATTTGATTGCATATGCTTTAAGATATTATGGAAAGATACACAAATATCTAGCAAAACTGGTTATCTCAGGGAAAGAGAAATACGTGGTTGAGGTTGAGGGATATAATGGAGATATTATATTGCATACCCTTTGCATTTCTTGAAATTTGAACTATATGAATATATTACTCAAAATAAGGAATTAATACATTTCAAATAAAAAATAAAATGTTAAAAACTAAACTGAAAGACAAATTGCTATTAAACTCTGCCTATCAAGCATTTGTGTAGTCACTACCAATATGCACTCATTAGAGGGTAAGCTAAGAATGCTTGACATAAGCTTGCCCCTAATGGAAAACTTTATGTTTTCCTTCCCAGCTATTATAGAATACAAAAAAATGAAGTTGAAAATAGGGTTGGAGAACATACCCCTGGCATAGTTAGTGTTATGGACAACAATGAAAAGAAGTTGTAATCATGTTTATAGTAACCACAACATTTAATAAAACCCTCAAGAAGTCATTCTAGGTGGTTTAAAATCTTTGGCATCAGACATAGTAGGATTTAAATCTTATTTCCATGAGTTACCAAGCTATAGGACACTGAAAAAAAAATCAATTGTTCTCTATGAAATTCAGATTTCTATTAAAATGGTGAGAATACCACACTTCAGTGTAGGAATTTTTTTTTTTAAGATTTGATTATTTATTTGACAGAGATCACAAGTAGGCAGAGAGGAGGCAGAGAGAGAGAGAGAGGAAGAAGAAGGCTCCCTGCTGAGCAGAGAGCCTGATGCGGGGCTCAATCCCAGGACTCTGGGATCATGACCAGAGCTGAAGGCAGAGGCTTTGACCCACTGAGCCACACAGGCGCCACTAGGAATCTTTTTTTTGTTCAATGCCATAATGTGTAGTGCTTGGAATAGTGCTTAGTACATAGGAGGCACTGAAAAAATGTTTGTTAAACAACTAAGGATATGAGAACAAAATAAGGTAACCTATTATACTTGCAGCAGGTAAGATGCTCACCTACTTTGAGCATTCGTTTTTTTAGTAGATTAGCCTGCCCATTTTAGAGGGAAACTAAAATCTCTAGTTTCTTAGTTGAGCTCTACTGAAAGCCAGATTCCTAACTGCACATGTTGCCAGGTTAATGCCATCTGAAGAATGAGACCAGTAATCTTTTATTCCAGAACCAGGCAAAGTAATTCCAGCAGTTTTCCCATCAACCAGACCAAAGCCTCCACTTCCAGAGTGGAAACAATCACATAAATACTAAACCTCTCTGTCCAAAATTACTAAAACCCACCAGAGAGATGAGTTAAGGTGATAAAAAAGTCACTGTCTAAGAAGCAGGAACCCGTGAACTCTTAACCCCATTTTACATGAACCACATGGTTTAGAGAACTGTCTCATCTCATCCTCCTCATTTTTTAATGCCAAAGCAAGAACTCTAGCCTTCTCTGTATCCTTTCAATTAAATACAGAAGCAGACAGAAAACTGAAAGCATACAAGAATTTATTCAGTGACAAATCAATTTATCCAAATATAACAGAAGGCCCTTTTGGGTTTATACCTTCTATGACACAGTAACATTCTGTCCCCTTCAAAATTAGTGAGCCCCATTATAGGTGAAATGTACTAACACTGCCTAAGAGCACTTAGCAGAGAACCTTCCTCAGAGGCTTCTGATTAGCTGTTCCATATAGAAAACAACTTTCTATTTTAAGGATTTTCTTTTAAAGAGTGGATTATAAAGTCTATAAATATATTTATAAATAAATATTTTTTAATTTATTTGTAAAATTTATTTATAAATAAGATCTAATCTGGTGATGAATGAGAGAAAATCCAAGCATGTAACAGGACAATTTTTTGTATTCTTATTTTGTTTCATTTTTACTTTAAGTACTAGACAGCAGATTTTATATCAAAATAAAGTGGAGAAAAACTGAAAATAAATATGGATAAATTACTAGAGAAAGGCTAAGTCAGAAAAGGAGAAGAAATGCTGAGGTTACTAAAATTGAGAAGTATTTACTAAAGAAACATTACATACCAGAAAACAGAACTTAGCAGTTACCTACGATTCAGTGACTGCATACATCTTTCTCAAGATTCGAGGAGAAGGATGATGGAAAGGAAGAGAGAGACAGATACTGTGGTTGCTTTTTAATGAACACTTTAAGCGTAATTATAAATATCTTTTGATACATGCTGTCTATCAAGGTAGTATGCACACAAGTGGAAAAAAATTACCTCATAGGTTATTGTAAATATACATGTTGGGAAACAGAGCTTTCAGAATATATTAAAATAGAAATTGTTGGGGGCACCTGGATGGCTCAGTTGGTTATCTGATTCTTGATCTCAGGGTTATGAGTTCAAGGCCCATGCTGGGCTCCATCCACAATGAGTGTGGGGCCTACTTAAAAAATATATATATATTGAAATTATATTTCAATTATGTGTATATATATGAAATTATATATATGAAATTATAGGCCTCCACAGATACCCTGCATGAATAAAAAAAAGAAACTGTTGTGACTGTATCTCCAGTAATGAGTCTGTCTCTAAATGGCAAACTGCACTGGGTAACATTCCTTACAAAAAGCTTATATAATTCTTCCTCTGTAAAAACAAAAAATAGGTGAAATATCAAACTATCTGTTCAAAAAAGAAAACTCACATTTTGGCATATGATATAGGAGTACCAACTGACTATAGTCTTTCAAGATGGCATGAGGTACATTTCATCCACTTCAAGAACAGATAAATTTACTACATATTAGAATTTCAGGGGCCACCTGGGTGGCTCAGTAGGTTAAAGCCTCTGCCTTCGGCTCAGGTCATGATCCCAGGGTCCGGGGATCGGGCTCTGCATTGGACTTTCGGCTCAGCAGGAAGCCTGCTTCCCTTCCTCTCTGCCTGCCTCTCTGGTTACTTGTTATCTCTGTTAAATAAATAAATAAAATATTTTTTTTTTTTTAAATTTCAAATTTAGAGCTCGGTTGAACCATGCTAATATAGCCCAGGGCCAAAAGTAAGCATTGTCCTAGGGCTTTTTCAGACCACTTTCACCAAATCTTCAAAAACCAAATAATCTCATCTTCAGTCCACGAAAGACAAGAATTAAAGGAAATGTCAAAGAGGAAAAAATAAATTTACTTTTTAAAACATCCATCTGCTACCTTCAAGGAACTACTACTAACATGATTCAAGAGGAGCAGGGCTTCTTAATCTGTGGCATATAGATTCTTAAATATCTATGGACCTTTTGAAACTGTATGAAAATTTAGCTCTATGCACTTCTGTGAAGACCCAAATTTTCAGGCTATTATTAAAGGACTTTGAGAACTTCATAAGGTAAAAACTACACATTAGAGGAAAAATATCAGCCAAAGATTTTTAGTCTTAGAGAACTGAAGAAAAAAATTAAATGGTGACAGTAAAGACTAGTTCCTTATTAGAGAATGGAATTAGAAACCAAGATCTATGTGTTAAGTGTATTACTGCTGGTGGAATGTAATTTCTTTTAGGCCCTCTCCTCTTAAATAATGGGAAATATATATGTGTGTATACAAACATTAGCTATTTCTATATGTAGCCATATATATCTATATTAAGCTATAAATAAGTTATACATATATCTTTTAACTGTATTACCACATGAATATTCTAGAGTCCTCCCCTTTCTTTGCTTTTCTCCATGATTTCCTACAGTGAAAACTCTGGTTCTCACCATCAACCACCTATTTATTAAAATTTTCAATTCTGGTATACATGTATAACATGACTTCAGAATTGGCAGCACATACCCAGGGGAAAAGAACTACAATTAGAGTACCATGCTTTTTATACAGTTCCTTTTGCCTTTACTTTTAGAGTTTCCACTCTTCAGTTATTTAGGACAGCATTTTCCCCAAACCTCTTCAAGGTTCTTTCATGTATTTGTAATACAATTTGATTCTTTTGTTACAGTCTGAATTCATCCCAGAACGACCTCATTAGGAATTTTTTTTTTTTAATTTGCAAACATCAATGTTCATTCTTAGTGCTAGATGTTCTATGGGTTTCAGAAACTCATAATAGCAAATATCCAGCATTATAGCTGGATAATCTTACAGAAGAGTTTCACCACCCTAATGCCCTGTGATTCAACTCTCCTTCCTCCCTAAAACCCTGGCAAACACTGGTATGTTTAACATCTGTACAATTTACCCTTTTCCAGAAAGTGACATAAACTAAATTACAGTATGTAGCCTTTTCAGACTGGCTTCTTTCACTCCACAATACCTATTAAGATTCATCTATGCTTTTTGCATGACATGAGTGCTCATTCCTTCCTATCACCAATAGTACTCCACTGTATGAATGTAGCAGTTTATCCATTTCATCTACTGAAGGGCATCAAGATTGCTTCCAGTTTTGGGTAACTAATGAATATAATTACTATAAATACATGCAGGTTTTTGTGTGGACATATTTCAAGTCAATTAGTAAATACTTTATTTATTTTTGTTGTATTTTACAATAAGGCTATGTTTACTTTTGTAAAAAACTGTCAGACTGTCTTCCAAAGTGGCTATACCATTTTGCATTTCCACCAATCATGATTTCCTATAGCTTCACATCCTTGACAGTGAATGGTATTGCCAGTTTTTGTATTTTAGCCATTCTAACTGACTATCTAACTATCTTTTTATTGTTTTAATTTGCACTTCCCTTACGACAAATCATGTTGCGCATCTTTTTACTTGTCTATATGCCATCTGTATACCTTGCTGCTGAAATATCTGTTCAGGTCTTCGCCCACTTTTTTATTGAGGTATTTATTTATCATTCAGTTTTTAGAGCTCTTTGTATATTCTGAATACAAGTCCTTTATCATACATGTGTCTTGGAAATATATTTTCCCAGTCTGTGACTTTTATTTTAATTTTCTTAACAATATCTTTTGCAGAGCATAAAAAATTTTAATTTCGGTAAGGTCCAACTTCCCAAGTGCTTCTTTCATCAATCGTGCTCTTGGCTGTTACAACTTTAAAAACATCAAAACCGGGGCGCCTGGGTGGCTCAGTGGGTTAAGCCTCTTGCCTTCGGCTCAGGTCATGGTCTCTGGATTCTGGGATCGAGTCCGGGTATTAGGTTCTCTGCTCAGCAGGAAGCCTGCGTCCCCCTCTCTCTCTGTCTGCCTCTCTGCCTAATTATGATCTCTGTCAAATAAATAAATAAAATCTTAAAAAAATATAAAAATCAAAAAATCAAAACCTCATCACTAAACTTAAGGTCACATAGACTTTATGTTTTATTTTAGAAATTAAGAATTTTACATTTTACATGAGTTAAGTTTTGTGCAAAGGGGTAAGATCTGTGCTCAAGTTCATTTTTTCCACACTGATATCCAATTGTTCATGTATGATTTGTTGAAAAGATGATTATTTCTCTATTTAATTGCCTTTGTAGCTTCATAGAAAAAAAAAATCAGGGGCGCCTGGTGCTTAGTGGGCCTCTGCCTTCAGCTCAGGTCATGATCCCAGGGTCATAGGATCGAGCCCCACATCGGGCTCTGTGCTCAGTGGGGAACTTGCTTCCCCTCACTCTATCTGCGATTGCTGTCTGTTAAATAAATAACATCTTAAAAAAAAAAAAAACAGTTGACTATATTTATGTGATTATCTTATTATTTTAAAAAATAATTTAGGGTACATAAATTTTACACACACACACACACACACCTCCTCAGAAATCCACTAGACCTAGAAAAAGGAAGATTAAAATATACCAAAATATTTCATGTTCCATTCTCTTATTTTAATAATATTTATCTTACACTCCACACATCCAACAGTTTTTCCTATATGATGAGCCCATCAGGATTATCCGTGGTTTTCACTGCACTCTTCCTTAAAATAGTAGCTGTATGTCTCTACATTTGAAAGCTCTTCTAAAACCCTAAGAATAATGAAAAATTGAGACTTTAATCCCAAGAGATTAGAAGTCCATGAATGTAGAAATTATCTTATAACAATATAAAACATAAATAAGCAAAATATGTCTAAGTGTGGAAGTTTCAAAATTATGAGTTACACACACACAGAGTTACCCAAGCGAAGAAATCACTTTAAATTGGTATATAAAACTTTTGATTAGCGGGCACCTAGGTGGCTCAGTTGGTTGAGCAACTGCCTTCGGCTCAGGTCATGATCCCAGACTTCCAGGATCGAGTCCCACATCGGGCTCCCAGCTCCTTGGGGAGTCTGCTTCTCCCTCTGACCTTGTCCTCTCTCAGGCTCTCTCTCACTCATTCTCTCTCAAATAAATAAATAAAATCTTAAAAAAAAAAAGGGCCACTTTTGATTAGGGTAGTATTATAAACAATATTTTTATATAAACCCTCTTCCTGAAATGCTAATGAAAATACGAAAAACGCTTTGAAAAGCATCTGAAACCTTATGAAGTAGTGGGAATTAGTAGGGTAAAAACAAACTAAAAACAGAAACCAAAATACAAAAAGAGCACTAAAATCACTTCTCTGATAATACTTACTGGGACTAAAATACAATGCACAAGCTGGGACTTCCTAAGTAAAGGGTCTAAAAGAACAACTCTTTCATGAAGTGGGGGCTTAAAGGATTTCATCTGTAAGTTAAGATTAAACCAGCAGTAAATCTAACACCTCATATTCTGTGGTCTATAAAGAAAGCTTTTTTAATACTGTGTAGAAGGAGACAGATACCTGAGAGGTAGTAATCAAACACTAGTGCTCTCACAAATATCCTAAAATCTGATACAGAAAACTTCAGATGGAACTTAGTTGGAAACAGTCCTGGGTACCTGTCAAGCAAATCTTAAACCTTCTCTATAGGAAAAATACCTTTATCCTACACTTCAAATAAATGTGAGAGGAAATGTGGAGCCTGAAATAAAAAGTAACTAAACTATCAACAAGAAAGGTGACAACAAGCAAAAGAAAGACCCCAGAAATAAACTCACTAAGACTTAAAGTATTAGATATAGATTGTGAAAAAAAAATCTCCATGTTAAAAAAGGAAAACACAAAACTGAATGAATATTGACAGGGAACAATTCCATGGACTTCTTTTTCTGTAAAAGAGAGCCACATGGGGTGTCTGGGTGGCTCAGTCCTCAGCCAGTTAAGTGTGTGCCTTCAGCTCAGGTCTTGATCTCTAGATCCTGGGATGGAGCCCTGCATCTGACTCCCTGCTTAACTGGGAGTCTGCTTTTCCCTCTCCCTCTGCTCCTTCACCCTGCTTGTGCTCTCTTTCTCTCTCTCTCTCTCTCTTTCTCCCCGTCTCACTCAAATAAAGAGTATTTAAAGAGAGAGAGAGGGACGCCTGGGTGGCTCAGTTGGTTGAGCAGCTGCCTTTGGCTCGGGTCATGATCCCAGCGTCCTGGGATCGAGTCCCACATCGGGCTCCTTGCTCGGCAGGGACTCTGATTCTCCCTCTGCCTCTGCCTGCCATTCTGTCTGCCTGTGTTCACGCTCTCTCTCTCTCTCTGATAAATAAATTAAAAAAAAAAAAAAATCTTTAAAGAGAGAGAGAGACTCATTAACTATAATTTCTAGAAAAGACCAGAACAGTAACTGAAACAGATTGCCACAGATGAAAAAAAGTAAGTAAATGAAGATAGGGGATATATTGTGCAGAAAGCAGCACAGAAGTTAAAAAATGCAAATAGGTATATAGAAGACAATATTCAAGATTTAAACAAAGTTACTGAAACAGAAGAGAAATAAAATGAGAAGCACAATATTTTAGAAGGGTAACAGATGAAAACACCAATCTAAAGAAATATGTTCTATAGAACATAATATAGACAGACTAGAGAATACCAGAAACAAAGAGAAACCTTAAATAAGTTGGGAAAACTAGTATTGAAAGAGAAGAAAATTATTATTCCCAGTTCTCAACAACAATACAAGCCAGAAGACAGTGAAATGTCTTCAGTGTGCTAAATGTAAAAAACTGCCAATATTATATAATATACTCATCGAAATATATATATTTTTTTTTTTTAAAGATTTTATTTATTTATTTGACAGAGAGAGATCACAAGCAGATGGAGAGGCAGGCAGAGAGGGAGATAGAGGGAAGCAGGCTCCCTGCTGAGCAGAGAGCCCGATGCGGGACTCGATCCCAGGATCCTGAGATCATGACCTGAGCCGAAGGCAGCGGCTTAATCCACTGAGCCACCCAGGCGCCCAACATCGAAATATATTTTAAAAAATAAAGACAAGTTAAACAAATCTTCAGAAAAAGTCCGAGAGTCTACAAATCTCCAACAGAACCTCACTGGAATTTCTAAGTGCTGCACTTTAGGCAGAAGTTACCTCAGGTATATATGACATGGTAAAAAAAAAAGAACAAATAAAGTAGCGTGTTTATAGGTAAAGCTAAAACAATAATAATTTAATTATTTGAAATAATAATGACTACAGGAAAATGAAACAGACTTGAGTTACAACAGAAGGAAGGAAGTAAATGTATTTACAGTTCTAGATCCTTGCCCTGATTGGGAAAAGGATGGAGGTGGTAATTACCTTTGGATTGTGCTACATTAAGTATGACTTTTACAATCCTTAGGGTAACCATTAAATGCATGTAAAGAGTACAAAAATGTCCAAATAAGTAGAGGGGAGAAAATGAATTCTTTTGAATTCAAAGAATCTAAAGGCAAAAAGAAAACATACAGAGCAGCCAGGATAAACAACAAACACTAGTTCAATATAAATTCAAACATCAAATGTTTACATTAATTGTAAAAAAGATTAAGTGATACAATGAAAATAGTTTTCCAACTGAATGAAAAAATACTGTCCATATGTAGTTTACAAAAGGCATCTAAGAGCCGAGGACTCAAAAACAATGAGAAGAGAAGAGAAGAGAAAAAGTTAGGCCACAAAAAAACATAGAAGGAGCTTCATTAAATTCAAGTAAAAAAAAATTTTCAGAGAAAAAGCACTGCTAGAGACATGATACTTTAAATGGAAAACCCAAAGGTTCCACCCCCTAATTACTAGAACTCATACAGCATTCAGTAATGTGGCAGGATACAAAACCAATGCACAGAAATCAGTTGCTTTCTTATACACTAACAATGAAAATATAGGAAGGGAAATTAGAGAATTGATTCCATTTACTATACCACCAAGAACCATAAGATGCCTGGGAATAATCCTAACCAAAGAGGTAAAGGATCTGTACTCGAAGAACTACAGAACACTCATGAAAGAAATTGAAGAAAAGCAGTCCATGCTCACGGATTGGAAGAATTAACGTCGTTAAAATGTCTATACTGGCTGGAGCAATCCATACTTTCAATGCTATCCTGATCAAAATTCCACCGGCATTTTTCAAAATGCTGGAACAAACAATCCTAAAATTTGTATGGAACCAGAAAAGACCTCAAATCACTAAGGAAATGTTGAAAAAGAAAAACAAAACTGGGGGCATCACACTGCGTGATTTCAAGCTTTATTACAAAGCTATAATAACCAAGACAGCATGGTACTGGCACAGAAACACATAGACCAGTGGAATAGAACAGAGTCCAGATATGGACCCTCAACTCCACGGTCAAATAATCTTTGACAAAGCAGGAACAACTACCTAGTGTTAGAAAAAGACAGTGTCTTGAATAAATGGTGCTGGGAAAATTGGACAGCTATGTATAGAAGAATGGTCTATATATAGAAAATTGGACAGCTATGTATAGAAGAAGAGTCAATTTGTTAAAAAAAAATTCATAAAGATAAACTCGAAATGGATAAAAAACCTCAATGTGAGGCAGGAATCTATCAAAATCCTAGAGGAGAACATAGCCAGTAATCTCTTCGACATCAGCCACAGCAACTTCTTTCAAAACATATCTCCAAAGGCAAAGGAAATAAAAGCGAAAATGAACTTTTGGGACTTAATCAAGACCAAAAGTTTCTGCACAGCAAAGGAAACAGTCAACAAAACAAAGAGGCAACTCACGGAATGGGAGAAGATATTCGCAAATGACATTACAGACAAAGGGCTGATATCCAAGATCTATAAAGAACTCCTCAAACTCAACACTCAAAAATCAGATAATCATGTCAAAAAATGGACAGAAGACATGAACAGACACTTCTCCAAAGAAAACATACAAATGGCTAACAGACACATGAAAAAATGTTCCCTGAATCCATCAGGGAGATTCAAATCAAAACCACACTGACACCACCTTATACCAGTCAGAATGGACAAAATCAACAGGACAGGAAACAAGTGTTGGAGAGGATGTGGAGAAAGGGGAACACTCTTACACTGTTGGTGGGAATGCAAGTTGGTGCAGCCACTTTGGAAAACAGTATGGAGATTCCTCAAAAAATTAAAAATAGAGCTACCCTATGACCCTGCAAATGTACTACTGGGTATTTACCCCAAAGATACAGATGTCATGAAAAGAAGGGCCATCTGCACCCTAATGTTCATAGCAGCAATGGCCACAGTTGCCAAACTGTGGAAGGAGCCAAGATGCCCTTCAACAGACAAATGGTTAAAGAAGATATGGTCCACATATGCAATGGAGTATTATGCTTCCAACAGAATGGATGAATACTCAACTCTTTTAATGACATGGATGGAACTGGAGAAGATTATGCTGAGTAAAATAAGTCAAGCAGAGACAGTCAGTTATCACATGGTCTCACTTACTTGTGGAGCATAAGGAATAACAAGGAGGACATTGGGAGGAGAGGTGAAGGGAGTTGGGGGAAATCAGAGGGGAAGACAAACCATGAGATACTGTGGACTCTGAGAAACAAACTGAGGGTTTTGGAGAGGAGGGGAGTGGGGAATTGGTGGAGCCTGGTGGTAAGTATTAAGGAGGGCACATATTGCATGGAGCACTAGGTGTGATGCATAAACAATGAATCTTGGAACACTGAAAAAATAAAGTTTAAATTTAAAAAATTGAAAAAGCACTGCTAGAGATAAAGTGGATCATTAAATAAACATAAAACATTTTAGTTACAAGAAATAGTATTTATATGCACCTAATGAAGCATGTGACATGAAAAAGAGGATGAGGGAAGAGAAAAGTCCTCCAGGAGAAATCAAGAAGAAATATATAAATCCACAATCTTGATGTGGAACTTTTTTCTCTCAATAACTGCTAGAAAGTTAAAGATTAAATGAATGTAAAATATTTTAACACAATTATTAAAAAACCTTAACCTGACGGACACAAATGCATTTAGATAATATATAATAAATACGGATTTCAAACATACATAAAATGTTTGCAAAAACTAACCACATGACCACACAAAAAGGACTAAAACTATACAGACCATTTTCTCTGGCCTCAAGTTCAATTAAGCTAAGAAGAAATCATTAACAAAAGTTAACCGAAAATCATGTTTGGAAGTTAAGAAATAGGCTTTTAAATAATCCATGAATCAAAGAAAAAAAAGAATTAGAAAACATTTTGATTCCTTTTTGTCAAAGCTCACAGCAGCAATGAATGTCCAAGAAGCCAAGATGTCCTTAAACAGACAAATGGATAAAGAAGATGTTGTTAATAATGGAATATTACTCAGCTATCAGAAAAGATGAATACCTACCATCTGCACTGACATGGATGAACTTCAGGGGATTATGCTAAGTGAAACAAGTCAAGCAGAGAAAGACAACTGTCAAATGGTTTCACTCATACCTACAATATAAGGAACAGCGCAGAGGACCACAGGGGAAGGAAGGGAAAACTGAATAGAAAGAAATCAGAGAGAGAGACAAACCATGAGACTCTGGGAAAAAAACTGGGGGTTACATAAGGGAAGGGGAGTAAGGGGATGGGCTAACCGGATAATGGGTATTAAGGAGGGCACATGTGATGAGTACTGGGTGTTATACACAACTAATAAGTGATGAAGTTGAACGTTACATCAAAAAGTAATGATGTACTATATGTTGGCTAACTGAAAATAAATAAATAATCAAAAAAGAAAACATTTTGAACTAATGAAAAGGAATATCACAAGAAGTTATACACATTAAAAATATAAGGTGCTATTAAAAACAACCATATTAAATAAATTTGAAAATTCAAATGAAAATAGTAATTTCCTATAAAATATAGCTTGTTAAAAACAAATAAACCTGAACAGTACTAAATCAGCTAAAGAAACTGAATCAGTAGTTTAAAATATTCCAACAAAAACAAAGAAAAATAATTCAGGCCCATATAGTTTCAATAGCAAATTCTATGAAATGTTATACTCTTCTAGGAAAATAAAACAAAACAAAAAAGGGTATTCTCTACCATCCATTTTATAAGGTCAGCAAAGCCTTGATAATAAAACCTGAGATGGAAAGAATGGCAAGGGAAAATTGCAGGTCAATCTCATCAATGAATACAAATATAAAAAAAATCCTGAACTAATTATTAGCCGACCAAAGCAACCAATAATTTAATAAATAAGATATATCACGATCAAGGTGAATTCATTTCAGAAAGGCATGCTGGGTTTAACATTAAAAAATACAGGGGTACCCTAAGAATGAGGGGTGGAGACTTGGGGTGGATAGAGATATTCAGAAGGAGTACAGTGGGGAATTTTAGGGCAATGAGACTATTCATCTGATACCGTGATACTGGATACATAACATCATACATTTGTAAAAATCCTAGAAATCTGAAGCACGAAAAGATAACCCTAATGTAAACTATGAACTTTAATTAATAATGTATCAAAATTGGTTTACCAATTTTAACTAATGTATCAAGCTAATGTAAGATGTTAATAATAGGGGAAACTAGCAGAGAGAAGAGAGAACACTGCATAGTTTTAGCTCAATTTTATCATAAATTTGAAAGTCCTCTTTAAAAAAAGCCTACTCAAAAATACTATTTATAATAATTTTTAAAAAGGTTTAAGTCCAAAAATACAGATTTTAATAACAGATATATAAAACATTTTCACTCATGTATAAAAATACCCTCTGAAATATTGAAAAAAATAAAGATCTAAATAAATAAATATATGCAATGATCATCAATTTAAAGACTTGCTTTTTTTTTTTTAAGATTTTATTTGTTTATTTGACAGAGAGAGATCACAAGTAGGCAGAGGAAGGCAGAGAGAGGGGGAAGCAGGCTCCCCGCTGAGCAGAGACACCTATGTGGGGCTCCATTCAGAACCCTGGGATCATGACCTGAGCCAAAGGCAGAGGCTTTAACTAATGGAGCCACCCAGGTGCCCTGAAGACTTGCTTTTATAAAGATGTTATTCACCCTCCTTCTATACAGCAGTAGTTCTCAACTTTTGCTTTCCACTCCCCACAGATATGAATAACTAACTGAAGGTTAGGGTGGGATGCTAATGTCATTCAAGGGTAGAGATCAGAGATCCTGGTAAATATTCTACAATGCAAGAAAGCTTCCCCCAATAAATAACTATCCAGCCCCAATGTCAACATTATGGAGTTTGAGAAATCTGTTACACAAATTAATTTTAATTCTATTTAAAGCTCCAAGTTTAGGGTTTTTTTTTTTTTTTTGGTTGTTTTGTTTTTTTAAGTAGAACTTGGCAATCTAATTCTAAAATACACATGAAAATACAAAAGGACAAGCAATTTCTACAACGACTTCAGACAACAGTCTGGCACTACCTCGAAAAGTTCCATCTCTTACACTCCAGCAATTTCACTTCTCAGTACACAAACAAAGCATCTTGTATACACGGACACTGAATTAAGATCTGTCAAAGAGAGCTTAGAGTAGCACTGTTCATCATATCCAAAAGCTGGAAACAACCCAATATTCTTCAAGTGGGTAAATTTAAATAAACTAGTATTTTCACATAGTAAATACTTTAGGACAGTTCTCACAGGACAGAAATTTTGCACCCATGGGGACATTTACCACTGTCTGTAAACATTTTTGGTTGTCAAAATAAGAGAAGCAGGTATGGGAGGAGAGACAGGTATGTGCAATTGGCATCTAAAGGGTAGAGGCCAGAGATGCTGTTAAACATGCTACTATGTGATAGGAGAGTCAAGATGGCGGAGAAGTAGCAAGCTGAGACTGCTTCAGCTAGCCGGAGATCAGCTAGATAGCTTATCTAAAGATTGCAAACACCTGAAAATCCATCGGCAGATCGAAGAGAAGAAGAACAGCAATTCTGGAAACAGAAAAACAACCACTTTCTGAAAGGTAGGACCGGTGGAGAAGTGAATCCAAAGCGACGGGAAGATAGACCCCGGGGGGAGGGGCCGGCTCCCGGCAAGCGGCGGAGCAACCGGGCACAAAATCAGGACTTTTAAAAGTCTGTTCTGCTGAGGGACATCGCTCCAGAGGCTAAACCGGGGCGAAGCCCACGCGGGGTCAGCGTGGCCTCAGGTCCCGCAGGGTCACAGAAGGATCGGGGGTGTCTGAGTGTCGCAGAGCTTGCGGGTATTGGAACGGGAAAGCCGGCTACAGAGACAGAGCTGACAGTAAGCTCGCAGCTCGGTGTTACCTTGAACCGGTCGCAGGCTCGGTGAGCTCGGAGCGCGGCCGGAGGTCAGGCAGACGGGAGTAACTGGGCGCTGTTCTCTGAGGGCGCACTGAGGAGTGCGGCACTGGGCTCTCGGCTCCTCCGGGCCGGAGACCAGGAGGCCGCCATTTGTATTCCCGTCCTCTGGAACTCTACGGAAAGCGCTCAGGGAACAAAAGCTCCTGAAAGCAAACCCGAGCGGATTACTCACCCCGGCCCCGGGTAAGGGCGGTGTAATTCCGCCTGGGGCAAAGACACTTGAGAATCACTACAAAAGGCCCCTCCCCCAGAAGATCAACAAGAAATCCAGCCGAGACCAAGTTCACCTACCAAGGAGTGCGGTTTCAATACCAAGGAGAGCAGCAGAATTCCAGAGGAGGAGAAAGCCAAGCACGGAACTCATGGCTTTTTTCCTGTGATTTTTTTTAGTCTTGCAGTTAATTTAATTTTTTCTTTTTTTTTTTTTTTTTTTCTCGCCTTCGGGTAAAATTTTTTTTTTAACTGTTACCTTTTTCTTTTTTAACGATTTTTTACTAGTTTATCTAATATATGTATATATTTTTTTACATTTTTCTTAGGTGTTTTCTTTTTTTAAAAATTCTTTTCTTTTCTTTTTCTTTTCTTTTTGTTTTTTTTTTTCTTTCTTCCTTTTTGAACCTCTTTTTATCCCCTTTCTCCCCAATCACGATTTTGGATCTCTTCTAATTTGGTTAAAGCATATTTTCCTGGGGTTGTTGCCACCCTTTTAGTATTTTACTTGCCCCTTCATTTACTCTTATCTGGACAAAATGACAAGACATAAAAATTCAACACAAAAAAAAGAACAAGAGGCAGTACCGAAGGCTAGGGACCTAATCAATACAGACATCGGTAATATGTCAGATCTAGAGTTCAGAATGACAATTCTCAAGGTTCTAGCCGGGCTCGAAAAAGGCATGGAAGATATTAGAGAAACCCTCTCGAGAGATATAAAAGCCCTTTCTGGAGAAATAAAAGAACTAAAATCTAACCAAGGTGAAATCAAAAAAGCTATTAATGAGGTGCAATCAAAAATGGAGGCTCTAACTGCTAGGATAAATGAGGCAGAAGAAAGAATTAGTGATATAGAAGACCAAATGACAGAGAATAAAGAAGCTGAGCAAAAGAGGGACAAACAGCTACTGGACCACGAGGGGAGAATTCGAGAGATAAGTGACACCATAAGACGAAACAACATTAGAATAATTGGGATTCCAGAAGAAGAAGAAAGTGAGAGGGGAGCAGAAGGTATACTGGAGAGAATTATTGGGGAGAATTTCCCCAATATGGCAAAGGGAACGAGCATCAAAATTCAGGAGGTTCAGAGAATGCCCCTCAAAATCAATAAGAATAGGCCCACACCCCGTCACCTAATAGTAAAATTTACAAGTCTCAATGACAAAGAGAAAATCCTGAAAGCAGCCCGGGAAAAGAAGTGTGTAACATACAATGGTAAAAATATTAGATTGGCAGCTGACTTATCCACAGAGACCTGGCAGGCCAGAAAGAGCTGGCAGGATATTTTCAGAGCACTAAACGAGAAAAACATGCAGCCAAGAATACTATATCCAGCTAGGCTATCATTGAAAATAGAAGGAGAGATTAAAAGCTTCCAGGACAAACAACAACTGAAAGAATTTGCAAATACCAAACCAGCTCTACAGGAAATATTGAAAGGGGTCCTCTAAGCAAAGAGAGAGCCTACAAGTGGTAGATCAGAAAGGAACAGAGACCATATACAGTAACAGTCACCTTACAGGCAATACAATGGCACTAAATTCATATCTCTCAATAGTTACCCTGAATGTGAATGGGCTAAATGCCCCTGTCAAAAGACACAGGGTATCAGAATGGATAAAAAAACAAAACCCATCTATATGTTGCCTCCAAGAAACACATTTTAAGCCCGAAGACACCTCCAGATTTAAAGTGAGGGGGTGGAAAAGAATTTACCATGCTAATGGACATCAGAAGAAAGCAGGAGTGGCAATCCTTATATCAGATCAATTAGATTTTAAGCCAAAGACTATAATAAGAGATGAGGAAGGACATTATATCATACTCAAAGGGTCTGTCCAACAAGAAGATCTAACAATTTTAAATATCTATTCCCCCAACGTGGGAGCAGCCAACTATATAAACCAATTAATAACAAAATCAAAGAAACACATCAACAATAATACAATAATAGTAGGGGACTTTAACACTCCCCTCACTGAAATGGACAGGTCATCCAAGCAAAAGCTCAGCAAGGAAATAAAGGCCTTAAATGACACACTGGACCAGATGGACATCACAGATATATTCAGAACTTTTCATCCCAAAGCAACAGAATACACATTCTTCTCTAGTGCACATGGAACATTTTCCAGAATAGATCACATCCTCGGTCCTAAATCAGGACTCAACCGGTATCAAAAGATTGGGATCATTCCCTGCATATTTTCAGACCACAATGCTCTAAAGCTAGAACTCAACCACAAAAGGAAGTTTGGAAAGAACCCAAATACATGGAGACTAAACAGTATCCTTCTAAAGAATGAATGGGTCAACCGGGAAATTAAAGAAGAATTGAAAAAAATCATGGAAACAAATGATAATGAAAACACAACGGTTCAAAATCTGTGGGACACAACAAAGGCAGTCCTGAGAGGAAAATATATAGCGGTACAAGCCTTTCTCAAGAAACAAGAAAGGTCTCAGGTACACAACCTAACCCTACACCTAAAGGAGCTGGAGAAAGAACAAGAAAGAAACCCTAAGCCCAGCAGGAGAAGAGAAATCATAAAGATCAGAGCAGAAATCAATGAAATAGAAACCAAAAAAACAATAGAACAAATCAACGAAACTAGGAGCTGGTTCTTTGAAAGAATTAATAAAATTGATAAACCCCTGGCCCGACTTATCAAAAAGAAAAGAGAAAGGACCCAAATAAATAAAATCATGAATGAAAGAGGAGAGATCACAACTAACACCAAAGAAATACAAACTATTATAAGAACATACTATGAGCAACTCTACGGCAATAAATTTGACAATCTGGAAGAAATGGATGCATTCCTAGAAACATATAAACTACCACAACTGAACCAGGAAGAAATAGAAAGCCTGAACAGACCCATAACCAGTAAGGAGATTGAAACAGTCATTAAAAATCTCCAAACAAACAAAAGCCCAGGGCCAGACGGCTTCCCGGGGGAATTCTACCAAACATTTAAAGAAGAACTAATTCCTATTCTCCTGAAACTGTTCCAAAAAATAGAAATGGAAGGAAAACTTCCAAACTCATTTTATGAGGCCAGCATCACCTTGATCCCAAAACCAGACAAGGATCCCACCAAAAAAGAGAGCTATAGACCGATATCCTTGATGAACACAGATGCGAAAATACTCAACAAAATACTAGCCAATAGGATTCAACAGTACATTAAAAAGATTATTCACCACGACCAAGTGGGATTTATTCCAGGGCTGCAAGGTTGGTTCAACATCCGCAAATCAGTCAATGTGATACAACACATCAATAAAAGAAAGAACAAGAACCATATGATACTCTCAATAGATGCTGAAAAAGCATTTGACAAAGTACAACATCCCTTCCTGATCAAAACTCTTCAAAGTGTAGGGATAGAAGGCACATACCTCAATATCATCAAAGCCATCTATGAAAAACCCACCGCAAATATCATTCTCAATGGAGAAAAACTGAAAGCTTTTCTGCTAAGGTCAGGAACACGGCAGGGATGTCCATTATCACCACTGCTATTCAACATCGTACTAGAGGTCCTAGCCTCAGCAATCAGACAACAAAAGGAAATTAAAGGCATCCAAATCGGCAAAGAAGAAGTCAAATTATCACTCTTCGCAGATGATATGATACTATATGTGGAAAACCCAAAAGACTCCACTCCAAAACTGCTAAAACTTATACAGGAATTCAGTAAAGTGTCAGGATATAAAATCAATGCACAGAAATCAGTTGCATTTCTCTACACCAACAGCAAGACAGAAGAAAGAGATATTAAGGAGTCAATCCCATTTACAATTGCATCCAAAACCATAAGATACCTAGGAATAAACCTAACCAAAGAGACACAGAACCTATACTCAGAAAACTATAAAGTACTCATGAAAGAAATTGAGGAAGACACAAAGAAATGGAAAAATGTTCCATGCTCCTGGATTGGAAGAATAAATATTGTGAAAATGTCTATGCTACCTAAAGCAATCTACACATTTAATGCAATTCCTATCAAAGTACCATCCATCTTTTTCAAAGAAATGGAACAAATAATTCTAAAATTTATATGGAACCAGAAAAGACCTCGAATAGCCAAAGGGATATTGAAAAAGAAAGCCAACGTTGGTGGCATCACAATTCCGGACTTCAAGCTCTATTACAAAGCTGTCATCATCAAGACAGCATGGTACTGGCACAAAAACAGACACATAGATCAATGGAACAGAATAGAGAGCCCAGAAATAGACCCTCAAATCTATGGTCAACTAATCTTCGACAAAGCAGGAAAGAATGTCCAATGGAAAATAGACAGCCTTTTCAATAAATGGTGCTGGGAAAATTGGACAGCCACATGCAGAAAAATGAAATTGGACCATTTCCTTACACCACACACAAAAATAGACTCAAAATGGATGAAGGACCTCAATGTACGAAAGGAATCCATCAAAATCCTTGAGGAGAACACGGCCAGCAACCTCTTCGACCTCTGCCGCAGCAACATCTTCCTAGGAACAACGCAAAAGGCAAGGGAAGCAAGGGAAAAAATGAACTACTGGGATTTCATCAAGATCAAAAGCTTTTGCACAGCAAAGGAAACAGTTAACAAAATCAAAAGACAACTGACAGAATGGGAGAAGATATTTGCAAATGACATATCAGATAAAGGACTAGTGTCCAGAATCTATAAAGAACTTAGCAAACTCAACACCCAAAGAACAAATAATCCAATCAAGAAATGGGCAGAAGACATGAACAGACATTTCTGCAAAGAAGATATCCAGATGGCGAACAGACACATGAAAAAGTGCTCCATATCACTCGGCATCAGGGAAATACAAATCAAAACCACAATGAGATATCACCTCACACCAGTCAGAATGGCTAAAATCAACAAGTCAGGAAATGACAGATGCTGGCGAGGATGCGGAGAAAGGGGAACCCTCCTACACTGTTGGTGGGAATGCAAGCTGGTGCAGCCACTCTGGAAAACAGCATGGAGGTTCCTCAAAATGTTGAAAATAGAACTGCCCTATGACCCAGCAATTGCACTATTGGGTATTTACTCTAAAGATACAAATGTAGTGATCCAAAGGGACACATGCACCCGAATGTTTATAGCAGCAATGTCCACAATAGCCAAACTATGGAAAGAACCTAGATGTCCATCAACAGATGAATGGATCAAGAAGATGTGGTATATATACACAATGGAATACTATGCAGCCATCAAAAGAAATGAAATCTTGCCATTTGCAACAACATGGATGGAACTAGAGCGTATCATGCTTAGCGAAATAAGTCAAGCAGAGAAAGACAACTATCATATGATCTCCCTGATATGAGGAAGTGGTGATGCAACATGGAGGCTTAAGTGGGTAGAAGAAGAATAAATGAAACAAGATGGGATTGGGAGGAAGACAAACCATAAGTGACTCTTAATCTCACAAAACAAACTGAGGGTTGCCGGGGGGAGGGGGTTTGGGAGAAGGGGGTGGGATTATGGACATTGGGGAGGGTATGTGATTTGTTGAGTGCTGTGAAGTGTGTAAACCTGGTTATTCACAGACCTGTACCCCTGGGGATAAAAATATATGTTTATAAAAATAAAAAATTAAAAAAAAAAAAAAAAAAAAAAAAAACATGCTACTATGTACAGGAAAGCCCACCACACCAAAGTATTGTTTGCTTTACATCAATGAAAATAAATGAAATATGGTACAGGAAACATAAATGAATCTCAAAAATAGAATGAATATTTTGGCAGAAAAAGAGTAGTTAGCATTGTGTACAGTTAATTATCTAAAAAAAATAGGCAAAACTAAACTGTTTTAGGGATAGATCCACTAGTGGTAAAACTACAAAGAAAAGCAAGGAAATAATTATCACAAAATTAAAGTAGTATTCTTATCTCCGTGGAAAATGGATGTGGTTGTGATAGAGAAGGGCCACATATGAGGAGGTTTCTGAAGTTCTGGCAATGTTATACTCCTTGAACTGAGTACTAGTAACACTGGGATTCATAATATAAATACTATTTAACCTATGTATCTACAGTTTATTTACCCGTTTGTATATAAAGGATGTCACAATTAAATAGGATTTAAGAGAAACAGTACTGATCTATCTATATACACTGTGCATAGAAGGAGAGAAAATTCATTAAAGCAGACTTTGAAACAACATTTTGATTAATATATAACAAACACTGGTTCCTACCTTATAAAGAGACTGAGACTTAGGAAACCAATAAAAATAACTTGAGGAAGAGATCCCCTATAATACTGTTAAAGGAATGGGAAAATGAAACAAATTAAGAAACGCAGACAGTAAGAAGTGTGTTACGTAGCCAATCACTACCATGGATAACTGAAACCTAATTAAACACCTTGGGAAACTCTCAAAGTCTGAGAAGGCCATGTACTTTAAAGTTAGCACACCTGAGCAGCAAAGGAGTTGGGGTATCTATACACCACCTCTCAGGCAGATAATGGTTAAAGCTATAGTGCCCAAATTGTGTACTGAGACATCCTAGGTCACTGAAGCAGACTCAGATAGAACTGTGGGATATTTTAAATTTTCAAAGGGAAATAGAGCAAATCAAATACTTGTTAAGCATGACAGAATCTATTAGCATGAGGTAATTTACAGTTTCAATATCAGATCACGCTTTATTTGTTATAACTATATTCTAACTTTGAGATCTTACAAATACTGCTGGAAAACCAATACAGAACAGAAAAAGGAGAGTGATTCGAAAATTTAAGAAATTATAAAGTGCCCATTGGGTACATATATCCTTTAGTAAGTAATCATGGTTAAGGATAGTATTTTTCTTATTATTTCCATTATATTTATTTTACCAACTAGCTCCTAAGTTCTTAGGACGTAAACTGGTTGGAACTAACCACCTCAAAATGGAATTGTTAGGTATTTCTTTTGGATACAGATACCATGAAAATATTACTGAGACACTAACTGACCCACAAAACGGTCAAGTTCAAGAACTTCAGGATCACAGGACCTTAGGAGGTGATCCCTGGTAATTCTCTAGCAATCTTGCATTCCTAGAAGACCCTCATGCATTTGGAAGCCCACTGGCAGGTAAAAACACTATAAAATGGAGCCATTACTTGTTATAAGCAACAATGAAAGAAGGTACTACTAACCAACACATCACAATTTCATAAATGTACTCTTTTTTTAAGTAAAAATAAGCACATTTGTGGAAAAAAAAAACCTATCAAAATCCCTGGTATATTTCTGAAATATGTTATATACTGGTATTAGCATATGCCTGAATACATATGCCTATACCAAATAAATTAAAAAATAGTTTTCTAAATATAGGGCTATCTTTACTTTGTCATGCATGATATCATGAATATGTCCATCAATCTGTGTTGTCTTAGCTTCCTCAGAATTTATTCCTATGAAATTTATAGTTTTACAGCATTAAAATGCAATCCTAAGTGAATATTACTTATATATTCATTCATTCATTAATATTTGAGAGACAGCGCACATGCACAGGTGTGTGACTGGGGGATGGGGGTTGGAACAGAGAAAAAGAGACAAGAGACTCTGCTGAGCCTGGAGCCCGATGTGGGGCTCCATCTCATGACCCTGAGACTGTGACCCAAGCCAAAATCAATAGTAGGATGCTTAACCACTGAGCCCCTAGGTGCCCCTAAGTCAATATTATTTAAATCAACTTTCCATCCCCATCCTTCCTACTCCACTGGTACTGAATACATCCTATTATTACACACTGAATTAGTCACTATATTCTGAGGATTCCCAGCAATAAATACACTTCACTCCAGATGGTTCAAATGAAGATTTTAACATGGAGACTACAGATCTGTGGGCAGAATTAAGGAAACAAATAGTGGTGCTGATGCAACTTAAGATACCTAAAGTAGGAAGCCAGTAACATTCACTAGACACCATAGCTTTAGAAAAAAAATGGGCTGATGCAACAGAATACCAATCTAGATTTGAGAAACCCTTTTTAATACAAGAAGTCCAACACAAGGATTTCAACACAAGCCTTACTTCAAATATATAATAACAAAGTAATTGGCTTTTGTAATAAAAAACAATTTTTCCCCATTTGTTCTATCTTTTGACCTTCCCTATACTGTGCCCTCCAGGTAAAGTCTGCAGTATATTTTTTAGTGTTCTTTTAAATAACCAATTTTTATTTACATATTTTATATATAGTCTTTTTTTTTAACAGATTCTGAGGCAAAATTAATTTTGAGCCACATTAATAAAATATTTTCCCACTTAAGAAAGGATTTCTTCCATGTTCCCTTCTAGTGTTTACCTTCTTTCTTACTGGTATTTATTGTTTCTGTCTTTGTTTTTGCTACTTGTTGATTTTTTTAATTTAAACTGTTGATGCACTGGGAATTCATCCTCATATATACAATCAAGTGAATCATTTTCAACACTTTCCTCATTTTTATCTTAAAAAGGGAGTTCAGGGGCACCTGGGTGGCAAATTCAGTTAAGTGTCTAACTTTGGCTCAGGTTGTGATCTTAGGGTTTGGCTCAGGTTGTGATCTTGGGGTCATGGGATAGCCCTAAGTCAGGCTCCCAGCTCAGGAGGAGCTTGTCCCTCTCCCTTTGCCCACCACCACACTTGTGTGTGCGCTCCCCTTTTCTCCCTCTCTCTCTCAAATAAATAAAATCGTTTTAAAAAAAGATTTTTTAAAAAAGATCTTTTTAAAAAAAGATTTTATTTATTTAACAGAGATCACAAGTAGACAGAGAGGCAGGCAGAGAGAGAGAGGAAAAGAAGCAGGCTCCCCGCTGAGTGGAGAGCCCGATGTGGGGCTTGATCCCAGGACCCTAAGATCACGACCTAAGCCGAAGGCAGAGGTTTAAATCCACTGAGCCACCCAGGCACCCCTCAAATAAAAAAAAAAAAAATCTTTAAAAAGTTGTGTGTTGGATTCTATTATCTGTACTTTGAAAAGTATAAAACACTAATGAAAGAAGCTGAAGATGACACAAATGGAAAGACATTCCATGCTTATGGATTGGAGGAACAAATATTTCAATGTCTATGCTACCCAAAGAATCTACACATTTAACACAATCCCTAACAAAATAGCAAGAGCACTTTTCACAGAATGAAAACAATCCTAAAATTTGTATGGCCCACAAAAGACTCCAAGTAGCCAAAGCAATCTTGAAAATGAAAAACAAAGCTAGAAGCAACACAATTTTGGACTTTAAGCTATATTACAAAACTTTAGTAATTAAAACAGTATGGTACAAACACAAAAAGAAACACACAGATCAGCGAAACAGAATAGAAAACCCAGAAAAATGAACCCACAACTATTCGGTCAATTAATTTTCAAAAAAACAGGAAGGAATATTCAAAGGAAAAAAACAAAAACAAAAACCAATCTCTCCCAAAAATGATTTTAGGAAAACTGGACAGCAACATGCAAAAGAGTGAAACTGGACCACTTTCTCACACTACACACAAAAATAAATTCAAACTGGATGAAAGACCTAAATGTGAGACAGGAAACCATCAAAATCCAAGAGAACACAAGAATAACCTCTTTGACATCAGCCATAGCAACTTCTTTCTAGGTATATCTCCTAAGGTAAGGGAAACAAGAGGAAAAATAAACTACTGGGACTTCATCAAAATAAAAAGCTTCTGTACAGAAAAGGAAACAATCAGACTGAAAAGCAACTATGGAATGGTGAAAGGTATTTGCAAATGACATACCAGATCAGACTGAAAGGCAACTATGGAATGGTGAAAGATATTTGCAAATGACATACCAGATACCAAAATATAAATAGAACTTATAAAGCTCAATACCCCAATAAAACAAATAATCCAATTTAAAAAAATGGACAATAGGTGCAGCCACTCTGGAAAACAGCATGGAGGTTCCTCAAAATGTTGAAAATAGAACTGCCCTATGACCCAGCAATTGCACTATTGGGTATTTACCCTAAAGATACAAACGTAGTGATCCAAAGGGGCACGTGCACCCGAATGTTTATAGCAGCAATGTCCACAATAGCCAAACTATGGAAAGAACCTAGATGTCCATCAACAGATGAATGGACCAAGAAGATGTGGTATATATACACAATGGAATACTATGCAGCCATCAAAAGAAATGAAATCTTGCCATTTGTGACAACATGGATGGAACTAGAGCGTATCATGCTTAGTGAAATAAGTCAAGCAGAGAAAGACAACTATCATATGATCTCCCTGATATGAGGAAGTGGTGATGCAACATGGGGGCTTAAGTGGGTAGGAGAAGAATAAATGAAACAAGATGGGATTGGGAGGGAGACAAACCATAAGTGACTCTTAATCTCACAAAACAAACTGAGGGTTGCTGAGGGGAGGGGGTTTGGGAGAAGCGGTGGGATTATGGACATTGGAGAGGGTATGTGCTTTGGTGAGTGCTGTGAAGTGTGTAAACCTGGTGATTCACAGACCTGTACCCCTGGGGATAAAAATATATGTTTATAAAAAATTAAAAATTAAAAAAAAATTTTAAAAATGGACAATAGACATCTTCCAAAAGAAAGACATGCAGATGACCAAAAGATACATGAAAAGATTCTTAACATCATTCCTAATCAGGGAAATACAAATCAAAACTACAGTGAGATACCACCTCACACATGTCAGAATGGCTAAAACCAACAACATAAGAAACAGGGGTGCCTGGCTGGCTCAGTGGGTTAAGTGGCTGCCTTTGGCTCAGGTCATGATCCCAGAGTCCTGGGATCGAGTCCCGCATCAGGCTCCCTACTCAGCGGAGAGCCTGCTTCTCCCTTCCTCTGCCTGTCACTCTTCCTACTTGTGCACTCTCTCAACCTCTCTGTCCAATAAATAAATAAAATCTTAAAAAAACAAAAAGAAAGGAAAAAAACAACTGGTATTGGCGAGGATGTGGAGAAAGGTGAACCCTCTTGAACTGTTGGTAGGTATGCAACTGGTGTAGCCACTCTGGAAAACAGATGGAGGGTTTTCAAGAAGTTAAAAATAAACTACACTAGGATCCAGGAATTACGCTATTAGGTATTTACCCAAAGAATACAAAAATGCAAATTCAAAGGGATTATATGCACCCATTTGTTTACACCACCATTTTCTACAATAGCTAAATTATGGAAACAGCCCAAGTGTCTATCGACTGATAAATGGATAAAGAAGATATGATACTATATATTCAATGGAATATTACTCAGCTATAAATGGGAATTAAATCTTGCCATTTGCAACAACATAGAATGGAGCCAGAGAGCATTATAATAACCCAAACAAGTCAGTCAAAGAAAGACAAATACCACATAATTTCATTCATACATGGAATTTAAGAAACAAAACAAACAAGCAAAGGGTAAAAGAAAAGAGAGAGGGGGTAAACCAAAAAACAGACTCTTAACTACAGAGAACTGATGGTTATGAAGTGGGGGGGGGCGGTGCATGAAATAAGTGATGAGGATTAAAGGAGTACACTTAACGTGATAAGCACTGTGTATTGTATGGAAGTGTTGAGTAACTAGATTATACATCAGAAACTCGTATTATGCAGCATATTAACTGGAATTTAAATAAAAACTTAAAAAGGGGGAGGTATTGGGATGCCTGGGTGGCTCAGTCATTAAGCGTCTGACTTTGGCTCAGGTCATGATCCTGGGATTCTGGAATTGAGCCCTGCATCAGGCTCCCACTCAGTGGGAAGACTGCTTCTCCCTCCCCCATCCCCCGTGCTTGTATTCACTCTCTTGCTTTCTCTCTCTCTCTCTTTCTAATAAATAAATAAAATCTTAAGAAGAAAGGGGGGGGTCTTTTATTCCATTATCTAACTGACTATTCTTATATAAACTAAACATTTTAATTTATCCATATTGACTTTATAAGCCTAAAAATTTACATAATTATTTTACTGTTGGTCTCCTGAACCTTCTAAACATTCAGTAGTATTTTAAATTAGGTATCATACTTACTTCATTTCCTTGTCTAAATGTGTTGACTTATATCACCAAAATAATATTAAAGAGTTGTGAGAGTGGGCTACTTTGCCTCCTTTAACTTTGTGAAAATGACTCCATCAGTTTCCCCGGAGCATAATGTTGGTTTTATGATTAAAAAATTTTTCCCTTCCATTTTTTTTTTAAGATTTTATTTATTTATTTGACAGAGAGAAATCACAAGTAGATGGAGAGGCAGGCAGAGAGAGAGAGAGAGAGAGTAGCAGGCTCCCCGCTGAGCAGAGAGCCCGATGTGGGACTCGATCCCAGGACCCTGAGATCATGACCTGAGCCGAAGGCAGCGGCTTAACCCACTGAGCCACTCGGGCGCCCCCCCCCCCTTTTTTTACATTTACTTTCAGACTTTACACAAAAGGTTTAAGAAGGATACAAAGAATTTCTAAATTCCCAGATGTAAATATTTTTATTTGATTCATCCTTTCACTCCTCATGTATCCCTTTATTCTTTAATATTTCAGTGTATAACTCCCCCAACAAAAACAATTTCTTACACAACCATCCCATAATTATGAAATTAATACTGATGTAAAATACATATGTTCTAATCCACAGAACTAATTTGATTTCAGTATTTGTCTCAATAATACCTGTTGTGTCAAAAGAAAAAACCTAGTATTGCACACGGCACTGAGTTGCCATGTTTCTTCAGTCTTTAATCTAGAGAAGTTTCTGAGCATGTCGTACTGCAAACTAACTTTTTAAGGTGTTCAGAACAGTTATTTTAAAGAATATACCTCAACCTGACCTTGCCCGATGTTTCCCCATGAATAGATTTACGCTCTGCACTTTAGGCAAGAAAACTATGGAAAAGAATGACGTTGAGTTCTTTTAAGTGCACTCTGGGAAGCACATGCTATCAACTAGGTAAATAACTGGAAATATCTGCTTTCATCATTTGATTATGGTCGAATCTGTGTTTATAAACTATAAGGTTACTCTTTTAACTATTGTAATAGACATCTTGCAAGAAGACATTCTGAAACTAAGCAAATACTGTGTTCTAACTCAAGCATTCTCCTTCTAGTTTTAAAGCCCAACAACTGAATTCAAAAGTTACTTTACTTAGTACTTTTTACACTCTTCAGTTTGGGTATGTTATTTATGGTATGGCATGGTAAATGGTTTATATATTTCATTTGCAAACAATTTAGGATTTTTCTGAAAATGTGAAGCATTAAGGTAATTCCAGAAGTTAGGACTATTTCAAAGTACATTTCGGGAGCTTGGGAAGATGCAAAAGTATGAGGACTCTGAGATAACTTCATCCTACAGACATACCAAGGTTACAACTATATATACTATAACTCACTCTGAAAACAACCTGAAGCCTGAATGGCTATTCCAGAGCTAAAGAAATAAAGAAAAAGTCACCTTAGGAAGGGTAGGAGGGGCAGAGAGCCAATCAGAAACAAACAAAAACAAAAAACAAACAAACAAAAAACATAGTGGAACTGCCCAACAAGCAAGAAAGGTATCACAGGAACAGATAAATTACCTGAGGAGTGAGTGGATCAAGCCCCATACCAGGCACCATCACCACCCTGGTCCTCTACACAAGAAAGATAAGGCCCCATTAGTGCCCTGCTTTGAAAATCAACAGGGCTTAACTGCAGAAGATCAAGAGTGCTACAGGAAATTGAGAAAATGGGATAATGCACAGTATCACTCATTCTGAGAGCCAGTCCTGAGATAGCAGTTTGCAAAGCACCTGTATTGGAAAGACGACGTATTTTATTTTTTTAAAGATTTTATTTATTTACTTGACAGAGATCACAAGTAGGTGGAGAGTAAGGAAGGCGGGGGTGGGGGGAGCAGGCCCCCCGCTGGGCAGAGAGCCCAATGCAGGGCTTAAGCCCAGGCACCTAAGATCATGACCTGAGCTGAAGACAGAGGCTCAACCCACTGAGCCACCCTGGTACCCTAACAAAGACTACATGCTGACTAATTTTAGGGTATGTGCCAAAACAGCAGGAATCTGTGAACCTTCTTCAGAAGTGGAAGTGCTGACAGGCACCATTTTTCTTGCTCTCCTTCAGCCTAGGTAGACCAATGAGATGACAAGACAGTTCTGATGCTAGCCATCTGTCTTGCTGGCACCAGCTGGCATCCAGCAAAGCGGCTCTTGGTCAGTCACACCCAGAAGCCAACCTCAGTTGAAACCAGTGTCCCCCCCAAAGTGGCTAGTGCCCTGTCATACTTGACAGACAGCCCTGGCCAGGACTGGCCACTCTTCCAAAGCAACCCCTGCCCTGGAAGGGGGTAAAGAGCCACCCCACCACCACCACCACCACCACTAACAGCACAAAAGCTGCAGCTAAGTCTCTCAGCCAGCTGTGGCTGGGGGCTAACCACACCCAACAAAACAACTGCTGACGCTGCAACCAGAACACTAAGCCCACCAAGTCAAGGGACATCCCCGTCCACTAGTGTGCCCACAATAGCTAAAAATGCTCATTACAGCCAGTTGGGCTAGAGGCCAGTCACACCAAAAAAGCACAACCACAGCAGACGCAGCACAGTCACAATAGGAAGGCGCACACAGTCCATGTAGGGTAAACCCTAAATTTCCTAGTTTTGGTGACCTCGAGAAATTGAGTTAATAAACCCCACAGAATGCCTCCTATGTAAGGTCACTACTTTCAAGACCAGGAGATGTACCTGACCTACCTAATACATAGAAACAAACACAAAGAATAAGACAAAATGAAGAGACAGAAAAATGAAAAAAAAAAAAAAAAAAAAAAAAGACAACATCTCAGAAAAACAACTAGATGAAATGGTGATAAACAATCTCCCTGGTAAGGAATTCAAAATAACAATCATAAAGATTCTCTCAGACTTGAGACAAGAGTGGATGAACTCTGTGAGAACTTCAACGAAGAGAGAAAATATAAAAAAGAACCAATCAAAGCCAAAGAATACAATAACCGAAATAAAAAATACACTAGAGATTATCAACAATAGATTAGAAGATTTAGAATGGATCAGTGATCTGGAAGACATCCAAATTAAAAATGAGAATAAATTAAGGGAACTCTGGTAGACATCAAGAGTACCAACATTCAGGGAGGAGTCAAGATGGCGGAGAAGTAGCAAGCTGAGACTGCTTCAGCTAGCCGGAGATCAGCTAGATAGCTTATCTAAAGATTGCAAACACCTGAAAATCCATCGGCAGATCGAAGAGAAGAAGAACAGCAATTCTGGAAACAGAAAAACAACCACTTTCTGAAAGGTAGGACCGGCGGAGAAGTGAATCCAAAGCGACGGGAAGATAGACCCCGGGGGGAGGGGCCGGCTCCCGGCAAGCGGCGGAGCAACCGCGCACAAAATCAGGACTTTTAAAAGTCTGTTCCGCGGAGGGACATCGCTCCAGAGGCTAAACCGGAGCGAAGCCCACGCGGGGTCAGCGTGGCCTCAGGTCCCGCAGGGTCACAGAAGGATCGGGGGTGTCTGAGTGTCGCAGAGCTTGCGGGTATTGGAACGGGAAAGCCGGCTACAGAGACAGAGCCGACAGTAAGCTCGCAGCTCCGTGTTACCTTGAACCGGTCGCAGGCTCGGTGAGCTCGGAGCGCGGCCGGAGGTCAGGCAGACGGGAGTAACTGGGCGCTGTTCTCTGAAGGCGCACTGAGGAGTGGGGCCCTGGGCTCTCGGCTCCTCCGGGCCGGAGACCAGGAGGCCGCCATTTGTATTCCCGTCCTCTGGAACTCTACGGAAAGCGCTCAGGGAACAAAAGCTCCTGAAAGCAAACCCGAGCGGATTACTCACCCCGGCCCCGGGTAAGGGCGGTGTAATTCCGCCTGGGGCAAAGACACTTGAAAATCACTACAACAGGCCCCTCCCCCAGAAGATCAACAAGAAATCCAGCCGAGACCAAGCTCACCTACCAAGGAGTGCGGTTTCAATACCAAGGAGAGCAGCAGAATTCCAGAGGAGGAGAAAGCCAAGCACGGAACTCATGGCTTTTTTCCTGTGATTTTTTTTAGTCTTGCAGTTAATTTAATTTTTTCTTTTTCATTTTTTTTTTTTTTTTCTCGCCTTCGGGTAAAATTTTTTTTTTTTTTTAACTGTTACCTTTTTCTTTTTTAACGATTTTTTACTAGTTTATCTAATATATATATATATTTTTTTACATTTTTCTTAGGTGTTTTCTTTTTTAAAAAAAAAATTCTTTTCTTTTTTTTTTTTTTTTTTCTTTTTTCTTTCTTCCTTTTTGAACCTCTTTTTATCCCCTTTCTCCCCACTCACGATTTTGGATCTCTTCTAATTTGGCTAAAGCATATTTTCCTGGGGTTGTTGCCACCCTTTTAGTATTTTACTTGCCCCTTCATTTACTCTTATCTGGACAAAATGACAAGACGTAAAAATTCACCACAAAAAAAAGAACAAGAGGCAGTACCGAAGGCTAGGGACCTAATCAATACAGACATCGGTAATATGTCAGATCTAGAGTTCAGAATGACAATTCTCAAGGTTCTAGCCGGGCTCGAAAAAGGCATGGAAGATATTAGAGAAACCCTCTCGAGAGATATAAAAGCCCTTTCTGGAGAAATAAAAGAACTAAAATCTAACCAAGTTGAAATCAAAAAAGCTATTAATGAGGTGCAATCAAAAATGGAGGCTCTCACTGCTAGGATAAATGAGGCAGAAGAAAGAATTAGTGATATAGAAGACCAAATGACAGAGAATAAAGAAGCTGATCAAAAGAGGGACAAACAGCTACTGGACCACGAGGGGAGAATTCGAGAAATAAGTGACACCATAAGACGAAACAACATTAGAATAATTGGGATTCCAGAAGAAGAAGAAAGTGAGAGGGGAGCAGAAGGTATACTGGAGAGAATTATTGGGGAGAATTTCCCCAATATGGCAAAGGGAACGAGCATCAAAATTCAGGAGGTTCAGAGAATGCCCCTCAAAATAAATAAGAATAGGCCCACACCCCGTCACATAATAGTAAAATTTACAAGTCTCAATGACAAAGAGAAAATCCTGAAAGCAGCCCGGGAAAAGAAGTCTGTAACATACAATGGTAAAAATATTAGATTGGCAGCTGACTTATCCACAGAGACCTGGCAGGCCAGAAAGAGCTGGCATGATATTTTCAGAGCACTAAACGAGAAAAACATGCAGCCAAGAATACTATATCCAGCTAGGCTATCATTGAAAATAGAAGGAGAGATTAAAAGCTTCCAGGACAAACAACAACTGAAAGAATTTGCAAATACCAAACCAGCTCTACAGGAAATATTGAAAGGGGTCCTCTAAGCAAAGAGAGAGCCTACAAGTGGTAGATCAGAAAGGAACAGAGACCATATACAGTAACAGTCACCTTACAGGCAATACAATGGCACTAAATTCATATCTCTCAATAGTTACCCTGAATGTGAATGGGCTAAATGCCCCTGTCAAAAGACACAGGGTATCAGAATGGATAAAAAAACAAAACCCATCTATATGTTGCCTCCAAGAAACACATTTTAAGCCCGAAGACACCTCCAGATTTAAAGTGAGGGGGTGGAAAAGAATTTACCATGCTAATGGACATCAGAAGAAAGCAGGAGTGGCAATCCTTATATCAGATCAATTAGATTTTAAGCCAAAGACTGTAATAAGAGATGAGGAAGGACACTATATCATACTCAAAGGGTCTGTCCAACAAGAAGATTTAACAATTTTAAATATCTATGCCCCCAACGTGGGAGCAGCCAACTATATAAACCAATTAATAACAAAATCAAAGAAACACATAAACAACAATACAATAATAGTAGGGGACTTTAATATTCCCCTCACTGAAATGGACAGGTCATCCAAGCAAAAGATCAGCAAGGAAATAAAGGCCTTAAATGACACACTGGACCAGATGGACATCACAGATATATTCAGAATATTTCATCCCAAAGCAACAGAATACACATTCTTCTCTAGTGCACATGGTACATTCTCCAGAATAGATCACATCCTCGGTCCTAAATCAGGACTCAACCGGTATCAAAAGATTGGGATCATTCCCTGCATATTTTCAGACCACAATGCTCTAAAGCTAGAACTCAACCACAAAAGGAAGTTTGGAAAGAACCCAAATACATGGAGACTAAACAGTATCCTTCTAAAGAATGAATGGGTCAACCGGGAAATTAAAGAAGAATTGAAAAAAATCATGGAAACAAATGATAATGAAAATACAACGGTTCAAAATCTGTGGGACACAACAAAGGCAGTCCTGAGAGGAAAATATATAGCGGTACAAGCCTTTCTCAAGAAACAAGAAAGGTCTCAGGTACACAACCTAACCCTACACCTAAAGGAGCTGGAGAAGGAACAAGAAAGAAACCCTAAGCCCAGCAGGAGAAGAGAAATCATAAAGATCAGAGCAGAAATCAATGAAATAGAAACCAAAAAAACAATAGAACAAATCAACGAAACTAGGAGCTGGTTCTTTGAAAGAATTAATAAAATTGATAAACCCCTGGCCCGACTTATCAAAAAGAAAAGAGAAAGGACCCAAATAAATAAAATAATGAATGAAAGAGGAGAGATCACAACTAACACCAAGGAAATACAAACTATTATAAGAACATACTATGAGCAACTCTACGGCAATAAATTTGACAATCTGGAAGAAATGGATGCATTCCTAGAAACATATAAACTACCACAACTGAACCATGAAGAAATAGAAAGCCTGAACAGACCCATAACCAGTAAGGAGATTGAAACAGTCATTAAAAATCTCCAAACAAACAAAAGCCCAGGGCCAGACGGCTTCCCGGGGGAATTCTACCAAACATTTAAAGAAGAACTAATTCCTATTCTCCTGAAACTGTTCCAAAAAATAGAAATGGAAGGAAAACTTCCAAACTCATTTTATGAGGCCAGCATCACCTTGATCCCAAAACCAGACAAGGATCCCACCAAAAAAGAGAGCTATAGACCGATATCCTTGATGAACACAGATGCGAAAATACTCAACAAAATACTAGCCAATCGGATTCAACAGTACATTAAAAAGATTATTCACCACGACCAAGTGGGATTTATTCCAGGGCTGCAAGGTTGGTTCAACATCCGCAAATCAGTCAATGTGATACAACACATCAATAAAAGTAAGAACAAGAACCATATGATACTCTCAATAGATGCTGAAAAAGCATTTGACAAAGTACAACATCCCTTCCTGATCAAAACTCTTCAAAGTGTAGGGATAGAGGGCACATACCTCAATATCATCAAAGCCATCTATGAAAAACCCACCGCAAATATCATTCTCAATGGAGAAAAACTGAAAGCTTTTCTGCTAAGGTCAGGAACACGGCAGGGATGTCCATTATCACCACTGCTATTCAACATCGTACTAGAGGTCCTAGCCTCAGCAATCAGACAACAAAAGGAAATTAAAGGCATCCAAATCGGCAAAGAAGAAGTCAAATTATCACTCTTCGCAGATGATATGATACTATATGTGGAAAACCCAAAAGACTCCACTCCAAAACTGCTAGAACTTATACAGGAATTCAGTAAAGTGTCAGGATATAAAATCAATGCACAGAAATCAGTTGCATTTCTCTACACCAAAAGCAAGACAGAAGAAAGAGATATTAAGGAGTCAATCCCATTTACAATTGCATCCAAAACCATAAGATACCTAGGAATAAACCTAACCAAAGAGACACAGAACCTATACTCAGAAAACTATAAAGTACTCATGAAAGAAATTGAGGAAGACACAAAGAAATGGAAAAATGTTCCATGCTCCTGGATTGGAAGAATAAATATTGTGAAAATGTCTATGCTACCTAAAGCAATCTACACATTTAATGCAATTCCTATCAAAGTACCATCCATCTTTTTCAAAGAAATGGAACAAATAATTCTAAAATTTATATGGAACCAGAAAAGACCTCGAATAGCCAAAGGGATATTGAAAAAGAAAGCCAACGTTGGTGGCATCACAATTCCGGACTTCAAGCTCTATTACAAAGCTGTCATCATCAAGACAGCATGGTACTGGCACAAAAACAGACACATAGATCAATGGAACAGAATAGAGAGCCCAGAAATAGACCCTCAACTCTATGGTCAACTAATCTTCGACAAAGCAGGAAAGAATGTCCAATGGAAAAAAGACAGCCTTTTCAATAAATGGTGCTGGGAAAATTGGACAGCCACATGCAGAAAAATGAAATTGGACCATTTCCTTACACCACACACAAAAATAGACTCAAAATGGATGAAGGACCTCAATGTACGAAAGGAATCCATCAAAATCCTTGAGGAGAACACGGGCAGCAACCTCTTCGACCTCTGCCGCAGCAACATCTTCCTAGGAACAACGCAAAAGGCAAGGGAAGCAAGGGAAAAAATGAACTACTGGGATTTCATCAAGATCAAAAGCTTTTGCACAGCAAAGGAAACAGTTAACAAAATCAAAAGACAACTGACAGAATGGGAGAAGATATTTGCAAACGACATATCAGATAAAGGACTAGTGTCCAGAATCTATAAAGAACTTAGCAAACTCAACACCCAAAGAACAAATAATCCAATCAAGAAATGGGCAGAAGACATGAACAGACATTTCTGCAAAGAAGACATCCAGATGGCCAACAGACACATGAAAAAGTGCTCCATATCACTTGGCATCAGGGAAATACAAATCAAAACCACAATGAGATATCACCTCACACCAGTCAGAATGGCTAAAATCAACAAGTCAGGAAATGACAGATGCTGGCGAGGATGCGGAGAAAGGGGAACCCTCCTACACTGTTGGTGGGAATGCAAGCTGGTGCAGCCACTCTGGAAAACAGCATGGAGGTTCCTCAAAATGTTGAAAATAGAACTGCCCTATGACCCAGCAATTGCACTATTGGGTATTTACCCTAAAGATACAAATGTAGTGATCCAAAGGGACACATGCACCCGAATGTTTATAGCAGCAATGTCCACAATAGCCAAACTATGGAAAGAACCTAGATGTCCATCAACAGATGAATGGATCAAGAAGATGTGGTATATATACACAATGGAATACTATGCAGCCATCAAAAGAAATGAAATCTTGCCATTTGCAACAACATGGATGGAACTAGAGCGTATCATGCTTAGCGAAATAAGTCAAGCAGAGAAAGACAACTATCATATGATCTCCCTGATATGAGGAAGTGGTGATGCAACATGGAGGCTTAAGTGGGTAGAAGAATAAATGAAACAAGATGGGATTGGGAGGGAGACAAACCATAAGTGACTCTTAATCTCACAAAACAAACTGAGGGTTGCCGGGGGGAGGGGGTTGGGGAGAAGGGGGTGGGATTATGGACATTGGGGAGGGTATGTAATTTGGTGAGTGCTGTGAAGTGTGTAAACCTGGTGATTCACAGACCTGGGGATAAAAATATATGTATATAAAAATATATGTTTATAAAAAAAAAAAAAAAAAAAAAAAAAAAAAAAAAAAAAAAAAAAAGTACCAACATTCACATTATAAGGATCCCAAAAGAAAACAGAAAAAGGCAAAAAGATTATTTGAAAAATTTATGGATGTAAACTTCCTAACCTGGAGAAGGAAACAGACATCTAGGTAGACAGAAAAGAGAGCCCATATACAATGAACCCAAAGAGATCCACCGCAAGACAAATAACTAAAATGCAAAATTTAAAGAAAATCCTAAAAGGGAATAAGAGAAAAAAAGCAATTAGTTACATACAAGGACATGCCAACAAGACCATAAACTGATGTTTAAAAAAAAAAAAAAAAAAACTTCACAAGCCAAAAGAAGTTGTATGATATAATCAAAGTGCTGAAAAGAAAAAAACCTACAACGAAGAGTATACCACCTGGCAAGATTATCATTCAAAACTGAAAGAAAGATAAAGAGTTTCCCAGATAAAAGTTTAAAGGAGTTCCTCATCACTGAATGGGCTTTAAAGTTCTAGAAGAACTTGGTTAACTGGAAAAGAAAAAACTATTACAAGTAAAAAAACTGTGAAAAGATCTCACTGGTACAAGTAAAATCATGGTAAATGAAGTAGATAAACACTTATCAAGCTAATATGAGGGTTAAAAGACAAAAACACTAAAATCAATTTTACCTACAATAATTCATTAGGGAATACACAAAATACAAAGATAATAAAATATGACATCATATACATAAAACATGGAAAGGGAGTAAAAATGTAATGCTTTTAGAATGTGTTCAAACTTAAGCGACCATCAACATAAAATAAAGTTATATACATAGGATGTTATATATGAACGTCATGATAACCACAAACCAAACCTACAACAGACATAAAAAATAAAGAGAAAGAAAAAAAGCATAATGCTAAGAAAGTCATCAAATCAAAAGGCAAGAGAGTAAGAGAAGACAGGTACAAAGCAGAACTACAAAATCCTAGAGGAGAACATAGGCTGTAACCTCTTTGACATCGGCCACTTCTTTCAAGACAGGTCTCCAAAGGCAAGGGAAACAAAAGCGAAAATGAACTTTTGGGACTTAACATTAACACAAAAAGCTTCTGCACAGCAAAGGAAATAGTCAGAAGCACAAAGAGGCAACCCACAGAATGGGAGAAGATATTTGCAAATGACACTGCAAAGGGCTGGTACCAAGATTTATAAAGAATTTCTCAAACTCAACACCCAAAAACAAATAATCAAGTCAAAAATGAGCAGAAGACATGAGCAGACACTTCTCCAAAGAAGACATACAAACGGCTAAGAGACACATGAAAAAGTGTTCAACATCATTAGCCATCAGAGAAACTCAAATCAAAACCACATGGAGATACCACCTTACACTAGTTAGAATGGCAAAAATCAACAAGGCAGGAAACAACAAATGTTAGAGACGATGTGGAAAAAGGGGAACCCCCTTATACTGCTGGTGGGAATGAAAGTTAGTACAGCCGCTCTGGAAAACAACAGGGAGTTTCCTCAAAAAGTTGAAAACAGAGATACCCCATAATCCAGCAACTGCACTGCAGGGTATCTATCCCAAAGATATAGATGTAATGAAAAGAAGGAGCACATACATGCCAGGGCTCATAACAGCAATGTCCACAACAGCCAAACTGTGGAATAAACCAAGATGCTTCATTAGACAAATGAATAAAGATGATGGGGTCCATATATACAATGGAATACAACTCAGCCATCAGAAAGGATGAATACCCACCATGTGCATCTACATGGATGGAACTGGAGGGGATTATGCTAAGTGAGATAAGTCACACAGAGAAAAACAATTATCGTATGGTTTCACTTATACGTGGAACATAAGGAGTAGCACAGAGAACATTAGGGGAAGGAAGGGGAAAATGAAGCAGGGGAAATGAGAGGGGTGACAAACCATGAGACACTATGGACTCTGAGAAACAGACTGAGAGTTTCAGAGGGGTAGGTGGGAGGATGGGTTAGCCCAATGATGGGTATTAAGGAGAGCACATGGGGCGCTGGGGTGGCTCAGTCGTTAAGCATCAGCCTTTGGCTCAGGTCATGATCCCAGGGTCCTGGGATCAAGCCCCACGTCAAGTTCCCTGCTCTGTGGCAAGCCTGCTTCTCCTTCTCCCACTCCTCCTGTTTGTGATCCCTCTCTGGCTGTCTCTCTCTCTCTGTCAAATAAATAAACTCTTTTAAAAAAAAAAAAAAAAGGAAAGAAAAAAAAAAAAAAGGAGGGCACGTATTACAGGGAGCACTGGGTGTTATATGCAAACAATCATGGAATACTACAACAAAAACTAATGAAGTACTTAAATAATGACTAACAGAACATAATAAAAAAGAAAAATCTGGGAAAAAAAAAACTACAAAACAATCAGGAAACAGTTAACAAAGCAACATTAAGTACATATCAATAACCACACATTAAACACAAATGGACTGAAATGATCTAACCAAAAGGGCAAATGTAAACTAAAAAAAGACCCATCTATACCGTGACTACAAGAAACTCACTTCAGACCTAAAAACGCTTACACATTGAAAGTGAATAAAGAGAAAAAGATATTCTATGCAAATAGAAGACCCCCTCCCCCCCAAAAAGCTGTGATAGCAATATTTAGATAAAACAAAACAGACTTCAAAAGAAAGACTAAAACAACAACAACAGACAATACCTAATGGTAAATGGATAAATCCAGCAAGAAAATATAACAATTTTAAATATCTATGTACTGAACATGGGAGTACCTTGATACATTAAGTAAATATTTAGAGGCATAAGGAGAAACTGACATTGATACAATAATAGTAGAGTACTTTAATACCTCACTTATATCACTGGATAAATCATTCAACCAGAAATTCAATAAAGAAATTCTGTCTCTGACCAGCACAATAATAGATGAGACAGACTTAACAGTTACATACAGAAAACTCCATCAAAATTTAGCAGAACATAGTTTCTGATTGCAAAATAAAAGATTCTCCAGGATAGATTACATGATAGGCCACAAAACAGGTCTCAGTAAATTTAAGAAGACTGAAATCTTATCAAGCATCTTTTCCAATCACAATACTATGAAACTTAAATCAATTACAAAAAAAAAAAAAAAAAAAACCCTTGAAAAAGACACAAACACCTACAGACTAAACATTCTACTAAACAACCAATGGGTCAAGAAAGAAATCAAAAAGTACATCACAAAATAACCTGACACAAATGAAATTAGAAACAGAGCAGTTCAAAATATTTGGAAAAGAAAAACTAGTTGTGCTAGAGAAGTTTACAGCAACACAAACTACCTCAAGAAACAAACAACAAAAAAGCTCAAATAATCTAAACTCACACCCAGAGGAAACAGAAAAAGAATGATTTTAAGCACAAAGTTAATAAAAAAAAAATAACAAGAATGGAAAAAACTTAATTACAGACAAAATAAATAATAGAAAAGATCAATAAAACTAAGATCTGGTTCTTTGAAAAGATCAAGAAAACTGATAAACTTTTAGCCACATTCATCATAAGAAAGAGGACTTTTTAAAAACCAGAAATGAAAGAAATTACAGCTACCACCACAGAAATACAAAAAGTAAGAGACTGCTTCAAAACATTATATACCAACAAACTGGACTACCTAAAAGCAACAGATAAATTCCTAGAAACACAAAATTTTCCAAGAATGACTTGGGAATGAAAAAGAATTTCTGGGCCAATTAGTACTAATGAAACGGAATCAGTAATTACTAGCAATGAAACTGAATCAGTAATCAAAAACTCCCCAAAAACCAAAGGCCAGAATCAGATAGCTTCACAAATGCATTCCACCAAACATTTTAAAAAGAGTTAATACCTACCCTTCCCAAATTATTCCAAAAAGTTCAGGAGGAAAAAAATGTTTCTAAATTCATTCTCCAAGACCAGCATTACATATATACCAAAACAAGACAAAGACCCTAAAGAAAAATATATGCCAATATCCCTGGATATACATGCAAAAATCCTGAACAAAATATTAGCACACTTAATTCAATTATGTATTAAAAGGATCATTCACTATAATCAAGTGGAATTTATTCCAGGGATGCAAGTGATGGTTCTATATATAGGGTCATTGATTTATCTGCAAATCAATCAATGTGATAAGCCACATTAACAAAATAAAAGGTTAAAAACCTTTATGATCCCCTCAAGAAATGCAGAAATAGGATTTGGCAAAATTCAAACTACATTCACGATAAAAACTCTGAAGAGAACAATGAAGAAACACTCCTCAACATAATAAAGGCCATATATAACAAATCAGTTAAAATCACAACGGTAAACAGCTGAAAGTTTTTCCTTCAAGATCAGGCACAAAACAAGGATGTCCACTGTCCCCACCTTTATTCAACATAGACTGTAAGTCCTAGCCACAGCAATCAGACAACAAAAAGAAGGAAAAGGCATCCAAATTGTTAAGGATGGAGTTAAGCTGTTATTATTTACAGATGACATGACCCTATATATAGAATACCTAAAGACTCCATCAAGAAACTATTAGAATAAATAAAATCAGTAATGTTGCAGGATACAAAATTAATATAAACAATCAGTTATGTTTGTATACACCAGTAAGTAACTAGCAGAAAGAGAAATTTAGAACTGCAGCGAAAAGGATAAAATACTTAGGAATAGATCTAACCAAAGGAGGTGAAAGACCTATACCCTGACACTGATGAAAGAAACTGAAGAGCGCAAAAACAAATGAAAAGATACAAAGATTTAATATTGTTATAATGTCCATAAAACCCAAAGATTCAATTACAGATTGAATCAGATTCAATACAATCCCTATCAAAATATAAATAGCATTTTTTTTTTTTACAGAACTAGAATAACCCTAAAATTCCTATGGAACCATAAATGACTCCAAACAGCCAAAGCAAACTTGAGAAAGAAGAACAAAGGCAACCGTTATTAGAATTCCTGATTTCAAACTATAGTGCAAAGCAACAGTAACCAAAATAGTACAGTACTGGCACAAAATCATATACACAGATCGACAGAAGAGAACAAAGAGTACAGAAATAAACTGATGCATATATGGCCAATCAATCTATAACAAAGGAAGTAAGAATATATACAATGTGAAAAGATAGTCTTCAATAAACCATGCTGACAAAACTGGGCAGCTACATGCAGAAGAATAAAACTGGACTACTTTCTCTGTTTAAAGATTTTTTTAAAGATTTACTTAGTTGAGAGAGAGAAAGCTGGACTACTTTCTTTTACCGTATAAAAAATAAGTCAAAATGAATTAAAGACCTAAATGTAAGACCTGAAAACATAAAACTCGTGAAAGAAAACATAAGCACTAAACCCCTGAACACCAGTCTTAGCAATACTTTTTGGGTTCTATCTCTTTGGGTAAGGGCAACAAAAGCAAAATAAACAACTGGGACTACGTCAAACTAAAAAGCTTTTGCACAATGAAGCAAACCAGCAATAAAACAAAAAGGCAATGTTAACAAATAGGAGAAAATATTTGCAATTAAGTATCTAATGAGGTGTTAATGTCCAAAATATATAAAGAACTTAAAAAATTTAATCTCCAAACAAATAATTTGATTTAAAAATGGGCAGAGAACATGAATAGACATTTTCCCCTTGAATACATAAGGAACATGAAAAGATGCTCAACACTAATCATCAGGGAAATGCAAATCAGAATAACAATGAGGTATCACTTCACACCAATCAGAATGACCAATATCAAAAAGATAAGCAATAACAAGTATTGGCAAGAGTGTGGAGAAAAAAGAAGCCATATTGCACTGTGAGAATATAAACTGGTGAGCCACTAAGGAAAATACTGTGAAGGTTCCTCAAAAGATTAATAATAGAAATACCTTATGATCCAGTAATTCCACTTCTGGGTATTTACCTGAAGAAAATGAAAACACTAATTTGAAAAGATATGCACACCTATGTTACTGCAGCATTATTTACAATAGCCAAGATATAGGAGCAACCTAAACATCAATCAATAGATGAATAGGTAAAGAATGTGTGTGTGTGTGTGGGGGGTGGTATATGTGTACACACACACAAACACAGACATGTGCACATGCACATGCTCAACAGAGTATTACTCAGCCATAAAAAAGAATGAAATCTTGCCATCGGCATGGCAAACTGATGGACATTCATATGACATGGTTGGATCTACAGGGTATAATGCTATGTGAAACAAGTCAGACAAAGAGAAATACCCTATGTTTTCACATATAGGTGGAACCTAAGAAACAAAACAAATGAACAAAGAAAACAGAAACAGACTTGTAAATATGGAGAACTGACGGTTGCCAAAGGGGTGGAAGGAGGAAGTAGGTGAAATAGGAGAAGGGATTAAGATGTATAAACTTCTAGTTATAAAATAAATAAGTCACAGGAATGAAAAATACAGCACAGAAAATGTAGTCAACAATACTGTAATAACTTTGTATAGGTGAGAGAGAACTACATTTATCATGAGGAACATTTCATAGTGTATATAAATGTGAAACCATTATGTTGTACACCTGAAATTAATATTGTGTATCAACTATACTTCAATTTAAAAGAACGTATATTCAAATTAAGTGTCATCCTTTCACCCCAATTCCCTCTAGACTTTCCACCTCATTTACATACACACACAACACCCTGCAGGTAGCCTTTCAATATTCTGTTTGGTCTTTCCTGTTTCCATTTGCTCTAAAGAAGGTACATATATGTATTCCATTTTCCCCTTTCTTCCCAAGAAAGTTGCATACTGTAGACACTCTTGCACTTTGCATTTCGCCCTTAAAAATGTATCCTGAAAATCTCCCTGCATCAGTCCACGGAAATCTTCCACATTTTTTTTTACAGTGGAATTTTACAAAATTCCATTGTAAACCTCCCATGACAATTTACTTTATCACTCTCCCATATATGAGTATTTAAGTTGTTTCCAACATTTTGCCATAGCAAATAGTATTATATTAAGTAACACTGTGCCTTTATTTTCTTAATTCTGGAGGTGTATCTTCATGGCAAATTTACAGAAGTAAGATGACTGGCTGGATAAAAACAAATGCAGTTTTGGTAGCTATTGCCAAATCTCTTTCCATCAGAGATGTATCAACTTTTATACCAAGGAACAATGTAACAATGTCTATTTTCTAATAGCTTAATCAACAGACTATTGTAATTTTGAAATTTATCAATCTGATAGGTGATTCTCAGTGTAGATGACATTTGCCTTTCTCTTCTTTCTTATGTTTTAAGATATGCATACTAAATTGTCATTAGTATTTGGGTATATTTCTGGATTTTTATTATATTCCACTGATGAAAAAGACAGTGTGCTTTCTTCTTAATCATATTAAGACCATTCTATGACTTTTATCAAAATGTTCTAAAATCCATTTTTTCAAATGCCTCTTCAGAAACCAAGAAGATACTAGATAGGAAAATTGGCAAGGAGTGGAAACAGAGAATTCAAAGAAAAAGTAATAGAAATAGCTCTCAAGTCTCATTCAAAAGAGAAATACAAATTAAAACCATCCATATACAAAAATTAACCACAATCAACAACCTAAATATAAAGCTGTAACTATAAAACTACAGATTTTCCTTCACTTATGATGGGGTTACAACCTGATAAGCCCAACATACATAAGTTGAAAATATTAAGTCAAAAATGCACTTAATACATCCGACCCACTGAATATCATAGCTTAGTCTAGCCTCCCTTAAGTGTGCTCAGAACACTTCATTAGCCTACAATTGGGTAAAACTTTCTAATACAAAGCCTATTTTTATAATACAGTGTTGAATACCTCATGTACTTTACTGAATGCTGTACTGAAAGTGAAAAACAGAATGATCATAGAGGTAAAGAATGGTTGTGAGTGTATTGCTTGTTTACCACCAGTTATTACCTGACTGACTAGGCTCACTGCTTCTGCCCAGTATCAGGAGACAGCATTCTATCACATAGCTCTAAGTGCAAGAAAAGGTCAAAATACAACATTCAAAGTACAGTTTCGTTTTTCTTTATTATTATTATTAAAGATTTTTATTTATTTTATTTGACAGAGATCACAAGTAGGCAGAGAGGCAGGCAGAGAGAGAGGGAAGAGGAAGCAGGCTCCCCGCCAAGCAGAGAGCCCGATGCGGGGCCCGATCCCAGGACTCTGGGATCATGACCTGAGCCGAAGGCAGAGGCTTTAACCCACTGAGCCACCCAGGCGCCCCTCAAAGTACAGTTTCTATTGAATGTATGTTATTTCTACAACATCATAGAGTTTAAAAAATCACAAGTTGAGGGGCACCTGGGTGGCATAGTCGGTTAAGCATGGGACTCGGGTTTCAGTTAAGGTCGTGACCTCAGTGTCATGAGATCAAGCTCCATGCTGGGCTCCATACTCAGTGTCGAGCCTGCATAAGACTGTCTATCCCTCTCTCTAAAATAAATAAATAAATCTTTAAAAATAGATTTTTAAAAAATCCCAAGCTGAATCATAGTAAGTTGGGGACTGTCTTTATTTGGGGAAAAAAAAAAAAAAAAAAAAAAGGATACATCTTCATGCCCTTTTATTTAGTAATGGATCTAAAAGCATGAGCAAAAAATTTTAAAAAAGAATGAAATGGACTAAATTAAAAATTAAAACGTTTGAGTACAAAAGGATATCTTTAAGAAAGTGAAAAGCTACAAAATGGGAAAAAAGTAGTTCCAATTTATATATCTGATAAGGGCTTAGTATTCAGAATATACAGAGAACTCTTAACAATGCACAATAAAAGGAAAATAATTTAGAAATGAACAGAGGACTTGAATACACATCTCTTCACTTGATCTTAGCCAAAAGGCCGAGAAGTGACTGAATACACATTTCTTAAAAAAAGATACAGAAGGCCAACAGACACATGAAAATCTGTTCAAGATCACTGATAATTAAGGAAACACAAATCAAAGCCACAACGAGATACCACTCCAAACCCACTAGGGACACTTAAAATTAAAAAATTGGAAAACAGCAAGTGTTGGCAAGGATGTGGAGAAAAGGGAACCCAAGAGACGGTTGGTGGGCATGTAAATTGGGGCAGCTACTGTGGTAAACAATATGGACAGGAGGTGAAGAAATAAGAATCCTTTTAACATTTTTTAACAGGAATATAAAATGCTACAGCTACTGTGGAAAACAATTTGATGGTTCCCTAAAAAAGGAAAATAAAATTACCATAGGATCCAGGAATTCCACTCCTATGTATTTAACCCCCAAAATCAAGAAACAAGTACTCAAACAGAATTTGTTCATAAATGTTTATAGTTGTGGAAATAATCCAAATGTCCACCAACAGATGAATAAATTTAAAAAATTGTGATCTATACCACAATGCTATTCAGCCATTAAAAGGAATGAATTATAGATACATGGTACTACCTTGACAAACCGTGAAGATATTATGGTTAGGTAAAAGAAATCAGACACAGAAGGTCTGATGTTGTAGAACTACTTTTATATAGGATGGCCAAAACAGGCAGATCTATAGGAACAGAAAGGAGATTAGAATTTGCCAAGGGCTGAAGGAGGAGAGGCAAATGGGAATGAGTAACTTAATACATATGAGGTACACTCCTGGACTGATGAAACGTTTTGATACTAGAGAGAAGTTGTTGCTCAACATTCAACATTGTGAACATGGTAAAAGTTGCTGAACTGTACAATTTTAAATGGTTAATCATAAAAAATAAATAAATAAATAAATAAATAGGCTAATGTATGTTAAGTGAATTTGACCTCAATTTTAAAAAATCACATTGGCACATCATTTTTACATCTTTCATAAGGCTGATCCCAAAATTTGATAAAAACATTGCTGAAGAAACCAGAAGAAACATTCTCATGGATTACTAATGGGAATAAAAATGGATACAATTCATATAGAAGTTAGGCAATATCTGATATAATTTTACAAACACATTTTTCTACATTCTTGCACAAAGAGCAAATAAGGTATACACAAATCAATTCATTACAGTACTGTTTGTAATAGCAAAAGACTACAAATAATGCAATAGGTTTAATAGAAGACCAGTTAAATTAAATTATTGTACATACACACAAAAGAATGCTAGGATGTTATATTTAAAAAGCTCCTTATACATAAGTATCTTTTGTGTAAGAGTGGTGGAGAAGGAAAGTATATTCCTAGTTAAACATAGAGAAATTAGATAAATAATGCCAACAGACAGATAACTGGAAGTTAAACGCAGTTAACTCTACGGAGATAGATGGGAAGGCAGGAGGTGGTAAGACTTTTTTGTTTCATATATTCTAAAGCTTTTTGGTCTTTTGAAAACTGGGAATGAATTAAAAAAGGAAAATTTTTTTAAAAAAAGGAAAAAATTTAAAGACTGCCAATTGATTTAAAATCAAATCCAAATCGAACAGAACACTTAACACAGATGACATAATACACTTAAACTACTTTATCACTCAGTTATTGCCTTTAAAACTACAAAATTAACAAAGTCACCTTCCTCCAAATAGCATAATCTCCTGCCACTCTTCACCAATCTCAATCCTCTCAGATTAAGGCTCAGCCTCTATTTATGCCTGAGTGTACCCTGTTTTCTTGTCTTAAGGCAGTTATACATAATGTGTTAACTTGGACCTTTCTCAACCCCTTTAACTTTCTTTTTCTCAGCCTCAGTCTCACCACAGACTTTCTTTCTCTGAGATGCATTTTCTTACAAATATTCTAACATTTACACATACACAGAGATACAAAGCCTGGGCAAAATCAGAAGTCCCTCTTTGTTATTACTATAGTGTCTTGTCTTTAGAGACACAAATACCAGACTGAGACAAGCCTGACTCTGAATCTTGAGTTTGGCACTTAAACTAACTGTATGATGTCCAAAAACTTACATCACCCCTTTAATCTCAGTTTCATTATCTATAAAAATCGTAACTGCCTGATCTGACTATTAACTAATATATTAAATGAGCAAATTCTTGTAAAACACAAAGCCAAATAATGACATAATATTGTCATTAAATTGTAACCAGTGTTATTACTCTTAAGAAGGCACTATTGGTATATTTCCCTCTCTGCTCCTTGTAATAAAACCTCCTTTGAAAACTACACAGACTCTAATACTGCAGAGACTGTCTTGAGTATACTCTGGAAGAGTGCTTAGTTACAGGATAGGTGTTCTGTAAATATTTGATAAACTACTTGTGTCAATACTGTGAGTGACAAACAGAAGTAAAAAAGCCTTCAAGATATCAACTGTATTAGTGACCTTATTAAGATCACTGTACTTTCCATGCTGAAAAGCAAAGAATGCTAATTTACCAGCTGATTTCCCCCATGTAACACATTATAATCTGTTAAGATTTATCTATTCCCGAGAAGAAAAATATCTATCAATATGATAAAAATAAAATTACATTTCATTTTAAAAAACTGTCTACAGATTTCCAATGGATGAATAACTTAAGAAACCTGATTCTGGTACTTATGTTACTTAAAGCAAATTATTAAGCTTCAAGTACTTTATCTATACATTGAGGACCAAAATATTGACAAGGATATAAAGTAATGAATGTTAGCAACTAGCAAAATTCCTAATGTGGAGCATAAGTACAAATAAGATCAGTAAATATTAATTATAAAAGCTTGTAACTAAAAAGTCAGTTCACAAATTGAAACAAATTTTAGATTTCCTTTAAATTTTCATAAGTTTTTATATCTCTTGTTATTTCATAGCAAAACTGAACAAAAATAAGATGAAATATCCTTAAATAAGAATAATTTTTCTTATCAGAAAAAGATCAGGTCACAGTTACAGGATGGATTATATATAACTAAAGAAAGATGAAGTAAATTTAACACTGTTGGACTGACAGACTCAATGTAATTATTTATCCCAACATTATGTACCTCGACATCCTGAACACTGGATAAAAAAGTTGATTAAATCCAGAAGTGCGATGTCCCTGTCTTGTTTATATGATTCAATCCAGTCATCCACCACGGACTGTAGAAAAAAAATATATAAAAATGAAAACTTCAAAATAATTGATATTACAGCAAATAAATTTTTTTAAAAGTTTGTGATTTTTATCTGTGTGTGTCTACTTAATCACTTCTCTGTAGCCAAATAAAACTAAAGATTCCTTTATTTTTAAAGGTAATTAAAATATGAGTTACTAGGTTTCAAAAATTTGTTTAGACCACAATATAAATATAATAAGTCTAATAATTACTAAGCAACTAGAGACACCAATATTCAAACCACACTGTGAAAATAACACAAAAGCTAACCTAATTACACTTATACATAGATAGAAATTTTCTAAGTATCAAAAAAACCTATTTAATTAGTACTGCATAAAAAGAATACACACCATATATAACCAAATTAATTTTTGTCTGGAATGCAAGAATGAGTCAGTATTAGGAAATCAAATAATTCAATTTATGAAGTAAAGGAGAGAAATTAAATGATCATATTACTAGATTTCAAAATGGTTTCTGATAAAATTATGCAGCCAAGCTTAGTAAACAACTCCTAGAAAAACTAGTTAGATGAAATTAATATACAAACAAGGTAAAGACAAAGATTAAGATATATTTGTTGAAATGCTCAAGACATTTCAACTCAAAGAGGAACAAGGCAAGGATGTTTTAAGATTTTAGTTAGAACAAAAATTAGTAAAATGGTAATAAAGAAAATTCTCCCTTTCCAACAGTTGAAAAAAATACCTAACAGTCTCTACTAAAATGACTCAAAAGATTTACAATGGAAAAAAAAATCTGATAAGACAGGTGACAAAAGATAAATGTACAAAACAACTTTCAGATATTAGCAATATGTAAGAAATATAAATGGATGAGCAGTCTGTTCACAACTACAATTATCTAGGAATAAATTCAAGAAAGGTATAAATGTTATTGCAGAAAATAATGGAAACTCAAAGGATATGGGAAACCACCTAAGTAAGTTTCATATATGGAGTTAAAAAAATAAAAGCCTTATAGGTCTATCAATAAAGTTTTCCTAAACTGTTAGGCAAATTTATACTGATTCCATATAGCATACTTGTAGGCAATACCGTTTGAGATTTCCTTTGGTGGGTGTAGGGTATCAGAGAAAATGTATGACAGTAATTTTTAAACACTCTTAAATTTTTACTTCTATATGGACATACAATTATATACAGTAAGATGTATGAAACTTCAGTTGCACCTTGATGAAATTTTACAAATACATACACCTGTGTAATCCTAACCATCATGAAAATATAAGACACTTCCAAAATGGAAATGGCTCCCTGATGCTCCCATCCAGTTAAAAAAAACATTCCCAGCTCAAAGGGTTTAACTACTATTCCCCAACAGTGGACATGTTTTTGAAATTCATATAGTTAGTCTCATTTTTTATGTTTGATTTATTTTAATCAAAGCTGTATCAGTTGTTATGTATATTAGTACTTATTTTGCATTGCTGGGTAGTGTCTGATTGTATTAACATACCATAATTTACTATCCATTTTACTATTTAAGGACACACTACTGTTTCCATTTTAAGGCTATCATGAATAAAATTGCCATAAACATGATTGCACGTATTTTGATGGGCATAAACTTTGTAGCAAACTTATTAACACATAGGATACATGTGTATAGATCGTTGGTAGATAATGCCATGCGATTTTCCAAAACAAGTGTACTAAGTTATACTTCCATCAGCAATTTATGAGATCTATCAATGTATAAGACTGGGTGTTCCACATCCTCACCAATAATATGTGTCATCAATACTATTAATTTAACCACTATGTTTGAGCATATGCCTTCTTTAATGATTTCTTACTACTGAGGAACAAGCACATTTCCTTTTTCCATGTGAAAGAGAGGACTTTTTAAAATTGCTAATCTATACAACACTCTGTTTCTCTGTCTCATCACATTAGTGTCTGGAAGGTTTTACTTTAAAAGTAAACAGAAAATCAGAGAAAATATTACAGCTCTAGAAGAGGATACAAAGAAAAAAAGGATACCATGAAATCTGTTCATGGTTCAGCTCTGCTGAATAATGTGTCAAGGACACATTGGCTAATAATGGTGGTGAGGATATAGAATGGATAAAGCAGGTCAAGTGATTTTAAGACTCACCACCCAAGCAGAAATGCTTTTTGACCAAGATAAGGAATTATGGCACAAAGCTAAAGAGGAAGCCATTTCTCCACTTCTACATGAGGCCCATAATTGTGAAAACACTCTGAAGATGGTGAACACATTTTAATTACCAAAGTGACAGTATGAATGTATAATCCTACCAGTTATATGTGAGGAGTCCAAAAACATTCTGAATAAAACTAGTAAACAGGGACTTAATGTCCTAAAGTATTTAAAGTACTAAAATTAAACACAAAGATATTAAAAACAATATAGACAGCATGTAATACAGGACTAGAAAATAGAGTGCAGAAATAAATCCAGGTATATACAGAACTTAAAGCTGTGACAAAAGAGATGCTTCAATTTTTGAGGAAAAGGAGTGGTTAATTTAATAAATGATTCTGGTATAATTGGTTATGCTTCTGAAACGAAAGATTTTTTTTTTAATGAAAGGAAAGATTTTAAAAGTTATCAGAAAGGGGTAAAAGCCAAACAATCTTAAGAACTAAACTCCAGAGAGTTAAATCCTTCTTGAATTGGCAGACATTGGTGGTTGTCAGAGGCAATGCCAAGTATGGGCATAGGTTGATAGATTACATAGCATTTCATAATATATAAGGCCTTGGCTTGGTCCAGGGGCCAGAATAAAACAGAAAACTACATAAGACACATCAAAATTAAATTGTGGGGAATCTTCACTAGAGAAAATATTTTTAAGTAGCCATACGGTACATACAGGGGACAATAGGCTAAGAAATATGGCACACATCTCATCAAAAAGAATAAAAGCCAAGGGATAATGGAAAGACATATTTAAGTACTGAAAGAAAAAAAAAAGCCCATCATTTGGTGAAAAAACCCAGCTTCCCTGTGATCCCACAAAGATCAATAACTGGACAGCAGTCCACAAACAACCTCAGGAGACATCTAGAGTCCATTTAGAACGTTTAAACAAGAAAAGTGAGGAATCATCACACAAGAAGGAAGGCAACTTCATTTTGCATGCATAATCCCATCACCCAAACTAACACCCCTTCACAGTGCTCAGAAGGAACTTCCTAGCTAAAAAGAGGAGAGGAAGAGTGTGGTGAGCATCCAGCTCCCCCAGCCTTGCAGGGCAGTGTGCAGAAGTCTAGCATTGGTTTCACCCCTAGATCAGCAACCCATGGATGTATTGAGCTTGCTAGGAATAAAGAATAAAAGCAAAACCTATTTATAGCAGACAAGCACCAAGAGCAATCACGGTTCACAGAGATCTACTCTGCAGACAAACTCCGCATATTTTATTACCGACAAAGCCAAATGTTGGCACAGTCACTGTGGACTCCCGTGGATCTTGACAGATTTCTCCCCACAGATATTTCTGTTAGCCGAAATCAGCTACCTGAGTCTCTCCCGGAAACTTTCCCCGCCACCACCAGATCTGCCCCATAGCCATGCAGGATCTTTATGGCTGCAGAAGTGTAAGATGCCAGTCACCTGAGTCCCTCTGCAGTCCCATGGGAGCCAAGGAACCACATAAGCAGCCAACTTGAGCATCTACAGCTAGATGAGTATGACACCAGCCTAGTGCCACTTCCCATTGCTCAGCGCTGTTCCCACATGCAGAGGTAGCCTCTCTAGCTATGTACCACTGGCCTAACACTCATCACTGGTCTCCACTGCAGCATGAATGCACAAGGCTAGAGAAATATGCAGCCACTGGTGAGTGTACCAAAAGCCAAGAAACCCTTTAGCTACTGGTAGGCTCAGATCACACCCTGCCTTCTGTCACTGTCTGGTACCATGTTCCCACAACCCCTCTCCCCCAGCCCAAGTCCCATCCATGGCCTCCCACAGCGTGAGTGCCTGGAAGGAGTATGCAACCACAGGAGACCACACTGCCAGCCAGGGCCTCTACAGCTACCAGTGAGTGCATATTTGGCTCTAGCCCTTGCGACCTGCACTGATACTTATTACTATAACTGTGTCTGAGGCAAGTCTCTTCCACTGCATAGACAACTGCAGCTACCCACCACAGCTGAGTGTGTGCACACCACTAGCTCTAGCCACGATCACTGCCTGCCTAAGTCCCTAGATACCAAACCTGAAGGTGTTATTTAGAACCCAAACAGCCCCTGCAGCCAGTACAGATCTTCCGCAGTTCCCCCTAAAATCTACCCAGTTGTCAATGCAGTAGAACATGGTGGCCTGAACCAAAAAGACATCATGCCTTCCTGGACCCAGTGCCATCACATGCCACATTTCTCACCCTACACCAGCAGACCAAGGTCACTGCATGATTAAGTGTGCCCTCATACACAGGTAAAAGGCTCCTCTTATGGAAGAGGTAACTGCTTCCTCATGCACAGACACGAAAACAAACAGCTTCAGGATTATAAAGAATCAAGGATGTATGTCTCCACAAAAGGAATGCAGTATACCTCCAGTAAATGGCCCAAAGAAATCCAGAAATTGTTGGACAAAGAATTCAAAATAGTTTTTTGTGCTTGCTTCTGTAGCACATATACTAAACTGAAATGATACAGAGATTACCATGGTCTTTATGCGAGGATGGCATGCAAACTCATTAAGCATTCCATATTAAAAAAAAAAAAAAAATTGGGCGCCTGGGTGGCTCGGTGGGTTAGGCCGCTGCCTTCGGCTCAGGTCATGATCTCAGGATCCTGGGATGGAGTCCCACATCGGGCTCTCTGCTCAGCAGGGAGCCTGCTTCCTCCTCTCTCTCTCTCTGCCTGCCTCTCCGCCTACTTGTGATCTATCTCTGTAAAATAAATAAATAAAATCTTAAAAAAAAAAAATTATACACCTAGTCAGAGAGCTATAAGACAACAAAGATAAAAAAGATATCAGAAAAACTATATAATAACAAAATTAGAAGTTTAACAAAAAAAAAAGAAAACAAGGAACAACAGAAATTTTGGAACTAAAGAATACAATGATTATAATCAAAGAATTAAATAAGAGTTTCAACAATGAACTTGAACTGAAGAGAGAATCAGTAAGCTAGAACACAGATCAAACAAAGTATCTAAACATAGCAGCAAAATGAAGAGTGAGAAGGAATGAAGACAGCATATGGGCTTTGTGGCATGCTGAGAAATAACATATACATCACTGAAGTCCCAAAGGGAAAAGGAGAAGAAAATGTAGAAAGCTTATTTTAAAAAATAATGGATCAAATTATTTTATTTCTCTTTTGATTTCCTTTGACACACTGTTCAATAGCATGTTTTAGCTCCACAAATGTATGGATTTTCAGTTTTCTTCATGTAATTAATTTCTAGTTTCATACTATTGTGGACATAAATTAAATATGCTTGATATGAATTTAATCATCATTAAGATTTGTTTTCTGGCCTAGCATATGATCTATCTTGGAAAATAGTTCCATGTGAACTTGAGAAAAATGTATATTCTGTTCTTTTGGATGGAATATCCTGTAAATATCTGTTAGGACTATTAATTTGGCCTAAACTGTCATTTAAGGTTTCCTTACTCTGTATAAATGATCTACGAATTGATATAAATGGCATATTAATGGCATGTTAAAGTCCCCCACAATTACTGGAATGCTGTACATTTCTCCCTTGAGATCTATTAATATTTTCTTTACATATTTAGGTGCTCCTATGTTGGGTGTATAAATATTTACAAATGCTACATTACCTTATTGGATTGACCCCTTTATCATTATGTAACATGATGATCTATTATCTCATATTACAATCCTCGTTTTTAAAATCTACTTTGGTTGGTATAAACAGAGCTAATCCAGCTTTCTTACAATTTCATTTGCATGGGATACCTTTCTCCATCTCTTTGATTTAAGGCCATGAGAGTTCTTATATCTAAGGAGAGTCTCACACCATGTAGATGATCTTCTTTTTGTTATCCATTCAGTCACTTCACTGTCTTCTGATTTGCAAATTTAGTCCATCTACATTTAAAGTAATTAATGATAAGTATGTACTTAATGACATTTTGTTAATTATCTCCTCCTTATATCTTTGTAGTTCTTCTCTATTATTTTCTTCTTAGCTTAAAAAACAGGAAAATGAAAATTTAACATACTAAAATTTATGGGGTGGGACAAAAGCAATTCTAAGAGGGAAGCTCACAATGATAAATGATTCCATAAAGAAACAATAAAAACCTCAACCTCAAATAAATAACCTAACTATATACCTAAAGGAACTAGGGGAAAAAAATAAATAAAGCCGAAAGAAGGAAATAATAAAGATGAGAGTAGAAATAAGTGAAATAGAAACTAAAGATAACAGAAAAGATTAATGAAACTAAGAGCTGCTTCTCCTAAAAATTAAGCAAAACTGACAAACCTCAGAACTCGTCTAGAAGAAAGACAATTCAAAATCAGATATAAAAGATGTTATGACTGCTACCACAGAAGTAGAAATGATCATAATACCATGAATAACCATATGCTAAGAAAATGGACAACTTAGAAAAAATGGATAAATTCTTAGCAAATAAACCTGCCAAGACCAAACCATTATCTAACCGAAAACCTGAACACATACTAGTAAGGCGGCTAAGTAAGTTATGAAAAGCCTCCTAACAAACAACAGTACACAAGTCAGCTTCACTGATGAATTCTACCAAACATTCAAATTAGGATTAATACAAATCCCTTCTAACAGAAGAGAAGGGAACTTTACCAAATTCACTCTGAGGCAAGCATTACCGTGATACCAAAACAAGATAAAGATACCATGCAGACAGGAGAAAATGGAAAGATAAATTCAAAATGCAAAAATAAAGAAACTATCAATCAAGAATACTTCACCTAGTAATGCTGTCCTTCAAAACTAAAGTGAAATAAAGACCTTCGCTAAACAAAAGTTGAGGGACTTCATCACCACAAACCTGCATTACAAGAAATGCTGAAAAGAGATTTAAGCAGAAATAAAAGGACACTGTTCGTAACATGAAAACATGACAAAATACAGAACACCTGGGTGGCTGTTGGTTAAGAATCTGCCTTTGAGGGGCGCCTAGGTGGCTCAAGGGGGAAGCCTCTGCCTTCAGCTCAGGCCATGATCCCAGGTTCCTGGGATGGAAGCCCGTAAGGGACTCTCTGCTCAGCGGGGAGCCTGCTTCCCCCCTCTGCCTTCTTGTGATCTCTGCCTGTCAAATAAATAAATAAAATCTTAAAAAAAAAAAAAAAATCGGGCTTTGGCTTAGGTCATGAGCCTGAAGTCCCAGGATTGAGCCCTACATCAGGCTCCCTCCTCAATGAGGAGTCTGCATCACCCTCTCCTCCTCCCCCAACTGGATTCTCTCTCTCCAATAAATAAAATCTTTAAAAAAAAAAAAATGACAATACAGGACCACACTATAAATGTAAACACACAGTCAGACTCTGAATCCCTAGTATTATAATATGGTAGTGTGTTAATTACTTTAGTATAAAGGACAAAACCATTAAAATATTAAACATTAAAACTATTACTTTAACTTCAATAAATACACAGTATAAAAAATGTAAATGTGACATCAGACACATAAACATCAGACTGAGGGGAATCTTGTAGAGATAACTGCATGCTCATGTTCACTGCATCATTTTTCACAAAGGCCAAAATATGAAAACAACCTAAGTGCAAATCAACAGATGAATGAATGAGGAAAATGCAGTATCTATACACTGGAATACTTTTCAGCCAACACAAAGAAGGAAATCCTGTCATTGTGACAACTGGATGAACCTTCCAGTTGTAATGATAAGTGAAATAAGTCAGACAGAGAAAAAAAATATACTGCATGATTTCACTTCTACAGGGAATTTTTTTTAAAAAGCCAAATCCAGAGAAACAGACATAGAGTGGTAGTTACCAGGGACTGGGAGATAGGGGAAATGGGAAGCAATCAGTCAAAGGATATAAACTTCAAATTATAAGATTAAAAAGTTCTGGGGGCAATGTACAGAATGAGGGTTATAGCTAATCAGACTGTATTCTATAATCTTAAATGTCTCACCACGAAAAAAAACAAAAACAAAACAAAAAAAAGCACCAAATAGAAATAATACAAGGGGATGGGTTGTTATTAGCTAATGCTATAATGGTAATCATTTTGCAACATACAAATATATGAAACCAAAGTTATACACTTTAAATGTACAAAAAAAAAAAAAAGGCAAGATAAAACCTTTTCAGACTAAGAAAACTAAAACAAAAGGAAGGAAATGGACTAACATTCCTCTTCAAAGAAAAAGATCATTCAGATTGGATGAAAGAACCCAATCACAAGATATCTACAAGAGACACACTTTATATACAGAATGACCTTAAATAGGTTCTACTGAAAGAATGAAAAAATATGTATCATGCAAACTTTAAGTATAATAAAGCTGTTATGACTATATTTATATCAGACAAAAGAAAAAATTAAAACAAGGAGTTTTACAAATATTAAAAGAATGAATTTATAATAATAAAGGGGTAAATTCACCATAAAGATACACATTATGAAGAAAACACATTATCAAAAGCTATGGAATACAGCTAAAATAGTGTTTAGAGAAAAATATATAGCTTTAAATATTTATGAAAGAAAGGTCTAATTCAATGATTTAAATGTCCACCTTAAGAAACTATATTACAGAGAGAAGAGACAAGATGGCAGAGAAGTAGCAGCCTGAGATGATATCAGGACGGAGGAGTCCAGCTAGATAATTATCAAACCATTCCGAACACCTACAAACCCCACAGGACATCAAAGAGAAGAAGAGGAGCAATTCTAAGAACAGAAAATCGACCACTTTCTGCAAGGTAGAATGTGCAGAGAAGCAAATCCGAAGGGACGGGAATATAGACTGCGGGGGGAGGGGCTGGCTCACAGTGGGAGGGGCCGGCTCCTGGCATGCAGTGGAGCAGCCAGCACAAAATCTGAACTTTCAGAAGTCTGCTCCACTGAGGGACATAGCGCCAGAGGCTAAGCACGAATGGAGCCCTCAAGGGGACAGGGTGCCTCAGGTCTCCAGGAGGGTCGCTGAAGGATCAGGGCTGTAGTGTAGTGTAGCAGAACTTGCAGCTTTAGAGAGGGGAAGCCAACAACAAAGACGGAGCCGAGGAGTGTGCTCTCAGCTTGGGGTTACATTAAACTATAATCCATGGAACAGGTGGACCACTATCCTTTGAGCAGGGACCCCACAAGTAGCAGGTATGGGGAGATTCACCTTCCTTCTCTGAAGGCAGGAATCTGCTGGGTTTGGAGACTCCAAACGGGGATGTGCACCAGAGACAGAAACACGTGGGACCGGGTGAGCCGACAATACAGCCGGGGACCGGGGATACAGGAGAGATTAACCGCTTTTCACTAAGAATGCACTGATAAGTGGGGCCCCAGCTCTTGGCTCCTCCGAGTAGAGAATGGGAGGCCACCATTTTCATTTCATTTCCCTCCTACAAAGCTTTACGGAAACTGTTCAAGGAACAAAAATTCCCAAGAGAAAACCCGAGAAGATTACATAGCCCCTGGCAAGGGTGGTGCAATACCGCCTCCCCCCAAAACGTTTGAGAATCACTGCAACAGGCCCCTTCCACAGAAGACCAGCAAGATCCAGCCAAGACCATGCTCAATGATCAAGAAGAACATCGGAATTCCAGAAGAGGAGAAAGAAAAGCATGGAATTCATGATGTTCTCCCCATGATACTTTAGTCTTACAAAGTTAATTGTTTTATTTTTTTCTTATTAAATTTTTTTACCTTTTCCTCTTTCAGTGTTTTTGATAATAGTTTTCAAAAAAATATATTTTAAAAATTCATGATGACAGTCATATTTTATCTTCATAGTATCTAGCTTTATTTTTTGTATATATATAGGGTTTTTCCTTATAAAAAAATTCAGGTATGCAATTTCTTTCAACAGATTAAAATATACCCTATTATCCAGCACAGGGATTTGTTCTAGTCTCCAGCCTAATCAAATTCCTCCACGTTCTTTTTCTTTCTTTTTCCAACCAACATATCAATTGCTTTTTTAGATTTTTTTAAAAAGTTTTCATCTTTACAGTCATATTCCATCCCTTCATCATGTTTACTCTTATTTTGGTGTACATATAAGTTTTCCTTTCCTTAAGAGTTTGGGAGGCAGTTTCTTCTAAGACAACAAAATACACCCGACATCAAGTGTGTGGAACTGTTCTATTCACCAGTCTAAGACATACATATTTTTTTTTCCTTTTTACCCCTTTCTTTCTGCCCTGCAATTTGGGGTAGCTTCTGATTTGGTTAACATACATTGTTCTGGGGTCTTTGACACCGTTTTAGTATTTTATTCTCTCATTCAACTATTCTTATCTGAATAAAATGGTGGAAAACCTCACCACAAAAAAAAAAGAACGAGAGGCAGTACTGACAGGTAGGGACCTAATCAATACGGACACTGGTAATATGTCAGATCTAGTGTTCAGAGTAACAATGCTCAAGGTGTTAGATGGACTGGAAAAAGGCATGAAAGATTATTAGAGAAACCCTGTCTGGAGAAACAAAAGCCCTTCTTGAAGAAATAAAAGAACTAAAATCCAACCAAGCTGAAGTAAAAAAAAAAGCTATTAATGAGATGCAATAAAAACTGGAGGCTCTTACAGCTAGGATAAATGAGGCAGAAGAGGGAAGTAGGGATACAGAAGAGCAAATGATGGAGAATAAAGAAGCTGAGCAAAAGAGAGACAAACAACTACTGGACCACGAGGGGAGAATATCCAGAGATAAGTGATACCATAAGACAAAACAGTATTAGAATAACAGGATTCCTGAAGAAGGGGGGGAGGGGTGCAGAAGGTATACTGGAGCGAATTATAGTGGAGAATTTCCCTAATATGGAAAAGGAACATCAAAATCCAGGGGGTGCAGAGAACCGCCCCTCAAAATTAGTAAAAATAGGTCCATACCCCATCATCTAACAGTAAAACTTACAAGTCTCAGTGACAAAGAGAGAATCCAGAAAGCAGCTCAGGACAAGAAGTCTATAACATACAATGGCAGAAATATTAGATTGGCAGCAGACCTATCCACAGAGACCTGGCAGGCCAGAAAGGACTGGCATGATATATTCAGAGGAATAACGAGAAAAATATCCAGCCAAGGATACTATATCCAGGAAGGCTGTCACTGAAATTGAAGAGATAAAAAGCTTCCAGGACAAACAAAAATTAAGAAAATTTGCAAACATCAAACCAGCCATACAGAAAATATTGAAAGGGGTCCTCTAAGCAAAGAAAGAGCCTAAAAGTAACAGACCAAAAAGGAATGGAGACAATATACAGTAACGGTCACCTTACAGGCAATACAATGGCACTAAATTCACATCCCTCAATAGTTACCCTGAATGTGAATGGGATAAATGCCCCAATCAAAAGACACAGGGTATCAGAATGTATTAAAAAAACAAGACTCATCCATATGCTGTCTACGAGAAACTCATTTTAGACCCAAGGACACCTCCATCTGAAAGTGCGGGGATAGAAAATAATTTACCATGCTAATGGACAACAAAAGAAAGCTGGGGTGGCAATCCTAATATCAGATAAATTACATGTTAAGCCAAAGACTGTAACAAGAGATGAGGAAGGACACCCTATCATACTTAAAGGGTCTGTTCAACAAGAAGATGTAACAGTTTTAAATGTCTATGCCCCTAACCTGGGAGTGGCCAATTATATAAACCAATTAATAACAAAATCAAAGAAACACATTGACAATAATACACTAACAGTAGGGGACTTTAACACCTCCCTCACAGAAACAGACAGATCATCTAAGCAAAAAAGATCAACAAGGAAATAAAGGCTTTAAATGACACACTGGACTACACGGACATCACAGAGATATTCAGAACACTCCATCCAAAAGCAACAGAATACACATTCTTCTCTAGTGCACATGGGACACGCTTCAGAATAGATCACACCCTGGCTCACAAAATCACGTCTTAACCAGTACCAAAGATGGGATCGTTCCCTGAATATTTTCAGACCACAATGTTCTAGCTCTGAAGCGAGAACTCAATCACAAGAGGAAGGCTGGAAAGAACACAAATACACGGAGGCTAAAGAGCATCCTACTGAGGAATGAATGGGTCAACCAGGAAATTAAAGAACTGAAAAAATTCAGGAAAGAAATGAAAATGAAAACACAACTGTTCAAAATCTTTGGGACACAGCAAAGGCAGTCCTGAGGAAAGTATATAGCGATACAAGCCTTTCTCAAGAAACAAGAAAGCTCTCAAGTACACAACCTAACCCTACACCTAAAGGAGCTGGAGAAAGAACAGTGAAGAAAGCCTAAACCCAGCAGGGGAAGAGAAATAGTCAAGTCAGAACAAAAATCAATGGAACAGAAACCAAAGAACAGTAGAACAAATCAATGACACTAGGAGCTGGTTCTCTCAAAGAATTAGTAAGATTGATAACACACCCCTGGCCAGACTTCTGCAAAAGCAAAGAGAAAGGACCCAAATTAATAAAATCATGAATGAAAGAGGAGAGATCACAACCAACACCAAAGAAATACAAACAATTTTAAGAACGTACTATGAGCAACTATACGCCAGCAAATCTGACAATCTGGAAGAAATGGGTGCATTCCTAGAGACGTATAAACTAACAAAACTGAACCAGGAAGACAAAGAAAACCTGAACAGACCCATAACCAGTACAGAAATTGAAGCAGTCATCAAAAATCTCCCAACAAACAAGAGCCCAGGGCCAGACGGCTTCCCGGGGGAATGGTACCAAGCATTTAAAGAAGAACTAATAATACCTGTTCTCCTAAACTGTTCCAAAAAATGGAAATGGAAGGAAGACTTCCAAACTCGTTCTATGAAGCCAGCACTACCTTGATCCCAAAACCAGACAAAGACCCCACCGAAAAAGAGAATTACAGACCAATATCCTTGATGAACACGGATGCAAAAATTCTCATCAAAATACCAGCCAACAGGCTCCAACAGTACATTAAAAGGATTATTCACCCCGACCAAGTGGGATTTATTCCAGGGCTGCAAGGCTGGTTCAACATCCACAAGTCAATCAATGTGATACAGTACATTAATAAAAGAAAGAACAAGAACTGTATGATACTCTCAACAGATGCTGAAAAAGCATTTGACAAAGTACAGCATCCCTTCTTGATCAAAACTCTTCAAAGTGTAGGGACAGAGGATACATATCTCAATATCCTCAAAGCCATCTAGGCAAAACCCACGTCAAATATCATTCTCAATGGCGAAAACTGAGAGCTTTTCCCCTAAGGTCAGGAACACGGCAGGAATGTCCACTATCACCACTGCTATTCAACACAGTACTAGAAATCCCAGCCTCAGCAATCAGACAACAAAAAGAAATAAAAGGCGTCTGAATACGCAAGGAAGAAGGCAAACTCTCACTCTTTGCAAACGATACAAGACTTTATGCAGAAAACCCAAAATACTCCACGCCAAAAATGCCAGAACTCATACAGGAATTCACTTACACGTCAGGATATAAAATCAATGCCCAGAAACCAGTTGCATTTCTATACACAAACAACAAGAGAGAAGAAAGAGAAATTAAGCAGTCGATCCCATTTACAATCGCACCCAAAACCATAAGATACCTAGGAATAAACCTAACCAAAGAGGCAAACACTCTGCACTCAGAAAACTATAAAGTACGCATGAAAGAAATGGAGGAAGACACAAAGAAATGGAAAAACGCTCCATGCTCATGAGTTGGAAGAACAAATACTGTGAAAATGTCTATGCTACCTAAAGCAATCTACATGTTTAATGCAATCCCTATCAGAATACCATCCATTTTTTCCAAAGAAAAGGAACAAATAACCCTAAAATTTATATGGAACCAGAAAAGGCCCTGAACAGCCAGAGCAATGTTGACAAAGAAAGCCAAAGTTGGTGGCAACACAATTCCAGACTCCAAGCTCTATTACAAAGCTGTCTTCATCAAGACAGTATGGTACTGGCACAGAAACAGACACATAGATCAATGGAACAGAACAGAGAGCCCAGAAATAGACCCTCAACTCTATGGCGAAATAATCTTTGACAAAGCAGGAAATGGAAATGGAAAAAAGACAGTCTCTTCAACAAGAGGAAATCACAGAAATACATAGCAGATTTTTGTAATTCAGACTTGGTAGTCACACATTATCACTTTTGGTAATACTCCATTGGCAAGAACTTGTTAAGCAGCCACATCTCAGTGCAAGGGGACTGGAGACACAATCTCCAGTATCCTCCTTAAACTTTCTCTGCTATGAAAAGGAAAAAATAAATTTTGGTAAGTGGCCAGTCATGTCTGCCAAAAGCTGCCCCTCTGGCTTAAACTATTTATATGCAGGCTTCTTCCCTCAGAGAAAATACTCACCTGCATGAATATTATTAGTACTGTTTACTGGAGCAAAAAAGTTAAGCAATCTAAATGTCTGCAAGGAAATGTTTCACTAAATTATGGTGTGTGTGTGTGTGTGTGTGTGTGTGTATACACACACACACAAAATATAGCTATTAATACAAATGAGCTGTATGTTAACACTAATGATAGAAAGGCTGTTTATGACATACTAAGTAAAAAAAAATAGGTATATGATTCTAAATTTAAAATAAATAATATCATATACACATACATATATATATATAACATGGAAAAAGGTTTGAAAACTTCAAACTGTGACACTGATAGGCTTGTCCTCAATTCATCTCAAAACATTTAAATATAAGAGTTCACTAGGAAAAAACCGCTAAGAACTTAGACACAAATCCTCAACAAGAAAACCATATGCAGCATTTGAATCAGTTTACAGTAAAAGGAGCAAAATCATTGCATTTGCTGTAATGATTTCATCATATTCTAAGAGAGGAGAGTATAATGAAGAATTTGAGGTATTTAGAAAAATAACATTTTAAAAATTGGGAAAGAAAAACTAAAACAAAACCAAAAAAGGGTTCAAAGAGAAAACACAAATAGTCAATGTTGTAGTTAAAAATGAGTTTTAAATCTTCTAAGCTTTCTGTAAGCTAAACTTATAAGAAAGGTCAATCAACTCAATCTGGATCTCTGTACAGTACACTGAGTGCACATTCTTCAAATTCTAGTAGATAAATATTCCTCTTTCAGCAGGCCATTTGATTAGACCTTGGTTAAGCAGACAAGGACACAGAGAATTAGTATTCTATAGTACTGCTTAAGATTAGATTCATTTGCTTCAGAAGACGACAAGCAGATGGCAAAAATAACACACTACATTATAAACTAAAGACCCTACACAGAAATCTTAAATGAAGATTTAAGAAATCTTAAATGAAGATCTCCCTCTTCCAAACGGAGAATGACTATATAATAATTAATATTTAGATGATTTTTCCATGTAGCTCTTAGCAATATCATATACAGGTTTTCGGTGAATGTAAATGTAAGTAACTATACAGGCAGACTAAGAGTTCTTTATTACACCATGAGACTAGACTGTTACTTAACCCTCAGGTATAAGCTAAAATGTTCTTGGGTTTTCAGAGCTCTCCAAATACTTTATTTTTTAAACTTCAAGAGTAAAAAAACAGATTGATCCTACACATGTTATTTCTTTGACTGCTACTCCTATTCTTATTATATTAACTAACTGCAGTTTCTGGCCAATGTGATCCCATCACTGCTCTTTTATACAATATAATTGCATAAATACAAATTCATTTTTAAGCTCAGATAAATGGTATGGCCCTTCAATGATAGGCCAGATTTTATTCCATAGTTAGGAGTGGAATCACAGATTATAGAATCCTTCAATGCCATTTTTCAGACAAATAAAGTCCCAAACACAGCATATTTCATAATTTCACTGAATATTCATCTTAGTTTTCTCTTGTGTTTTGTAGTAACTGCTTTTGAAACAGAACGATAATACCGACAAGTATATAAGCCTGAATACTCTAAAAATGATGTCTAAATAAAATGGTATAGAAAAATTAAAATGACACTTTAAATAGCATTCTTCTTAATGTCAAGCTTTTATAATATTTCTTTCTGGTTCGTAACATGTCTTTGCACTTGTGATATTTATCTTGCAGAGGTTCTCATGTGAGGAATTTTGCAGATGACAACCTGAATATGAATTTCTGATATACTGTTCCTCACATTTCCATTCAGGACAAAACAACTGCTAGGGCAAGCAAGGTAGCAAAGCCTGCAGGATACAAGCAAGGCTATGGATTCTTGCAGGGGTTGTCAGAGAAAGAAAGAGCACAAAATTAAGTACTTTTCTGAGCTAAGCATGAGATGGGTGGATACCAACAAAAATCCCGCCCAAAAAACAAAAGCCTACAAAGAATGCTGCTGTTTCTTCCTTCAAAATCTGGAGCCTTCAGAGATCACTTTATCTTCTTTAGGATAGTAGAAGACCTGAGATATGTGGTCCTAGAAAGGTGTGCTATAAATTCATGGCCTCAGAGGAACTGCAGGGGACCACTAGGGTAAGCTGAGTTCCCTCCTATTCCTAAGGCTGGAAAAGTACCATCCAATTAACACAATTGTTAGTTATGTGATACTCACAGGAATGGAGACCATAACACCTATTATACATGAATTTGTGCCAAAGGAGGGATCCTAATAATTTGACTTGACCATCCAAATTGAAGAGCGCCTTAAGAAGTCAAAGCAAAATAATATGCCTAAAAGACTCACTCATCAGGCCAAGATGGGTATATTTGAAGCAGATGGGAAATTTAAAGAATGGAAAGGACATTCTCAAAAGTTAAAAAAATAAAAAATAAAAAACTTTCAAATTTAAATACCTATTGGTTCAATGAAAGAATAATCACTATGGAAAATGAATTTAATGTCCCGGAAGTTTAGTAGGGGGGGGGGTCTCAAGATAAAAGAAAAATATACAAACAATTCATAAGGAAAGGGGTAAAATTCTTGGCAGATGTTATTTAGGAGATATAACATATACAAGTGTTTGACAAGGAATGAAAAGAAACACAATTAAGTTGATCATTTTAAGAGGTACCTGATCAATAAAAGATTTGAGTCTGAAACATAAACATGGCTTATCTAGTTCCTGCCAGAATGGGAAAATGACACAAATAAGCATAGCCAGGTAAAATTCATGAATTCCAAGGAAAAGAGAAAATCTCATCAATTTCGGGACCCAATTAAACACAACATATACAAAGTCTACTTCCACATACAAAGCATCCATCTGCATTCAATGCCTCTCTCTTAAGATAAGCAAATAGCTGCAAACACCAGAAATCTGAGGAAAACCTCTGCATAGCAATTACCAATTTATTGTGCCTCAGCACCAGTATCTGCTCTATAATAATGGACTAGACTTTACAACCACTTCTCCTTCAAAGTAAATACTATGCTAGGTTTTATTAGCAAAGGGCTCTGAAAAGATACTCAAGGAGGAAGGGGGACTTCTCTTCCTGGTTTTGATACGTTAGAGTTTTGTTTTTTTACTCTTGCCACATAATCCACCAGAGGTGGTCTAGCTCATCCTCACGCTAAGAGTGTGCAGTTCTTTGGTATTCTTGTGCCCAGCCAGGGACTGATTACCCTCTTTATGCAGCCCTCCTAACACAGACACTGGCATGCTCCAAGTCACATCTGGCAGCAGTGCCTCATCTTCCACTGTAATACAGTCTACCACAGCAACACGACTCTATCTCAGAATGTAGTTTCCTGCTACCTAGCAAATGTGAACCAGCTCTGGCTAAGGCAATCCAGAGAACCTCTCTGTCACTTAACAGGCTGCAAACCCACCTTCTCCAATAAGGCCCAAACCCAGGTCTCAGGAAGAGAACCGGTTCATCCAAGTCCTTCTTCCCTTGAGAAATGTCTTTGAACCCGAGAGTCTCATTTACATCTACTTTACATCTTTATAATTATTCCTTTACCATAATTTATCAACTACATATAATTTTACCAATTCAAATAACTGTGTGGTTTCTGACTCTGGGTTAAATCCAGATTGGTTTGGAACTGGCCCCACTAGTAGTTAAAGAAGATAAACCAGTGAAGATTAGATTTGGGGATTGGTTTGATAATGCTTTGGGGATTAAGCACAGGGCTAAGCTCCTTTACAAGGAAAAGGCATACTAGTAATCTATGGCATGCAGTAGTTTCAGAAAACCAATCAAGCTATCACCTGTGGTACACTGCGATGAAGCAACAACTCAAATGTATCTTTGAAAGTTTAAGGGGCTGCTGTATTTGCCATTATGGCAGTAATGATAACTGTAAGAAGAGTGGTATAAGACAGATCCTTTAGTGCATACTTGAGCCCTTAGAAAATTACAAACTCAGTCCACAATGAGAGAACCAGAGAGCTTCCAGGATTCCCCAAGAAGAATTCTCTTCTTTCTTGTAGATGTGGGGCTGGCACTGCTGAAATTCAAGGCAAAAATCTAATTGGATAGGTTTCTGAATTACAACAACAGTTTAATTCAGTCAGTTTCATCAAGTTTCTCATTTCAAAATTAGGACCTAGATCAGGAAAAGAATGGGATCCTAAAACTGGGAATAGAGATACCTGGTTTGTCCTACATGAAATTTAATAATTTTGAACCTGTCCCCATTCCCCCCCTCTGTAAACCCCACTCGTAGCTGGGAGCCTCCAATACCAGTGAAAGTAGCTTGCTTTCCAGTGTCTGAGAACACGAGCCTTCTCTGGCTTGAAAATTCTCTGATAATCTCATGGGGGCAGATACCTTCAAGGGGAATTCTCATTAAGATCCATAGCCATCCTATGACCTCTAGATCCATAACTAGGGTAAAATCTCAATATACTCCAGGAAGACAAGTATACACAATGACCCAGCAGGAAAAAGCTTAAATACCCAACAGAAACTCAAGGGCCACATGTGAGAGTGGGTTCTAGAAGCAACTGACCAAGGGGAATGAAATATAATGCTACGTCAGACCAAACTAATGGGTAGGAGCACACTTAACTATAGACTCCAGATTTAACATATTAGTTCATGTAGCTAGAAATGAGTGTAATACGTGATCTGGTTTGTGAGCTAAAAATTGCCTTTAAAGGTTGAGATGAACAAGCTTCCCTGACATTGATATGGAGGGAGTAAAGAATCCAGTGATTTAGGAATATGGAACTGGATTTATCATGTAAGAATTTCATGCCCCTACTCCTCCTCAACTGTGTTCTACAAGAGGGTCCAGAAAGCAATGAGAACCATACTGGTAAAGGTAGAATCTACATCCTTATAAAGGTCTATGATTAGTCTCCCCCGTAAGCCAGGTGTGAGTACCTCCCAGGTTTCAAGGGAGATAATAGCATCCAAGGTAACAGCCCAAGTGGCCACACCTAATAAAAGATGAGGTGGGAACATTATGTGTTAAGGGCAGTAAGGATGTACTGGTAATCAGAATGGCTTGCCCTACAGAGATCTTTGGCAATAGGTAATGATTAGAGTATCCCCGGGAACAAAACAGGTCAAAGCCTACCATAATACTGCGTGATTTATGTAACAGAAAAAAATCTAGATCTGGCAGCCAGAAGTCTAACTTGTATCAACCAACAAGGTAGAGAGTTAAAGTGTTCGCTAGTTGAAAATCCTGAGTTAGTTCACAGACTCAGAGAACATTAAAGGGCATGGAGACCGGGTACGTCCCGTGAAGAAACACCTTGCGTAACTATTACAAGCACACACCATACATTCTTTAATCCTTCCTCAGAGATTTGCGGCTATTAATTGGAGGTATGATGTGCTGTGAAAAGGAATTATCTAGACATTTCATATATAAATAGACACTGTCTCTGAACTGACCTTAATTTCTAGGGATCCAAAATGTTACTGTGGTCCACCAGTTAAATTAGGGACTTACAGTAGTCAGGTGATACATGGGGTTGTAAATCAAGTCTAACTGATAGTGAACATAAGCAGACCAGGGACCCACTCTGTGGTTATTTCCTTGGTTCCTATATATACACTTGGGAAAGACATACTTGGCAACTGGTAGAACCCCATTAGGATTTTCTGACACATGAGGTAAGGGGCATAATGGTAGGAATGTCTAAAGTTCATGGAATTTCCTCTCCTTAGCAAAACTGTAAACTAGAAACAATGTTATATCTCTGAAGTAGGTGCAGAGTTTAATCAGACTTCAAAAAACAGGTGGTGAAAACTACTATATCCCCAATAAATACACCAGTGTGGCCTACAAAAAAACTAGAAAACTACTATGGATTATCATAAACTTAATCAGGTGTGACTTTCACTTTTTTTTTTTTTTAAGATTTTTATTTATTTATTTGATAGACAGAGATCACAAGTAGGCAGAGAGGCAGGCAGAGAGAGGGGGGGAAGCAGTCTCCCCACTGAGCAGAGAGCCCGATGTGTGGCTCGATCCCAGGACCCTGAGATCATAACCTGAGCTGAAGGCAGAGGCTTAAACCACTGAGCCACCCAGGCGCCCCTGGTGACTTTCACTTTAACTGCAATTCGTAACACTTGATATGCAGCTACTAACCATGCTAATGCTTTTTTCTCAAATAAAAAGGACCTCTCAAAGTAAGCTGTTATTGTGTATAAAGTATAAGGATCACAAATAAGGATAACTTCCCACTGTTGCTTCGGCACTATGTTAATGCTCCTGCACTATGTTAATGCTCCTGCTCCCTGCCATAATGTAGTTGTCTTGGCCATCTATTATCACACAATTTCTGAACGTCAGGAGTCCAAACACAGCTCACCTAAATCTGTTCAGGGTATCACAGGCCTGCAATCAAGGTATTTACTGCTCTATATTCTTATTTGGAGGCTCAAAGGGAGAAGAATCCACTTCCAAGCTAACTTATATTGTTGGAAGAATTTATTTCCTTGTGACTGGCTATAGAACGGAGGGCCCTCACCTCCTGCTAGTAAGTGGCTGAAGACAACTTTCCAATCCACAAAGATATGAAAAGTTCCTTGCCCCACAGGCTTCCCCAACATCACTTATTTTTTGTCTAACCAACAAGAAAAAACCTTAAAGCAAGTATGCTAGCGAGACAGCATCTTACATAACATAACATAATCACAAAAGAGCCCTATAGCATCATGGCTATAACTGATGATTAGAAGCAAGCCACAGTCTCACTCAAAGGAAGGGGTCAAGAGCATGAATACCAGGAAGTAGCAGTCATTAGGGGCCACACTTGAAGTCTGTCCACCACAAAAATCCAGACATCTTCAACATCTCTACATTCCAGAAAACATGATCCTTCTCCACTATTTTGATGACATGCCCAGGACCACTGAATGGGCAGATACTTACTTTACTTTAGTAAAGTACTTACTTTAGTGAGATAGCCACTGGACCCCCGATTTTTAGGGGGTTATCTCTCAACCTCTACTTTGCATATATCTTAATAAAGCTTTAAATGTATCTGCTACTTCCTGATCATCCTACTGAATTAGCACAATGCTGTCAGAAATAAAATTATGTAAATACCAGAAGAAAACAATGAAAAGAAATGAAAAATTTAAGAAGCAGGATTGGGGGTGGGCAAGAAAAGGGAGGGGGCCTCTATTGTGGTCACTGTACCATTTTGCTTTTTAAAAAAAATCATGTGCATGTATTGTTTAGATAAAAATAAAATATGGTTTATAAAAAGAAGAAAATAAAGATGTAGATCAAAAGATAAACAGAAATAGAAATGCTGAAGTGGCAATATTAACATCAAATTGACACGAAAGACAAGCACTAAATAGGAAATAAATATTTATAATAGTAAAAGGCTAAGTATTCATGGTATTTAAGCAAGTAAATATTGGACCTAGGATGTAATGCTACGTGAAATAAAATAAATATTAAATATTTACTTTAAGTCTGCTTTTATGGATTTAGAATTCTCAACTCCAACAGGATTTCATCTACATTTTTTTCTAATTGTTTTATTATTACTACTTAATACTTTACTATGTCTAGATGTTGGGGTACAGTATGATGTAACTTTTTTTTCAAGTTGTTAATCAGTTGTCAATTGTGAATAGAAAGAGGCAGAATATAATTTTTAACATTAATTATTATATATACTTGGGTCTGCTTTTGTTCAACTGATCCATCTGCCAGTAGATGAACCAATGACATATTCTGTATTATGAACCAATGACATATTTCTATACAGAAAATTAACATTTTCTGTAGCTTTATGATACAGTCTACCAATTAGTAAAGTGAGCCCCTCATGACTCATTTTCAGGATTTTCTTCCCTAATTAAATCTGTACTTCTCTTCACTTCAGGAATACCAAAAACAATCCTAAAACTTTTATTGTTTCTACATTATATACATAAATAAATTTTAAAAGACTTTTAAAGGAAATGTAAATGGACAATAAATATTTCAGAAAAAATGTAACCTGAGTTACTCCTAATCAGGGAAATAAATTCCCGAGAATTCAAAATGCCACCATTTTTGTCTATCAATATGACAAATTTTAAAAGCTTAAAAATTATTAAGTCTTAGTGTTACCAGGTCTTTGGAAAATACATAAGTTCTTTTCTTTTTAATTCAAGTAAAATTAACAAAGTATTTTATTAGTTTCAGGTGTAAAATATAATGGTTCAACAATTTTATATGTTTCTCAATGCTCATCAAGGTAAGTGTACATTTAATCCCCTGAATCGATTTCACATCACTGATGCAACTTAACTCCCCTGTGGCAACCACTGGTTTACTCTCTGTTTTTGAGTCTTTTTAAATTCTATTTCTTTACCATTCTTTGTTAACTTGTTTTATTTTATAAATACTACACAAGTGAAATCATACAGTATTTGTTTTTCTCTGTATTTCACATGCATTACATCCTAGGTCCATCCATGTTGTTACAAATGGCAAGATCTTCCTCTTCTTTACCGCTGGGTAACATTGCATGTGTTCATGTCTCTCTGTGTGTGTGCACCACATCTTCAACCATTCATCTATCAATGGACACTAAGATTGCTTCCATATTGTGGCTACTGTAAATGATGCTGCAATAAACCTAGGGATGTATGTATCCTGTCAAATTAGTGTTTTCATTTTCTTTGGGCAAATACACAGAAGTGGAATTACTGGATCAAATGGTAGTTCTATTTTTAGTTTTTTGAGGAAACTCCGTAATGTTTTCCACAGTGGCTACACCAACTATATTCCCACCAACAGTGCATGGGGGTTCCATTTTGTCCACATCCTTGCCAAAACTTGTTTTTTCTTGTACTTTTTGTTTAAGCCATTTTGACAGGCATAAAATAGTATCTCATTGTGGTTTTTATTTGCAGTGCCCTGATAACTAGTGATGTTGAATATCTATCTTCTCATATTTCTTTTGGCTGGCTGTACATCTTTTTTTTGAAAAATGTCTATTCAGGTCATCTGCTCATTTTTGATTGGATTATTTGTTCTTTTGGAGTGCAGGTGAATATATTTTTTTACATATTTTAGATACTAACCCCTAGTTAAGACCTATCATATCTGAGTATCTTCTCCCATTCAGGAGGTTTTTTTATTCTATTGATGGTTTCCTCTGCTGTGCAAGCACTTTTTATTTCTATGTAGTCCCAACAATTTAGTTTTGCTTTTGTTACTCTTGCCAGAGTAGACATATCTAATGTGTTTCTATAGCCAAGGTCAAAGAATTTACTGCCTACGTTTTCTTCTAGGAATCTTATAGTTTTAGGTCTCACATTTAGGTCTTTAGTCCATTTTGAGTTTATTTATGTGTATGATGTATGAGAGTGGTCCAGTTTCATTCTTTTGTATGTAGCTGCCCACTTTTCCCACCACGATCTGTTAAAAAGAATTTTTTGCCCCTCTGTACATTCTTTCCTCGTTTGTCATAAGTTAACTGACCATATAAACATGTGTTTATTTCTAGACTCTATTTTGCTCCACTGGTCTGTGCATCTATTTTTTTTTTGCCAGTACCATACTGCATCAATTACTACAGCTTTATAATATACCCTGAAAACGGGAATTTTGATACCTCTGGCTTTGTTCTTCCTTTTCAACATTACTATGTTGGGTCTTCTGTAGTTGCATACAAACTTCAGGATTATTTGTTCCAGTTTTCTGGAAAATGTTGCTGGTATTTTGATGGGAACTGCATTAAATCTGAAAATTGCTTTGCATAGTATGGACATTTTAACAATTAGTTTCTCCAATCCACTATCCTTCCAAGTGTTTGTTACCTTCAGTCTCTTTCATCAATATTAAATAGTTTTCTGAGTATAGGTCTGTCACCTCCTGGTTAATTTTATTCCATGGTATTTCATTCTTTGTGGTTCAACTGTAAATGGGACTGTTTTCATAATTTCTCTTTCTACTATGTCATTACTAAAGATATGCAACAAATTTCTGCATACTAATTTTTTATTCAAGGACTTCACTGAGTTCACGTATCCGTTCTGGTAGTTTTGGGTGGTCTTTAGGGTTTTCTATATATAGAATCACGTCATCTGCAAATACTGAAAGTTTGATTTCTTTATGAATATAGATACCTTTTATTTCTTTTTCTTGACTGATTGCTCTGGCTAGGACTTCCAGTATAAAAGTGGAGAGAGTGGAATGAAAGTGGTGAGACTGGACATTCTTGTCTTGTTTATCATAAAGGCAAGGGCCTCAGTTTTCACCACTATTATGTTAGTTATGGGTTATTCATACATGGCTTTATTTTGTTAAAATATGTTCCCTCTAAACCTACATTTCTTAGGGTTTTTATCATGACTGAATATTGTACTTAGTCAAATGCTTTTTTGGCATTTGTAGAGATGATATGGTTTTTATCCTTTTTGTTATTAAAGCAATGTATCACATTCATTGGATTGTGAATACTGAGTCACTCTGCATCATGGGAATAAATCCCACTTGATAATGGTGAATGAATTTTTTAATATATTATTAGACTTGTCTTGTTAATATTTTGTTGAGGATTTCTGCATTTATGTTCATCAGAAATACGTGAATACAATGTTCCCCCACTTTTTTTTGTAGTATCTTTACCTGATTTGGGAATCAGAGTAATGCTAGTTTCACAGAATGAATTTGGGAGCTTTTTTTCTAATCTATTTTTTTGGAATGGTTTGAGAAGTATAGTTATTAACTCTTCTTTGAATGTCTGGTAGAATTCGCCTGAAAAACTATCTGGTCCTGGACTTTTTATTAGTGGTGGGAGTTATTTTCTGTTTGTTTGTTTCTTTCTTTATTTATCACTGATTCAATTTTATCACTGACAATCAATCTGTTCACATTTTCTTATTTCTTCCAGATTCAGTTTTCAAGGTTTAATGTTTCAAGGAATTTCTCCATTTCTTCTATGTTGTCAAATTTGTTGGCATTACAAAATAGATATTTTCAAGGGATGAGTTCAGATAGTGGAAGAAGAGTAGGCAAACCTCATTTCATCTGGTCCCCAGAATTCAGCTAAATAATTATCAAATTATTCTGAATACCTATGAAATTAACCAGAGATCTAAGAATAGGATGAATTGCTGTGGTTGTGGAAGACACAAGAAGACATTAGAGAATCACTTAATGGAGAAATAAAAGAACTAAAATCTAATTAGGCTGCACTAAAAAGGGCTGTTACTGAAACGCAATAGAAAAATGGAGGCCCTAATGCTAGGATAAATGAGGCAAAAGAGTGAGTCAGTTATACAGGAGACAAAATAATGGAGAATACGGAAGCTGAGAAAAAGAGATAAACAACTACTGGATCATAAAGGAAGGATTCAAGAGATGAGCAATATGATAAAGCAAAACATTATTAGAATAACTGGATCCCAGAGTAAGAGGAAGGAGAAAAAGGGACAGAAGGTTTATTTGAAAAAATTAGACCCGAAACTTCCCAAACTTTCCTAATTTGGGGAAGAAAAAAAGGCACACAAGTTCAGGGGATGAAGAGAACACCGCTCAAAATCAATAAAAATCGGTCTACAACTTAACATATAGTGAAGTTTGCAAATTTCATCAAGAAAAAATCCTGAAAGCAGCTCAGGACAAGAGGTCCTTAACCTATAAGGATAGAAACATAAGGCTGGCGAGAGACCTGTCCACAAAGACCTGGCAGGCCAGAAAGGACTGGCATGAAATATTCAATGTGTTAAATGAGAAAAATATTCAGCCAAAAATACTTCACCCAGCAGGGCTGTCATTAAGAATAAAATCAGAGATAAAGAGATTCTAGGACAAACAGAGACTAAAAGAATTTATGATCACTAAACCAGCCTTGCATGAAATTAATTAAAGGGGATCCTTTGAGCAAAGAGAACCTAAAAGTAAGACCAGAAAAGGAACAGAGACAACCTATAGAAACAGTGACATTATAGGTAACAAAATTTAGGTATAGCTAAATTCCCTATCTTTCAATAATAACACTGAATGTAAATGGACTAAATGCTCCAATCAAAAGACACAGGGTATCAGATTAGATTTAAAAAAAAACAAGACCTGTTGATATGCTCTTTACAAGAGACACGTTTTAGACCCAAACTCATACCCAAATTGAACGTGATGGGGTGGGGATCCTTTATCAAGCTCATGGATATAAAAAAAAAAAAAAAAGCTGGGGTAGCAATCTTTATATCAGACAAACTAGGTTTTAAATCAAAGACTGTAATAAGATACAAAGAACACTGTACCATAATAAAAGGATCTATCCAACAAGAAGATCTAACAATTGTGAACGTTTATGCTTGTAACATGGGACCAGCAAATTATATGAACCAATTAATAACAAAATTAAAGAAACACACTGATAATAATACAGTAAGAGTAAAGGACTTTAATACTCTACTCACAATAAATGGACAGATCATCTAAGCAGAAGATCAAAAAGGAAACAAAGACACACTCTATCAGATGGACTTCACAGATATATCAAAACATTTCATCCTAAAACTACAGAATACACATTTTTCCAAGTGCATATGGAATATTCTCCAGAATATACCACACACAGGGTCTCAACCAGTACCAAAAGACTGATGATTCCCTACATATTTTCAGCCCAGTTTTTTTTTTTTTTTTGGAAGATTTATTTGACAAAGAGAGAGAGGGTGCACAATGGGAGAAGGAGAAGCAGGCTCCCTATTGAGCAGGGAGCCTGATGTGGGGCTTGATCCCAGGACCCTGGGATCATGACCTAAGCCAAAGGCAGATGTTTAACTAAATGAGGCACCGAGGGGCTCCTCAGACCAGATTTTTAAAACTTCAACTCAATCACAAGAGAAAATTTAGAAGGAACACAAACACATGGAAGTTAAAGAGCATCCACTAAAGAATGAATGGGCCAACCAGAAAATTGAGGAGTACTATTAAAAAATTCATGGAAACAAAATAAAAACACAACTGTTCCAAACCTTTGGGAGGCAGCAAAGTTGGACCTAAGAGGAACATATACAGCAATATAGGTCCTTCTCAAGGAACAAGAAAAGCTGCAAATACACAACCTAACCTTACACCTACAGGAGCTGATAAAGCTAATAAAGCAAATAAAGCCTAAATCCAGCAGAAAGAGAATAAAGATCAGAGCAGAAATCAATGAAAGGAAATCAAAGAATATAATGGATCAAAGGAACTAGGAGCTGGATCTTTGAAAGAATTAACAAGATCAATAAACCTCTAGTCAGACTTAACAAAAAGCAAAGAGAAAGGACCAAAATAAATAAAATCATGAATGAAAAAGGTGACATCACAACTGACACTGAAGAAATAAAATTAAAAGAGCATATCATGAGCAATTATATGCCAACAAATTGGGCTATCTAGAAGAAAAGGACACCTTCCTAGAAACATAAACTACCAAAACTAAAACAGGAAGAAATAGAAAACTGGAACAGAGCCATAACCAGCAAAGAAATTGAAGCAGAAATAACAAATATCCCAACAAACCAAGGGTCCAGGACCAGATGCCGCTCACCAAATTCTATCATTTATTTATTTATTTGTTTGATTTTTAAAAGATTTTATTTATTTGACAGACAGAGATCACAAGCAAGCAGGGAGGCAGGCAGAGAGAGAGGAGGAAGCAGGGCTTTGATCCCAGGACCCTAGGATCATGACCTGAGCCGAAGGCAGAGGCTTTAACTCACTGAGCCACCCAGGTGCCCCTACCATTTTTTTTTAAAGACTTTATTTATTTATTTGTCAGAGAAAGAACACAAGCAGGAAGAGTGGCAGGCAGAGGGAGAAGCATGCTCTCTGCTGAGCAAAGAGCCAGATGTGGGACTAAATCCCAGAATCCTGGAATCATGACCTAAGTCGGGGCACTTAACCGACTGAGCCATCCAGGCATTCCTCCACCAAACATTTAAAGAAGAATTAATACCTCGTCTTATGAAGATGTTTCAAGAAATAGAAATAGAAGGAAAACTTCCAAACTCTTTCTATGAGCATTACCTTGACCTTAAAATCAAAGACCAAAAGGAGAATCACCAAAAAGGAGAATTACAGAGCAATATCCCTGATGAATATGGATGCAAAAATTCTCACCAAGATACTCACTAACAACATCCAAAAGTACAATGAAAGGATTATTCACCAAAACAAAGCTGGATTTATTCCTGGGCTGCAAAAGTGGTTATATGCAAATCAACCAATGTGATGGACCACATTAATAAAGGATAGGAACCATAAGAGCATCACAATAGATACAGAAAAAGAACATTTGACAAAATATAGCATCTTTTCTTGATTAAAACTCCGCAGTGTAGGGATGGAAGAATGTACTTCAATATCATAAAAGCTGTATGTTAAAAGCCCACAACAAATATCATCCTCAACAGGGAAAAACTGATTAACTTATCACCTAAAGTTGGGAATACAACAGGAATGCCCATCCTCTGCACTTTTGTTTGACACAGTACTAGAAGTCCTACCCTCAGCAATCAGATAACAAAAAGAAATAAAAGGCATCCACATCAGCTAAGAAGAAATCAAACTTTCACTCTTCGCAGATGACATGTTATTCTATGAGGAAAACCTAAGATGCCATCCCAAAATTGCTAGAAGTCATTTGGAATTCAGCAAAGTCACAGGATATAAAAAACCAATGCAGAGAGGTCAGCTGCATTTCTATACATTAACACTGAAGCAAAAGAAAGAGAAATTAAGGAATCGATCCTATTTAAAATTGCACCAAAAACCGTAAGATACCAAGGATAAACCTTACCAAAGAATAAAGGATCTATACTCAAAACTAGAGATTATGAAGGAAATTGAGGAAGACATAAAGAAATGGAAAAACATTTCACACTCATGGACTGGAAGTTCAAATACAGCTAAAATGTTTATGCTGGCCAAAGAAATCTATACATTCTATGCAATCCCTATCAAAATACCATCAACTTTTTCCAAAAAGTTGGAACAAATAATCCTGAAATTTTTATGGAACCAGAAAAGACCCCGAATAGCCATAAAAATGTTGAAAAAGAAAACCAAAGCTTGTGACATCACAATTCCGGATTTCAAGCTATACTGAAAAGTGAAATCATCAAGATAATATGGTATTGGGACAAAAAAGGACACACAGATCAATGGAAAAGAACAGAGAACCCAGAAATGGACCCTCAACTCTATGGCCAACTAATCTTCCACAAAGCAGGAAAGAATATTCAATAGAAAAAAGACAGTCTCTTCAACAAATGGTGTTAGGAAAAGTGGATAGCCACATGCTGAAGAATTATACCAGACCATTTTCTTACACCATATACAAAAATAAATACAAATGGATGAAAGACCTAAATGTGAGCCAGGAATCCATACAAATCCTAGAGGAGAACAAAGGCAGTAACCTATTGGACATTTACCACAGTATCTTCCCAATAGACAAGTCGTCAAAGGCAAGGAAAACAAAAGCAAAAATGAACTACGGGGACTTCACCAAGATAAAAAGCTTTTGCGCAGCAAAAGAAACAGTTGACAAAACCAAAAGACAACTGACAGCATGGGAGAAAATATTTGCAAATGTCTTATCAGATAAAGGGCTGGTATCTAAAATTTATAAAGAACTTAGCAAACTCAACACCCAAAAAACAAATAAACAAAAAATCCAGGTAAGAAATGGGCAGAAGACATGGACATTTCTCCAAAAACATCCAAATGGCCAAGAGACATGAAAAAGTGCTCAACACCACTTGGCATCACAGAAATACATATCAAAACCACAATGAGCTACCACCTCACAGCATTCAGGCTAAAATTAACAACTCAGGAAACAACAGATGTTGGTGAGAATGTGGAGAAAGGGACGTCTTACACTGCTGGTGGGAATGCAAGCTGGTGCAGCCACTCTGGAAACAGTAGGGAGGCTCCTCAAAAAATTAAAAATAGCGCCACTGGACAACCCAGCAATTGCACTACTATTTATCCAAAAGATATAAATATAATGATTCGAAGGGGACACATTCACCCCAGTGTTTGCAGCAACAATAGCAAAAATATGGGAAGAACCCAGATGTCCATCAACAGATGAATGGATTAAGAAGCTGTGTGTGTGTGTGTGTGTGTGTGTGTGTGTGTGTGTGTGTAGGGAAAGAGAGAGAAAGGAGTATTCTTCAGCCATCAGAAAGAGTGGAATCTTGCCATTTCCAACAAGGTGGATGGAACTAGAGGATATTATGCTAAGTGAAATAAGTTAGTCAGAGAAAGATAAATACCATATGATTGCATTCCTATGTGGAATTAACAAACAAAACAGACAAACATAGGGGAAAGGAACAAAAAATAAAATAAAATGAAAACAGAGAGGGAGGCAAACCATTAGAGACTCTTAACTATAGGGAACAAACTAAGGGATGCTGGAGGATAGTTGGGTAGCAGGATGGGGTAACTGGGTGATGGGCTAAGGAGGCACATGAAGTAATGAGCACAGGCTGTTATATACAACTGATGAATAACTGAATACTACTTTTGAAACTAATAATACAGTATTTTAAGTAAACTAAATTTAAACAAATAATTTTTTTTAAAAAAGGAAATATGGGTGGACATGATGACATAGATTATTATGACAATTGTAGTGTAAATGTACCTTATCTTGCTGTTAGTGCATGAGTTATTATCATACAGTTGGCAAAATCTGAGTATTTCTCTTTAATGTGTTATCTGAGATCAAGATACTGCAATTACAAAATACTACTAAATTCGTGAAGAACAAAATTAGGCTGTGGATATAGTAAGTAAATGAGTTTCTGTAATATCACACACAGTAACCCCATTCAGTCCTGTTAACCATACTCTTCCTTGTTGAAATGTGGAATAAAATAGGGGCAACTGGGTGGCTCAGTCAGTTAAGTGTCTGATACTTGATTCCGGCTCAGGTCATGATCTCAGGGTCATGGGATCAAGCCCCATGTAAGGCTCTGTGCTCAGCACAAAGTCTGCTTAGGATTCTCTCTCTCCCTCGCCCTTTGGCCCTCCTCCTGCTTGTGCTCTCTTTCTCTAAATAAGTAAATAAATAAAATCAATCTTCATATATATATTTATTTCCTAGTAAAAATACAGGTTAATATTTGTCATATCTGGGACATCCGGGTGGCTCAGTTGGTTAAGCATCTGCCTTCAGCTCAGATCATGATCCCAGGAACCTGGGATAGGGTCCGGCATCGGATTCCTTTGATCAGGGGGGTGCCTGCTTCTCCCTCTGCCTGACATTTCCCATGCTTGTGCGGGTGCTCTCTCTCTCTGGCAAATAAACAAAAACTTCTAAAAAAAAAAAATCTTTAAAAAATATTTTTCACATCTATTCAAAATGGATGAAAAGACCAGACCTACGCACAATCAAGTTTAATGTCACAAGATGACAGAATTTATAAGAAGTTAGCAAAGAATGCAACAAGGTAAGTATCTCTGAGTTATGGGTGAAGGTTGGAGTTCTAAGAGGGGATATGGGGTTTTTATCTTTCTTGAAGTATGTTAGGGTGAGTCCTTTCTGCAGCCAGTGAAGAGACAGTCATATCCTACCTAATTATGCTGAAAACAGCACAACATCTACATATATTTTCTAAGATTATCCATGCCAGATCACCCTTTGTCTTGCTTCAACTAATGCAGAACCTCAAAGGACTATAACTACTGAAAAACAGTTCCCTTCACCAATCACAACTTATGTTTTTGTTCTGTTTACTGAACAGTAAATTTGTATTCCTAATATTTTGTTACAGAACTCCAGGAGGAAAATCAACAGATACATGAAGTGATACTGCTACAAATTTAGTCTTCAATGTCATTAACAATCCTTTTAAATATCCTAGATTGGCTTACTCTTATTTCTTTAAAATCAATTCCAAATCGTTCACAACTCTCCTCATTTATATTCATGCCTGCCAAAAATTCTAGCACTGTCTCCAGGTTAAGAAATCCTGTACTAGGATCAAAGGTCCTCACCAGAGGGAAACAAATCTCCTCTATCCTCCTACCTCAAAGGCTTAGGACCAAAGCCTATCAAGTAAGGAATTATATCAACATGTACATAATTTTCTTCAGCAGTTTGAAAAGAAATTTTAAAAATTTTTTGGTCGTGGGGGAAAGGATTCTGCTTTACATATGATTAAAGTTAGGATACATAGTAAGAAATTGTACAACCACAGTCAATCCAAATTTATGGTAATGGTGGTAAAAAAAAAGGTAATAAAACTAGTAGAAAACACCAAATTACATGTATTTAAACAGTTATAAACAGTAACACAAATATATACAAGTATGTACATAAAGGCCATTTTTCCTAAAAATGAATTCATAAAACTATTATATTGATATATATAATCAAACACATACATACAGATAGGAACAGTCATATCTTTACTTACTTGATCAGCCCTTGAACATCTGTATAAAAGATGATATAACTGGATGATGCCTTTGGAAGATTAGAGGGTATCATGAAGAAAATTAGTAATATCTGAAACACCCAAGTTAAAGCCACAGCTTGACATCAACAAGGACTGTAACAATACAGCAATGTATTTTTCCTAAAGCTAAACATGTGAAAAACAGTAGTTACCTCTGGATATAACTGAATAGAGACTATGAAAACTCCTAAGTAGAGTTCCTAGCTTCCTTGAGGACTACAGCTCTAGGCAGTCAATGCTCTTATCCTAGCACTAACCAGCAGCTTTTATTGTGTACTGTCTTCTGAAAAAATTAAAATATGTGCCACATATCTTTGCTCTAATTATCTAAAAGTAACTGTGGCATGCAAATCTGTGTTCTCCTTTCCACAGTATGTACTAAAATGGGAAAGCAAGTACCCAGTCATGGACTACATTACCCAGATCACCTTAGTATGCAGTAAATTCCCATCAATGGAATGTAAACAAAGGAGCCAAAAGCTTCTAAGAGGTAAGTACTGCTCCATTCTCTCTCCCTTCCACCCACTGAATGCAAACAACACTGAGGCTCTAGAGGAAAAAAGGACCAGGGAAATGGAAGGAGCATGATCCCTGAATCATATGAAAGGAAGATGGGTACCACTAATTCTGGTACAGATTGGTTAGACAATAAGAAATTAATGTCTATCATGATAAGCCACTGTATTTGAAATTTAATTTTTATAGCTACTCTATGTAGCTGCTAGAATTTTTGAGAACAGGTTAAAACATTCACAAAGTTAATTTCAGAGAGACACTGTAATTATGTAAAAACCTCAAACAAAGAAAGCCCAAAACCCACTTCTAAGTAAATACTAACATATCATTTGAGGATTTTCAAGTAACTATGCAATGAAATGAGCAGTTTATATCTTCTGTCCTAAAACATTCCGTATATTCTATACATTACTTTTCATTCTAAGAAGTGGAAGAAATCAGGGCTAATGTGTTTTTTAAAAACTTAATAATTCAAATACTATATAATCAAACACAAAAAACCTGGGAGAAATGAAGTTTATGTTTAGAACTTCCTTACTCTTCTCAAATTAGGCATTAAGCTGACTGTGAAATATCCTGGACCAGTTCCTAATCTCAATTTAAAATATGTATATGATGAGACGTAAAGGAGTTTAAAGGTAATTCAGTTAAATCATTAAAAGGGATCAACAATGATTACTGTATAAAAATATAATCATTTCTACCAAAAATCATGGCTATAAAATCTGAACATTTCTAAAGATCAAATTAAGATACAATTCTAAGGTATGTGCCTTGGTTTGATAATATCTTGACTGATACAACTATCTCTTTCATTCAATTAGTATTTGTAAAGTTCTATTTATTTTACCTGCTTCTTATGTACATCCTCCTTGAGGATCGAAATAAACCAAGCTGTTTAAGTTGGGGGGGGCGCATAATCTGACACAAATTCAACTCTTTCTTTTGCCTTATGTTTTCTTCATATTTTATTAAATTCCATTAAATCTGTTATATTAAGAAAGTCCCCCAAATTGCCAAACACCAAACATGTACAAACATTTTTACATAATAAGATATTACTAATATCAACTATAATAAGGGTGGGGTAAAAAATAAATACTAACAGTTTCTGGATAGTCTGCTCTTTAAAAAAAAAAAACATGTTTAGGCCACTAAAGTAAGATTCCCTTTAAGCGAGAAGCACATTTGGTGGTGGTGTAACAGAGTATTATGGCTATCATGCAAGTCCAAACAAAGCCAAATTTTCTGCTCACCAATAAGGCTACAATGAACTAGTAGATAGTTCAGGATTAAGCTGTTAATCTTTCCTCTGTAATGAGATATAGCCAATAAAAGTAACTTAAACTCAAAAAGGATAAACACTCTTCCTCACCTAATTTCATTTAAGCCTTCAAAAGGTATTCTATCATTTTTAAATGATCCTGGACATCACCTTAGCTTTTTATTTTAAACATAAAGATACCATTCAATAAAAACCTCTTGTGTCTACCTTTACTTTAGAGTCAGATTACATTTCTCTGGACCAAGAGGAAAAAGGAACGTTAGAATAATACTTCAAAAGAGGAGGGGACATAAAGGCAGAAAGAAAGATGGTCCTGGGACCACAACTCTTCAGATGGAGGAGACGGGGAGAGGGAAGAATGGTAGAGTAGTACCTGCCTTGGGCCAAGAATCATGCTTTAGCATGAAGTGGTCCTGAGTCTTATCCTCTTACCTACCCCCAAAGGGGACCTATGCTAGACTATATATTTAAATCCCCAATCCTTGATTGATTCCTTGATTTCCAAGGAAATCCATTCAATTCCTTGAATCCTTCCCCTTCTTCTTACTGATCGTGATCACCAGGATTTCAATGTTACCAACAATGACCACTAGGACCACCACAATGACAACACTGGGGCTAGTTGTTAAATGTCCATGGTGGGTGGGAGTGGATTTCTTATCCATGTAAAAATTACTAGCAGGGGATGACCTACATAGAAGTGCATACTGGGAAGGCTATCATCCTGGGAGATATCCCTAACCCCCCTTTTAAAATAGGCAGAGCTAGCATCAAGGATCTTCCAAGAGGTGTTCTACTATTGCTTAATATAGAGAGTTAGCTGCCTATAGTGTCCCACCACCCTGTGTGCATTGGAATATGATCAAGTCACAGTCACAAAAGAGCCACTACAGATCAGCTTCCCAGTCTGAGTTTAAAAAGCAAAGGCATCTTGGTAGTGATGCTTTTGCAACAAGAGTGTTGTGCTGTAGGATCAGGTCTTCATTTTCCAAATCATGGATGCCCATCAAGTTCATCCACCAGCACAGGAACATTTAGTTGTACTAGTGGGCCTTCAACTACCATTTCTGTCACATTTGGGGTTGTACAGGTTATCAATGTCAACAAACATACACTTGGCTAGGTATTACCAGGCTCTAGCCACTCTTATGGCCACCCTTACATGCCTTTATCTTAGGAACTAAGAGCTCCAGAATGGAGTGTTCACCTCAAGAGCACAGTGCCTGGCACCAATAGAGCCCCTCCCCTTCCACTCCCACCCCTAAACGATCAACTCATTCATGGGACATGTGAAATATACGTGACTGACTGTCACCATTAGTCCAGACTCCCCACCAGGGTCAGAACAGAGGAATGAGAACTGGCAGGATAGAAAGATACTCATAGGGCTTTGAAAGGACCCAAGCTCTGTCTGCTGCATGGATGAGTGTCTACAACTGTGCTGCCTGCAGCTTCTTCCTTTTCATGTACAAAATTAATTTCTGAGTGACACTGAAATACACAGCTGTTGAAGTTGTGATTATGTACATTTTGACTGTTAAAAAATTAACAATTTCAATTATTTGACAACTGCCTGTCACCATGGAAAAGATTACATGATCTATGCTATTCTAGGAGAAATAAACTTCAGTCTTGTTTAAACACCTACTATTTAGTTGTCTACTTCAGCTAAACTTAATCTAGATGTTTGCTAAATGTAAATTTTTCGTTATGTTAAAAATCAGAATAAACGTTTTAATATTTTATTTAGTATTTATTTTATTATGTACAGGATTTTAAATCCTGTACACCCAAAATCTTACACTGTAGTGGATGCAGCTATAAAGACATATTTCTTGCATTACACTCAGATGTTGATTAGTTCTACTCAAGTATTTATATCTGCTCAATTCTGTAAAGTTTTACTCCACACTCCTCATCTTCATTTTATTACTTCCCATTATTTCCTATCTTTGTAATATTCATTTCTGTCAATGATATACTTGTTCTCTCCCCTAATATCTCCTTAGAATTTGCACAATTACTCATACATCTTAGACATTCTTTTTTTTTTTTTTTTAAAGATTTTATTTATTTATTTGACAGAGAGAAATCACAAGTAGATGGAGAGGCAGGCAGAGAGAGAGAGAGGGAAGCAGGCTCTCTGCTGAGCAGAGAGCCCGATGCGGGACTCGATCCCAGGACTCTGAGATCATGACCTGAGCCAAAGGCAGCGGCTTAACCCACTGAGCCACCCAGGCGCCCCATCTTAGACATTCTTCAGCCATTTTAATACTTAGTAAACCTTTTAAGCTTTGCAAGGAGTATGTAGAAATTCAAATGTTATTATGAAACACTTTTATCCATTTTATCAATGACGTAGTAATGTATGTAATTTCTGACAAGTCATAATATGAGTTCAAACACAAGTTAACAGGTGAGATTTAAATAAAGTCACAGGTGCTTTTTCACTTTCTTTGCTGTAGTCACAGAGTAAAATGCACCCAGCTAAATCTTGAGGAAGAATTCCTCTGTATTTTATATATTGAGATTTGGCAACAACCCCATTTGTAAGCTAGGGACTAGAAGAAATCAATGTCCCTTAAAAGTTCAAGTTTTCTTTACAAAGAACAAAGCTTCCTCTCTAAGGAAGAGAGAATGACTCATCACAGACTATCCTATCCTCTAAGATACCTCTATCTTTTTCCAATCATTAAAAGGACAAAACCAGTTTTCCCTTCAGAGTCACCTGGCCAACAGAAGACTAAATTCTGTCATTAGATATACCTCATTTATGCTCTAATTCCAATCTCCAGTCACAGAACTTATTATTAGTAGTAGCATACTAAGACAATTAGTATTAATCATTGCTTTGTGATGGCATATTAACAGATTATTTGATCACTATCGAGGTTTTCCTTTCCCTCCCATGATTAGATAGTTGATGAATCCAAGTGATCAGGAAAGTTTAGTTCATCTACTATCTCTTACACCTAAACCAATGCCTGAAACAATAGGCTTTCAATGAATTTTTGAATGAATAAACTATAATCCAACTTTTTCAGTCAATACCTGAGGGTACAAAATTCAAATGCCAATGATTAGTTCATTTAAATGCTTACTAAGCCCATAACTACAACAATAAAAGTTAGATTAAGTAAATAACATGAATGTTCCAAAATTCAACATGTATTCCATGTCATATATCTGAAAGTCAAAATGTCCAAACCAAATTATTTCCATATCCATCCTCCAACACCAATGCTCATGCAAAATTTTCTTTTGGTGAACATGACCAAGTCAAACTAGCAATGAGCTTAGATTCCTTCCTTTTATCTTTCAGAATCACTTCATAGCCTTAGTATTTGTAGAGTCTGTCATTTCATCTTGATACTCTATAAATTTAAACATGTGTTTCTTCCCAATTGAATCAGTAAAAAACTAAATCAGTGAAAGAAATCTGATTCCAAATCATTAAAACCTCCAAATCATTATCTAAACTGCACCCAGAAAAGTATTTCTAAAAATGCTAATTAATACTTATCTAATACTCATCCAATACTAATACTCATCTTTTCCTTCTAAAATGCCATCAATTTCACAAAAAGGTCTTCTATAGTAAATATGTTTATAAAATGACTATATCCCTTCTCCTTTCAAGAGAAAGAAAATGTGAAGCCTTTGGTAAGATTTGTATTAAAGAACCTGATTGCTTTTATTAAACATCCTACAATTATTTATGGCTCTTTTTGACTTTCTTCCCTATCAGAACATTCAATGTTCACAATATAACCTTACTCTGAGCTCTGTTTTTACTACAGTATCATATGCCCTCTACAGAAAAAGGTATAGATCTCATCTTTGTATGTCTTGTTTCTACAGTAAGAAATGCTTCACTGCTGCTTAGCTAATTCCCACTCATCTTTCAAGTATCAGTTCAAGTTTTATCTATTCAGCAAGCCTTCCATGACCCTGTTCTCTAGACAGGCCTAAGTGAATTTTTCATGTTTTCAACCCACCCTGTTTATCTTCCTACTAAAATATTCTACAACATCTGTTTCCCATGAGACTATATTCCATGAGGACAGAACTGTGGTTTTAGTTCTGAATATAAAGCCTCTGATTATAGGAGATGCATAAGCACCTATTTTAGCTAGTGAATGGACTCTTTACAATTCTGACAGGGAGAAAAGACAAGACAGAAAGCCATAAATAGTTGTAGGAATCAACTGTTTGTGGGATGCTCAAAAAACAAGAAATCAGGTACTTTAATACAAAACTTATCAAAGCCTTCACATTTTGTACCTTTCCAAAGGGAAAGGGATGTAGTCATTTTCCAAACATACTGACTAAAGACTTCGTTTGGAGAAGCATTTCAGAAACACCTATCTGTCTCTACTTCAGATAATAAACTAAATAAGACAGACAAGGTAAAGAGCACCCAGCTTCAATAACACTTAATATTTTACAACCAAACTTGTTTCTTTTTGCTCCTTTTTCAGTTTTCATTGTCGTACCCCACATACCCCTCTCTGATCCCATTCTCTAAGCAAACAATATCATAAACTTGATTTCAAGTTATCTTATGTATTTATACTTAAGTGGTACAACGTATTATGTATCATTCTGAAGCTTGCTTTGTCCTTTAAACTGCATTCCTGAAATAGACTCATAACAGTATCTAAAGCTCTAGTTCATGCAATTTCAATCACTACAGAAAATTTAAGTGTTTCATTATACCACATTAATCAATTATCTTATTCATACACGTTTAGGCCCTTCCTTATTTTGTTGCTATTATAAACAAAACAAATATAGAAATTATTCTATTTGCCTCCTTTATATACAAGAAAATTTCTCTAGAGGTTACATCTAGGAACTGAATTGCTTTTCTTCAAAGTATTCTCAGTAAAAAAAAAAAAAAGAAAGAAAGAAAGAAAGAAAGAAAAAGGAAAAACAACGAAGGAAAAAAAAACAAAGGTCACTTTCACAACGTAAGCATTCATTAACTATTTACCAAATGAATGAAAACTGGACAGGTCAATTTTTCTTAATATTGCCAAACTTTTTTCCGAAGGGGTTAGAACAGATTTGTACTCCCAATAGTTGGCACCCTACAGTCTTACTGACTTAGTATCATAAACCTTTATTAAGATTTTATTTGTTTATTTGACAGAGAGATCACAAGTAGGCAGAGAAGCAGGCAGAGGGGAGGGGGAAAGCAGGTTCCCTGCTGAGCAGAGGGCCCAATACAGGGCTCCATCCCAGGAACCTGAGATCATGACCTGAACCTAAGGCAGAGGCTTTAACCCATTGAGCCACCCAGGTGCGCCTCATCCACCATTTTAATGTTATTCACTCTGATGAGTGAGACACAGTATTTTACAGTGTTACAGCCAAAATTTTATTATTTCATCTTTAGCACTTTATTTGAATGGGCTCTTATCTCCTATTACATTGTTCTAATAGACTATTACAAAGGGCTGATTATTTTTTTAAGGTTGATTTTTCTTTTAATGTCTATTTTCTCTATGGAATTTTGCAGAACACTTTTATTGGTTCTAATAGTTTAAATCCTGAAAATTCCACAAAGACAATTATATATTCTGTAAATATGGATAATTTTGTTATCTTCCTTAGCAAACAAAGGAATTTCCCGCTTGTTCCTAATTCACCAAGAGTACTGTTCATCACAATTATCACCTAAACTCTATCAAATAATTTTTCTAAACACTTCACATAATTTCAGATAAGGATAGGTTTTCCCCCTACCGTAACATGACTATCTGGTATATTATAGTAAAATATTTGTTAATAGTAAACTATCCCTGGATAGTAAACCTCCTTTATCCAGATAAAAACCTCTAGGTCTTAGAAATGTATTGACCCCAATCATTAATATTTTTATTTAGCTGACCTTTTCTACAATTTCTTTCTCTTTGTAATTTCCATTTCTACTTTAATTATCCCTTTCCTAATTACTCTTCTTTCTTCCTAATTTAGGTTGCTCTTTTTCTAGTTTCTACTGCTTTTGCTAATACTAATATATTTAAGACTTGTATTTATCTAAGTAGTGCTTTAGCTAGCCCCAGTATTTTTACTAACAGTACTTTCACTAACATTCACATATCAACCCTGTGTATTTCCTCTTTATCACATTATAAAAGGACCTTCTGATACTTTTAAGTATAATTCAGAAGAGGAATTTATTTTGTGTATTTCAACATCATTTCAACTATCACTATGGTCAGACAATAGGATCAAGTATTCCTTGATGAAATATTTTAAGACTTTCTTTTAACCTTCCATGTTCTATAGTTATAATCTACTATTAAAACCTAGGTAATTATCTTCACTTACCTGCTCACTTCTGAGAACAAACTCGGGATCTGAGGAAATATGCCTGAGAAAATTTTCCAAAATTATCTCTTCAAAACAATGTTTCTTCTATTCCCTTTGATATCTTCCTCTGACATATTTTAGAACGCTTCAATCCATACCAAACTCATGCAATTGCTCTTTCATAATTAATTCTTTATTTCTTTGGACTACATTCTAAATGAATGCCTAATGGCTGTCAAGTCTTAAATTCTCCCTTTGATGACATCTACTATAGCTTCTTTCCCTCAGTAAAACAAATTTATTAAATTTATCCCCCTTTTTGGTACCAGATACAATTTCTTCTTTCATCTCTCTGGCACCTTAAATATGCTATTTCTTTCTTTTATTATTCATCCCTCCCCGTCTAAAATTTTGTGATTATCTCTGCTTATCCTGTCACTCCCTTGCAGAACTAGATCATATAATGCAGGTTTAGAACTTCTTGCTCTAAGATAATATTTTGAATTTTTATAGACACAGTCATCAACTTAGTTAAGCAGACATCTCAGTTCAAGTCCTGGTTTTAAGACTATGTCTGTCTTCTCCCTTTGATTTCCCACAAATGAGATTTTAGATTAAGTTATTATCCAAACAAGGACCCTCTTGAGTATTAACAGAGTCTCCATTAATAACTACATTTTAAAAAAAGCATAAACTGGGAGTCTCAAAGGTAACCTGAGATATATGATCACCCTAGACATAAGCTTTAGCCAATGCAGCAGTGATCAGTGGCTTTCTTTAGTCTCCTTTACAAGCATGGAGACTAATATTAGGCCCTGGCTTCATGTAGGTATAAGCCTGACTCTATTCCTCTATGTTTCATGAAGCAGTTTTAGCCTTTTTAAAAAAAATTTTTTAAAGATTTATTTATTTAGTTATTTGACAGAGAGAGAGATAGAGAGAGAGGGAACACAAGTAGGGAGAGTGGGACAGGGAGAAGCAGACCTCCTGCCGACCAGGCAGCCCAATGTGGAACTCGATCCTAGGACCCTGGGATCATGACCTGAGCCAAAGGCAGATGCTTAATGACCAAGCCACCCAGGTGCCCAGTTTTAGTCCTTTTAACATACAAGAAGCAAATTCTTGCCTACAAGTACCTGCTTCTCTATGCTAAACCCAATCCTCTTCATCACTGTAGATTATCTTAGACTTTAAACACATAAAGATTTAGTTTCTGTATTCTCTTTTTTAGTTCTCTTTAATAGTGTCTGTATTCTCTTTTTAAAATTTTATTCTTACTTTATGTTTGAAATGAGGAGGTAATAAACAGTGAGATTAGTGTGCCACCTTCAATAAAAGAAACACCAAATTTTTAAACATGCATTCCCTTTACTCAGCAACTACTTTCAGGAATTTATGTTACAAAATCATTCCCACATACACATTTTAGATGGATATCTAAATATTCAAAGAAGTGCTATTTTTAATAGAATAAAACTAATCTAGTTTACATGAATAGTAAACTAGTTTTAGTAGTGTAGTTTATATCTTACTTCTTTTATTTTTTTTTTTATTTTTTTTTATTTATTTTTTTTTTTTTAAAGATTTTATTTATTTATTTGTCAGAGAGAGAGAGCGAGAGCGAGCACAGGCAGACAGAGTGGCAGGCAGAGACAGAGAGAGAAGCAGGCTCAAGGAGCCCGATGTGGGACTCGATCCCAGGATGCCGGGACCATGACCTGAGCTGAAGGCAGCTGCTTAACCAACTGAGCCACCCAGGCGTCCCTATCTTACTTCTTTTAAAAACAAAGGAGCTCAAGTAAAAATTATATAAGTAAGTTATGGCCGAGACATGTTACGAAACAATATAAAGGTAATGTCACAGGAAAAATGTCCATAATAGAATGCTCAATGAAAAAAATATATATACAGAAGTTTGTAGATGTGAATATATATAGGAAACAAAAATGTACGCGACTAACAAAAAATTATAGTGAAGTAGAAAATGTTTGGGGCACAAGAATAGAGAAAAACAGAAGAATAGCGAGAAGAAGCTGAAAAGGTGGATTAAAACCAAATAACGGAAAGCACTAGGGGCTGAACTACTTATTTTAACCTTTCACAAAATGTGAATCCAAAAGAATTTAAGAAGAATTTAAGCAAGGAGTGACAGTATGAAATAGCATTCGGGAAGACTAATCTGAATGAAGAATAGAGAATACAGTGGATAAAAAAGAAAAAACTTCTATTAGTCACTGTTTTGTTTCAAATACTATACTAGATTTTGTTCATATTAAAGATTTTTTCATATTTTTAAAAAGCTGGATTGAGGGTGCCTGGGTGGCTCAGTGGGTTAAAGCCTCTGCCTTCAGCTCAGTTCATGATCTCAGGGTCTGGGGATCAACCCGCAACAGGCTCTCTGGTCAGCAGGGAGCCTGCTCCCGCCCTCCTCTCTGCTTGCCTCTCTGACTATTTGTGATCTCTCTCCCTCTGTCAAATAAATAAATAAAATCTTAAAAAATAAAAAAAGCTGGATTAAGCTTTAATACAGTATACATTAAAATTATTTTTATATACACAAATATCTTACAAAAAAATTTTACATGAAAAAAATGAAAGCAAAGTACTGAAACGCAATGTTTAAATTTATATGGAAACGCAATGTTCAAATTTATACATAAAAATAAATTTCCTTGGGGTTCCTGAGTGGCTCAGTTGGTTAAGTGTCTGACCCTTGGTTTCAGACCAGGTCATGATCTCAGGATCCTGGGATCAAGTCCCATAGTTGGCTGTGCACTCAGCAGGCAGTCTGCTTGAGGATTCTCTTCCTCGGTCCCTCCCTGGGCTCACACTAGTATGCTCTCTTTCTCTCTCTCTAAAATAAATAAATCCTTTAAAAATATAATAAAATAATGGTAAGACATAAATTTTCTTCAATTTTCTGCTTGTGTTTCCACTTAAGTGTGGAAAACCATAAAGTAGACCTCAAAAATAAGATACTTATAACTTGGTAACAATTTTTCTACTAAAGTATAATAAGGAAACTATCCAGCTTTGTGGCTAAGGGTCATTATTTTAAAATCATATTTATGTAATTTACAGTCTGTCCACTGCTTCAAATAACTGGAAATTTCTATTTCTTTTACTATTGGCATCATCACACTGCCCCACCTCTCCTCCCACACAAATTCCAAGATCCCTGAACATATCAATCTGTTAACATACAAAAAAAGCAGTAAAAGCTGAACTCCCTTAAGAAATGCAAAAGGAAATACAGGTTAAAAAATGAAAATTTCTAAAAGTAAACCTGTTTCACAAATTACATTAATTTTAAAGAAACTAAAAAGCAACTATCAAAAATGAGCAAATAAATAGAGAATGCAAATATCTGACTTTTATCATTGGTGATCAAAGAAATGCACATTAGAATAATAAATTAAGGGGTGCCTGGGTGATGCAGTCTGTTGAGCCTCCAATTCTTAGTTTCGGCTCAGGTGGTGACCTCAGAACTGTGACATCAAGAGCTGAGTCGGGCTACATGATCAGTGTGGAGTCTGCTTGGATTTCTCTTTCACTCTCCTGCTGATCGTCCCCCACCCAATAAATAAATAAATCATAAATAAATAATAAATAAATGTGATTTTTCGGTATATTATAATTGATTCCTAACTATAAAGTATCCAGTTGCTAGGCACACTTCTAGTGAAAGACTAGTGAAATTTTTTGGAGAGTAATATATTTATGTATCACAAAGTTAAGAAATACCCTTTCACCAAAAATGTTGCCCTAGTGTATTTTTTTTTATTAAGGATATTATTTCATTTATTTGACAGATAGAGATAGTAAGAGACAGAAAACACAACCAGGGAGAGCTGGTGAGAGAAAAGCAAAGCGGGGCTCGATCCCAGGACACTGACATCACCACCTGAAATGAAGGCAGACACTTACCAACTGAGTCACTGAAGTGCCCCTAACTCTAGTGTTTTAAAATGAAAAAAAGAGGTAAAGAGATAAACATGAATAATGAATAAACTCTGTAACAGTGAAAAAATGAAAAGATACACTGAAAGTAAAATAACTGTGATTTATCCTTATAGCCAATTAGTAAGAAGCCAATAATTATATGCTCTTACAGGATATTTAATAATGTTTGTTAAGTGAATGAGGAGAGAGAAGAGAGAATAGGAAGGTTATAAAAGATCACATACACACACCAAATAACTGTGAGTATTAACTGCGGTTATTCCTAGCTCACTACTTAAGAATCCTTTTTTTATACCCTTTCGTCTTTGAAATATTCTTCAGTACACATATGTTACTTATAGTAAGTCAGATTCTAAAAATATATAGTAAGGCAATAAAAATTCTCTCAGGCAGCTATTATATACAAGTCATTTAACTCAGTACGCTGTAATCTAAAGTGCATTTTACCATTAAACAAAATGTCTTTCCTGATGTAACTACGTAAAACAAAGAAAAAATTTCAAGATAAACTTCATTATACAATCAGCAAAAATATGTAAATGTCACTTAAAAGGTTCCACATAGATTACTGACAGTACTGCTTTGTAAATAAAACAAAAACACTTAAAATTTACCTGCATTGCACTTTTCCCCAATTTCACCACTTCAAATAGTGTGACAGGCTCCCCTTCACCATTCTGTTGGGGGTGCCCATTTGCTCTTCCACGGCCCGCTCCTCTAATGGTAGCTTCAATTCTACTCTTCTCTCCTGGAGATTTTCGAGGTTTCTTATTTGTAGACTGAATAAAAAGATGAGGAAAATATTAAATTAAATAAGGGGTACACTTTGCTTTATGCAGAATACCACAATTATGTTGCATCCTGTGCAAAGTACTTAGCACTACTACAGGTTAAGAGATTTAATTTCTGACCAAAGGAAGCTTCACAATTTGTTTTCAGTAATAATTGCAAAGCAAAGTGTAATTTGTATAAGACATGAAAAATTTTTTTAAAATGTTATGCACAACAAGAATGCAAATGCTGAATATTTTAACCATGTCCCCTTTGACATCTCCATCTTTAAACCTTCCTGATACTATTCCCTCAGAAACCTTATTCAATAAAGCATTACTTGGAAAAGTTGCATATTCAACTTCTCTCTATATACAAGTCCTTGAGTATTTTTTTTTAATCCAGTCATGCAACCAATATACGTTGAACATATTTAAGACTGTTCTAGGTACTAAAAATACTAACAATAAACAAACATTCTTGCCTCTGATGGAATTTACATTCTTCAATTAACATCCCAGCCCATGCCCCCCCTTTTTTTTTAAAAGTCAACACCAGCCAACACCTTATCTATGTCCAAACCCTTGAGCCAAGGATATTTGACAGAATCGCCTACGTGTCACTATTATTATTCCCATAAATTTCATTTATATATAAACTCATCACAGTTACTGCTTTACCAAGCTTACCAATGAAAATAGTGTTGCTAAATGTAATAGACATGTTTTGAAACCCTATCAATAGGCCACATGATTTCATCTTTTCCTTTCAGATATCTTTTCCCTTCCCTGTATTTCTTATCTGTTAGAATTACTTAGGGCTCTACTCAGTATCTTTTCTTCTTAATCTTTATACTCTTTTAAGGGATTTACCATCAAAACAGTCTGTTTCAGTTATCAACTTCTCAATGTATTCTTCATCTTCACATCTACCCTTGTTTGTCCCACATTATGATCCTGGAGCTGGACCTGTAAACTTTTTTGTTATCTGCTACAGTGTTCAGTTTTTTAACTAAAGGGCACGGGAGGAATACTACAAAGTATGGTATGTAGGGGCTTCCCTCCCAACTTATTGCACCTGTTCCCATCACTTTCTGTTCTTCTGTTCTTCATAGTACTCTTTCAACTCTTTTTGGTTAACAATCTTACAATCATTTCTGTGTGCAGATTAATATGTAATAAATTTACTATTTATTTTTAAGTAAATTATTTTTAGAACAGTTCTAGATTTACCAAAAAACTGTGAAGACAGTACAGAAAACTCCCACATACATCACATTCACTTACTCTATTATTAACTCCTTACCATTTGTATGGTACATTTGCTACAGTTAGTGAACCAATATTGAGAGAATAACGAAAAATCCCTACTTAATTCAGATTTTCTTAGCTTTGCCTAATGGCCATTTTCTGTTCCAGGACCCCATCCAGGACACCCTATTACATTTATGTCATGTGCCTCTAAACTCCTTTTGGCTTTGACAGGCTTTCCCTGGTTTTCTGGTGACCCTGACTGTTGTGAGGATTTCTGGCCAAGTGTTTTATAGAAGGTTTCTCAACTGGGTTTTGTCTGATGGGTTTTTCTTATCACTACATTGGGATTAAGGGTTTGGAAAGGAAGATGTAAGAGAGAAAGTTTTACTTTTTTTCACCTTGTATCAAAGGTATACACTATCAACAAAATTTATCACTGAGGAAGCTGACCTTAATCAGTTGACTGAGGTGGTGTCTGTCATGTTTCTCAACTGTAAAGTTACTTTTCCACCCTGTTCCATTCTGTATTTCTGGAAGAAAGACACTACATACATCCCATTACACATTTATGGGGTGGGGTGTTATTCTCCACCTCTTTCACGGGGGGGAGTATTTACACATATCTAGAATTTTTTAGTAAGGTAGATTTATCTGTTCTCATTCGATCATTTAAACTAATGTGGACTCATCAAACTTGTTTTATACTTTGAGTTATAATTCAACACAGTTCTGTTCTTCAACCTGTTTCAGCTCTGGCCGTAGGGAGATCTTCATCCATTTCACATATTTCCATCTGTGTGTGTGTGTGTATGTGTGGGTCTTACTGGTTACCTTCTGGAAGCCCAATATTCTGCAGGCTCATCTTGTGTATTCCCTTCCTCAATTTTTGGAACTAGTCAATACTCCAAGGAGCTCTGGTTCCTTTTACTGAAGAATGATATTAAAGATGAAGATCTGGGCACTTGGTTTTGCTCCTTGATACTGAGTGTAAGTACTGCTGCATTTAATAATTTATTATCCATATTAAGATAAATATAAGTTCATACTAGTTATCTCCAACTCTAACCATTACCATATGAATGCATCATCCCCCTTACTAATCCATATGGTCACAACCCAACAGTGACAAACCTGACACCAACTAGTATACACGTATAGCAGTACTAGAACTATTTATGTGCTGTGATGAGCACTGGGTGGTACACTTAACTAATGAAGCACTGAGCACTACATCAAAAACTAATTATGTACTATACAGTGGCTAACTGTATAACATAAAAAAACTGTTCAATCACACCCCAGCAGAAACAACTTTATTAACTAGATTGCATTGCTTACATATACAATGTAGTTTCTTTGATTTTAGGCTTACAGATTAATTTCAAAAGTTATTTAAGTCAGCAACATCCTGCCCAATTCCCTTCAGTAACATTGTTTCAAACACTTCAAACAGAGGTAGACTGCTTTGTTACATTCTACATTCCCTTCTGATATCCACCTAACCTCTTACATGACTTTATAAAATCTGTACTTCTAAAGTTCACTTTTTCTGTTAAGTTCAATGGGTTTTAACAAATGCAGTATCATGTATGTACAATCTGGTATCTCATCACCTTAAAAAAATCCCTGTGCTTCTCCCATTCAAACCTCCCACTTCTCTTTGGCAAACAATGAATTCTTTTATCTTAACTATAGTTTCGGCTTTTACAATCATATAATTAAATCACACAGTATGCAGCCTTTTTAGACTGTATCTCTCACTTTAACAATATATAAAAAGATTCATCCATGTCTTTTAGTGCTGAATAGCTAATTTCCTTTTATTTCTAAGTAATATTTCATTGTATGAAGGTATTACATTTTGTCATCCACTAACCTAATGATGGACATCTTGGTCACCATTTCTTGGCAGTTAGGAATAAAGCTGCAATACACATTCACATGCAGCATTTTGTGTGGGCATAATTTCCAAATGAGTTGTGTAAACATCCAGGAGGATGATTATTAAATCATATGATAAAACTATATTTAGCTTTGTAAAAAAACTGCCAATCTTCCAAAGTAGATATAATATTTTGTATTCTCTCCAGTGATGAATAAGAGTTCCTGATGCTCTGTAATACTGACAGCTTTATAACCTTGTCAAGTATTTGGATTTCAGCCATTTTAATAGGTATACAGTTGTTATTCTATTGTTGTCTTAATTTGCAATTCCTGAATAATAAATAATTAAAGACTTTTTAATAATTAACAATTCTTCATCAAATTAAATTTTCTACTGCAATTACTAGAATATTGTCTCCTGACTACATCCTGACTCTCTCTATTTGTACTAACATGATAGCACTACTCTCATGAAGCTGAGCGTACAAAATATGGCTAGTCAAAAACAAAATTTGCAATAAGCATAAAATATCCACAAGATTGTGAAGACATGAAGTTCAAAATGAAAAATACCGTACAAAATCTCTCACTTACAATGTTATAGTGATTACATGATAAAATAACTTTAGATACACAAAAATTAATTTCATTACCCATTTTTTGTAACTCAGACAATATTAAGGTTCAGATGTGGCTCACATCCTATTTCTATTAAATGATCCCATGCTATTCTAATTCTATAATCACAATAATTCTTATAATGTAACATAATCCCATTACTTCTTTGTTTAATCTCTGATCTTTAGTGACCCTCATTAACCACCAATTTAAAATCTAAATTCCTAAGCATGGCAACTAAGGCTATCATTTACCACCTGTTCAGTCATCTACCGCACCAGATCCTTCTTTACAGGCTGATAAATTTAAAATTGCTTAAAAACATCATCATTTCATGCTTTCATTCTTTACAGCTGGACTCCTGATTTGGGCTCCTAGTAAGTCTTGTCTCTGTGCTCACTTTTCAGAAGAACAGGTATTTTCTCAGTATTGTGCAAGCACGTAAGTGTCTCTACACACAAGGGTGTGTATATGTCCGAAAACAGGTGGCAAAATGTTGTATTTCTTTATTAAATAAGTAATACATTTACATGGTCTAAAATTCAAAAGGTAATTAAAGTTCTACAATGAAAGCTTGCACACCCCTGCCCTCAATCCACAATCTACCTTCCTAAGAGACAAACACTACTAGTCTTTCCTTATATGTCATATAAACAAAGAAATATGTATGGAATAAAAGAAGAAATAAATAAATGGAAACCCACTCTATGTTCATGGATTGGAAGAGTTAATTTTATTAAAATGACAATACTCCCCAAAGCAACCTACAGATTCAATGTAATCTCTATCAAAATCCAAATGACATGTTTTGCAGAAATAGAAAAACCCATTCTATAATTAATAGAGACTCTCAAAAGGATCTCAAACGACCAGAATAATCTTGAAAAGCAACAACAATGGAAGACACACTTCTTGACTTGAAAACTTATTACAAAGCTAAACTATAAAAAGTGTGGTGCTGGCATGAAAGCAAACATACAGAGCAGTGGAATATAATAAAGAGCCCAAAAAACAAACCCTCACTTATATGGTTTACGGATTTTGACAAGGGTGCCAAAACCACTAAATGGGTAAAGAGCAAAAAGCAACTCACAGAATGGAAAATAATATTTACAAATCATGTATCTGATTAATTGAAAGATTCATTTATTAATAAATTTATTTATTTATTGAAGGATTTATTAAAAGATTAATATCCAAAATTCATAAAGAACTACTAAAACTTACAAATAACCTGACTTGAAAATTGGAAATAATCTGAATAGACATTTCTCTGAAGAAGATATGCAAATGTACATTAAGCACAGAAGAGATGCTCAATGTCACTAATCATTAGGGAAATATACATCAAAACTACAATGAGATGGAACCCCACACCTATTACGATGGCTACTATCAAAAAAAGAGAAAACAATGCTTGGAAAGGATGTGGAAACATTAGAATTCTTGTGCACTGTTGATGGGAATGTAAAATGGTATAGCCATTTTGGAAAACAGTATGTCAGTTCCTCAAAAATATAAAAATAGAATTACCATATGATCAACCAACTATATATACATATATTCTCAAAAGAACTGAAACCAGGGTCTCAAAAAGTTATTTGTACAGCCATCATCACAGCAACATTATTCACAAGAGCTCAAACATGGAAGCAACCCAAGTATCCATTATTGAATTAACGGATGAACAAATGTGATATATACACACAACAGAGTATATTATTCAGCCTTAAAAATGAAGGAAATTCTAACACAATCTACAATATGGATGAACCTTGAGAATATCATACTAAGTGAAATAAGGCAATAACAAACAAGTACTAAATCACTCCACTTAAATAAGGTACTTAGTCAAAATCATAGAAACAGAAAGTGTTTGCCAGAGGCTAGGGAAAAAAGAAATAGGGAGGGGGCACCTGGGTGGCTCAGTGGGTTAAGCCTCTGCCTTCAGCTCAGGTCATAAATTCAGGATCCTGGGATCGAGCCCCACATCAGGCTCTCTGCTCGGCAGGGAGCCTGCTTCCCTCTCTCTCTCTGCCTCTCTGCCTACTTGTGATCTCTCTCTGTCAAATAAATAAATAAAATCTTAAAATAAAAAAAAGAAATAGGGAATTATTGTTTAATGGGTAGAATTTATGTTTTTGTTTTTAATGAAGTATAGCAATTTTATAATAGTTTCAAGTGTACAAAATAATGAGTCAATATTTATATTTTCACGATCTCTTTACAACGTGATCACCACAATAAATCTATCATCTGTCACTGTACAGAGTTTTTACTATAGTACCAGTTATATTTTCTATGCCCAACACTGCATATCCATGTATTATTTTTCATAGAGTTAGTTTTAAAATATGAATAAAGTTCTAGAGATGGTGGTAATGACTGCACAGTATCATGAATGTATTTAATACAACTGAACTGTACAGGTAAAAATGGTTAAGTTGGCAAAACTTAGGTGTATTTCACCAAAATAAAAAGAAAAATTGGGAAAAAAATGAAATGCATATATATTTCCATGTATCTATAATATTTTGTTACTTATGCACAGCTCTGCACCATTCTACTTTCACATATTTTCAATCTATAGTATGTCCTAGAGAAGAGCTTACTTCTTTTCTGAAAGCTGCAGTGTTGCATTGAACTGATAGACATAACTTTTTTAGACACTAAGCCACTGACTTATATTTACTTTATTCTGAATCCTTTACAATTACAAATAACACCATGACAAGTAAGCCTGCATATGTGGGTGTATCACACACATATATTATTATACACAAATAGTATATAGTCAGTATAAACTAAACTCCATAAATACAGGAGAAATAAACCAGAATTCTCATACCTGGGAACCTTTAGCACAGGTCATGGGGGGGGGGGGGGAATACAAAAAAATCCATTTGATCTTATCTAAGGTTCTATCACTTTTATCTCCACTATCCCAAGAGTGACTTTCCCATGTCCCAAATCCAGACACTAACAATCAGAAAAGATGTTCAGAAAAACTGACCCTAATAAAAAGAGTAAGAACAGAGAATATAGTAATACAACAGGATACATACAATCTTAAGGTTATACCCCAAGAATACAATTTTGCAGGCCTGAAAACAAAACCCATCTCAGACATGTAACTACACTTATCCCACTCAAATTTGATGTTTCTTTGAAGTTTGGCCAGGGGTGGGGGGTTAGCAGAAGAATTTTGACAATTATTTTAAAAGGTGATAATAGGGGCGCCTGGGTGGCTCAGTGGGTTAAAGGGTGATAATATATACATAACCCTTTAACTACTTGTGACTTGACAGGCTCCCTTCCCTACACGTTTCTGCCACACAGGTGAAGTGACATATAGCTGTATTCTCATTCCTAAACAAGGATCCAAGGTGCTCTCAAATGAAAGAAATAGATGATGTCCCACGACCAGCTTGCTTAGTTGTTTCAGTTCTGACACTGTGCCATCTTATTAACTGAGCCTTAATGCAGAAATTATAAATTACTTATACCTAAGTAACCCAGACAGTAAACTGGTTCCTATGAAGCTAGAATCCTGCCCTACCATTATCAGCCTATCCCAGGGACTGAAGGCCTTTCCTTGAATACCGCACCATTAAGTGGGTCTCCCACAAGAGGCTGCCAGACAACATAGATGGCATAGATCTAGCTCAGAAGACATCTATAAATGCTTACTGATCCTGAACACACACACTCTCCCTGGTGGAACAAGATCCACTTATTTCATTTACCCCAACAACATCTTGGCTAGGAAATCGTTCTTCAATTAATAGCAAGTAAATCTCTTCCCAAATACCTGGCTCAACATAGCAGCCATGTCTAGCATCTACGACTTGTTTTATTGAGTCTCATCTACCCTACTTTCCAAAATTCTGCTAAAGACCTCAAGTGACATTTATGTAGTATCATAGCCAAATGTGCAGAACTAGAACCTAACCATTAGCAAAAAAAAGAAAAAAAAAAATCAAACTGATCGAATCTACATAATACAAGGTAAGAGAAAGGATTTTTTTTTCACACTTCAACACAACTCTTACTTCTTTATTCGTGAGTTACTATGTATCAGATAAATAAAAAAATTTGATCCTTCCATACACTACCACACACTTTTTCAAGTAACTTTTACTACTTAAGATGTACTTTCCAACATCCCATTAAGAGTGCTGACAGTTGGTGATGGAGGACTAATCATGCTTCCAATCCATTAAAAATAGTGTAAATGAGGAGGAAGCAAGATGGCGGAGGAGTAGGAGACGAAAATATCATCAGGTCCCAGGAGCTCAGCTACTTAGTTATCAAATCATTCAGAACACATACAAACACATCAGAGGTAGAAAAGAAGAAGAAAACAAATTCTAGGAAGAGAAAATCAACCACTTTCTGGAAAGGTAAGACACGTGGAGAATTGAATCCAAAGCTATGGGAACACTGGTCAGGGGGACCTGCTCCCAGAAAGTGGTAGAGCATCGGAACACAGAATCGGAACTCTCAGAAGTCGGGTCCACTGAGGGACATCATTCCAGAGGCTAAGCAGAATTGGAGACTACACGGGGGCAGTGTGGTCTCAGGACCTGCAAAGTCATAAAAAGGCTGGGGGTGTCTGAGTGTAGCAGAGCAGCGAGGTACTGGAGTGGGGAAGCTGACTACAGAGATAAGGAAGAGGAGTAAGTTCTCAGTTCGGGGGTTACCTTAAACCATGATCCAAGGCACAGTCAGACCACTGCTCTTTGAGCAGGGACACTACAAATAGCACATATGGTGAGACCCCCTACTAGCTCCTCCAAGAGGGGTGCCAGAAATCTGCTGGGTTTGGAGACTTCAAATGGGCCCTGGGCCACAGACAGAAGCACTCAGTTGCAGTCAAGGTGTCCACGAAGCACGGGCCAGAGACCACGCAGACAAGAGGGATTGACTGCTTTTCTCTGAAGGCGCGATGAGAACTGGAGACCGAGCACGTGGTTCTCTGGGACGGAAACTGAAGTCCGCCATTTTCATTCCTGTGCTCCAAAGCCTTACAAAAAGCATTCAGGGAACAAAAGATACCGAGCGCAAACAGGAGCAGATTACTTAGCCTGGACCCTGGAAAGGTTGATGCAATTCCACCTCAGGCAAAGACATTTGAGAATCACTACAACAAGCGCCCCCCAGAAGATCAACAAGAACGTTACCAAAAACAAGTTCACCAATCAATAAGAACTGTAAAATTACAGAGATAGGGGAAAGTAGCACACAGAATTCATGCTGTTTTCCCGATAATCCTTTAGTCTTCCAAAGTTAAATTTTTTTTATTCGTTTTTTTAAATTAATCTTTCCTCGTTTAACATTTTCAAACTATTTTCTCTTAGTAAGAGCTTTTTTAAAAAATCTTTTTATATTACCACTGTTATGCTCATATATTTCATCGCTTCATTATATTTAATTTTATTTTTCTATACATATAGGTTTTTTCTTCGAAATTTAGAGATACAATTTGTTCTAATAGACCAAAATATACTCTAAATCGAACACATGGCTTTCTTCCAGTCTCCACCCATATCATGTATGCTCTTTTTTTTTCTCTTTCGAAATAATTTTCATCTCAGTTCCTTTTTTACAATCGTTTTTAATCTTCATCATTACACTCATATTCCATCCCTTCATCATGTTTACCATTATTTTGATATATATATAAGTTTTACTTTCTTTAAAATTTTTGGAGGAAGTTTCATCTAAGTGAACAGAATATACCCAAAATCGAGTGAGTGGATGTGTTCTATTCACCAGTTTTAAGATTTTTTTTTCTCTAATTTTTTTATTTTCCCCCCTTTTTTCTTCCACTGGTTTCAGGTCTCCTCTGATTTGATAAAAATAGCACGTATTTTTATGAGGGTTTGGCCATCCTCTAGTATTTTATTCTCTCGTTCAACTATTCTTATCTGGATAAAATGACGGAAAAACTCACCACAAACAAAAGAACAAGAGGCAGGACCAATGGCTAGGGACCTAATCAATACGGACACTGGTAATATGTCAGATCTAGAGTTCAGAATAATGATTCTCAAGGTGCTAGCTGGACTCAAAAAAGGCATGGAAGATTATCAGAGGCACAATGTCTGGAGAAATAAAAGCCCTTTCTAGAGAAATAAAAGAACTGTAATCTAACCAAGCTGAAATTTTAAAAGCTATTAATGATGTGCAATCAAAAATGGAGGCTCTAACTGCTAGGACAAACGAGGCAGAAGAGAGAATTAGAGATATAGAAGAGCAAATGATGGAGAATAAAGAAGCTGAGCAAAAGAGAGACAAACAACTACTGGACCACGAGGGGAGAATATCCAGAGATAAGTGATACCATAAGACAAAACAGTATTAGAATAACAGGATTCCTGAAGAAGGGGGGGAGGGGTGCAGAAGGTATACTGGAGCGAATTATAGTGGAGAATTTCCCTAATATGGAAAAGGAACATCAAAATCCAGGGGGTGCAGAGAACCGCCCCTCAAAATTAGTAAAAATAGGTCCATACCCCATCATCTAACAGTAAAACTTACAAGTCTCAGTGACAAAGAGAGAATCCAGAAAGCAGCTCAGGACAAGAAGTCTATAACATACAATGGCAGAAATATTAGATTGGCAGCAGACCTATCCACAGAGACCTGGCAGGCCAGAAAGGACTGGCATGATATATTCAGAGGAATAACGAGAAAAATATCCAGCCAAGGATACTATATCCAGGAAGGCTGTCACTGAAATTGAAGAGATAAAAAGCTTCCAGGACAAACAAAAATTAAGAAAATTTGCAAACATCAAACCAGCCATACAGAAAATATTGAAAGGGGTCCTCTAAGCAAAGAAAGAGCCTAAAAGTAACAGACCAAAAAGGAATGGAGACAATATACAGTAACGGTCACCTTACAGGCAATACAATGGCACTAAATTCACATCCCTCAATAGTTACCCTGAATGTGAATGGGATAAATGCCCCAATCAAAAGACACAGGGTATCAGAATGTATTAAAAAAACAAGACTCATCCATATGCTGTCTACGAGAAACTCATTTTAGACCCAAGGACACCTCCATCTGAAAGTGCGGGGATAGAAAATAATTTACCATGCTAATGGACAACAAAAGAAAGCTGGGGTGGCAATCCTAATATCAGATAAATTACATGTTAAGCCAAAGACTGTAACAAGAGATGAGGAAGGACACCCTATCATACTTAAAGGGTCTGTTCAACAAGAAGATGTAACAGTTTTAAATGTCTATGCCCCTAACCTGGGAGTGGCCAATTATATAAACCAATTAATAACAAAATCAAAGAAACACATTGACAATAATACACTAACAGTAGGGGACTTTAACACCTCCCTCACAGAAACAGACAGATCATCTAAGCAAAAAAGATCAACAAGGAAATAAAGGCTTTAAATGACACACTGGACTACACGGACATCACAGAGATATTCAGAACACTCCATCCAAAAGCAACAGAATACACATTCTTCTCTAGTGCACATGGGACACGCTTCAGAATAGATCACACCCTGGCTCACAAAATCACGTCTTAACCAGTACCAAAGATGGGATCGTTCCCTGAATATTTTCAGACCACAATGTTCTAGCTCTGAAGCGAGAACTCAATCACAAGAGGAAGGCTGGAAAGAACACAAATACACGGAGGCTAAAGAGCATCCTACTGAGGAATGAATGGGTCAACCAGGAAATTAAAGAACTGAAAAAATTCAGGAAAGAAATGAAAATGAAAACACAACTGTTCAAAATCTTTGGGACACAGCAAAGGCAGTCCTGAGGAAAGTATATAGCGATACAAGCCTTTCTCAAGAAACAAGAAAGCTCTCAAGTACACAACCTAACCCTACACCTAAAGGAGCTGGAGAAAGAACAGTGAAGAAAGCCTAAACCCAGCAGGGGAAGAGAAATAGTCAAGTCAGAACAAAAATCAATGGAACAGAAACCAAAGAACAGTAGAACAAATCAATGACACTAGGAGCTGGTTCTCTCAAAGAATTAGTAAGATTGATAACACACCCCTGGCCAGACTTCTGCAAAAGCAAAGAGAAAGGACCCAAATTAATAAAATCATGAATGAAAGAGGAGAGATCACAACCAACACCAAAGAAATACAAACAATTTTAAGAACGTACTATGAGCAACTATACGCCAGCAAATCTGTCAATCTGGAAGAAATGGGTGCATTCCTAGAGACGTATAAACTAACAAAACTGAACCAGGAAGACAAAGAAAACCTGAACAGACCCATAACCAGTACAGAAATTGAAGCAGTCATCAAAAATCTCCCAACAAACAAGAGCCCAGGGCCAGACGGCTTCCCGGGGGAATGGTACCAAGCATTTAAAGAAGAACTAATAATACCTGTTCTCCTAAACTGTTCCAAAAAATGGAAATGGAAGGAAGACTTCCAAACTCGTTCTATGAAGCCAGCACTACCTTGATCCCAAAACCAGACAAAGACCCCACCGAAAAAGAGAATTACAGACCAATATCCTTGATGAACACGGATGCAAAAATTCTCATCAAAATACCAGCCAACAGGCTCCAACAGTACATTAAAAGGATTATTCACCCCGACCAAGTGGGATTTATTCCAGGGCTGCAAGGCTGGTTCAACATCCGCAAGTCAATCAATGTGATACAGTACATTAATAAAAGAAAGAACAAGAACTGTATGATACTCTCAACAGATGCTGAAAAAGCATTTGACAAAGTACAGCATCCCTTCTTGATCAAAACTCTTCAAAGTGTAGGGACAGAGGATACATATCTCAATATCCTCAAAGCCATCTAGGCAAAACCCACGTCAAATATCATTCTCAATGGCGAAAACTGAGAGCTTTTCCCCTAAGGTCAGGAACACGGCAGGAATGTCCACTATCACCACTGCTATTCAACACAGTACTAGAAATCCCAGCCTCAGCAATCAGACAACAAAAAGAAATAAAAGGTGTCTGAATACGCAAGGAAGAAGGCAAACTCTCACTCTTTGCAAACGATACAAGACTTTATGCAGAAAACCCAAAATACTCCACGCCAAAAATGCCAGAACTCATACAGGAATTCACTTACACGTCAGGATATAAAATCAATGCCCAGAAACCAGTTGCATTTCTATACACAAACAACAAGAGAGAAGAAAGAGAAATTAAGCAGTCGATCCCATTTACAATCGCACCCAAAACCATAAGATACCTAGGAATAAACCTAACCAAAGAGGCAAACACTCTGCACTCAGAAAACTATAAAGTACGCATGAAAGAAATGGAGGAAGACACAAAGAAATGGAAAAACGCTCCATGCTCATGAGTTGGAAGAACAAATACTGTGAAAATGTCTATGCTACCTAAAGCAATCTACATGTTTAATGCAATCCCTATCAGAATACCATCCATTTTTTCCAAAGAAAAGGAACAAATAACCCTAAAATTTATATGGAACCAGAAAAGGCCCTGAACAGCCAGAGCAATGTTGACAAAGAAAGCCAAAGTTGGTGGCAACACAATTCCAGACTCCAAGCTCTATTACAAAGCTGTCTTCATCAAGACAGTATGGTACTGGCACAGAAACAGACACATAGATCAATGGAACAGAACAGAGAGCCCAGAAATAGACCCTCAACTCTATGGCGAAATAATCTTTGACAAAGCAGGAAATGGAAATGGAAAAAAGACAGTCTCTTCAACAAAAGGTGTTGGGAAAACCAGACGGCCACATGCAGAAGAATGAAACTGGACCATTTCCTTACACCACACACACAAATTGACTCAAAATGGATGAAAGGCCTCAATGTGAGAACAGGAATCCATCAAAATCCTTGAGGAGAGCCCAGGCAGCAACCTCTTCGACCTCAGCCGCAGCAACTTCTTCCTAGTAATATCGCCAAAGGCAAGGGAAGCAAGGGCAAAATGAACTACTGGGACTTCATCAAGATCAACAGCTTCTGCACAGTAAAGGAAACAGTCAACAAAACCAAAAGACAACTGACAAAATCGGAGAAGATATTCGCAAATGACATAGCAGATAAAGGGCTAGTATCCAAAATCTATAAAGAACTTATCAATCTCAACACCCAAAGAACAAATAACCAATCAAGAAACGGGCAGAAGACATGAACAGACATTTCTACAAAGAAGACATCCAGATGGCAGATGGCCAACAGACACATGAAAAAGTGCTCTGCACCACTCGGTATCAGAGAAATACACATCAAAACCACAAGGAGATACCACCTTACACCAGTCAGAATGGCTAAAATGAACAAGTCAGGAAACGACAGATGCTGGCGTGGATGCAGAGAAAAGGGAACCCTCCTACACTGTTGCTGGGAATGCAGGCTGGTGCAGCCACTCTGGAAAACAGCAAGGCGGTTCCCTCAAAAAGTTGAAAATAGAGCTACCCTACAACCCAGCAATCACACTACTGGAATTTACCCTAAAGATACAAATGTAGTGATCTGAAGGGGTACATACACCGGAATGTTTATAGCAGCAACGTCCACAATAGCAGCAATGTCCACAATAGCCAAACAACGCAAAGAACCTAGATGTCCATCAACAGATGAATGGATAAAGAAGATGTGGTATATATACACAACGGAATACGGTGCAGCCATCAAAAGAAATGAAATCTTGCCATTTGCAACGATGTGGATGGAACTATGGGGTATTATGCTGAATGAAATAAGTCAATCAGAGGAAGACAATTATCATATGATATCTCTGATATGAGGAATTTGAGGGGAAGGGCAGGGGATTTGGAGAGATAGGGAAGGGAAAAAATGAAACAAGATGGGATCGGCAGGAAGACAAACCATAAGAGACTCTTAATCTCACAAAATAAACTGAGGGTTGCTGGGGTGTGGGGGTTAGGGAGAGGGTGGTTGGGTTATGGACATTGGGGAGTGTATGTGCTATACTGAGCACTACGAAGAGTGTAAGCCTGATGATTCACAGACATGTACCCCTGGGGCAAATAATACAATGTACATTAATAAAAATAATTTTAAAAAATAGTGTAAGAGATGTCATGGTCCACAGGTTACTAATAAAGGAAACTAGAGTCATGTTTTCACTGCTGGACATTCCAGAGACAGAGTGGGAGGGCAAGATGGTAATGATTACATGTAGGAAATCAAAACTATTGGAAACAATGCCTGACTAAAATTACTAAGTAACAACTTCCACAGAAAATATGCTCATGATGTCATAAACCTACACAACCTTCACTACATGTTTGTGAAAATGATGTAATCAAGTATCAGGGTTAAGAACAAATGTTTTATTGAAAGTATCTATTACTTAATCTAAATGCCCACCTACAATTCTGGTAAAACTGTTTAAAGACAGCAACTAATGGTAACTTAAAGCTAACTGTTTTAAATTAGCTTTATGCTTTACCTGAATTTGCTCATAAGCACCAAATGTACAATAATACCTACCCTTTCACAAAAATGTATATAAAACATACTTGGAATAACAATAGAAAATCAGTATATACAAATAATTAAAAGAAAACAAGGAACACAAATAACTGTAACATAATACAGTAAACTATAGTATATAAGAAACGTTTCATGGCAATTTGGTTTAAGGCAAATGCTGGAAGGGTTCTATGAAAGGACAAAGAATTTCCAGTAACAGGTAACCAGAGAAAGTTTCACAGAAGAGATGAGCTCCCAACTGGGACTTAATGGATCAGTAAAATTGGTACAACTATCATGAACAGAATTTAGAAAGCAAGGATTCCAGAAAGAACAAACACCACGAGCTAATGCACAGAAGTGGGAAAGCACAAGACACCTACACACAGAGAAGGACAAAGAAATGTATCTGACTGAAAGAAAGGTTATGAATAAGGAAACAATAAAATAGCAGGTTTTAATTTAGAACAACGTTAAGTCAAACAAAAAGGCACTTCTTGTTATTTGAACAAGTTTTTAAAAAGGTCAACATGGGGCACCTGGGTGGCTCCATGGGTTAAGCCTCTCCCTTCGGCTCAGGTCATGATCTCCAGGTCCTAGAATCAAGCCCCATGTAGGGCTCTCTGCTCAGCAGGGGCCCTACTTCTCCCCGACCCTCGCCTGCCCTCTGCCTATTTGTGATATCTCTCTTTGTCAAATAAATTAAGAAAATCTTTTTTAAAGGTCAACTTGACTCTATTTTTTTAAATGGAACTGAAAAGAAAAAAGACTTCCTACTAAAAGTAGGATGGTAACAGTTCAAACCCCATATAAAGTGAAATCTAAAAAAATGAAATTGGGGAAAGGAAAAGAAGAGACAGAAGTAGAAGACACTGTAAAATAAAATTTTATCAGATGAGACTCTAATTAGATATAGGAGAGAGGGAAAGGAAGGGAGGATGAAGAAACTCAATGGTGACTCACATTTTAATTGTGAGTTCTTGGAAGAACTGAGATAGTTTTAACAAACTTAAGGAAGTCCCAACTAAAACCCAGTCAACAGGAGAAATATTACATGAAAAATTAATAATAGGTAACAAAGCTAGTTTGAGAAAGGAGATACAAGTCCAAATGATGAGTACATTTCAGAATGTGATCATCAAGTGTGTAGGCTTAAGCAACAAAAGTCGTATTATAAAGAGATTATTGTTTCTTAGAAACATAAAAAGAGAAGTGCTATAGAAAATGACAAGTAGGCAATTTGGAAAAGAAACACAAATGATCAATATTTCAAAACATATTGTTAGAAGTTTACACCACTTGGAAATATTCAACGTTTTAATAATCAGTATAATCAACAGTAAGATGGGCAATGCTGTGTATTTTGCTGCGTGAAAGGCCAACCTATAATACACACCCAAAGCTTTCAAAACACAGCATATCTTTCTGACTGACCAACTCCAATTTTAAGAATTTAGGATTAAAAAAAGATCAAAGATCTAGCAAATTTTATTTGGGAGATAGTTTATATCAGCATGGAAAATGTATTTGTGAGATAGTTTACATCAGTATGGGTTAGATTAATGAATAACTTTTAATATAAATGTTTGATGATACACATCATGTAGGTATGTTCTCATCTCCTATCATCACAAGAATGTGAGTACATTACAATGAGATATTCTGAGAGAGATTCATATAACTTTTATTATAGTATACTATTTTAATTGTTTTTGGTTGTTTTTGTTCATCTCTTAATATGCCTAACTTATAAATTTAAAGTTTACTGGGGTGCCTGGGTGGCTCAGTCAGTTAAACATCCAACTCTTGCTATCAGCTCAGGTCATGAACTCAGGGTCATGAGACTGATCACAGTGCAAGGCTCTGCTCTGAGCGTGGAACCTGCTTGAGATTCTCTCTCTCCCTCCTCCCTCTGCTCCTCACCCTCACTTCTGTGCACACATGCTCTGTCTCAATAACTAAATAAATAAAACTAAACTTTGTCCTAGATATGTATATATATAGGAAAAGAATAGTATATATACTGTTTGTTCCCATCCGCAGTTTTAGGCATCCACTGGGGGTCCCCTGTAGATAAGGGGGAGGGATACTGTACAAGCTTACATATATAAAAATATATACTTACATGTATATGTATAGAGAGAGAGGAAAAAACAGGATAAAACAAACATAGCAAAATGCTAATATGTGGATAATCTGTATGAAGAATCTGCATAGAAAATTGTGTAAAATTCTTGCAAATTTTCTACATCTGAAATTATTTCAAAATAAAAGAATTTTAAACACTGGGGGGGGAGTGACAATTTAACAAAATTAACATTCATATATTCATACTTACTGAAAGTCTGACACTAGTACACAGCAGTAAACAAAGCAGATAAAAATCCCTACCTTCTCTTCTACCAGGTGGAGACAGACAATAAATACATAAGTAAAATGTATATTATGTTAGAAATCAAGTGTTGTGGAAAGAGGGGAACACACACACACACACAATCACCTTCTTCCATGTGTGTAAGTCTCCTTGGTAGGAGTGAGAATTTGCAATTTAAAATACCGCCTATAGGGGATGTGAAAACAAGATGAGACAGGGCTCTAATATAAGGTGCAAGCCTAACAGAATTCAGGAAAAGTATATGATGGTGGCTTAAACCAGTTTTGTAGTAAAAAATTACTGACTCTATTTGAAAACTGATTAGACAGGATATGCTGATATACTGAATACAGGTGAGAAAAAAAACATCTAAGATGACTACAGCTTTAAAGCCTGAGCAACTAAAGGGTAGAAAACACTGTTATGGAAAAGAGGTGGGTGGGGGATAGGCAGCTTGGTAGTTTGGTTTTTTAAACATTGTGGCCCCATTAAATTTCTAAAGGAAAGAACTCAATAGACATATGAATAACTCTGGAGTCTAGAGTAAAGTCCAGCCTGGAGATAGCAATCTGGGAGACATAAACTTACACATGGTATTTAAAGTCAAGAGACTGGATGTGATCACCAAGGGAGTAGTGGGTCAGTTGACAAAGGAAATGATGTTTTTAATCTGTTAATATAATCATAGGGTTAGTATAAACATGATATAGTGTTTGTTTTATTTTATTCATTTGAATAGAGAGCTACAATTACGAATATGAATTAGGACAACTACAATATAAGAATGGTTTAATAACACCTAATGGTATACCAAAAAGAAATGCCAATAACGCAATGCCCTGTAAGAATTTAAAAATAAAAAAATACTACCCATAACAGAAAGTCCTTACACTATTTGTTTTCATATGGCTGAGTAAAAAAACAAAGTCAGAGATCATGAAGTCTTAGAAAATATAAACAGTATTATTATAATAGCTAAACAAAGCATTTATCAATCAAAACTCAAGAATTGTCCAAAATGGAGCCAACTGACTCAAACTGTCTGAAGCAATCTTTAGAACAGGTATTGGAACATATGCAAATCTGGTCAATCTGACAAAGACACCTCTCAATATAAATTAATGGCTTGGCATTTTGGCATTCTTGACAGAAAGACTTCGGGAGTTTAAGATACAAGTTTAAAACCAAGCTTTGGGGGCGCCTGGGTGGCTCAGTGGGTTAAGCCTCTGCTTTTGCCTCAGGTCATGATCTCAGGGTCCTGAGATCAAGACCCACAAGTCAGGCTCTCTGCTCAGCACGAAGCCTGCTTCTCTCTCTCTCTCTCTGCCTGTCTTTCTACCTACTTGTGATCTCTCTCTCTCTCTCTCTCTGTCAAATAAATACATAAATAAAAATCTTAAAAATAATAAAAATAAAACCTAGCTTTGCCACTTACATGCTGTGTGGGACCTCAGCAAATTACCACTTCATACTTTTGTTTTCTGCTTTGTAAACTACATCTAAGATTATTTCAGGTACACCTGAGTGGTTCAGTCGGTGGAGCCTCTGCCTTCCACTCTTGTCATGATCCCAGGATCAAGTGCCACATCAGAGAACCTGCTACTCCCTCTGCCTACCTCTCCCCTTGCTTGTGCTTACACGCACTCTCTCATAAATAAATAAATAAAATCTTAAATGAAAAAAAAAAAGACTATTTCATAGTATTGACGGTGTAATTAAATGACATAAATAGCATCAGCCTAGTGCAAAGCCAGGGTAGAAATTCAGGAAGTTGTGTTGTTTCCAAGATCAAGAAATGGGCTTGAGGCAGGTGGAAGTAAGTATAGATACCCATGTGAACTAAAGAGTATGAAAATATGGACCGAAGTCTAACACAAGTTTCCAGAATGCACTATCCTACCCTCCAAATTCTTTTTCAGTTCTAAAACATGAGATGAAAATGTACTATTTATCTATTAGATTATGAAATAGCAATTTTAGTAAATTTAATTTTATTAAAAATTAAATCAGATTTCTAACCACAAGGAGCTAAATCTGGATATGCATACACCTTTTCAACAAGAAAAGCAAAATTGTTATAGAGATGCAGCTACAGACACATCGAAATTAAGACACATTCTATAATAACAACATAATAGCTCGCTAAAGGGGTGATAAATTCTCCTTAGGGGAAAAAAGGCATTCTTGAAGAAGGAAGCACTTAATCTGAAACTTATGAAGTTAAGAATTTCAACTGGAGGAAAACAAATTCAGGTAAGTAATCATATAGGCAGTTCATACTCCTACCTTCAGGCAAGTTTAGTCTTACTTCCAATTTGTACCTATAACTCATGAATCCTAGTGAAAACAATGTAACATATCTATAGCCTCAGAAAAATCATACAGTGATAGTAAGGAGAACTAGATAGTCTCCAGCATCTGAGTATGAAACTCTTTTTCTTTTCCCAAAATGCTTTCATAATGGATATTCTACCACCAAATATACAAAACTGATAAGTAATATAAAGAGCAATTTTAATATTATGCCTTTTCCACTGTAATTTTTTCCTTTTAAATAAAGATGGAATGTAAGATTGTAGAGAAAATAGTACAAGTCATCCCTCCAACCTTCAAATTTAAGACTGTGCTAAAAAATGAAAGGCTATAAAGATTCATTGAAGCTAATTAAAAACTGAGGCTAAGAAACATGAATAGAATAGCAATAACATGAAAAAAAACTCACAAGGACATATTTATAATAACTGGTTAATATTACCATTAATATTACCATCAACTGCAACAAGTACATTTCATTTGCATAATCCAAACCAACAAACTATACTTTAAAATCATATTTATGAAATGATTATAAACTTTAATGTCATTATTTATTGATTTTACACAATATTTTTATCTTGAGATATGCTAATGATATTTGCTGTTAAATAAAGATAATCAAATCCTGAGCAGGGGACCTAAACAGACACTTTCCCTAAGAAGACATACAGATGACGAAGAGACACATGAAAAGATGCTGAACATTAATAATAATAAAGGAAAGGCAAATCAAAACCACAATAAGGTATCAAATCACACCCATTAGAATTCTAGTATCCAGAAAACAAGAAATAACAAGTGCTAAGCAGGGATGTGGAGAAAAGGAACTTTCATGTACTGTTAGTGGGAAATGTAACTTGTACAGCTACTATGAAAACCAGTCTCAAAAAATTAAAAAACAGAAATGCCATATGACCTAGTAATTCCACTGGTGGTTATTTACCCAAAGGAAATGAAAAGACTAATTCAAAAAGATATATGCACCTCTATGTTCATTGCAGCATTATTTAAAATAGCTAAGATACAGAAAAAAACCTAAATTGTGCACTGATAATAAGTTAGATGGAGAAAGACAAATACCACATGATTTCATTTATATGTGACACCTAAAAAAAAAAAACAAAGAAGACAGAAAGAGAATGATAAATATAGAGAAAAAACTAGTAGTTGCCAAAGGGACAGAGGAAGAGATTGGGGGGCTGGATGAACAAAACAAGTAAAGGGGACTATGAGATTCAAACTTCCAGTTATAAACTAGATTAGTCATGAGGATAAAAAATACAGCTTAGGGAATATAGTCAATAATATTGTACTAACACTGTACGGTGACAGGTAGTAATTACACTTATCATGGTGACCACTGCATCATATATCGAATGGTCAAATCACTATGTTGTACACCTGAAACTAATAAAACATTGTATGTCACCTGTACTTCAATAATAAAAATTTGAAAAAGAAAAGGCAAGCTCGTGTCTTTTAGAAATAGATTCTGAAATATCTACAGATGGAATGATGTCTATATGAACTTGAAAATAAAATAGGAAGGAAATAAGGGGTGGAGAAATGAAAAAGCCATGACTTGATAGCTGCTGTTGCTGGGTAATGGTTATATGAAGAGTTCATTATAGTATTATGCCTCTCACAAAAGAAGACTGAAATGTTCCGTAATAAGAACTTTCATAAAATAGAGAAAAAACTGCTAATACCAAATCATATCATAAAAATGAGTAGAGAATAGTACAAACCTTAAACCTTCACATGGTGAGTGATACTGTCTGAGAGCTTATGCTACCTTAAACTGAATGATGACTGGTGTACTCAAAAAATTTATAAAGAGGGGCCCCTGGGTGGCTCAGTGGGCTAAGCCTCTGCCTTCAGCTCAGGTCATGATCCCAGGGTTCTGGATCGATCCCCCCATTGGGTGCTCTGCTCAGCGGGGAGCCTGCTTCCCCCACCCCGCCCCTCCTGCCTCTCTGCCTCCTTGTAATCTCTGTCAAATAAATAAATAAAATCTTAAAAAAAAAAAAAAAATATATATATATATATGTAAAGATATCCTCTCGAAGTAGAGATATCCAGAATACTTCTAAACTTCTCAATCATGTATCAATGAGAATATATTCTCACACTAGGGCAAAATCCCCAATAATACTACCAAAATGCACACTTAAGAGGTCACAAAACATCAGAGCTGCACCTAAAATGCAAGGAGGTCACAACTACTACATCTCATTTCATATTAATCATCTTCTCCATGTCTTTACATGGATCATAATTTATTTACAAGTGAAGCATGGAGAGCAAAAAAGATACTAAAATCGAATTACTTTCCTGATCACTGTCAATCCAATTCATGAAGCAAAGTTTCCAAGAATCTCTAATATGTATTAACAGAACTAGAATTAACAAACAGCTTGTATCAAGCCCCTTTACTCAGTAACGATTACAAGAACAAAGACAAGTATAATACATACTGGAGGCCGACCAGGACGACCCCTTTTTCTTTTTCCTTTGATCTCTGTCTCTTCAAGTTCGCTGCCAGCATCAGAATGGGCAGTAGTTTCATTAGTTGAATCCCTAGAAAACGTGATATATTATTTTAGCGAACAAATTAATTCATATATACAATGCAGTTCTGTTCCACTACTTTCCTTACCTCCTGGAATATGGCTGTAAGAAGTGTTTTTTCTTCCACTTCCAGAAAAAATCTTTAGGAAACTAAAAATGTTATACTTCCTGTCTGTATCCCATAACTCTGAGTGACATGAATCTCCAAATTAATAGATAAACAAAGAGAAGGAAATGATTGTGGAAATGGCAGCTGCTATACAAAATATAAATGAAAATCCAGTTGTAAAAGATGAATTCATCAACACAAAAAAAACTAACTCTTAAGAGGAATTTTGTTCATTCTGTAAAATCAGGAAAGTCAATAGTGTGCTAGTAAAAGTTTAACTGCCTCTTCAAAAAAATATGATTAGAGGGGCGCCTGGGTGGCTCAGTCATTAAGAGTCTGCTTCGGCTCAGCTCATGATCCCAGGGTCTTAGGATTGAGTCCCACTTAGGGCTCCCTGCTCTGCGGGAACCCTGCTTCTCCTCCCACTCCCCCTGCTTGTAGTTCCCTCTCTCGCTGTGTCTGTCAAATAGATAAATAAAATCTTAAAAAAATATATGATTAGAAATGTTACTGATATAAAGGATATGTAACAATTTACTGACAAAAAAATATACAATATTTTTATTGTGAATTCCATATAGCTAATCCATTCACATAAAATGATAATTTTACCACTCTTGTATCCATACCTAACCTCTGGCTGCAACTGATGAACAAACACAGTTCTGACATGAAAGATCACAACTTCTTTACTGAATCAGTAACACTTCTCAAATACAAATACAAAAACTTCTCACTATGAGTGTTATTATAACATAATGGCTATAAACCTGGTATACCTTTAAATTTAACCTACATTCTTAACAATAACTTCATCACATTAAGTCTATAGACAAATGACAAAATAATAAATTGAGCCCTGATCTGTAGTGTTTGCTGCTTTTCTCAATGTAAGTAGTCCTACTACAACTTCAAATTGCCAAAATGGTATCAACAGACTTGAGAAGTAATAAACAATAGTAGTACACCACTAAAAAGTATTTCTACCATAAAAATACAATAGGTATAAATAAAAACACAAGAACATATAAAATAGTAATATGTAAAATAATTAGAAAGTGGTGAATTTGAGGATTTGTTACATTTATTTTTAATATGATTTATTTAATTTTAAGTACATCAAGCTTAACTTTATAATGGCAATGTTAATTTCACTGGGTCACAAAATTCCTGTAAATTTAATATTTAACTCTCCAAGACAATACAGGCTGGCTCTAGCATACACCACTGAAAAGATATACATAGTATGAACAACTTCTTAATTAAATTTTATGTTACTAACAGTATAAAGGATATGCATAAAACTGCAAATACAGAACAAGGAATACAGCAAAGGGGAGTCCAACATACAATCTATTATTTCTCCATCTGCTTCACTGAATGCTCTCAGTGTCATTTCCTCTTTGTGTCGGGTGCCTAAAACTTAATTCTTTACTATCTGCTACTCTTCCCTTTATACCACACTCGATGGGAGATCTCATCCACTTGACGTATAACTTCTATCACTTCAACACATTATCAATAGACCTGATCACCCATTTCTCTTTTCTCCAAAGAAGACAAAGGGCTAACAGACATATGAAAAAAATGCTCAGCATCACTCAACATCACTCAACATCATCAAATCAAAATCAATGAGATACCACCTCACACAAGTCAGAATGGCTAAAATTAACAACTTGGAAAATAACAGATGTTGGAGAGGATGTGGAGAAAGAGGAGCCCTCTTTCACTGTTGGTGGGAATGCAAACTGGTGCAGCCACTCTAGAAAACAACAGGGAGGTTCCTCAAAAAAGTTAAAAACAGAACTACCCTATCACTCAGAAATTGTACTAGTAGGTATTTACCAAAAGGATACAAAAACACAGATTTGAAGGGGCACATGCACCTGAATGTTCATAGCAGCAATGTCCACAATAGTGAAAATATGGAAAGAGCCCAGATGTCCATCAACAGATGAATGGATAAAGATGATGTGGTATATGTATGTCTGTGTACACACACACATGCACACGCACAATGGAGTATTACTGAGCCATCAAAAAGAATGAAATCTTGCCATTTGCAATGACATGGATGGAATTATAGGGTGTTATGCTAAGTGAAATAAGTCAGCGAAAGACAAATACATATGTTTCACTCAAATGTGAAATTTAAGAAACAAAACAGGATCACATAAAGGAAGGAAAGATAAGATAAAAACAGAGAGGAAGGCAAACCATAAGAGACTCTTAACTACCGGAAACAAACTGAGGGCTGCTGGAGGGGAGATGGGTGGTGGGATGGGATAACTGGGTGATGGGCATTAAGGAGAGTGCTTGATGTAATGAGCACTGGGTGTTATATGCAACTGATGAATCAAAAAGTCTACCCCTGAAACTAATAATATACTATATGTTAATTAAATTGAATTTAAATTTTAAAAGGTTTTAAAAACAGACCTGATCATCTACAATTCAAGATTTTTAAGTCACATGTAACATGCTTCTTTGAATGCCACATCAAATTTACGAAATACCACATATAAAATTAAGTGCAACACTGACTTATTTCTAGCTCTCTGCTCAAGGCAATATAATTAACTGATGTATTTAGATAATGCATAAGTGTACTTTAAGTTGTTACGCAAATTTATCATGGTCACCGTTATCCTGTCTTACTCATACTCCTAGAATCATTATCAATCTTCCTCTTGTGCCATTAGCTAACAAGTGTTCCCATGACGTCCCCCATATAATAATTCTCCAATTCTGTCCACGATTATTACCATAATAATCATGACTAATAATACCCTGAATTAATTTCAACTTAACTATTTCTAGTTTCCTCATGCAAGGCATAAATATAAATACCTGACGTATTGCCAGTAAGATTCTTAACATCGCAATATTTCCTTATTTGCAAATCTTCAAAGGTGATCTGGTATTTAAAATTGTAAAAAGAGGGGCGCCTGGGTGGCTCAGTGGGTTAAAGCCTCTGCTTTCAGCTCATGTCATGATCCTAGGGTCCTGGGATCGAGCCCCACATCAGGCTCTCTGCTCAGCAGGGAGCCTGCTTCCTCCTCTCTCTCTGCCTGCCTCTCTGCCTACTTGTGATCTGTCTGTCAAATAAATAAATAAAAATAAAATCTTTAAAACTGTAAAAAGAAAAAAGACAGATTTCTGAGGAAGGTGGAGAGCAGGAAGATCCTAGGCTCACATCAACCCACAGGTAGACCTAGAAACCACCCACATCAAGATTACATAACCCAGAAAACTACCAAGACTGTTTTAACAGACTCCCCACAGGCAAATTTAGGAAGAGGCCACATCAAAGAGGAGAGGAAAGGCAAAGATTTGCTGGGAGCCAAACAGACCCACAAGACTGTCTAAGGGAGGTCAGGAAACCACCAGCACAGACAGGAGAGTAGAACAGATACCACACCAAGCACACAAGGTACCCCATGCATAGAGGACCCATACTAGGAAGACTAATCACTGTAACATTTGGCTTTAAAATCCAGAGGAGCTTAACTTTCCAAGTTCTCACCATCACCAGGGCTTAATATCAGAAACTTTAAAAATTAGCAGGCTGCCTCTGTGAGAGCTGGAGGGCAATGGGAAACCGAGTCCTTGCCCTTAAAAAAAAGGCGGGGTGGGGTGGGGGGGCAGCCGTGAAATAGCAGTAACAAACAGCTCCAGGGAGATTCAGAGCAGAAGCAGCAGTCTGAAAAATGACTTGGGTTAAGGAAGAGAGATTTGTTTACTAATCTCAGTGAATATGCTGAAGGTGTCCAGATCTTTGGGAGACTCCTCCAAGAACAGAAGAGCTGGCAGGCGCCATTTCCCTCCCTCTTACTCAGCCTAGATACATGGACACATATAGAACTAGTATGAACACACTCTCCATCTAGCTTGCTAACAGCACCCTTACCTCCATGCTTTCCTGTGGACCTGCCCCCTCCAGGCCCACCTCCAAATGAGTCTAGACAAAGCTGTATCATAGGTATGGAATTGTGCTAACATCCCCAGCAGGGACTAGGAACAGTGCAAAGTGACTCCTGCCCTGCGTAAAGGGGAAGAAAACCACACATACCAGTTTGACTGCAGCACAGGCAATGGACTTGGGGCAGACAGCTGGTCTGACTACAGGTACTTCCCATATGCAGTCCCTGGAGGTCCCTGCAGGCACTTCCCACCAATGAAAGCTTCTCATGAGATAGTACCTGCAGTCTGATGCTACTGGAGCTCTGGCAAATGTCTGGTCCGACCTAACTCAATCCCAAGGCCACCCAGAAAGGCACACTAATAACAAAGAACTAAACTCTGCCCACAACAGGCAGGAAGAACCATTAAAGAGGACCAAACTGAAGGCAAATACAGCTTACCCACAACAGCAAAATGCATACAACATTCACAGAAGACACCCCCGAAACCAAAGGTTTTCAATTAGGGGACAATGCACTGTAGGGAACTAGAGGACATCTTATTCATAAGGCCATTACTTTCAATAGGAGGAGAAATAGCCGACTTTTCTAAAACATGAGAGATAAAACATAAGACACAAATAAGTGACAGAGGAATGTGTCCCAAATAAAAGAACAGGACAAAAATCACAGCTAGAGACCTAAAATGAAATGAAGGTAATATGCCTGAGAGAAGATTTAAAGTAACAGATACTCACTGGATTTGAAAAAAGAGTACAGGACCTCAAAGAGAGCCTTAAAAAAGAGGTAGAAAATATAAAAAAGAACCATTCAGAGATGAAAAACTCAATAACTAAAATTAAAAATACACGAGAGGGAATAAATAGTAGACTAGAGGAATCAGAAGAATGTATCAGCAACCTAGAGGACAGACTAATGAAAAACAATAAAGCTGAACAGGGGAGAGAAAGAAAAATAAATAATAATAAATGGAAACAGACTCAAGCAGGATGCCTGGATGGCTCAGTTGGTTAAGCATCTGCCTTCGGTTCAGGTCATGATCCTCAGGCCCTGGGATGGAGTCCTACATCAGGCTCCTTGCTCAGCGGAGAGCCTGCTTCTCCCTCTGCCTGCTGCTCCCCCTGCTTGTGTGCTCTCACTCTCTCTGTCTCTGACAAATAAATGAATGAATGAATGAATGAATGAATGAATAGATAAAATCTTGGGGGTGGGGGATAGACTTAAGGAACTCAGTGACACCAATAAGCGTAACATTTGCATTATAGGGAACGCCGAAAAAGAAAGGAGAGAAAATGGGGAATAAAATTTATCTGAAGAAATATGGTGGAAAGCTTCCTGAATATGGGAAAGGAAACAAGAAATCCATATTTAGGAGGTAGAGAAAGCCCTCTCCCCCGCAAATCAATCCAAGGAGGTGTCCACCAAGACACATAGTAATTAAAATGGCAAAAAGTGATAAAGAGAGCATTTTAAAAGTAGCAAGAGAAAAGGAAACAATTATATACAAGGAAAACTCCATCAGGCAATGAGCTGATTTTTCAGCAGAAACTTTGCAGACCAAGAGAGTGGCATAATATATTGTCACTGAACAAAGTACAGAAGGGAAAAGACCTGCAACCATGAATACTCAATCCAGCAAGGCTATCATTCAAAATAAAAGGAGAGGGCGCCTGGGTGGGTCAGTGGGTTAAGCCGCTGCCTTCGGCTCAGGTCATGATCTCAGGGTCCTGGGATCGAGTCCCGCATCGGGCTCTCTGCTCGGCAGGGAGCCTGCTTCCCCCACCCCTCTCTCTCTCTCTCTGCCTGCCTCTCCATCTACTTGTGATTTCTCTCTCTCAAATAAATAAATAAAATATTAAAAAAAAATAAAAGGAGAAATAGTTCCCCAGACACACACAAGTTAAAGGAATTTATGACTACTAAGCCAACTTTACAAAAAATGTTAAAGGGGACTTTTTAAATGGAGGGAAATACCATAAAGCAAGAGTAGGAAAAGCAGGAAGCAGTAAAAATAAGTATGTCTATAAAAGTCAGTAAAGGGATTCACAAAAGCACTGAATCACTGTATTTTACCCTGAAACTACTATAACAATGTATATTCATTATACTGGAATGAAAGTGGTTTTTTTTTAACTTTATTTTTTAAAAACATAAAAACAGAACTCTGAGCCACTAGCAGTAGTCAATTCCTGATCTAGCTCATCTTATTCACCGCCACTAAAAAATAATAAATCATACTGCATTTTTCTCAATACAGACCAAAACGATTATGTTTACATATACTGTGTGCTATTTATATACATTATCTACAACAAACATGTACAAAAACCTTGTAAGAAAACACATTATATCAATACAAAGAAATGCAAGATCTGAAAATCTGATTATCTTGTTTATAGTCACATACCTAATATGTGGCACAGTATATTTAGATCTCTAGGTAGACCTGAATTCTCCATCTCCATGTCTAGCATACTAGACTGCAAATACTATGTTTTCTTTTTCTCTTGTGTGGACAGAATCTACTAGTGCTTTTGATGCCTTTTTTTTTTTTTAAGATTTTATTTATTCATTTGACAGACAGAGATCACAATAGGCAGAGAGGCAGGCAGAGAGAGAGGAGGAAGCAGGCTCCACGCTGAGAAGAGAGCCCGATGCAGGGCTCGATCCCAGGACCCTGAGATCATGGCCTGAGCCAAAAGCAAAGGCTTAACCCACTGAACCACCCAGGTGCCCCGCTTTTGATGCTTTAAATCAGAAAGCAACTATAGGAACATGTCTGGTCTAGCATGTAATACATAACCCATTAGTGAAAATAATTTATCCTTGAGCACTACACTTTACTGATAAAAGAGAAAGGTACAATATATTTTCTAATTCTGCCAACTTCAGCCAGTTTAAAAAATGATAGCTATAATCAACAAATTACTAATACATTCCAATTAGTATATGTGTATATATGTGTATACACATATACTAATAAATGTGTGTTTATTAGAATATACAAGAATACATATGTAATTTTTTTTACTTCAAGCAATAGGAGGATATAAGAATACAAGGAAGAGTTACCCTAACTCTGAATCCCAAACTGAAGAATAACAGTTTGACTACTACCCTGCCATAAATATTTATGATTTTGCATATATAAATACATATCAATATACAATTTATTTCATTGTTTTATTTTCTTCTTCTAACTATATTTGTTTTAAATTTGTTAATTAATAGGAATCTTCCATGCAAGTACACAGAATTCTGGAAAAGTATGCTTCATAATACAGTATGCTTCATAATACATAGGAAAGTTATTTAATTACTTCCCTTTCCATGAGCACTCAGACTGTCTCTAGTTTTAAACTATTAAAGAGCTGAAACAATTATCTTGTACAGTTAACTCTCATTATATAGTAACAAATTGGCTCTCTAGGACAGACACAGAATCCTTGATCAAAAATTCAAACTTTGACCAACTGCTGCAAAAAACCTACAAATACCCTGCCAATGTTTAATGTTCACATTTATACTACTACTAGACAGAAGAGAGTGGAAGAATCAGATCAAATCTTATAAAAATGAATTTTTATTCCCTAAGACACTAAATTCTGTCTACCTCTCTCCATTTGCACTGTAACCACCTCAAGTTGTCAATATAACTGGCTTGCATACTGCAATACCCTCCTCTTAAAAGGTCTCCTTGCCTCTACTGTTGTCCCTCCCCAATAATCACTATACTACCAGAGTGATTTTCTAAATCTATCCCATGCATCTCTTCCACGCTTAAAATCCTAAACTGACTTCTTACTATCCCTAAAAAGAAAAATTCAAAATTCCTATTATCATTTAAGCAGGTCCCTGTATGATATAGCCCCACTCTACTCACAAGCCTTAATCTCATGTAAATCTCTATCCCCAACCCTGAAAAAAAAGAAAAAAGAGAAAGAAGAGCTTTATTTCAGTCTCTCAAACATACCATGAGTCCTCCTAACTCAGGGTCTCTGTAAATGCCATTCCTTCAATCTGAAATTAATACTCTGATCTCTTCTTCCCAAACCTTTCCTCTGCTTCGGAGTTAAGCTCAACTCTTTTCTATAGAAGAGTAGACTAAATCAAGGCTCATGGTAAAATTTTCACAAAATTCTCTAATTTATCATCCTAGCACCTCAATGGCAGATCTATATATTTGTGATTACTTCACTAATACCTATTTATGTAAGTTTCATGAAAACATGGACTGATCTCTACTACATGCTCTTTCTCTCAAGAACCTAACATACCTTCAGATACTGTACTATGTAGCAGAATATAAAAATATGTGGTAACTGGTAATATTTCACAATGCCTAACAGTAAACACCACAAAGGTGACAAATTCATCAGTGATAACATTATCTAAATAAGCTAAGAAATAATAAGGCCACAAAAAAAATTTTTTTTAAATGTCATTCACTAGTTCTTGTGTCTACTTACAATAATCATTATTGAACTAAACATTAAGAATTGCTGGGTCAAAATATTTTTGTTTTTGAGGAGATCATAGAGATCTTTTTTTTTCTCCCTCTTTTTTTAAAAAGATGGCATGGAGCCCAACATGGGGCTTGTACTCAAAATTATGAGATCAAAAGTCAGATACTCAACCGACTGAGCCACCCAGGAACCCCAAGATCAATTTCTAATATACTGTCTTCACTACAAATGATGGAAACTGAAGTTTACAAATACTAAGAAACATATTTCTTTTCACTTACAAAATGCAGACATGGTATTGCTGGCTGGCTGGAATAAACAAGGTAATATATTGCTGTTATAATATCTGTCAAAATCCTCAGAGAACTGTATGCCCCCAACCTATGTTCCTTAGATCTCAACTTGACCAAGAGTACAATCTCCCACTGACAGACTGAATGCAAAATTCACTTATCCACCTAACAGATCACCACTATCCACTACCCATAATCATAATACAGGCTTACATTTTAACGAGAAAAATTCAGTTACTCACCAAAAAAATGACGTTAAATACTATTGTATCAATGTAACGTCTCCTTAAATGCAACATGTATTTAAATACAATCTCTGTTCCATATTTAATCAAAGACATATTTCTATTGGGCCTACCTAACAACTAATAGTCTAAGATAAAAAAGTGCAGTTTAGGCAGAAACAAGGGTTATAAAACATTATGTTAAAGTATGGTACTAGAAGAAAAGCAAAGAACATTACAAAACCACAGGAGGACACCTACCCCAACTCTGAGTGGAAAGAAGAGTTTTGCTGGAGGCATGACACATATACTAAGACCTATAGTATTAGTGAGTTTGCCAGGTAAGAGCCGAGTTAAGTAGGAACTGCTGGCAGGACAAAGATTTAAAAAAAGAAAGAAAATATTATGTGGAGACCTCCAAAAATCTCTATGTTAAGAAGTATTAAGACAGGAGTTAAATACTTAGAAAGGGTTTAAATTTTATCTCCTGTATTTGGGGGAAAAAAGGAATATAGGTATGGATGGTTTTTCAAGCAGGTAAAGACATTTAGACACCTTTTTTTCTTAGATACCTGAAGGAAAAACACAAGGCCGGAAAATGAGGTAAAAGGTGCCTACAATCTCTTAGTAAAGAGATATATAAATGAACCAGGACAATACAAATATAAATAATTACATAAACCGTTGATCACTCTCATTATATCTAAACCATTGTTGTCATACAGGATCACAGTATGCAAGTTCCTAATTTGTATCCTGATGAAACCTACAAAAAAGAAAGTATCTGCTACTACACTAATTGTATTTCCCAAAGAATACAAAATAAGACCCAATTCTAGATCCATCCTACAATTCCAACAAATCTAATGAGATACTACTAAAAATGCCAATGCAACCGGAATGGCCCAACAATTGCAATCTCAGCAAAGGAAGGTGGAGGAGGTAGGAGGGTATGTGTTAGAGAAACAGTATGATAGAGGATAGGCGTTTATATACTTCTGTATATAATGAATGGTCCAACAAAATATTTATACTTTGCAGGCGATTCATTTTCTATCACAACTTGTAGCACAAAAGTAGTTAAACAATTTGTTAAAGAGTAAGAATGGCTCTGTACAAATTTACAAAAATTTATAAAAAATTTTTATAAAAAACAGGCAGCATGCCAGCCTTGGGCCATGGGTCATAGTATGCTAACCCCTGATAAGGAGAGTAACATCTTTGCTCAATAACACAAAAATATTGATATTACTACAGCAAGGGCCATGCAGAGATATGGTAATTACACAATCTAATAGGTTGTTTGATTTTAGACATACTGCTCAACTATCAGAGAACCTATCTGATGTGTGTCATTAAAAAAAGCATTTCATATACAAAAAAATGTGGTATTTTTTTAAAAAAATTAGAAAACTGTAATACTTACTGTAACACTGGTAACTCTGAAGTAATCATTGCTGAAGAGGTCTTTCCACAATGCAGCAAAAGAACCAAGTGCTGTCCAACTCAAAACTTTTTAAATAACCTCAAAGTCAATCCTGTTATTTAAAAAAAAAAAAAAAAGAAAGAAAATTATTTTATTTCCAGCTTTATTGAGGTATAACTGACAAATAAAATTGTATGATATTTAAAGCATACGTGATGATTTGATATGCATATACATTGTGAAGGACTCCTCCTCATCAAATTAATTAACATATCCATCATCTCACAGGTGAAGGTGGGATATTGCTATCCACCTTACAGAAAATAAAAAGATTATTAGAATGGGACAGTTGTATGCCAATAAATCACATAACCCATTGTTAAACAAATTCCTAGAAATATAAAAACTGCCAAAACTGGCCCAAGAAAAATAGAAAATCTGAACAGACATACTGATGTAAAAATCCTAAAAACAAAACAAAACAAAAACAAAAAAAATCTGGCAAACAGAATCCAACTACATATTCAATGTAATATATGCCACAGGCAAGTGGGATTTATTCCAGGAATGCAAGAGTGATTCAACTTAAAAACAATGGTCAATTTAATACATTAATAGAAAGAAAAATGAGCTACATGATCATCTCAAATTACGACAGAAAGCATCTGGCACAATCTCAAGGGAAACCAAAAAGCCAAATATTCTTTCATAATAAAAACATTTTAAAAAACTAAAAAAGGAACTTTATTAATATGATAAAGGCCACTTATGAAGAATACATAGGTGGCTTCATCAATAGTGAAAGACTAAAATAAAAGCATTCGTCCTAAAATCAGGAAGAAAACAATAATGTCCATTCTCACCACATCCTTAGAAATGTACCACTATACATTTTGGCAAGAGACAAGAGACAATTAGTCAAGAAAGAGATATCAATTACACCTAAACAGAAAAGAAGTAAGTTATCTGCATTCACAAATGGCATCATAATAGTTTATATACAGAAAATCTCAGAGAATCAACAGCAATAAAATATTAGTAAAGAAAAGTTGCAGGGTACAAATAACATACAAAAATCCACTGTGTTTATTAGAACTGAATAATGTATCAATGGTGCAGGATACAAAAATTACTATGAACAATTTGGTGGGGTTTTTTTTGGGTACACTAACAATGAACAAATCAAGAAGGCAAGAAAGGAAAAATTCGATTTCTAATATTATCAGAAAGAATAAAATAATTAAAAATAAACAACCAGGTCCCCTGGGTGGCTCAGTCAGTTAAGCGTCTGCCTTGGGCTCGGGTCATGACCCCAGAGTCCCGGGATCAAGTCCGGCATTAGGCTCCCTGTTCAGCGAGGAGTCTGCTTCTTCCTCTCTCTCTGCCCCTCCCCCTGCCCTTTCTCTCACTCTCTCTCAATTAAATAAATAAATCTTTAAAAAAAAAATTGTTTAAAAACATAGTAATAAAAAATAAACAACCAGGGTGAAAGACCTGTACACTGAAAACTACAAAACACTGCTGAAAGAAATGAAAGAAGATACCAGTAAATGGAAAGACATCCACTGTTCATGAATGGGAAAACTTATTATTGTTAAGAGGTCAACACTATCCAAAACAATGGATATCAATATCCCCATTACATTTCTGCATAAATAGAAAATTCCATCCAAAATTTGTATGGAATCTCAAGGAAGAGTCTCCTAAAAGCCAAAACAACACTGAAAAAGAAGACCACAGTTGGAGGTCTCATACTTCCTGATTTCAAAACTTAACCACAAAGTGACAAAAATCAATACTGTGTTTCTGGCATAAAGACAAAGAACAATGAAAAAGATCCCAGAAATAAACCCTCACATACACTGTCAAATGAATTTTCACAAGGGTGCTAAGACCATACAACATGGAAAGGACAGTCTTTTGAACAAATGATACTAGGAAGAGTAGACATTTACATACAAATGAATAAAGCTGTACGCTAACCAGACACTATATACAAAAATTAACTCAAAATAGATCAAACATCTAAATGTAAAAGCTAAAATTATTAAACACTTTTTCAGAAAACACAGAGCAAAAACTTCATGACACTCTATGTGACATTAATTTCTTATATATGACACAAAGAGCACAAGCAGCAAGAGAAAAACAGGTAAGACAGACTTCATCAAAATCAGAAACTTGTGGGGGCACCTGGATGGGTCTGCCGGATGAGAGTCTGGCTCTTGGTTTTGGTCCAGGTCATGATCTCACGGGTCATGGGATCAAGCCCCCAGTAGGCTCCGCACTCAGCGGGGAGTCCACTTAGGATTCTGTCTCCTCTCCCTCTACCCCTCCCCTGGTCGCAAGCGCATGCATGCTCCCTCTCAAATAAATGTTTAAAAAAAATCAAAAATTTCTGTACATCAAAGGACACTATCAAGAGAGTAAAGAAGAAAGCAAAAGAGGGGCACTCAGTGGCACAGTCGATTAAAGCCTCTGACTCTTGGTTTCAGCTCAGGTCGTGATCTCAGGGTCATGTGAGAGTTGAGAATGACTAAAATTAAAAAGACCATTTCAAGTGTTGGTGAGGGGACAGAACAATAGGAAATTTCACATATGGCTAAAGGGAATGAAAAAACTGAATAAACTCTTTCAAAAAAAGATTGGCCATTCCTTAAAAAGTTATATATACATTAACCATGACCGAGAAATCTCTCTCTTAGGTATTTGTCGAAGTAAAAAGAAAGCTTACATTCATACAAAAACATACATTCAAATGTTTCTAGCAGCTTGATTCTTAATTTCCCAAAACTGGAAACATCCCCCAAATGGCCTAAAGCAAGTGATTGGATATATAATATGGTACATCTATACAATGAAATACTATCAAACAGGGGCACCTGGTTGGCTCAGTTGGTTAAGCATCTGCCTTTGGCTCAGGTCATGATCCCAGGGTTCTGGGATCCAGCCCAGCATAGGCTCCCTGCTTAGTGGAAAGCCTGCATCTCGCTTGCTCACTCTCTCCCTCTCTCTCTGCTGCTTCCCCTGCTTTTGTGCTTGCTCTCTCATCAAATAAATTTTTTAAATCTTTAAAAAAAAATACTACCATACAATTAAAAGGAAGACTGCTACTGACTGATACATGCCACAACATTTATGAATTTCAAGTGCATAGACTATCTCCATACTATATAATTCCATTTATGAGATATTATAGAAAAGTACAGAGAACAGATCAATGGTTGCTAGAGGTTGGGGGAGAAGAGGACTAACTTAAAAGAGACAGCTTAAGAGAGACTGGGGGTATATGCTGCATACAAATTAACCCTTTTCTTTAAAATCCAACTCGAATTTTTTATAGAAATTACTGAAATTATTCTCAAATAAATAGAAAAAGAAAAAGGAACTTTAAGAACCGAAGCCTGGAAGAAGAACAAAATCAGAAGATTCATTTTACCTAATTCCTATAAACATACAAGCTTACAAAATTTTATATAAGAAACACAAAAATGGTATGTTTTATATATTGCCATGCAATCTGCATTTTTCACTAAGGAAAGCACTGTGGACACTCTACCTCATTTGTTTTAATTATTATTTCTTAATATGTATATGTTTTTAAATGATTGTTTAAAAGTATTTAAGCCATTTTTCAGTGAAAATTTAGCATGTCTCTAATTTTTTACCACCGTATACAATACTGTCATCTATCCTTTCTCAACTACACAAATGTATTTGTAGGACAGATTTCTTGTGATGAACATTTATAAAACATTCATACAAATTTTTACTGCCAAATTTCCCTCTAAAAATACTGTACCAATATATACTCCTCTCACCAGTATATGTTGAATTAGTTAAATATAAAAATATACTCACTATATATTGAAGCTTATTTAAAGTACCACAGATTTAGCTTTATACCAATACACCTTTAAAGGAAAAACATATCAGTACACCTTTCCTGCTCTGTAACCACCTTGCTCTGAAAAGAAAGTCCACCCTAGGCTTTCAGATCATATACCAAGATGTCTAATGACGATTTGGGAACATTTGCAAGATTTTGAAAATTTGAATTCATGGAGATTTTACTTAAGAACAATAATCCGGCTCATTCTTATCCTCTACTCACTGTTTTGAGTGTCTCATTTTACTGAGCACATCCAACTCTGTCTTAGAAATCTGTACATTTTGCCTTGTGTACTCTGTACAGCTTTAGAACTATTTCCCTCAGTGGAGAAGATATAAATAAATGATGAGTTCCAGCCTTTCCCTTAACATTATGCCAACCCTTAATCTAATTATTTTGTTCTAACTATAGTTTTAAAAGCCTTGTTTATACTTAGTATTTTCCAGAAGCCACCCTAACATTATTCTAAAGTTCTATCAATTTTATAAATCCTCCTTGGCCACATATGAATCTATTCTGTTTGTACAGGTCGTCTTCATTAAACTGGTTGTAACTAGATTGTCTTTTTTTCTTACTACTAAGGACACCCAACATTAATTAAATAAGTATCTACTGAGTAGTAACTATGTGCTAGGCATTGTGTTAAATATGATTTTCAAGAATGAAAATTTCCCATTTTTTCAGTTAGCTTGGTTTCAAAGATACCCTACATAAAAGAACATCCCTTCCACCTGCCCCCACCCCCACCTCTCTCTGGCATTTTTTCTAGTATCTAAGTACACTTCTCATGATGAGGAACTTTTTTCTCTATGCTGACCTGATTACTTCGTCCATTTCTCCAATCAGTTCTCACTCTCAAAATGAAGTACAAAGAGCAGTTTCCTTTATTTTGTCAAAATTATAAGAGGTTTTTTTTAAAATGGCAGAACTAGAAAATATCAGGCAGAACATCAGTAAGGACCTAGGTAAACTCAGTAACTTCACCAATCAATTGGATATAACTGACATCAATAGACTACTTCATCTATTAACAGCAGAATTCACATTCTTCTCAACCTCACTTAAAGCACTGATCGGACTGACCAAATTATGAGCCATTAAATACAAATTAACAATCTGAAAAAATAAAAATCATATAGTGTAGGGGCACCTGGGTGGCACAGTGGGTTAAAGCCTCTGCCTTCGGCTCGGATCGTGATCCCAGGGTCTGGAATCAAGCCCCACATTGGACTCTCTGCGCAGAGAGAGCCTCCTATCTCCTCTCTCTGCCTGCCTCTCTGCCTACTTGTGATCTCTGTCAAATAAATAAATAAAATCTTAGAAAAAAAAAAATCATACAGTGTATACTTCACACTACAATGAAATTAGAAATCATCACCAAAAGGAAAGCTGAAAATCCTAAAATACTTGGAGATTGAACAACACATTTCTAAGTAAAACAAGTCAAAGAAATTTCAATAAAAATGTTAAAATATTTTGAGATAAATGAATACTAAAATACAACTTAATAAAATTTGTAGGTGCAGCAAAAGCAGTGCTTAGAGAAAAATTTATAGCATTGTATGCCTACAATAGAAAAGAGAAAATCTAAAATCAATCATTTAATAAGCTTTCATCTTAGGAAACTAGAAAAAGAGCAAAAGCAAGCAGCAGATTAGAGGAGAAATCAAAGAAGTTAGAAACAGTGAATCAACAATGAAAATAAACGACAGCAAAAGTTTTTTTCAAAAAGATCAAAAAATCAATAACCTTTAGGCATGCTAATTAAGAAAAAAAAAAGTAAGACACAAATTTCTAAAATGAGAAATCAAAGAAGAAATTTCATTACAGAATCTGAAGACATTAAAAGGATAAAAGGGTATACTGTGAACTATTCCCAGAAATTTGATAACTTAGAGGAAACAGACCAAGTCCCTGAAAGATACTACCTATAAAAAATATGAATAGTTCTATTTTAAGAAACTTAATAACTAATAATCTTTCAAGATAAAAAGTCACTAGACCCAGATGGGTTCACTAATGAATTGTACCAAACATTTAGGGAAGAAGCTACACAAATTTTGTACAACATCTTCCAGAAGACATAAATAGAGGAAATACTTCCTAACTTATTCTATGAGGGCGTCACCCTAATACCAAGACCAGATAAAGACATTACAAGAAAACCATAGAGCAAGATCTCTCACAAAGATGTAAAAATCCTCAAAAAAAAAATTAGCAAATCAAGAATTTTAAATGTCCTGAAAGAACTGTATACCACAACTAAGTGGGATTTACCCTAGGTATGCACAACTACTTAACATATGAAAATCAAGTAATGAAACCTATCACACAAGAGGCAAAGAAGAATAATCAAGTGGTAGTATCAATAAATGAACAGAAAGCATTTTCACAAAATTCAACACACATCTGTGATTTTAATAAAACTCTCAGCAAGTAAGATAAAGGAGAACTTCCTCAACTTGATAAAGAACATCTATAAAAATCCTACAGCGGGGCGCCTGGGTGGCTCAGTGGTTTGGGCTACTGCCTTCGGCTCGGGTCATGATCTCAGGGTCCTGGGATCGAGCCCCGCATCGGGCTCTCTGCTCCGCAGGAAGCCTGCTTCCCTCTTTCTCTCTCTCTCTCTGTGCCTGCCTCTCTGCCTACTTCTGATCTCTGTCTGTCAAATAAATAAATAAAATCTTTTTTTAAAAAAAAATAAATAAATAAAAATCCTACAGCTAACAACTGATATAACTGTGAGAAACTAGAAACTTTCCCACTAAAAACAGGAAAAAAAAAAAAAAAAAGGACAACTCCTTCTTACCATTCCTTTTCAACACTATTCTGAAGTCCAAGCAAAAGCAGTTAAGACAAGAAAAGAAAATAAAAGGTACACAGACTGGGAAAGGAGAAATCAAACCTCCTTTGTACACATACTACAGAACTGTCTATGCAGAAAATCTAGAAGACTAGACACCCCTCCCCCAGAAGAACCCCACCCTCTTGGAACTAATTAGCAAGTATAGTAGGGTTGCAGGATATAAGGTTAATATATAAAATACCCTTCATATAAGCAAACAATGAATAACTGGAATTTGAAATTGACAACACAATGACATTTACCTTGGCACCAAAAGAGAGAAAACAGGTATAAATTCAACAAAATATGCACAAGACCTGTACAAGAAAAACTGTAAAACTCTGATGAACAAAATCTAAGAACTAAATAAGTGGATAACAATTTCACGTTCCCAGATAAGATGACTCAATATTGTGAAGACATTAGTCCTTCCCAAATTGATCTACAGATTCAACACAATCCCAATTAAAATCCCAGCAAATTATTTTGTGTATTATCACAAACTGACGCTAAAGTTTACAGGAAGGCAAAAAGACCCAGAATAATCAACACAGTATTGAGAGAGAAGAACAAAGCAGAAGAATGACAGTACCCAACTTACTATAAAACTACAGTAATCAAGACTATACCAAAATCCAAAGCAGATCAATAGAACAGAATAGACAGACTGGAAATACACCCACACAAATACAGTCAACCAATCTTTGTCAAAGGAGGAAAGATACCACAGATAAAAGATAGTGTTTTCAACATAGGAAACTAGATGTCAACAAACAAAAAAACTAACATCAAGAACAAAAACCCTTAAACACAGATCTTACATCCATCACAAAGTTAACTCAAAATGAATCAGATCTAAATGTAAACTCCAAAGTATAAAACCCGGGACCCCTGGGTGGCTCAGTGGGTTAAGCCTCTACCTTCAGCTCAGGTCATGATCTTGGGGTCATGAGATTGAGTCCCGCATCGGGCTCTCTGCTCAGGAGGGAGTCTGCTTCCCCCTCTCTCTCTGCCTGCCTCTCCACCTACTTGCAATCTCACGTGCACTCTCTGTCAAATAAATAAATAAATAAATAAATAAAATCTTTAAAAAAAAAAAAAAGGGGTATAAAACCCTTAGAAAGTAACACAGGAGAAAATCTAGATGACCTTGGGTATGATCATGAATTTTTAGATACAACACCAAAGGTAAAGCTATGAAAAAATTGTTTGACAAACAATTGTTTGACAACTTCATTAGAATTTTAAAATTCTCCTCTGCAGAAGAATGATAAAACAACTCACAAACTGGGAAATAATATTTGCAAAAACATTTTTGTCTAACTTCTGAAGTATCATTCAAAATATACAAAAAAATTCTTAAAACCCCAATAATTTAAAAAATACCAACCTATTAAAATATGGGCATAATTTCTAAACCAATACCTCAATGAAGAAGATACATGGCAGAAAAACAAGAAAAAATACTCAAACATCTTATGTCACTAGGAAACTGCAAATTAAAAAAAAAAAAAGTGACCTACCTTTACATACCAACTAGCATGGCAAAAATCTAGAACACTGAACCAAATACTGGTGAGAATGTGAAGCAACAGGAATATAAAATGACACAGCAACTTTGGAAAACAGTTTGGCAGTTTCTTATAAAACTAAACATACTCTTAAAATATGATCCAGCAGTTCACCTGTGTGGCTCAGGGGGTTAAGCCTCTGCCTTCAGCTCAGATCATGATCTCAGGGTCCTGGGATTGAGCCCCTCATCAGGCTCTCTGCTCAGCAGGGAGCCTGCTCCCCGCCCCCTCGGCCTGTTGCCTTCTCTGCCTATTTGTGATCTCTCTGTGTCAAAAAAAAAATAAATAAAATCTTAAAAAATAAAAAAAGCCCACAATCCATCAATCATGCTCCTAAGGTATTTATCCAAAGGAGATGAAAACATCTCCATACAAAAACCTGCATATAGATGTTTTCAGCAGCTTCTTTAGTAACTGTCAAAACATGGAGCAAACAAGCTGTCTTTCAGGAGGTGAATAAACAAACTGGTATATGCAGGCAATGAAATATTACTTAGTCCTAAAAAGAAATGGGCTATCAAGCCATGAAAAAGACATGGAGGAATATTAAATGTATATTACTGATGGAAAGAAGCCAATCTGAAACTGCTACATATTATATGATTTCAGCAACATAGCATTCTGGAAAAGGCATGACTATGAAAACCATAAAAATTTTAGATTTGCCAGAAGTTAGGGGGCAGAAGGGAAGAAAAAAGCACAGAGGAATATTAGGTCAGTGAAAGTTTTTATATAATATCATAAAGATGGACATGTCATTATCAAAACCCACAGAATATACAACACCAAGAGTGAAACCTAACATAAACTATGGACTTTGGAGGATAACAATGTGTCAGTGAGGTACTGAAGAGATGTACCATTCTGGTGGCAAGACACTGATAGTGGGGAGGCTGTATATATGTGGGGACAAAAGGTATAGGAAGTTCATGTGTCTTTTTTTGTCAATTTTGCAATGATCCTGAATCTGCTCTTTAAAACAATGCGTCCTTAAAAAGAAAAAAATAAAATAAATAGCTTATAAACAGTTTCATGTTTTCAATAGATGCTAATTTATGTCCATATGCTATAATATCTTTTTCTCTGGACAATCTTATAATTTTATGTGGATTTAAGCACATGTATTCAAGAGTACATGTGTACACAGAGATAAGAGGAACAATGCCCTTTCTTAAACATTTGGTATCTCCATCTGTTTGTCATGCACTCACTGCTACAAATGATGAAAGAAAGGAAACAAAGAATATAACTGCTACTCTGTTCAATTCCTAGCATAAAACTCTTTTATCAATTTTTATTACCTGAACGAAGAACAAAGGTTAAAGAGAAATAGCTGTAGTTTCTTTCCAATTACATGCATTTTCATCTGTATAGTACAAGATTCTATTCTTTAATCAGAAGAATCATTCTGTAAAGACATATAATACAATCTAATTAATTCAGGTCCTTCTTTTATCATTCCTAATTATTTATCTAAGTTGTCTTAAAGAACCTCTTAGCAGTGGGGGAATGGGTGATTCAGGAGATTAAACACCTGACTCTTGATTTCAGATCACGTCATGATCTCGGGGTCATGCGATTGAACCCCACACCAGGATTCATTATTAGCACAGAGTCTACTTGTCTCTTTCCCTGTCTCTCTCATGCACGTACAAATAAAATCTTTTTAAAAAGAGAAAAATCTCTTAACAGTGAATGTGCATGTATATATATCTGCATGCATACGCACATACACATGATTTACAAAGCAATGATTAAAATGACAATTATATTATTTCTAAAACTGTTTTTCAACAGTTTACTGCCTTGTACCACAATAGAAGGAATATATTCATTTACTATTTTTACTGGATTTATGATTGTTCCCATTCTTTATAATAGCAAATAAAAGGTATTAAGAAAAAATTTTGTCCAGTATTAACACATGTCTATTTCATACTATACAGAATTTAAGTAGCAATTAATCAAGAAAACAAAGTTCTTAACCCTCTTCCCAGTAAAATTTAGCGGTATTATACAGTTGACCCTTGAACAAAACAGGTATGAAGCGCACAAGTCCATTTACAGATGGACTTTTGCCATAAATACAGCACAGTACTATAAATTTCTCTTCTCATGATTTTCCTAAAAACACTTTATTTTCTCTAGCTTTACTGTAAGAATATAGTACAGAAAACACATAACACACAAAATTTGTGTTAACAGACTATCTTACTGGTAAAGATTCTGGTCAGCAGAAGGTTAAGAGTAGTTAAGTATTGGGGTAGTCAAAGTTATACGCAGATTTTCAACTATGAGAGGAGTTGCACCCCTAACTCCAAAGTTGTTTTTAGAGGTCAACTATAAACGAGAAAGATTTTCTACCTTTTTTAATTGATTAAAAAGAATGCCAAAATAGAATTAATAACCCAAGATAATATCCATTCACCCTACAAGATGGCCCAAATAGGAAATATGTAGCATTAAGACACAAGAAATGGCAAAGTGGTAAACTTCTGAAAATATTAACCTAAAAATTTCAAATGCTCAAGAGGCAGAAGGATAATTTACACCAAAATTGAATTATATGCTCAATGGCAGAGAGATAGGTTCACTAGTAAAAGCAAGCTGGTTCATTAGTCTGCTTTCTCTTCTAATAACGTATTACAAAACGCTATCCTTCTTAGCATTTCTGAGTAATATAACCTTACAAATCAAAAGGAATGTAGCAGAATGGTTTAAGAGTTTGGGCTTCTAACAGTTTGGGCTTTCTAACTGTAACTTACTCTGCCTCAATATTCCTATTTCTCAAAGATGAATAATAAAAGAAGAAAACTTCAAATGATTGTTAAGAGGAGTAATCAGAATGCCCGTAACTCTTCAATAAATATTAACTCGTAGCGACAGGAGAAAGGAGCAAATAAAAATATAAAGGAATGTTAATAAGTGCAACTATTTTTTTCCTTTTCTTTCCTTCACTGCCATAGTCTTAATGCCTAAAGCTTACTAATTATTTGTTGAATTAACAAGAAGAGTGTATGCATATACATATGTATATATGTACGTACATGTGTATCTATATATATATTTTAAGCAGAGAATGCAAAACTGGACATGAGGAGAACTCTCAGTTAACAAACTAACCAAAGATAGGAGCTTTTTCTTTAAAAGAAAAAGGAAACCAAAAAGAATAGGTCAGGGTTGAATTCTCAGTTAACTCATTTAGCAGTGACACCTAAAACTGGTAGAGTAGGAAAGGGGGAGACCAAGCAGAGGCTAGAGGATGAGACCGAAGAGTAGGGTGTATCAGAATGGAAGATTAGAACATAAAAACATCAGAAGGTTATATTTGAAAAAGCCCCTACAAATGATCTTCTATACAGATAAAAATCCCACAACTCGGGGCGCCTGGGTGGCTCAGTGGGTTAAGCCGCTGCCTTCGGCTCAGGTCGTGATCTCAGAGTCCTGGGATCAAGTCCCGCATTGGGCTCTCTGCTCAGCGGAGAGCCTGCTTTCCTCTCTCTCTCTGCCTGCCTCTCCATCTACTTGTGATTTCTCTCTGTCAAATAAATAAATAAAATCTTTAAAAAAAAAAAAAAATCCCACAACTCAGATGAAATGTCTCTGGATTAATTTTTTCCATATTAACCAGTTTCTCCCAAAAGCTTTATACATTAAGCTCTGAAAATGCAATCTCATGAATAAAGGTATTCAACTTCTTTCCCAAAAATGCTGCACCCACATCTTCTCCTTATTTACCCACATTTTCCCTTTTAGTACTCCCCTAATTTTATCTTCTTATACTCCAAAGCCATGAAATTACACCAAGAACCTTAACACTCTCCTAAGATCTCAACTTTGGTGTTCCTCCTCGATTACTCTAGTCTTAATTCCAAAATGCTTATTACTTCTCTTGTAAGATCACTCTCTTATTTCTGTGTATGTGTACATATTACCTCATGCTACACAACCCACTCTTCCTGAAGTAAACTGGGAAGCTCTTACCTTGAAACCCAGGCAGAATTAGGTCTCATAAATTTTCACACCACTTTGTACATACAACTGAGAGTACTTTTTGCCACATATTTTGCATGTGTCCATGTATTATTTTGTAATTAAGAGTGTTAAAAATTTTATTCCATTCTCTACCTTCTTAAAAAGGTTTTATTTATTTGAGACAGAGAAAGAGACAGCAAGAGAGCAGGCACACACCCAGAAGCAGAGGGAGGGGCAGAGAGAGGGAGAAACAGACGGCCCATTGGGCAGGCAGCAGGATGTGGGGCTCATTCCCAGGACCCTGGGATCATGACCTGGGCCAAAGGTAGATGCTTAACAAACTGAGCCACCCACGTGTCCCCAGTTCCTTACATTTATCACTCTATGTTAGTCTTTTTTTTTTAATTAATAAACTTTTTTTAAAGAATAGTTTTAAGTTCACAGCAATTTTCCACATATTTTTAGTGATTCAATGGTATTTCTACCTCTTCAGAAGATTAATGATCTTTTTTTTTTCTTTTGATTTACGAACTTTTAGAAAGAATTACCCTCACTTTAGGTTCCTAAAGAATTAATTGTATAGTACTTGGCACCCAGAAAGGGGGCTTAATAATTAACAACTGTAAAACATAAAGATATACCAATTCATTAGTAAGTCTGTTCTTAATGCTACTGGGCATGGGTGTTTTTGTGGTTTTTTTTTTTTTTCCATTATGATTTCTAATTGGTTACATAGCTATTACATAACTTATCTTTTAATCTAACTGAAATTTCTGACTTTCAGAAATCTACAAAACACTGGAACCATAAAAGGAAGTCAGGTTCTGGCAAGATCCATACCTCTTTTCTTCCTACAGAGTATTGCATCTGGCCAAGGTAATGAGCTGGGATTCAGGAAGACAATTAGGGCAGGTATACTATGTGAAAAGGGCAGAAATATCTAAGAACATCAACTGGATAGATCCAAACTACACCTTTGATGAAGGATTAGAAGTGAGATACAAAATAACGAATCTAACAGACAGGAGTAAAACTGGGGGCACCTGCGGGCTCAGTCAGTTAAGCATCTGCCTTTGCCTCAGGTCATGAGGCCAGCCAAAATCCTGAGACTGAGGTGATATCAAGCTTCTTGATCAGCAAAGAGCCTGCTTCTCCCTCTCCTGCTCCCTTTGAGGCTCCCCCTGGCTTGTGCCCTCTCACTCTCACATTCTCTCAAATAAGTAAATAAAACTTTTTTTTAAGCATGGGGGGGGGCAGCAAAATTATAAACACAAAGTGGAAGCAAGAGAAAAGAATCAAATGAACTGTATCAAACACCAGGGTAGGTTGGAAAGAATGAAAGTTTAAAGACTGTAGGGGCAGATCTGTAGCAGAGTCAACATTCACTGGTATCTCTATTATTAATCCAACTCAATCAAAATTTAAGAAACCATGATAAATATGTATTCACTAGCATTTGTAAAAGAAAAATTTTAACTTAAATAAATGTATATTTAAATATAATTTAAATGTAAACTTAAATATAAAGCTTCCAAAGTTATCTTATACCATGTTAAAGAATACAAATAATGATCACAAATAAATACATCATTGACTGGCATGCTCTAAATTTAAAGAGCATTAAAAATGCCATCAGGGGCACCTGGGTGGCTCAGTGGGTTAAGCCGGCTCAGGTCATGATCTCAGGGTCCTGGGATCGAGTCCCACATCGGGCTCTCCACTCAGCGGGGAGCCTGCTTCTTTCTCTCTCTCTCTCTCTCTCTCTCTGCCTCTTGTGATCTTTCTCTGTCAAATAAATAAATAAGTAAAATCTTTTTTAAAAAAAATGCCATCAGACTTTTTCTTCAGACAGAGGGTAAGATGGTTGCAGAGGCGTAGGAGGACTCTGGGGTCAACTACTCCCACTAATACAACTAGGTAACTATCAAATAATCCTGAATATCCCAGTAATCTACCTGAATACGGGCAAAAGAAACTCTACAACTAAAGGTAGAGAAAAAGACACATCAAAGAAGGTGGGAAGTATGGAGACATGTCTTGGGAGAGAAATGGACTGTGACTGCTAAAGCGGGTAGGAAGGAAGAGAGACAAATTAGCACACAGAGGAGTACATGGGGAAAATGAATTCCTGTAACAACTGGCTTGGAAAATGAGAGGACCCGAATTTCACAAATTCTGACAGTCTGCAGGGCTTAAAGACTGTGGAGTTTCAAAGGTCATTGGGCTTGGCCCTGAGAAAGTTCTATGGATATCATGCTACTCTTGTAGAAAAGGCAGGGGTAAACAGCCAATGGTCTTACAGTACGGAAACAGAAGGGAGGTTAGTTGCTCATCTCCAAATGTGTCCCTGAGAAGAACCCTCTGGAGAGAGAAAAAAACAAAAAACAAAATAACCAAAAAACTGGCAGGTGCCATTTCCTGCCCTCCATCCCGCAGCAAAAACACAAGGCCATGCTGTGGGAATCAGCATAGCATGGACACTTGCTATCTAACTGGGTTACACCAAGCCCCATCCCGCAGCACTGTGGAAGAACTACCATTCCCAGTCACACTTGCCTCAGTCCCAGCACAGTGGGCTCACTCCTCCAGGAGACTGGCCCAAACCCCTACCAACACCACATTTCCAAATCTGGGAGTTCTGTGAAGCCTCCATTCCAGTGGCAGCAGCACAGGTCTCATTTCACAAGTAGATCAGAGTACATATAGTTAAACCACATTTAGGCCAGGAACTAAACACTGCACGCAAGGCTGAGAGAACCCCTGCAGAGGATAGGCCTGAAGGATAAAGCAGTCAGAACGCACTGCAGTGCCCTAGAGAACAAGGGACACTACAATGCAGGGCACTACAGGACCGCTTCTTCCTAAGGTCATTATGCTCAAGAAAAGGAAATACAACAGACTTACGTAACAGAGAGAAACAGGCCCAGAGATTTAGATGAAATGAAAAGACAGAGGAATTTCTTCCAAATGAAAGAACAGAACAAGGCCACAGACAGATATCTAAGCAAAACAAATGTAAATAATATACTTAATGGAGAATTTAAAGGAACAATCATAAGGATACTCGCTGGACTTGAAAAACAGGTGGAGATCATCAATGAGACCATTAACAGAAAGATAAGGAATAATACAGAGATAAAGGGTCCAATAAACGAAAAACACACTTGTTGTAACGAGCAACAGGCTAAAAGAAGAGGAGGAATGAATTAATAACCTAGAAGACAGTATAATGGAAAGTACTCAAGCTGAACAAAAAAGAGAAAAGGGACTTAGGCAATATGAGAATAGACTTAGGAAACTCGGTGACTTCATCAAAGATAATAATATTCATATTACAAAAGTCCCAGAAGAAGGAGGAGGAAAGGAGGAGGAGAATTTATTTGAAAAAATAGTAGCTAAAAATATCCTCATGTGGGGAAGGAAACAGATACCCAGATCCAGAAGGCATAAAAAACCGCCAACAAAATCAACAAAAGCAGATCTATACACCAAAACATATTGTAAATTAAGAAGGAAAGTACACTACTAAAGAAAAAAGGGGGGGTTACATTTAAAGGAAACCCCATAAGGATACCAGCAGATTTTTCAGCAGAAATTCCAGATCAGAAAGGAGTAGCTTGATAAACTCAAAGTGCTGAAAGAGCAAAAAACAACAACAAAGAATACCCAGCAATTAGAAGAAGTGATAAAGAGTTTCCTGATAAATAAAAACTAAAGGAATCCATGATCACTAAACAAATCCTACAAGAAGTAATAAAGGAACTCCTTCAGTAGAAAGGAATCGAGAAAGGGATCGAATCCCGCATTGGGCTCCCAGCTCAGCAGGGAGTCTGCTTCTCTCTCTGACCCTCTCTCCTCTCATGCTCTCTCCCTCTCACTCAAGTAAATAAATAAAATTTTCAAAAAATCATTCACCATGATCAAGTGTATTTTATTCCTAGTTTGCAATGGTGGTTCATTATTCACAAATCAAATAATATGATACATCATATCAACAAGAGAAAGGATAAGAACCACATGATCATTTCACAAGATGCAGAAAAAACATCTGACAAAGTACAACATCCACTCATAATAAAAACCCTCAACAAAGCAGGTTTAGAAAGAACATGCCTCGACATAATAAAAGCCATATATGAAAATTCCATATCTAACATTATCCTTAACAGAGAAAAATTGAGATCCTTTCCCCTAAGGTAAGGAACAAGACAAAGATGTCCATTCTCACCACTTCTATTTAACATAAAGTCCTAATCTCAGTAATCAGACAACAAAAAGAAAAAGAGTAATAGGCACCTAAATCAGTAAGTTAGAAGTAAAACTCAATATACGCAACTGACACAATATTATAGATAGAAAATTTGAAAGACTTCACAAAAAACTGCTAGAACTGGTAAATAAATTCAGTAAAGTCGCAGGATACAAAATCAGTGTAAAGAAATTTGTTGCATTTCTATACACTGATAATGAGGCAGCAGAAAGAGAAATCAAGAAAATGATCTCATTTAATTGTTTCATTTAATGATCATTTAATTAAGAAAATTATCTCACTGCCCCCAAAATAGTAAGATACCTAGTAATAAACCTAACCAAAGAAAGACCTGCACTCTGAAAACTATAAAATACTAATGAAAGAAACTGAAGACAACACAAAGAAATGGGAACACATTCCATACTCATGGATTGGAAGAACAAATACTGTTAAAATGTTTATACTATGCAAGGCAACCTACACTTTTAATGAAACCCCTTATCAAAATACCAACAGCATTTTTCACAGGGAAAAAAAATCCTAAAATTTGTATGGAACCATGAAAGACCCCAACTAGACAAAGCAATCTTAAAAGAGAAAACCAAAGCTGCAGGCTTCACAATTCTGGACTTCAAGTTATATTACAAAGACGTAGTAATCAAAACAGTATGGTACTAGTACAAACAAATGCACATATATCAAAGAACAGAATAGAAAATCCAAAAATAAACCCACAACTATATGGTCAATTAATTTTCAACAAAGCAAGAATGAATATCCAATGGGAGGGAAAAAAGAGTCTCTTCAACAAAGAGTTTTGGGAAAAGTTGAAAACAACATGCAAAAGAATGAAACTGGATCACTTTCCCACACTATACATAAAAATAAATTTAAAATGAATTAAAAGCTTAAATGTGAGATCTTAAAAGGTAAAACTCCTAGAAGAGAACACAGGTAAAAATTTTTCTGACAGTGGCCATAGGAATTTCCTTCTAGACAGGCTCCCTCAAGCAAGAAATATAAAAACAGAAATAAACTATCAGAATTTCATCAAAATAAAAAGCTTATGCATGCCAAAGAGAAACAATCAACGAAACTAAAAGGCAACCTAAAAAATGGGAGAAGATATCTGCAAATGATATAAGCAATAAAGGGTTAGTATCTAAAATATATAATTAACTTGTAAAACTCAACACCCCCAAAATGAATTAAATTAAATGAATCCAATTAAATGGAGTCAGAAGACATGAACAGATATTTCTCCAAAGACGACATACAGATGGCCAATAGACAAAGGAAAACATACTGAACATCAATCATCATCAGATAAATGCAAACCAAAACTACAACAGGTATCACCTAACATCTGTCTGAATGGCTAAAGTAAAACAGAAGTGCTGGCCAGAATGTGGAGAAAAAGGAACCCTCATGCACTTAGTGGGAATGCAAACTGGTACAGCCATTGAGGAAAATAGTATGGACGTTCTTCATAAACTTAAAAATAGAACTACCCTATGATCCAATGATCACATTACTGAGTATTTACCGGAAAAAAATACAAAGAACAGTAATTCAAAGCAATATATACACCTCTATGTTTATAGCAGCATTACTTAAAATAGCCAACATAGGAAGGAGCCCAAATGAACATGGATTGAAGTGGATAAAGAAGATGTGTTATATTTACACAATGGAATATAACACAGCCACGAAGAATGATGAAATCTTGCCATTTGCAACAAGGAGCTGGAAAGTGTAAGGCTAAGTGAAATAAGTCAGATGAAGACAAATACTGTATGATTTCAAACCATGAAATTTAAGAAACAAAACAAAAAAAAAGAGAGACAAATCAAGAAACAGACTCTTAACTGTAACTAATAGTTATCAGTGGAGAGGTAGGCAAAGGTATAGGTGAAATAGGTGATGGATGGAGGTTAAGGCATACCCTGACAGAGATGAGCACCAGATTATTAAAAGAAAGACTTAAAAAAAAAAAAAAAAAAAGTACCACCTGCCTTTCAAATAAGCAGCAAGTCAAAAGGAACTCCAAAAAAATAAAGTTGCCTCACACTAAATCACACTGTACCACACATATAAGAAACAATGTGTGCAAACAGAAAACTGAATAGAAAACTGACAGCCTGTTTGTCAAAATTTAAACTGAAATTTATATTTCCATGTGCTTTATATGAAAACTGCATTGTGAATCTTTAAAATTAAAGTTTTTCTAAAATTCAACCACCACCATTTTACTTCTCACCAGCAAAAAATTACATTCATTTAAATATTTTCCTAATGAATATACTGACTCATACAAGTAAGAACTGTCTGACAACTAACAACTTCATTATGTGAAACAGTATATATCACCATTTTATTTACTCCAGATGGGGAACAATAAAAATATTTCAAATATGTCCTCTGGCTAAAACAAATAAACATCCATTGTTAAAGAAATTTCCGCAAGGACAAAAAAACTTACTTCTTAAAAAATTTTATCAAAATAATTAACTTGTAGGGGCACCTGGGTGGCTCAGCAGGTTAAACCCTCTGCCTTCGGCTCAGGTCATGATCCCAGGGTCCTGGAATCGAGCCCCACATCGGGCTCTCTGCTCAGCAGGGAGCCTGCTTCTTTCTCTCTCTCTCTCTGCCTGCCTCTCTGCCTACTTGTGATCTCTTGTCTGTCAAATAAATAAATAAAATCTTAAAAAAAATTAACTTGTAGAGCCCCATGATTTTCATATAAAAGTTATTTCAAGTTGGGGCACCTGGGTGGGTCAGTCAGTTAAGCATCTGACTCTTGATTTTGGCTCAGGTCATCATCTCAAGGTCTTGGGACAGAGCCCCTTAGTCAGACTCTGCACTCCACAGGTAGTCAGATTGAGGTTCTCTCCCTCTGCAATAACCCCCTCGTGCTCTCACATGCACTCTCTAAAATAAATAAGTAAGTCTTTAAAAGAATTATTTCAAGTGTTGAAAGTACCATTGAAAAAATTTAAGATTTAAGTACCATAAGAAAAAATTTAAGATTTAACAAAAGCACAAATGGTAATTCTTTTTAATTTGGTGAAGAAAACATCACTAAAAGCCAAACTTTTTTTTTCAACTCCCCTTAAAATATGTGAATCTATTAGCCCAGTAAATAAAACTTTAAATAAACAAAAGTTAAAAATTAAAATCTGAACCATAATGTATATCTCAACTTTAATGCCTTATCTAATCCTTTCTTTTTCCGTAAAATCACTGTCTCCATCTTTTATTAACTCTGTACAACATTAAACTGCAAAATAGGCTCTATAATACTAATTCTAATTTTGAAACAAGAACAACATAATAAACCTTTCTCACTGCAGCATGCACATTTTTGTTTTCTGGCTAGAGATGAAGCTATAGTCTTCATGAGATATTCTGAAATAGTTTTCTATATGCTTAGTTTCATGGGGAAAAACTCCCACAAATTTAAAAAGCCAAGACCATCTTGTTTTGGAGTCCTCCATTCCATAACCTCCCCAGTACTTAAAAATCTACTAATTCTAAGTTGGTGTTAGACAATGTTAGTATCCAAAAATGTTTAAATTATGATGCCCACTCTTAAAGAACTTAAATCAGAAAGAGAAAAAATACCCAGGGACCACAAAAGGTAGATTCTAAATTCCTTAGAGAAAGAACATATGCTTATTAAGTTTGATGAAGCAGTGTAAGAACAAATTCTATGGGACCATGATTAGGAAGAAACAGGTTCTTAATTAATCCCCATGACTAAATGAACTTTAAGGAAGTGAGGTCCAAACCAGATGAAAGAAAGGAAATTGTATGGTTTATTACTTTGTAGATTGGTTTAGAAAATTCATTTACAATTAGAAAATCTGAACAAATATTGGTTAATGAATAATAAGGTATATAATTTTGTGTTGTTACTTTAAATCCAAGAAGAGCTATGTGAAACCCTCATTTTGTTTTCTAGGGTTGTAACTTCTCTTCAAATCTACTGATCCACGAACAAGTACAATTTTAAAGATTTATACTTGATAAACCTAATTTTTTCAGGCAGGAATCATAAGAGATATTAAAACTGATAAGCAAAAGTATAATAAGAAACTTATACACAGTCTTCAAGTATGTCCCCACAAGATAACTGATTAATTACAAAGAAGAAAATAGTTAATATTACAGTGGAGAAACCTGTCAAACCCCTCCTTAACCAACGGATCATAGTTAACACCACTAATAATGAGATATATCAGCAGAGACTCCCATTAATATAATGAACAAACAAGGGCACAACTTCAGTTCTGTGGTATTCTTGACAAAAAAAGAAAAACTTGCATTTAATCACAGGATACTCACATAAACCCAAACTGAGGGGCATGCTACAAAATTACAGGCCAGTATTCTCCTGAAGTGTCAAGGTCATGAAAGACTTAAAAATGCTGAGGAACTGTGCTATGTTAGAGAAGAGACAGGATAACTAAATGCAATTTGTGATCCTAGCTTGGATCCTGGATCAGAAAACGGAGATCAGTGGGTCAACTGATACAATATTAATAAGGTCTGCATATTCATTAACAGTACGGTATTGGTTAATTTTCTGTTTTTGGTTATTATACTGTGGCTATGAAACATACTGGCATTTGGGGAAGCAGGGTGAAGGATAGAGAGGAGAAAGTTCTGTATTGTTTTTGCAACCTAAAGACTAAAATTATTTCTGGAGGGAAGAATAAAAATCCAAACTGCCGAACTGTATACTAAAATGCAACACGTTAAAACATCCAAGAACATGAAAGAAAACCAGGTAACACATTTTAACAAATGATCTTCCTACTTTCTCCCCAGGTTCAGAACATTTGTTTATTCTTACTAATTCACTTACCAAAAACTGGGCACTATGTAGATTCCAGGTGCTATGTAGATTCCTCCTCCTCTCCCTTACTCAATTTGGTCTCTACCTCTTGAATATTGAGATTATGGTAACTATTTTTCCTAATTATAATCAAATTATAATACTTAAAATTATTTACATATTCCATAGAGTTAGTTCCATGAGACTGTTATGTGGAACAAAAGGAATTTCAAAAAATCCTTGCAGGGAAAAAAAGAAACCATCTGATAAATCCAATGATATTTCTACATGCCTCAAAATGCCAAAGTGTTCAAATCCATTAAAAATATTACTAACCAAAGAATGCTAAAAGCCAGAGACTTCAACAATGGGTGTATGTCATTTTGTCCATTATGCTTATATTTTGCATTTCAAAGGCCCTTCCCTTATATCCATTCCTTAAGGTTGCCATAACAAAGTACCATAAACTGCACATCTTTAAACAACATAAATTTATTATTTCACATTCCGGAGATTAGAAGTCCAAAATCAAGATGCTGGTAAGGCCATGTTCCCTTTGGTAGCTTCTAGGGGAGACTCCTTCCTTGCCTCTTCCAGCTTCTGATAGCCTAAGGTATTTCTTGGTTTGCTTTAAGTATAACTCCAATCTCTGCCTCCATCTTCAAATGGTTGTCTTCCCCCATGTCTGTGTGTTTCTGTGTCTTCACATGTCTCCGTTTTCTCTTTTTATAGGAATACCAGTCTACTAGATTGGGGCCCACCCTGAGAATGACTTCATGTTAACTTAATTATATCTGTAAAGACCCTATTTCCAAATATGGGCACATTCACAGGACATCCTAAGTGCTAAACAGAAGGGTAAATAAATTAGATGAAAGCCTGGTCTTTAAGAAGATGGTATTTCTAGTTCATAAAATCAGACAATAAATGAAAGGATATACATGACAGATTTCAGATTGTAAGAAGTGGTATGAGGTTATAAAGTACTTTAAAAGGAGGTCTCAGAAAGACTCTAAGGCAGTAATACTGGAGTGACTTGAAGGATGTACAAGTGTAATGGCCAAGGTAGCAGGTTGAGGTAGAGATTATTCTTGATAATGAAGGCTATTTGTTTACTTAAGTAATCCGGCCATGTGCCAATGGTGCAGAAAGCTTACAATTTATTACATATAACAACTTGGAAATTATGTGACTCAAAGAATTTCTTTTCTTTACTTAAAGAGAATCTTCTATCAAATTTTGCACATCTGGGGCACCTGGGTGTCTCAGTCAGTTAAGCATCTGCTTTCGGCTCAGGTCTGGAGCCCTGCATCAGGCTCCCTGCTCCATGGGGAGCCTGCTTCTCCTGTTACCTCTGCCTCTCTGTCTCTCATGAATAAATAAAATCTTTTAAAAGAAATTCTTTGTACATCTAAATGTTAGGCCCTTCATTTTTATATTATGCCAATTTATTGTAGATAATTTAAATTTGGATAGCCCATAATCCTATCAGTTTGCTGATCACAAACCATAGTTACAAATGACACTAACTTAGTAATTGTAAGCTAAGTCAAGATAATGTACTGTTATGATATGAAACCATAGATTATACAGTTGTATATTTACTCTGAAGTAAATACTATGCTCACAATTAGGAGAAAATTAACCTGAGGGAGAAAAAAACTTACAAGGAGGTTGAAGCATTCCAACAGAAAGCTCCTCAGAATCCCACTAATTATAAAATTGAGGGTACAGCAGAAAGTTAGGTGATGTGTATGTATAAAAGTCTCAGAACAATCCTAACTATATACTTTTATCACTACTCACTGAAGCACCATGCCTGCCAGTTGTCCTAGGCAATCATCTTGATTAAATATACTCCAGGGATGACTCTGGTCAGGTTTCTTCTCTTTATTTCTCTAGCATTCCCCAATGCCAAGCTTACTACCACCTATGATAGTGATTCAGGAAGTTAGTGAAGGTACAAAAACTGCAGTACTAGGACAAAATTCTAGGATATTGTCACTGTTATAGCTTAATAAAGTTTAACACAATGATCAGGTTTAATGCACGCTGTTATATTTCATTACCAGTTTACCAGACTCATTTCTTACAAGCAGGAAATATTTCAGTCACATGCTCTTATTAAACATTAGGTATTCCAGAGACTACAGAAAAACCTCTACTAACTAGAATCTGCAGAGTATGAATTATTTCATGTGTAAGTATCTAGGAAAACTGATATTTTACATTAATTCCCAAAACACTTAAGCATACTGAAAGGCAAACCTAAATTATACTAAAGTATCCCTTGATTTCACTGTTCAGAGGAACACTGTTGTATCTCCCCACCTCCAAAAGGGCTATAAGGGATATTCTTTTATGAGAAAGCAAGGTGTTACTTAGAACAATCTAGTGAAAGGCTAAACATATGAAGGTAGGTTTTTTTGGTGCTAGTATGTACTTTCTTCTCCAACTACCCCCACCCACATGCTCTATCATAGGTAAAATGGTGAGTTTTGTTGTCTTCAGCTCTAATTTCCTGTGCTCATACCACTCCCTACCTCCATTTCACCTGTATCATCACATTTCCCTCTTCTTGCATTGTTCTGTATCTCTTTTAACATTTCAAATGTTATAGTCACAGAATAAACTGATAAATCTTAAGAAGTTTCCTAGAATTTTACTGACCATGGCATTCATGGCACTTACTTACAAAATTGCCCTGTTTTATATTTACACATCACTATTTTGAATTTTATGGTAAGCGAAAGGTTTGCAGACATCTTCATAAAGAAAAATCTTAGCCATCTCAAACACAGCTGAAAACTAAGACAAATATTATCCCACACTCTGAATTCTTTTAGTTATCCACCATCTCTCCTAAACTATTACCACTCCCACTCTCTATCTGCATACCTTCTAATCTTCCTCACCAGTGTCATCTACTCGTACTTCCTGACCACCTAGCACTGCTCTTCACATTCACTGAAGACGTCTGCATCTTGGTCAGATTTCTGTCCTACCATATGTCCTACCACCATGGGAAACACCTAAAACCCAAGACTCAAGACTCCTGAACCTTATCAATTCTGAAGACTTCACACAGTCTTTGGACTTCATCTATGAACTTTCACAGCCAAACACTTCACCGATCTGACACCATCTTCCAATATGTGTAACTTTCTTGTGCCCATATAATCCCTGTATCTGCTCCTCAATTTCATACACTCCTTACATTGTCCACTTGTCCCTTTGTCATGTCCTTTCCTTAGTAAGCATATTATTCATGTATATGTACATGAATAATCTCCTAAATCACTTCCTCACCAACACACTTTACCCCTAGGTTCTTCTGTAAGGCTTGTCATGTAAAAGTCTAAGCCTAAAATAACCCTCACGAACTATCTACTCTTAAACAATCAAGAGACTGAGTGGTGTCGGAAAAAGGATCAAAGAGACATGAAAATCTATACTACTCTAAATTCTGATCTCCAATTTCAGGTGGATTCTTAATCTTCTAAAGCAATCTTTTTATTTATCTATGATGGACTCCCATTCCCCTTCTCTTCAACAACTATTACAAATTTTCACTAATCTTAAGACCCTTTCCTAAGACCAACCTCCACCCTCCCTGAAGTATTATTAAAAAAAAAAAAAAAAGTCATTAGTTATGAACTATCTGCTCAACTTTTTGCCTCTCCCTCACTTATTCTTTGTCCTTCAATGTTATCACAATAAATAAGATATCCTTCCTCTTGTTCTTGTTCCATCCCCCCATGTCAAAATTTCATTTTCCACTATCTCTTTCCACAAGCCTACAAACCACTCAAGTGTCCCCTATCACTTAAAACATAAAGACTGTAGCCCCCTATCCTTGTCAGTACCACACTCCATGTTTTCCTTCCTGGAAAGGCAGATTTTCTCATTCCCTCCCCTAGTTTAAAATAATCTTGGGGCACTTGGGTGGCTCAATCAGTTAAACATCCAGCTTAGGTCATGAGATTGAGCCCCTCATCAGGCTCCATGCTGGGCATTAAGCCTGCTTAGGAGTCTCTCTCTCCCTGACCCTCTGCCCAAACCCTTCCCTCAGCTTGTGTGCTCTCTCTCTCAAAAAATACTGTAAAATTTAAAAATCTTATTTTACTTCTAATTCTCTGCTGAAACTACCTTTACAAGAAAATCACTAGGAAATCTTTTATGGTATTATAAAACTATTATTGATGCTTTTAGGTTTCTTGAAGTTACTATCTTTTATAGATACCAACTAAATTATTTACATATGAAATGGTATGATGTCAATTTGCTTCAAATGAATAAAGAACTGGAAGTGTACTCATGAAAAAATGCTCAGTTTATAAATACTGAAGCTGGGTAATAGTTACATAGTGGTTCACTACACAGTTCCATCTACCTCTGCATATGCTTGAAATCTGCCTTAACAATACATGCATGATAATAAAAAACAGATCTCTACCTTTATCACAGTATCCCTTTAAACTATACCATGGTTTGTTTCTACATTGTAAGATATGTTTATTAAATTATAATTGATATACAATTTTCTATTAGTTTCAGGCTTACAGCATATTGACTCATCAATTCTATATGTTACTCAAAGCTCACCACAGTAAGTACAGTCACCATAAAACATTATTACAGTATTATGGACTATATTTCCTATGCCGTACTTCTCATCTCCATAACTCATTTTTTAAAGATCTATTTACTTATTTAACGGGGAGGGTAGACTTCCCACTGAGTGCAGAGCCTGAGAGGACTCCATCCCAGGTCCCAGAGATCATGACCTGAGCTGAAGGCAGACACCTAACCGACTAAACCACCCAGGCACCCATAATTCATTTATTTTATAACTGGAATTTTGTACCTCTTAATCCCTTTCAATTATTTCACCCACTTCCCTACCCGCCTCCCTCTGGCAACCACAAGTACTCTATATTTAAGAATCTGTTTGTTTGTAGACCATATTTTTTAAGCCTCTGAAGTCACTAAGTCACCTGGGTTGGGGAAGCAGGCCCCTCTTCCAACCTCCCAAATATTCTCCAACATTTGCCCTGGCAACATAATGGGATTTGGATGTAATGAACTCTTTAGGTATGTTAGGCAGTTAAAAAGGTTGTTGATGTGGGGCACGTAGCTGGCTCAATTGTTGGAGCATGCCACTCTTGAGCTTGGGTTACAGAGTTCAAGCCCCACACTGCATACAGAGATTACTTTTGTTAAAAAGGTTGTTAATGCTAACTTGTAAAGTAATTAAACTGCAAAATCTTTTTTTCAGATATGGTTTTACTACTGCTTCATATGTACATTTTTTAGCTGCAAAATTAAGACTTTTTTCATAAAATGCCATCAACTGAGTTTTTCCTCTGAATAGTACCTCACCTCCCTTCAAAAAAATAATTCAATAAAATAAATTTAAAATTATGTATTTTTTAAAAAAATATTTTATTTATTTATTTGGCAGAGAGATCTCAAGTAGGCAGAGAGGCAGGCAGAGAGAGAGGAGGAAGCAGGCTCCCCGCCGAGCAGAAAGCCCAAATGCGGGACTTGATCCCAGGACCCTCAGATCATGACCCGAGCCGAAGGCAGAGGCTTAACCCACTGAGCCACCCAGGTGCCCCAAAATTATGTATTTTTAATTGTTCATCTTGCTATCTTGTCATAGAAGCTAGAAAATCAGAAACCCTGAGATCACCCTTGACTCTCTTGAATTTTGCCCACTTTTAACCAATAAAATGCACCTTAAAATCTATCCCTTCCTCTCTAATCCTACTCACACTGCACTAATAAAGGCTCCCAGTATTCCATAATCTCCTTGTCTTGTTCCCCTCCATTCAATCCTCCATCCTATAACCTGACTTGATTATTTGAAATATTAATCAACAAGATCCCTGTTTAAAATATTTCAAATAGCTCCCCATTACTTCTAGAATAAAATTCAAGTTCCTAAACACAGGAAGCAAAAATCTTAACAATCTGGCTCTTCCTAGCCTTACTTCCAGTCTCTCCCTAATATTTTATTTATGTCTCTGGTAATGCCTAACCACTTGTAGTTCACTGTAAGCACCTTTCTATTTCATACCTGATTCATGCCTTTGCTCAAACTATTTTGCCCAAACTATTTCCTCCAGTATAAAAGACCAAACTGGTAACCCTTAGCCTTGAACTGGATGAGGTAGATCAAAAAGTGCCATTGAAAGCAATATATTTCAAATTGTACACATGAGAGAATGGTGGAAGAACACAGGAGGAGGAAAGAAAAAGGACGAAGAATAAAGAATTGGGGAAGGAAGCACCTCTGCAGGAGAAAGGGTGAAGATAATAGGCTCATTCTTAGAAGAAGTTAACCGTGGACCATTCAGTCAGAAATGTCCAACACAAAAATAATCTGGGTAGAAAGTCTGGAGACCTGTTCATTTATCAAGCCCAAACCTGAGTGCCATATCTCCAATGGTACCTGACGTACCTCCCAAAAATCCAGAGCTCTACGTAAACCAATGGGCATGGAACATGGAAATCTAGCATTTCAGAAAAAAAAGTAACACTGTAAGTCAAGTGAGTGAATGATTTAGAACAAAGGAAAAAGGATTAATAAGTATACCCTTGTTTAACCAAGGAAAATGTCACAGACAGAAGAAAATTTCAGTTAAGGATCTTCTTGTGCCTAAAAGCAATAAAAGATCTTAAGGTTAGACTTCATTAAAAATTAAATTTCTGCACATCAAAACAAACAAGCAAGATAAAACTACCAAAAAAAAAAAAAAAAACCCAAAGTGTTAACATTTGAGTAAGTCATAACTTATAAAACCACTGAAACAAACAAAAATTGATGAAAGACAAAGATACAGAGGAAAAATGACTAAAGTGCTTATAGAAAAATTCTTGATTATCACCAGTGAAATACAATATACCATTTCATTATTGCTTTATTGCATTTCTTTGTTCAATAGTGAAGTTAAGCATTTTTCCCTCAAGAACTCACCATAAGTGGTAATAATAATGGCAAGGTAAAATGAGATTGACACCCTTGTATTTCTGGTGTTACTTAGTGTTAAGAAACTTTAAACTCATTCCACAAAGCTGGGAACAATACAAATATGGCCATTCTCACTGCTACCATTTAACATAACAGTAAAGGTCTTTGTCAATACTATGAGAAAAAAAATGGAGGAGAGGGAAAGGAAGGTAGAGGAACTAGAAGAGACCATTATCATCTACACAGAAATATTATCAGAATCTACAGACAATGAGAAAAAGTTCGGCTACACTGCCAGACAAAAGTTTAACAGAAAAATCCATAACATTTCCCAAACAGCAATAATCAATTAGAAAATAAAATGAACACCATTCACAACAGCAATGAAACCATATACTTAAACAGAATTTCTAACCTCAGCATTATTAACATTGAGCTGGATAACTGGAGGCTAGTCTACGCACTACAGGATGTTTAGCAACATCCCTGGCTTCCACCCACTAGATGCAATAGCATCTCCCAAGCTCTGACAACCAAAAGTATCTTTAGACAATATCAAATCCAAAACATCAAATTTTGTCCCCACCCCGAGACAAAATTAAAAACTAGTGATTAAGAATTAGTGATCAGGGGCGCCTGGGTGGCTCAGTGGTTAAGCCGCTGCCTTGGGCTCAGGTCATGATCTCAGGGTCCTGGGATCGAGTCCCGCCATCGGGCTCTCTGCTCAGCGGGGAGCCTGCTTCCTCCTCTCTCTCTCTCTCTGCCTGCCTCTCTGCCTACTTGTGATTTCTCTCTGTCAAATAAATAAATAAAATCTTAAAAAAAAAAAAAAAAAGAATTAGTGATCAAGAATGAGTACCATGAAGAAACAAAAGACAATCTAATTTCACTAAAATTCATAGAAAGTTTTGATCGACAGAGAGCTATTCCATGCTGTTGGATGGGACAACTTATGATGTGATTTCTCCCCAAAATGCATCGATTCAATGCAATTCCATTCTAAATTTCAGCTGGATTTTTTAACTTGGTAACAGTAACCTACTTATAAAGCATTTACTGTGTGCCCCTGCCACTATTCTAACATTATACATATATTCAAAAAGGCAGGAAAACTCCTAACTTCATTTTACAAATTACAAAACTGAGGCAACCTATGCAAAGCCCAGGGTTACACAATTACCAACAACAGAGCCAGGATTCAACTCCAAGCTGACTGGATCCAGAGTACATGCTCTTAACCACTTCACTGTTCTACTTGACAAAAAACTGCAATGATACAAGCCTGGAAAGATTGAAAAGAAGTTACTGGAGAACAGTTACACTTCTGGAACCTGGAGGTAAGCAGTAAGATGGAAAAAATTTCTGCCTACCTTTCCTACAAATTTTGATAGGACACACCATACTGGTATTGGGAGTTATCTGTAGTAGAAATAAAAGAATCCTCATATACCCCTACTGGGAATAAAGACTGGTACAACTATTCAGAAGAGTAATATGGCAGTATTTAGTGAAACTGGATATATATATTTATGTATATATACATATATATATATAAATATCTAACTCAGTTGGATAATACATATCCATGAAGGGATGATATGAGGATGCTCTTATTCAGAACGGTCTATAATACAGGAAGCTGGAGGCATCACAGTGTTCATTACTGCATGGGGGTAATGGCTCAGTGAAATATGGCAGATGCATACTATGGAATACTAATGCACACTATGGAAGCCATTAGATTCAATGAACAAGAACTTGAAAAAAAATGCACACAACATATTTTATATGAATGCATAAAAATAAATGTATATATATATCAAACGTATTAAATGAATACATATGGGAGAAGATAAAAAAGAGTGGATAATGCAGATAAAAAATAAAATGAAAGCAACATCTTGAACGAGTCAAGAATTACCATGTTTGGGCGCCTTCATAGCTCAGTGTGTTAAGCCTCTGCCTTCGGCAAAGATCACGATCTCTGGGTCCTGAAATCGAGCCTCACATCGGGCTCTCTGCACAGCAGGGAGCCTGTTTCCCCAGCCTTCTCTCTGCCTGCCTCTCTGCCTACTTAAGATTTGTCTGTTAAATAAATAAAAAATTTAAAAAAAAATAATTACCATGTTTTATGAACTAAGGACAAGATTAATTCAACCCTCTGCACCTGAATTCCAACAATTAAATTTTTTTAAAAGATTTTATTTATCTATTTGATAGAGACACAGTGAGAGAGGGAACACAAGCAAGGTGAGTGGGAGTGGGAGAAGCAGGCTTCCCGCCAAGCAGGGAGCCCGATGTGGGGCTCGATCCCAGGACCTTGGGACTGTGACCTGAGCTGAAGGTAGACACTTAACGACTGAGCCACCCAGGCACCCCAACAATTAAATTTTTAAGAAACTTCAAAGTCAAAAATATTAAAAGTTCATCTACAAACCAAGTAACACATATTGAAACCCTTACAATTCTATAATCTTTGATTCAGTGATTGTTATCATTCTACCCTAAAATTTAAAAAAAAGTAAACATATTTACATGTAGTAAAGGTATTTAACTATCCTGAACTAGAAAAACAACAAAGAAAACCTTGAAAAAAACTAAGACCTACAAATGGAGAGTATTTACTTAAGAAATATATTTATATATCACTAAAAACAATATTTATAGAAAATTAATGAGCTGTTTAAAAAGGAAAACATGTAAAGGATGGCCTCTACTATATAAGTTTTATATATGCTCATATGCACAAAAAGATTGAAAAGGAAATGTCACAGCTGACAGCAGTAACCTATGAATTACAGATTTATATGTGACTTTCTCTACTTTTCTTTATATATCCTGATAAATATAAAATGCAACCACTATCAATAATTACAAAAGGAAAAGACTAATTCACTACCAGAACTGCCTAAGACAGACCAGGACCTATAGTCACCAGGCATTTAAAAACAAAATTATTTTTAAAAATATTTCCAAAGGTCACAGTGAGGATGAACCTAGATTTTAGTGTCTAGAAGGTGTTTAATGAACTTCTAAAGTGTTCTATCAAAATAGAATTGAAGGTATTCTATACTTATATATGTAGTCTATTATGAAAAGTTTATCTTTACTATTCCAAAGTATTTCCTTAATAAAGAAAATAATAAATCAAAGGTAATTTAGGGTGTTATTAAGTGCTGATTAATTTTTTATCACCAGTTATTTTTGCTAGCAAAATCAGAAAATCTAATAGAACTATACACACTAATAGCTATAACTTATTTGGTGTATCAGTTTCAACACTATCACCATAATCAATATTTCTTAAACCCTAATATAAATTAGAAACAGCAGATACTTAAGATAGTCTACATGCCCTAGTCCTATTTCCTATGCTTGCTGAACTGGCCAGCTGACATGCGTTTTACAAAGTAAACTCACTCTAACGTGATGTTAATTTACTATTTTAATGCATTTAATCTAAACTTTAAACTTCATAAGTTTAATTACAGTTGATGTTATTTAACTGCCAAAATAAGTACCACAGTTACAAAGGAGGTGGTAGATACTGATGAAAAGTCCATCATTTAACAAGACACATATTACTATGTCATTTTGCATGGCTCTTATTAATTTTTACAATGGCAATTCTCAATTAGACTTCATTTTACTCACTTTATAGGCCTCAAAATCCAAAGTACATACCACCACAACCCCTTTTCACACCATTCACACATGCCTAAAGAGAGGCAGGTTCATGAGACTACCTTAAGAATTCAAGTCAGAGCAGACTCTAACTCACATAACCAGAGTGAATTTAGACATGATTCCTGAGTTTATCATTCTTTCTGACCCTGCACAATTAACAACCTTCTCATGCTTCAATCTAATTAACTCCTCTGAGGTAGGTGCTAGAGAGGGTAGAATACAAAATGTAACTGGAAGCTATTGAGAACATTTCTTTAAACAATAGTAAAATGAAAAGAAGTAACAGCACAAGCTTTCAACATTCTTCCAAGGGTTCAGAAAATTATTTTTTCTAAAAATTTGTTCTCTCTCACCTTCATTATTCATAAAACTACTTCCAGTACAGTTGTGTAAAACAGTAATATAAGTGTTAAATTTTCAGGTGCTTTCAGTTAAACTTCAAAAGGTTTAAGGGGATTCCTTCAAAACCCTCTTTCATTTGCTCAATTCTCTTCTCAAGCATATTAGACTCCATTAACAGCCAATCATGTAAGCTGAGCTGCAAGTGACCCGAGAGTTGCCATAGCAACAGCTGCTTTCCGAAATACGTGTTATGCATTTTAAAAGCTCTCACAGAGAGGATACCACATCTATCAATTAACAACCAAAGCTCAACATAGCATATTACTCAAATGAAACAAAAAACTCAACTACCATAACAGGGCAACTACTTCATAACAAAAGGGATATTTGATATTCTTGAACCAAGTGCTACTGCAGTTGTAAATTTCAAAACCAAACCTACAATTAATAACAGAATGATTGAATACCACGTTTAGTAATGCACAAAACTGATACAGTAAAGAAGAATGATCAGAACTACATTCGGCAATGGACCATCAAGAGTAATGAATAAACGACCATATGCTGTAATAAACTGCCAAATTTTCATGCAATTTTACTAATGAAAAAGTTGGCCCTAAATGTGGTAGACCAAAATGTTTTTCAACATACATATGGTGTGTGCCTGTGTGTGTGCATGTGTGTGTGTCAAACACATATTTCACAGGTAATGAAAAGATGTAGAGACAAGTATGAAACACAAAATTCTACTTTTTTCAAGAAAAATCATCATTTTAGCAATTTATCAGAGATAGACATCTCTCTTCTTCTAAGATTATCCTGGGAGAATTCCTTCTCATAAAGATATGGAACAGTTAGACAGGCTTAACCAAGTCATTTGAACAGTGTGCAATTCTGCAATAAAAAACCTTCAAAAAAACACCTTGTCTCTGTAAAGTAACCTCAATTAGTACTAAATGAATGTCCACAATTAAAGGGTAAAGTAGTAAACAAAACTAAGCAGTCTTGAGAAATCTTTTTCTTAAACTATACTCAAATATCTAATATCGAATATCATGTAAGTAAATGCATAAAAAATATTACTAGAGTGTTGTGTGATTCAGAAGAAATTGCTACAAACAACATTACTAGATAAAACATACTGAAATGGCTACTAACCTATGTAATACTCAAGAGCTGGAAAGGAAAATATTTCCACTAATAAACTTCTTTTTAAAGAAACAACAAACATAAGATACTGTTTCTTATCTATTTTAACTTCAAATTTTTTTTTAAAGATTTTTTATTTCTTAATTTGACAAAGATCACAAGTAGGCAGAGAGGCAGGCAGAAAGAGAGGAGGAAGCAGGCTTCCTGCCGAGCAGAGAGCCCGATGCGGAGCTCGATCCCAGGACCCTGGGATCATGACCTGAGCCGAAGGCGAAGGCTTTAACCCACTGAGCCACCCAGGCGCCCCTTAACTTCAAATTTTTTATAACTTCAAAGGAAAGATTAAAAAAAACTGAGTACTACTCCTCTAAACTAAAGCAGAAATTCAGAAAATAAGGTATAACACGGATGAAAGACAGAAATTGATTGAAAGGCTGTTAAGTGAGAGAACTAGCAACAAGTCACCATAGCAATAATCAGGTATGGCGCCTAAGTCCTCCAAACAACCACAGAAGGCCCAAAGACTTAAGTATTATTATATTAATGAAGTATTTTTTTTAACCTAGGTATTTCCTTTGTCCTAAATTCTAGTCCATCTCTAGACTTAAAGTACATAGTAAATTCTTCTTGTCCATATAAAAATCTCACCTTTTATTTCAACCCCACATTCCTAATACTTATACAAACTCTAAACACAGCCAAACACTGAATTCAAAATTCTCACAAAATGTTAACACTACTAACAGCTAAGTACAACTAAGCAACCTGCATGTGTTAATTCATGGATTATTCACAATATCCCTTATTTTCTCTACTTTAAAGATGGTGAAACTGAGACACAGAAAACATACCCAAGGTATTATGGCCAGTAAGTTGTAGTACGATCAAATGTTCTAACCCATTCTAACTATATATGCCTTTCCATTAACTATTATCTATGAAGCCCATGTTAAGTGAATATACTTTGCAATCTCCAATGCTTCATCCCAACAAACTCATGTTTCTCTAGTTACATCTCACCATTAGCATAGCCAATTCCTTCTTAGACCAATATCCTAGCTTAATAATTCCAGCAAAACAAAGAAGAATTATTTTTTAATGAAAATCAAGTAGGTTGAAAACAAAGGAACAACTAGCTCACCTATGAAGCTGAATGAAAAATGTTCCAGAGGAGAAAATATATGTGATTTTCATTTTAAGCAAAAGGATATATATGTGTATGGACGAGTATGGCTATGATGTTGATATAGACAAATAACAATTATAAATGCTTCCTACATGATAAGCACTGTCCTAAGAACTTTCTTCACATGCCCTAACATTTAATTCTTACAACCCTATGAAGTCCATACAGTTATCCTTGCTTTACAATAAGCAAACAGCTACAGAGAAATGAGGTAATTTGCCTAACGGCAAAGAGCTAGTAAGTGGAAGAACTGAAATTCAAAAGACCTCTGACAGCATGACCAGGAAAACCTTCACATAACCATGACCAAACCAATTAGAAGCAAGGAACAGAGGAATTAGATTTTACATGTAACTAGATATATGTCATACAGGAGTCAACATACTATAATCATTCCTAAAAATAATCATGGCTATGCATGTACTTTAGTAATAAAAAACTTTAGAAAAACAGGAAAACAAAATAAAACACTTGAGAACTGCTAAATACCTACAGAACTCCCAATTCAAGATAGCAGACTGAGCACACGAATGTCTTTTCTCCCACTCCTGGTATTCAGGTAACAACAGAAAGTTTTTTTGTTCTATTTTTAACAAACTCAGAAGAAAAACAATTCGAATCATAAACATATAAGAGAAAAAGCGTTCTATCAACAGATGAGAAATTTGGGGTAACACCTTGAAAATACAATGAATGACACCAGATCAAGAAAAAGTGACTAGAGGAAGAGGAAGCAAGACAGCGGAAGAGTACGAGACTAAAATATCATCAGGTCCCAGGAGTTCAGCTAGACATTTATCAAATCATTCTGAACACCTAAAAACCCAACATGCGACAGAAGAAAAGAACAGCAATTCTACCAACAAAAAATCCGCCACTTTCTGGAAGGTAGGACAGGCAGAGAAGTGAATCCCAAGCAAGGAAAGATAGACTGCAGGCGGAGGGACCGGCTCCCAACAAGCACCAAAGCATCAGACGACAAAATCAGAACTTTTAGAGGTCTGCTCCACTGAGGGACATAGCTCCAGAGGTTAAGCATGGGTGGAGCCCTCATGGGGACAGTGTGGTCTCAGGACATGCAGTGTCACATAAAGGGGGTTTCGGAGTGTGGCAGAGCTGCCGGGCATTGGAGCAGGGAAGCCGGCTACAGAGATGGAGCTGAGGAGTGGGCTCTCAGCTAGGGGTTACCTTAAACCTTTGATCCAAGGCACAGTCGGAACAATGCTCTTCAAGCAGGGCCCCCCAAGTGGCAACTCCAGAGAGACCCTCTCCTTACTCCTCCAAGAGGAGCAGCTCGGGAGCATGCAGCAAAAATCTGCTTGGTTTGGAGACTCTAAACGGGACCACGCGCCAGAGAGAGAAACGCTCAGTCACAGGCCAGGTGAGCACGGAGTGCTGCCAGAGACCAGGGAGATGAGAGCAATTGACTGCTTTTCTCTGACAGCAAAATGAGGAGTGAGAGCCCAAGCTCTCGGCTCCTCAGGCAGGAGATTTGAGGCCACCATCATGACTCCCATCCTCGAAAGCCCTACAAAAAACATTCAGGGAACAAAAGCTCCCAAGAGAAAACCCCAGCAGATTACTTACCCTACCCCCTGGCAAGGAGAGTGCAATTATGCCTCAGAAAAAGGCGTTTGAGAATCACTGCAAGAGGCCCCCTCCAAAAGTTCAGCAAGAACATTCAGCCAAGACCAAGATTACCAATCAATGAGAATGGTGGAACTCCAGAGCTAGGGAAAAGCAACACATAGAATTCATGGCATTATCCCATGATACTTTACTATTTCAAAGTTAAATTATTTTATTTTCTTTTATTCTACTTGAACATTTAATCTTTAAATATTTTATAACTCTTTTATCTTATGAAAATCTATTTTTAAAATGTGTTTAAAATCTTATAGTAATATTTTAAACCTTCACTGAATTTAATCTTATTTTTTGAATACATATACAGTTTTTCCTTAAAATTGTGGGATGAAATTTTGACTAACAGATCAAAAAAACACTAAGTATAACATGTGGCATTATTCTAGTATCCATTCTGATCACATAGTCTCCTTTTAATTTCCTTTTTCCAACAACTTATCCTATCAATTCCTTCTTCAAAAACTTTTAAAATTTTCATCGTTACACTCATTCCATTCTTTCATCATGTTTACCCTTATTTTTGCATATATATATATATATATATATATATATATATATATTTTACATTCATTAAAATATTCTGAAGTAGTTCCTTCTAAGAGACCAGAATACACCAGAGTCAAGTGGGTGGATCTGTTCTATTCAGCAGTCTAATATATATATTTTTTATTTTTTACTTTTGACCCTGGTTTCTGGTGTCTTCGATTTGGTTAGCATAGATTTTTCTGGGATCTTTGCCACCCTTTTCGAATTTTATTCTCTCGTTCAACTATTCTTATCTAGATAAAATACGGAAAAAATCACAAAAAAAAAAAAAAAAAGAGGCAGAACCAATAGCTAGGGACTTAATCAATACGGACACTGGTAATATGTCAGATCTAGAGTTCAGAATAATGATTCTCAAGGTGCTAGCTGGACTCAAAAAAGGCATGGAAGATTATCAGAGGCACAATGTCTGGAGAAATAAAAGCCCTTTCTAGAGAAATAAAAGAACTGTAATCTAACCAAGCTGAAATTTTAAAAGCTATTAATGATGTGCAATCAAAAATGGAGGCTCTAACTGCTAGGACAAACGAGGCAGAAGAGAGAATTAGAGATATAGAAGAGCAAATGATGGAGAATAAAGAAGCTGAGCAAAAGAGAGACAAACAACTACTGGACCACGAGGGGAGAATATCCAGAGATAAGTGATACCATAAGACAAAACAGTATTAGAATAACAGGATTCCTGAAGAAGGGGGGGAGGGGTGCAGAAGGTATACTGGAGCGAATTATAGTGGAGAATTTCCCTAATATGGAAAAGGAACATCAAAATCCAGGGGGTGCAGAGAACCGCCCCTCAAAATTAGTAAAAATAGGTCCATACCCCATCATCTAACAGTAAAACTTACAAGTCTCAGTGACAAAGAGAGAATCCAGAAAGCAGCTCAGGACAAGAAGTCTATAACATACAATGGCAGAAATATTAGATTGGCAGCAGACCTATCCACAGAGACCTGGCAGGCCAGAAAGGACTGGCATGATATATTCAGAGGAATAACGAGAAAAATATCCAGCCAAGGATACTATATCCAGGAAGGCTGTCACTGAAATTGAAGAGATAAAAAGCTTCCAGGACAAACAAAAATTAAGAAAATTTGCAAACATCAAACCAGCCATACAGAAAATATTGAAAGGGGTCCTCTAAGCAAAGAAAGAGCCTAAAAGTAACAGACCAAAAAGGAATGGAGACAATATACAGTAACGGTCACCTTACAGGCAATACAATGGCACTAAATTCACATCCCTCAATAGTTACCCTGAATGTGAATGGGATAAATGCCCCAATCAAAAGACACAGGGTATCAGAATGTATTAAAAAAACAAGACTCATCCATATGCTGTCTACGAGAAACTCATTTTAGACCCAAGGACACCTCCATCTGAAAGTGCGGGGATAGAAAATAATTTACCATGCTAATGGACAACAAAAGAAAGCTGGGGTGGCAATCCTAATATCAGATAAATTACATGTTAAGCCAAAGACTGTAACAAGAGATGAGGAAGGACACCCTATCATACTTAAAGGGTCTGTTCAACAAGAAGATGTAACAGTTTTAAATGTCTATGCCCCTAACCTGGGAGTGGCCAATTATATAAACCAATTAATAACAAAATCAAAGAAACACATTGACAATAATACACTAACAGTAGGGGACTTTAACACCTCCCTCACAGAAACAGACAGATCATCTAAGCAAAAAAGATCAACAAGGAAATAAAGGCTTTAAATGACACACTGGACTACACGGACATCACAGAGATATTCAGAACACTCCATCCAAAAGCAACAGAATACACATTCTTCTCTAGTGCACATGGGACACGCTTCAGAATAGATCACACCCTGGCTCACAAAATCACGTCTTAACCAGTACCAAAGATGGGATCGTTCCCTGAATATTTTCAGACCACAATGTTCTAGCTCTGAAGCGAGAACTCAATCACAAGAGGAAGGCTGGAAAGAACACAAATACACGGAGGCTAAAGAGCATCCTACTGAGGAATGAATGGGTCAACCAGGAAATTAAAGAACTGAAAAAATTCAGGAAAGAAATGAAAATGAAAACACAACTGTTCAAAATCTTTGGGACACAGCAAAGGCAGTCCTGAGGAAAGTATATAGCGATACAAGCCTTTCTCAAGAAACAAGAAAGCTCTCAAGTACACAACCTAACCCTACACCTAAAGGAGCTGGAGAAAGAACAGTGAAGAAAGCCTAAACCCAGCAGGGGAAGAGAAATAGTCAAGTCAGAACAAAAATCAATGGAACAGAAACCAAAGAACAGTAGAACAAATCAATGACACTAGGAGCTGGTTCTCTCAAAGAATTAGTAAGATTGATAACACACCCCTGGCCAGACTTCTGCAAAAGCAAAGAGAAAGGACCCAAATTAATAAAATCATGAATGAAAGAGGAGAGATCACAACCAACACCAAAGAAATACAAACAATTTTAAGAACGTACTATGAGCAACTATACGCCAGCAAATCTGACAATCTGGAAGAAATGGGTGCATTCCTAGAGACGTATAAACTAACAAAACTGAACCAGGAAGACAAAGAAAACCTGAACAGACCCATAACCAGTACAGAAATTGAAGCAGTCATCAAAAATCTCCCAACAAACAAGAGCCCAGGGCCAGACGGCTTCCCGGGGGAATGGTACCAAGCATTTAAAGAAGAACTAATAATACCTGTTCTCCTAAACTGTTCCAAAAAATGGAAATGGAAGGAAGACTTCCAAACTCGTTCTATGAAGCCAGCACTACCTTGATCCCAAAACCAGACAAAGACCCCACCGAAAAAGAGAATTACAGACCAATATCCTTGATGAACACGGATGCAAAAATTCTCATCAAAATACCAGCCAACAGGCTCCAACAGTACATTAAAAGGATTATTCACCCCGACCAAGTGGGATTTATTCCAGGGCTGCAAGGCTGGTTCAACATCCGCAAGTCAATCAATGTGATACAGTACATTAATAAAAGAAAGAACAAGAACTGTATGATACTCTCAACAGATGCTGAAAAAGCATTTGACAAAGTACAGCATCCCTTCTTGATCAAAACTCTTCAAAGTGTAGGGACAGAGGATACATATCTCAATATCCTCAAAGCCATCTAGGCAAAACCCACGTCAAATATCATTCTCAATGGCGAAAACTGAGAGCTTTTCCCCTAAGGTCAGGAACACGGCAGGAATGTCCACTATCACCACTGCTATTCAACACAGTACTAGAAATCCCAGCCTCAGCAATCAGACAACAAAAAGAAATAAAAGGCGTCTGAATACGCAAGGAAGAAGGCAAACTCTCACTCTTTGCAAACGATACAAGACTTTATGCAGAAAACCCAAAATACTCCACGCCAAAAATGCCAGAACTCATACAGGAATTCACTTACACGTCAGGATATAAAATCAATGCCCAGAAACCAGTTGCATTTCTATACACAAACAACAAGAGAGAAGAAAGAGAAATTAAGCAGTCGATCCCATTTACAATCGCACCCAAAACCATAAGATACCTAGGAATAAACCTAACCAAAGAGGCAAACACTCTGCACTCAGAAAACTATAAAGTACGCATGAAAGAAATGGAGGAAGACACAAAGAAATGGAAAAACGCTCCATGCTCATGAGTTGGAAGAACAAATACTGTGAAAATGTCTATGCTACCTAAAGCAATCTACATGTTTAATGCAATCCCTATCAGAATACCATCCATTTTTTCCAAAGAAAAGGAACAAATAACCCTAAAATTTATATGGAACCAGAAAAGGCCCTGAACAGCCAGAGCAATGTTGACAAAGAAAGCCAAAGTTGGTGGCAACACAATTCCAGACTCCAAGCTCTATTACAAAGCTGTCTTCATCAAGACAGTATGGTACTGGCACAGAAACAGACACATAGATCAATGGAACAGAACAGAGAGCCCAGAAATAGACCCTCAACTCTATGGCGAAATAATCTTTGACAAAGCAGGAAATGGAAATGGAAAAAAGACAGTCTCTTCAACAAAAGGTGTTGGGAAAACCAGACGGCCACATGCAGAAGAATGAAACTGGACCATTTCCTTACACCACACACACAAATTGACTCAAAATGGATGAAAGGCCTCAATGTGAGAACAGGAATCCATCAAAATCCTTGAGGAGAGCCCAGGCAGCAACCTCTTCGACCTCAGCCGCAGCAACTTCTTCCTAGTAATATCGCCAAAGGCAAGGGAAGCAAGGGCAAAATGAACTACTGGGACTTCATCAAGATCAACAGCTTCTGCACAGTAAAGGAAACAGTCAACAAAACCAAAAGACAACTGACAAAATCGGAGAAGATATTCACAAATGACATAGCAGATAAAGGGCTAGTATCCAAAATCTATAAAGAACTTATCAATCTCAACACCCAAAGAACAAATAACCAATCAAGAAACGGGCAGAAGACATGAACAGACATTTCTACAAAGAAGACATCCAGATGGCAGATGGCCAACAGACACATGAAAAAGTGCTCTGCACCACTCGGTATCAGAGAAATACACATCAAAACCACAAGGAGATACCACCTTACACCAGTCAGAATGGCTAAAATGAACAAGTCAGGAAACGACAGATGCTGGCGTGGATGCAGAGAAAAGGGAACCCTCCTACACTGTTGCTGGGAATGCAGGCTGGTGCAGCCACTCTGGAAAACAGCAAGGCGGTTCCCTCAAAAAGTTGAAAATAGAGCTACCCCACAACCCAGCAATCACACTACTGGAATTTACCCTAAAGATACAAATGTAGTGATCTGAAGGGGTACATACACCGGAATGTTTATAGCAGCAACGTCCACAATAGCAGCAATGTCCACAATAGCCAAACAACGCAAAGAACCTAGATGTCCATCAACAGATGAATGGATAAAGAAGATGTGGTATATATACACAACGGAATACGGTGCAGCCATCAAAAGAAATGAAATCTTGCCATTTGCAACGATGTGGATGGAACTATGGGGTATTATGCTGAGTGAAATAAGTCAATCAGAGGAAGACAATTATCATATGATATCTCTGATATGAGGAATTTGAGGGGAAGGGCAGGGGATTTGAGAGATAGGGAAGGGAAAAAATGAAACAAGATGGGATAGGCAGGAAGACAACCATAAGAGACTCTTAATCTCACAAAATAAACTGAGGGTTGTTGGGGTGTGGTGATTAGGGAGTGAGTGGTTGGGTTATGGACACTGGACAGGGTATGTGCTATGGTGAGTGCTATGAAATGTGTAAGCCTGATGATTCACAGACATGTACCCCTGGGGCAAATAATACATTATGTGTTAATAAAAAGGAAAAGTGACAAAGTAAATTATAACCAATATAGTAGATTGGGTCTTCCCAACAAAGCCAAAGAGAGCCTGTAAGCTTTAAATATAACAAGAGGTGGGGGTGGGATTTCATCAAGGATATAACTACATATATCAGTAATTAAGGAACTGCCTTCCAAATGACTTAACTAGGTCTCTCCTCCTTTCCCTGCTTAAAGTGAAAGAGCTGAGAGCAATGGCTGTCAGTCTCAAGATTAAGCTCAAGTAATAATCTAAACTGCTCTTCAATCTGTAGGTTGGAAATATTTTTGTTGGGTACAACTAGCAATTTAACAATCTGGAATAGAACAGAAAATACAATGTTAGAAATCTGCTCATTTATTAATTCATATATATGCGTGTACTGCATTAACAATGCAAATCATTTTATATTATGGATCACAGTTTGTAACGTTAGAAAGCTAAGGATCTAAATACAGTATGCAATTCAGTGGAGGGCTCCTAGGTTGTATGTTGAAGCCTGAAAGAAAAGTAGAATAGCACTAGAGACACTAAAGCACTCCCATTCTCCCAAATAAGCCATTATTGGTTTGACAATTATGGGTACATAATGGAATGCCTGCTCCTCAATCAGATAAGCACAATTTTTCCACCTTTCTTTCCATTATTTACCTTCAGGGAGTTTTTTTAGACATATACCCCTCCCCTCTCCAAACATATCCTTCATGAAATTTTAGTACCACAAATATACTGTGTATCTGTTTGCATACCATATGTATACCTGTGGCTTATCCATAACAAAAATTTACCCCCCCAACCCATTTTTGGAATGCATGTCTTAGAGTAAATAAACCTACCACATGCCACAGTGTAGAAAGAGACCTAAAAATGAAACAAACCTGCAGCAGACAAACTCATGCCAGTCAGTTACCCTAAACTAACCAACTTAATTTTTTATTAATATGCACAGGCAACCAAGAATTAACAAATCTGAGGAAAAACAGAAGATGAAAACCTACAAAAATAACCAGAGAGGGTAAGCCCAGAATTTTAAAGCTGCAAACTTCAGAGCATTATTCTCAAGCCTTGAAAGCAAGTATTGTTTCCTAGCTGGTCTTTAAAATTACTAGAAACTTGTGACTCCTTTTTTCTATTCTCTCCCTTTTTAAAGCAAATTTTCTGTAACTGTCTTCCTTAAGTTGTCCCACCATTGTATTTTGGGGGGAAATAGTTGCTTTAGCTTCATACGTAAGTCAACAGAAAGTTTCCCCCATAGTTGATTTAGATACAAGACTTGGGACTTAGGATCTGATAAGATTTAGATGAGATTTTTAAACTCTGAATTGATACTGTAATAGGTAAAGACCTTTGGAAACCATGGGGTGGGATGAGATTAATGTATTCTTTATGAGATAAATATGAATCACAGAGGCCTGAGGGGAGTACTGTGGTAGACAAGATGTTGGCCCCACCATGATCTTCACTTTTCACTTTTATTCCTGTGTATGTCTTGTTATATGGGAAAAGAATTGGGAACTTAAAAATAGGGAGATTCGAGGTACCTGGGTGGCTCAGTCAGTTAAGCTGCTGCCTTTGGCTCAGGTCATGATCCCAGGGTCCTGGGATTGACCCCACATCATACTCCTTGCTCAGCGAGGAGGCTGCTTTTGCCCTGCCTGCCCCATCTTGTGCTTGCTCTCTCCCTCTCTGTGTCAAATAAATTTTTAAAATGTTTAAAAAAACAAAAATAAATAGGGAGATTATCATAATTTATACAGGTAATCATATGAGTCCTTTTTTAAAAGTAAAAGAGGAAGGCAGAATTTCAAGGATCAGCAGATGAGGCCAGAGAAATCTGAAGCTTAAGAGAAACTCAACCCTTTATGGCTGATTGAGGGATGAAGGGCACCATATGCCAAAGAATATGAGCGATCTCTAGAAGCTGAGAATGACTCCTCTCCTCATGTTGACAGTGAACAAGGAAATGGCAGCTCAGTCCTGTAACTTCTTAGAAATCAATTCTGCCAACCATCTGAATGATCAAGGAAAGTTTCTCTCCTAAAGTTTCCAAAAAGGAACCAGGCCTACCAACAGATTTCAGCCTTGTGTAAGACTTTAGAGACTCAGCCCAACCCACTGAATTTCTGGCATACAAACATTGAAAGATGCTAAGTTGCAGTAATTTGCTACAATAGTAACAGAAAACTAATACAAGAACTGTTACACCAATTTGCAATCAAAAATCTTAACACAGAGAGCCTAATTAACTTATTAACTTATTCAAGATCATATTCTCAGTAACTGTTGATGCTGGGATTCAATCCCAAGTAGTATGACTTGTTTTTTGAACCCACTAAAGACGACAGTATGAACAAAAGGAACATTTTGAAATAGTTAAGCATCTAGAATAAAATCTGAAGATTTTCCTTAGCAGAGCTAAGACAAATGGATTTACATTCCTCCTTTATAGTTTCAACCAAATCACTTGGTTCAGGATTGAATTACACTTAAGTAATTATAATATGGCTAATATTATTGTTGATCTTCAATTTTTAAAGTCAATTTATAGTCAAAGTCCAAATTATAGATATTAAAAATAAACAAAGCCTTGACAAGATGAAAAAAAAAAAAAAAGATGGGGGAGGGAATATAAAAGAAATGCTAGATACACGAATCCCCTTAAATTTCAGAAAAGTAAGAAAATAGATACTACCTAAAGATGATAATCAGGAAATAATGATTAAGTGAGAATACGGCACAGGTATAAAAAAGAGGATTGGGAGAAAGAAGGTATTGCAATTTTCATTTTGTGCCCTTGTCTGTTTTTTAAAACCATCAACATTATTAGCTATAACTCTTAAAAATGTGAATTAAAAAAAAAAAAAACCACATACACATGGATGTGTGTCAGGTCAGGTTGTCTGGGAAGTAGAACCAAAATGGAGTTATAAGTATAAGAACTTCTTTGTCAGAAATGCCTATGAAGAATGAAAGGGAGAATTAAGTTGAATAAGCAGAGAAAGCCATCTGGCTGCAATGCAGGTCTGATCACTGTGTCAAGCCTCAGATCACTGCAGCTCTGTATGCCAGCCCAACAGGGGATTCAGATGCAAAGACTGCCCATACAGAAGTCCCAAGTTCAGAAGAAATGGCTACACCCTTAGTATGCTATGCTCAGTTACTGGCAAGGAGCAGCCCAGGAAGAATGTGGCATGGCTCAGTGCAGCACCAAATCCCAAAAGCTCTCTAGCTGGAGTGTATCAGCTAATGATATTCATCAAGGCAGGTTTCCTTCAAGAAACAGGTGCCGTAGAAAGGAATACTCTGCAGCTATTAGAAGTATCTAGCAGAAGTTTTCAACTATGCATCCCATAGGAAGCATAGAGTTCTTCAGAAGAGGTACCTCCAAGGCAGACTCTTTGGGCTAGTGAAGAAAGCCAAACACTGAGGCTTTGTATTTCCATGCTGCCTTCAACCAAGGCAGATCCACATTTATCAGTTTCATTTACCGCATTTCTCCCTAAAATCTGTTTGAACTGAGGACTGTAATGCTTAACAAGAATCCAAAAATCATCTGTCACAAAAAATAATATTTTTAATGATTTTATTTATTTACCTGACAGACAGTGAGCACAAGCAGGGACAGCAGCAATCAGAGGGAGAGGGAGGAGCAGACTCCTCCTCGCTGAGCAGAAAGCCCAATGCCAGACTTGATCCCAGGACCCTGGGATCATGACCTGGGCCAAAGGCAGATGCTTAACCACTGAACCACCCAGGCACCCCCTCAAAAAGTAACTTTTAAATGAAAAAAGTAACAAACATGTTTACAATTAACTTTCCTGTTTGTGTATAAGCCTGAGCCTGCAACATACACCAAGAAGTTTAAATGGATAAACCTCAAAGTGTTTTAATAATGGCTACCTACTGGTGGTTAAGAGCTTAACCACTTTTTCTTTTTGCTTACTTGTATTTTCTGTACTATTTACAACTCACATTATGAGATTCTGGGGAAATAAAACTCTCTTAAAAATTTACATTAAAAAAAAAAAAAGGCCAAGACACCTGGGTTGCACAGCTGGTTAAGCCACTGACTCTTGGCAGCTGGGGTTGTGATCCCAGTATCCTAAGATCAAGCTGCTCATCCAGCTCCATGCTCACTGTAGAGTCTTCTTGAGATTCTCTCTCCCTCTTCCTCTGCCCCTCCCATTCACGCTCTCTAAAATAAATAAATATATCTTTATATTAATTTAATTAAAAATTTTAAAAGGCCCCAAACTGACAAACTGATTCCTCTCAAAACTTCAGAGTTGTATTACTACAGAAAATTACTTAAGTTTCTTATTAACTAGTAACAACAACAACAACAACAACAAAATCATATTTACAAATCATAACATTGACTTCAAAGAGCACTCTCTTTGTTAAGACAAAATATATGGGGGTGCCTGGGTGGCTATGATGGTTGAGCCTCTGCCTTCAGCTCAGGTCATGATCTCAGGGTCCTGGGATCAAGTCCCACATCAGGCTGGGCTCTCTGCTCAGCGGGGAGCCTGCTTTCCCCTCTTTCTCTGCCTGCCTCTCTACCTACTTGTGATCTCACTGTCAAATAAATAAATAAAACCTTAAAAAAAACACACAATATATGCTTTATTCCATATAAAATCTTTACATTTGACTAATGAAATCACAACACTTGGCACAAAAATAACAAAACATATCCCATAATTTTCAGGAAATTTTCAATGATTCCTATATATAAATGTCAGCAATAATTTACAAATTATTCACTAATCATCTCAGTTTTATAGAATCATTCAAAATTATCATCTATGGTTAAAAGCACATAATTACGCATTATTTCTTAGTTTTCCCAACCTCGTAGCCAAGAAAGCTTCTAGTATTACCATTTAATAAATGGAGAATTTGATGTATGAGATCAAAGTCACCAAGAGAATAAGCAGCAAAGCCAGGGGAAAACACTGATTCATAAGTGAGTTTTAGATGATACTGCAAAATTCACACATTCTACTAAGACACTAATGTAAATTTACCAGAACAAAAGTACATTCACTTTGAAGAACTAAAAAAAATTTCTCAATTTTTTGAATCAACCTGTATTTTCAAGAAAAATCACACATGCCAATACATGTTGGCATAAATGTTAACTGACCCATAGTAAAGGGTTTCAATAAGGAATAGATTTTCCAGCTCTTCATGGATTTTTTATGTTTTTGTTTACATCTATAAAGATTATGCCAGAACACAAAAACAAAGAAAACTCTTGATTTTTAATGCATTTTTTTCTCTTTAAAATAAATTACCAAAAAAAAATGCATATATACCATATAGCTAATATCTTTTTTCTCTTCCAGATGCTTTGTATACCTATGACAGGCACTATATCTCATAATGTATTTGGTTCTCAATACAGCCTATCTTCACAAATGCACACAGGAAATAAAGGCTAGAAGTTAAAGTCTGGACCTAACATATCTCTCTAGATACTACTTTGATAGCATTAAGAAAAATGTAAAGGTAAAATGAGAAAGACTTAAAAAAATGGGAATCTTAAGAAGGACTTTAATGAGAAAGAAATACACTGAAATGGGCAGAATAAATACATATATAAATGAAATCACTGATTCACGTACAGAAATGAAAAAAGGAGTAAATTATTGTTCTCACCTCAGTGACTGACTTAAAAGGTGCTAGTTAAGTAGAGCTGCTGAAATATGTGCTGACTCACAAAACCCATTCACCAACAAAATACTTCTCTACAGTTTCATTCACATAAATATTCAGAAATACTTCTCTATTTGCTGTTGTTGTTGTTGTTGCTTACCAAAGCAAAGATTCCCTTAAGCTGTAGCTGGTAATGTAAACAACATACATGTGCCCAACTAGAATAACAGAAATGTCATGAGAAATTACTGCTCCAGCTACAATGAATTAGTTAAAGTGGAAACAGCATTTTAAATGGATGTGTGTACCACAAAGATATGTGTGTTTTGACATGACAAAAAATCTTAAATTTGGGGAAAGGAATTAAAAGGTAAATAAGGATATACAGTGAAAAATAAGACTTGAACAATCCTTGACCCTAGAGGCCAAGTGGACCCACTGTGACCAATTTTGTCTGTATCTTTCCAGATGTATTATATGCCTACACAGGTATATATGTATATATTGGATGTACATTTTTAAAACAATACAATTCTGAGAAAGAAAAAGACTACAACAAAATCTTGCTATTTTGTATTTTTGACATCCACACATATCCACTGGAAGTTTACAATGAAACACAGAAATTAAGAAAGCATTGCATCATGATATAAAAATAAAAAACTAGAGAACGTGGACGTGGAACAAGGTAAGCATTTAGCAAATGTACCAACCACTCCATCTCAACCCCAACACACACACATATTTACACATGCCCACACACCCACAAGCCAGTCACCGTAAGAATTAGTATAGCAGGTAAACTTCAGATCTTGAAATACAAGTATATTGTTAGACAAAGGTCATAGTGAAGAGGTGACCTAAAATGGTAGTTGAGATATTAAGAAAAATAACAGACTACACAGAGCATACCAACATGTAGTATTCAAGCTCATCAACCCAGAAGAAAGAAGACGGAAGAACACATGACTCCCAAAATCAAAATGTGATGTTATCTATTCTTATCTTTTCACTACTGGCATTACACTTTAGAGCATTATCCTAATAGATGGTAGATCCCAAAGAAGAGATAGCTATTTTCCACCAAATTGTAAAGCAGAATTAGGAAGATAACAAGATAGAGGGTGACCTTAAAGAGAGAGGGTGAACCAGTTTACTCTTAAACTTCTAGAAACAGCAAAATTATATTTAGACCAGTTAAAGCTGCACAACTGGGCTATCAGAAATGGGGAGAGGGGTCCCTCAGTAAAGTACCAAAGGCTTAGACAATAAACAGATAAATGTAAATGTAATATAATGTAAGATAAATGTAATGCTACAATAAATATATTGCATTTATTTATATATTATAAATAACTGTAATAAATGCAAAAAGATAAGATGAAATAAAACTAATACTAGCTTTCAAACAGACCAAATAACTGTGTTAACTAAAGATTCTTAGTCCTAGCTAGTTTTTACCTTAAAATCTCTTTACTCTGTGATAAAGCTGGGTATTTACTGAGCCCAGGATGAATATATAGTTCCTTTCTTATTTTATATTTTATTTGGGGGAGGAAAAAGGAGTACTAAATACAAACAGGACACATAAGCGATAAGACAAAAATGTTGAAGGTTATATAAAAATGAATTTAGGTCATCAGAAATGACTGCTTGATGTAAAGTTTAAAAAACTATAATAGGATTGGGCCCAAGAACCCTATAATATGTTCTATGTATATGTTATAATGTTACTATCTCAATAGTTCCATCTTTTGGGGCACCTGGGTGGCTCAGTCAGTAGAGCATCTGCCTTCAGCTCAGGTCATGATCTCACAGTCCCGGGATCAAGCCCCACATCCAGCTCCCTGCTCCATGGGGAGGGAGCCTGCTTCTCCCTCTCTGTCTGCTTGCTGCTCTGCCTACTTGTGTGCCCTCTCTCTCTCAGTCAAACAAATAAATAAAATCCTTAAAAAAAAAAAAAGAGTCCCATCTTTTATCATAACCAATATCTAGGAAGAGAGAAAAGTTTTTATTTCAAAGCCTCCCCATTAGATGACACTGCTTCTTGGTCTCCAATTTTGTTGTATCAATGCATAAAAGAAACCCAATGGATAACTTTCAAGTAATTTTAACATTAAAAGTAATAACCATAACTGATCATAGAAAATGTAAGTAAGTCAGCAAAGATACTCAAGAAAGACAAAGACAAACTGACTCGATACAAGAATGTACAAAAGAAAAACTTATTCTGAGGAAAGTTTTAATTAAAGATAAAGAATTAACCATATCCCCTGCATGTTTAGACAGAGCTATTATTCACCCCTGGTTGTAGAAGGAAAATTCTTTTTAATTAAAAAAAAAAAAAAAAAAGCTGCCAATAAATGTAGACAAAATAAAAGAAGTAGAAAATTATCATTTTTCATTCCTCAATGAAGTAATTGATTCAGGTAGAATCATGCATGGATTCTAACACTACAGGAAAGATATTGTCAGTAACAGTATCACTTTACAAACTGCAAAGGGGAAAATCTGGCAAATCTTGCCATCTTATTAAATAAGTGATCAGATACATCATCACAGTGGGAAAATACTGACTTTATGTTCCTCTGAAGTGATGGAATATAAAACATACAACTTCATCCATAAACTATCTCTGCAAAAAGAAAAATGTTTGACCATAAATTAATCAAGGATTTAGGCTGAAATGAAGTTTCAGCTCAGCAGAAATACAGAGATAAAAGAACAAGTTAAAAAACACCTATGCAACATTAAAGAAAAAATTAAAAACAAGTTAAGACAGAGGTGCCTGGGTGGCTCAGTCGGTTAAGCATCTGCCTTTGGCTCAGGTCATGATCCCAGGGTGCAGGGATCAAGCCCTGCATCAGCTCCCTGTTCAGTGGAGACCCTTCTTCTCCCTCTTCCTCTGCCCCTCCCCCCAGCTCATGCTCTCTTTCTCTCAATTAAACAAACAAAATCTTCAGGGGAAAAAAAAATTCCTCATTCTTAAAAACAAAAAAACAAAACAAAACAAAATACAAGTTAGGCCATTTAAAAAATAAGCCACCTTATCTATTTTATTCTTTTTTCCATTTTGTTTTATTTCTTTTCAATGTTCCAGAATTCGTTGTTTATGCACCGTACCCAGTACTCCATTCAATACGTGCCGCCCTCCATAATACCCACCACCCAGCTCACCCAACCCCCCACTCCCCTCCCTTCCAAAACCCCCATTTTGTTTTTCAGAGTCCACAGTCTCTCATCATTTATCTATTTTAAAAGTCAGTATCTTGGGGCCACTGGTTCAGTCAGTTAAATATCTGCCCCTTGATTTTGGCTTGGGCCGTGATCTCAGGGTCATGAGATAGAGCTCCCTTTGAGATTCCTCTTCCTCCCTCTCCCTCTGCCCCCCACCACTTGAGCATGCTCTTGTTCTCTCTCTAAAAAAAAAAAAAAAAATCTTTAAAAAATAAAAATAGAAAGTCATTATTTTAAAGGGAAAAGAAAGGAAGTTTTTCTATACCAAAAGAAAACAAAGACATAACAACTATGGACCTTGACATAGCCCATTATCCACACACACAAGTGGGAGAGGGCACTATGAAAGACTTCTGGAATTAACTGGGTAAATATGAATACGGAGTAAATATTACAGTAAAAAATTACTGTATAATTATTTTCTTCCTAATATAATAATGATAATGTAGTCATACAAACCCATTTTAGGTAATGTAGACAGAGGTTATTTGTGGAAATAAAAACTTAACATCCACACAAAGACCTACATACAACTGTTCAAGAAGAGATTTATTTGGGGCACCTGGGTGGCTCAGTGGGTTAAAGCCTCTGCCTTCGGCTCAGGTCATGATTCCAGGGTCCTGGGATTGAGCCCCACATCGGGCTCTCTGCTCAGCAGGGGGCCTGCTTCCCCCCTTCTCTCTCTGCCTGCCTCTCTGCTTACTTGTGATCTCTGTCTGTCTGTCTCTCTAATCTCTGTCAAATAAATAAATAAAATCTTAAAAAAAAAAAAGAAGAGATTTATTCAAAATAGGCCTAAATTGATAACAACCTAAATGTCCAACAACATGTGAATGAATAAACAGACTGAGTATATCCATACAAGGGAATGCTATACATCAATAAAGAAAGAATGAACGGGCGCCTGGGTGGCTCAGTGGGTTGAGCCGCTGCCTTCGGCTCAGGTCATGATCTCAGGTTCCTGGGATCGAGTCCCGCATCGGGCTCTCTGCTCAGCAGGGAGCCTGCTTCCCTCTCTCTCTCTCTGCCTGCCTCTCCATCTACTTGTGATTTCTCTCTGTCAAATAAATAAATAAATAAAATCTTTTAAAAAAAAAAAAAAAAGAAAAAGAAAGAATGAACTATTGATAAATGCAGCAAACATGCATGACTTAAACACACTGTCTCACCAAAAGAAGCCAAAACAGTACACACAATATCATTCTATCTAAATGAAATTCTATTTAGAAATTCTGTCCTATAGGGGCGCCTGGGTGGCTCAGTGGGTTAAGCCTCTGCCTTCGGCTCAGGTCATGATCTCAGGGTCCTGAGATCGAGTCCCGCATCAGGCTCTCTGCTCAGCAGGTAGCCTGCTTCCTCCTCTCTCTCTCTGCCTGCCTCTCTGCCTACTTGTGATCTCTCTCTGTCAAATAAATAAATAAAATCTTAAAAAAAAAAAAAAAAGAAATTCTGTCCTATATAGTGAGAGAAAGCAGACTGTGGTTGGCAGAGAGAAGGGTAATGGTGGGATAAAGGACTGGGAAGGAGCACGAGGAAACTTTCTGGAGTACTGGAAATGTTTTCATCTGACCATGCTGGTCGTGGTTCTAAAAATGCATACAGTTGTCAAAACTAAAATTATACATGTATACCTGAAACTAATGTAACATTGCACATCAAATATACTAAAAAATAAAAACAAAAAACCATACACTTAAAATACACACACTGTACATTATTTCCCTAATAAAAATGACTGTAAGAAGTATTAAGAGAGGAATCCCACTCATAACTACATTAGAAGGAGTAACATACCTATGAACAAATTTAACCAAGAAAGTGAAATACCTGCATGCTCAAAACTACAAGACACTAATAAATGAAACTGAAGAAGATACAATTAATGCAAGGATATCCCATGTTCATGTATGAATGAGTATTATTAAAATGTCCATACTATCCAAATCAACCTACAGATTCAACGCCATCCCTATCAAAATTCCAACAGCATTTTTCATAGAAAAAGAACAAACAATCCCAAAATTTGTATTGAATCACAAAACACCCCAAATAGCCAAAGAAAAAAAGAAAAAACCAGGAGACACCACCCTTCCCAATTTTAAACTGTTACTACGAAGATACAGAAATCAAACAAAATGGCACTGGCATAAAAACAAACACACAGATCAATGAAACAGAGTAGAGTTCAGAAATAAACATATATATATATTTAATTGACTTACAACAAAAAACCCAAGAATATGCAATAAGGAAAAAAAGAGTATCCTCAATAAGTAGTGCTGGGAAAACAGGACAGCCACATGCAAAAGAATGAAACTGGACCACTACCTTACACCACAAACAAAAATTAAATAAAAATGGATTAAGGACTTGAATTTAAGACCAGAAACCATAAAACTCCTAGAAGAAAACATTGGCAAGCAAGCTGCTTGACTGAGGTCTTGCTGACAATTTTTTGATTTGGCAACAAAGGCAAAAGTAAACAACTCAGACTATATCAAATTAAAAAGTTTCTGCACATTAAAGAAAAAAAACAAAATGAAAAGGCAACCTAGTGAATAGGGGACCGTATTTATAAATCATATATCTGATGAGAGATTAACATCCAATATCTATAAAGAATTTATACAACTCAATAGCAAAATATAATTCGATTTTAAAATGCCCAGAGGATCTGAGGAGACATTTTTCCAAAGAAGACATTCAGGTGGCCAACAGACACATTAAAAAAAAATGCTCAACATCAAAAATCATCAGGGAACTGCAAATCAAAACCATAATGAGTTCTATCATCTCACACCTGTTAGAATGGCTACTATCAAAAAGACTAGAAGACTAGACTAGAAGACTAGACTAGAAGAAGTAACAACTGCCGGCAAGGAGGGGAAGAAAAGGGAACCCTTGTGCACTACCGGTAGAATGTATATGATGTAACCACTATGGAACACAGTATCCTCAAAAAGCTAAAAGTAGAACTACCATAGGATCAAGCAATTCAACTTCTGGCTATTTATCTAAAGGAAACAAACACTATCTCCAAGAGATACTGGCATTTCCACGTTCACTGCAGCATTGTTTACAATAGCTAAGATATCTCCATTGACAGGTGAAGGGATTTTTAAAAAATCAGAGACACATGCACATATGTGTGCATGCACATGCACTCACACACAATTGTTCAGGCATAAAAAAGAATGAAATTTTGCCATTTGTAACAACACAGATGGACCCTGAGGGCATTACACTAAGGGAAGTAAGACAGAAAAAGATACATATTGTATGATCTCACTTAAATATGGAATCTTCAAAACAAAAGCAAAAGCAAAAGCAAAAACAAACAACAATGAAAAAAACTGTAACTCATAAATATAGAGAGTGAATTGGTAGTTGCCAGAGGCAGGGTGCAGGGGTGGGTAAAACAGGTAAGGCAATCAAAAGGAACAAAATTCCTGTTATCAGGGGCGCCTGGGTGGCTCAGTGGGTTAAGCCGCTGCCTTCGGCTCAGATCATGATCTCAGAGTCCTGGGATCGAATCCTGCGTCGGGCTTTCTGCTCAGCGGGGAGCCTGCTTCCTCCTCTCCCTCTGCCTGCCTCTGCCTGCTTGTGCTCTCTCTCTGTCAAATAAATAAATAAAATATTTTATATAAAAAAAATTCCTGTTATCAAATAATTAAGGTCTGGGCATGTAATATACAGCTACATATATGACTACAATTAATACTACTATATTGCATACCTGAAAGTTGAGAGGAATTTTTAAAAGTTCTTATAAAAATAAATAAATAAATAAGGATGATGTTAACTAGACTTACTATGGTGATCATTTCACAATATACAGAAATATCAAATCATTACATACATATCTGAAACTAACATTATGCTATATGTTAATTATACTTCAATTTAAAAGAGGACACTAATTTTTTAAAAAGTATCTTGATTGGGGTGATGGATGTTTTATATGCATACACTTACATCAAAACAATAAATTATACACTGTAAATATGTACACTTTAAGGGATGTCAATTCTAATTCAATAAAACTTAAAAAAAAAACTAAATGGAGTCTTGAATAATTAGTTCCCTCTTCCCTTTTTCATAAATAAATTGCTACAGATAAACACTAAAAATGTAGATTAACTTTAAAAAAGAAAACACCTGAGTGAGCCAGGAAAACCACTTAAACTGAGACTATGAAACCAAAAACAAATGCCCTTTTCAACTGTGAAATATTAGTCAAAATAAGGATCTAGACAGGAAAGCTTACTGTACCAGGAAGTTTCTGACCTAAATCTCATTCTCCACCATCTTTTCCCCAACCAACTTCCAGCCACCAGTGATCATTTAAAAAGTCTAGCCAATGAGACATAAAGAACGACTTTGGAGTTCCTGGTACAGTCACCGTTGCTTCCTTTCCTCTATAATTTTCCTCTATAGTCCCTGGAGCCTTAACAGTCATATGCAAACACAAAAGAGAGGCCAAGATTTAATCATGGAAAATCTGTCCTATTATCAATCACTGTATTAATGAATCAATAATAACAATTATGCAAGACAAATAAAGTCCTATTTTATCAAGCCAGTGTCATCTGGTTTTCTGTTCTAACACCAAATGCAACCCTAACATAAATTAGTCACTACTTTTTTCTAAATGTTGAGAAATAATTCACATACCATAATATCCTTTTAAAGTATACAAATCAGTAATTTTTAGTTTATTCACAGAGTCGTATAATCATCACCACTATCTAATTCCAGAATACTTTCATCATCCCAGATCACTAATATATTAATCTTTCAGTCACTAATTTACTTTCTGCATCCTTGGATTTAGCTACTCTCAACATTTTATATAAATGGAATTATACATTATATGACTTCTAGGTTTGGCTTCTTTCACTTAGCATTAATGCCTTTGATGTTCTATCCCCACTACAGCATGAATCAATATACATTCCTTTTTATGATTAAATGACATTTCATCATATGAATATACCATATTTTGTTTATTCACTCACTAGTTGAAGGCTGGAGAAAAGAGCAATATACAAAATCGATAGCTTTTATATTGGAGAAAAAAATCATTGAAATTGAAGTGAAATTAAAATGTTCTTACAACAACAAGACCTATATAATACTTTTGAAGGATTAAATAATTTGGCACTCATACACATAAACTAAACATAAACTATACTTTTTTCCCAAGGATTGAGAGAGAATGCACGTGTACATTAACAGGAGAGGAAGAGAGAATCTCCAAAAGACTTTGTGCTGAGTGTGGAGCCTGAGGCGGGCTCAATCAAAAGACCCTGAGATCATGACCTAAGATGTAACCAAGAGTCATATACTCAACCAACTGCAGGATCCAGGCACCCCTATACATTCTTATTAAAAGGCATAAACACTATGATATATTTGGAAAGGACTATCGTAGGAATGTCAGTTGTCCCCTATATTAGCAAATTTCATGTAATTCAAATTAGAACCCAAAGGGTTTTGTTGTATCTTTAAGGAAGAAATTACATTTATATTTAAGAACTAATGCTAACAGAGCAACCAAAGATGAAAAAGGTAAGTTGAACCTGCTTCAAAGTATCAAAACAGGTAATCAAAGAAAACTCAACATAGTATTAATATACAAACAATACTATCAATAAAATAGTAGTTAAAAGAATACCATAATAATGAAAATTTTGAATGAAGTAAGGGCAGTCACTCAAATCAGCGGAAAATGAATGACCCATTTAATTTTTTAGAAAGTGCTAGTAATCTTGTAGGAAAAAACCTGGGTGCCCTAAGGCTATAAGACTTAAAAAAATAAACACAAGATGAACATGAATTGTAAAAAAAAAAAAGACAATAAAAATTTGTGGGAGAAGACTATGGGCAACATGTTATACACAACTCAATACTTCTTAGTATAAAGTAATTCATATAAATTAAAAGTTTTCATACCTGGGGAAAAATAAAAATATCTGCAACACAGGTAAAGGGTATTAATGTTTTATACACAGTGAGCACCTGCAATTTGAAAAAGACAAACAACAGAATTTGGGCAAAGGATATGAAAACAGTGATTCAGAAAAGAGCATTCACAAATGTCTACAAACACAAGAAAAGAGGTTCAAAATCATTAATAATCAGGAAAATTCCGATTTAAAATGTAACATCACACCTATTAGACTGGCAAATGTTTTAAAAACTATAGCCCAATATCTGGCAGAGACATATGGAAAAAAAAGTATTCTCACACAGTGCTACTAGAAAAAATTTTTGAGAGCTATTTGGCAACACCTACCTTCGACCCAGCAATTCTACTTCTGCAAATCTATCCCACAGAAATATAAGCATCTGGAAGTTAAGAACATATTCAAAGCTACATCCTTGTTTAAAACACCAAAGAATTGGAAACAATATTCTTATAAAATGCTATTTATATACTACGCTATTTACCAGATTTAGTTTGAGGTGGGGATGGATCTGATGCAGTGGGAAGCAAAAGTTGAGAACCAATCCAAAAAGAATGGCACAGGAGATAAATTCTCATTTATGTCTTTATGTAAAATTATAAACTAGTATGTTTCCATCTTAAGCAGATATATCAAGATATAAATTTTGCCAAATATAAAAATGAAAGAAATACACTCACAAATAATTCTAAAGAAACACTAAACATTGGTTGTTGTAGCACACACACTAAAAATTTAGTGTTGGGCGCCTGGGTGGCTCAGTGGGTAAAGCTGCTGCCTTCGGCTCAGGTCATGATCTCAGGGTCCTGGGATCGAGTCCCGCATCGGGCTCTCTGCTCAGCAGGGAGCCTGCTTCCTCCTCTCTCTGCCTGCCTCTCTGCTTACTTGTAATTTCTCTCTGTCAAGTGAATAAATAAAATCTTTAAAAAAAAAAAAAATAAATAAAAAATAAAAAAAATAAAAATTTAGTGTTAAGAATACATAATGCCAGAAATGAAGTATCAACTAAATTATAACAAGAAATTGTTATTTCAAATTATAGTACCTCTGAGACTAAAATTATGTTACTCTAATAACTCAGAATGTTTTGACAACTTACCTATGCTCTAGTTACAAAATACACATTTTTTTTTTTTTTTTAAAGATTGGTTGATTAGAGAGAGAGCACAAGCAGGGAGAAGCAGCAGGTAGAGTGAGAAGGAGAAGCTGGCTCCCGACTGAGCAAGGAGCCAGACATGGGGCTAGATCCCAAGACCCTGGGATCATGAGCCAAAGGGAGACTCTTAATTAGGGCTACCCAGGTGCCCTAGAATACGCATCTTATATACTAGAACTGAAAACTATATCAAACTCACCAATATTTAATTGTATGATTTAAATTAGCATATGTGAAAATAATCTCTGTTGCCCAAATGTGAAATTAAGCCTTTCAGTTATATTATGGACCTGCCTGTAACTTTAGGGTAACCATAAACTCACTTAACTCAGGCATAATCCAAATAAGGCAGTTTTATAAGCATGAGATCATATATAAGCAATACCATGCAATAAAAACTCTCCATTTAAAAAAATGAACATAACCCCTGGCATTTACTAAGACTGGATTGTATCAACCAAAATAACTTAATTTTTAAAAATGCTTCAAGACTTGGTATGCCTGGGTGGCTCAGTCAGTTAAGCGTCTGCCTTTGGCTCAGTGCATGGTCCTGGGATGGAGGCACACAATGAACTCCTCACTGAGCAGGGAGCCCCTGCTCCTCCCTCTACCTGCCACTCCCCCCTAATTCTGTGCATGCATGTGCTCTCCCTGACAAACAAAATGTTTAAAAAAAATGTTTAATAAAAAAAATTAAGTGTTTCAAGACTCAACTAAACATTACCAAATTAAACTCAAGAGTATATTAAAAGAACTACACACCATAACAAAACAGGATTTATTCCTAGGAAAGCAAAGATGGTTCAACATAGAAAACCAATGTAATGCACCACACTAAGAATGCAATCTCTATAACCAACATGGGACTTGAAATCACAACCTGCGATCAAGAGTCACACAATGTAGTGAGTCAGCCATGTGCCCCTCCACTAACAGGATGAAAGGAAAAAATTACATGACCATACCAACTGATGCAGTTAAAGAATTTTTAAAAATTCAACATCCTTTCATGATTAAAAACATTAAATAATAAGGAATAGAAGGAAATACATTAACATTAAAAGACCTTATATGAAAAAACCCATAGCTAACATCACACTCAATAGTGAAAGGCAGGGCGCCTGGGTGGCTCAGTGGGTTAAGCCGCTGCCTTCGGCTCAGGTCATGATCTCAGGGTCCTGGGATCGAGTCCCGCATCGGGCTCTCTGCTCAGCGGGAAGTCTGCTTCCCTCTCTCTCTCTGCCTGCCTCTCTGCCTACTTGTGATCTCTCTCTGTCAAATAAATAAATAAAATCTTTAAAAAAAAAAAAAAATAGTGAAAGGCAAGTTTTTCCTACAACGTGGAAGATGTTAAGGATGACTACACTTTCACCACTTCTATTCAACACCACATTAGAAGTCCTAAGTAGTAGAAGCCACAGCAATTAGGCAAGAAAAGGAAATAAATGGCATCCAAGTTGGAAAAGAATTAAAACTGCCTCTATTTGTAGATGACATATTATATGTAGAAAATCCTAGATTTCACACTCAAAAAATTTTAGCCCTAAAAAAAAAAAAATTAGTTAAGTTGTATGATACAGTATCAACACAGAAATACCAGTTGTGTTTTCATACACTAAAAGTGGTAATTTGAAATTAAAATGACAATTTCATTTATAATATCATCAAAAAGAATAAAATATTTAAGAATAAATGTAATAAAGGAGGTGAAAGCCTTGTACACTAAAAACTACAAAATGCTGCTGGAAGAAATTAAAGATGGCATAAAATATTCAGCAATTCCACATTTGAGTATATACCCAAAAGAACTAAAAGCAGGGTAACAAAGAGGTACCTGTACCCCCACATTCAGAGCAGCATTATTCACAACAGCAAAATGTAGAAGCAACCCAAATGGATGGATAAATGGATAACAATGTGGTATAAACATTCAGTGGAATATCATTCACCCCTAAAAAGGAATGAACTACAAATGCTACAACATGGACCTACCTTAAGGACATTATGCTAGGTGAAATAAACTAATCTCAAAAATGCAAATATTATATGGTTCTACTTATATAAGATACCTAGACTAGTCAAATCCATAGAGGCAGAAAGGATGTGGCTGCCAATGGCTGTGGGGAGAAGAAAACAGGGAGCTGTTTAATAGGTATAGTTTCAGTTTCACAATATGAAAAGAATTGAGATTAGTTTTACAAGAATGTGCACTGCAGAAGTATTTAGTATTTTTACATTTAACAATTTAAATGATAAATTTAAAATTTAAATGAAAAATTTAAGTGATAAAACAAAAAATGATAAATTTTTTGTTACATGTTTAACACAATTAGAAAAAAAAAAAAAAAAAACCCTATAGCTAAACGCATACTTAATGGTGAGAAACTGGAAGTTCTTCTGCCAAAATCAGGACAGGACAGGAATGTCCCTTCTCATCACTCTTTCTCAACAGTGTACCAGATGTCCTGATTAATGCAATTAACAACAACAACAAAAGGAAACTAAAGGTATATAGAATAGGAAAAATAAAACAAATGTCTTTATCTGCAGATTTCATGACTATGTAGAAAACTTGAAAAAACAGAAAAACCCCTAATAAGCAGTTACAGCAAGGTTGTAGGATACAAGGTTAATATTCAAAAGCCAATTACTTTCCCATATGCCAGCAATGAGCAAGCAGAATTATAAATTAAAAACACAATACCATTTACACACACACACACACACACACACACACACACACACAAAGACAGACTTAGGTATACAGCTTAAAAACTACAGACAAGACACTATATGAAGAAAACTATAGAACTCTGATGAACAAACACCAAGAACGAAATAAATGAAGAATTATTCCATGATCATGGATAAGAAAACTCAATATTGTCATGTCAGCTCTTCCCAATTTTATCTAGAAATTCAACACAACACCAACCAAAATCCCAGCAAGTAATTTGGCAAGTATACCACAAACTAGTTCTAAATTCTAAATAGGCAGGCAAAAGATTCTGAATAACCAAGAACATTAAAAAAGAAAATAAACTTGGGGTGCCTGGGTGGCTCAGTCGGTTGAGCACCCGCCTTCGGCTCAGGTCATGATCCCCGTGTCCTGGGATCGAACCCCACATCAGGCTCCCTGCTCAGTGGGAGGCCTGCTGCTCCCTCTCCCTCTGCCTGCAGCTCCCCGTTTGTTCTCTCTCGCTCGCTCTCTCTCTCTCTCTCTCTCTGTGTCAAATAAAAAAATAAAATCTTTAACAAAAATAAATAAATAAATAAACTCAAGAGAATGACAGTACCCTCCTTTAAGAAAATATGTATCCACACTAACCAAGATGATATGATATTGGCAAAAGAACAGTCAACTAGATTAATAAAACAATACAGAGACTCCAGAAACTGACCAACAAATAACCAAACTTTAACAAAGGAGTAAAGGTGATACAATGGAGAGAACATGAATCTTTTCAACAAACATACTGGAATAAATTAATACATGTGCACACACAGTTACACACAGAATCTAGACAATCACAGCCTTTGCAAAAATTAACTCAAAATAGATCACAGGCCTAAATGTAAAATAACCAAAGTATAAAACTCTCCAAGGTTAACACTGGAAAAAATATAAATGACTTTAGGTTTGGAGGTGACATTTTAGATACAGTACCAAAGGCACAATTCAGGGGGAACAAACAGTAAGCTGGATTCTGTTAAATTTAAAACTTCTATTTTGCATAAGACAGTGTCAAGAAAATAAGCAAAGCCAAGACTGGTAGAAAATATTTGCAAATATACCAAAAAAAAAATTCCCAAAACTCAACAGTAAGAAAAATAATCTAATTAAAAATTGTGCAAAAGATCTGAGCAGACACCTCATAAAAGATACACAGGTAGCATTTAAGCATATGAAAAGATACTGAATGTCACATAAAACCAGATACTAACACATGTATTGTAATAGCCAAAATCTAAAACACTGACAATACCAAATGCTGATGAGAATGTAGAGCAATATGAACTCTCTTATACTGCTAGCAGGAATGCAAAATGATACAGCCACTTTGGAAGACAATTTGGCAGTTTCCTACAAAACTAAACATACTTGTACCATATAATCCAGCATCTGAAAGTTATCCAAATGAACTGAAAATGTATGTTCATATAAAAACCTACACATGGATGTTTATAGCAGCTTTAGTCATAACTGCTACATCTTGTAAGTAACCAAAATGTCCTTCAACAGGTGAATGAACTGAGGTATTATTCAACAATAAAAAGAAATGAGTTAAGTCATGAAAAGATACGGAGGAAGCTTAAATGCGTATTACTAAGAAAAAACAAAACACCAAATGGAAAACACTACATATTGTGATTCCAACTGTAAGGCATTCTGGTAGAGGCAAAACTATGGAGAACATTAAAGAGATCAGTGGTTGTCAGGGATTAAAGGAGTAGAAGAGATGAATATGCAAATCACAGATTTTTACAGAAGTGAAACTATTGTATATGACACTGTAAGGGTGGATTCATACCCTTATAATTTTGTCAAAACCCACATAATGTACAACAGCAAGAAAGAACTAGGATTCATCCTAACGTAAACTATGGACTTTGGGTGAAAATGACATGTCAGCATAGGTTCATTGATCAAAAACAATGAACCACTGTTGCTAATGACAAGGCCATGTATGTATGAGGGTAGGTGCTGTATGTGAACTCTGCACTTTCACCTCAATTTTTATGAAATCTACATTGTGGAGGGTGGGAAGGAAGTGAAGAAGGGAGGAAGGGAGGGATAGAAGGAGGACAGGTGGACTGAAAAACAACATGAATGAATCTCAAATGCATTATGCTTAAAGAAGCCAAAATAAAAAGGTTATATATTAGATGATTCCATTTTTATGACATCAAGGAAGAGGCAGAACTATTAAAGTGAGAAAAGATATCAGGGATTGCCAGAAACTAAGGTTAGAGAGGGAGCTGACCACACAGGGACATGACAGAATTGTTAGAATTCCTACATTTCAATTCTGTTGATAGTTGCACAACTGATCCATTTGTGAAAACTCATGAAAGAGTAAATTTTATTGTATGTTTACCTGCATAAACTTGACAGAGATAACATTTGTTTTCTTTAACATATCTGAGGATATTCTTTTTGCTAAGTTAGTGTTTATGATATTCGGGATTTTTCATTATAAATGAACTCTAAAGATTTTAGACTTATGAATGTAGTAATACACTTGCTTTATAAATTATGAGTTTACTAAACGTAAATTTTTACTTTGAAATCTATTACATTTCCTACATTCCTTGTGAATGTATTACTTTCTTCCTTTTATGTTACATAGTCCCCAAACTAAACAGGTGGTTGACCTCCTCAGAGTACAGTTCTCAAAGTGTGGATTAGTAACAACATCAACAACCAGGATTAGTAACAACATCACCTGGCAACTTACTTATTAGAATTGCAAAATTCTCAAGCCCCATCTATGACCAACTGAATCACTCCAACTGAATCACTCCAAACTGAATCTGTTTGGAGCCCAAAAATCTCCATTTAAGAAGCTCTCCAAGTGCTTAGCAAACTCAACACCCAAAGAACAATATAATAATAAAAACAAATAATCCAATCAAGTAATGGGCATAGGACATGAACAGACATTTCTGCAAAGAAGACATCCAGATGGCCAACAGACACATGAAAAAGTGTTCCACATCACTCGGCATCAGGGAAATACACATCAAAACCACAAGGAGATACCACCTCATACCAGTCAGAATGGCTAAAATTAACAAGTCAGGAAATGACAGATGCTGGTGAGGATGCGGAGAAAGGGGAACCCTCCTACACTGTTGGTGGGAATGCAAGCTGGTGCAACCACTCTGGAAAACAGCATGGAGGTTCCTCAAAAAGTTGAAAATAGAGCTACCCTACTACCCAGCAATTGCACCACTGGGTATTTACCCCGAAAATACAAAACGCAGTGATCCGAAGGGGCACGTGCACCCCAATGTTTATAGCAGCAATGTCCACAATAGCCAAACTATGGAAAGAACCTAGATGTCCATCAACAGGTGAATGGATAAAGAAGATGTGGTGTATATACACAATGGAATACTATGCAGCCATCAAAAGAAATGAAATTTTGCCATTTACGATGACATGGATGGAACTAGAGGGTATTATGCTGAGTGAAATAAGTCGATCGGAGAAAGACAACTATCCTATGATCTCCCTGATATGAGGAAGTGGAGATGTAACATGGGGGGTTTGGGGGATAGGAAAAGAATAAATGAAACAAGATGGGATCGGGAGGGAGATAAACCATAAGTGACTCTTAATCTCACAAAACAAACTGAGGGTTGCTGGGGGAAGGGGGGGGCGGTTATGGACATTGGGGAGGGTATGTGCTATGGTGAGTGCTGTGAAGTGTGTAAACCTGGCAATTCACAGACCTGTACCCCGGGGATAAAAATACATTATATGTTTATTAAAAAATTTAAAAATTTAATTTAAAGGGCGCCTGGGTGGCTCAGTGGGTTGAGCCGCTGCCTTCGGCTCAGGTCATGATCTCAGGGTCCTGGGATCGAGTCCCGCATGGGGCTCTCTGCTCGGCAGGGAGCCTGCTTCCTCCTCTCTCTGTCTGCCTCTCCGACTACTTGTGATTTCTGTCAAATAAATAAATAAATTTTTTAAATAAATCAATCAATCAATAAAAACAATTAAAAAAAAAAAAAAGAAGAAGAAGCTCTCCAAGTAATTTTAGTACAGTTCAATAAGAAACACAACCCACAACCCAGACCAATTAAATCAAATTCTCTCGGAGTGGGATTGAGCCCACCCCAAGAGTATTTTTTAAAAGTATTTTTTAAATTCTCCAGATATGGGGTGCCTGGGTGGCTCAGTGGGTTAAAGCCTCCGCCTTCAGCTCAGGTCACAATCCCAGCATCCTGGGATCGAGTCCCACGTCAGGCTCTATGCTCAGTAGGGAACCTGCTTTCCCCTCTCTCTCTGCCTGCCTCTACGCCAACTTGTGATGGCTGTCAAATAAATAAATAAATAAATAAATAAATAAATAAATAAAATAAGATCTTTAAATTCTCCAGATAATTCCAAAGTATAATCAGGGTTGATTTTCATTCAGTAAGTCTTAGACAAGCATCAGAGATTTTTAACAAGCACTCCAATTGTTTCTAATGTCAGTAACCCAAGGACCTCTGGTTTGAAAAATAAGCATTTAATCACAAATACTGACTACCACCTGCTACCACAATGCACTGTATTTTTTTACTACCGTGGTAAACTACATCAACATGAACTCTTTCAAGTTAGACCCAACCTAGACATTTTAAAATGTGAATTATGCAACTAAGAAAAACAGAAAATGAAGCAAGAAAAACTTCCTCAGTTTGACTGCATTCCTTGGATGTGTATCTTGTTTAATAGAAGTTATAGCATATATTTATAGAAATTACTAAACAGAAAATGTTTAAATAAACATGAGATACATTTAGCACAAGTCAGATATCTGCAGTCATATACACTCTTTTAGGATATACACTTAACTACAGCAATAATCACTAGACATTTAGCACTAATATGGGTTTTGTTTGTTTTGATTTTTTTAAACATTTGTTGAAGAAAAGCAAATGATCATTGAGCCAAATGCCAACTTTTGCTATAAATAGCTTATTTTGGCATTACTGTTTGTAAAAACTTAAAAATTAAGATAAAATTTTACTTGATATTTTAGTATAAGATTCCACTTTTAAACTTTTTTATAAGAGGGGGGAGGGGCAGAGGGGAAGAGAAAATCTTAAGTAGGCTCCACATGCAGCATAGAGTTGGACTTGAGGTCAATCTCGTGACCCTGAGACCAATGCCTGAGACAAAAATCGATGCTTAACCATATGAGCCACCCAGGTGCCCCTAAACATTTCTTTTCCTTTTTTCTACTGCCCCCTGGCTTTTCATTCAGAATCTTTAAAAGCGGGCTATATATGTATATGTAACAAAGTATTTTTACATAGGTATCACTTGATAGTTTACAAATCACTTTCAGATACATTCTCTTAGCCCTATTAACACTCATCACTAATCAATTTATAGAAGAGGAAACTTATTAAAGGAACAAGATAATGTGCTCAAAAATTGACTAAGAAGCAACAAAGTCAAGCCTTAAGCGTATAGCCTATCTTCCAATGCTATTTTATTAATCTTTAAAGACCAGTGACTGAACCCTGCCCCCACACTTTAAGACTTATTCCTGGAACAAAAGTTGCAACATAATAGTTAAGGTGATCCTTTACTTCCTAAAGATGTAATTTTCTCTTTTTGGAATATATTTTCATACCATCAAATAGAAAATTAAGTTTCTGGAGAACACACTTGTTATTTTAACCTACATCAAGCATGGAATCACTGCTTCAGGAAATATAGAGTCTCCTGTAAAACTGGGGTTCCTCTTTGTAAAAATCTGTTGTGAGGGATCATTTTAGAAGGTGTGAGAATAATAAATGTTGGCAAAATGTTGGTCCCATGGAGACCTAGGCAAAAAAAATCTTCATTCCTCTGTATTTAACAACTCAATTACACGAGCCTTACTGAAGAATCAAGTTGTTTCCTAATTTGTTCACCAAAACATCTGAACAGAAGTGAACTACCTATTTTAGAAAAATACTTTGTCTAGTCGTGCTTATAGTTTTCACAGCCTCTAGGTTTGCTAACCATTTGTCTTACTGCAGAGAATAAACCATATAATTGCTCCTTTTTAAAGAATTAGTCAATTGCACTTTCTCGTCTTATTCTGACTATACTGGCCTTATGCTCTTCACTTCCCTCAGTGTTTTTAAGTGTCCTTCATAACTATGTTCACCTTTAACAAGACAAGAATCTTAAAAGCTCTTTCATTGATGCTCATTCCTAAAGGCTGTTGACTTGCCTCCTCATGTCCAATTTCCAAAATGCTATTTAGCCTTTCCCAGCTTTATGAAAATTAGCCATTTTTCACTTTATTTCCTCTGGAAGACCTAGGAAAAAGTAGAAATAAATAAGGATAAAAAATTTTTGTAAATTTGAATGAAGTTCACAAAACTAAGTATTCTAAGTTAAATAAATGTATCAGAATAGTTTTAGAAAAAACACACTAATTCTGGGCCATCTTTCAAAGACCTATGAATCAACAGACATCAGCCTATCACAAGAGACTTTAAAAGAAAAGCCACGTGACAAATCAAATCCTCAGTGTTGGAAGAAATAGTTTACACAGAAATTTCTTAAGTAACTCATTACTTAGTTTCGAAGTGGGTATCAAGTGGCAACTCAATTCAGTACCCATATTTTCTGTTAAATCTATTCTTACAGATAGGAACAATAAGTTTTCTTCCTCAGTTATCTTCATTTAAAATAATCTAAGATGCCCTGAATATATTTTGTTAATTAAGATCACTATGATTATTTCTTTTACTTTCACAAGATACAGGATTTTTATTATGAAAGGTCCCTGTCATGATAAAAGGTTATCTTTCAGCTATTAAATTTACACACATATACAAGAGTGGAGTTTAAAATACAAAAAAAAAAAAAAAAAAAAAAGAGGAGGAAGAGAAATCTAGGCATAAGGTCCAAAGAGTGGTGTGAAGAAGCTGCATCTACAACTCATGATTTTAAGTGGTAGAGCTGCAGTTCATGCCAAAAGTGGTTTTCTGATGGTCACAAAGTGCCAGTCTTCTGTGAGGTAAACAATTTTATCACTGCAAGACTCCCTGGTATTTTAAGTCCAACAAGTCAAACTACATTCTCAAGTCCTACTTTTGTCTTATTAGGTTACAAAGCTCTTTTTCTTTTTTCCCCCAGCATTTTATGTTAGAGTAGGGCTTATCCTTGAATTTGATTAAACTAATAAAGGAAGATAACCGTTGACTGCAAAGAAAAGAAAAGTTACTTGTGTCTTTTAAAAATACACTTGAAGTCTATTAAATAACCGGTATTTTAAACAATGAAGTTCATTTTGTGGAAGCTTTACAAATGGTCAAGAGTGACAAAATATTTAATTTCAATAGCAATTAAAGGTAAGCTAAAGAAAATAGTAATGTACTATTTTTTAGCCATCAGATATATTAAAGATTCCTAATATTCAGTGTTGGCAACACTCACACTAAAGGTGGGAATATAAATTCAGTCTTTTATGAGGGCATATTTGGCACATCTAGGATTTTGACAGAAATATACTTGAGCAACACAAATCTACACCGAAACTATATATTGAAGGATTAGAAATCAGAAATAAACTAAACATCCATGCTACGCAATGCATGGACATGCCATGCATAATAAATCGATCCTATGGATATACAATGCAATTGTTATATATAAGGACATCTTAAAAAAAAAAAGAACATCTATTCATATACAGTAACATGAAAGATGCTTAAGACAGAAAGTTAAAAGGTGTAGATAAAGATGTATCGTATGAACTTTTATTAGTTCCCTAGGGCTGCCATAACAAGTGATCACAAATTTGATGACTTAAAACAAAAGAAATTTATTTTTCTCAGTTCTGGAGGGAAGAAGTCCAAAATCAAGGTTTCAAAGAGCCGTGCTATCTCCAAAGGCTCTACAGGAAAGTCCTTCCTTACCTCTTCCAGTTCCTGTTGGCTCCAAGTGTTCCTTGGCTTGTAGCCTGTTTAATTTCAATCTCTGCTTTCATCTTCACACCACCTTCTCCCATGTCTATTGTCATCACATGGCCTGCTTCTCTGTGTCTTCTCTAAAACCACTTGTCATTGGATTTGGTGCCCACTCTAAGCCAAGATGGCCTTATTTTGAAATCCTCAGTTATACAAAGACCCCCTTCTCCAAAAATCACATAAAAGGCTCCAGAAGTAAGGACTTAAACATATTCAACCCTACACAGACTAGTTATATTTTGTTTTTAACAATATATATGTATAAGCATATATTTGTAACAGCTAGAAAAATTAGTTTGGAAGAATACAGAGAAAGCCATTAACAGTAGCTGCCTCTTCAGAACAGAGGTAATAAAGGGAATAAAGTGAATCTCATATTCTATTTTATATAACTCGGGGGTGATGACCATTTACTTTCACATTGTCCTAGACAATTTCACATTAAATTCTCTCTCCAATCCTACAAACTTTTTCCCACCTTTGCTCAGCTTCCTGCTTCACTGAGAAAACTGAAAGCATAAGGAAAGTTCCACAAACAAAAATCCCACACCTACCCGCACACAAGCATCTACACTTACATCCATTGCCTCTCCTCCCATCACCTTGGAAATATGTGTCCCCACAATTTCTCAATCTTTGTACTACATCAGTTTTTCATTCACTACTCAATAATTCACCTCATTATACAAACACAATTTCAATTTCTCTTCAAAACCTTCTCTGGTGAGGCACCTGGGTAGCTCAGTCAGTTGAGCATCCAAACAATGATCTCAGTTCAAGTCTTGATCTCCGGGTCAGGAGTTCAAGCCCCACACAGGGCTCCGCGTGAGCATGGAGCCTACTTCAATTTAGGAAAAAAAAAAGAATAAAAACGTCTCTGGAGCCCTTTTTGTATTCTAGGATATTACCCTATTTCTTTGATCCTATTCACAACAAAATGCCTCAAAAGAACTGTTTACACTATTTCCAACATATGTCGTCCCATTCCCTCTTAATCCCACTACTCTCAGTCATTTTCCCCACTATGGCGCCAAAAAAAGCTAGTGAGGATACCATTAACTTCTTGCTAATAAACCCAATGGTAAATACCCAGTCCTCATTTTAACTTTACCTATCAGCAATATAGGCAGAACTAAACACATCTGTTGGCTTTCATTTCTTCTTAGCTGTGTGAGGGGACTACCAATTTAACAGGATCCTCTTCTCCCAGTGCCACGCCCCCCCCACCCCCTGCAACCACTTAAAACTGGAGTACATACCCCAGTGTAAAATAAACCCATGGTGATTTTAATATCTACATTCAATCCCTACAGATAACCCTAGTCTTAACAGTTTCCAATATCATCTAAAATGATGATCTCAATTTTATATCCCTAGCCTAGAAATCTTTCCTGAATTCTTGGTTTGTATTATGCAACTTCCTACACTGACATCACTATCAGATGCTCTTTCCTCACCACCAAATATGTACATATTTACTCCTTCAGGTTTTTGGTTCTCAATAGGTTTATTCTTACCACTGTAATCAAATTTTGCAACCTTCCACCACCCAACAATCCTCTCAATCCCTTTACCTTGCTCTACTTTTTTCTTTCACAAGAATATTTATCAATTCTCATTTAATTATGCTTACCTATTGTTTATACTGTGCCTCCTCCCCAACCTGAAATGTAACTTCCGTTAGGATAGAGATCTTTACCTTGTTTACTGATTTACCTACTATACAGCCTGTCACTTGGTAAACAAGTATTTGAATCGATTTTTTAATTTAAAAACTTTTTAAAATAAAAAGGCCATTCCTCATTCTATCTTTTGTAGTTTGTTCGCTACCCAAATTTCACTTCTGTGTACCTGTAAGAGTCACTAACCACTTCTATTTTTTTTCCTAAAGGTAACTGGACAAATCCTTCTCTATAATACATCATTCCATGTCACATCATTCATGTCTCCTCTCCAAAACAACATTCCATTTCAGTATTAAGTAAACATATCTTAAAGCTTCCATCTCTCATCCTTATTCAAAAACTCTCATGCTCAGACTCCAGCCAAATTACTTTCTTCTATTTAAGATTCTTTATATTAAATACTTTAATAAGTAAAGCGACTATACCAAATCATTTAATTTTTTAATTGAATTACAAGTTGGTACACAAGTTTCATTAATTTCAGAGTGATATGACAAGTCTATACATTTTGCTATGGTCACTAGAAGTATAGCCACCATCTGTCACCATACAACACTATTACAATACCATCGACTACATTCCTTATGCTGTACCTTTTATCCCCATGACTTATTCATTCCATAACTGCAAGCCTGTATCTCCCACTCCCATTCACCAATTCTGCCCATCTCCCCACACCCCTCCCACCTGGCAACTCTCAGTTTGCTCTCCATATTTATAGGTCTGTTTCTAATTTTTTTTGTTCGTTCATTTCTCCATGGAAGACTCCAGTTTGATACTTTTTTCTTTTACTTTTTTTTACCTTTTTTTTTTTTTTGGATAAGGAGGTAGAAAGCTGATGCAGAATAAGATCCCTGGGTAGTTGTTGTTGTTTTTTTTTTTTTTTTTTTACAAAACATAAATTCTATCTTCCCCTCTACTCTGACCATACACATTTAATATACTGATTTACCAGAGGGTGACATAAATGGATATATGCTTTTCCAAAAAACAAAACAAAAAAAACCTCTTTACAGACATTTTTGATGTAATAAACCCCAACCACTAGACTGACACTGATGTAATAAACCCCAACCACTAGACTGACCACTAAATTAAAACATACAAAATAACAACTACAGCTTGTGATTCATGACCTTTAAATCTTTACATTCAGGTTTTTCTAAATGAAAAATATTTTCAGAGGAACCAGTAAGAAATTAATAGCAAATAAGTTTGATTACTCCTAAGAAATAATAAGGACCCTACCAAGCAGCCACACCATGTCTACATATGACCTACCTCAAAATGTTATGCTTGCTACCATGTCACATCCTCCTACATTCTTCTTACCTGCTAATGCCTATAAATCTACTCTGGAATACTAAAAAGTACACTGTTGTTAAAAAGGAACCGTTTATTCTTCTCTTTCTCAGATATGCCACTATGTTTTCCCATATGCCTATAATATGACAATGTTGTTGTTTCTGGTATACTTGCCAAACTGTTTTTTCCTCTGTCTAGAAAGCTCTGACTAGAACTGTTTACAGAAAATGATTATAGGTATGTGTGCTATCCTCCATTCTAACCTTGAGCAATTTAGAGGACTTAAGAAAAAGGATCTGCGGGTTTCTAACCTCAATGAATTCAGTTTTCACTGAGTTTCTTTCTTTCTTTCTTTCTTTTTAAAGATTTTATTTATTTATTTAACAGAGAGGGAGACAGTAAGAGAAGAATACAAGTAGGGGGAATGGGAGAGGGAGAAGCAGGCTTCCCATTGAACACGGCGCCCAAAGCAGGGATCAGGACCCTGGGATCATGACCTGAGCCAAAAGCAGACGCTTAACAACTGAGCCATCCAGGCACCCCTTCAACTGATTTTCAAATTCAGTTTTCTCATCTGTAAAATGGGCATGCAGGACTAAATTATTTCAAAAGTTCCTTCCAGCTATGGACTATATGAACCAATGATTTTGTTATTTATAACAGGGTATGAGCAAGAAATTGAAACAAGTTCTCTCAAGTAAAAAAAAAAAAAAAAAAAAAAGTGTTATCTAAAAATATTTTAAGTAGATATAACAGTCCCTATCCAGAGTGACTACATCTTCAAAAAAAAGGTTTAAGTATACTTTATTTTTAAAATATTCAATTTGTCTGGAAAAAAGTATATTGAACTTTTCCAAAAAACTGATTCTTTATCCTTTAACTCTTTGGTTCCTGATTAAATCCTCACCTCTAGGTGACAAACCACCAACAATAGTTTATCCTCAAATGTCTATGTATACAGTTGACCCCTGAACAATACAGGAGTTAGAGGCAGCAAACATTTCACCCTCCTCCCACAAATATCCACATATACCCTACTGAACTGTTAAACCAAAGCTTTCCTGGTAATATAAACAGTTGATTAATACATATTTCATACATTATATGTATTACATACTGTAGTCTTATAATAAAGTAAGCTAGAGAAAAGAAAATGTTAAGAAAATCATAACAAGAGAAAATACATTCATAATACTATACTGTATTAATAGATACTTTAAGTTTATGTCATCTGTTCACAAAATGAATCATCTGTCAGTACCTAAATCAATACTGTCTTATATGAGAAAAACACTACAAATGTTTTACGTATTAATACTAGACATCTAAAAATGAAAAGATAATGTGAAAAAGAAATTCATATTTATTTACAGATACAACAATTCATCATTGATAACAAAGCAGCAACAATATGATTTCTTTATGATAGCCTAACATAATCAGGGCAATTGTTTCATGGTACCCTAGCCTATATGCTAACAAATAAATCATAACAAAACTGTTATGACATATAGTATTAGTCATGTCCATAACACAGCACTGGAAAAATAGTTACTTTAAAAAAAAACAAAAACACCTCTGATGATAGGCTGACACGCAATTTTTCCAATTATAAGAGAAGCGTTATTTTACAGTTATGTAATTCTGCAAAAGCAAAGTTTTAAAACAGTGGGGAAAAACCACATTACTAATTTAATATTAAATATCACTCACCTTATACCTATGTAAGGATAGGCTACCCATTTCTATACAAATCTTGCACACAATGTTCTACACAGTGAATACTTAGGCAATGATAATGATGACACAAAAGCATCTCACACAGTTCTTGCCATCTATTTTCAATGGTGTAGTCCATCTACCAATCCAGGAGCATGGAACGTTTTTCCATTTCTTTGCATCTTCCACAATTTCTTTCATGAGTACTTTATAGTTTTCTGAGTAATAGTGAAGTCCTTCTAGACTCATGTTCTCTTTCAGGGTTCTCGTCCACAATATTGATGATTCTTTCCACAAAGTGCTGTGTATAATGAGCTTTAAAGGTCCTTATGACCCCCTGATCTAGAGGTTGCATTAGAGAGTGTTTGGGAACAAGGAGATCCCTCCAACGCCACTGGTGTTCAAGTCATGGCATCCTGGACTGCCAAGGGCAATGTCCAATATTAAAAGAACTTTTGAAGGCAGTCCCTTACTGGCAAAGGTACTTCCTGACTTCAGGGACAAAGCACTGATGAAACCAATCCAGAAAAAGGATTCTCAGTATCTAGATCTTCTTGCTGTACAACCAAGACTGGCAGCTGGGACCTCTTTTCCCTTCAAGGCTTGGGTGTTAGTGATTTTACAGAGAAGGACAGTCCTGAGCAGTTAAGTTAGTTTATCCCTTCCTGCCTTAAATTCTGGTGCTCACTGCTTTCCTTACTCATAAATGTCCTTTGTGGCTTCCTACCACCCCTCACCCCAGAATAAATCATTTCTGTCTGCATTAAAAACCTATTCAGGCAGATATCCTTATTCCTCAATGATTTTTTTAATGCATCTGAAACTTGTTTGCTGTCTCTTGGTTAACAGAAGCTGCTTCTCCTATTTTCTTGACATTTTTTTAAAGCAAATCACTTTCTAAAATTATCAAACCATCCTCTGCTGGTATTAAATTCTCCAACGTCAGAGCCTTTGCCTTCCTTTTGCTTAAGGATGTCATGACTTCACTTTTTCTTAAGTCATATTAGAGTCTATATTGGTATACCATTCTTACAGCAATCATGCACCCTCATAAAGGCTGCATTTTCAATTAGAAAATTGCAAAAAGTGAAAGGTTTTCATGCCTCCTGGCGTAACTACAACAACAACTTCATGAATTTCCTTTTTTCTTTTTTTAGAAACAATGGCCCTTATGATACAATCATTTATATTGAAATGGTGGGCAACCCAGCTGCAGACCTCAATCCACAGTACACATCAAGCAATTCAAGAATTTTTTGTAACACAATGACTCTTCTCTACTTCTTGGGGGCACTTCCAACATCACTAGTTGCACTTCATATGGGTCCCATGGTGTTATTCAAAGTTTACAGCACTGCACTAAACACAATGAAAAACACATGAGAACCTCAAAAGATCACTTTTTACTGCAATATGCAATTTACTGCAAAGATGAACTGATCACGCAGAGATGATTAATTCACCCGCTGTTTTAAGTTAAGTAGATACAATACTTGAGTTCACCACAGTAGCAACATCAGGGCATTATGAAATTATTACAATAGTATTCTTATATACCACAGTTAATTTTATGCAGTTATGACTTAATACTCCATTTTTTATGTTTATTTATATTTCTCTTGCCTACAAATGGCACCAAGTATGGTCTGTAAGTATTTGTATACACAAGTTTTGACAAATTTTAACTTTTTGTAATAGATCTGTGACTATTTTATGGTAGCAAACGATAAAATAGATGGGTATCTATGTATACTTTATGCATTCATGACAGACCTTTCTCAAGGTATGTCATATCTTTGCTTAGCTTTTTCAGTAATTCTAGGCTCGTGGTTTGTGAATAAGTTTTTTTTTAATTGTTGAAAATCTCTAAAAATTTTTCCAGTATCTGTATTGGGAAAAAAAATCAGTACAGAAATGTACCTATGCAGTTCAAACCTATGTTGTTCAAAACAAAACAAAACAAACAAAACAAAAACAAACAAAAAAACAAAATACTTAGCAAAAAAGAATCACTACTTCAATGAAAACATCAGTACCTAATATCTCATTATAGGAAAACTGTCCTACACACAATAAATAGTTCTCTTTCTAGCTTTTCTGAGAAGTCCTAAAAGTCGTTATATACCATTATCAAAAACAGCTCAGTAAAGTAAAGCCAGAAACACCCGAACTTGTTTCCTACCTCTATGACTTAACACCTGGTATGCTGCTCCCACCCCTTTCCCCCACCAAAAAAATACACTTAACTTCCCTAAGCATCAACTTTCTCAACCAGAAAGATAAAAGACCTAGTTTGTGGGGATGATAGAAGGATAAAAACTGATCACCTAACTGCATCTTCTAGTGTTCTAAGAATACAGCAGTAGCTCAAGACAAAGTAGCTTTCAACATTTTACAAATCCATTCGTTTTACCCACGAAACTTCAAATGAAGTCTATTAACATCATAAATATGAAGTACCATTTCCTTACCCTCATAATTTTACTATCCAAGGTAGATTTTGTTGATTCAAACCTAATGTGGCTATTCTTTTACATTTATTTAAAATAAAAATCACTAATAGTTAAAATTATTTCCAACCATTATTGGCCAATATTAAGTTAAATGTTAAGTTAAATCAGCAAATATAACTTTATAAATTCAGTTATATGTTCACCTAAAATTAAACCTAAAATTCACTTCAATTATTCAGGTTCATTCACAGACTTTGGCCAGCAAATTGTCTAAATAAAATGTCAATACAGCTGATCCCTCAACAACATGGGGGTTGGGGCACCTACCAGTATAGCCAACCATCTACATATAACTTTAACTCCCCCAAAACTTAACTACTAACAGCCTACAACTGATGAGAAGCTTTACCAATAACACAGTCAACTAATACATATTTTTATGCTGTTTTATTGTATACTGTATTCTTATAGTAAATGCTAGAAAAAAGAAAATATTAAAAATCATACTTAACAAAGCCATAGTTAACACATTTACAGTACTATACTGTAGTTACAAAAAAATTCACATGTAAGTGTACTGCACAGTTCAGACATCTATTGCTCAAAGGTCAACTGCATATAAAGAAAAGACCAAGGTCAAAGAAAATGGCAGAGAAAGAATCTCTAAGAATCAGTCCTGCTGAAATAGTATTAAGCTGGCAAGAACTACTACAATCAATTATTTCAGAACTCTGGAGTCTAGTCAAACAACTGCAGTAACACAAGACTGCTTAATGAGGAAAGAGGCTGGAAAACTTTGCTGAATTTCTGCCTTTCGTGTAGGAGCACCAATCCCCCCATCTACCAGCACGGAGGCAAAAACCTGTAGGTATGGCAGCTTACGTTACTGCTGAAGCTTACTAGTACCAGGGTGGACAAGAGGGACCTAATCTCTCCCAAAAAATGGTGTTACATGTTTTGATCTGCCTGGCAGAGAACTGTGGGCAGTTCAGAGGCCAGCCACTATTTCTATTACTTTGGGTTAAAGTGGCTTCCCAGGTAACATCTGTCCAGGAAATTTAAGACTATTTTTTTCCTTTCTTTGCTGGATCCACGCATTCAAGGAACTATCAGGTCACTGCCTGACCAGAGGTCAGAGGCGTCAGTGACCACACACAAACAGCAAAGTGGAAGTAGTTCTTCCTAGTAAACACTGTAAATGTAAATGGCTTAAATACATCAATTAAGACACAGATTGCCAAAACTGATTTTTAAATATGATCCCATAATACGCTCCTTATAAATTTATTATAGACCCAAAGACACAAATAGTTTATCGTTCCAATTTTAGTATATGTGCTGCCGAAGCGAGCACAAGACACAAATAGTTTAAAAATAAACATGAAAAAATATCTTTCATGCAAATAGTAACCAAAAGAGTAACCAAAAGAGAACTGGCATATCAATGCTAATAGCAAACAAAATACATTTTAAGCCAAAATGTGTTACAAAAGACAGACACTGGATATTGATAAAAGGATTAATTCAACAAGAAAATAACAATTATAAGCAAGCAAAAGCCCCAAAATACAAATGCAAACAATGAGAACTGAAAGGAGAAACAGACAGTTGAATAATAATATTGGAGATTCAAAAGGCCCACTCTCAGCAATGGCAGGAGCATCCAGATAGAAGATCAATAAGGAAAGCAAAGACCTAAATACTATAAATCATCTAGATATAACAGATATGTACACAACATTCCACCCAACAGAAGCAAAACACACACTCTTCTCAAGTATACATAGAACATTCCAGAGGATAGACTATATGTTAAACAACAAAACAATCCTTAATAAATTTAAATTCACTGAAACCTACAAGGTATTTTGTGAGAATTTACCAACCACAATGGAATGAAACTAGAAATAAGAGAAGAAAAATTGAAAAATTACCAACAAGAATCCACTTTTAAATAAAAAATAATTCAAAGAATAAATCACAAGGAAAATTAGAAAACAACTTGAGGCTAATGAAAATGGAAACACAAATGGTAAACACAAATGTTTACCAAAACATTAGGATGCAATAAAAGCAGTACACAGAAAATAATTTATAGCTATAAATGCCTACATTAAAAATGAAGAACTATCTCAAATCAACAGTCTAACTTTATACTTAAAGGAACTAGAAAAAGAGCAAACTAAGCCCAGAGCCAGCATAAAAAAGGACATAATTAAAACTAAAGCAAAGGTTAACAGAGAATAGAAAAACAGAATCAATGAAACTAAAAATTAGTTCTTTTTTAAATTAACGAATCCTTAACTAGACTATGAAAAAAACAGACAAAATTTAATTAAATAAGATCAGAAATGAAAAGTAAGGACACTACAATAGTTCCCCAGCCTGCATATCCTTATTGCTTTCTGCTGTGGTAAACCATGGTCCAAAAGCAGGTGATCCTCCTTCTGACTTATCAGAAGATAAATAATAGCTAATGCTAAGTCATTACACCTAGGTCATTCACCTTACTTCATCTCATCACATAGGCATTTTATCATTTCACGTAATCATAAGAAAAAGGGTGAGCATAATACAATAATATATTCTGAAAGTCCACATTCTCATACCTTTCATTAGAGTAAACTGCTATAATTGCCTTATTTTGCATTTAGTGTTGTTAATCTCTTACTGTGTCTAATTTATAAACTAGGAATGTCTCAGCTGTGTATGTGTAAGAAAAAACATACTATATGCAGGGTTGGGAATTATCTGTAATTTCAGGCAGCCACTGGAGGTCTAGGAATGCATCCCCACGGATAAGAAGGAACAAAGAACTACTGTACTACCAATCTCACAGAATATAAAAGAACTATAAGAGAACACTATGAATGATTATAACGTTTACAAACTAAATAATCTAAATGAAGGGGACAAATGTGTAAAAACAAATTACTAAAACTATCTCAAGAAGAAAAAAACCTCAACATGCCTGCAACAGGAAAATCGATAATCAAAAACTTCCAAAGAAAAGCTTGGTCTAGATGGCTTCACTGGTGAATTCTACCAAATATTTTAAAAACAACATTGGAGGTGGTTCAAGATGGCAGTGTGGGAAGATTGGAACTCACCTCCTCCCACAGACACAAAAAATATACATCTACATATAAAATCACCCCTGAAAAAGATCCAAAACTGGCTGAATAGCTCCTTCCCAACAAAGGATAAAAGGGCTACATCAAGACCTGAAGGCTTGGCAGTCTCCTCAAAACTCCTACCATGAGCATGACAAAATACAATCAGGAAGGATCTAACAGAGTTCCTCTCTGAGAAACGAGGCATTTGTGATCCACATCAAGCACCTCAACACTTGAGACCTCCACCAGAGAGAAGCCCCCAAAATGTCATCTGAAATCAATGAGGATTATATCCAAGAACACCACAGGAGTTGTAGGGAACAGAGAATTCACTAATAAAGGGCTCACACAAGGACTCACTTACCCTGGAGGCCAGCACAAAAGGGGCAGTTTGAAAAGCTCCTAGAGTGTAACTGAAGATTCACTTGCTAATAGTAAAACACCTGCCAGAGGAGCAGAAGCCTGTTAGGACTCCCTTTAGAGACAGAGGCGGTGACAGGCACCATTTTTGCACAGTCCTCATACCTTGCTAGCACCAGTTCCCACAGGAGCCATATTTGTGTTCTCCTCCCTCTAACCTGCTAACATTTATAAGTGCACTCTGCTCCCACATGACCCTCACTACCCTGCCAAAGACAGTGGTTGTGCATAGTCCACACAGGATATGCCCTTTAATGCCTTGTCTTCATGGTCAGGAAGGATTGTGCTTCTCACCTCGATGGGTCTGAAATAATCAGACACAGTTCTTAGCACTGTATCACCCACAGGGCAGTGCAGAGACAGCAGAACAAAACATATCTTCAGTCTCTATATGCAGAGGTCTATTTACTTGTACTGAAGCTTCAGCCTAAAGAGAATGACTCAGAATTACCACTCACAAAGAGGCTGCAAATGTGCTCTCAGAGAATGTAGGCAGTGGATGTCACCTTTGCATTCTCCCTCAGCCTTGCTACAGCTTGCCAGTATCTCCCACAAGAGCGCATACTCTCTAGCAGCCCTGATTTTGCAACTGTCACCAAGGGGACACATCCAGATTGCCTGGTCTGGATGGAGTACAGCATGATTTGTGAATGCCATCCCAATGGACTGTATATCTCTCTGATAAATTAAAAGCTGCTGCCTACAGGTCGAGCTTCTCATTAGCCTGAAACTAGCAGCTGAATGAAATCCCTTCCTCTGGAATACTCACAGATCTTGGCACTTCCTCAACAACTGGACCTATGAAGAATAAATCAGGCTGCCTAGACAATTACAAAGACTAAAGAGAAAGCCAAGCGCTAGAGCAGGTTTGTTTAAAGGATAAGGTTCATCTCCTACACAAGGTCACTCCTTGCCTGGAAGAGATAGCTGTTTTGCTTAATACCCAGACACAAACATGGAGAGTCAGACAACAGGAGGATACAAAGGAATACTTTCCAAACAAAAGAACAAGATAAAAAACCAGAGGAAAACATTAATGAAATGTAGATAAGTGATTTAGCTGATTTAGAGTCCAAAATAATTATCATAATGAAGCTCACTGAACTGAGAAGAATCAATGAACACAGCAAAAACTTCAGCAAGAGACAGAAAATATAAGAAAATACCAAAGCCCCAAATCTGAAGAATATAATAAGCAAACTGAAAACTACAGCAGAGGGTTTCAACAGCAGACTAGATGAAGGTGAAGAAGCAATCCGTGATCTGGAAGACAAGGCAGAAATAAAAAGCAAAAAAATCTTTGTTTTGTTCACGAAAACAGAACAAAAAAATTAACTTTTTAAAGTGAAGCTAGCTAGCTTAAGGCACCTATACAACATTAGGTAGAATAACAATCACATTTCTTTCTTTCCAGAAAGAAAAGAGAGAAAGGGCCAGAACATTTATTTTAAGAAATAGCTAGGGGCACCAGGGTGGCTCAGTGGGTTGGGCCTCTGCCTTTAGCTTGGGTCATGATCCCGGGGGCCTCGGATCGAGCCCCACATCAGGCTCTCTGCTCGGCAGGGAGACTACTTCCCCCTCTCTTTCTGCCTGTCTCTCTCTGCCTACTTGTGATCTCTCTCTCTCAAATAAATAAATAAAAATCTTAAAAGAATAAAATAAAATAAAAAAGAAAAAGAAACAGCTAAAAACCTGTGGAAGAAAACAAATACCCAGATCCAGAAAGCCCAGAGTTCCAAAAGATTAAATCCAACAGAGACCCACACCACAACACATTACAATTAAAATGTCCAGAGAGAAACCACAAAACAGAGAATATTAAAAGCAGTAAAAACAACAATCTGTTGGGACGCCTGGGTGGCTCAGTTGATTAAGCAGCTGCCTTCGGCTCAGGTCATGATCCCGGCGTCCTGGGATCGAGTCCCACATCGGGCTCCTTGTTCAGCAGGGAGCCTGCTTCTCCCTCTGCCTCTGCCTACCATTCTGTCTGCCTGTGCTCACTCTCTCTCCCTCTGATAAATAAATAAAATCTTTAAAAAAAATAAAAAAAAAAACAACAACAGTCTGTTATATACAAGCGAACCTCCATAAGACCATTATCACATTTCTCAGCAGAATCTTTGCATACCAAAAGGGAGATGCATAATATATTTAAAGCACTGATGGGGAAAAACTTCCAACAAGAATATTCTCCCCACTTTCTGGAACACTGAAAATAAATTAAATAAAATTTAAAAAAAAAAAAAAAAAAGGAATATTCTCCCCACAAAGTTACCATTCAGAACTGAAGGGGAAGGGGTTTTCTAGTTGCCTCAGTCAGTAGAGCAAGTGACTTTTGATCTCAGGGTTATAAGTTCGAGCCCCACAGTGGGTGTGGAAATTACTTAAAGATATAAAATCTCTTTTAAAAAGTTTACTTTCAGGGGCGCCTGGGTGGCTCAGTGGGTTAAAGCCTCTGCCTTCGGCTTGGGTCATGATCCCAGGGCCCTGGGATCAAGCCCCACATCGGGCTCTCCGCTCAGCGGAGAGCCTGCTTCCTCCTCTCCCTCTCTGCCTGCCTCTCTGCCTACTTGTGATCTCTGTCTGTCAATAAATAAATAAAATCTAAAAAAAAAAAGAGAGAGAAAATACATTAAAAATAAATAAATAAAATAAAAAGTTTACTTTCAGAATTGAAGGAGAGGTAAAAGGCTGTCCTGACAAACAAAAACTGAGGAGTTCATCACAACTGAAACAGCCAGTCCTACAAGAATAGTTAAAGGCATTTCTTCAAGTCAAAAAAAACACTGTAAGAAAAAGACCGATGTGGAGCAGCACCTGGGTAGCTCAGTTGGTTAAGCGCATCTGCCTTTGGCTCAGGTCATTACCTTAGGGTCCTAGGACTGAGCTCGCTGCCAGGGGCTCTGCTGCTCCCTCTCCCACTGCCCCTCCCCTGATTTGTGCACTCTCTTTCTCAAATAAATAAATAAATCTTTTTTCAAAAAAAGGAAAAAGTATGACAGTAAAAAATCTCTGATAAAGGTACATATAAGATAAGATAGTGGATTAATCACTTATAAAGCCAGTATGCTAACTAAAAAGCAGAAGTAGTAAAAACTGTAATTATAAGTTGAGATACAAAATTTTAAAATCTAACATGTTACATTAAAACCATAAAATGGAAGGGAAAAGAGTAATAACACTGAGCTTCAGAATGTGTTCAAATTTAACTATCATTATGTTGAAAGTAGAAAATTAACTTGCTATCCTTAAGTAGAGAGTCATCAAACCAAAAGGGAAGAAAACAAGAGAAGGAATAGAGAGGAACCACAAAACAGAGAGAAACAACAAAATGGCAATAAGTACACACCTACTAATAACTAGTTTAAATGTAAAAAAACTAAATGCTTTAAAAGACACAAAGTGCCTTAAGAGATTCGAAAGAACAAGACCCAGGGCACTCATGGCACCCGGAGCACCCGGAGCAGCCAGGGCAGCCACGCGAGGGGGAGGGGCTCAGTTGGCTAACCATCAGATTCCTGGTTTCAGCTCAGGTCATGATCTCAGGATACTGGGATCAAGCCCTGCATCAGGCTCTGTGCTGGGGGTGGGGTGTTCTGCTGGGGATTCTCTCCCTCTTTCTCTGTCCCCTGCTTTCTCTCCCTCTCTCTAAAATAAATAAATAAATCTTTAAAAACAACAACAAGACCCATCTATATGCTGCCTAAGGGAGACTCACTTCAGATGTGAGGACACACACCAACTGAAAGCGAAGAAATGGAAAAGGATGCAAACTGAAAATAAAACAATGAAGAAGGGTGCTTCATGCAAATGGAAACCAAAAAAAAAGGCTGGGATAGTTATTACTTCTATCAGACAAAGGAGACTTTAAAACAAAGACTGCAATAAAAGACAAAGTTAGGTATTACATAAGGAGAAAGGAGTCAACCCAGCAAGAAGAAATATTTACAAAATTTGTAAATATTCACAAACACAACATAAGAACACCTAAATATAGAGAGCAAATATTAACATTATCTAAATGGAAAAACTGAGGGGCACCTGGGAGGCTCAGTCAGCATGAGGCTTCCTGCTCAGCAGGGAATCTGCTTCTCCCTCTCTCTGCTCCCTCCCTGCCCCCGTTCAATGCTTTCCTATCAGTCTCATTCAAGCGCTCTCTCAAATAAATAAAATCTATTTAATAAAAATAAAAATAAATAACTGGAAAAATTGATAGCAATGCAATAGTGGGAGACTTTAATGCCCCACTTACATCAATGGATAGATCATCCAGTCAAAAAATCAATAAGGAAACAATGGCTTTAACACATCAGTTCACAAAAACTTGTTAACATATACAGAAAATTCCATCCAACAGAAGAATATAGTTTATCTGAAAAGATAAAATTCACGAAACTTTAGCCAGACTTACCAACAAAAAAAGAGGGCTCAAATAAAGTCAGAAATGAAGGAAGACTTATAACTGATACCAAGGATATAAAAAGGATCGTTTGAGACCACTGTGAACAATTACACACCAACAAACTGGACATCCTAGAAGAAATGCATAAGTTCCTAAAAACATAAAACCTTCCAAGACTGAATCAAGAAGAAACAGAAAATCTGAACAGACTAATTATGCATAAGGAGACCGAATTAGTAATCAAAAACCTCCTGACAAACCAAAGTCCAGGCAGGGCCAGACAATTTCACTGGTGAATTCTAGCAAACATTCAAAGATTTAATATCTACCCTTCTCACACATTTCCCAAAAAACTGAAAAGGAGGGAACATTTCCAAACTCATTTTTAATACCAAAACTAGACAAGAACACCATACAAACAAAAAAAAAATTCCCAGCCAATATCCCTGGTGAAGATAGATGTAAAAATCCTCAATCAAATATTAGCAAAACAAATTCAACACATTAAAAGAATCATACACCATGATTAAGTGGGATTTTATTCCAGGGATGCAAAGACTGTTCAACATTCCCAAAACAATGAGAGACACCATTATTAGCAAAATGAAGGATAAAAATATTATGATCTTCTCAACAGATGCAGATAAATATTTGACAAATTCAACATCCATTCATAAGAACTTTTAACAAAGTATGTACAGAGGAAACATAGCTGCACACGATAAAGGCCATATATATGACAAGCCCACAGTTAACATCATACTCAACAGCAAAAAGTTGATTTTTTTAACATGAGGAATACAGAGTGACTACGTGGTTCATAGTTCAATAAAATGTCCAACTCCTAATTTGGGCTCAAGTTATAATCTTGGAGTCATGAGCTGGAGCCCTATGTTTGGCTCTGTGCTTGGCTGAGAGTCTGCTTGAAATTCTCTTCCTCTCTCTCTGCCCCTCCCCCAGCTCGTGCTCTCACTCTCTAAAATAAATAAATAAATCTTTTTAAAAGAAGGGGGTATTTGGGTGGCTCAGTGAGTTAAGCATCTGCCTCCAACTCAGGTCATGGTCTCGGGGTCTTAGGATCGAACCCTTCATCAGGCTCTCTACTCAGTGGGAAGTCTGCTTCTCCCTCTCCTTGTCCCTCTCCCTCTGTGCTCTATCTCCTTCTCTTGCTCTAAAACAAATAAAATCTTAAAAAAAAAAAAAAAAAAAAAAGAGGAGAAACACAATGATGCCCAATCACCGCTAGTACTGGAAGTTCAGGCCACAGCAATTACATGTGAGAAGAAATAAAGGTCATCCAAATTGGAAAATGAAACTGTAACCATTTGCAAACACTTTATATAGAGAAAACCCTAAAAGGGGTGCCTGAGAGGCTTAGTCTATTAAGCTGCTGCCTTTGGCTCAGGTCATGATCCCAGAGTCCTAGGATTGAGTCCTGCACTGGGCTGCCCACTGAATGGGGGAAGGGGGTATGCTTCTCTCACCCTCTGCCCCTCACCTGGCTCATGTTCGTGCTCTCTCTCTCTCTCCCTCAAATAAATTAATAAAATCTTGGGGCGGGGGGATACAAGGATACAACAACCCTGAAGATTCCACCAAAAAAAACTGTCAGAATTAATAAGTGAATTCAGTAACACTGCAGGGTACATACATGTCGCATTTTTATACACCAACAAACTACCAGAAAGAGAAATTAAGGAAAAAAATCCCATTTACAATTATATAAAAAAGAATAAATAGGTAGAAATAAATTTACACAAGAGAAGAAAAACACACTGAAAGAAACTAAAGAAAACACAAATAAATGGAAAGATGGTTCATGCTCAGGGACTGCAAGAATACTGTGAAAATGTCTACACTATGCAAAGCAATCGATAGATTCAATACATCCCCATCAAAATTCCCATGACATTTTCCACAGAAACAGAATAAAAAGTCCTAAAATTTGTACAGAACCACAAAGATTCTAAATAGCCAAAGCAATCTTGAGAAACGAGGACAAAGCTGGAGGCACCACAGTCCCTGAATTCAAAATATATTACAAAGCTATGGTAACCAAAATAATATGGTGCTCACATAAAAATAGACATTAGAGCAATGGAACAGAAAAGAGAGCCCAAAAATCAACAAAAATCAATCTATACATATATGGTCTATTAACTTAAGATAAAGTAGGCAAGAATAAAAAATGGCAAACATACAAATCTCTTCAATAAATGTAGCTGGAAAAACTGGACAGCTACTTGCCAAAGAACTGCAACTGGATTACTACTTTACAGTATAATCAAAAATTAACTCATGTGGATTAAGATTAAAAACCATAAAACCATAAAAGAGGGGACAGGTCTTAAGCCCCTTGATATCAATCTTGCCAATATTTTTTTACCTGACTCCAAAGGCAATGGCAACAAAAGCAAAAATACACAAGCAGGACTATATCAAAATAAAATACATCTGCACAGCAAAGAAAATCATCAACAAAATAAAAAGGGTAACTACTGATCAAGAGAAGATATTTGCAAATCATGTACCTGATAAAGGGGTTAATACCTTAAAGAACCTAAACAACTAAATGGACATGGGGGCACCTGGGTGGTTCAGTCAGTTAAGTGGCTGCCTTCAGCTCAGGTCATGATCTTGGCGTCCTGGGATCTAGCTCTCCATCAGGCTCCTTGCTCAGAGGGGAACCTGCTTCTCATTCTGCCCCTCCCCCTGCTTATGCAGTCACTCTCTTTCTCCCTCTCTCAAATAAATAAATGGAAATCTTTAAATAAAAAATTTTTATTTAAAAATAAAAATGGAGAGAGGAGCTGAGGAGACATCTTCTAAAGAAGACATAGAGATGGCTAAAAGGCACAGGAAAACTTGCTCAAGACATCACTCATTATAGGGCAAATACAAATCAAAACTACAAAGCATATCTGCACACCAATGTTGACTGCAGCATGATTCAGAAGAACCAAAAGCAGGAATCAATCTAAATATTTAACAACAAATGAATAAAGAAAATCTGGTATGTGGTGGCTGGCTGGCTGGCTGAGTAGAGAAAACATCTGACTTTTGAACTTGAGGTCATGAGTTTGAGCCCCATGTGGATGTAGAGATTACTTTAAAAAAAATAAAACTTAACAAAAAGAAAATTTGGCATATACACACAATGGAATCATATCAATTCTTAAAAATGAAGGAAATCCCGTCATATGCTATAACCTGGATCAACCTTGAGGATACTATGCTGGTTTAAAACAAAAGGCAAATACTACATGATTATACCTATATGAAATACCTAGAGTGGTCAAAATCAAAGAAAATAGAGTAGTGGTTGTTACCACGAACTGGGAATAGGAAAAGGGGACACTGTTGTTTAATGTGTACCGTTTTAATTTTGCTAGATGAAAAAAGTTCTGAAGATCAGTTACAACACAAGGTGCATATCGCTTTAATACAAGTGACCTGTTAAAATGGTAAAATGAAACAAAACAAAAATACTACAATGAGATACCACCATACACTTGTCAGAATGGCTAATATTAAGAGGACAAGAAATAACAAGGGCTGGTGAGAAGAAAAGCGAATCCTCATCCACTGCTGAGGAAATCCAACCAGTACAGTCATTATGTAAAATAGTATAGAGGTTCCTTAAGAAGTTATAAAAACAGAACTACCATACAATCCAGTAATTCTACTTCTGTGGAAGATAATGAAGGATATTTATCTTTCATTTCTTTCATTATCTTTCAAGATAATAAAAATTCTAACTGGAAAAGATATATGCATTCCTATGTTTACTGCAGCATTATTTACCACAGCCAAGATACAGAAGCAACCTAAATGTCCACAGGTGGATGAATGGATAAAGAAAATGTGGTATAGAAGTACCTGGGTGGCTGAGGCTGTTAAAGATACAACTCCTGATTTCGGCTGAGATCATTATCCCAGGATTGTGAGATCAAGCCCTATATGGGGCTCCGCCTGCTTAAGATTCTCTCACTCCCTCTGGCCCTCCCCCTCATGAAAAAAAAATACAGAAATAACATTATATAAAAAAATAAGTAATAAATAACAAAATGTGGATACACAAAATGGAATACTGCTCAGCCACAAAAAGAATGGAATCTTTCCATTTGTGACAACATGGATGGACCTTGTTGGTTATTACGCTAAGTCAGAGAAAAACAAACACCATATGAGTTCACTCATAGGTAGAATCTAAAAACAAAACAAAACAAAGCAAAACTCATACATATAGAAAACAGACTGGTAGATTCCAGAGGCAAGGGATGTTGGGGATAAACAAAGTGGGTGTAGGAGATCAACAGGTACAAATTTCCAGTTATAAAATAAGACATGGGGATGTAATGCACTTGCATAATGCAACTGCATAATGACTATAGTCAATAATACTATTTGCAAATTTAAATGATGATAAGAAAGTAAACCTTAGAAGTTCTCATCACAAGAAAAAAATTTTTAATTTTGTATCTTAATAGATAGTAGCCAGACCTACCATGATAATTACTTTACAATCTATACAAATGTCTAATCATTTTGTACACTTACGTTAATATATATTAATGTCAATAATACTTCATAGAAAATTAATAAATTTTAAAAATTAAAAAAGAGCTAATATCAATCCTATCCATGCTCTTCCATAAATTACAATAGGAAGTAATACTTTCTTTTTTTTTTTTTTAAGATTTTATTTATTTATTTGACAGACAGAAATCACAGTAGGCAGAGTGGCAGGCAGAGAGAGAGAGAAGGAAGCAGGCTCCCAGCTGAGCAGAGAGCCCGATGCGGGGCTCGATCCCATGACCTGAGCCAAAGGCAGAGGCTTAACCCACTGAGCCACCCAGGCGCCCCGGAAGTAATACTTTCTAACACATTCTAAGAGAGCAACATTATCCTGATAACAAATCTAGACAAAGACACCAAACATACACACACACACACTATAAGCCAATGTTCTTTATAAATATATATGCAAAAACATAATATACATGCATAAGTATATTATATAGTTTACAAATATACATGCAAAAACCCTCAACAAGATATTAACAAACCAAATGCAATAGCATATTGAAAGAATTATATACATGACCAAGTGAGATTTATCCCAGGAATGCCAGAATGGTTCAACACAATGTATCACCAATGTAATAAACCAAGTTAACAGAACAAAAGAGGGGGGTGAATCCCAGATGATCATTTGCCCAAAAAAACACTGGGCAAAGTTCAATATTCTATCATGCTAAAATCAACACTAAGAAACCTCCGCATAAAAGGAAGCTTCCTAGCACTCTCTTCAACAAAAGATTCTGGGATAATTTGATATCCACATGGAACAGAATGAAGGTGGACTCTTACTTCACACCATATATAAAATTTAACTCAAAATAGTTCAAAAACCTAAACATAGGAGCTAAAACTATGAAACTCTTAGAAGAATACATAAGGGCAATCTATGACCCTAAGTTAGCAACTGTTTTTCAGATATGACAGTGAAAGTACAAGTACTTAAAAGAAAAAAAAAAAGATTAACTGTACCTCATGGAACTTAAAACCTTTAGAAACTACAAAGCACATTAAAAGATAACTCACAGAAATGGAGAAAATATTTGCAAATCATTTAACTGAGAAGGGCCTACTGCCCAGAAAAAGAGTTCGTTTAAGTCAGCAACAAAAAGACAAAAAACTCAAATTTTTAAAATGAGCATTGGATTTTAAAAGACATTTTCTTTCCCAAAAATGATATACAACTGGTCAACAAGCACATGGCAGAGTACTCAACCTCAGTGGTCATTATGAAAATCCAAGTCAAAACTACAATGAGATAGTATGTCACATCAACTAGGATAAGGAAGTGGGGGAAAAAAAAAATCAATCCTCAAATTCACATGGAATTGCAAGGGCCCCAAACAGTCAAAGCAATATTTAAAAAGAAAAAATTGGAGGGCTCATGTCTCAATTTCAAAAACTTACTATATAACTACATAATCAAAACAGTGATTTTTTTCTTTTTGTCTCATCAGAACAATAAAAATGATCTGTGTTGCCAATGATGAGGAGCAATACAACTCCTACATTGCTGACAAAAATGTAAAATGGTGCACTCTAGAATCGTTGGCAGTTCCTCAAAAACCTAAACACAGAATTAATAATATGATCCAGCAATTCCAATTCTGAGTATATACACAGGAGAAGTGAAAAAATAATGTTCACACAGAAATTTGTACACAAATATTTACCACAGTATCACTGATGATAGCAAAAATGTACATCAGATGAACAAATAAAATTGTGGTATATACATATGATGAAGTATCATTCAACCAGAAAAAGGAATACTGATATAAATGACAACCTGGATGAATCTCAAAAACATCATACTAAGTGAAAGAAGCCAGATACATAGTAAATGATTCAATTTATATAAAGTATCATGAATAAGCAAATCCACAGAGAAAGCAGGTAAGCGGATGCAAGAATATTGATTTTTGACAGGATATGGGGGAATACGAAATGATTTCTTAATAAATTATGGGGGTATTCTTCTAAGTCAGTGGTTCTACAACAGTTCCACTATACGAAATACCAGGGAAGCGTATTCTTTAAGATAGGTAAATGCATGTTGTATGAATTTCACCTATTTTTTTTAATTGCTGGGAAACCAATACAAACTATCAAACACTAATATGAAATAGTTTCACTGTTTCCTCTATTGGTATTTATATTATTGTTAATTCACCCAAACAAGCACCCCCAAAATGTGTGGAAAGAGACACAGCATCTTTGAAAAGTGTGGTGAATCATCACAATTATTTTAATCATGTGTAAATTTACTATACTTCCTCTATAACCAACCTGATGGAGAATTTATGATCTAGGGAACTCAGATTACAGTATGATTTAGACAGATAAAATGTGGTTATTTCTGTCCATTTAAACAAACTTTCCCCTAATTCTGTGAGATAAGTCTCACAGAATTTACTGATAAAACATAACTTATATATATGTTATATATATAAAGAAAAAACCCCACATATGTGCATATATATGCGCATATGTGGGGTTTTTTCTTTTTTCCTTTCTCATTGAATATTATCTCTAAGGCACAGAAAAGTTCCCCCACACAAAATTCCAATGTTTTTATAAAAATGTTTAACTCTAAGGAATCAATTTTCTTATACTATTGAAATAATGAACTCATAACGGTTTTCCAAAAACAACTAAGCTATTAAAATATTTTTGTCATTCCCTTCTCCAAGATATTTCATTTTCCCTCCATTTTCTAATCCTTTTCTCCCTACTCTATATTCTAGTGCTCCAATGCCGGTGTTCACATCAAATTATTTTCTCTCTCACACACACTACTACATAAAATTAAGCCTCTACTATATTTTGTTTCCACAGTCCTAGAATGTCGAAGTCTTTTTATATTTCAAAGTCTTTTTATATTTTCCTATCCACTGCAGTAAGGCTACCTACTTACATAATGTATTTCATTTTAATGTTTATTTCACTCATAGCCCTTACCCATTGTAACCATGAACCAGAAGAAACTAATGCAAAATAAAGTTTACCAAGAAAACTAAAAATTAGTAAATAAACATTATTTAAACTTAAACGATTTTTATAATAGCTTAAAAATGTTAATACAATTAAAAGTCAAATACAGAAAAATACAATCAACTCTACCAAGCGGAAATAAGTGAAATGGCCATGTGAAATATGTTTTTTTTTTTTTAAAGATTTTATTTATTTATCAGAGAGAGAGAGAGAGAGAGAGAGCGAGCACAGGCAGACAGAGGCAGAGGGAGAAGCAGGCTCCCTGCCAAGCGAGGAGCCCGATGCGGGACTCAATCCCAGGACGCTGGGATCATGACCTGAGCCGAAGGCAGCTGCTTAACCAACTGAGCCACCCAGGCGTCCCGTGAAATATGTTTTTATTCCAATACACAATCATCCCCGTCCAGCTTCTTTGAAAACCAAAAAAAAATAATTAATTAATTAAAAAATTTTAAAATGACACTACCAAAAACAATTATTTTGTACAGCATCTTGGATCTCTCAGGCTTTACAAACGCTGGAGACAACTTGGATAGTTTGACTTGGACCAAGAATGAAATTTTGTTCACAAATAATTTTGCTCACAAAAATTTTGTTTTAAAACTCCTGATTAAAGGATCTCAATTTCAGGATGCCTAGGTGGTTCTGTCGGTTTAAGCGTCTGCCTTCAGGTCAGATCATGATTTCAGGGTCCTGGGATGAATCCCACTCTGGGCTCCTTGCTCAGCAGGGAGCCTGCTTCTCCCACTGCCTGAAGCTCCCCCTGTGCTTGTGTGCATGCACACAATCTCTCTCTCGCTCTCTGACAAATAAATCTTTAAAAAATAAAGTATCCCAGTTTCTATTAACCTGCTTAAAAACACTAAAGATAGCACTTTAGTTATCTGGGCGCCTGGGTGGCTCAGTTGGTTAAGCATGTGCCTTTTGGCTCAGGTCATGATCCCAGGGTCCTGGAATTGAGTCCCACCCACACCGGGCTTCCCTTGCTCTTCAGGGAGCCTGTGTCTCCCTCTTCCTCAGCCTGCCACTCCCCGCTTGTGTTCAACTTATGCTGTCAAATAAATAAATAAAATCTTTTTTAAAAAAATCAAATATCCAAGAATAAATCTAACAAAAGATATGGATAACTTCTATTCAGAAAGCTATAAAGGATATCATTTCTCCCCAGTCAAAATCCAAAAAGGTCTTGTAGTTGGGCTGGGGTTTTATTTGGTTTGTGGGGGCGGGGCGGGGGGGGCTGATAGGGTGATTCTAAAATGCACACTGAAATGCAAAATAACAAACTAGGAGTTCTTGAAAAAGAACAAGACAGGAAGACTTGCTTTATAGAACAATCATCCTTATCATTTACCTCAATAAATAAGGTAAGGATGGATTAATGTAACAATATGGAGGCCTTGAGACAGACCATGCATATATGGACATGTATTACTGGGTCACCTGGATGGCTCAGTGGGTTAAAGCCTCTGCCTTTGGCTCAGGCATCCTGATCTCAGGGTACTGGGATTGAGCCCCACTTTGGGCTCTCTGCTTAGCAGGAAGCCTGCTTCCCTGTCTCTTTCTCTGCCTGCCTCTGCCTGCTTGTGATCTCTGTCAAATGAATAAATAAAATCTTAAAAAAAAAAAAAAAAAAAAAAAAAGGCGATACTGCAGCAGCAATAGGAAAGCTTTCTGATATTGTGTTTCATTATTCATAAATGGTGCTGGGACAAATGGATATCCATCCATATGGGGAAAAAAAGTTAAAATCTGACCTAACACCACACACACACACAAATCATTTCCAGGTAAAGTACATACCTAAATGGGAAAGGTAAATATTTCTTGATGACATAGTAGAGTAACTTCATGATCTCCAAGTAGGGAAAAAATTTTTTAAACACAGCAAGAAAAAGGACTAAGTATAAAAGGAAAGATTGATACATGTAAATATATAAGATTGTCTCTGCACTAAAAGTTAGCATTTAAAAGGCACCTTAGGGGCGCCTGGGTGGCTCAGTGGTTAAGCCGCTGCCTTCGGCTCGGGTCATGATCTCGGGGTCCTGGGATCGAGTCCCGCGTCGGGCTCTCTGCTCAGCAGGGAGCCTGCTTCCTCCTCTCTCTCTCTCTCGGCCTGCCTCTCTGCCTACTTGTGATTTCTCTCTGTCAAATAAATAAATAAAATCTAAAAAAAAAAAAAAAAAAAAAAAAAAAAAAAAAAAAAAAAAAAAAAAAAATAAAAGGCACCTTAGGCAACTACAGAATGGAAGATGTTAGTAATCCACTGAAACTGACAAAGCACTCATATTCAAAATAAAGAACCCCAATAAATCAAAATACAGACAATCCAAAAGAAAAAAGGACAAGTGACAACAATTACTTCACAAAACAGGATATCAAAATGGCCAAAGTTGAGGTGTTCAACATCATTAATAGCCAATAAAAATCCAAATAAAAACAGTCAAAAATGGCTAAAACTTAAAAAGACTGGCAATAAGCTGAGGAGAATATGAAGAAAAGGGAATTCTCAAATACTGCTGGCAGATTTAAGGTTTGGTAAAACTGGGCAGCCTGGGTGGCTTCAGCTCAGGTCATGCTGGGATGGAGCCCTGTGCCCTCGGGGACCCTACTTGGCAGGGGGTCTGCTTCTCCCTCTCCTTTTGACCCTCCCTCCCCGCCCTGACTCAAGCTTGTGCTCTCATTCATGCGCACACTCCCTCTCTCGAATAAATTTTAAAAAATAAAATAAAATAAAGTTTGGTAAAACCACTTGGAAAACTACTTGGCATTTTCTACCGATGACATACCTTAGGACCAGGATATTTTATTCGTAGACACAGATCCAACAGAAGTGGCTACACATGTGCATTAAAAACGTGTTAAACACAGCAGTGTTTTAAGAAGCATTATTTGTAATGGTCAGAAACTGAAAATTATCTAATAAACATCAACAGTAAAACAGATAAACTGTGGTAAAAACCACAATTTAATACGAAAGTAATAAAAAGGAACTATAGATCCACAGATCTTACAAAATGTGCTACTGAATGAAAGAAACAATATATAAACAATAGAGAGTGGTTCCATCTACATGAAACTCAAGATCAGACAAAGCCAAACTATATAGCATTTAGAGATAAAGACTTAGGAGGTAGAAATGTTTTTTCAAAACTAGAAAATTATAATCATAAAAGTCAGGCTAATGGTTCATTTAGGAGAAAGGGATGGAGCTTTAATGCAAATAGGCAAGCAGTGGAGGAGCTTCCTCAGTGCTGACAATGTTCTGGTCCTTGAACAAATTGGAATTTCATGTGTTTATTTAAATAGTAAATTTATGTTTGACCTATTTTATGTGCTTTATTTCACAATTAAAAGCTCTTCTCAAAGGCATATAAATGTGTAAAGTCTACTAGACATTTCAGACAATTACCATACATAAAAAATATATGAAAGGTGTAAGAGTTGACATGAACCACTTATGATAGTTCGATCACTTAAAAAGGTCCCTTTTGGTCTAGTCACAAATGGCTGCTGCTCTGGTCTTCCTCTGGATTAGTACTGATGAGTAATGGAAGTAAAGAAATATTCACCTTTAGCCTCGAAGGCTGAACTATAACCTGCAAGTTTTAATAAAGATCAAATACATGCTGGCTGCTACATCCTTAAAGCATCTCATGACTTCCTTTATATCTCACCAATAGTTAATATCAAACTGAATGATAAGCACCAGAGAAATCTTACTAAAAGTAGTTTTATCAAGAGAAAATTGAAGAAATATTTATGATTTAATACTCCCTGCACATCCCCTCCCCCTTGAGCAATAAGCATATAACCACCAGCTTCATACAGCACAAGGTACAGCCTTTTCTGCTTATGGGTCGTCCTCTCCCCATGCTATATAAATAAACTCACTAAGTTGTACCATACAATGTCTCAACAATTCTTTCTTGACCATTGCTTGAATCTGCTACAGTATGAATGCCTGACACCTTGTTTTATCTTGTGAAATGATAAAATTCTTAAGGTTAAATCATCCAAATCTTTGTTTTCCCAAGAGCAATAATCCAAACCCCTGGTAGCTAAGTAAAATAGCTTCAGGTGCTATACTAACCAAATTTTTAATGTTACAACTGTTTATTGATTTTGAGTTACTTTCTTTTTTTTTCTTTTTTATTCTTTTTAATTTTATTTATTTGACAGACAGAGATCACAAGCAGGCAGAGAGGCAGGCAGAGAGAGGAGGAAGCAGGCTCCCTGCTGAGCAGAGAGCTCCATGTGGGGCTGGATCCTAGGACCTTGACCAGAGCCGAAGGCAGACGCTTAACCCACGGAGCCACCCAGGCCCCCCTAACAGTTACTTTCTATTTATGGTAAGTGACACTTGTCTCCAACTCACTATAAAAGTTTCCCTTTGAAGTGAACTCGGGGGAAAACTACAACCAATGAAGAAACTAAGTAAATAACAGCAACAGTAGTAAATAACATACTGCAGAACTGATGACATCTGTACCTGAATAACTGAAGTTCTGAAAATACTGCTCTGACCCATAACTTTGACCATGTACTTCTATGATTCTTATTCTACAAGCCCAATTTAGCCACATAGATAAAACATTACTCAAACAAGTTCTACTCTTCTGTAAAGTCGAAATAAATTACTGACCACCCACAAATATGGCTATATTACAGCTATTATAGCTAACTAGCCACAGCAGCTTTTAACATTTCAACAATTAAGGTGTGTGGTGGGGGAGAGGGGGGCAAAAACATCTGTTCATTCTCTCCCTCCTATACAACTGTCCATAATATAAAGAAGCATAAACTTTCAAATTAAAGCTGCTGTGGACTCAAATTCTGACACTAACTAGTTTTAATACCTTATCCAAATTATTACACTTTTCCAAGCCTTAGCTTCCTCATATATAAAGTGAAGAAACAATATATACCTTCCCCAAATTATTTCACGTTTCTGAGCTTTGGTTTGGAAAGAAGATAACAGATCCCTTCCAGCATCGTCCTATGGATTAAGGGGGAATTTGTTTAAATGGCTTATCACAAATGAACGTAACAGGCACTTAATATAATAGCTGCACTGTCTCCACTTCTCACTGCTCTTTTCTGTAAATGCATGGAACATAAAGCCACACAGTATTGTTAATCCTAACCTAACAACTACATCCAAAAAATAATCCACATGCATTTAGTTAACTTTTCATTTTAACTTTTGGACAATCATACGTAAATAAAGAACAGATATTATAATATCTCCATGTCACAAGTCAACTGAGGCTCTAAAAAACTAGAATAGCCCATTTGGGTCAAGTGAAACTAAAATCAAAGCCCACATTTACCATAAATAGGTACCACTGACTCTGATGTTATAAACACTTCATTACTAATAAGAATCAATTCTACATATCAGGAAAAGAAAAACTGTAACATTTTCAAACCAAAAAATCAGAGCTTAACTTTGAGATATCAGGCCAATCTATAATCTAAATCAGGAATCATGCTATAGAAATTAATATTTAAGAATTTAATTTTTAGGGAAGTCTGGGTGGCTCAGTCAGTTAAGTGTCTGCCCTTGGCTCCTGTCATGATACCAGGGTCATCGGATGGAGTTCTACAGGAGGGCTTCTTGCTCAGCAGGAAACCTGCTGCTGCTCCCTCTGCCTGCGGCTCTCCCTGCTTGTGCTTGCTCATGCACGTGCGCGCTCTCTCTCTCTCTCTGACAAATAAATAAATAAAATCTTAAAAAAAAAATTATTCTTTAAAGCAATTGAACTTTGTAGCGCCTGGGTGGCTCAGTGGGTTTATTAAGCCTCTGCCTTTGGCTCAGGTCATGATCTCAGGGTTCTGGGATCAAGCGCTGCATTGGGCTCTCTGCTCAGCAGGGAGCCTGCTTCCCCCTCTCTCTCTGCCTTGCCTGCCTCTCTGCCTACTTGTGATCTGTCAAGTAAATTAATAAAATCTTTTAAAAAGTAAATAAATAAAATAAAGCAACTGAACTTTGAATGTAAATGATAAAAATTTCTCTAAAGCAGCAATAAAATTCATTCCTATTAGAAACTGCACATTCCAGGACTCCTGGCTGGCTCAGTCAGTAGAGTATATGACTCTTGACCTCAGTCAGTAGTGAGGTCAAGCTCCATGCCCAGTGTGGCATCTACTAAATAAACAAACCAACAAACAAACAAATAGTGGCAAAACTTCCAACCTCACCCCATGTTCCAAAGATATTTATTCTCATGTAAATGGGCCAAATGATAATATAACCCAGCCTCCCTTAAAACTTTATGATTTTTTCCTCTGGAAGAGGAGAGGAAGATTCACAACCTAAAAATCCCCTAAAAAGGAAGATATTTCTTTAAAAAAAAAAAAAAAAAAAAACACCTCATGTATTTATATAAAAAGCACTCCAATCCGAGATTGGAAATCTATTTTTTTTTTTTAGAAATCTATTTTTAAGTGTTTCTGTTTTTAAATATAGACATATTTAAATTTTTCCTTCTCCTTTTCACTCTTCAAATGTAATAAATTCATTTTTTAAAAGATTTTATTTATTTATTTATTTATTTGACACAGAGAGAGAGAGAGAGAGAGAGATCACAAGTAGGCAGGCAGAGAGGGGGAGGTAGGTCCCCCACCGAAGAGAAAGCTTGAGGCAGGGCTCAATCCCAGGACCCTGAGATCATAACCTGAGCCGAAGGCAGAGGCCCAACCCACTGAGCCACCCAGGTGCCCCTCAAATGTAATAAATTCTTACTAATAAAGAATCACTAATAGCTTTATATATGACAATGGCAATGTTTAAAATGTCTAGGATTTGCTTCAAAATCATATGGGGGAGTGGGTTGCTGATATGGGTATAGATGAAACAAGACTGGACATGAGAACAACTATGAAGCTGGATGATGAGTACGTGAGGAATCCCTAAACTCTTCTATCTTCATCTGCATGTTTTAAGTTTTCTGTAATTGAAAACTGTTTCAAAAAAAAAGTTTTTTTAAAAGTTGTTTTTAACAAAGTGATAAGTTTTGACCACTTTTTTTTTTTAAGATATTATTTTTTATTTGAGAGAGAGCATAAGAGGGGAGAGGTCAGAAGGAGAAGCAGACTCTCTGTGGAGCTGGAAGCCCAATGCGGGATTCGATCTAATCGTGACCTGAGCCAAAGGAAGTTGCCTAACTAACTGAGCCACCCAGGTGCCCTTGACCACTGTTTTATGGAGTTCTTTATTGAAATTTTTCTTCCTGTATTGAAATTTTTCAAGTAATCACATTCACCTAATAGAAAATCTAAGTTTTCAAATATTCAGCATTATATTTTTCCATTTGATATAAACAGAATTTTAGGGGGTTGTCTTCTAGCTGGAGCAGTAAAATCCTGTGATGCTATGATTCTTGTTCACTGATAACAGTTATTGTCATGTGTGATACTGAACTCTAATCAAAGAGACATCCTAAATATTCTAATAAAAAGAAGAGGAAAGCGGAAATCCTCATACATTAATAAGCAGGAATGTAAAGTGATAGAACCATTTTATAAAAACTTTGGTAATTTCTTGGGACGCCTAGGTGGCTCAGTAGGTTAAGCCGCTGCCTTCGGCTCGGGTCATGATCCCGGGGTCCTGGGATCAAGTCCCGCATAGGGCTCCTTGCTTGGCAGGAAGCCTGTTCTCGCTCTGCCTCTGCCTGCCACCCACTCTGCCTGCTTGTGCCCGCATGCTGTATCTCTGACAAATAAATAAATAAAATCTTTTAAGAAAAATAAAACAACTTTGGTAATTTCTTAAACACCAAATATAAATTTACTGTATGATCCAGCAATTCGTTCTACTCCTAGATACCAAGGGAAGAGTAATGAAATATGTCTACCCCAGGACTTGTATACAAATGGTCATAGCACCATTACTTCCAACAGCCAGAAGTGGAAGCTCAAATATCCGTCAGTTGGTGAATAAACAAATGGACTTCAGCAATAAAAAGTCCTGAAACATGATATAACATGGATCATCCTTAAAAACACTGTCAATTAAAGAAGCCAAACACAAGACTACATATTGTGTAATTCCATCTAAATAAACTGTCCCAAGAAGGTAAATTTATAGATACAAAAAATAGTTTAGGGCGCCTGGGTGACTCAGTGGGTTAAAGCCTCTGCCTTCAGCTCAGGTCATGATCCCAGGGTCCTGGGATCGAGCCCCACATCAGGCTCTCTGCTCAGCAGGGAGCCTGCTTCCTCCTCTCTCTCTTCCTGCCTCTCTGCCTACTTGTGATCTCTCTCTGTCAAATAAATAAATAAAATATTTTTAAAAAAATAGTTTAGTAGGAAAGTGACTGCAAATGGTGTCATTTCTCTTTGGGTGATGGAAATATTATAAAAGTTAACTGTGGTGATGACTGTATAGTTTTGCAAATTAACTAAAAATCTCTAAATTATGTATTTAAAAATGAGAGTATTGCATGTTATGTAAACCACATAAGTGTGATGAAGGGCAGAAAGAGTCACTGAGAGGAGGAGGAGGATTACAGTGCCTCTAGGATGACAGATGAATAGATTGAAGGATCTTAAAGAAGTAACTTGACCAAAGTCTCAGCGAAATAGATGGCAGAGCCAATACTGAAATCCAGGCTTGATTACAAAATCCATATTCTTCCTACATCCAGAAGTAAGGGTGTATTAGAAGCAACATACATTACTCAACTTTGCAAGAATACATTCAATCTGCAAGTACTGAATGTGACGTAAAGCAGGATATGGACACACAGAAAACATTTCCTTAAACTGAGATAAAGTTATGGTGAGAACTAAATTAGGAAGACTTAAAACATAAATCATCTGCCGAAGGTATAAAGGAAATACACAAAATCTAAAGAAGGTGGCATGATGGGAAGCAGGATCCAAATCTTGTCCATGACTTTATGAAAGCTGAAACTAAATTCACTGAATAGTGAGGAGTGTTCAAACAAATTAAATTTGGCAGTCTCTCTCCAATACTGTCCCTGGATAGAGTATACTGACCTAGATCTGCTATAGTGCAGACAGATTTGTCAGGCTATCAGAGCTCAGTAACACTGACAACTAAAATGACCCAACTTGATCTGGGTTCATCCAGGTTTACTGGTCAATCTTCAGATTATAATCTGTGTCTGATAAAGGCCTTCCTACAAAAGAAGGCACTAATAGGTGAGCTCAGGTGGACTATTTCACTGGAAAGTTACATTTCTCAATGCATATCAGTAATATGATACCCTGGTTTATTCTTTGGACTTGAAATCACCTGAAATCTACATCACTCCTAGATATAAATAATACGTATCAGTGTCAAGAACCAGAATTTGGTACATAGTTCGTCAGTACCTGCCACACTTAGAACTGACTCATCCGGCAGTAAGCCTTCCCAAGAGACACTCTTACTGCCCTGTTCCATTCCTCTTAAAACTGAAACTTGTATTTTGTTTTACAAACTGCTGCTTAGAAATCTGCAAATGTACAAACTATCCCCCTCAAATGACAACTATTTATACTCGTATTTCACAGTTTACAGAACCTACCTCATTCACTAGCCAACATCCTCTGAAATGACCAGGATATACATATTTATTACATATTGGGAATAAATACAGTGAGGAGTTGAGGTAAAAGTAATTTACAAAAGGACATGCTGCTTATAAACACATTGACCGGGATTAAAATCCAGGTCTTTAGTCTCTGGATCCAGTAATTCTTCTACTTCATTCACTTCAAGTTTCTAAAAGGCCAACACAATTAAACCAAGAAGGCCTATGTTTCTGTCAGGAAAACCAATGATTATTTTCTGGTTTTATGAGCAGTCAGAGAAATCCTCTGAGAACTAGGAAAAAGACAATCTTACAGGGATCAGAACAGACCATAACAGAGAAAAATGTCCAATTTGAAAAAAGGAATAAAATAAAAGATTTATAAGTAATACTTAAGGACGTACTAATGGAAATAAGTAATTTAATTTAGAACCAAATGAAAAATTTTAATTTCATAAGTAAATGAAAACAAAGAAGTGCCTTCTTTCAGAATCTTGCTACAAAATCTATTTAAAGCTCTTTTTGTATTCTCTAGCAAAAAGAATGACACTGCTTATAGAGAGGTAGGGTGAAGCTAATGATTGGTTCCACTGTGAAAGTGATATTGAGAAGTATACTACAATTCAGCATTCCATTCTAGATACCACTATCCAAAAGACGTGTGGGTTTATGGTGACCAAGAAACTCGAACAAGAATGTTCACAACAGCTTTATCACAATAGCCAAAAAAGGAAAATAGCCCAAATGTCCATGCACAAAAGAACAAATTAATTCATTTTGGTATATTCATACAGACTACTATATAGGAATAAAATGAGAACTGCTAATACATGCAACAATTTGGATGAATCTCACAAAAATCATGTTAAAGCAAAATAAGCTAGACGAAGTACAAACTTAACTGGTGGCTACAAAAGTTGGAATAGGAGTGAGGGATTGGGGGGGGGAGATAACTGAGAAGAGACAGAAAACTTCCTGGAGTGCTGGAAATGTTTTATATCTTCATCTAGGAAATTACATAGTTAAAAACTCATCAAGCTTATAAGCAGTGTACTTTATGTATTAACACATTCTACTGCAATTTTTAAAAGTTAGCATAAGATGTTTATTTGGGACCTCTTATAAAACAAAGAACTTCCTTTAATCTGAAATTTCAAATACAAGACTACTCTGAGAATGTAACTGTAATTGAAAAAGTGATTTTATACTAAATTTAGCCCTCAGTAGAGTCAACCAAAATTACCCCCAAAGATACATATTTCAAATTTTGTTCTAAAATCTATACCTTGGTTGGCTGCATGCCTCCATAGGATGGGCATAGCAAACGTCAGGATTATCTCTATCTAGCCTCATTTCAATCATTTCAACATCTTCCAGAACTAAAATAATAAATTCAACTTTCTCAATGAACAGGTAATGGTCATCTACTAAGAAACAGAAATGAAGTGAAGGTACTATAACAGTAAAAATTTTTTTAATAAATGCTATGAGAAATGAGAAAGAACTAGGAATAAAAAAGGATTACTGGGTATGCTGAAGGTCCAAAGATTGGAGAGCATGAATATTTAGTGGCTCCAATCTGCAAAGTTGTGATTTCCTCCAGATGTCCTTAGTAATGCAGAAGCAGGTACACCGAAATAAGAAAGATGAACTGATCTTTGGCTATTAGATAAATGCAATAAAGAGACAAAAGTGCAAAGCAGCTCAACATATTTCAAAAGCTAAATAATGTTCAAGGCTAGATAAGAAAATTAAGGCAGAAGGGGGACAAAAGCTATCAAAGGACTAAAAGACTCCAGGAGACTGAAAAGAAACTATTACTGTCCATGTTTAAAAATAAATTCAAGGGGCACCTGTGTGGCTCAGTTGGTTAAGCACCCGACTCTTTGATTTCGGCTCAGTTCATGATCTCAGGGTCATGAGATAGAGCCCCCTTCCACACCTTGTACTCCAGGATCAGCAGTAGGCCTGCTTGAGATACTGTCCCTCTGCCCATCCCCCACCCCCCTCTCCGGCACATGCACTCTCTCTAAAACAAATAAATCAATCTTTAAAAATTTTTCAAGAAGCTCAACATATACAAAAATTCATTAAGAGGTCTTTCACAGCCAAGTACTATTTCTTATTATTATTTTAGAAAATGAAATGCTTCTAACAATTCAAATTTCCTTTTTTGAGAGAACTAGAAAGGTTTCCAAACGGAAAAAAGTTCAAATGTTTAAAGTATTATAATTGCAAATCTATAGTTCCTCAACATTTCTATGTAAATCCAATGATATTCTGAATCAACAAAGGAAGCTTCCAATTTTTTTTTAAAAGATTTTTGTTATGTATTCATTTTGAGAGAGACAGCAAGAGCATGAGCAGGGGAGAGGGGCAGAAGGAGAGGGACAGAGGGAGAGGCAGGTTTCCTACTGAGTTGGGAGCCTGACAGTGGGCTCAATCTCAGGAAAGCATGTGCTTTCGTCTGAGTGGGTTAAGCCTCTGCCTTCGGCTCAGGTCATGATCTCAGGGTCCTGGGATAGGGCCCCGCATCTGGCTATCTGCTCAGCAGGGAGTCTGCTTCTTCCCTCTCTCTCTGCCTGCCTCTCTGCTTACTTGTGATCTCTGTCAAATAAATTAATAAAATCTTTAAAAAAAAAAAAAAAAAAAGGTTTAAAGTAGGGGTGCCTGAGTGTCTCAGTCAGCTAAGCATCTGACTTCAGCTCAGGTCATCATCTCAGAGTCCTGGGATCAAGCTCCCCACCAAACACCAGGCAGGCTCCCCCCTCAGCAACCGATCTGCTTGCCCCTCTCCCGCTGCCCCTCCCCTCACTCATACGCTCTTTAATAAATAAAATCTTTAAAAAATATATTTTTAAATAAAAGGTTTAAAGAATAACAATCAAGCATAGTCTTCAGTAGAAATCTAAGTTGCTCAATTTGGTTGAATCTAAGTACTATTTATCAATGTCTATTACTCTGCCCAGCACTGTGCTCTCCTGCTATGAACCACACAAAAGTATGTCCTTTCCCTGAAGACACAGAACAGTAAAGAAAGCCATACCTGAATTATCATAATTTCTCACAGTACAAGCAGTACTTAATTAAGTGCCAAACATGTAAAACAGTCATAGTAGGGTATTTGTAACTTAACAAATGAATTATTTTTCTCTGAAAAGGCAATCTCAAACAAACAAACAAACAAACATACAAACATTCCCCATGCCCATTTGGGGAAATTAATTAGAAAAAAAAAATTCACTATCAGACATGAGAAGAGTACCTGATGTTTCTGTGATCTTTGGCTATGGCTTGGACTAAAATGCCACAACTGTGTTCCAGCTGAAGGGTAGTAGTGGTAAAAAGATTTGAGTTTTATACATCAAAGAAATTTATACTCACACATGCATGCATGCACCATTTTACATATAGGAACTTTGCTTTGGTTAATAAAACTTCAGTATTTTTGTTTTCGTGATGATTACCATCCTTTTAACATAATACAGCAAAACTATTAGCAAACTGGTTTTTCAAAGCTATGTAATTAAACTAGAACTTAAAAGTGTAGTGTGAATAAGTGGCAGTTAGGTTCTCTGGCCAAAATTAAGATACGTTTGCCTCCTACAACTTTTCTCTGTACTAATTGTTCTGTTAGTACTGGCATACCTCCTCAAAACACACATGTACACAGTTTCATTGCTTTAATTTTACCACTTAGCTTACACAATATTGCCTAAGAACAATTTCTTACTTGCTGCCCTCTTTACCCATTCAACAAATTCCAACAGTGAATAGTTCACTGCAAATACAAATTTTCAACTCCCAGTGATTTCCTTATAAATTAAGCTTTCATTATACAAAAACCATTCATTAACACTATAACACTATTAACAATAGCAATTCATCCATTTCTACCCATATCATATGTAAAATGGATTGGTATAGGAAGTTTCACACCATCTTGTATATTTCACCCATTCTACGTGTATATTTTTCCCCTTATTTTAACATTTTTCAGGTAAAGATACATCTCATCATCAACAGCATTTTATAATTGTGCTAGACAGATAGTAATTAAACACAGTTGTCATTGCTCAACCATGAACTTATAGATGTCCACCATGACATCAACTAAGTTATGTGCACTGTTAGTTTCATGCATATTGACTTTAAATACCTTTAAAATGTCTTTAAAAATATTCTATAATTTGGCATTGAAATGAACAGTCAGTATGTACAAAAGTACAATAATAGATGATCAAATCAAACATTCATTATTGCCAGCAATAACCCCAAGCCCATGTTTTCTTATAATGCAACAATGAAGTGAATTATGGGATATGAGAACAGCCGCAAGAGGAACCTAATTATATTTTGCTGCAAAATATATACAAAAGGACAAGCTATCACATGCCAAACAGTGCAAATGAAGGCAAAAGCAAAAGAAACTGTCAAATCTCTGAGAACAAATAAAAAATTTCAACAAATGAGTGGTTGCTGTGACCAATTATAGGCTGTACAGGCATTATGGAGTATGTTTCTTTTTTATTGTATGTAAAATAGTGTTGTGTCTTCTATTAATGGTAACTCAGATTCTATGAAATAAGATTTTAAAAATCACAACTCTTCATTCTTGGTCTTCCCTCCAATTTTCTGCATCTTAGGATAGCATCACCATTCACTCAATTATTGAAGTCAGAAACTTGGAAATCATTCTTGATGACTCCCTTTCCCTCATCACCTACTCTACCCCCAAACACATAGGGAATCAGAACACATGTCGTTATTATCCCTATTACAACATTAGTCCAAGGCATTATCACCTGTCACCTGGACACCAATACAACCTAACCCTCTCCTCTCTATTCTAGCCCCACTGCAATCTAATATTCACACAGCAGCTGGAGCATAACTTCTCAACCTATTAATATTTTGGGGTAATAATTCCTTATTGTAGGGGGCCATCCCGTGCACTGGGGAATGTTTAGCAGCATCCCTGGCCTTTACCCACTAATGCCAGCAGCATACACAATCACCCCCCCCCCCATTGTAACAACCAGAACTGTCTGCAGATGTTGCCAAATAACCTCTGGGAAACAAAATACATGTTGAGAACCCCTGAACTAGTAGAGTGGTTCTCTAGTGGTTCCTCGGCTGAAAACTCTCCGATAGTTTCTCACCTATAACAAAATCTGCACTCATTAGAGCCCTTACTAACCCAAATATACCCTACATAATCCAGACTCTGGTCTACCTCTCAAGCCTCATGTGATGCCACTAACACCCCGCATTATGCTCCCTCTAGTCACTATGGCCTTCTCTCACTTCCTAAAATACCACAGCCCTTTCTGCTATAGAAATTTTGCTTTTGCTCTTCCTTGTGCCTGGACCACTCTTGCCCAGTTCTGTGCAGGTCTCAGCTTAAATTTCACGTCCTAGAAAATGCCTTTCCTGACTATATGTATGTATGTATCCCATTATTACCATCACAGTAACTAATACATTCCCTTTATAGCATTTATTAATATATGCATCAATATAGCATAATCAGTATATGATTATGTTTACCTGATTACTGTCTCTCACATGAGCACAAACACCTTATCTTATTTCTAATATCTAGCCAAAATGAAATGAACAAATTTATAACTGGAGAACCTTAAGAACAAAGTGAGTTGACATCAATGATAATTTCAGCACCACTTCCATCTCATTCTCCAACTGTATTTACCATCGTTTCCCCTTGAAGTGGAGGGGAGGAGAATGGAAGGGAAAGAAAGAACCTAACAAAGCCCTCATTTGTAAAGTATCTTTACCAACATATTCTCTGATTATGATAGATCAGATCTGATAGATTAAATGTCATATGTAATAAACCTTAAAGCACTAGAAAGGTGTGATAAACAGCCTGTATTCAATAAATGATGGCTATGTATGTAGAGCACCAAGCCCGATGCCTATAGCAGATAAATGAAAAATGCCACTTCATTTTGTTGTTGATTTAAGTATGCTCCATGCCCAATGTGGGGCTTGAACTCACAACCCTGAGATCAAGAGTCCTATGCTCTACTGACTGAACCTGTCAGGCACCACAAAAAAAGCCACATCTCTTGCCCCCTTTTAATTTCACTTTACCACCAGTTTGCTCTGAATATGGTTTGCTCTGTCCCTAAAAGATACCTTCCCCATTCTGGACCCCCACAGACATAACATACTGGCTGTAACATAGCTTAAGTTATTCATATACACTGACAAGAGAAAGCCAAATATCCACTGAACAAAACCAAGACTCATCACAAAATGATCTCCAAAATACACTGCAATTAGTGTCAGTAAATAGAGTAACCATAGTAATATTCATTTTTGAACCTAGCTTTACATTAACCTGGGAGGGATCTAAATTGCTGTTTAACAGTATCAGTGTTCTTTAACTAAAAATAACCTACTACTACATCTAACGTAAGTCTACTTTTAGGAAATAAAATGGTAAATTCACTTCATGATTAGACTCAATAAGGAAGGGCAAAGTACTATAAAATATTATACAATATTTAGAACAAAATTATTTATCTTAAATTCCTCCTAACATCTGACAGTATTCTGTATTTGTGTCTGTGGGTTTGAGGAAAGTGATAAAGGAGTGTATTACAAGGAACATAAAGGAAGCCAAACTGCCAAGATCTGAATCCTACTTCCGCTAATTACTAGCTATGTGACCTTTGAAAAAAATCAATGAACTGTGCTTTGGTTTCCTCATCTATAAGCTGAGACTTAACAGAAGTACCCACTTCACAGGGTTACCTTTAAGAATTACATAACATATTAAGGGCGCCTGGGTGGCTCAGTGGGTTAAGCCTCTGCCTTCAGCTCAGGTCATGATCTCCGGGTCCTGGGATCGAGCCCTGCATCGGGCTCTCTGCTCAGCAGGGAGCCTGCTTCCCTCTCTCTCTCTGCCTACCTCTCTGCCTACTTGTGATCTCTCTATGTCAAAGAAATAAATAAAATATTTTAAAAAAAATTACATATTAATATGCTTAGAACAGTGTTTGATATATAAGAAAACCTAGTAGCTATTACTTAGTATTATTACATTGCTGTTAACTATTATATTATTTTTCTCCTTTGCATCACTTTCATTAATAACTAACATACCAGATAGCACACATACAAAACATATACATCACTGCAAAAAGCTCTACTGAACAACACTATCAGACCACAGGATAGTTAGAATGCCTGGTGAGGGTGCCTGGGTGGCTCAGTCCCTTAAGCATCTCCATTTGGCTCAGGTCATGACCCCAGGGTCTTACGATTGAGTCATGCATCAGGCTCCCTGCTTGGCAGGCAGTCTGCTTCTCCCTCTGCTCCTCTCCCCACCCCCGACTTGTGCACATGCATGCACATGCGCGTGCTCGCTCTCTCTCTCTCTCTCTCTCTCTCAAAAAATAAGTAAAATCTTAAAAAAAAAAAAAAAAAGTGCCTGGTAAGATAACATGTATCATTTTCTTCTCAAATTTTTTAATCAGTTCTTAGAAAAAAAGCATTCTAGGCCCAAAGCATTTTTTAATCTATTAACTCTGCTGTGTAATGAAGAACTTGAGGTTCAGTCCTATTTAATAAGTCAAAAAAGAGTGGGAAAGAAGAGTGTATCTCTGGGGATCTTTTTTTCTTTTTAATTTTATTTATTTATTTGACAGACAGCAGAAACGGGGAGAGGCAGGCAAAGGAAGACAGAGAATCAGGCTCCCCACTGAGAAGAGAGCTTGATGTGGGGCTCGATCCCAGGATCCTGAGACCATGACCCAAGCCGAAGACAGAGGTTCAACCCACTGAGCCACCCAGGAGCCTCTGAGGATCTCTTTCTGAGAGACAACCAAACAAATGGATTTTCTCATTCCCTCTCCACCCTACACATCACGCTACCCACCAAACTCTCTCTCAGCAAATGGTACCACTCTTAGAGAAGGAATTAACTATTAATCATTTTGTATTAATTATTAACAAATTAAAAAAGCAAATTTGTGACATAGTAATATAAGCTTCTCTAACACAGTAAATAAAAGATCTACAGCTGCATCTAACAATTAGCCTGATTTTAAAGTACAGATTATAAATGGTTTTGGGAACATCTCAGACATCTGTAATTTCATATGAAAATATTTCTTATTTCCACTGATAACAAAATCACAGGTATTGTTAGCACAATTGTGATTTGGTGCTCACATACAAAATCAAGCAAAATGCCAAATCTCACTTACACGTTAGTGAAGATAAAGATGTGATATTTTCCAATCTAAGTTCATGAACCCTGGTTTTAAAAAAGATCTGCTTTGGGCGCACCAAGATGGCACAGTTGGTTGGGCCTCCAACTCTTGGTTTCAGCTCAGACCGTGATCTCAGGGTCAGGGTCATAGGATCAAGCCCTGCAGCTAGCTCCATACTCAGCACAGAGTCTGCTTGGGATTCTCTCTCTCCCTCTGCCCCTCCTGCTCGTTCTCTCTCTCTCTCTCTCTCTCTCTCAAATTAATAAATCTTTAAAAAATAAAAAAATTAAATTAAAAAACTAAAAAAGATTTGCTTTAGATTAGACTTTAGAGTCACAAAACACTGGACTCGAACCTACCACTTTCCAGCTAAGTAATACTGGGAAAAGGTACTTAACCCCTCTACTTCATCTGTGAAATGGGAACATACCAAAGTAAGATTGCTGTGCTATTTAATTACTTTAAACTACTTAACAGAGTATTTGACACATCCTCAATAAATGTATAAACTATTATAATCAGTAACCAAATCTGACAATTACATGTACATAACCTTGCTATGCATTAGAATCTGAGAGATTTCGTGTGAGCTGATCTGGGATAGATCCAAGCCACTGTTAAATTTTTAAAGCTCCCAGGTGATTCTAATATGCAGCCAGTGGCCTTACAGACAAAGTTCAAACTCTGCAGTTTGGCACACCCGGAACTCTCATCACTACTTACAGCTCTGTATTTTAATCACTGCTCCACAGGTAACCAATGCTCTGAACACACACTAAACTAATGCTTCATCAACAAGTGGGCTATAGTAGTGCCTCTCAAGTGCCAGCCTATATCAGAGACACCAGAAGGACCTGTTAAAAATTGCTGGTCTCTGCAAAATTTCTAATTCAGCTGGACTGGGGAGAGGTCCAAGAACATGCATTTCTTTTTTTTTTTTTTTTTTTTAAGATTTTTTTTTTTTTTTAATTTGACAGAGAGAGCAAGATCACAAGTAGGCAGAGAGGCAGGCAGAGAGAGGGAAGCAGGCTCCCTGCTGAGCAGAGAGCCCGATGTGGGGCTCGATCCCAGAACCCTGAGACCATGACCCGAGCTGAAAGCAGAGGCTTAACTCTCTGAGCCACCCAGGTGCCCCAGAACATGCATTTCTTAACAAGCTCCCAGATAATAGTGACACTGCTGGTGCATGGACCACACTTGGAGAACCCACTGGTCCACACCAGATCACAACCTGGTTCCTTTATAGTCACCTAAAATGGCATTCCTATCTCCAACATAGCATTCTTGACTAACTAACTTTCACTTTTCTTCCAAAATTCACCTTCGGAAGTATTTAATCACTTCAACAAACCACCTCAAGGCACTTGTTATCTACTATAAAACTTCACTAGAAAAAAAAAAAAAAACTACAGAATGTTCTTAGTGGTCTTAGTGGTACACTAACATTAGTATACACAGACTCTTTCATAAGAACTAGAGAAAAAGGCCTCCTCTAGACAGGTGAATTTTTAAAAAAGTAAAAAGCAAAAGGGGAGTCTGTCAAGCAGAATAAAATCTGGATTTCAGCTGCCACCTACCCTTTTCGCCAGGTACCTTTATGTAGAGCACCAATTCCACAGTCATAATAGCCCTGGCACAGCATTACTACTAAAACACAAAGGAAGAACACTCAAACCAATCCTGAATATCAGGAAAGGAGGAAGAGGAAAGAATGAGGAATCAGGTTATCAGGAAAGGACTTGTGGAGAAAGTATCACCTAAATTCTGAATCATAAATTGCTTTCTCTGTACACAGAGCAACAATGTCTTCATGGCTTACTGTAGATTTCAATAAATTATGAATGACTCTCCATAAATAAAATTATACAAAAACACTTGCTAATCTACCTCTTTCTCAACAAATAAAGAAGCACACACACACCAACAGCTGGCACCAAAAACTATAAATACTACCTAAATATTAACATTTTGGTCTGTATACTTACCAGCTAGGAGAAAGCACAAATTTTTCTAATAACCAATGGGAGATCAAAGGCAAAAGAAGCCTGTTGAAAATGCACTTGGGTTTTTCAAAATTAAAGTCTTTCAAATTGTGGGTTAAATCCTCTGCCTTCAGCTCAGGTCAGGATCTCAGGGTCCTGGGATTGAGCTCTGCATCCGACTCTCTGCTCAGTAGGAAGCCTGCTTCCTCCTCTCTCTGCCTGCCTCTCTGCCTGCCTCTCTGCCTACTTGTGATCTCAGTCTCTGTCAAATAAAAAAATAAAATATTTTTAAAAAATAAAATAAAGTTTTAATCTACTACTAGTTCTATGTGCCAATAAGAACCAATTAATTAAAATGCTTTCCTTCAGGAAAGTAACCTCCTTATTTACCTATAATTTTATTCACCTTTTAAATTTAAGATTACTGTCCTTATAATTTATGTGCAATGCAATACAGTCTATTAGTTTAAAGCTAACTCTTTAACTTCTACAACAACCCATGACAGAAGAATACTTTTATTCCCATTTTAGAGATGAGAAAACTGAAGGTAAGAAAGGTTATTAAAGAACTCACCCAAGTGGGGCGCCTGGATGGCTCACTTGTGAAGTGTCATGATCCTAGGATCCTGGGATCAAGGAGCCTTGAATTGGGCTCCCTGCTTGGCAATAAACCTGCTTCTCCCTTTCCCACTCCCCCTGCTTGTGTTCCCTCTCTCTCACTGTTTCTGTCAAATAAATAAATAAAATCTTAAAAAAAAAAAAAGAAAGAAAGAAAGAAAGAAAGAACTCACCCAAGTTTACATACCTAGGAAGGGGCTGCATTAGAATTTAACATACGCAGTGTGACTCAGGTGCCAGGAACTCTCTTGAACAATGGCTTTCTCAGTCATTTATCATGTGACATGCTTCCTTCATGTGTAAACATATGAACTTTTTCACTATCCTTAGCAATGTAAGATACACAGTAAAACATTTTCTTTCCAAAATGTAATTTAAGTTTGAACAATAAAGTAGAACACAACTTATGCAATTTTAGCTTTTATATCTTGCATGTCATAAAAATTTCTGCATATTTGCTACTTTATACCATCACTACCAGAGAACAGAAGAAGCCTACCTCTCAGTGCTGTAAATGAGATAAGAAAAATACTAACCTCATACAATAAGGGTCAACAGAGCTTTAGAATAAAAGGAATCAAGTACCTCAAAAGAGACAATAAGGTCATGTTCATGCTTGACTATGTATAAAGCACACTTTGCCTAAGATTGAGAAGATAGGCAATGGTGTCTCAAACATCTACCTGGGCCTTTACACGATTCAACAACTATGAAGAGAAATTTTGTCAGAGAGCCTAAAAACAGTAAAGGTAATATGTAATTATTAATGTTACTTTGATCAGAAAATAAAGGGACTCTGTGGAAGAACTCTTCTGACTCTTATCACTTCCAAAACATAATGTATTTATTATTTGGGGTGAATTGACAGGAAGAGAGCCATCTCCCCTTAATTTTGCAAGTTAAGCTTCCAAAGTATCTTGAACCTAACCCCCTCCTAGCATTTTACGTGTTATTCCTATTAGTTTGTTTTGTTGCTTTATTATTGTAAAATGTTTATTGGTACATAGTAAATACTCAGTATTTTCTTTTACACTTATTAACACCAGAACAAAGACATGGGGAGATGGGCTAGGATACAAGTATGTAATCCAACTTGCTGTAAGCATAAAACTCAAAGAGAAGCACAGTACAGATAAAGAGCTGAAAAGCCAAACTGCAGCCATGTGAGAAATATGAGGAAAACTTAATCCCAAACAACACAGGGAAAATTAAGAAAATTCATCAGGCAGTTCTGAGAGACAGTTCTCCATGGGTCTCTCACTTTTCTGCATGGCTTGAAAACAGAGGCACTGAATGCCAAACTTTTCAAGATTACCCTATACAGTGAACAGTCTTGGAAAGAGAAACAGCATCTCCAGAGAAAAGGAGAACCATGCTTACTATCCATTATAAGGATTCAAGTTTTCCTAGGCTTAAGATTCGTCTCCTGTAACCCAACCCAACGCATGCAGATGTTCTATCTTTACAATACCATAATGTGGGCTCAGAGATCAGATGCAAATGCTGATTCTGCCATTTGTTAGCTGCATGGTCTTGAGACAATTAGTCTACAACACTAAAGGATAATAAGCAGTATGACCACTACCACTTAGCACTACTGCTATTGCTGTAGTGCATTGCTCTCTTTGATCAAGGAGCCTCATCCCAGTATCCATTACACTGTGGCAGGTTAACTTGTTAGCCTTCAAGTACAATAAAATCTCAGGCCTCTAAAGAATCATGACAGGCATTAGCACATAATCAATGTTTACTATAAATGAAAGAGAGATTCTACTTCCACATTATCAGAAAAAAGCAAAACATGGGATGTCTAGGTGGCTCGGTTGGTTAAGCGTCTGCCTTCTGCTCAGGTCATGTTCCAGGGTTCTGGGATCAAGTCCTGCATCTGCACTGGGCTCCTTGCTCAGTGGGCAGCCTGCTTCTCCCTCTGTCTGCCTTTTCCCCTGCCTCTGCTTTCTCTCTAATAAATAAATAAAATCTTTAAAAAAAAAAAAAAAAAAAGGAGAGGACTGCCTGGGAGGCTGTCATTAACGTCTGCCTTTGGCTCAGGTCATAATCCCAGAGTCCTGGGACTGGGCCCACATCTGGCTCCATGCTCAGGGGGAAGCCTGCTTCTCTGTCTCTCTCCCTCCCTACTTGTGTTCCCTCTCTCGCTGTGTCTCTGTCAAATGAAAAATAAAACCTTTAAAAAAATAAAAAAAGAAAGAAAAAAGGAAAAGAGAAAAACAACTGTATGCTGCCTTAAAGAGGTACAAGTGAAACACAAAAAGAGTTTTTAAGTAAATCAGTGAATAAAGATAAATAATGGGAATAGTAAGCTCAAGAAAATTGAAGTAGTTGTACATAAAGTAGACCCAAAAACAAAGTATCACCAAAGAGAAAGATAAATATTTCAAATGATAAAAAGATCAATTCATCAGAAAGACATCTTATATATTGTATGTACTTAATAACACAGCTTCAAAACACAAGCCAAAAACTGACAAAATTAAAGGCAGAAAAGACAATTGCATGAAACAGAAATTGTTTATTTTAACCTCTCAGCAACTGATAAAACGATAACCCCTCCCCCCCAAAAAAAACAGCAAATACAGAAATGATTTGAAAAGGCCAGCAAAACACCTTAACCTAATTGATGTTTAAAAATACTACACCCAACAACTGCATAATACATTCTTTTCAACTATAAAAGGTTCATTTACCAAGAAAAACCATAAAACAAGATTCAATAAATTTAAAGGGATTAAAATCATACAAAATTTATTATCTGACCTCAAAAAGAGATTAAGTTAGAAATCAGTAAGATACCTAAAATCACCCCAAATATTTGAAAATTACATACACTTTTAAGTAACCCACATGTCAAAGAAGAAATTACAAAGCAAATTGGAAATTATTTCAATTGAGTAACAAAAAATACAACATATCAAAATTTGTGGAATACAGCAATGTTTACAGGAAAAGTGATACTTTTGAATGCTTAAATTAAAAAACAAAAACAAGAAATGTCTAAAATATATAACTTAAGATTTCACTTTAAGAAGCTAAAAAAAAGCAAAAATGTGGAAGACAGAAAATTATAAGGAAAAGAACAAATGAGATAGAGAAGATAAATGGAGGAAACTAGCAACGTTATTACTTGAAAAGATAACAATACTGGTAAACCAAGAATGATACCGGTCAAGAAAAAAGTGTACTAACAACACAAGAAATTAAAGATGAGCTATCACTACACAGAGCCTACAGACATTGGAAGAATTTCAATGGAATCTTATAAGCAATTATATCAATAAATGAAAGGAGATAAACAAACATCTTTAAAAATACAACTTACCAAAACTGACAAGATGAAACAAAACCTAAATAGCCATACGTCTAATAACAAAACTGAATTGGACTACTACCAAAAACCTTCCCATAAAGAAAAATTCCAAGTCTAGACAGTATCCCTGAATTCTAACAAACATTCAATTAAGAATATCAATGCTAAACAAATTCTTTCAGTAAATAAAGGAACACCTCCCAACCTATTTTTTGAGACCATCATAATCATTACACTGAAACCTGACAAAGACATTACAACCAAAGAAAACTACAAAACAATATCCCTCATGAATATCCCAAATCCCTAACATTAAATATAAAAAAAGATAATACTCTGTGACAACATGAAATTAACCTAGGAATCAAGGTTATTTTGACTCTCGAAAACCACCATTTCTTTATTCATTCTACCACCATTTTGGCTAGTAGGACACCTGGGTAGCTCAGTTGGTTAACGATCTGCCTTTGGCTCAGGTCATGATTCCAGGGTTCTGAGCTAGAGTCCCACTATTTTTCCCTCTGCCTGCCATCCCACCCCCACTCTCCCCCCACCCCGCTTGTGTGCCATATGCACACGTGCTCTCTCCCTGACAAATAAACTAAATCTTCAGAAATAAACAAAAAGTAAATTCTGGCTACTGCGAGCAAAGTTACTGTGAACACTTTTATTCACATGTTATCTTCAACTTACTAGATAAATCAAATTTTTCTGCAAAATGGCTATCAATCTATACTCCTGCCAAAAATGGGAGTATAATTTCTCCACATTCTCACCAACACTTGATATTATCAGAATGCTTAATGTTTACCAATTTGACCGAAGTGAAATTATTTCTTATGGTTTTCCTCTGTACTATTCTGATTACCAAAGTTCAATGCTTTTCCAACTCTGACTCATGGTATCACTTAGGTGAGTTACAACCAACATTCTTAATTTAAAAAACAAAATGAGAAAATATCAGAGGGCACTGCATAAAGGTTAAATGTTATTTCATGAAACTTCTATTTCCATTGTGTATATGCTTATACTGGGTCACAGTATAAATTATTTTTGTTAACTGTATGCTTCTAGCAAGTTAAAAGTCATTTTTATAGCTGTTTCATTACAGCAAAACTCTATAGAGACATCTGGGCAACTTATTAGGGCACCATTCAGGACCATGACACAAAGGAATGTATTTTATGAAAGTAAGACCTGAGATATCCTTCCAGCATAAACTGGCAAAAACAGAATCAGAAGAGGGAAAAGAAAAAAAACTTGAGGGAAGCAATAAAGGGTGAATTATATGGAGATAAGTTTCTACAAAACCAACTGATCTATGACCTACTTAAAGCTCACTTCAAAATAATCACATTTCTCAATAAAACAAGGTTTCTCTCAGCACTAAGACAGAAAGCTGGGATCCTATCCTTTCTTAACTATTGAAATGACAGAAAACTGACCCCTCCTTCTCTAGAGACATAATTCCCATCTCAAGATTCATCTCATTCTAGGCCTCATACAAGAGTATTCTTTTAGGTCTCTGCTTTCTACCCTTCCCTAAGGAGTGTCACAGTAACTAGAGACATCTTAATTCCAAAGACTTATATGTTTATTCAGTTAACAAAGATTTACCAAGCCCCTAGTATATCCATCCCCTCTCTATTAAGAAATTAAGTTGTATCTCCCTCACAATTTTAACTCCTTGTTATATTCTTAAAGATTATTTATTTATTTGACAGAGAGAGAAAGACACAGTGAGAGAGGGAACACAAGCAGGGAGAATGGGAGAGGGAGAAGCAGGCTTCCTGCGGAGCAGGGAGCCCATGCGAGGCTGATCCCAAATCCCTGGGATCATGACCTGAGCCAAAGGTAGATGCTTAACGACTGAGCCTCCCAGGCGCCTCATCCTTGTTATATTAAAGCTTGATATCCTTAACTAAAACTAATCGCCTCCTCTTGAAAATATTTTTCTTAGACTCAAACCATCCCACATACCATGACCCAATTTCTGCTATCTTCTCTGGTTAACTAATAATATCCCTACTTTAACCCTTTCAAATAACTATTCTTTTTCATAAGAATTTCTTCCTCACAAACTGTGGACTAATCATACCACAACAATTGCAATGAGTGTGAATCCACCTGTCACTCAATAGGAGTGTTACCTTGAGCTTTAAAATCTCTTACCTTATGAGACTCAATCTCATCTCTAAAATGGCTAAAACAATAGGTATCAAGGAATAATGATAATTACATAATCTATTGCCTTTCTTATTACCTAACATTTACTATAATTTTAGTTTTTAATTTCCTCTAAATGCAATAAAATGTTTTCATAGAGGCACTTAAAGTGAGATACCAGGAAATATGGGAAGGAATGGTTTAAAGACATATAAGTAAACTCATCACATCGGTTATTGCCCTCCTTCTGTGCTCTGCTCCTACGTATATCCAGATTCTAAAAAGGCAAAAATAAAAATACTTCTTTCCCAATGGCAGACAAAATTTTAAGAACCCTCAATGACCCACACCCTATAAATTCCACTCCCTTTGACTGTGGGGAGACCTGTAAATATAATGGGATACCATCACTCCAGTGGTTGTTATAAGGCAAAGAGATTTTGCATATGTATTTAAGGTTCCTAATCAGTGGAATGGCCCAAAAGGAAATTATCCTGGGTGGGTCTGACCGGACCAAATGAGCTTTAAAAAAGGGTCTTAAAGGAGAGTTTAGAGGTCAGAGGGAGGAAGTCAAGGAGACTGGCTTCTGCTTGTTTGAATAAAAGTAACCATAATCATATGGGAACTGCTTATGTGGACTAGTGGTAAACTAACCAAAAGCTAACAAAAAGAGGGACTTACAGCCTCAAGGAAATTAACTGTGCCAACAAGTACTGAGCTTGCAAAAACACTCTAAACCTCAGATAAAAACTGCAGCCACAGCTGACATCTTAATGAGATGATCTGGTGAGATGTTTTACATCTCCAGCTACTAAGTCCAGTTACCAAGTACCCAGATTGCTCACCTATAGAAACTGTGAGACAGTAACTGGGTGTTGTTTAAGCTGCTAAATTAGTTGTACTATGCTATACATCAAAAGAAAATGAATACACTTCCTCACTACAGGACCAAACAGCAAAGGAAAAAAGGGGAAGATGAAACAGGACTTCAGCTGCCTCCATTTTGACTTCTATTTTGACCTCCATTTTGCCTCAGTCTGTACTTTCTTACTAATTAAGCTCCTCTTTCTGGCTCCTCTCTTAAATCAGGCGAAACATCCTACCAGCAAAGAATCCCCTGATAAGAACCAAAACTACACCCACAACCAATAAGGGGTGCCCTGGGCAGTCCTTATACCCCACCAAGACCCCATGTGACTAACTCTAGGACAATGACTGACTTGACCTTCACTGTCCCCCCCCTGCATGTACCTACCCACCTTTGATTCACATTTTCCTTACGGAAATCTAGAAGTTTTAGCATTTGGGAGAAACAGTTCTCCTAGTGTTTGCCTCACTGAAATAAACTTATTTCACCACCTTTGGTCTCTTAGCGTTTGGATTTTGTCAGCAGCAAGTGCCTGGACCTAGTCTGTTTGGGACCCCTAGAGCCAGATGCTCTTGTACCCCTGAACCCAGGCTAAAAAGAGATGCATTTTTTTCCTCATGGTGCATAAGACCTCCTCACAGCACTGATTATGAAGATATACAGATCCAGAATCAAGGGGAAAAGGTAAAAACTGCATAAAATGTTTGAAGTTTTAACTATTAAAAAGCCTTTTTCATACAGATTTTGTTAAACTATCATATAATTTAGTACCTTCATTTTTGTGATGAGGAAAATAAAGCTCAAAGAGTGACACCCCAAAAGGTGACAAACTTAGGGAATGTTTATTAAAGTAACTTCAGTCCAGGGCTCTTTCCCCTACACCACAGCCCTCCTTAAGGCTTTGAAAGAGCCATTCGAATCAACAGTAATTATATTACTGTCTTCAACAGAAGGAATCCAAGTAACATAATTTCCCATATTTCCCATCTATTTCATTATCTCCTAGCTGTCAGAACATCAAAAACTAAAATGGATACTGAGAACTTTCCACTCAATAGTAGCTGGTTGGGTTGTAAAAACGACCACTGGTAAACCACTTAAATAAATTTAAAATACATTCTAAAAAATATAAAGAAAAAAAAATTAGAACACCTGTAGGTTTTCCAGAACTTTATTTAGAAAGCAAAAAATTTGTGTTGTAAGTGTTCACAAAAATCAAAAGCAAACAGACAACCTTTCCGGATCTTTCAATATATCCCCCCTTCTGCAGTTTTTAAAAAATCTGATATTATCACTATAAATATGAAAACACAGTACAATATATATATACAGTAAATAAAATGGTTTTTAGGGGCACCTGGGTGGCTCAGTGGGTTAAGCTGCTGCCTTCAGCTCAGGTCATGATCTCAGGGTCCTAGGATCGAGTCCCGCATCGGGCTCTCTGCTCAGCAGGGAGCCTGCTTCCCCCTCTCACTCTGCCTGCCTCTCTGCCTACTTGTGATCGCTCTCTGTTCAAATAAATAAATAAAATATTTTTAAAAAAATGGTTTTTAGTTTCATTGTTGTGTGTACTTTCCTAGGTATATCACCATCAAAATTTGCAGTTTTCTTAAAAACACACGGAAAACTAAAAGGTAGAGTCATACTCAAATTCCACATAAATCACAAATTACTGAACTTTCTCTATACCAACTCAAATACTTTTACAATGTATTTCCTAAGAAGATGCAAAATATACTCCTTTCTAGTCAGGACCACAATTAGGAATAAACTATATTCATCATCTTAACAAGAACTTTAACAGCAAATAATTCGCTATCGTCACATACAGACAGCATTGTTTTGGGTCTATAAGCTTCGGAAACCATCCCACGATTTATACGCCCCGGGCACGATTCTCTGCAATGTGAAGAGAATCGATAACATTTCAAATGTGGGTAGAAAGGGTGACGTGACAATCCTAAGACCTGAAAATTTTTTTCAGTCCCTAGAGCACACATGAAGCACCCAGTTCAGACCCTCCAATCAAGGCCCAGGTCCAACTCCAGGCACTCCAGTTTCCCAGCTCTTCACCCCGCCCCCACCCCGAGAAAGGAGGGAAAACAACTTTTATTGGCCTCTTCTCCCGAGGAATTGGCAAACTAGCGGGGCAGTGCTGTGGCCTGAACACGTTTCACAGGGAGGCCTCCGTCGGGGGCGGGGAAGGCAGATAGCGGGAAAGCCCGGCTTCGACGCCCCTTCTCCCCCAGTCGCCAACCCCCTGCCCCACCCCACCAAGCAGCAGCCTCGGCCGGCCGCCACGCCGAGCGACCCCCAGGCCCCTCCGCGGAGGCGAGCTCGTTGTCATGTGACGACGACGCCGCTAAAACACCGCAGAAACGCAGGGCGGCGGGCGGCGGACGGCATTCGCACTAGCCCGCCTCGGCCCGGCCCCACCGCGCGCGGGCGAGTCCCGAGAGTCCGGGCGGGGGGGCGGAGGGCGGAGGGCTGGCTTGGCGGCGGGCCCGAGCGCGCCACAAAGGCTTCCGCGCCCGTCGCTGTAGTGCCCGAGCAGGCGGGGGCAGAATTTTCGGGCCCGCGGGAGGGGTGGGGAGGAACGAGGGCTCCCAGGTGCCCGCCGCGCCCACAGGCGCCCCCCCGGGCTCCCGGACAACCAGCGACTGCCGCGCCCCGCACAGGCCCGCGCGGCCTCCCTCCCCCGCGCGGGGCCCGCGCCCGGCCCGCCCGCCCGCTCCTCGCCCGCGCTCCCTCGCTCTCTCGCTCTCGCCCGGCCTCCATCTTGGATCCGCGCTTCCAGCCCCCGCGCCGCTGCCGCCGCATTCCCCCTTTCCCGCCCCCCGCCGCCGTCGCCGCCGCCTGCACTCACCTCAGCTGCCCATCCGGGCGCCGCCGGCCGTCGACCTAGTTTCCCCCCAAAAGTCTCCGGTGTGTTATTCCCGATGTGGGGGGGTTGTTACGGGGTGGTCGCCGGGGGTTCGGGAGCGGGGGCCGCGCCTTCAACGGAGCTGCAATCCTAACCCGCCATCTGGTGGCATTTTCCACACGCCAATGGCGCCGCTGCAGACTTGGGTCCGGACCGCCCTCTGCTGGCCGCGACGCTTACTGCCTAGCTGACGGGACGGGCCTGCCCGGAAAAGGGAGGGAGCTGAGGCGCGAGCTGGGGGCCACGGCGGGGACGCGCGCAAACGCTTTCCTGTGGGGATTGCACGCACGCGCACCAGCGGGGCGGGAAACGTGGCCGCTGCGTGGAGACCCCGCCCCCGCGCGGAGCGGTAGCCTAGCTCAGCCAATCGCAATTAGCGGATACCTCTCAGTGAGGACGTTGTAGATGGTTCTTGGGCCGCCTGAGGCTGGCGGAAGGACGGCCACGGTGGCGCCTGCGCGCCCCGCTAGCCGAGTTGCCGCCCGCCATTTTTGGAGCTTTTCCGAGACCTGGGAGGGAGACCCGCCCCCGGCCCCTTCACGGAGGCCCCTCCCCAGCTTTCGAGACTAGTGCTTCTCTGCAGCTCCGCCTGAGTCGTGGTGTCCGCATCCAACGCTGGGTAGCCCCTTGCGGAAATGGGAAGGAGTAAAGGAGCCAAAGCCTTCTCCCGCCTCTCCTGGGTTGGAAGAGGGTCTCTGAGCTTTGCATTGTGTTAGCTATACTTATTGTTGACTGTTGGCAAGGCGCTTTCGCCAGTAAGGGTGAAAAGGTTTCGAGAACTGTTCAGGCCCTCCCGTGCCAGTCTAGACGCTACAGTGCCAGCTCCAGGCCGATTGGCGTCGTCCCTGCCTCTGGAAAGCAGATCCACTCCTTAGTGCTGGCTTTGCATAAGGCGGCAGCATTGGCTAGTTAGTGAAAAAGGAATGTAGCTAGACCGGGAAAATACAGCCTCAGCTTTGGAATGCGATTTCTCTTACCACAGCATAGGACTATTTTCAGTTGCTTTGAAATGGACGTGAGAATTGACTAATGTGAGATCGTGATCAAAATATGCCCTTGAACGTGGCCTCTTCCTACCCGCGCTTTTCTGTGACGGTGACTCCTTTCTTTCACCTGCTCACAACTTTTCTGTACAAAAGTGAATCCTTAATCTCCCGGCTCATCAACCCAATTTGTGACCAAATTCTCTTTGCTAGAGCTAGCTCTGTTTTAATATTGCCTTAGAATCGCTCAATTCCTTTACAGTCTTCAAAGCCAATCTCCAGTAAATGACCCCAATTTCTGGTTTCTTTCCGAAAAGGGTACAAAGTAGTGTGTGGCTCTTTGACTGGATGAAGTCGCAACGGAGCTAAACACACACATGCACACGCACTAATCTCTGGTTGATTTCTTTTATATTCTTTGCAAAGACTGTTTACAGCTTTCCTTGTTATTAAAGGTGCCAGGCGCAGTCTATACTAAAAGATAACTTCATTTAGTTTCTAGGGACCAAAGCAATGGGATTATAAATTCTCCAGTTTGATATTCTCTCCATCTTGAAGTATCTGTAGTCACATTGTGTTCCTGATCTCAAAAATTCTCACCAAATCAACCTGTTCTCTTTTTTCCAAAGCCAGTCTTCCTTGGACTGTGTAAGCCATCCCTTCTCACTTCCCTCCACCATTACTTTTGTAAGGTCTTGTCTCTTCAATGTCCTTATCCACCAGCTTCTTCCTTTTTGTTTCTCAACACACCGTTACCGCTATCTCTTTAAAAATTTCAGTGCTACTATTCTCTCCAGGTACTGTATTATCACCCTTTCTTTCACACACATTTCTGAAAAGAAGCAGTCACCGCCTTCATTTGCACTTTATTCCTTAGCTTAATCAGACTTCATAACAAAATGAACTTACACTTTAAGATAGAGAGTTATAATTTCCAACCATTTTCTCCTTCCTCATTTTCTTGGCATATCCAACCCCTAGCCCCTTCTTAAAATCCTACTTCCCTTTATTTAAGGACAATTCCTGATTTCTACAACCTACCTGGTTTACTGGTTTTATTCCTTTGCTAGCTCCTCCTCTTCATCCCACAGTTCAACTCCTAACTGTCGACCACATTCTTGCACTTTAAAAGTCTCCCAAAATTACTGTTTCTGATTTTTCCTTAGCTAAGATTCCTCATGTTCCACTTACTTGCCAGGAAACTCCAGTTCAAAATTTAAACATTTAAAATAATGCTTTCTTAAAATTCAGATTTCCTCGGGCGCCTGGGTGGCTCAGTGGGTTAAAGCCTTTGCCCTTCGGCTCAGGTCATGGTCCCAGGGTCCTGGAACCGAGCCCGACATCGGGCTCTCTCCTCCATGAGGAGCCTGCTTCCTCCTCTCTCTCTCTCTGCCTGCCTCTCTGTCTGCTTATGATCTCTGTCTGTCAAATAAGTAAATAAAATCTTTAAAAAAAAAAAAAAAGAAAATTCAGATTTCCTCATTTCTCTTAACATTGTAATCTCTGTAGTAATTAAGAACAAGGACTTTGAAACAATACTGCTCTAGAAAGCCGTGTGACCTTGGACAAATCTCTTTGTGCCTCAGTTTCCTTAGTTGTTGGAAAAAACAACGGTACCTATCTCATAGAGTCACTGTAAGTATTAAACAAATTAACAATTATATAGAAATGCCATTGGTGTTATTGCGTGTTATTTTTATCTTGCTAACAACTTTTTAGCAATTTTTTAAAATATCCAAGGGCACAGAGTAGTCAACTTTCTGAGTTTAGAGAAATGTAAAATTTTCTTTATTTTGCCCTCTCACTTAACTCAATAGTTAAGCAGATGTTTATAAATAACTACCTAGTGTCCTATGTTCTAAGTTGTAAGGCTAGGCTTGACTCCACCATAACAAGTATAATAGCCTTCTAAAAAGTCTTTGTCTTTCATTCACCACCCTAAAAAAAAAAAAAAATGCACAAAAGCTTTCTGTGATTCCTATAGTTTATAAAATATAATAAAAAATATTTAATGGTATGCAAGAAACGACTTGATCTTTTTCCAATTTCTGTCTCTTTCTTGACAAATTCTTCATATTAGTTGATTTAGTCTGAAAAATCATAAATACAAACAATAGGTACATTTAAAGTTTAGCTATTTGGTAAAGTAATGGTTATCATAATGTGTTGACTTTGTTATGTAATCACACATCTCCCAGGAGCCTCTGCATTTGTGAAATTCTTAAGATTCCAAAATTCTTGGCAAAGATTTTCAAATACCACAATTTTCATGAACAGCTTCAAGCCATAGGTATGAACAAAATATCAAAAGCGATATCTGAAACTAGTGTGGATAGTAGCTCAAGATTCTTAAATATTATTTAGGGTAGGGGTCCCTGCATGGCTCAGTGGATTAAGCTTCTGACTCTTGATCTCAGGATTGTGAGTTCAAGGCCCATGGTGACTCCACACTGGGCATGGATCCAACTTAAAAAAAAAAATTTTTTTTAATTACTTAGAATAGGGAATATAGTATTGGTAGAGCAACCATTTGCTTAGTCCACATTTCTTGGTGACCTTGGTATTCTACTTCATTGCTCATTTCAAATGATCTGAAATGAGCCCTGGTCAATTTGAAGTTTCATTCTTGATGGGTTAGATGTCTAAACAGGAAGACACATACCCATTAGTTTTATTTCAACTCAGTTTCTTAGCCAACCTGGTACAAAAGTAGATATTTAGTATTATATATTTAAAAATTGCATTTACAGAGTTATACATCAATGTATTGTAAGTATAATATAAATTCATTGAAGAATAAATGGTTAACATTTATTAATGAATACCATGAAGAACTTTGCCTTATAATACAAAAAGCTAGTTGGTGACTACTTATTTATTTATAAAAGATCTATTTATTTATTTATTTATTTAAGTAATCTCTACACCCAGTGTGGGCTCAAACTCGTGACTCTGAGATTAAAAGTGACATGCTCTACTGACAGACAGCCAGGTACCCCCAGTTTGTGACTATTTCGATGACAAATTAACTTTAAAATTTGTCTTATTCTGGTTTGGATAATCTTAGCACAAATAAGATTTCAGAATTATCCTATTGACCTTTAAGTTCTGCTTGTAGTGGAAGATATTCAACCAACTTGTTCTTGTAATGATAATAATGATGTTCGCTCCAATAAATGGCAAAAATGATAAAAAAAAATAATAATAATAATGGTGTTCGTTTCACAGAAGTCTCTTTTTATTTTAATGATTTTATGGTTTTAGAGCAGTTTTAGGTACAATAAAGGAACGTATGGAAGGAGGAAAGAATGGAGATTTCCCCTATAACCACTGCCCACACATGCATGGCCTCCTTCCCCATTATCAATATTACTCACCAGAATGATATATCTGTTACCAAAGATGAACCTATATTGACGCATCATAGTCACCCAAAGTACATAGTTTACCTTAGGGTTCACTCTTGGTGATTTATATTCTGCTGGTTTGGACAAATATATAATGATATATATCCATCACATACTAGTATTTTCATTGTCCAAAAAATCTGTGCTGTGTATACTCATCCTTCCTTCTTCCTGACCTCTGGCAACCACAGATCTTTTTATTGTCTCCATAGTTTGTCTTTTCCAGAATGTCATATAATTGTAATCATACAGTATGTCACCTTTCAGATTGGCTTCTTTCTTCTTTCACTCAATAATACGCTTTAAGTGGGTGCCTGGGTGGCTCAGTGGGTTAAGCCGCTGCCTTCGGCTCAGGTCATGATCTCAGGGTCCTGGGATCGAGTCCCGCATCGGGCTCTCTGCTCGGCAGTGAGCCTGCTTCCTCCTCTCTCTCTCTCTCTCTGCCTGCCTGCCTCTCTGCCTACTTGTGATCTCTCTGTGTCAAATAAATAAATAAAATCTTTAAAATAAAAAAAAATAATAATACGCTTTAAGCTTCCTCCATGTCTTTTCATGACTTGATTGTTCATGGTTTTTTAGTGCTGAATAATAATCCATTGTCCAGATGTACCACAATTTATTTATCCATTCATCTACTGAGGGATATCTCGGTTGCTTCCAGGTTTTGGAAATTATGAATAAAGCTGCTATAAGCATTCCTATGCAGGTTTTTTTCTGAACATAAGTTTTCAACTCATTTGGATAAATACCAAGGAGTGTGTGATTGCTGGATCATATGGTAAGAATATATTTAGTTTTGTAAGAAACTGCCAAATTGTCTTCCAAAGTGGCTGAACCATTTTGCATTCTAACCAGCAAAGTATGAGGGTTCCTATTGCTCCACATCCTTGTCAGCATTTGGTATTGTCAGTGTTCAGGATTTTGGCCATACCGCTAGGTATGTAGTGGTATCTCATTGTTGTTTCAGTTTGCATTTCGCTGGTGACATCTTTTCCAGTGCTTTGCCACTATATATCTTCTTTGGAGAGATACCTGTTAAGAATTCTTTGTATATTTTGGGGAACAATCCCTTATCAGATGGGTCTTTTGCAAGTATTTTCTCCCAGTCTGTGGCTCGTCTTCTTTTGACATTGCTTTTGCAAAACAGAAGTTTTTAATCTTAATGAATTCCAGCTTATCAATTATTTCTTTCTTGGATTGTATCTTTGGTTTTGTATCTAAAAAGACATCACTATGCCCAAGGTTATCTAGGTTTTCTCCTCTGTTAACATCTAGGAGTTTTATAGTTTCACATTTCACATTTAGGTCTATGATCCATGTTGACTTAATTATTTGTGAAAGATGTAAGATTGATGGCTAGACTTTTTTTTTTTTTTTTTTGCCTGTGGATGTCCAGTTGTTTCAGAACCATTTATTAAAAAGACTGTCTTTTCTCTGTTTTACTACCTTTGCTCCTTTGTCAAAGACCAGTTGACTATATTTATGGGGGTTTATTTCTGGACTCTCTATTCCATTGACCAGTCTATTTTTTTTGCCAATATCACACTGTCTTGATTACTGTAGCTTAATGCTAAGTCTTGAAGTCCAGTAGCATCAGTCCTCCAACTCGGCTGTTCTCCTTTAATATTGTACTGGCTATTCTGGGTCTTTTGTTTCTCCACATAAACTTTATTCCTCTTTTACTGAAGCATAATTAACATACAGTGTTTCAGGTATAAAATGTAATGATTCAAAAATTCTGTACATTAGTCAGTGCTTATTAAGGAAGGGTACTCTTGATCTCCTTTATCTATTTCACCCTTGCCCCACCCTGCTTCTCCCTATAAACTTTATAATCAGTTTGTTGATATCCATAAAATAACTTGCTGGGATACCTATTTGAATTGCATTGAATCTATAGATCAAGTTGGGAAGAACTGACATTTGATGACATTGCATTTTCCTATCCATGAATATAGACTTTCTCTCCATTTATGTGGTTCTTCTCTGATTGCTTTCATCAGAGTTTTGTAGTTTCTCTCATACAGATTTTTTTTTAAGATTTTGTTTATTTATTAGAGAAAGTGAGAGAGAGAGAACACAAGTGCTGTGCGGAGCAGTGGTAGAAGTAGACTCCCGGCTGAGCAGGGAGCCCAATGTGGAGCTCAATCCCAGGACTCCAGGATCATGATCTAAGCCAAAGGCAGAGGCTTATCCAACTGAGCCACCCAGGCACACCCCGCCTCCCCCCGCGAATAGATCTTATAAGAAGGACTTTTCAAAGTAATATTTTATTCAGGATTCTTTCCTTCTCCAACCCTTTTACAGAGTTGTAGGTACAGCTATTAGATATTTAGGCCAAAGAGAGGTCACCTGATTATGCTTTCTCGCTCTTTACTTTCACTACTTTTACAAATCACATGAATATCTGTAACATAGTATTTTAGGGATCATGATCACTGTCTCACTTTACTCTCCCAAAATGAAGTATTCTTCCTTCACATCTTCACTTGGCTACAGGACATTTGCTGTTACTTGTATTGCTAGACCTTTGCAAAAATCAGAAATCGTTTTCCTTTCTTTCCTACTCTTGCAATTAAGGTATGCTACCAACTGGTGGTAATATGTCAAGACTAACTATCAGATGAACCCATGGTTTTTCCATTCCTTTTTTTCTTTTCTCTTTCTTTCTTTCTTTCTTTCTTTCTTTCTTTCTTTCTTTCTTTCTTTCTTTTTGTTGTTGTTGTTGTTGTTGAAGTAGGTTCCACACAAGGCATGGAGACCAACAACACAAGGCTTACATTCACAACCCTGGATCAAGACCTGAACTGAGAGCAAGAGTCAGACACTAAACCAACTGAGCCACTCTGGCACCCTTCCCATTCCTTTTTTAATACTAGAAACACAAGCCCTTCTAAACATGAGCAATCAATTAACCAGCATTGGTAATACGAGAGACCAGAATACCTTCAGAATCAGAAACCTGGTTGTAGGCAAAACCTCGTCCCCTCACAATGGAGGATCAGAACTACTCAGACACTTAAAAAAGAAATCTCATAAGCAGAGGGGTAAAACTAGTGTGAATAGGAGCCAAGGATTCTTATACATTTCTTAAGGTAGGGGATAAAATATCAGTAAAATAACCAATTGCTTACTCCAATTTTTTTGGTGTTTTTAGAATTTCCACGTCATTGCTTATTTTAAAAGATCTAGAATGAAGCCTGACCCACTTTAGGGAGTCATCCTCAATAGGATAAAATATTGTTTTTATATAAACAGAAAAAAAGACCATCTATTTTTTCCAGTCAAAGAAAGGCACACATGGCAATAAATAAAAAGAAACTAGTTAAATTATAACAGAACATTAGCACAAAAGAATTTATGATGAAAAGCAACAAATATATAACCCTTTCTACTTCTAGGATCAATCCTCAGAGCCAATCTCTTTTAAATGTTTTTGTTTGTTTGTGATTATTTAAGTATTTCTAAATAAGCTCATATCAACTTTACACAGTATCTAATGACTCCTGGCTGTAAAAGGTAAGGATTACGCTAACATCCACTTCAACATTTAGTAGTTACATCCATTTTAGCTTTTTTGTTGGTCATCTTTGGAACTTTTAATAATATACTGTGAAACTCTAGATAATATTTCAATCTTAATTAGAAAGTATTTCAACTCTCCAATTTTACTACTGCCATTCTTTCTTCTCACCTTCCACTCACCTCCCTTTAACATAATAGTCAATATTATTATGTCCTCTGAGTACTCAAAGTTAGCAGCAGACTTCCAAGCTAAGAAGAGTGCCAAAATCACATTTTCCTCTCCACAAAACTTCTGTCAGAACCACTAGAAAGTCAAAGGAAAATGTGCAGAACATGAAGATCAATGGATTCTCTTCCCTTACTATCAATTGCCCAAATATTTATGCTTCATATTTGAGCCACAAACCGCTTATATGGCTTTGTTTTTTCTAGAGTTTCAGATTGCTTCCCTCTCCCAACTGTGTTTTTCATATCAAGTCTCTTCATTTTCTCTACTCTTTTACAGAGATTCTCTTTCTTCTGCTTCCTGGTATTTGTCCCTAATCATCTAATGAAACTGGGCTTCTGCCTCCCCTTAACCTAATTTTCTTTAACACTGCTACCCACCTTTCCTTTTCTCTGCTCCATGGTTAGAGCCACTTTTTCTAGAATCCATTTCTACTTTTTTGTTTATTTTCTTGTTTTTCTGGAGAATATCCTCAATAACTACTTATAAAAGAATCAGAGGGAAACTTTTAGGTTTTTTTTCAAGATTTATTTATTTATTTTAGAGAGAGAATGCAAGAGCAGGGGGCACTCGAGGAGTAAGGGGAGTAAATGGAGAGAAAGTCTGAAGCAGACTCTGCGCTGAGCACATAGCCTGCCTTGGGGCTCGATCTCATGACCCTGAGATCACAATTTGAGATGAAACCAAGACAATGACTATGCCACTCAGACACCCTACTTTCAGTTTTTTAACATTTGCAAACATTTTCATTCAGCCAGGTCTGTATACCTGATTTACTTTCCTCAGAACTCTAAAGGCATTGTCTGGTGTACTCTAGTGTTTAGTGTTATTAATAAATTGGGAGGAAGTGTAGTCTTATTCTTGATAAATGACTAGTTTCTTAATTCTCTCATCACCAGAAGTTCATACATGTTTAATTTACTTTATTAGCTATAAGTTACCTCTGGGTTAAGGGCGCCTGAGTGGCTCAGTTGGTTAAGCAACTGCCTTCAGCTCAAGTCATGATCCTGGAGTCCCAGCATCAAGTCCTACATTGGGCTCCCTGCTAGGTGGGGAGTTTACTTCTCCCTCTGACCCTCTCCCCTCTCATGCTCGTACGTTCTCTCTCTCAAATAAATAATAAAATAAGTCATCTCTGGGTTAAAAAATTTTATGAAAACAAGGGCTCCTGAGTGGCTCAGTTGATTAGTGTTCAACTCTTGATTTTGACTTAAGGCTGTGAAAGCGAGCCCTGCCTGGGCTCTGAGCCAGGTATGGAGACTGCTTAAGATTCTCTATCTCTCCATCTACCACCACTGCCCCCTCCCCGACTTCCCCCACTCATGTCCATTCTCTCTCTCTTGTATATAATTATACAAATTACATATAATTTGTATAATTATATATATAATGAAAATTATATATATAATGAAAACATACTCAAATCACTTCCTATAATCTTTCAGTGCATGTTTTTTATAATTAATTTACTTCTAAAAAAAGAACTTTTTAATAGAAATATTATAGGCATGAAACCAATTGAAAAATAAAAATAAAAAAATAAAATAAAAATAAAAGTTATTTGCCTTTCCTTCCCTTGCCATCTTATGTCCTCTTTCCAGAGGCAGACTGTTATCCATTTCCAGAAGTTTTGGGCTTTCTCTTTAATCTGAATGTTATGACATTTCTAGGGATAAAAATTTAAGGGGTGCCTGGGTGGCTCAGTGGGTTAAAGCCTCTGCCTTCAGCTCGGGTCATGATCCCGGTCCTGGGATCGAGCCCCACATCGGGCTCTCTCCTCCGTGGAGAGCCTGCTTCCTCCTCTCTCTCTCTCTCTGCCTGCCTCTCTGCCTACTTGTGATCTCTGTCTGTCAAATAAATAAATAAAATCTTTAAAAAAAAATTTAATAGCAAGCCATCAGGATCAGAATTGCAAATTTTTCTTTCTTAATTAATGTAAGCAATCAATGACTACAAATATCTTGTCAATAACACTTATGTTATGTCTACTTATGTAGACATTTATGGAGCTCCTGCTAATATATATGGCAGAGAATTGATGTGATTTTTTGTTTGTTTGTGTTTTGAGCTTTTGTTTGCTTAGGTTTGGTTTGGTTAGAATTTTATTGAGGTGTGATGACATATAATAAACTACACAAATTCAAAGTATGATTTAATGAGCTGTGACACATACATAAACCCACAAAACCATCACCACAATCAGGATAATAAATATATTCATCAACTACAAAAGTTGCCTCATAGCCAGCCCTTTGTAATTCATTTTTCCTTGCCCCACTTATTCATCCCATCCCCAGGCAGCCACTGCTCTGCTGTCTACTGGTCTGCTTTCTATCACTATCAGTTAATTGCATTTTCTGGAACTTTATATAAATGGAATAATACCCTTCTGTACTCTTTTTGTTTTATTTTTTTACTCAGCATAATTGAGATTCAACTATGTTTTTGTGTATATCAATCATTCATTCCTTTTTAGTGCTGCTTTGGTATTGCATTGCATGGTTACATTGCAATTTTTCCACTATCTGCTGATGGATATTTTATACATTTTTTTTTGTTTTCTAATAAAGCTGCTGAATACTCAGACACTCTGATTTTGTTTCACTGGATTTGGTCTTTAGGTGGACTATAAAAAGACTATAGAGCAAGGGCCAGTAATTCAAATACCTAGAGGAGTCAGACAGATAACATAAGTAAGTATCAGAAAGCAGGGGAAACTCAAAATCAACAGTTTAAGCCTTATGGTGAAAGACAAACTGACACTTGGCCTCTGTGTTGGGAGGGGTGGAGATTATGACTTATAGGTTTAGACCCAGTTTAGACTGGTCTAGACTGGTTTAGACAGGTAGCTTCTTCTCAGAGCCAACTGTTTCTTGCTATGTTATCCAATGCTGCTAGGTTTTCTTCCCCCCCCCCCCCTTTTTCTTTTTCTTGTCTTCAGAAACGGTCACAAAACCAGGTTTTATGTAAAGTTTCTTGATTTATTTTTTAAATCTTTAAAATAGCACTATTTTGTTTCCCTCCCAAGTATGGAAACAAATGCGAGAAGGTCGGTGTTTGCCTGCCAGGAAGAGAGCTCTAACCAGGAACTGAACTGAGCAGCAGGCACCTTGATCTCAGACTTCCCAAATCTGTAAGAAATCAATTTGATCAAACCATTCAGTCTACGGCATTTTGTTATAGTAGTCCAAGCTGACTAAAACAGGTAGTTATTCCTTAGCCAGACTGATGTGCTGGGAAAATATAATGAAAAGCTAAGAGAGATAAATTATCAATTGAAAGTTAAAAGTAAAGACTACAGTCTTGGGACGCCTGGGTGGCTCAATTTGTTAAGTGGCTGCCTTAAGCTCAGGTCGTGATCCTATAGTTCTGGGATCGAGTCCCACATCTGGCTCCTGGCTCAGCAGAGAGCTTGCTTCTCCCTCCCACTCTGCCTGCTGCTCTCCCTGCTTTGTACTCTCCCTCTCTGTTAAATTAATAAATAAAATCTTAAAACAAATTCTTTAAAAAAAAAAAAGACTACAGTCTTTTCAGTAGCATACAAAGTGGCTTTCATTTCCTATAGTGGGAAACTAAAGTAAGGTAAAGAATAAACTTAGTCATAGTGGCTAAGCTACAAAGATTAAATTTCTAATCATAGCAAATATACTAAGCCAAGGTCAAGGCCCTGGTTGGGGAAAAAAAATGGGACTTAACACATTAGATGAGGATACTCCCAGAAGTGGCCCAAAGTTTCGTATTAAGACCTATCCCTTCCACATTGTTCTGAGATAATGCAGAGAACTCTTCCCGTCAAGACAACAAATGACCTCCCTCAAAAGATTTGCTCTTGGATGTCTACTGTCCACTAGGCCTTAATGATGTTCAGTCTCAATGTTTTAGATAGGATAATAGAGGAAAGGAACTATACCCCAAAGGAACTGTAATATCTAGTCAGCATGAACTGAGATTGTATGTGTAGGATTGAACTTTGAGGGCACTTGATGAAAGGAAAGGAACATAAGGTGGATAACAGAGATGTTATCAATGATGAGAGAGAGAAGTTATCAATGATGAAAAGGAAAGGAACACAAGGCAGATAACAGAGAAGTTAGATTTGGGTGCACTCTCGCAGTACTCAAGATTTAACATCATAATAAGAACCCCAGGAGACCAGGTGACTTACTATTAGGTTAGTTTCTAGAAGCATGGAAAAAGTGATGGCCCAATACTAAATGAGGTTAAAATGCCAGAGTTGCCATTGGAGACAGTGGAAGAAAGAATTGAAAAGATCAGACAGTTGATTATGCTGGAGACCATATACTACGTAAAGATGAAAAAACATGCCGGATGATTCACTTACAGGAGGTCAGGAGGCTGTACCATATGTCAAGGACATAAGAAATGTACTGTTGTGAGGGGCACCTGTCTCATTAGGAGCTTCAGTGATGACTCTCTACGGGCCAGATCTGATGGTAAAGGAAGCCATTAAAGAACTGGGTTTACTGAGAGCAATAGGTAAAATATGACCCCAATAATTATAGAGTTCAGATTATTGTGTTTAATGTTTAGAAGCCAAGTTAGACAATTATTGTAATATAAAGTCAGAGGAGCAATCTGAGGGAAGTGATCTACAAAGAATTATAGAGATAAATAATAGAACATGGTGTCCCTAGGGGAAACATAGCTGGATATCCAATGAGGGTACTATTACATCTGATGTTACAGTTTGTGTCATCAGATGAATTTAAAAAAATATATAGCCAGGAGACTGAGTCAATCACCCCAATTAACATCATGATTCCTTGCCAAGTTTCAAATCATGAATCTGTTTTTCTACCTGGAGCTTATTAACTCAAGAAGAGATCATGTCCCCATGAGGAGGGAACCTGCAACACTATGGGAAATGTACACAGTAATGATTTCTTCAGTATTTCCCCAAAGTTTATTCCAAAACATTTGTACCTAAGACCATTTAATTGGACAACTATGCACTGGGAAAATGGGGATATGTAAATATTTCAAGGACTGTGACCACAGAGTCTGAATTGACATTGATACTTAGAGACCCAAAGAATCATCATGGTCCCCTTAGAGTATGTGCATATGGGAGGTTGGTGTCAGGTAATAAATGAAATCCTATCTGAAGTCCAGGTTACAGTAGGCCCACTGGTCTATAGACCCACGTGTGAGTTATTTCTTCTATCCTCAAATACATAATCAGAATATATATACTTCATAGATAATACAAACCCCTCATTTGGTCCTTGGCCTATGAAGTAACAGCTATGAGGAAGGCCAAATCGAAGCCTCTGAAACCTGCCCTAGCCAAGAAACAAATTAAAAAAAAAGAAAAGAAAAGCAACAGTATTGCTGGGGGGGAATGGTGGAAAATAGAGCTATTCTTAAGGAGCTTAAGGATACAAAGGTGGTGAATCCCAATCATACCTCACTGCTCTGGTTCCTGCAAAAACCTTTGGTTCTAGAGAAAGGCACAAGATGTGGTGTCATTGGTAGAACAGAATAACATGGACACAGGTACGTGGTATGTAACCTTTAGTCTGACAAGTATGTTCTTTTCCATCTATCTCAGAAAGGAGAATCAGAAATAGTTCTCATTTACATGAAGTGGATAATAGTATACATTTACATTTCTGCCTTCCACACTTGGTAATAAGATAGTTGTCAAGAACCGTGAAAAGGTCTGAGATTTTACCCCATTCACAATCTAACAAGTTAGTCTGCCCCTTTTATGAATGTTGGCAGGAGACATGAGACTCCTGGATCAGAGTCAGAAGATTTCATTGCTCACAGCATAGCAAGCTGCACATGACTCATGTTTGCATTGGTTTCCCTTGTTCTGCAAGTACCATGAGGAAGATGTGGAGTGACCTAGACTGTGCATGCAGTGGGTTTGTATTATGGCTGAGGCACTCAGATCTTTAACAAACAATGTTTCCAAATGTTTCCCGACTGAGACATAATCTTTATGACTCTGGTAAGTAAACAGATCTGTCTGTTGTTCTGAAGAGAGACACTATCTCCACCTCTATCTTCTAAGGCTGTTCAGTATACAAGCATCCTTGAAAAGATGGCTCAGAACAAAAGCAATCTGCGTCTGCTTGCAAGAGGTGCAGTAAAGTTTTTTTATCCATTTTTTATCCAATTAAATCCACAATTTATCCATGATAAATTGTCTCCCAACACTGAGCTCTGCAGCGTTGAAGGTACAGGTCTCCAAAGGGAGCACAATTTGACCAAGGAACACAGCAAGACTTCCCCTGAACTATAAGCTATGGCTGCCAACCTGAGCTCTTTGTGTTTTTCGAACCCAGGAACCAGCAGGCAAAAATAGGAGTCACCATTCTGGCATGAGAAGGTTATACAACAGAGGCATGGAGGAGTATGCTTAGCATTCAGGAGACCCAACTGGACACTTCTTGGTGTACCCTTCCCCAATTTTGACCAGAAATGCACAAGTGTGGCAATTTCAGCCTAAAACGGGCATAGTGACCAGGAGTTCCTCCCTTTCGAGGATGAGGGTCTGGGTCATTTCACCAAGTAAGCCACTGGGACCAGGGAGGGTGATAGCTGAGGGTATAAGAGGAATCTAGAATGGACAGAGCAAGAGGGAGAAAATGAGTATCTTATAACCCTCAGACTAGCTGCAAGACCAGGAATTGTAGTTTGTTTCATCAACCTTCTTTTTTAAAAGTTTCCCAAAGAGAAAGTGGCCCACCCTAACGATAATGTTGCTACTCCCAGAACATATATGAAGAAATATATCTGAACATAAAAAAGGGTAGACTGCAGTGGATACTGACCATAATATGCTACCCATATCTGTCTTGAGTGAAGGATCTAGTACCCTAATTTCTGGAAATGCTATAAGCTGCTTCAGAGATTGCCTCCAGTGCATGCAGAGAGGCTTATGTCTTCCTGGGATGGCCCATATCCAGTGACTGATCAATACCAGGATGTAAAAAGGCCTGTCCATCTCAGTCCAATTTGGGATAACTCTGAGAGGCCATTCTAGCACAAGAACTCCCTATGATGTCACCTGAGGCTCTCATTTGGCATGCATCCCATTTTATACATCCATATATATTTTTATAGAAATTAAAAATACTCTTTGTTTTCAAACAATATGAACTGACATAAAAATATCACAGCATAGTAATGAATATATACATGGCTATATATATATATATATATATATAGCCATGTATATATTCACACACACATATCTATAAATACTCACGCAAAGGAAAAGACTGGGAGAAAAGATATCAAAATGTTAACAGTGGATATTTCTGAATGCTAGAATTGCAGATCCTTCTAAACATCTTTAACACCTTTTCTAACTAAAAAAAAGTAACATATATGTACATGGTTATTAAAAAAAAGAAACTTGCCTTATAAGAGAAACTAAACCTCTCTCACATTCCAGATGCCCAGATCCCTCTCCAGAGGAACCATTTTTACAGATTTCTTAGGTCTGACTCCAGAAATACTCTGTACCTGTATATTAGCATGGCGGTATATAATCTCCCTTTTATACTTTTTTCTTTTTTTTTTTTTAAAGATTTTTTATTTATTTGTCAGAGAGAGAGAGAGAGAGGGAGAGAGAGTGAATACAGGCAGAGGCAGAGGGAGAAGCAGACTCCCTACCAAGCAAGGAGCCTGATGTGGGACTTGATCCCAGGAAGCTGGGATCATGACCTGAGCCGAAGGCAGCTGCTTAACCAACTGAGCCACCCAGGCATCCCCTTTTATATTTTCTTATTTCTTATACAGATAAGAGCATACTGTTAACATTGTCCTACAACTTCCTTTTTCCCTAACAACTAGACTTGGGATTATTTATCTCTATATATCTACAGTTGACCCTTTTTTTTTTTTTTTAAAGATTTTATTTATTTATTTGACAGAGAGAGATCACAAGTAGGCAGAGAGGCAGGCAGAGAGAGAGAGGGAAGCAGGCTCCCCACTGAGCAGAGAGCCCGATGCGGGACTCGATCCCAGGACCCTGAGATCATGACCTGAGCCAAAGGCAGCGGCTCAATCCACTGAGCCACCCAGGCACCCTACAGTTGACCCTTGAATATAACACAGGTTTGAACTGTGTGGGTCCACTTACGTGTGGATTTTTTTACAGTTCAGCACTATAAATGTATTTCTCTTTCTTATGATTTTCTTAACAACATTTTCTTTAGCCTTCCTTATTGTAAGAATACAGGATATAATATGTAGAGAATACACAATATGTGTTATGTTCATATTATCAGTCAGGCTTCCAGCTGGCAGCAGGCTATTAATAGTTAAGTTAGGGAGAGTCAAAATTTATATATGAATTTTTGACAGCATGGGAGGTCATACGCCCAATGCCTGTGCTGTTCAAGGGTCAACTGTGAATACAGGCAGAGGCAGAGGGAGAATAGAATGGCGGAATAGAATTTCATTGTATGGATGTACCATGTAGACATTTAGGTTGTTTTTAGTCTTTTACTGTTATAACATTATTATATATCCACCTTTTCAAGCATGGGGGGTATGCTTGCAGGTAAATAGAATTGCTGGATCAAAAGTTACATGTATTTTACATACATGAAACAAGATGGGATTGGGAGGGAGACAAACCATAAGTGACTCTTAATCTCACAAAACAAACTGAGGGTTGCCGGGGGGAGGGGGTTGGGGAGAAGGGGGTGGGATTATGGACATTGGGGAGGGTATGTGATTTGGTGAGTGCTGTGAAGTGTGTAAACCTGGTGATTCACAGACCTGGGGATAAAAATATATGTTTATAAAAAATATATGTTTATAAAAAATAAAAAATTAAAAAAAAAAAAAAAAAGTTACATGTATTTTAAATGTGTCATTATTTTTAATTGCCCTTCAAGGAGAGAGTACCAATTTATATCCACAAGATACAAAAAAAAAAAAAAAAAAAAAAAAAAAAACACTGGATAAAAAACTAAAAATGCATATGATTTCATTTTTCCTAAAAATTGAACCATATGATATAGAAAATAAAAACACTAAAAGAAACTACACAAAAATGTTAACAGTAGATTTCTCAAGGTAATAGTATTACAGGTGATTTTTATTTTCTTCTCTATATTTTTGTGCCTTTTCCAAATTTTCTAAAACAAACAATTATAATAAAAAGGAAATAAGTGTGTTTTAAAAAACAAATATTGAGGGACGCCTGGGTGGCTCAGTTGGTTGGACGACTGCCTTCGGCTCAGGTCATGATCCTGGAGTCCCGGGATCGAGTCCCGCATCGGGCTCCCAGCTCCATGGGGAGTCTGCTTCTCTCTCTGACCTTCTCCTCATTCATGCTCTCTCTCACTGTCTCTCTCTCAAGTAAATAAATAAAATCTTTAAAAAAAAAAATAAATAAAAAATAAAACAAATATTGAGCATTTATACATTTTGATGTATTCATTTCTAGAAACTGCATAATATTGCATTTTGTATTTTACTTCCAAGGGTTCAAAATAATTGAATTTATTATAACATATCAAAAATGAGATGACTTATTAAAACACTAATATTAATATTTAACTAATGAAAGAGTTATTAAAATAATTATATCTAATTTTCACTACTGAAAATATTCTTTTAACGTAGGGCTAAAGCACTGACTAATTCTTTTATTTTGTTTTAAAGGTTTTATTTATTTATTTGAGAGAGGGAGAGTATGTGAGCTTCGGGTGGGGGCAGGAAAGGGAGGGAGAGGGAGAAGCAGACTCCCTGCCCAGCCAGGGAGCTCAACTCAGGGCTCGGTCCCAGGACCCTAAGATCATAACCTCAGCCAAAAGCAGATGCCTGAGCCACCCAGGAGTCCCTGAATGATTCTTTTAAAGGAATGGTCTCTGAGCACACGTGCTGTGAACAGACATCTAGAATTGGAAAGAGACCATGAGACCCAACTCCATGAGGCCTCCCACTAGAAAGAGTCAGGCCCAGGGAATCTCTATGTCTCCCAGAGGCTGAGACCAAGATCGATTATGACTCCAGAAAAACGTGTTTCCCTTCTGACAGAAGGCAGGGAGAATCTGAAAAAAGAGCAGTTCCTATAACTTGTGTTTTTATTCATTTACCTAATATATTTGAGTGCCTTTTATATGTACAGCTCCATGTTGGGAAGACAATGATAAACAAAACAGATATAGTTCTTGCCCTCTTAGAGATTTACATTCTGGCAGTGGATGAAAGCATTAAAGACCAAATTATATAATAGCTATTTAATAGACAACAATATGTAACAACTAGGTATATAATAACTATTCTGTTATGAGTACTATGAAAAAGTACAATTCATAAGGCCATCTGACTTTATAACAGGGACACCTGACTGGTGTGACAATTCTCAGAAAGCCAACTTCAAAGAAATGGAGCTTTAGCTGGGACCTGAAGAGAATGGGTTGCTTTTAAGAGTTACTTGTGCATTTCTCTTCCCAATTGTGTTCAGTGATATCAAGTTGAAATTGGGATACTCTCCCACTCCAGCCCTGAGAGCCAGTTGTTAAAAATTTACCAAGATGCCATTACTATTAATACATTTTGCCAAGGCAAGGACTCAGTTGCAGGACAGCAGATGCTTTCTGTACCTGAGAGGAGAGGTAGGATGAGGGCAGTGGTGTAAACTCAAATGTCTCTGAGTTTTTATTCACTCTACCTTTGGGTCCACCAGGTTTTGAGGGAAAAGTATTGCCTAGGAGAGTTCATGAGGGGCTCATTCCCAGGAGTGGTGTTCAGCACTATAATCTATCTTGTGTAGTACTGTAGTTGTTTCATTTGATCTGATTATGTAGAGTTCCTACTATCAGTTCAAGTACTTAGGTAACTTTGTTTTACTCCTGCCTCATTCCAGCTATTCAAACCAGCCATTCAGCTATTTGCTGATTACCTACCCATTCTTTAGGATTATTAAAAGCTGACAAGGAAGGGTAATAAAGTCGCTTTTGTCCCAAGCATCAGTGGGATTGTAAAAACGGGGGCTGTTGCTTCTTAGCTTTTGTATGGAAGTATCTTGTCAAGTTCACCCAGAAGGAAGGCCTGCTGCCTACCAGACCTCTTTCAGAAAGATCTTTGAGGTACACTTGGCCTCTCTTTTCCTACTTCTCTTTCCTCAACTAGTGATGCCAAGATGGAGGATAATCTTGCCCTTCAACAGCCTACTGGTACCTACTTGGGTGCTTTTCCTAGCCAGGTCAATTTTCTGAGGCTATTTCTTGGCTTTTTCTTGCCTGACTGGTTTGCAGATGGCTTTCCACAATGGTTCTGGGCGATACTGCTACCATCTCTATTGAGGAGATGTCCTAAGCATCTTCCCAGAAGGTGGGACGGCCTTGTAGCTCAGAATTCAGACTGACTTAGAGCCTTCAGTAGACAAGGTCATGGCTCCCCTTAAAAGCTCTAGCTATTGCCCTGTTTAGCTTAGGGAGTTTCCCAGGATCCTCCTCCTCTCTTGTGCTTCAAATTGTCCTGCTTTTATTTGATCTTTTTTCCTTTTTTCCTGTTATCTTTACCATTTTCTTTCTCTCCCAATTATTCCTTTAGATAGACCTTGCTGATCCATCTAGCTGTTAACCTTTTCCCATTAAAAATTTTTACTGTGGGGGCACCTGGGTGCCTCAGTCAGTTAAGCATCCAATTCTTGATCTCAGCGCAGGTCTTGATCTCACGGTTATGAGTTCAAGCCCTGTGTTGGGCCCCACGCTGGGTGTGAGGCCTACTTTAAAAAATAAAATTTATTATGGGAAATTTCCTTTTTTAAAGATTTTATTAATTAATTAATTAATTTTTTAAAGATTTTATTTATTTATTTGACAGAGAGATATCACAAGCAGATGAAGAGGCAGGCAGAGAGAGAGAGAGGGAAGCAGGCTCCCTGCTGAGCAGAGATCCCGATGCGGGACTCGATCCCAGGACCCTGAGATCATGACCTGAGCCGAAGGCAGAGGCTTAACCCACTGAGCCACCCAGGCGCCCTAAAGATTTTATTTATTTATTTGACAGAGAGAGAGTGAGAGGGGGAACACAAGCAAGGGGAGCCAGAGAGGGAGAAGCAGGCTTCCCGCCGAGCAGGGAACTGGAAGTGGCTCTTGATCCCAGGACTCCGGGGCCACAACATGAGCCAAAGGCAGATGCCCAGTGACTGACCAACTCTCAAACATGTATACATTTTGAGATAATTATGTAATGCAGAGTTTATCTTCATGTGCCCATGACCCAGCTTCATAATTATTTTATATATACCCCTACACACTTTCCCCACAGATCTTCTTTTAAGTGGATCAGGGAAAATTGAAACTAAACTCTTTCTGTAGTTTGAGGACAAATCAAAATATGCAAAACCATCTCCCCAGCACCTCGCCCCTTGTGTTCTACTCCCTAGTGAATAGTCCCATTCTCCACCTAGAAGGCCAGGTTGACTTTTCTCCTTAATGTCCCACCATCCAGCTGATATGTCCTGTTGGTCCTGTCTATATGGATCCTTCTTCTATACACTACTCCTGTCTGTTCCCCCTTTCACTGTCCTGGTTCAGACCTCAGCATCACTCTCTTGGATTAATCTTCCTACACTCCAGGAAATGGAGTTGACATTTGGGACACTTCTTGGACAACCAAAATTAGAGATATAGTGTGTTTATTAGTTATCTGCTGCCGTGAAAAATTACCCCAAACTGGGGTGCCTGGCTGGCTCAGTTTGTGGAGCATATGACATTTGATCTCAGGTTCTGAGTTTGAACTCCATATTGTAGATTACTTTAAAAAATTAAAAAATCAGGAGTGCCTGGGTGGCTCAGTCAGCTAGGTGCCTGCCTTTGGCTCAGGTTGTGATCCCACAATCCGGGGATCAAATCCTGCATCGGGATCACTGCTTTGCAGGAAGACTACTTCTCCCTCTGCCTCTGCCTATCTCTCTCTCTCTGTCTCTCATGAATATATAAAAATAAATAATAAAATCTTTGAAAAAAATCTTAAGGACACTGGGATGGCTCAGTTAGTCATCCAATTCTTGATCGATCTCCCCTCAGATCCTGATGTCAGGGTCTTGAGTTCAACCCGACATTGGACTCCACACTATGTATGGAACCTGCTTTAAAAAAAAAAAATCTTAAGAAAAAATTACCCCCAAACTTAGTGGTTTCAAATAACACACATAGGCTACAGTCATGCTGCTAGTCCATGGTTTATGACCTGGAGAAGGATCAGCTTCCAAATTCACTCAATGATTGTTAGCAACATTCAGTTATCCATGGTCTGTTTGACTGAGGGCTCCAAGAACTCACTGGCTGTTAGCTAGAAGTTGCCCTTGGTTCCTTGCCAAATGGGCTTCTACTACATGGCTGCTTACTTCATCAAAAGCTCAAGTCTGGGGTGGGGGGGAGGTTGGTTCAAGTCTAGAGGCAATAGACTCTGCTAGCAAGACAGAAGTTACAGTCTTTTATAATTTAATCATGGTAGTGCCATCCTGTCATCGATACCACAGAATAAACTCACTAGGTCTAGCATACTCTCAAGGGGAAGGAATTATGCAAGGATATGAATACCAGGAATTGGGGATCATTAGGGCCATCTTAGAAGTCTGCCTATCCTAATGGGACGGGAGGGAAATTTTCACAATGGCCAAAGAGCAGAACTGAAAAGAAAGTTGAGACATGGGGAGAGCTTGTGGTCCCCACATGTCAGGAAATAAGAGGTCCAAAGTCTAGCATGTAGAGACTTAGAGTAGGAGATTGGTGAACAAGAGCAAGCAATAGGAAGTTCTACAGTAAAATACAGCACAGAATGTAGTTTTGTTTGCTATGAGTTTTGTTGTTAGTAGAAAACTTGACTGCTGTTATATTTATATTGCTCTTTCACAGGGAAACAGAGTTTACATGTCAGTAAAACTCAAAAGCATTTCTCAACTTTTCTTACCTCACTGACCATTGTATTGGTTTCCTTCAAGGGTCTTACTTTTCATTGGCCACTTCTGAAATGTATGTGTTGCCTGTTGTGGAGAACTGTGCTGTTTGTTTGTTTGTTTGTTTGTTTGTTTTTCCTACCTCTCATTTCTCTCCTCACAGTTCTCTCACTTTCACACCATTAACAATGCAGGAAGAAAAATTCCAGATCTACCTCATTAACTCTCACTTCTCCAACTGCCTATTTAAAATATCCGGCTGTTTCTTGGAACATTGCCACCAAGATGTAACATCATAATTCCCAACCTAATGCATCTCGAGCCAGAGTCATCATCTTTCTCTTAAGACTAATCCTTCAAATACACAAGCAGAGGAAATCACCAACAACGTTTATGATTAACTATGGGGTAAAGGATTAGGGCTTCATAGTGGGGTAGATTCTTACTTTTCACGTTAAACGTATCTATGTTATTTTTATTTTTCACAAGGAGTACATTTCGTATAAAAATAAAATAAATTAAAAAGAGATAATATTTTAAACCCAGACAGCTCTTCCTTCTGATCTAAGCTGTTGTGTTTCTGGTCATGGTTTCCCATCCTTGGTCACCTAGACTGCTTCCTCTGTAATCCTCCCTCTCTCAGGGTCTATTCAAGTATCTGAAGTTAGAACAGAGGTGTCACTTCCTAAAGTGACAATAGTGAGGAGTGATGAGAATGTAAACTAGAGAGATCCAGGAAGAACATAATAAACCTAATCAGAACAGGACTTTGGGCACAGACATAGAGAAGAAACGCTTGAAGTATCTATTGATTTTGATATTGTTATAGTGGGATTTTGCACTAATCTGAGAGGGAAAAGACCAGCAAATTAGGTAGGCAGTAGGAGTGGGTAGATCAGAGGACCATGTGGTGAGTTCCTGATCAGCATTAGGGTCAAGGCCTTTACAATGGCAGAGGCAGATTTATTGTGAAATCATTAGAACTTTAGCTTCAGAGACCCTGACATGCACAGGCCTCTTCCAGAGCTCCAGGAAGGACCCTAGCAGTATGCTTTAAAAGAAATACATTTTTATAAGCCTTGCAAAAATAAGAGACTGATTTTCCATTTTTGATTCTCCTATGTCATACTTCTTGAATTGTGTAGTGTTGGAATGATCATGAGTATGCTGGGGATCTGCTTAAGAGGAGGTTGACTGGGAGAAACACTTAGTTTGAATTTAATGAAGTGTATTTATATGCTTACTAGTCAATTTCATATGTAGCAACTTACTACTTGCTGTCCTGAGTTAGAAATGGCTTCCAAAAAAAACTCCTATTGCCCAATATGCTGACTCACTTGGAATCATGATATGAAGTCATGGTTAGAGGATGGATTGCCATATGAAGTTGTCTACAGAACCTGACAATAGAAGTGTGTAGGTAGTGGAAAGATGATTTGAAATATATAGATCTGTGTGTTAGTCTATGGAATATTTTAGCAATCATTACACATGCACAATGGTAAGCAGGTAATTCCATTCTCATCTATGCCTTTAGGGAATATACAGCGTAACACAACATTTACAGTTTTATCTGCTTAGTACATTTAAAAACTGGTTTTGATGGAATTTCTATGAGCTAGAATTTGACAGAATTTCTGTTTTTTAACTTTCCGGCTGATTGAATGTTGGATATTGATACAGACAAAGATGACATGAGACTCCACTATACCACACTACAACTGAAACATTGATAATTTACCAATAAGTGAGTGTCATTTGAAAGATATTTAAGATTAGCCCATGTGTTAGTTTACTCAGACTGCCATAACAAAGTACTACAAACTGAGTGGCTTAAACAACAGAAATTTATTTTCTCACAGTTCTGGTGGCTAGAAATCTAAGATTACAGTATCAGCAAAGTTTGTTGTTTTTTTTTTTCCCCCAAGGTCCATCTCTTTGGCCTGTAGATGGCCGTAGATGGAGGAAAAGCATATGACAAAATCTAGCACCTGTTCATGATAAAAAGAACATCTGTAAAAAACCTATACAGGATACTAAGGTAAGAAACTCAAAATTTTCCCACTAAGATCAGGACTAAGGCAAAGATGTTCCCTTTCATCATTTGTGTTTGAAATCATATTGGAAGTCCTAGTTAATGCAATAAGATAAGAAGGAAATAAAAGACATGTATCTTGGGAAGGAAGAGTAAAAGTGTCTTTGTTCACAGACAATATGATTATCTACATAGAAAACCTGTAAGAATCAACAATAAAATCCTTCCTGGAACTAATAAGCAATTATAACAAGTTTGTAGGATACAAGGTCAATGCACAAAAGTCAACTACTTTCCTATATAGTGGTGATAAACAAGTGGAATTTGAAATTAAAGACACAATACCATTTACATTAGCATCCTCAAAATGAAATAATTAAGAATAAATCTAACAAAATATGGATAATATATGTAGAGAAAAACTAAAAAACTCTAAAGAAAGGAGTCCAAAAAGAACTAAAGAAATGAAGAGGTAGTTTATGTTCATGGATAGGAAGACAATATTATCAAGTTGTCAGTTCTGACCAACTTTCTCTATAAATTCAACACAATTTCAATAAAAATTCCAGCAAGTTATTTTGTAAATATTGACAAACTGATTCTAAATTCTATAAGAGGTGATGTTACCAAGGTAGCAGTGTAGGAAACAACAGCATTGAAATCCCCCACTCCCAAATTAACAATTAGACAAGTATCCACAGACAAAAATAGTCCTGGGAGTGCTCAGGTGTCTACTTAAGAAACTTCAACAACAGTGGAACAGAAAACCTGAGAACAACAAAAAGAGAAGAAAAAACAGCTTCATTTTGCCTACATTATCCCATTCCTTAGGCCAGTACTGCCCTCAGCTAGAAAGAGTTTCTCTTTCCAATACAGGAAGAGTGGGATAAACAACTAGCATCCCCAGCCTTTGGAGGACCCACTTCAGTTTCACCCCACCCAGAGACTGGCAAAGCTGAGATATATACAGATGGCTAGGAACAATGAAGAGCAAGGGCAACCAGTAATAACAATGCAGTGGGAACCACTGTTGTTCCCAGTGACCTGCTCTGCAGAAGACCCCAGCAGCTTTTGCGATTGCAGAAACCAATGGCCAGCATAGCCACTGAGGACGCTTTGCAGATTTTTGGTGGCTTTTGCACCACAGGTTTTCCCATTCAAAGACGTCAGCCACCTGAGTCCCTTCTGGCTCCTTCCCTTAACCCACTGCCTGAACCCTGTCAGCCCAAGATTCACACTGGTAGTCATCCCTGTTTCTGCAGCTGCATGCGTGTAAGATGCCAGTTTAACCCTGGGGTTGAGCTCCGTAGGAGTACATGTGCCTGTGCACAGCAAACTTCTATAGCCACAGGAGTGTGTGCTGACAGCAAAGGCCCCCAAAGCTGCTTGTGGACCTAGACCTGGCCCTGTCTCCTGTCACTGGCCTGTTCTGATGGACTCATCTGCATCTAGTCCCTCCAGCTATGTACCTTCACCCTGCTGGTTTGTGTCCTGACACCAGCCTCACTGTCATGCACCTGTGGCAAGACCCTCCAACTGCAGAAGTCCAGACCAAAAGCTAGAGCCCCCAAAGTTGCATGCTGGTATAGATCAAACCCTGTCTCCTGTCATTGGCCTACACTACTGGAATGACCTGTAGCTAGCTCCTCCAGCTGTGAAATTGTACACCACTGACCTAACACCTGTCACAAGCATTCACTGTTGTGTGCTGTTTGTGGTGAGATCCTGTGGCCACAGACGTGCACACAGACAGCCATTGTTCATACAACTGCTAGTATGCCTGAAGTTGGCTTTGGTTCTTGCTGCTGGCTCTGGCTATAGCCGCCATAAATGTGTCTGAAACTAGCCCCTGACACTACACAGGCACCTATAGCTGGCCCCCACAGATGACTGTGTGCACACAACTGGCTCTAGCTATCACCAATGACCTTTAACTGCTGGACCTAGAAGTAACCCAACAGTCCTTTTGGGCATTTTGGACTCCCCACAGCATTCATGAACAACTACACGGTTGTTGATGCTATGGATCTCAGCAACCTGAGTCATTATCATCATGTCACTTGGGACCTGGAACTCCCACATGACCCCATATATGGCACCCCTTCACCAATAGGCCTGGTATCACAGCATGCTTCAGTATGCCCCTATCCACAAGTAAAGATCTTTCCTTGCCAAAGTCAGTCCATAAAATCTAGAAGAGGACTTCTTCGAATGTGCAGATACTTATGCAATGTTACAAATGAAGATCATGAAGAGTCAGGGACACATGGCACCACCAAAGGAACAATAAACTTCTAGTAACTGACCACAGAGAAATAGAGATACATTAATTCCCTGAGAAATAATTCAAAATAATTGTTCTAAAGATGCTCAGAGAGCTGTAAGAGAACACAGAAAACAATTTAATGAAATCAGGAAAACAATATAAAATAAGTTTCAACAAAGAGATAAAAAAAAATAAACAATCCTCACAAATTTTGGAGTTGGAGAAAACAATGACTGAACTGAAAAATTCAATAGAAATCTTCAACAGAAGACTAGACCAAAGAAGAAAAAAATCAATGATCTCAAAGACAGATCATCTGAAATTATCCTGTTCGAAGAATAACAACAATAAGAAAAGGGAATGTAGAAAGCCTATGGGACCCTTAGGACATCATTAAGGTAAACAATCTCGCATTACTGGAATCCCAGAAGAAGAGAAAGAAAAAGGGGTAGAAAGCTTATTCAAAGAAATCATGGCTGAGAACTTCCCATACCTGGAGGGAAATTCGGACATCTAAATTTACAAAGCTAATAGGTCATCCCAACATTTCAATCCAAAACAAACTTCTCAAAGATACATTATACTAAGTCTGATTAAAATCAAAGACAAAGAAAAGATTTTTAAAGCAGAAAAAGAAAAAAATAATTCTCTCATATAAGAGAATCCCCATAAAGCTATAGATGGATTCCTCAGCAAAAACCTGCAGGCCAAGAGAGCAGGGTGATATATTCAAAGTACTGGGGGGGAAAAAGTTGCTACCAAGAATACGTGGCAAAGTTGTCTTTCAGAAATGAAAGCAAAATAAAGACTTTCCAAACAAACAAAAACTGAGGAGGTTCATCACCACTAGACTTGCAAGAAGTAATTAAAGAAATTCTTCAAACTGATATAAAAGAATTCTAACTATTAGCATGAAAATATATAACACACTGTTAAAGGTAAGTAAGTATATAGTCAGATTCAGAATATTTTAATATTATTCTATGGTGGTTTGTTAACCACTTAACTTTAGAATAAAGGCTAGAGAACAAAAGTACTGGAAATAGGTATATTTACAATAATTTATTAATGGATACACAATGTAAAAAAATGTAAATTCTGACATCAAAAACATAAAATGGAGGGGAATAGTAAAAAGGTAGAGATTTTGTATATGGTTGAAGTTGTCACCAAGTTAAAATAGATATTATAGATATAAGATAGTTCAAATAAGCCTCAAAGTAACCATAAAACAAAAACAGATGAGATAAAGATACACATACAGATGAGATAAAGAAAAGGGAATCAAAATATACCACATGGAAAATCACCAATTCACAAAAGAAGGGAGCAAAAAGAAATAACAAAAAAACTACAAAAAACAATAATTAGATAGGAATAGTAAGTCCTTACCTATCAGTAATTACTTTAAATGGAAATAAAATTCTCTAATCAAAAGGCATAGAATGGTTGAATAGATTTTTAAAGATTTCATTTATTTATATGAGAAGGAGAGAGAGAGTACAAATGGGGCAGGGCGAAGCAGAGGGAGAGGGAGAAGTAGACTCCGAGCCCAATGTGGGGCTTGAGCCAGGGATCATGACCTGAGCTGAAGGCAGACACTGAACTGACTGAGCCATCCAAGTGCTCCTGAATAGATTTTTAAAACCCAATTATGTCAGCCTACAAAAGACTTGCTTCAGCTTTAAGGTCACATGTAAGCTCAAAGTGAAGGGATGGAAAGAGATGTTCCATTCAAATGGAAACCAAAAGAGAGCAGGGATAGCTGTACTGATATTAGACAAAATAGACTTAAATCAAAAACTGTAACAAGAGGGGCACCTGGACAGCTCTATTGGTTAACTGTCTGACTCTTGCTTTTGGCTCAGATCATGATCTCAGGATCATGAGATCAATTCTCTCCTGGGACTCCACACTAGGCATGGAGCCTGCTTCAGATTCTTTCTCTCCCCCTGTCCCTCCCACTCAGTCACTCACTCTATATCCAATACTGAACACCTAAATACATGAAGCAATGGTTAACAGATATGAAGAGAGAAATAGATAAGGGTACAATAGTGACAGGAAACTCCAGTACCACATTTTCAACAATGGAAAGATCATCCAAACGGAAAAATAATAAGGAGACATTGGACTTGAACTATACTTTACACCAAATGGATCTAACAGGCATATACAAAACATTCCACCTAATATCAGTAGAACACACATTGTTCTCAAGAGCACATAGAACATTTTCCAGGAGAGATCATATATTAGGTCATAAAACAAGTCTTAGTGGGGTGGTATCTGGATGGCTCAGTCAGTTGCAAATCTGCCTTTGGCTCAGGTCATGATTCCAAGGTCCTGGAATAGAGCCCTATGTCAGGCTCCCTGCTCAGTGAGGAGCCTGTTTCTACTACTACACCTGCTTGTGGTCTCTCACTCTCTCTTTCTCTCTCTCAAATAAATATATAAAAATCCTAGGGACACCTGGGTGGCTCAGTTGGTTAAGCAGCTGCCTTCGACTCGGGTCATGACCCAGCGTCCTGGGATCGAGTCCCATATCGGGCTCCTTGCTCGGCAGGGAGCCTGCTTCTCCCTCTGTCTCTGCCTGCCGTCTGTGTGCCTGTGCTCACTCTCGCTCCCTCTCTCTCTCTGACAAATAAATAAAATCTTTAAAAAAAAAAAAAATCCTAAAAAAAAATCTTAAAAAAACAAAACAAAACAAATTTCAAAAGATTGAAATCTTACCAAGTATCTTTTCTAACCACAATGGTATGAAGCTAGAAATCAATAACAAGAGGAAAACTGGAAAATTCACAAATATGTGAAAATTAAACAACACACTCCTGAACAGCTAATGGGTCAAAGATGAAATCAAAATGGAAGTAAAAAAATACCTTGAGACAATGAAAATGGAAACACAATATACCAAAATTTATGGCATAAGCTGTCATAAGAAGGAATTTTATAATGATAAATGCCTTTGTTAAGAAAAAAGAAGAAAGATCTCAAATAAACAGCAGATTTTTTAAAAGATTTTATTTATTAATTTGACAAACAGAGATCACAAGTAGGCAGAGAGGCAGGCAGAGAGAGAGGGGGAAGCAGGCTCCCTGCTGAGCAGAGAGCCCAATGAGGGGCTTGATCCCAGGACCCTGAGATCATGACCTGAGCGGAAGTCAGAGGCTTAACCCACTGAGCCACCATGGCACCCCTAAACAACATAATTTTACATCCAAAAGAACTAGAAAAAGAAGCACAAACTAAGCCCAAAGTCAGCAGAATGAAAGTGTTAACAAAGATCAGGGTAGATACAAATGAAATAGCAGAAAAATAATAGAAAAGATCAATAAAACTAAGAGTTAGTTTTTGAAAAGATGCAAAAATCAACAAACCTTGGCTAGTTTACCAAGAGAAAGAGAGAGGATTCAAATAAAATTATAAATGAAAGAGGAAACTTTAAAACTGATGTCAGGGCGCCTGGGTGGCTCAGTGGGTTAAGCTGCTGCCTTCGGCTCAGGTCATGATCTCGGGGTCCTGGGATTGAGTCCCGCATCGGGCTCTCTGCTCGGCAGGGAGCCGTCTCCCTCTCTCTCTCTGCCTGCCTCTCCGTCTGCTTGTGATTTCTGTCAAGTAAATAAATAAAATCTTAAAAAAATAAATAAATAAAACTGATGTCAAAGAAATACAAAGAATCAAAAGAGACTACTATGAAAAATTACTTGTCAGCAAATTGGACAACCAAGGAAAAATGGACACATTCCTAAAAACATTTAACCTACCAAGACTGAATCATGGAGAAATAGAAAATCTGAGCATACTAAAAAGAGATTGAATCCATTATTGAATCTTCCCAACAAAGAAAAGCCCAGGACCAGATGGTTTCATGAGTGAACACAACCAAATATTTAAAGAAGAATTAATGTCAGTGCTTCTCAAATTCTTCCAAAAAATTGAAGAAGAAATACTCTCAAATTTATTTTACAAGGCCAGCATTACTCTGATACCACAGCCAGATTAAAACACGACAAGGAAACGACAGGCCAATATCCCTGGGATATAGAGATGTAAAAATTCTCAACAAAACACAAGCAAACTAAATTCAGTAGCCCATTAAAAAGATCATAAATCATGATCAAGTGGGATTTATCCCTAGATGCAAGGAACGTTCAACATACACAAGTCAAAAATATGATACTCCACGCTAATAAAATGAAAGACAGTAATTTTACAATGATCTCAAGAGATGCAGAAAAAGCACTTGGCAAAATTCAGCATATTTTTATGATAAAAAATAAACCAGAAAACTGGGTATAGCAGAAACATATTTCAACAATGTAAAGGTTGTAAATGACAAACCCACAGGTAACAACAAACTCAATTGTAAAAGGTTAAAGCTTTCCCTTGAAGATCAGGAACAAGAAAAGGATGTTGACTCTTACCATTCCTATTCAACACAGTCCCAGAAGTCCTAGCCAGAGCAATCAGGAAAGAAAATGAAATAATAGGAATCCAGATCGGAAGGGAAGGTGCAGATGATATAAACTTATATATATATAACCCTAAGGATTTCAGCAAAACTTGTTAGAACTAATAAATTAACTCACTAAAATCTCAAGTCAACATACAAAAAAAAAAAAAATCAGTTACATTTCTATACACTAACAATGAACTATCTGAAAAAGAAATAAAAAAGAATCCCATTTACAATAGCATCAAAGACAATAAACTACTTAAGAATAAATTAAACCAAGGAAGTAAGAGCTCTGTACACCAAAAACTGTAAGATAATGATGAAATAAATTGAAGAAGTTACAAACAAATGGAAAGATCTCTTGTGTTCATGGATCAAAAGAGTTATTAAGATGTCCATACTATCCAAAGCCATCTATAGATTCAAAGCAATCCCTATCAAAATTCCAATGTTATTTTCACAGAAATGAAAAAGCAACCCTAAAATTAATTTGAAACCCCTAAAAACTCCATAATAGCCAAGGCAATTCCGAGAAAGAACAAAGCTTGAGGAATCACAATTCCTGATTTCAAACTATAGTACAAAGCTACAATAATCAAAACCATATGGTACTGGCATAGAAACAGACACATGAGCCAGTGGAACAGAATTCAGAGTCCAGAAATAAACCTACACATATACCATCAACTACTATTTGACAAAGGAGCCAAAAATATGCAATGGTGAAAGGATAATCTCTTCAATAAAAGATGATAGGAAAACTGGATATTCACATAAAAAAAAAATGAAATTGGATCCCTATCTTACATCATTCACAAAAACAGCTTAACAATGTATAAAAGATTTACAAAGAAGCCTTGAAACTATAAAAATCCTAGAAGAATTCCTAGAACATAGAGAAAAAGCTTCTTGGCATCAGTCTTGGCACTGATTTTTTGGATATGACATCAAAAGCAAAAGGAAAAAAAGCAAAAATAAACAAATGGGACTACATCAAATGAAAAAAAATTCTGCAGGAGCACCTGGCTGGCTCAGGTAGTTGAGCATGTGACTCTTGAACTCTGGGTTGTAAATTTGAGTCCCACGTTTGGTGCAGATTTTTTAAAAATAAAAATAATTTTATTTTTATAAATAATTTATTTGGTGCAGATTCTTTAAAAATAAAATCTTTAAAAAGAAAAGAAAAAGCTTTGTACAGCAGAAGAACCAATAAATAAAATGAAAAAGTAACCTAAAAAATGGGAGGAAATATTTGCAAACCTTATGTTATAAACATAAGGGGTTTATAACCCCTTATAAACCTTATAAGGGGTTAATATCTAAAATATATAATGAACTCATACAACTCAGTAGCAAAAAAACAACAACAACAACAACAACAAAAAAAAAAAAACCCAAAAAATCCAATTAAAAATGGTCAAGGAAGTGAAGTCACTATCTTGATACCTGCACTCCCATGTTCATTGCAGCTTTATTCAGAGTAGCCCAGACGTGGAAACAACCTAAGTGTTCATCAACATATGACTAGGTAAAGAAAATGTGTATGCACACACATACACAATTATATAAAATATTACTCAGCCACAAAAAAATTCTGCCATTTATAACAACATAGATGAATACTTAGTGATAGATAAAGACAAGTACTGCATGATCTCACTTACATGTGAAATCTAAAAACATCAGTGTCATAGACATAGAGAATAGACTGATGGTTGCCAGGGGCTGGAGTGATAGAGGCATGGGAAAATGTTAGTCAAAGCATAAGAACTTTTTATTTTATTTTATTTATTAATTTGTCAGAGGGAGAGACTGAGCACATAAGCAAGGGAAGCAGCAGTCAGAGGGAGAAGAAGGCTCCCCGCTAAGCAAGGAGCTCCATGCGGAACTTGATCCCAGGACCCAAGGATCATGACCTGAGCCAAAGGCAGATGCCTAACTGACTGAGCCACACAGGCATCCTGCAATGGGTACAAATTTTTATAATTATAAGATGAATTAGTGGGGCACCTGGGTGGCTCAGTGGGTTAAGCCTCTGTCTTTGGCTCAGGTCATGATCTCAGGGTCCTGGGGTTGAGCACCTCATCAGGCTCTCTGCTCAGCACGGAGTCTGCTTTCCTTCTCCCTCTGCCTGCCTCTCCGCCTACTTGTGATCTCTCTCTGTCAAGTAAGTAAATAAAAACTTTTAAAAAAATGAATTAGTTCCAAGGACTAATTCCAAATTTCCAAGGACAAGTTCCAAAGACAAGTACAGCATGGCAACCATAGTTAACAATACAGTATTGTATACTTGAAAGGTGCAGTGAGAATAAATCTTAAATGTTCTCATCAAAAGAACAACAACATGGAACCATAGATAAAATGAAAAGACAAACTACTGAATGGAGAAGATAGTTGCAAATGATTTATCCAAGAAGGGGTTAATAACCAAAACATGTAAAGAACTTATACAACTCAACACCAAAATAACAAATAATCCAATTAAAAAACGGGCAGAGATGGGGCGCCTGGGTGGCTCAGTGGGTTAAGCCGCTGCCTTCAGCTCGGGTCATGATCTCAGGGTCCTGGGATCGAGTCCCACATCCGGCTCTCTGCTCGGCGGGGGGCCTGCTTCCCTTCCTCTCTCTCTGTGATCTCTTCCCTTCCTCTCTCCTACTGTGATCTCTCTCTGTCAAATAAATAAATAAAATCTTAAAAAAAAAAAAAAAAAAAAACGGGCAGAGGACTTGAATAGACATTTTTCCAAAGGGAACTACAAATGGCCAGCAGACACATGAAAAGATTCTTAACATCACTAATTATCAGGGAAATGTAAATCAAAACCACAATGAAATATCACCTTATGCCTGTGAGAATGACTAGAATAAAAAAGACAAGAAGTAACAAGCATTGGTGAGGATGTGGAGAAAAGAGATCTCTCATGCACTGTTGGTGGGAGTGTAAATTGGTACAGTCGCTGTGGAAAACATTATAGAGATTCCTCAAAAAATTAAAAATAGAAATACCATATAACCGGGGGACCTGGGTGGCTCAGTGGTTTAAAGCCTCTGCCTTCACCTCAGGTCACGATCCCAGGGTTCTGGGATCGAGTCCCACATCGGGCTCTCTGCTTGGCAGGGAGCCTGCTTCCTCCTCTCTCTCTCTCTCTCTCTCTCTGCCTGCCTCTCTGCCTACTTGTGATCTCTCTCTGTCAAATAAATAAATAAAATATTTTTTAAAAATACCATATAACCAAATAATTCCACTACTACGTATTTACCCAAAGAAAACAAAAACACTAATTCAAAAAGATACATACACCTGTATGTTTATTGCAGCATTATTTATAAGAGCCAAGCTATAGAAGCAAGTCAAGCAACCATGCATAGATGAATGAATAAAGAAGATGGTATGGTATGTGTGTGTGTATACACACACACATATACATATACATATATACACATATGCATACACATACACACACATATACATATATATGTGTACACACACACACACACACACTGGACTATTACCCAGCCGTTAAAAGGATGACAACTTGCCATGTGTGGTAACATGGATGGATCTAGACACTACTATGCTGAGTAAAATAAGTCAGACAGGAAAAAACAAATACCATATGATTTCACTTACATGTGAATCTAAAAAACAAAATAGAAGCAGAAACAGACCCTTAAATATAAAGAACAAAATGAAAAAGCTGATGGTTGCCAGAGGGCAGGGAGGTGGGGATGGGCAAAATGGGTGAAGGAGACTGAGTTATTCAGTTATGGAATGAATAAGTCACGGGGATAAAACATACAGCATAGAGAAAACAGTCAATGATATTGTAATAGTGCTGTGTAGTGACAGATGGTAGCTACACATGTGGTGAGCATAGCATAATGTATAAACTTGTATCACTATGCAGTACACCTGAAATTAATGTGATATTGTGTGTCAACTATATTTTAACAAACAACAACAAAAACAGTAAAATGTAAGGCAAAGAATGTGTTATTGTGGTATATATTTTGCAATATACATGTATATCAAATGATCAAATTGTACATCTTTTTTTTTTTAAAGACTTTATTTATTTGACAGAGAGAGATCACAAGTAGAGAGAGAGAGGAGGAAGCAGGCTCCCTGCCTAGCAGAGAGCCTGATGCGGGACTTGATCTCAGGACCCTGAGATCATGACCCGAGCTGAAGACAGAGGCTTAACGCACTGAGCCACCCAGGCAGCCCCAAATTGTACATCTTAAATTTACACAATGTTTTATGTCAATTCTATCTCAATAAAGCAGAAAAAATACAATTAAGAATTTAAAACCATAAACAAAGTTTATGTGGAAAGGCAAAAACCCAGAGAAGTCAATACAATATTGAAGGAGTAGAACAAAGAGAAATTTTATTACCCAGCCTCAATACCTAAGAGTAAAACTACAGTAATCAAGGCAGCGTGATACTGGCAAAAGAAAGACAAATAGGTCAGAATAGAGAGGCCAGAAATAAATGCTCATATAGTCAAATGGTCTTTGACATGAAGTATTGGTGGTATAATAAACATAATATTGTCTTTTCAGTAAATGGTTCTGGAACAATTGGACATCTACAGGACAAAAAAAATCTAGTCATTGATCTTACATCTTTCACAAATAATTAAGTCAACATGGATCATAGACCTAAATGTGAAATGTGAAACTATAAAACTCCTAGATGTTAACAGAGGAGAAAACCTAGATAACCTTGGGCATAGTGATGTCTTTTTAGATACAAAACCAAAGATACAATCCAAGAAAGAAATAATTGATAAGCTGGAATTCATTAAGATTAAAAACTTCTGTTTTGCAAAAGCAATGTCAAAAGAAGACGAGCCACAGACTGGGAGAAAATACTTGGAAAAGACCCATCTGATAAAGGACTGTTCCCCAAAATATACAAAGAATTCTTAAAATGCAACAGTAAGTAAACAAACAACACAAATTTAAAAAATGGGCCAAAGACCTTAACAGATATCTCACCAAAGAAGATATATGTGGCAAACAAGCACTGGAAAAGATGTCACCAGTGAAATGCAAACTGAAACAACAATGAGATACCACTATATACCCAGCGATATGGCCAAAATCCTGAACACTGGCAATACCAAATGCTGACAAGGATGTGGACAATAGGAACCCTCATACATTGCTGGTTAGAATGCAAAATGGTTCAGCCACTTTGGAAGATGATTTGGCAGTTTCTTACAAAACTAAATATATTCTTACCATATGATCCAGCAATCACACACCCCTTGGTATTTATCCAAATGAATTGAAAACTTATGTTCAGAAAAAAACCTGCATAGGAATGCTTATAGAAGCTTTATTCATAATTTTCAAAACCTGGAAGCAACCGAGATATCCCTCAGTAGATGAATGGATAAATAAATTGTGGTACATCCGGACAATGGATTATTATTCAGCACTAAAAAACCATGAACAATCAAGTCATGAAAAGACATGGAGGAAGCTTAAAGCGTATTATTGAGTGAAAGAAGAAAGAAGCCAATCTGAAAGGCGACATACTGTATGATTACAATTATATGACATTCTGGAAAAGACAAAACTGTGGAGGCAATAAAAGACCAGTGGTTGCCAGGGATAAAAGATGGGGGGTGGGATGAATAGGCAGAGCACAAGGGCTTTTTAAGGCAATGAAAATATTTTGTATGACAATGTAATTGTGGATACTGTCCTTAAACATTTGTCAAAACCTATAGAACCTTGGGTACCTGGTGGCTTGGTAGGTTGAGCAGCTGCCTTTGACTCAGGTCATGACAGGGTCCTGGGATTGAGTCCTGCAACAGGCTCCCTGCTCCGCGGGGAACCTGCTTCTCTCTCTCCCTCTGCTTGCCGCTCTGCCTACTTGTGCTCTCTCTCTGTCAAATAAATAAATAAAATCTTTTTTTTTTTTTTAAGATTTTATTTATTTATTTGACAGAGAGAGAGCACAAGTAGGCAGAGAGGCTGGCAGAGAGAGTGAGAGGGAAGCAGTCTCCCTACTGAGCAGAGAGCTGGATGTGGGACTCAATCCCAGGACCCTGAGATCATGACCTGAGCCGAAGGCAGCAGCTTAACCCACTGAGCCACCCAGGCGCCCCTAAATAAATAAAGTCTTAAATAAAAATAAAATCTTAAAAAAAAAAACCTATAGAACCCTGATATAAACTATGGACTTTGAGTGATGATGATATGTCATTGTAGGCTTATCATTTGCTACAAATGAACCATACTGCTGTGTGATTTTGATAGTGGGGGAGGCTCTGTGTGTGGTGGGCTGGGAGTATAGAAGAAACCCCTATTCTTCCTGCTCAATTTTTCTGTGAACCTATACCTGCTCTAAAAAAATTGTCTATTTAAAAGTTGAAAAAATAAAGAAGCAATTTACTATCTCTAATTAAATTTTCTAGGAAACAAGTCTGAGGGGGAGTTTAGTGTGCTGGATGTTTACCAGGAAGTGCTCTTGGAATAAATTCCTCCTGAAGGAGAGGGAAGGAAGCTGACAGAGGGAGAAATCAACCTGTGAGCAAGCCTGACGGTAACATTGGCTCCCTTGAAGGGAGTTGTGGATTGAGAATGGCCCCTCCAAATTTTCCAAAGTTAGGCTGAAGAACTCAGAATTTCATTTTCTGCGTCTTTATTCACTGGGTATGGCCAGACCTGAAAAACTAACCTTGGGTGAGTCTAACCTCTACAGATGAGACAATCCTTGAAGGGACTGATGACCAAAGACTGTCTGCCAACAGCACTTCTGGCAGTTGGGGCAGCAGTCCTGCATTGAAGGGGATCCGAGTAGTATTCACCACTGCATATTCTTGATATTCAGAAAGGAGAAACTTGGCAGAGCCCAGATGTCCAGATGCAAGGAGGTAGCTTTTGACATTATATTTAAGAAGAGCAAACCATAAGAGATGCAGAACTTTAAGGAACAAACTGAAGGTTGCTGGAGGGGAGGTGGGTGGGGAAAAGGGGTAACTGGGTGATGGGCATTAAGGAGGACACTTGATGTAATGAGCACTGGGTGTTCTATGCAACTGATGAGTCACTAAATTCTACCTCTGAAACTAATTAAAAAAAAAGAGAGAAGAGTAAAAATACAGCTGGAGAATCTTAACTTCAATTTTATGAAGTTCTATTGGTATTTCTTATGCATCACTAACAAGTCTTACAAAAATATTACTAATACTTGGAGGATATGTCTGAAAAATAACATTTCCAAACTTTGGAGTATGCAGAAGAGAGAGAAAAGTCATTGCAAAGTAGCCAGTTGGCCAACACCTTGAAACTTCACAATCTTTTCAAGTTTGCATTTTATAAGTTTTTTTAATTCATGTTTTTTCTTGCACTCTTGATTCTGGTACTATCCTTGTTCACTTCCAGAAACTCACTTATGATTAATTCTTCGGTCTTCTTAACAGCAACAAAGAAACAGTGAAGCATATGTTTCATATTCCTTAATGGGATCTTCTTCTGGCCCTAGGCCTGCTGGCAGCTTCTTGAAATGCAAGACACTCATAGCCAGCAGAGGCTGAGTGTAGCTGGAGCCTCTGAAAAGGGCCTCTCTCAGCTTACATGTAGCCAAGAAACAAAACTGACAGGTCAGCACAGAAGCCGGCCCTCATCCTGTCTCAATTCTGTTTTGAATGGGACATTCAGTCACTCTGAGACCCTAGGGAGAACTGGCAAAGGGCACAGGAATTAGTGGCCTCCAGGGCTGGTGGGAGTCTCGAAGGGTATCTTAGATGTGAAAATGTTCCATAAACTGGGATACACTGGACAATCACCAGGCAGGTTTTGTCTGTTTGTTTGTTTCTCTTATAGCATGGCTGACCGTCTTAAATAAATACCATTTTCCTTGGGCAAAGAATTTTAGTCCTTTCCAAGAGCTGGGGCAGCCGGTGACCTGAACATATCCTCAGTTTCAGTCATGAGGTTTGGATTCTAATCCCCAATCTTCTGCCACCTTAATCTCACTTAACCTTTCCTCTGAAGTAAGAAAATCAGATTCCACGATTCCTGGGTCTCCTCTTAGCTAGGTTAAGTTGATGTGTGCTGAAGGGCACTAGACACATTGGGATTTAGAACCTATGCTGAGGAAAGAACACCAACTAAGTCCTGATTCATTCTTCCATTTATCAGCTGGCTGACCTTGGCCACACCAGTCAAGTTCTCTCAACTGCTAATGGAAAATGGAGACAATATAACATTTTTAAATATATATTTTAAGGCTTACTCTGAGGATTACATGAAATAATTTATGTAAATTACCTATGAGTGTCTGGTGGCCTTCTTACTTAACTATTTCTTGGCCTGGCTGTGGCAGAAAGAAGGTAGCTGGCACTGGTTTACTATTAGGTTCCAAAATTCAGCACCTGCTGTAGATGAGGGCTTGTTAGAGTGCAGTCATGACCTTGAGGGGTTTTGTTTGTTTGCTTGTTTGTTATTTGAGAGAGACAGAGAGTAGGGGAAAGAGTAGAAGGAGAGGAATAAGCACTCTGCCCTGAGTGTGCAACTGGATGTGGGGCTCGATCCCATGACTCTAAAATCATGACTGGAGCTGAAATCAAGAGTTGGTTGTTTAACCAACTGAGCCACCAACTGAACCCCAAGCATGATGTTTTTAGAGTGAGCCCCGAGGAGAACCAAAGTTCATGTGTCCAGTAGAGCCTCATGACAGCTGGGATACTCTGAGGCCTGATGAACAAAGCTGAGCCTACCACCACAGGTCCCCTAGTGAAATGAGGAGGAAGGCCAGGGAAATTTCAGTAAGTTTAAGAAAGGTATAATAGCATTGCTGGGCTAGAGTATTCCAGGAGTTGGTCAGTGTACCTATCAGTGGGCTATAGTCACAATAATTCTGTGTAGCAAATCATCCCAAACTCGTTTATTCCTGCTTGTGTGTCTCAGAGTTGACTGATCGAGACTGGATTTGGCTGGCTGGCTCTGCTTCAAGCTGCGGGTTCACCTGTACTTGGCTGCTCGTTAAGAGTCAGGTTCAGATATACTGCATATGATCTTCGCTCTGGGGCTCAGGCTGATGGGCCTAGACCACCTGCGGATGGTCTGTCTCATGGTGAGGGTGGAGGTAAAAAGAAGGCCGGTCCAACAGCATAAACATATTTGAAGCTTCTGCTTGCATAATGTCTGCTAATATTCTTTTGACCGAAGCAAGTCTTGAGGCTTTTCATACAGTGAGGAGAAATATACTCTGCTTCTAAAGAGGGTTCTTGAAAATCACATGGCAAAGGGTATGGATGCAGGCAAGGGCGAAGAACTGGTGCCAATAAATCAATCTATGATACTGTCTAAATGTAATATACATCCATTTAATAGGCCACATAAATGCAATAAGCATTGTGTCTCGTATTTCAGACAGGACTTGTAATAGAATAGAAGGCCACTTGAGTTAGCTTATGAGAAGGATGCATTATTGTACGAGGCCAATGGACAATGTCTTATACATCTGGGGGCAGGATGAAGCTGTGCAGGTGATAAGGATAGAAAATAGAAAATCAGGACACAAAGCTACCCTTTAGTTCACATGAAGTTGCATGATTTTTGGTTTCTGCTTCTTTTATATTTGCTTTATTAACCTGTTTCTCTGTGAGGACCAGTTTCTTCTGTCTTTCCAAGGTGCCTCTTCTCCCATTATTTTACCTTGCAACTGGCTATAGTGCTGGCTTTTCCCTGGGCTGATTTAGGCTCACACTCTATGGCTTTTTTAGTTAAAATGTCTATCAGAGACAGTTATTGGGCTTCTCAGCTAAAATTATGCAGAGAGTTTGGTTGCCTTTAGGTTAGTTTTCATTGGTTCTTTTTTTTTTTTTTTAAGATTTTATGTATCCATTTGAGATAGAGAGTGGGAGAGATCATGAGTGGGAAGGTGGGGGCAGAGGTAGAGGGAGAAGCAGGGACCACACAGCAGGGCTCAATCCCAGACACTGAGATCATGACCTGGGCTGAAGGCAGACACTTAACCTATTGAGCCATCCAGTAGCCCCTAGTTTTCATTGGTTCTAAGAAAATGTACCCAGAGGAGGTGGGATTGCAGGATGAGCAGGAGCTATACAGGCATCAGAATCTCTAAGAAGGGGGGTATTAGCATGGAGGCAAAAATATACACATCTCCGTTTCACACTTCCAAAGATCTAGAAAAAGGGGGAATGTGTCACCTGGAAATATTTCACAAAACTAATTCCAGAAAGGAATTTATGCAAGTATTACTGACATAGTATTACACCCACAGCTGTTTGAAAGCTGTGGCTAGCAGCTTAAACGTGTGACCTTGACTTAATGAGAGTTGCTCTAAGTGATAAGAACCTCTAGCCCCGGGATGCCTGATCTCTAGACAAAGGACTAACAGATAACAAGTTATAAAGGGGCAGCCTCCTTGCCTCAAGGCAGAAACAACTAACACAATTTGTGTTCTGGAAGCAAGCTTCCCCTTCCATATATAAGATCAGACTAAATATGGGCTTTACTTGATACCAGGTCTCGCCCTGGCTCCTTTCTCTTCTCTATCTTGCTTCCTTCCCTCAGTCCCTTGCCTGTTTGTCCTGAGAGCACTCTCTCTTTCTTATGTCTGAATCCTCGCCCCAGGCTCTGCTTCTAGGGAACCCCATCTAAGACACATGTACATTTCTGAACCACTTACTGAATGAATGCTTAAGGGGAATGATTATGCTAAGGGATAATCCAGACCACATGGCCACCTATATACCACGTAAACCTGAATTCCTGAAAATGTTTCATCAAGGACTTTGATTCATACCTGCTATAAACTCCCATGTCCAGAATAGCACAGCCTGTAAATAAATAGAGTGGACTGTGTATGTATTTATTATTTTGCAAGAAAAATGAGGGTGGGGGGGTGGTTGTGAAAGACCCGCGGATCCCCTTACCCAAGAATCCAACACTGCCACTGGATGCAATCAGCAAGAGGTTCTTTATTGTTACGCAGGCGCCTGCGGGTGGTCAGCGCGCGCCTGCTCAGCAGCTCCTGCTAGCTGAGCACACCTGGCTGGGGTGGTGCAGGATTTTTATAGACAGGTACAAACAAGTTTTGGGTGGGGTGCAACTGATTGGTTGACAGTTAGAACTTTTGAAAAAGGCATACGTGGAGTTTGCTGATTGGCTCTAAGGACCCACGCGTGGGAAGAGAGAGGCGGGAAGAGAGAGGCGGGAAGGGGGAACAAGCTGATTGGTTCTGAGGGCCCGCGTGCGGGAGGAGAGAGGCAGGGAGGGGGAACAAGAAGGGGGAAGGTAGGAATGCCATCATGGCGTCTTCTATTATTTCTATAAGCCAAGCAGTTACAGAAGAGCAAAAGAGCAATTAATAACCTAATTTACGCCTAAAAGCCAGCGGTTCACAGAAAAGCAAACAAGCGGTTAGTTATCCTATCTATCTTCTAGGGGAGGGGTCTTTCATTCCCCCCTTTTTCTTTATCATGGATAGAATCTTCTATCCCTTCGTCTTGTTCTTGCATGTCCTGCCCTTGCATTGAGCTAGTCCGGAGCTCTGTTTGTTTGAGGAGTTGGTATCGCTGTGTCAGTACCATAGTCTGAACAACAGACAGGCGATCTTTAATGAACTGTACTAACCTGTTTAAGACACAAGGACCAAAAGTTAGAATTAATAACAGAATGATGAGAGGGCCCGTTATAGATGACAACAAAGTAGTAAGCCAAGGCAATCTGTTGAACCAGTTTTCGCGGTGGAGCACCTTCTCCATCCTCAGCCAGCCTCCTGCTCCTTCATCAGTTGTTAGTAACTGTTACCAGAGGAAAGGGAATTGAGTGTAGGAATATGAACTATGTACTACAGAAATGAGCAAACAAGCAGAACTAGACTTCAAATCAAACCAAAATCTCTTTCACTCTGCCAAAGGCCAAGTTCCTCCCAATGACCAAATCTGCCAAGCATTTGTAATCCTAAGCAGTGCTTTCATTTTAGGATTTAAAAAATATTCTAAGAAATGTGTTCGTTGCTTATTTGCCATCTGGTGAGTAGTGGAATTACTTCAAGTGGATAATGAGAATCTGCTTTTTTTAATTTAATATAAGAACTGCAGAGAGCAGTCACTGAAAAACCAGGAAAGAGGTTTCTTGCTGAGTCATTCACCCTTGTTCAAGACAAGCTTTCACTTTGCATAGAATTTTAATGTGATGTTTCTTCATTGTCCCCCACCCCTTTCCCCTTTCTCAGCCAGTCAGTAATTTCTCTGTGGCTGGAGTGACATTGCCCTTCCAGAAGGATCAGGCAAACTCGGTGGAGACACTTCCAGGGACCACCCTCCCCATGCCTTCCAAGTGCATATTCATGATTTTTCCCCCAAGGGACTGTGTGAAAGATCTCACTGCAACATAAACTATGCATCTGGAAGAAAAACCCACTTGTTTTCTCAAAATACATTAATTGCACCAAACATGTTGGTATTAACTCCAGCCCAAACTAAAGCAGGTTTTAGTTAGTTTATTTTACTTGCCCTGAGTAAAAGTGGGATTTGCATCAAGCTTTAAGACATTGAAAAGTTTGGGAGTCACTGAATAATCCCGTCTTAAGAGAGATACAGAACTATAAAGGTCACACTGGGTTGAATAGGAACAAAGTCATGAGAAATAGTTATCTGAAGACTGTTCTGTTGGTCTGAGATCCTGCAGTGGAATTGACCACCTCCAGCTGTGTGTCTTGATTATGCTAAGATGTGGGAGAACTATACTTTGGAAACTGGAACCAATCAGGTGCTCAGAGCCACAGTACTCAGACTATCACCTGAACAAGCTTTGTAGCTGCCACGTGGGAACAATGTGCTGGGGACCTGGGTCATGGTGTGTCACCTTGATGATTAGAAAGAAGTTCAGTCCACATGATTTGGTCTTTAAATACTAAACTTATCATTGATGTGAATTAGCCAGCTACTCACTACTAGCAGGACTGATTTATGACTGCCATGGGCCCCGGAGAATTTTGAATTTTGAATTTTGAGGCTCCTTCCTCCCTTAAAAACTATCAAAAATTATATTTTAAGACTGTGTTGTCAAATGAACAGAAACAGACATATAAATACAGAGAACAAACTGGTGGTTGCCAGAGGAAAGGGGGAGGTACAGGTTTTTAGTCATGGAATTAATAAGCCACGGGAATGAAAGGTACAGAATAGGGAATATTGTCAATGGTGTTGTACTAGCGTTGTACGGTGACAGATGATGGCCACACCGTGATGAACACAGCATAGCATATAGAGTTGCTCAATCACTGTATTGTCCACCTGAAACTTAAAATTGTGTGTCAACTATACCTCAAATAAAGAATGTGTTGGTAAAAAGGTTAATATAATCCAGGCTGGATTCACTTTTTGTATTGTGGTAAAATACACATAACATGAAATTTACCATTTTAGTTGTTTTTAAGTGTACAGTTCAATGGCATTATGTATGTTTGTATATTCATTATTATTATATTTATTTTTATTCTGGTTTAAAAAAAATTAAATTTAAATTTTCATGGACCTAAAAAAGTATCATGGACCCTATAGACTGTACTTGCTGTGCCTAATGGGTATGGCCAAGGTTGGCCCTGATTATGAGATAGCCAAAAAAAGGCAAAAAATAGCAAAATTGAAATGCTCCCAAATTCACTTTATAGTTCACAGACACAAAATGATATTCAAATTTACCTTTTCTTTCCACAGGGAAATACTAATCCTGGGAAGTAGTGTATTTGAGTGGAGGGAGCCTGGGATTCGGGCAGACTGAGATCAAGCCCTATTTGTGGCCCGTACATGCTGTGTGTCAAAGCCAGCACACGTGGGGCTCGAGACAGGCCCAGCAGGAAGCCTTGGGAGTGGGCAGGGGACTACAGTGCCAGCAGCTCCTGGCCAAGAAGTCAGTGCAGAGACTCCAGATGAAGCCTGGGACCGTCCCTAGGGATCCAATGAGGAGCATCCAGAGTTCAGTAGAGGACATACCTATCAAGTCAGAGTTGCAAACTAAAGGACAGAAATATATAAGCAAAAGGGATATCTGGGGGAGAGGAGTGTCAGTCCGATCGGCTGCTGAGGACTGCTTTTTGACAGTCTGCTTTTCAAGAGTCTCCTTGTTCTTGCTGCAAGTGCCACCTGTTGTGTGCCCTTGGGCACTTCTCTTCTCAAGCCTCAGTTTCCCCATTTGTGCAATTAGGAAGATGAATGACCCCTAAGTCTGATGAACCATTGGCCTATTTCCTGTTTCCTAATAGTACCACATCTTTTTTCCTATTCTAGGTAGGTCTTATTGAAACTCAGAGCTTAATGCCCACGTTTCAGAGCAGGGGTTGAAAATTGTTAGCTCTTGGGCCAAATCTGGCCCACAACTGAGCTTTGTTTGGCGTGTTCAGTGGTTTTAAAGTTTGACTATAATGCCAGGACACCCAAATTAGGAGATGCTTCATAAAACTCTGAACTCTTGCCTTCTCTTGAAAAGTTAATTGGCAGTGCTCCCTTGCCACCACCAAGTCCTGATTCTCCGGTCTTTCTGTCATCTGTGTGTTAGAAGGGGAAGCTGGTGTACCATGTTTACTTAGTAGAAAAAGGGAGGCAGAGAGGAAGAGAAGGCAATTTGATTTGCATCCTGCTGTTAGAATCCTGTATCTTGTTCTGTATCCAAATAATTCAGAACCAAGAGAGAAGCTTGCAAAAAACTTCCTAGAGAGTTCCACTGCACTCAGGCAGCTTTCCTCCTCCCCCACTGCTTGGCCCCTTCTGTCCTTTGTATGAGTTTCAGTCATAACACATGACACACTAGTCTACCACATTTTTCAATTCCAAAAAGTGATAGATTGTAAGATGTCTTTGAATCTATTTGGTTAATAATAGATATCTAGGTCGGGAGACCCCATGACATTAAATGAACTCCTTCGGCAACACATGATTTCAGAAGCTTTAAAATGTGAAGGGAGAAAAAAAGCATCTCTAAATGAAGGAAAACAAGGTAATGACTATTCTACATTCTTTCTCTCCAACAGACTTGTGAACTTGGTTCGGTCAGGGACAGTACATTTTTGTCTTCCCACCCCACCCCTCCCCGCTCCCCCTGGGCCATGTCTGTTGATGCCCTGAATGAATGTTTCATTTGGAAAATTTTCTAGATGCTCCCTTAGTTACCATGGTAATCCAAAATTGGTTTCATAGTCCTGTGTACCAAGGGGAGCCCTGCTGGGGAAGGCCTCCACTGTCCTGGACCCTGAACAGTGCTGCCTATGCTGGCTTTCCTTCCTGGGCAAGCAGAACACTGGTGAAAATAAAACACTTAGAGTGAAAACTTCAGGAATAGCCTTATAAATATAAAACAATTTATTTAAAATAATTCTGCTGTCAACTGTCAGATTTTCTTATCAATGCAAAAAACCAAAAACAATACACAACTGTCCTTTCAAAGTCTTTTCTCAGTAAGCCCTAAATAATTTGAACAAAGGACTCTTAGTGGAGAGTTAGAAAATCTATTCTCATGGTTCAGTAATCTGTTAAACTTCTGTTGAATCTAATTATTCTAAGAAAGAAAACCTATAAATACAATAATAGCTTCCATTTCCTCGGTGTCTATTAATGTTCCAGGCACTTAGCATGCACTGATTTGACCAACACTTACGGATCACTTGCCATGTGTCAGGCACTGTTCTGAGCATTTTACACATATTCATTCATTTAATCTTCATAATAAACCTAGGAAGCAGCTTTTATTATTATTCCCATTTTATAGATAAAGAAATTGAGGTACAGATGTTAAGTGACTTGTCCAAGGTCACGCAGCTATAAAGACAAAATTCAAACCTGAGCTTCCTAGCTCCCAAATCTGTGCTCCTAACCAAGTTATTACATTGACTCTCTTAATCCTTTCAATAACTCAATAAAATAGGTATTACTATGGTTACTGTGAAGATTGGGTACTGAGGCTCAGTTAGGTAATTACCTGTATGGCTTCTCCGCTCCTGACCACATTCTGATCTGAGGGAACTCTGGAAACTCTCCTAAGGGTTAACCTCAAACTTCTATCTTCCACATCCCTAAACACACATTCATATATTCACAGAAAATTTATAATGCTTTTCTTGAACTTATTTTTAGGAGATTAAGAGCCCCAATTTTTGTAGATAAATTATTTTGAAGTGATGATAAGGCATGCACAAGAAGGAATTGAATATGCAAGATTAATGAGTTCAATTAATTAGAAGGGAATGTTTCTTTTAAGACCCCAAAATAAGTGCTTTTGAAGTATAAATTGGTAATTGGAAATTGAGTAACTTAAATGCTTGAAGCATCTCAATTGTATTATCATGAGGAACTGCTCTTGGAATATGGAAGAGTGATTGTCTTCCGCAGGTGAGAAATCTGTCAGAGGGAGAAGACATAAATTAACAATCTACTGTTGGGGGTCACTTTGCCCAGGTCCAATTATGAGTCCCTTGAACATGTAAGAGTAGAGTGGCCAATAAGGATGGGACTTTTCTGCATTTGGCACTGAAAGTCCCTTGTTCCAAGGATATCTCTGAGCCCTGGACAAACTGGATGGTAGGTCACCCTAAATTAAGGGCCAGTTATGGATGACAGTTTGTGGAAGAAATTTACTGTTGGATGGAGATGAGGAAGTGAAGGGAGAGGTAAAGGGGATCCCAGGCAGAGGAAGCAGCTTGAGCAAAGGCCCAAGGTTGAAAATGTGATGGAGGTTTTGGGGAATTGCAAGGATTCCATATAGCTCTGGTTTGCACTTCATGGAGGAGGCAGAGTGGAAAGTAAGGGGGAAAGAGAGGTGGCTGGCCAAATGTGAAGCTGATGGAATGTGAAATGGGCAGATAGAGTTTTATGAGCCTGGCTCAATGCCAGAAGTTTATCCTTGGTACTAATGAGCAGATACCAGGACCAGGAGCCCTTTTACTGTGGTCCCCTTGTGGTATCTGTTAAGTTAGGACAAAAAGGAAGAAAAAACTGGCTTGGCTTGCAGGATCAAACAATTCTGCTCATAAGTTCCCCAAAAGAATTTGAAAATTATGTATCCCCCTTGCATATTTTTAAGTTGATCTTTAAAATGTTTATCGTAAGTTTTATCATTGCAAAGGATATGTTTTCTGGTACTTTGTAAGTATTGGCATTTTAAACTATTATATAATTTTTTAAAATGAATCCAATGAACTACAAACACAAAAGAAACTCATATATATATGATTCACCTCTTTTTCAGCAGGAAATTTTACATTATTTTTTTCTCCTCCTTTAACTTATATTCCATTTCACTTCCTCTAGAGAATTTTATCCTTATGAATTTTTATGCTTGAAAGACTTTTATTGATCACAATTTTATATTTCTCTGTGACAAAAATTATTTATATAAGTTGAAGTGGAATTTAAAAACATTTGCTATGACCATTGGACTTTAATTATTTAAACATTTCTTCTGGATTGAGTTATCACTACAATTAATATAAGTACATAATCGATCAAAACAAAAATATATCACAAACTTTGATAAATAATATTAAACATAAAATCAAAACTTATCAGAAAAAGTTTATTAATAAGGTGGAGGGCTATTTAATAATTGGTTCAGAAATGAATGGCTGGGGACGCCTGGGTGGCTCAGTTGGTTAAGCAGCTGCCTTCGGCTCAGGTCATGATCCCAGCGTCCTGGGATCGAGTCCCACATTGGGCTCCTTGCTCGGCAGGGAGCCTGCTTCTCCCTCTGTCTCTGCCTGCCTCTCTGTCTGCCTGTGCTCGCTCTCTCCCTCTCTCTCTCTGACAAATAAATAAAATCTTTAAAAAAAAAAAAAAAAGAAATGAATGGCTGAAAATTACTTTTTGCTGAAATGAGACAGCATTCAGCATCAACCATATTCTTTGTTTATATGTATGTAAGCCTTGGGAAATCTTCTTTATATAAATAAGATGATGGAAATGGAAGGCATTTGTTATAAACAAGTGTCACTCAATGCTTCAAAGTCCTCTTAAGCTACAAGCCCAAAACTTATAGTATAATATAAAAAATGATTTTTTGTTGAGATGATTAGCTGATAACTTGAATTGAAGGATAGGAAACACCTGGTTGACAGGAAGTTTTGTTATCCAGTGGGTTACTTTCTCAGCATCAACACCAAATACCAAATCCTCCACAGCACATGCACACTCTCCTTTGGTGCACAACCGTTGAGATCCAAGATGGGTGAGGAGTGTGTCTTCCTTTCAGAAAGAGGGGAAAGGATAACCATAAAACAGTAGGTAGGAAAAGAGAACCTGGAGGAAACTGACAGCAATCATTTAGAACAAAAGAAATAAGAAAATTGAGGTCTGAAAATTGATTTTCTTAAAATCATCTTGACTTTGAACTCCTTGTAAAGTCTTCATGGGCCTCTGGCGCTAAACATGACTCAGGTTGAAGACCACTGTCTTAGGAGATGTTACTGCTGACCTGTGTGGGAGCTGGGATGGAAATGTTTCTCTCCCCAGTCCAGAACAAACTTTCTAAATGAGAATTTTCTAAGAGAAAGAAATCTCCTTCTTGTGGCCTTTGCCTGAAACTTGAAGATGTTCGTCTTAGAAGGGCTCCTGTACCTTGGAAATGCATTCTGTGTCTATATCATAACCTTCATTCAGCTCTACTTCTTAACCTTGGTTCCTCTACTGGTGGCTCTCACCAACAGATGAAAAACACCAGGGGATGTCTTTCCTATCTCTATCCTGCTTCATGGGGGCTGACCCCAGGGAAAGATTCTAATGGAGTCATTATCTTTAGTGATTGTGGGCAGATTCTTGTTTTGAAGTTACTGCAGTGGAAATGAAATGGGCCCAGAAGTCTGATATTTTTTGGCTTGGGTCCTTAGCACAATTTTCCCCAACTCTGACCATGAACATCTCTCATCCCTCTAAAGAGTCTCTCTCTCTCTCTCTCTTACACACACACACACACACACACACACACACACACACACACACCACCAAGGCCTTGAAATGTTTTAGGCAGCAGAAAATTTATTTGTCAGGAGTGTGAAGAATGTACTGAAAGAGTCAAGACTAAAAGCAGTGAGACCACTTATGAGACCTTTATGGTCCATGCAAGAAATGTTAATGGCCCGAACTCAGACAGGAGCAGTGGAGAAGGAAGGAATGGGTAGGTAGTCTTGGGAGATGTTAAATAAAATGAAAGGACTTAGTCAACTTAATGACTGATTGGATTAAAGTGATGAGAGAGTGAGTCAGGTTCAGGATGAGTCCCACTTTGCATTTGATTGATATGTATAACTGAATAAATTGTAGTAACTCTATCAATCAAATGCAAAGAAAAAATGAAATTGAGGAGAAGATGGCAAGTTCAGTTTTTGCATGATTAATCTGAGGTGCCTGCTGGATAGGTAGGAATAATTATAAAGTAGACTGTTGAGGAAAGGTGTCTCTGGGTTAAAATACAAATTTAGGAAATCAGTACTCTAAAGGTGGACATTCGAGCTATGGTAGAGGGTTAGATTACCAAAGAGAGGGTGTAGAAAGAGGGGAGGGCCAAGTGCAGAATCCTTAGGAAAACAAACACTTAAGTCGGGCAAAGAAGACAAGCTAGCCAGAGAGATGATAAAAACAGAAGAAACTAGAAAGGGAGGGAAGCTTCCAGGAAGACATAAATGGCCTTAGAGTTAAATGTCTAAAAAATATGCATTGGATCTCTCTTAGATAGAAGCAAACACCAATTTTTTTTGGCCCAATTCCACTGCCCCATTAATAATTTCTCCATTTCCTTCCCTTATCTAAATGCTAAACTTCAGGAAGGAGTTGTATTCTGTTTCTTTCTCCAATTCCTCATTTCCAGCTTTCCCCTTAGAATCCAGCAGTATGACTTCTACCTGTTCCATTCTACTGACTTTGATCTTTCAAGGAACTGCATGCTATCTTATCAATGGCCTTGTCTCATTCCAGTCTTTTGGAGATGATGTCAGGAGCAATGGGAGTGTAGGGAAGTAAGAAAGGGAGCCAATAAATGGTTGTCTATCAAGTCATTTGCCATGTAACTAGAACTTAAATCTTGCCTGGACATTCTGAGACTCAGCATAGATCATGGGCTCAGAGTTATCCTAAGGGGTGTGGGATCTCCGGTATTTATACATCCCTCTAGTCAGTCATTGGTTGGGGGTTGCTACTTTGGAATGAGGACAGGGAAGCATCAACTCCCCAGTGTTTCTGGCTCCACACTGCTGGGGCAACCAGAGGCCCTTCGACAACTGGAGTCAGGTGTCCTATCCTATAAGTCCTGGATAGAACATTGACTGGGCCTGCCACATCCCTTTTTCTTGGCCTCCCCAACATATTTTACTCTGCCCTCTACCCTTTCTTCATGTAATATCTTTAATTTGTCTTGGTATGCTAATCAGGTTCTTACTCCCATCTTTGCCCTCTCTCTTTCTGTGAATGGTTCTTTCTTTCTTCTGTCTCTTAAATAAGAGCAAACTGGAAAGTGAAACTTTAGTCCTCAGTCTTCTGTTCTTTGTTTTTTTCACACTTACTTGATATTTTTTCTGACCTCATTACCTCAACTCTTGCTTCTATGCAGATTACTCCCAGTGTGTTGCATATACTTATGTTCAGTGACTTAGCTGTTGAGATCAAAATTTATTTAAAGGTCTTCAGGAAAAAAAAAATACTTTGGGTATCTTTTATAACTCAGCAGATTGAAAAATCTATAAATGTCTGCTGGGAGTCATTCAGGAATTACACTTCCCGCTGACAGTGTGAGAAGCAGGCTCAATATATGACTCAGCTTGCAATCAATGGAGCATTATGTTTCAAGGAAATGGTAAAGTCTTATACCAATTTAGAATTTGTCATTAAGTCTAGTCTGATTCTTTGTCCACAAAGAAGTACAGCTCCCTACTGCCAAGGCCTCAGCTCTTGGGATCTTTGCCCAATTCCTGGACAGAGCTATAATTAGTAATGCTTGCTATCAAGAAAAGCAGCATGATTGGACCCCTCAAATCAAGCTAGTTAGAGAGAGAGAGAGACAGTGAACAAAGAAGGGTGGTTATTGCAGAGGTGGAGCCTAAGGGAAGAGTAAAGAGAAGGCTCCCAGGCAGGTGTTTCGCTCTGGATCCATCTAATCTGGTGGCTGGTGAGGGGTGGTGGAGAGGGGAGGGAGTATTAGACTTTTAGATTGGGCTCAGCCTTCTGCTGTCATCATTTACAATTTTTCTTTGGCTTCTGTCTTTAACTCATCTTTAAGAGTAGAGCACTGAAAATTTGGTTGGAAGCTCTGAGCACATCAGAGTTGTTTTGTTAAGAAGCTCAAGAATTCTGATTCCTGATTTTTAAAATTTTTTAAAATTTATTTATTTTTATTTTATTTTATTTTATTTATTTATTTTTATTTATTTTATTTATTTTTATTTATTTATTTTTTATTTTTTTTTAATTTTTTTCATTCATTCTTTCTAGAAGCTGGAAGATGTTCTGTTTGTCCCAAGGGTTCTGAAATTTCACAAAGATATGCCTTGATGAGGGCAGTATGGTGCTGGGTACTCTACAGGCCCTTTCAATCTGTAAACTAGAACACTGTCCTGAATTATTTCAAGAATTATTTCCTTCCCTCTGTGCTCTTCCTCTGGACTCTTTATTTAGATATTGGACTTCCTGAGCAGGTCTTCTAATTTTCTTACCTTTTCAGATTGTCTTGCCTTCTAATTTTCCTATCTTTTCTTACCAATATTCCTTCTTTTGTCCTTTTGCTTTCATATCACGAAGGACTGGCTCTTTCAATCTTTTTATTATGTTTTTAAAATTTTTCTACTAACATGCTTTAAACTTTAAGCCTCCCTTTGTATAAATACTCCTTTTTCTTTTTGATAAATCCCCTTGTAAAAAATATGTCTGTCTGTCTGTATGCATGTATTTGAGAGAGAGAGTGAGAAAGAGCAAGAAGACATGTGAGGGGAGGGAAAGGGAGAGAATCCTCAAGCAGACTCCCCACTGAGCATGGAGCAGGGTGCGGGGCTCAATCCCAGGACACTGAGATCATGACCTGAGCCAAAATCAATTAAAAACTAAAATTAAGGGGCGACTGGGTGGCTCAGTCAGTTAAGTGTCTGTCTTTGCCTCAGGTCATGATCCTGGAGTCACAGGATTGAGCCCTAATTCAGACTCCCTGCTCAGCGGGGAGTCTGCTTTTCCCTCTGCCCTTCACCCTGTTCCTGTTCTCTCTTTCTCTCTCTCTCTCATATAAATAAATAAAATTTTAAAAAACAAAAGCAAGAAACAAAAACTAAAAGTAAGTCAGATGCTTAACCAAATGCGCCACCCAGGCGCTCCTAAATCCCTTTTTATAAACACATCCTTTTCATCATCTTTCAATGATGTAATATCCATCTGAGAACTTTGAAAATCAAAAAGCTTTTTTTTCTCCCTGAATAGGTTCTTTTCCCCCAAAGTTATCTTTATCTGTTTGTTTTGTTTTCTCTGAGGTTTTCCGTAGATGTGTGGTGATCCTTGGCCTCTGCTCACATTTAAGGATGGGACATAAAAAGTGACTGGAGTCTCTGAGAACATGGATGGGGTCTTGTCAATGAGGGATTTCACTATTCAGCCATCTAGCAGGGCCAATTGATTAGCAAATCCCTGTCATAATTTTGAAGTCTTTCTCTTAAGCTTGTCAAAATGATCAGAGAAAGATCTTCCAGTCTCCTGGATAGTACAGGCCTGGCTGCCAGTATTCTGGGAGCCAAGAGGGAGAAGAAGGCTGGTTTCAAAATTCAGTATGTAAATGTTCACATCCTCCTGTTTTCCATATGGATCACCCTATCCTTAGTTGTGTCTGATTCTGCCAGTATAGGCCCTTAGATTTTCCTTCTCCAGAGAACATTCCTCTTCACTCTCAGAGGAAAGACCTCCAACCTCCTACTAGGGCTGGAGAGAGGTAGTTTCCCTGCTGTGTGGATTGGGAAGGGCATCTGAGGAGCTAACAGCTTCTTAAAAGAACTTTCATTCAGTCTCTTTTATCTCAACTCCTTACTTCAGCCCCACTTCCAGAGGTACCTGGAGCTGTCAATTCACGAGCCCTTTGGGTTTTACAGTGTAAATCAGACTGCTTCATATCTTTAATCATTGTTTTAGGATTTAGTTTACTAGAGCTCTTAAGTCAGGTTCTGCTAGTTCAAGTGTTTCCTAACTTCCAAAATAGAGTTGTTTTTTGTCTCCTTTTCTCTTTGTCCTCGTGGATTTATGCCTTTAAAAAAAATCCCTTTTTACTTATTTTGATGAGATTTTGAGAGAGGTGGAGGTTACCTCATGCTATTTGTCATGTTAAGTTCAATTTTGTAGAATAAAACCTTGGATGTTTCACCCTAGTTAGAGCTCTCCTCTAGAAAACAGAGGTGGTGGGGAGAGACTGGGATCTTTGGAGGAACTTTAGAAGAAGGGAATTCTGTGAACCTGAAAAATTCAACCTCTCCCCAGACAAAGAGCGAGGGGATTCTTGTAGTTCAGTCCAAATCACCTCCTGTACATGTGCTATCTAAGGCTCACTGGAGACTCCATAAAGGCTTCACCACAGCAACTTGTCCTTCATGATCTTGATCACTCTGCAACCCCCTATCTATACACTACATCTCTTCCTTAATCCTATTCAGTCTGAATGAGTATCTCTGGGTGATCTTTCCTGCTCCAGAAAAGCAGGAGCTGATAAATTCTTATTCAGGAACTGTTAAAAACAATACAGATTTCTTAGAAAGTTTTAGAATGCTGGAGGTGAAAAGTGTTAGAGAACATCAAGTTAAACATGCTCTTTTAGAGTTGAGGGACTGGTAAATCCAGAGGGTTTAATTGATTTGTTCAAGGTCACACAGCTGCAGAGGAGCAGAGCTAACAATAGAATTCAGGTCTACCATCCTCTAATCAGGAGCCTCTGCCTAGCACCACCTGCCATGTGGGCACGTGGCCAGTCTTCATGTCCACATCTCCTTAAAGATCATTAAAGTGGCTCAGAAACTTCTTTACTGCTGAAACAGAGTTTGCTCTAATTTTTATCACATTGATTATTTCTACACATAATATATAAAATGTGGGTCTCTCTGCTTAGATAGACTGTGAAAACACAACAAAGGAGGAGGGGAAGGTGCTGGAAGGCAGGGGGATGGGTTCACCATGACAGGGCCAGTGGAAATACTAGGGGTTAAAGGTGGCTTACCCTGGTTTCCTACCTTTGTTCCTGTGCTCACCCTTCTAGCCCCTCTCTAAACACAAAGAACAACAGCAAACTGCCACTAAATTTCCTGTATGCAAAGTAACTTCTTTTCTTTCTTCATTAATCCTCAAAGAATTTTTCATTTTAAAACTTGAGATGTGATTACTTATACCAGGTATTTAAAATATATGTGATAATGATCAACGTGAAGCCAGGTGAACCATCTGTACCCTCAGTACTTCCAGGGGGCATAGACTTGGTGACTCCCTCTTCCCAGCAGACCCACTCATTTTGTTTGTGAGTGTTAGCATAGCCAAATCTAAGCAGAAACTCAAACATTACATATATTTATATATATATAATAATCAATGTGATAAAAATTGGAGTAGACTCTGTTTTGACTGTAAGGTGGTTTATGAACCACTTTAATGATCGTTAAGGAGATGGGGACACGACTGGCAGCCCTGATTAGGAACCACTCAGGATTCAGACCAAGTCCTAGGGCAAGAACAGAAACTGATGGAGGAAGTGGCCCAGGACCCCCAGGAGACAGGTGCGTTTGGGTGCATGAAGTGCAGACACTAGGATATTATTTAGAAAGAAATTTCCCAGAACAAGAATCAGAAGTCAGAAATGTCTGTACTGAGAGGAAGAGTTGCTAAGATTAAGATGTTTCTGTTTTGCATTTAAAACAGTATTTTGTTCAATAAGTACTAGTTGAGCAGCTGGTCAAATCAGATCTGGTAGATATCGGCGGTAGGGGACATTGCTGTCTTTGGCTACTCAACACACATTCCCCCTTTTCTTGATAAAAGTATCTAATGTTTATTCTTATGGTCCACAGACTTCAGGGGAACCTGATGCATTCCTTTTCTGCTTTAGGAATGGGATATAGGATACAAGATATTGTGTTTATCTTAAGCAAATAAACACAGACTAAGATCAGAACTTTGGTTCAACAAGTTGGAGGGGGAGAGTGCCCTTCCTGCTTTCCTGTGAACGGGAAAGCATATGGGTCCTGGCATCTCTGCTTGTCACCTTGAAACTATCAAAAAGAGAGCTAACGATGAAGTGGATTTGAGAAACAGTGAGAAACTGGAACCTGACTCCATCATTTCAGCATTTGAGTTAAGTCTGGTCTGAAACTCCAGACTGTTCAGTTAATGAGCCATTATATTTCTTTTTCCCCCAAATCATCTGTTTTACTTAATTTAAAAGAATATACCTAAATGCTCTTATAGTTTAGTTTAATTTTCATTTCTATGTATATGACCTCTCTAGTCAGCCAAGTTGTCTACCAACTATGAGGGTGGGGAGGATCAGAACTCCTAAAAAAGGAGTTAATGAGAAAAAAAAAAGAGTCAAAGTTCAAATTTCTACTTGAGTGCACAAAAGAGAGGAGAGAGAATGTGTGGGAGTAAGCAGGCAGACTCTTGTATTGTGACTTTAAACTTCCTAGAAGAAATTCCAGTATGGATATTATTAAATGGACTGCAGAGCAAGCTGAAAGTAGAGGAGACTTGGGTCTACACTCCATTTCAAAATGTGGAGCACATGTCCTCACAGGGTGGCTCTGCACCAACATAGGATGGTGAAAGCACAGTGAAATCCAAGTGCAGTGACATAGACAAGATAAAGAGAGCTAAGTTGACACTGTGACTCTACTGATATTTTTGTATGGTATGGAAGGGATCCAGAGGTTCCTGCGGGTGCTGTGAGGGACAGTAAGCCGATGGTGCTAGTTGGTCTGGCTAGAGGGTTGTCATAGAAGCAACAAAGTAACCTCGTAGCTGAAAGCTTCAGGCCAATTACCTGGTTGGTAATTACCCGGTCCTCTGGGGGTCATAGTGAAACACCATGGGATCGGCAGTGCCAGTGAGAACCAAGTAGGGCCAGAGATAATCTTTCCTGTTGCATCTGCTTTCTCTCCCTATTGGCAATTCCTTCTGTGATTTTTAGTTCTTTGTTTGGCATTAGGTATACTCACATTGTTGTGCAACCATCAACACTCCATTGCCAGAACTTTTTATCTTCCCCAACTGAAATTCTGTATCCCTTAAATGTTAAGTCCCCATTCTCCCACCCACCCTTCCCTTGGTACTACCATTCTATTTTCAGTCTCTATAAATTTGACTACTCTAGGTACCTCATATAAGTAGATTCATGCCATATTTGTCCTTTGTGACTGATTTATTTTACTTAGTCTAATGTCCTTAGGGTTCATCCAGGTTGTAGCAAGGATTAGAATTTCCTTTCTTGTGCTACTGCCACACTGTTTTGATTACTGTCGCTTTGTGGTAAGTTTTGAAATAGGATATATGAGACTACCAATTTTATTTTTCATTTTCTCTCCTTTTAAAAAAAATTATTTGGCAGAGAGACAGAGAGAGAGAGCACAAGTGGCAGGAATGTCAGGCAGAGGGAGAAGCAGGCTCCAAACTGAGCAAGGAGTCCAGTGTGGGACTCCACCCCAGCACCCTGGGATTATGACCCAAGGAGAAGGCAGAGGCTTAACCGAATGCTTAAGCAACTGAGCCATCCAGCTGTCCCTTGTTCTTCATTTTCAAGATTGTTTTGCTTATTTAAGATTCCTTAAGTTTCCCAACTGGATCCTATGGCCTGGGATCATGACCTGAGCTGAAGACAGCCCCTTAACCAACTGAGACACCCAGGTGTCCCAAGATAGATTTTTCCATTTCTGAAAAAATATCATTGGGATTTTGGTAGGGATTGCGTTAAATCTGTAGATCACTTTAGGTTTTCATCTTAGTAACTTAAAGTCTTATAGTCAACGAACATGGGATGTCTTTCTATTTATTTGCGTTGTTAATTTCTTTTAGCAATGCTTTATAATTTTTAGTGTATAAATCTTTTGTTTTTGTTGTTAAGTTTAGTCTTAACTATTTCATTCCTTTTGAAGCTATTGTAAATAGAATTGTTTTCTTAATTTCTTTTTTGAATTGTTCATTATTAGTATGTAGAAATGTATCTTTTTTTTATTTTTAAAAAAATTTTATTTATTTATTTGACAGACAGAGATCACAAGTAGGCAGAGAGACAGACAGAAACGGGGCGGGCAGCAGGCTCCTGCTGAGCAGAAAGCCTGAGGTGGGACTCGATCCCAGGACCCTGAGATCATGACCTGAGCCGAAGGCAGAGGCTTACACCCACTGAGCCACCCAGGCGCCCTTCATCTGTTTTTTAAACATTGGTTTGCATCCTTCAGTTTTGCCGAATTCGTTTATTAGTTCGAACATTTTTCTTTGGTAGAGTATTTAGGGTTTTATACACATAAACTCATGTTATCATGAATGAACAGAGATCATTTTACTTCTTCCTTTCCAATTTGGATGTTGTTTCTTTTTATTGCCTACTTGCTCTGTCTAAAACTTGTAGTATTATGTTGGATAGAAGTGGTAACAGTGGGCATCCTTGTCTTATTCCTGAGGGAAAGCTTTCAGTCTTTCACCATTGAGTACAATGCTAACTGTGGGCTTTTCATATAGGGCCCTTATTATGTTGAGATACTTTCCTCCTATTCCTTGTTTGTTGGGTGTCTTTTTCTTTTTATCATGAATGTATTTGCATTTTTAATAATCATAAATTTTCACACACACAAAAATCAAGATTTCTACCCCCTATTTAAAAAATCTTAAAATCTTTTAACACTGAGTTTACATTTCCTTATGGTTTCTGAAGCTGAGTTAGCAAGTGTTCTCTTATGCATATTCTTCAAACATAATCTCCATCTAGACTTTTCCACTCATTTTACATAACTAGAAGGATTTATTTTTTGGCCTCTGTTATTCTGACAGTGAACATTAATTTAGTGTTTATTGATTCCTAACACTGTTCTAAGCCTTTCTCATGTATTACCTAATTTAATCCATACAATAGCCCTGTGTAGTAGTTATTATTATGCCCTTACCTGATCTAAAGCACAGAATCTGATCTAAGAATCTAAAGCACAGAGCTAGTAAGCGGAGAAGTGAACAAATGTGATAATAGTAAATGGTAATGAACAAAGAATTGATTGGGAAAAACAGATAGCTGTGCTTATGGTTGGTGCCCTTCATTTTATACATAATTTGAAGACTTAGACAAATGCTTGTACTTTGTAATAGCAAGTTGCCTCACTTATTTCAAGATATGTGGTTATGTGCCAGGTATTTGAGGCTGATAAAAGTCTGAATGCTCCTGAAATGGGGGTGTTTATTGTGTGCCTTCTTGTATGGGTATACAAATCAGATCTTAGTTGTTTAGGCCAAAGTGCTACAAGTACTAAGCTTTATGTCTGATTACAAGAGTGAAGTTGTAGTGGTGCTGATGGGAGAAGCAAATATTTCCACAATGGTAATCAGAAACTCTAGTGACTTCTCTGGTCTTTGAGGGATCTGAATTGTTTTCTGGGATTAGAAAAGGGACATTTTTACTTAAATAAAGGTTGTGTGTATATAGAAACTCAAAATAAAATATATTAAAGAAAATCTTTTCTGGTACCTCTTTCTATAGGAACAGCAAGACATTGCACCTTATTTTTTAGGTTAAAAGAACATTTCAGTCAACATGATGTCATTTTCAAAAGAAGCACTTGTTGAGTATTTAAAGAAATTGAAAAGCAATATGAATCTTTACTGAAGTTTCTTTGAGAGATACCTATAATATACATGTCCTTTTTTCACCTGCCCATCACTATATGATTTCTTCTGATAAGAGAACCTTGATTTTCCTTTGGAGAATGAGCTCTCCTACATTCTTTGTCCCCAGACTAAGGCATATAGTTGGGTGTATGATTCAGAATTTGCTAATGAGACATAATCCCAAGATTTTATTGGAACTACCTGGAAGTAAATGCTCTGTGTCTACTGGAAACAGCTATAAGGATGGCATAAATTGAACACTGGAGAAAGGTAGAGAGGTGGGAAGAAATCACTAAATGAGAATAAACTCTTTGAAGTCAAAGTGAATTGAGACCATATCCTGATGACACTGTTTGTACTCTGGATCCAGCCATACTTGAAGCTATCTATTCAGATATGGATTTTTCAATTATTAAGCTACAAACATTCCTTTTCTTAAGTCAGTTTGAGTTTGAGTTTTGACACTTGCAAGAAAAATCCCTCAATGCACAAAAGAATTCCATTTATTACATATAACAAAACATCTAAAAATCCTTTCTCCTGTTTCTTAGTATCTCTCAGTTCATTCAGAATGGCAGCTACACTAACTCCCTAGTCTTACTCTCTCAGATCTCTCAGAAATCTTCTCTCCTAAACTTGGCTCACTCTACATCTTTGTTTTTCTCACTTCCAGACTCAAAACTTTTCTGGCCTTCTTCCCCCCACCCCTCCTTCCAAGAGAAACAAAATATAGCTGAGTTTTGTAGATAGGTCTGGCCTTCTGAGGCCCCTTTGCTTCTGTATCCCTTTTCCTTATCTAGATCAGTGCCATTAATGCCCAGGGTGCTTTCTGAACAACAAAGGAGCCTTTCTCTTCAAAAAGGTGAAAGACTGAAAATACATGTTAAATTTTCTGTTCTGGTGTCCTTTGTATTCAGTACAAATAGTGTGTTTGCTTGGATGTTAATTCTGTTTGCAAACAGCTACTCCTGGGGTTCCCTTTGGGTAAGTTTTGCTATAATAGTGCCTTGTTTTGTTTTGACTGTGTGTTTTTTGAAGGGGGAGTGGGGAAAGAATCTAGTTAAAGCAATTTAATTATTTTTACAAGCCAGAGAAATGGTCAGGTCCACATTGATATGAAGGGCTGGGGGCAATGTCATGACTATTACTCTATTACCATTTATATTCCCCTTGCTTTGGGAACATTCTCTGGGTTTTCTACAGAAACAGCCAGAGACTCTTATTGACAGCTGCTTCACTCAGCAACTCCTTCATAAACACATTTTTCAGACACTGTGCCCAGGACTCTTTTAAATGTCCTAAGAATATTGACTCATTCAAAAGCAGCCCAGCTGCAGTTGGGAAAGCACCAATACTTGCTCCATAAAGATCTAGATTGCCTCTTTACACCGAGAGGCATCCAAAAGTTCTATTATGCTGGACACTCCGATGATCTCCAGCTCCCTTGTGAACACATTGGTTATGAGTGGTCTGAATTCCCTTCTTGAGTCTATTCAAACTGTTCTTGGTGCCCTCACACTGGCGGACCCATCGGGGAGACTACCTCATATGATGGCTGCCTAGAGCCCAGGGAACTGTCAAGATGACTTTGGGAGACATCTCACCTTTTAAAGGCTTCATTTTTCTTTTACATTTTTTTGTTTTCTTTTCTCATGAATTTTCCCAACCACATTGTAGTAAAATCTAATATGGTGTCCTGGAATGGTAGGAAAAAGATAATAGGGAGAAGATGCCATGGCACATCCAGGAGGTAGGTGAGGAGAATTTAAGGAAGGTATTTTTTAAAAGGTGTGGGAAGGGTTAAAGGAAACCTCTGGGAGCCATTACCGGCCCCATTCTTGAAGGGACAAAGGTAGCTGAGTGGGACAGAACCAGAGAGAACGGTAGGAGAGGACTGCAGCATTGGAGTAATGGTTTCCAGATAAAGAATACAGACACTGCTAACAAAGTTGGTCCTTGGTAGTTATACAGCAAAGTCCTGAATACTATCTTGTCTTGCGATCTCCTGCAAAAATGCCTCCCATTGGCCAAGACCAAATCAAAGTCATAGAAGAACTGGTGTAGACCATAAAGGTTAGCCCTGAGTCACAGAGCAAGGTGGTGAGTGGATCTAGAGAGACAAGAGAAAAACCAGAAGTCACATTCCATCTTTTCCCACAACTAGCACCTTAGCTCAGGCCTCACTCTTTCTTGCCTGGCCTAGGGAAGTAACAGCCTTCCTGCTTGTCCTCTTGACCCATCTAGACCATTGCTTTTACGACCACGTCTGTTTCCAAGAGACTATATTTACTCCTCAGGGGATTGGGGTATATAAACCCAAACCCAGGAACCAGCTCTGCAATGTCAAGAAGACCCTTCCGTCAGAGACTTCATCGATAAAATGTCTGGTGGACTTGGGGATGCCCAAAGTCCTTCCCCAACCACGATTTAGGGATGCTAGACATATTTTAAAATATCTAAGCATCGACTTGCCGCTTCTAAACTCAAACAGAAAGCTTGAAACGGACTAAAGCTGCCTCCCTGCCCCCTTCCAGAAGACCACGTCACCCTGGCTGACAATCGATTGGCTCAGTCCTGCTGTCTCCGAGGGAGTAGGCTAAAGGGGTCCGGGCAGGCAGTTTCCTGGAGCCTTAGACCCTCCCATCGCGCGGGTAGGGGGAAGTCGCTCAGCTCAGGCACAAATCTTGGGCGTCTCTGGCGGTCTTCGACGCAGGTCGGGGCAGCGTTGGGGGGCGGGCAGCAGAGAGCGCAGGCGCAGTGTCCGCACCCGCGGCGCCCCCTCCACGCCCCGCCTGGCGGCCGCAGCAGCCCTGACCGCGTTTTTCCTGGCAAAGCGCACAGCAGCCACAATCCGCGTGGAGGTTGGACTAGGCGCGCGGTATTGGGCATTCCTGGCCACCGAGCGCCGCGCGCACCTTCCTCGCCGTGGCACACAGGTAACTGGGCCCCGGAGTCAGGCGGCAGCGGCTGACCTGCGCCTTGACGCTGCCTGCCGGGCCGCCGCACCCGAGAGGAGTGAGAGCCGACCCCGATCCCCACACACCCACTTTTAGCCGTGGCTCCTAAGGGGCAGAGCCCCTCTTTGGGTTTGGGCGAGGCCCGGGGCGAACCACCCGCCCCCCTTTAAAAACCTTTGTAGGGGGTCTATGTTGGACGTCAGAAGCTCCGCGGTCCCCGCAGTTCCCTGCACTGCTTTCCTGGAGAACCGGGACAGTGGGTCAGGAGAATTAGCATCAACGAGGGCCCCTGCGCCCCCGTTTTCTGTCACCCGAGCACCTATAGGCCCTTCCTCAGCTTCCATAATAAAGGCTAGGGTTGTTGCTTTCCTCTGGCCCAGGAACCCACCCAGACAAGGGTGAGTCCCTGCAGCGTCAAGAGAACGGTTTCAAAAACAAACTTTAAAAATAGCTGGTTTTAGAAACATGGCCAAGAATTAGTATTTTTCTTTCTTATGTCTATGACTCTTGTACGCCAGTCTATATGGGTTGAGATTTTCATGGAGAATAAATGGTTTGTAGAAATTCTTCTCCGACGAAAGCCCAGGGCAAGGAGTAGTGGTGGAAGGGCCGGTTATTGCCAGGTATGCTGGCTAGAGGCGCAGGGGAGGTCCGCCAGCTTCCCCAGGTCTGGGGAGGGAAACACGAACCCTTTCTGAGTCTCTGGGCGCTGAAGAGTTTCTATATTGTGTGCACCCCTTTGGCCTCCTTCGTGAAGAGGAGGGGGATGGAAGAGTCGCGCAGGCCAGCTGGAGGAGACTCGTGTTGGGGCGAATGGGGCCCTGCATCTCTGTCCATGATTTCGCCGGGCTTGGCGAAGAGCGAAATGAAAATATTGCGACCGAGTAACGATTGAGGGTCCTGAGATAGCGCTGGGTGGAGAGGGCTGGGTGCGGCTTTGGAGTAATTCTGCCTTAAATGATTTTGATTGGGGTTGCCCGTGTCCTTGGTGCTGAAGTAAGTGCCTCAACCGCCTTCGTAGGCTCACTTCCTGGACGCGGGCCTGCCTTGCCCTTCTAGTCTGCACCCTTGCCCAAAATGGCCCATCTCCAAAGCAGGTGCCAGAGTGGAGTCTGCAGACAGTGTAAACCTTTGTAGATGGGTTAGGTGCTGGTTTCCTGAAGATAAGGTGAGGGCAAATGTAGCTCTCCTCGTGGGTGCAAATAAAGCATATGTATAACAGGTTTGATTACCTACATGCAAGTACTCACGATGAGAAACATGAACTCTCATGCATGCATCTGTAGGATACTTGTATGTGTATATGCACACATATAATTTACATGTAAATATACTCATCCATTTTCAACACCATCACGTGCTACAAGTTACACTTTTTTTCAGAGCTTTTTTGTAATTCATTTTTTTGACACCTCTGGTTTTCCTGAATTCTTCAGAGCCACTCATTTTCACCATCATCTGTTCCAAAGCAACAGAACCTGCGGATTAAAGTGTTTGATATTATGCTGAGCAGTCAAGTGTTTATATATATTTTAATTCTACACAAAAATAGTTTAGAGATAAAATTTATGTTGATACAAAAAAATACTCTGTTTTAAGGGGCGCCTGGATGGCTCAGTGGGATTAAGCCTCTGCCTTCCGCTCGGGTCATGATCTCAGGGTCCAGGGATCGAGCTCCACATTGGGCTCTCTGCTCAGCGGGGAGCCTGCTTCCCCCTCTCTCTCTGCCTGCCTTTCTGCTTCTTGTGATCTCTCTCTCTTTGTGTCAAACAAATAAATAAATAAATAAAATCTTTTAAAAAATAAAATATTCTGTTTTTTAAAAATATTTTATTTATTTATTGGAGAGAGAAAGCTGGGGGGGGGGGAGGCAGGGAGGGAGAAACAGACTTTGCACTGAGCCAGAGGCCTGATTCTAAGACAACGAGATCATGACCTGAGTGGAAGCTAGACACTTAACCAACTGAGCCACCCGGGCACCCCAATACAAAAAAATGTTCTTAAAGGAAGTTTAAACAAAAAGAATTTAATAGAGAACAATATGTAGATAACAATCTTATAGAAAGTTATAATCTGAAGAAAATATGACCAAGATATATCATAATGTTGGCAGTTTCAAATATACTGCTGGTATATGGTTTGTGGACTCCTTAAAGATTACATATGTATTTTTCAAAACATTAATATCTATGGTTTTTTTCCTATAAAATGTATACTTATCATAAGAAATTTAGGTAATAGAGGAATGCACAAAACCAGAGAAGACCCTTATAAACGATTTTCTTGTAGGGGAACATATATGCATTTTAAATGGATCTTGCATTTGCATTATATAATTTATCATTAATGTCATTATTAAGGGTTGCATAATATTGCACTACATGGATACATAATAATTTATTTATTTATTTTTTAAATTTTTTATTTTTTATAAACATATATTTTTATCCCCAGGGGTACAGGTCTGTGAATCACCAGGTTTACACACCTCACAGCACTCTCCAAAGCACATACCCTCCCCCATCATAATTTATTTAAATAATACCATAATAATGAACATTTATGTATTTCCAATTTTTTGCTATTACAATTCTGCAAATAACATATTTGAACAGATATTTGTGCACTTGTTTCATTGTATTCTTTGAACAAATTCCTAGAAGTGAAACTGTCAGTTCAGTAGGTAGGGACATTTTAGCGCCCAAAGCAAGAATCATCCCAGTAGACCAACGGGCCGCCCCAAGTAGGGACATTTTAAACACATTGATTTATTCATTTATTTGTTCAGTTATTTCCTATCTCCACTCTTGTCTTATTCTTTACCATGTTCTCAGCATCTGCAACAGTGCTGGGTATAAAAGTATTAATATAATATATATTGAAAGAACACTATTTCCAAATTGTGCTACAGAAAATGTGTACCAATATATACTACTATAAATACTGAATTAGAGTGTCAATGTTCTCATACTATCACCAAAATTAGTTTATTAGATGCTATTAATTTTTTAGAAGTATTTTCCAATTGGATAGTCAAAAAAGAACATATTTTCTCATATATACTAGTCATACTTATCTCTTCTTTTGTGAGTTTCCAGCCTTATTTTCTATTGGTGTGCTTATATTGTTTATTATTTGTAAGAGCTCTTGGTATAGTAAGAACTTTGTTACCTATGTTGCAATTTTTTCTTGATTTTTTTTATTTAAAAATTTTATGGTATTTTATGCTGTACAGAAAATTTCAATTTTTCTGTAGTCTAATATATATATATATATTTTTCTTTAATTTCTGGCATTTATTTCAGTATTTCACCCTTCTATATTGAAAGATAATCTGCCATTTTTTTATGGTTTTATAAAAGATTATATTTTAAACTCTAGGTTATACTCCCATCTTCCTTTTTAGTTAGTTCATTGGTAGATGTAAAATTCCATTGAAGATTGCTTTGTAAGAAGTAGTTGTCACATTTACAGAGGCTTGTCCTCTAAGAGAGGTAACATGTTACTCAGTTTGAACCCTTTAATATGATGTATTTAATTTCTAAATACTTAATGGAAGTATATTTCCTTAAAATGCTGTATAGTCTGTAGTATTTTTAAACTGTTAGTATGTAATCTCTTTAAAAAGGAGCTATTCTTTTTGTAGAGGTTTTTTTTTTTATAAGCAGAAAATATGACAAAGTCTACTTTTTAGTCAAATTAGGAATTCATGACATTGAAGTTCATAAGAATGTGCACACATAAGGTTGATCTAGTACCTTAAAGAGAACAAAAAAAAAATTATATTTATATATAGGTGCCCCTGGATGGTATTTCTTAAACACTCCGATAAATCACAGTTCCAGGATGTTATGGACCACTACTATATCTTCCTTCTTATTTCATGTTTCTCCTGAAAAATTTTGATTATAAAATCAGGCAAAGTACCCTTCTTATCACCATACATATTTTTTCCCTGCCATGCTGCCCTTAGCAATGATTCTCCAAGTAACTAAAGTGTCACACCAACAGTCACTGTCTGCTGGCCACTGTTCTGGGTGTGGGAAGGAGAATGGTAATCACTCCAGTATCTCTCCTTTCTCACTTTTCATCCATCTACCTTCAAGTCTAGACACAGGAAATAGCCTTCTACTTGGCAGGAAATGTCAGAGATAAGCTGAGGACACAGAGTTGTGGGTTTTTTTTTTCCTTCTTTTGTGGACCAAAACTTTGTTTTTCCCTATAAATTTTAATATACCTATATAATTTTAAAATTTTGGCTTATATAACATTGCCAAAGGTTAAATTGTTTATTCATTCTTTCTTTTATAGTCATTGCTGTAATAGAATTATATATGACCAAGAGGCATATATAATGCTTTATGTGCACTTAGCACTATTTGATAGGTATATAGGAACTCAATTCATAAGCCTCTCATCTTTACTAAACTTCATTTAATAATTTCCTGACTGTATCAAAATCATTTGGTTTATAGCTTTTCCCTTTTATTTCAGACCCCAAATATCAGGAGCTTTACTGAACTCTGACTTTTGCTTTAAGAAGTTGATGAAGAAAAGTAGAAATATTAGGCAATTTCCCATTTTTTTGCCCTGGTCTCTGTGTAACTCTGGCTGAGCTCTTGCTCTAAATAGGGGTGAGAATCCCAATGGTGAATAAGGCTTCTGAAGTTGGTAGTGAACCAAAGCCAGTTACATTATTTCTTGGAGTCCCTTAAATTTGAGATCAGGAGTAGAAGATAGAGTCAGGTTGCAAAAGTGTGATAACCAGAGCTCAGCATCACAACTAATTAGACCAAGAATTAGTGGAGTCTGGATAAGACTGTGACTTTCTCCAGAGCAGGAGAGCTATGCCAGAGGACTTGTAGCATTTGTTGAGCCTGGTATTACCCCCTAGGACCTGGGGATACTGAGAAAAAGATAAGGACATATCTCTGTTCTTGGAATGTGAAACTTTATCAGGGGTTAGTGTTACATACACAGCTTACAGTGATACCACATGTCAAGGACTACAATAGAGTCCTGTAGAAAGTGTTCTTAAAGCCAGTGGAGGAACAGATTGTTCAGTGAGAGCCTCTCCAAGTAAGTCACTAGGAACATTGTGAGGATGTGTTTGGATATTTGCCAGAGATTTCTTTGTGGGATAGTTGATGGCCTCAAGCAGGGCTGGAAGCTGAGGGTTTAGATTTGAAGCCTGGCTGCCGTGTTTAGCACCTTTGTAAGCTTGGGCTTACATGGTTGAGTTTCACTGAAATTTTTTTAAAGATTTTATTTATTTATTTGTCAGAGAGAGAGAGAGAGCACAAGCAAGGGGGAGCAGCAGGCATAGGGAGAAGCAGGCTCCTCACTGAGCAAGGAGCCCGATGTGGGACTTGATCCCAGGACCCTGGGATTATGACCCAAGTGAAGGCAAATGTTTAATCCAACGCTTAACTGACCGAACCATCCAGGCATCCTTTGTTCTTCATCTTCAAGATTGTTTTGGTTATTCAGGATTCCTTAAGTTTCCATATGAATTTTAGGATGGATTTTTTTTAATTAAAAAAATTTTTTAAAAAGAGATTTTTTCAGAAAAAGAGAGCGAGCGAGAGTGTGTGAGAGCACAGAAGCAGGGGGAACAGCAGGCAGAGGGAGAAGCAGGCTTCCCAATGAGCAAGGAGCCCAATGTAGGACTTGATCCCAGGGCCTGGGATCATGATCTGATACAAAGACAGATGCATTTTTGTTGCTGTTTTTTCTTAAGATTTTATTTATTTATTTGACAATGAGAGAGATAGCAAGAGAGGGAACAAAAGCAGGGGGAGTGGGAGAGGGAGAAGAAGGCTCCTCACTGAACAGGGAGCCTGATGCAGGGCTCCATCCCAGGACCCTGGGATCATGACCTGAGCAGAAGGCAGATGCTTAATGACTGAGTCACCCAGGCATCCCATGAATTTTTTTTTTAAGAGCAAATAATATCAGTGCCTCCCTTGTTAGAGTTGTTGTGGGATTAAGTAAAACATTACAGGTAAATTACTTGGTATAAGCCCAGTGTATAGTGGCCTAGTTTGTTTATTTTGCCTTTCTAGAGTTGCATGTAAATCACTCTGGACAAATGATTAATCATTATATTGTCAGAGCTTTTGATGGTAAATGGACTGTATAAACTCTGTCTTCTGACTCTGTATAATTCCCCTTATTTGGAATTTTCTCTTTTAAGATGGTCTAAATCCCAGCCTTCTGCTTTTTACCAATTCTCATACTATGCACAAACAAAACAGGCCTAGTCTGGCATTGTTCTGACTTTAGCTTTGTTCTTTAGTACTCTGATGTTAAAGCAAACACATATTTAATAGTATGATTTCCTTCCTTTAATGTCTTTGGAACTTGCTGTATCTGTTTTGTGGCACTCGTAACCATGTATTGTTTCTCCCCAGTGAACATGTACATTATTTTTATATCTTTTAAAAATTATTTATTTATTTATTATTTGAGAGAGAGCACCTGTATGTGTGCATGGGAGGCGGGGTAGAGGGAGAGGCGGGGAGAGAGTCTTAAGCAGAGTCTGGGCTGAATCCAGAGTCCGACATGGGGCTCTTTTTCACAACCCTGAGCGGAAACCAAGAGTCAGAGACTTAACCAACTGCGCCACCCATGTGCCCTGAACATGGACATTTTTTTAGGAGAAAATTTATGTCTTTTTAATTTTATCTTCTATAATATCTTAGATAGTGCTTTGCACTTCATGGCACTCAGGTAAATGTCGACTGAATGAAGGAATAAATGTGAACGCATGAAGCTGCCAGAATAGTTGGTGTGATCTCAGGCTGCTCCCATAGAAACAGAAACTCTGGAATAGGAGAGATTATAAAACCTGGCATATGTTCAGAGAAGAGTGGTTAAGATGGTGAGAAGACTGAAAACCACGATTGCGCATGGAATAACTGAAAGAAAGAGAAGGTTTTCAGTTTGGAGAAGGAAAAAACTCGTAATAGGGTGGAATAATTTTTAAAAAAAGAGGTTTTCAGTTTGGAGAAGAAAAAAACTCACCATGGGGCACCTACAATAGGAATTAGTTCTGATATTGAAATGTTGTCGTGGAAGAAGGAATTAATTAGTGATCCTAGAGGAAATACATAGGAACAGCCTCTGGAAATTATATGGAGAAAGATTCTGACACAATGTGAAAAAATAATTTTCTGATAGAATGACTCTTAAGTGGATGCTATGATAGGGATGAGCTTCCTGTCATTGCAGGTGTTCAAACAGATTTGGTACTATCTGTTGGGGATGCTGTAGAGGATATGCAGATAGCCCCTGACTTAACAATGATTTGACTTACGATTTTTCAGCCGTATGATGGTGCAAGAGCCATATGCATTTATGAGAAACCATACTTCCAGTTTTGAATTTTGATCTTTTCCCAGGCTACCAATATGTAGTATGGTTCTCTCGGGTGATGCTGAGCAGCAGCAGGGAGCCACAGCTCCCAGTCAGCTACACAATCATGAAAGTGAACAGCTGATACAACTGTTCTGGTTTTCACTTTCAATGCAGTATTCAATAAATGAAATGAGATATTCAATACTTAATTATAAAATAGATTTTATGTTAGGTGATTTTGCCCAACTGTAGGCTAATGCAGGGACATTTAAGGTAGGCTAGGCTAAGCTATGATGTTCTGTAGGTTAGGTGAGTTAAGTGCATTTTTGACTTACAATGTTTTCAACTTATGATGGATTTATCAGGATGTAGGACCATCATAAGTGGAGAAAGATGTATAATTATTTACAAAGGAATTGGAGTAGATGACTCCCCAAATCTTTTTCAAGTCTCATGGTCTTTAATTCTATGTATATCATTACATTATTATATATGGTTACCCTTTATTATATATACATATCAATGTATGCATTGTATATGTATATATATAAAGATAAATATATTCATCATCTTAATAGTGCTTAAATTAATGAAGGGTAAAAATGATTTTTCAAAGACTTGATCTTGATTACTTAAAAAATATTACTAACATGTTTTTTCCTTGAGAACACCAGTTTGTAAAATATTATTCTGCATGAGCACTGTGTTCTTGAACTGCAATAAACAGTATAATAATGTTGTTGGCATCTCAGACACTGGGATGGTGCAATCAGTTAAGCATCTTACTCTTGATTTCAGCTCAGATCATGAACTTAAGGGTTGTGAGATCAAGCCCCTGGGGCTCTGTGGTCAGTACAAATGCTCAGTGCAGAGTCTGCTGGAGATTCTTCCCATTCCCTCTGTTATTCTCCCTTGTTCTTCCTCTCTCAAATGAATAAATCTTTAAAAAAATAATGTTAGCATCTCAAAAGCAAATAAATATCATTTCCGTTTCTAAATTAAAATGGCCTGATCCATCTAGCTGTTACCTTTTCCCAGTAAAAGTTTTTACTATTGGGGCACCTGGGTGGCTCAGTCAGTTAAGCATCCAACTCTTGATATCAGCTCAGGTCTTGTTATGTATCTTTAATCTTTAATTTGTGACAGTTCCTGATTCATTCCTTGTCTTTAATAACCTTGACATTTTTGAAAGTTCAAAATGCTTGTGTGCTCTCTCTCTCTGTTGCTCTCTCTCAAATAAATAAAATCTTTAAAACAAAACAAAACAAAGTTCAGGCCATTTTGTAGAATGGCCCTCACTTTAGGTTTGTCTATGTTTCTTTATGATTAGATGCAAGTTATACAATTTTGGCAGAAATATGGTAGAAGAGGTAGTGTGTTTTCAGTATATCTTATTAATAAAGATTTGTAGTTGATGTTAATTTTGATGACTTGATTAAGGTGATAACTTTTTCACTGTAAAGTTATTAATTTTCCATTTGTAATTAGTAAGCATTTTGTGGGGAGATACTTTGAGACTATATAAACATCCTGTTCTTCAACAAACTTTCAGTCACCTATTTTATGATTCTTGCTTGAAAAAATACGTACTATGATGACTGCCAAATGGCAATTTTTCCAGTTTCAACATTTATTTTACATTTATTACTTGGTATTTTGTTTTAAGAGTTTTCTCTTTTCTTTTTATTTGTTAATTCACTTATTTACATAAGCATGGACTCTGTTTTATTCAATGGATTTTAATCCACTGTCATTATTGATTTCAGTGCTAAAATTGTCAGAGGTTTGGATGTTCAAATCCTGTTCAAGCTAGTTATTGTGTTCTTTGGACATTTCTATTCTATTCTTGGAGTACTTTCTGGTGTCAGATGTTTCCGGCTTATCTTGTTTCTCTTATTCTGACCCAACCATTTCAGTCATTTCAAAAGCTAATTTTCCTGGGAATGAATGGTTCCCGGGAGATCTGGGTGCTAGGTGTGGTTATTAATACTGGGGTGTCATTGATTTTAGACCATTTTAGCAGACAGAGCCAGGAAACTCACAAACACATATGGACATGCATCTATATCTATTTCTATATCTAGTCATCTATTCATATTAAAATCCATGAGTTTACTCTAATATCTTCAACTCCACTCCAACACCACAGGGTTCCTTCTAGTCTTCACTCTTTTTCTATTTGTAATTTCCTTTCTGATGATGAGAAATTTGGCCCTCATTATCTTTAATATTTAATTATAGGCTCATTCTCTCTTTATATAACTAATACCCTGGTCTCATGGGCCACTTCCTTTGCCCCAACTCCTTCTCAGACCCAGTCCTGCTGGCCTCCCTACCCCCCCAGCCTCCTCCCAGCCACACAACTAGAAAGTGGTAGAACAGGAAAAAAAAAATGCCAATTATTTGACAGATAGCCCCTTATTGGTCTTCAAGCTCAAGGGCATCTATTTGTGAAAATGCACCTGTGAAGATGCACATGGAAAAAGGGGCCCTTGGGCTAGAAGGATGAAGATTTAACCAGGCAGAGTGGCAGTCCTCAGGGATGTCCCTTCTGTGAGAAATGGAGAATGAAGGGTGGAGGCAGCCAGATGCTGCCGCCTGTCAAGAACCACAATGAAGGAATTCTCCAAAATGGGTACGGTTCAGGGTTCAGTCAACCTCCTTCTCCAGTTCCACTAATATGCCACTGTGTTTTGTTACGATGTCTAGAACACATTCCACTTAACAGAAACATATCACTATGCTGTATTTGTAAAGAGGGAAATACTGCTTTTAAATTGAAATTCTCGGAGATGGATTGTAGTGTCTATTGTTTTAATGCTTACTTCATTTCCTGGTCCAGAAGATCAGAAATCTGTTTGTATTTTAGAAAACAGCATGAGGTCCATCTGTTCAGGTCATATTTTCCCACATTAACACAAAGATTTATGGAGTGTTAAACTTAGTAAGAAAAACCAATCATAGTTATATTATTTGCTGCCATTTGAATTGACATTTTTTTGTTAGCCATGAAAATATAGTAGTAAACACACATGTGCACAATGAATTAATTCTTTCAAACACCAACTATAATAAAGGAATCCTTCTTAGTTCATATAGTATTTCACCTTTGTTTTGGTTTGCATTCTAGACATCATTCATTCAAATTCTCTCCATGATACTGTTTATCCACAGTTTTGCTTCCAACAGAAGGCACAGACAGACATATAAGAGCTGTTTGGCTTCCTGGGTGACTATTCTGGTCTGACTGAAATACAGCGTAATTTTTTTTTTTTTCCTCTAATGAAAATAGCTTGATTCCCTCCCCTCCTCCCCGACCCCTCCAGTATATGAAATAAAGACACACTTAGGTAGAAAGTGAAACAAAAAATAATAAGAAAGTACTAAAAACCTGAAATTCTGCCATCTACAGTATAAATTGTTTTATATTTTAAAAAAGATACCATGAATACTCTTTTATGCCTTTCTTTTTACTTAGCAACGTGACATGAAATTTATGTTATTAGGTATACATATGTATTATCTTTTTGGATGACTGTATAATATTGGATTGATGTTTTCATTTTACCAGTCCCCTATTAGAGGATAATGAACTATTTTCAATTTTTTTATTGTGTAAAGAAAGCCATGATGAATATCTTTGCTTGCAATCTTTATGTACTTTATAGGGATCTCTTTGGGATATATTCCTCCTGGAAATGACATTGCTGGGTCAAAGGGTTCATATATTTAACATTTTTATACATGTCACTGGTAAAAGTAACTCTTAATGAGATGGATTATATATACAGTGCTTGTCCGTTTCAGTGATGGGACTTTGCAAAGTCTCTTTTCAACTTTGTAGTAGCATTATATATGTGTGTGTGTATTCTCTAATAGACATTTAAGGGAGTGATTTTAATAAATCTAGGTATGCAGCTTAACCAACCAGGTGTTGTCAAGTTTTACTCAAAATATGATTTATGGTTTGATTTGAAGCAAGATGATATTTGGTCCATTTCTTGTTTTTTCTTATTTGAGTTTAATGAATTATAGTAAATGGTATATGAGAGTGAGTTGTAATTTCCCTGAGTGATGTCTATAGTATGAAGAATCAGTTATGATTAAATGAAACCAAATTTGTAAAATTTTAATCTAATTCATGTGGCTTTTCCAGAAGTCTTGGCCTCAAGAGGGATTTCAGGGTTGGCTTTCTCGTGGATAAATAGCAAGAACAGTGTAAATGTAAGCAGGTGGTGTGTGTAGTGTTTGAGGGATCTGTGAGTAGACCCCATTGATCCTAGGTGTTCCTTTTTTTGCTCAGGGATTGGTGCAAGCCCTAGGGGTGAGTGTTGGTAGGTTTCTTTGAACTCACCTGGGCTGTTTGATCCTTTCTCATGAGAATTAGGTAAGGGATAAGCAGCCAGTCATACTTTAACAAGCATATCTGAACAGCTCTATAATCTGTTTTACATTACATTTAATTAGCATTGAACCTAATTGGTGGCTTAACCATTTATGTACATATAAAAAAGATCATGGAAATAGAAAAGGATCATTTTATTCCTGCCCCTCCTCCTTCTAACAATGGCTCCCTGCCACTCTTAACAGATTCACTCAGCACAGCTGATTTTAAAGGTGCTGATTCACTGCTGACTGATTCTGCCTTTTTTTTTTTAAGACAGTAGGAAAGTAAGTGGTAGATGATAAATATGTGTTCACTGAGAATGTCATAGTCTATGCAAATTGATAGGTCCACTGCCTTAGAGATTAGAAAAGCTCTTTCCTGGAAAGGGAAGTGTCGATTAAAAATGGTGAAAGACTCATTCCAGCAAGTTCTTAGCTGCCAACCGACATATTCATCACAGTGTGCCAGAATGGATTTTAAAATGGTACAACAGAAATTGCTCTGCTCCAAATCAGGCATCATTGCCTTCACACAAGCCAAATCAAACTGCTTGTTTGAAAACTGCCAAATAAGGCTTTCTTTCAACCTCAGTTAACTTTTTCCTTTCCTGGTGTGTATGGTTCATTACAGTCTACTAGTCGTCAACCACAATTGAGTATAGGGGAGCCAGGCTCCTCACCTTGATTTTGCCTACACAGCAACAGTCACCGCTGCTTCCAAGCTGATGGCAAGAGAGAATGTTCAGCCTACTTCGAACCAGATTGATAACTCCCTTCCCAACTTGCCCCTTCCCACCCCTTGCCCTTTTGCACTTTTTGCTTTCACTTAGTTCTTTTCTTCAGAATCGAATATTCACTCCTTTTCCTAGTTCAGCTAAGCAGCCTTCATTCCCAGCCCAGCCTGCTTGCTGTACCACAGGCTACATCCTTGCTCAGTCCTATCAAAGCAGCCTTGACCCATACCCACTGGGGCAGCTTCTGCTTTTCAGCCCAGAATAAGGATTCTTTCTCACCTAAGAATCCCTCTTTTGGGGTGCCTGGGTGGCTCAGTGGGTTAAAGGCTCAGCCTTCGGCTCAGGTTATGATCTCAGGGTCCTGAGATCGAGTCCTGCATAGGGCTCTCTGGTCAGCGGGGAGTCTGCTTCCCTTCCTCTCTTTCTCTGCCTGCCTCTCTTGTGATCTCTGTCAAATAAATAAAATCTTAAAAAAAAAAAAAGAATCCCTCTTTTAAGCTTATGTTAGCTAACATGCTGAGGCAGCCTATGTGCCCAAATCTCTTCTAGCCTGGAATCAGTGAGCTGCCATGAAGTTCTGGTGCTGTTGTGCATTTATTAGCACTGCAGGGAATGACCCTCACAGTGGATGTTACCTCACTGATCTGTCATCAGCAAAGCATAGTGATGATGATGGATTTGGACTTATTCTTCCACATTCCTCCCTTGATTTTTCTAAGCAAGAAGATGAATTTGTGAGATGGTTAGCAGGGTCAGGAGGTGCAGTCAATGACTATAGAAAGGAAAGCTAGCTATTGCTACAGTAATACAGAATTGGACTCTATCTAAGGCCTGGACTAACAGGGTCAGAGCACCAATACCAGATTCCAGAGTGCAACAAACTTGCCATTCCTCAGACTCTCAGAGTAAATTATTTTCCCTCAAGAACAAGATGCCTGTGGGTAGAGTGAAAACCTCATATCCTACTAATTTTTGAGCTGAGATGTTTCTTACTGGTCAGTAATGTGAACATAAAAGTCAGAATTCATCCATAGCAACCCCCTAAATAACATTTTTAGGGTAAGTACCCAATCATGTCTACAAATCATGGGGGTAAAACTCAAGTTTATAGCCAATTTAAAGTCCATTCTAAAATTATAACAGGGTTGCTATTGAGGATACGGGCAAGGGATGGGGTAAATGGGTGGTGGGTGTTAAGGAGGGCACTTACTGTGATGGGCACTGGGAGTCATACATAAGTGATGAATCACTAAATCCTACTCCTAAACTAATATTACACTATATGTTTTTTTAAATTAACATATAATGTATTATTATCCCCAGGGTACAGGTCTATGAATCGCCAGGTTTACACACTTCACAGCACTCACCATAGCACATACCCTCCCCAATGTCCACCACCCACACACCCCATCCCAACCTTCTCCTACCCCCCAGCAACCCTCAGTTTGTTTTGTGAGATTAAGAGTCACTTATGGTTTATCTCCCTCCCGATCCCATCTTGTTTCATTTATTCTTTTCCTACCCCCGAACCCCCCACGTTGCATCTCCCCTTCCTCATATCAGGAAGATATATTATAATTGTCTTTCTCCGATTGACTTATTTCACTAAACATAATACCCTCTAGTTCCATCCACGTCATTGCAAACGGCAAGATTTTTTTCTTTTGATGGCTGCATAGTATTCCATTGTATATATATACCACTTCTTCTTTATCCATTCATCTGTTGATGGACATCTAGGTTCTTTGCGTTATTTGGCTATTGTGGACATTGCTGCTATAAAAATTCAGGTGCATGTGCCCCTTCGGGTTACTACATTTTTATCTTTAGGGTAAATACCTGGTAGTGCAATTGCTGGGTCATAGGGCAGTTCTATTTTCAACTTTTTGAGGAACCTCCATGATATTTTCCAGAGTGGCTGCACCAGCTTGCATTCCCACCAACAGTGTAGGAGGGTTCCCCTTTCTCTGCATCCTCGCCAGTATCTGTCATTTCTTGACTTGTTAATTTTAGCCATTCTGACTGGTGTGAAGTATCTCATTGTGGTTTTGATTTGTATTTCCCTGATGCTGAGTGATGTGGAGCACTTTTTCATGTGTCTGTTGGCCATCTGGATGTCTTCTTTGCAGAAATGTCTGTTCATGTCCTCGGCCCATTTCTTGATTGGCTTATTTGTTCTTTGTGTGTTGAGTTTGCTAAGCTCTTTATAGATGTTGGATAGTAGCCCTTTATCTGATATGTCGTTTGCAAATATCTGTCAGTTGTCTTTTGGTTTTGTTATCTGTTTCCTTTGCTGTGCAAAAGCTTTTGATCTTGATGGAGTCCCAATAGTTCATATTTGCCCTTGCTTCCCTTGCCTTTGGTGATGTTCCTAGGAAGAAGTTGCTGCAGCTGAGGTCAAAGAGGTTGCTGCCTGTGTTCTCCTCAAGGATTTTGATGGATTCCTTTCTCACATTGAGGTCCTTCATTCATTTTGAGTCTATTTTCATGTGTGTGTAAGGAAATGGTCCAATTTCATTTTTTTGCATGGGGCTGTCCAATTTTCCCAACACCATTTACTGAAGAGGCTGTCTTTTTTCCATTGGACATTTTTTCCTGCTTTGTCGAAGATTAGTTGACCATAGAGCTGAGGGTCTATTTCTGGGCTCTCTATTCCGTTCCATTGATCTATGTGTCTGTTTTTGTGCCAATACTGTACTGTCTTGATGATAACAGCTTTGTAATAGAGCTTGAAGTCTGGAATTGTGATGCCACCAACTTTGGCTTTCTTTTTCAATATTCCTCTGGCTATTCGAGGTCTTTTAGGGTTCCATATAAATTTTAGGATTTTTTGTTCCATTTCTTTGAAAAAATGGATGGGACTTTGATAGGGATTGCATTAAATGTGTAGATTGCTTTAGGTAGCATAGACATTTTCACAATATTTGTTCTTCCAATCCATGAGCATGGAACATTTTCCCATTTCTTTGTGTCTTCCTCAATTTTCATGAGTACTTTATAGTTTTCTGAGTATAGATCCTTTGCCTCTTTGGTTAGGTTTATTCCTAGGAATCTTACGGTTTTGGATGCAATTGTAAATGGGATTGACTCCTTAATTTCTCTTTCTTCTGTCTTGTTGTTGGCGTAGAGAAATGCAACTGATTTCTGTGCATTGATTTTATATCCTGACACTTTACTGAATTCCTGTACAAGTTGTAGCAGATTTGGAGTAGAGTCTTTTGGGTTTTCCACATATAGTATCATATCATCTGCAAAGAGTGATAGTTTGACTTCTTCTTTGCCGATTTGGATGCCTTTAATTTTTTGTTGTTGTTGTCTGATTGCTGAGTTTAGGACTTCCAGTACTATGTTGAATAGCAGTGGTGATAATGGACACCCCTGCCATGTTCCTGACCTTCATGGAAAAGCTCTCAGGTTTTCTCCATTGAGAATGATATTTGCGGTGAGTTTTTCATAGATGGCTTTGATGATATTGAGGTATGTGCCCTCTATCCTTACACTTTGAGGAGTTTTGATCAGGAAAGGATGCTGTACTTTGTCAAGTGCTTTTTCAGCATCTATTGAGAGTATCACATGGTTCTTGTTCTTTCTTTTATTAATGTATTGTATCACATTGATTGATTTGCGGATGTTGAACCAAACTTGCAGCCCTGGAATAAATCCCACTCAGTTGTGGTGAATAATCCTTTTAATGTACTGTTCGATCCTATTGGCTAGTATTTTGATGAGAATTTTCGCATCTGTGTTCATCACGGATATTGGTCTATAATTCTGTTTTTTGATGGGATCCTTATCTGGTTTTGGGATCAAGGTGATGCTGGCCTCATAAAATGAGTTTGGAAGTTTTCCTTCCATTTCTATTTTTTGGAACAGTTTCAGGAGAACCAGGAATTAATTCTTCTTTAAATGGTTTGTAGAATTCCCCTGGGAAGCCATCTGGCCCTGGGCTCTTGTTTGTTGGGAATTATTACACTATATGTTAAGTAACTATTTTTAAATAAAAACTTGAAACATTATAAAAGATAAAATTGTACCCTTCGATTCCAAAAAATAAAAAATGTGGAAGATAATCACTTCTGGCTAGTACAAATGAAAAGCACTAAGTAATTAAGCAATCATATTTAACACAGTTTAGGGGCGCCTGGGTGGCTTAGTCTCTGGGTGTCTGCCTTCAGCTCGGGTCATGATCCTAGAGTCCTGGGATTGAGCCCCACACCAGGCTCCCTGCTCCGGGGGAAGCCTGCCTCTCCCTCTCCCACTCCCCCTGCTTGTGTTCCCTCTCTCTCTGTGTCTCTGTCAAATAAATAAATAAAATCTTTTTAAAATGTTCAATCATGGGCACCTGGGTTGTTCAGTGGGTTAAAGCCTCTGCCTTTGGTTCCGGTCATGGTCCCAGGGTCCTGGGATCAAGCCCCGCATCGGGCTCTCTGCTCAGCAAGGAACCTGCTTCCTCCTCTCTCTCTGCCTGCCTCTCTGCCTACTTCTGATCTCTGTCTGCCAAGTAAATAAAATAAAATCTTTAAAAAATGCTCAATCATATTTAACAGTTTAATAAAATGTCATAATACTCTGGTAAATATTCAGATGATGACTTTGAAGTGTTTTGAAATAAATGAAGATAGCACCCTTATTTCATAAAGTTATGTCTAATATATTAACCTTTATTGCTCTTAAGAGAATTCAAAGTATAGCTTATTCTAGCCACCGAAACATTTTGAGAATGGAAAAAATGGTAACACCAATTTGGTCTTTTATATTTTTGGGTCTTTTATATTCCAAATACTCAATGCTACTCTTCAGTAAATACCCTCACTTCATTCATTGGGTCTGATTTTACCACTATTTCCTTGTTCCTTTCTTTCTGGAGAGTTCAGGATCAGCTTCAAATGACAAGGAGATATGAAAAAAGAGGCTCAAGGGTTCTTAATTTTTAGGCCGAAAATTCTTTGATGATGTAACACAAATGAAAGTTCTCCCAACCCAAGAACTTTGCGGAGATGCTGACCCCTCTCCCAGGTGAATCCTTGCTATTTTGTTCTGACAATTCCGGGCCAGCATGGGGCCAACAGAGACTACAGGAGCAGCCCAGGTCAGGACAGGTTCCTCAGGGATCTGGAACCAGTGTCCCCAGCTAAGAGAGTCAGAATTGCAGCTGAGTGACAAAGATAATAGTCTGAGGGCCATCTCAAAGGTGAAATCAGGTCAGAAATAGGAAAATGAACCTATGAGAACTGATAACAACACAGGAAAAAGTTGAAGAAGCAGTTACAAAATGCAGTTCAGGACTGAACTTTGTTTTGTTCTGTCAACATTTATTAAATGTGTTTTAAGTGCCAGGAATGTAAATATGAATGAGTCCTTCATGGAACTCACAGGCCACAAGGCGATTCTGACTTTGGCATGTTCCCTTTAGATGGTATCTGGATCTGTTGAAGGAGTGGACATGGCAGATTAAAGGAGCCTCCTTAGGCTGTGCACAAACCAGAAAACTTGGGATGTGTTGACAAGTCCTGCCCAGCATCAATGTGTGAGGATGTAGAGTCATACTGTGGCCGCTTCCTTTTTCTGTGGCTCTAAGTCTTCTCAGAAAGAGCACTTTAAAAATTAGAGGTCTGAATGAATTTGAATACTTGCCCCTTGTCCTGGAATTTGCCAGCTGGGCCTAGATGAAGATTTGAGTAGAAGTGTTTGAGAGAGTAGACAGAGTGTGCAAGGGAGTTATAAGATAATTGCATTTTCAGAGAACTGTCTTAGTAATCACATAAAATTTAAAAGGTCTCCAGTAAAATGGCTTGAAGGAATTATTAAGATTCTGTTCTAATTAGCAGCCCTAAGTCCTTGTTTACCACAACTGACATGTATTTCTTCATTATCAGCTCAAAAGGCTATCTACCCATCTTTAAGAAAATCTTATATTATTATTACCTAGAATCTCAACCAATTCTGGTTGATTCTTTCAAAAATCTACTCTAATTTTCTTGATAAGCTGTAGGTTATTTTTCCTAAACAACAACTACACGAGGAGCAAAATGTAGGCAAATCATCTGCTGGGATTATTATATATTATATATTATTATATACCATCCTATCCCATCAATAAAAGAATTAATAGCGACTTAAGGAACTATGTTCAGTTTTTGATCATTTGACCAGAACTATGTGAATATTTTCCCATAAATTTTAAAATATTAATGCCTTATTAGCATCTGTAATAAAAATAATATTATAAAAAGCAGAGTAGGCAGGAAAGGTTCCTTGACTGATGGGATTCAACTTTAAATATTACATAGTAAACTAATATATCTGTGTATCAGACGGGGTTTAGTCTGATACTAAAATCAGATACTAAGTATCAGATACTGATACTTAGATAAAAAAAAGTCACTCTATTTCTTTGAATCAGAAAGAGATATACAAGAAATCAGAAGTTTCTAAAACCTTTAGACTTCCTTGAATGCATGTTTTTTTTATCCTTTAAAAAATTCCTAATCTAGCAATTCATAAACTGTATATAATAACCTTCTTGCTATAGAAACAGCAGAGGAAAATAAGTCTTTCTTCTATGCTAATGTCAAAATCTCTGCAATATTTGACCAATAGGAAGTAAACAAGCTAGTATTTACTGAGCACTTGCTATAGTTTCATTAAATCCTTGTTAATAACATTTTCAAGTTGGTAATATTAGCCGATCTTACAGATGGTTTAGAAAGGCTAAGTGATGTATGCACAGGTAGAAAATAGAGACAGAATTAAACTTCAGATCTGCTGCTTCCAAAATTGGTTAAATTTGTTGCCCAGTATTGGTTATTAATCCAAAACCCTGTTTGATGGCATCCAACCAAAGTAGTGATTCAATATTTAAAAACTATATCCATCAGGCCAGTTAGCTCAGCCATTAAGAGATATTTTATAATTCACTTTTTTCTAGATGATCCATGAGGATGTGGTTCTTAAAGGCAGACATTTCAGACAGTATTTCAGGGAGAAAGCAAGCCAGCAAGTAGTTTCGATCTTAGGCAAAAATAATCTTGTCCATGTCACTTGACCTAGAACTTTGTAGTCTTACCCAACACTTTGCTAGATCTTAAGAAGATAAAAAATTATTTTCTAAGAATACTCATGGTTTTACATGTAGGCAATTCTTTTGTCCATATATGTACTAAGCATGTGGGTCTTCTGAGAATACAATCTGATCTTTAGACATTCACAGAATGATGGTGTGTGAGTTTTCTGTTCGCTGCTATAACAAATTACCAGAAAATTGATGGATTAAAACAATAGGAATATTACAATTTACAGTTCTGTCAGTCAGAGGTCCAGTACAGATATCATATGGTGTTGGCAGGTGTGTATTGTTTTCTGCAGACTCTAGGAGAGGATCCATTTCCTTGCCTTTCAGAGGCTGTCCACATTCCTGGGTTTATGATCCCCTTCTGTCTTCAATACTAGCAACAGCAGGCTGAGTTCTCATATTGCATCACTCTGACCTTGCTTCTGTGGTCACATCTCCTCTGACTTTTCTGTCCCTGTCTTCCACTTTTAATCACTTGTGTTACATTAGGCCCAATCAGATAATCTAGGAAAGTCTCCCTATTTTAAGGTCAGTTGATTTGAAGCTCAATTCCATTTGCAACTTTAATTCCCCTTAGTCATATAAGGTAATATATTGACAGTTTCTGGAAATTAGGATGTGGATATTTTGGTGGGGATGTTTGGGGGGTATTATTCTGCCTACCATGGATGATTAATTTGCAGTGTAGAAGAAAGGGCTTGGAAAGGCAGAGATGGATCTGAATTTTGCCCATACCATCAACTGGTTATGTCACTCACTAACTGGCAAGACATGTAAACTCTCAGAACCTATTTCCTCACATGTAAAATGGAGATTATATTACCTACTGTACAGAGTTGTTTTCTACCTTTAAATGAGGAAACAAAGTTCTTAGTACATGCCTGGCACAGAGATGGGGCTAAATAAATATAGCTTTCATCATAATTAGAGAATCTAGAACCACATTCAGGGCCAAACAATCCAAAAGAGTATGTCCCAGGTGCATGGAAGCATTTATGCTTGATATTTCCTGTGCTTTCATTTTTCCTTTAACACTAATTAAATGGTTGCCTGAAATCCTTTCAAAACCAAACAGTGGATAGATCCTAAATAAACACGCAAAATATGAATGAAGATGCACTTTATTTTAGTTTTAGTCTCAGCTAGTTTCTTTCCATAGATGATGTTCTGAATGGAGAACAAAGAGACAAATATGAAAAGTCGATTTATCTATTTGTTTCTGTTTTTGGTTTTTGTTTTACAATTTTCCCTTGGCCACCAAAACCCATTTCTTCATTTATATTCAGTGGGAAGACTTCAAACTTTTTATCTGTTCATTTTCACATATGTGGCTTTTCCCATGATGGTAATGGATCTATCCCTGCACAAAGGATCAGTGGCAGCTGGTCATCCCATTTGCCTTTTAGCTCTCAGAAAGCTAATGAGTGACTTATTGTGTTCAAAGCCCTTATTAACTAGCCATTAAAAATGATGTTATAGACAATTTAGTGACATGGAAAAATATTTGCAATGTATTGATAAATAGAATAGGGAAGTCATAAACTGGGATATGGTGTTTGATGCCATTTTTTTTTTTAAAGATTTTATTTATTTATTTGTCAGAGAGCGAGCAAGAGCGAGCACAGGCAGACAGAGTGGAAGGCAGAGCCAGAGGGAGAAGCAGGCTCCCTACGGAGCAAGGAGCCCAATGTGGGACTCAATCCCAGGACGCTGGGATCATGACCTGAGCCGAAGGCAGCTGCTCAACCAACTGAGCCACCCAGGCGTCCCTTGATGCCATTTTTTAGAAAAAAAATTCACAAAGAGAAAAAGGCTTGGAAGGATCAGTAGTTATCTCTGGCTGGTAGAATTATGAATGGTTTTTATTTTATCTGTTTGCTTTCCCATATTTCTGAATTTTCTATAATAAAACTGTGTTGCTTTTGTACTAGGAATAAACAAAAAACAATTTTTTTTATGTAGTGATCTGATCATGGTAAATAGCTCCTGAGTCAGAAGCTTGTTCAGAGCAGGGGCCCAGGGAAGCTTAATAAGGGACTTCTGTGACTTTGTGATGGTGGGAGTCACCTGGCATGGCCAAGTTGTGAGGCGTGCACTGGGAAGTAGGTACATAGCAACTAAGTTCAGCCTGGTAATGCTGAGACATGTATCTCCAGCACCCTTCCTCTTTGACTGACAATGGCTTAATTAAGAAAAGGAGATACACATTACTTAAGGAACACCTCCAGTTATGCCTGAGAAATTTAGTATTAAAAGAAATATGGGAGACCTATCAGCAGAAATAGAGCCAGAGGTAGAGATGCTAAATAAACAAATTCTCTAAATAGTCAAACTGCACACCATCATTTTTTATTATTCTTGAAATATTCTTAAGGACTTTAAAGTGTTTTAGTGGATAAGCTTCCTTACTTGAATTATTTGAGCCACTTAAATTTGTTTATATATATTACTTAATTTTGTTCTTAACAAAATTTGCTTCATTAAAAAAATCATTCATTCATTCAACAAGCACGTACTGAACACCTATCTCGTGCCAAGAGATAGGTGTTGGCACGAGAGAGAGAGAGTTTTCAGCTCTCAAAGTTTTAGTGGGAGAAACTCTCAAAGTTTTAGTGGGAGAGAAAGACAAAAACACAGTTATAGCTCAAAGCAATAAATTCTATGATTGAAGGTATAATGAAAGAATGAGGGTGGGCATCTAACTCAAATGGAGGTAAGAGGTAGGCCTAGGGAAGTTTTCCAGAGAAGGTGGTATTTAATCTGAGCCTTGAAGAATGAGCAGGAATTTATGAGGTGAAAAATCAGGAAAAGAGTGTTCCATGAAGAAGGAATAGCATATTTAAAAACCCAGAGGCATGACATTTTTGAAGGAGTTTCCTATAGTTTGAAATAGCCAGAACTTTTGTGCATGTGGAGGACAACAGAGGATGAGGCTGTGAGAATTCATTTTATGTATCAACTTGGCTGGTTGAGGACTACTCTACATGTTTCTGTGAAGGGGTCTTTGGATGGTATTTACACTTAAAACCTTGAAATTGAGTAAAGTGGGTTGCTTTCCATAATGTGGGTGGGCCTCATCAAATCAGCTGAAGGCCTCAACAGAAAAGCTAATATCCACTGAGAAGGGAATTCAGACTATTTGATCTTGAACTGTAACTCTTCCTGGGTTTCCAGACTTGACAAAACTTTTATTGGTTTTGTCAAGCACCACAATCACATGAATCAACTCCTTAAAATAAATCTCTGTATGTTTATGTAGGCATACTTCATTTATTGCACATCGCTTTAGTGCACTTCACAGATAGTGCATTTTTTACTAATTGAGGGTTTGTGGCAACCTTGTGCCTATTGGTGTCATTTTTCTTACAACATTTCCTCACTTCCTTTCTGTGTCACATTTTGGTAATTTTCATAATATTTCAGACTTTTTCATTATTGATATATTTGTTAATGGTGATCTGTGATCAGCAATTTTGATGTTACTATTGTAACTGTTTTATAAACCATGTCCATATAAGATGGCAAACTTGATCAATAAATGTTGTATGGGTTTCAACTGCTCCATTGACTAGCTGCTCCCCTATCTTTCTCTCTCTTCTCAGACCTCCTTATTCCCTGAGATACAATATTAAAATTAGGCTAATTAATAACCCAACAATGGTCTGTAAGTGTTCATGTGAAAGGAGGAGTCACATGTCTCTTACTTTAAATTAAAGGCTATAAGTGATTAAGCTTAATGAGGAAAGCCTGCTGAGAGCTAAGATAGGTTATAAGCTAGGCCCCCTGCGCCAAAAAGTTACCCAAATGGTGAATGCAGAGGAAAAGTTCTTAAATTAAAAGAGATACTCCAGGGAACACACAAATGAACAAGGCAAGACAGCCTTATTGCTGATACGGAGAACATTTAATGGTCTGGATAGAAGATCAAAGCAATCATAACATTCCCTTAAACCAAAGCCTATCCAGAGCAAAGCCCTGACTCTCCTCAATTCTTTGAAGGCTGAGAGAGGTGAGGAAACTATTTTCAAAAGAAAATCTTGAAACTATCAGAGGTTGGTTCACGAAGTTTAAGAAAAGAAGCTGTCTCCATAATATCAAAGTGCAAGATGAAGCAGCAAGTGCTGTTGTAGCTAGAGATCCAGAAGATCTTAATGAAGGCAGCTGCACTAGACAATAGGTTTTCTTTTTCTTTTTTTTTTTTTTTTTAAAGATTTTATTTATTTATCAGAGAGAGAGAGAGAGAGCGACCACAGGCAGACATAATGGGAGACAGAGGCAGAGGGAGAAGCAGGCTCCCTGCCGAACAAGGAGCCCGATGTGGGACTCGATCCCAGGACGCTGGGATCATGACCTGAGCCGAAGGCAGCTGCTTAACCAACTGAGCCACCCAGGTGTCCCTAGACAATAGGTTTTCATGGTAAATATAAACAGCCTTCTATTGGAAGAAGATTCCATCTAGGACTTTCATAGCTAGAGAGGAGAAGTCAATGCCTGGCTTCAGAGCTTCAAAGGACAGACAGAGTCACCCTCTTGTTAGGAGTCAATGTAGCTGTTGAAGCCAATGCTCATTTACCATCCCCAAATCCTAGAGCCCTTAAGTATTATGCTAAATTTACTTGGCCTGTGTTCTCTAAATGAAACAGCAAAGACTGGATAACAATATATCTATTTACAACATGGTTTCCCGGAACATTTAAAGCCCAATATTGAAAGTTACTGCTCAGAAAAAAAGATTCCTTTCAAAATAGTACTGCTCATTGACAATGTACCTAATCATCACAGAGCTCTGATGAACATGTATAAGATTAATCTTGTTTTCATGCCTGCTAACACAACATCCATTATGAAGCTCATGGATCAAGGAGTAATTTCAACTTTCAAGTCTTACTGTTTAAGAAATACATTTCAAGCAGCATCTGGGTGGCTTCGTTGGTTAAGTGTCTGCCTTCGGCTCAGGTCATAATCTCAGGGTTGTGGAATCGAGTCCGCATAGGGCTCCCTGCTTAGTGGGGAGTATGCTTCGCCCTCTCCCTCTGCTCCTCTCCCCACTAGTGCTCTCTCTCAAATAAATTTAAAAAAATTAAAAAATAAAGAAATATATTTCATAAGGCTATAGGTAACATACGTAAGTGATTTCTCTGGGCAAGTAAGTTGAAATGCTTTGGAAAAGATTTGCCATTTTATTATCTATTTATTAAAAATAGCAGCAAGAGAGGAATACAAGCAGGGGGAGTGGGAGAGGGAGAAGCAGACTTCCTGCTGAGCAGGGAGCCCAATGTGGGGCTCAATCTAGGACCCTGGGATCATGACCTGAGCCGAAGGCAGATTCTTAATTGGCTGAGCCACCCAGGCCCCTAAGATTTGCCATTTTAGGTGCCAGTAAGAACATTTGAGATTAGGGGTGTCTGGGTGGCTCAGTGGGTTAAGCCTCTGCCTTTGGCTCAGGTCATGATCTCAGGGTCTTGGGATCAAGCCCCACATGGGGCTCTCTGCTGAGCTGGGAGCCTGCTTCCCCCTCTCTGCCTGCCTCTTTGCCTACTTGTGATCTCTCTCTTTCTGTCAAAAAAAAAAAAAAAAAAAAAGGAAAGAAAAAAGAACATTTGTGATTCATGGGAAGAGGTAAAAATAACAACATTTACAGGAGTTTGGAGGAAGTTGATTCTAATCCCTATGGATGACTTTGAGGGATTCAAGACTTTAGTGGAGGAAGTTAACTGCAAATGTGTAGAAATATCAAGAGAACTAGAATTAGAATTAGAAGTGGAACCTGAAGATGCAATGGATTTGCTGCAATCTCATTATAAAACTAATGGATGAGGAGTTGCTCTGATGGATGAGCAAAGGAATGGTTTCTTGAAATGGCTCTACTCCTGGTTAAGATGTTGTGAAGGTTGTTGAAATGGCAGCAAAGGGGGGCGCCTGGGTGGCTCAGTGGATTAAGCCGCTGCCTTCTGCTTGGGTCATGATCTCAGGGTCCTGGGATCGTGTTCCGTGTCGGGCTCTCTGCTTGGCGGGGAGCCTGCTTCCCTTCCTCTTTCTCTCTCTGCCTGCCTCTCTGCCTACTTGTGATCTCTCTCTGTCAAATAAATAAATAAAAATCTTAAAAAAAAAAGAAATGGCAGCAAAGGATTTAGAGTATTATATAAACAACTGATAAAACTGGTAGGGTTTGATGGGATTGACTCCAGTTTTTTTAAGTTTTTTTTTTTTTTAAGATTTTTAAAATTTATTTGACAGAGCAGGGGGAGCAGCAGGCAGAGGGAGAAGCAGGGAGCCCCACGTGGGGCTAGATCCCAGGATCATGACCCGAGCTGAAGGCAGACGCTTAACTGACTGAGTCACCCAGGTGCCCCTTGGCTCCAATTTTGAAAGAAGTTCTACTGTGGATAAAATGCTTATCAAACAGTGTCACATGCTACAGAGAAATCATTTGTGAAAGGGAGAGTCAACTGATGTGGCAAACTTCATTGTTGTCCTATTTTAAGAAATTGTCCCAGCCACTGCAAACGTTAACCACCATCATCTGATCTATCAGCAGCCATCAACATCTAGACAAAAGCCTCTACCAGTAAAAAGATTATGACTTGCTGAATGCTCAGATGACGATTAGAATTTTTTGACAATAAAATATTTTAGCATTAAAGTATGTACATTTTAAAAGACATAATGCTATTACACACTTACTAGACTACAGTGCAGAGTAAACATAACTTTTATACACACTGGAAAACCAAAAAATTCATTCGACTTGTTTTATAGCAATATTTGCTTTATTGTGGCAGTCTGGAACTGAACCCTCAATTTCTCTGAGGTTGCCTGTATATGCCCATCCTATTGATTTTTTATCTCTGGAGAACTCTTAACTAATAAGGAAGGTCCTTATTAGGAAAATATGGAAAGTTCTTCTGAACACAAGGCTTTCAGTTACTTAAGACTACTGATGACTGAGTAGATACTAAGAGAGGGATATGTGGTATCTGGGCCTATAAGATTGTGTAGAAATGTTAGTATTCTTTTTTCTTCTTCTTTTTTATTGAGGCATAATTGACACACAATATATTAGTTTCATGTATACACCATACTGGTTTGACCCTCACAAGTTTAGTTACCATCTGTCCCCATGCAAAGTTATTACAATATTATTGACTATATCCACTATGCTGTATTCTTTATCCTCATGAATTACTTATATCTGGAAGTTTGTACCTCTTAATACCCCTCACCTATTTTGCCATGCCCAACTGCTCCCCTCTCTGGGAGCCAACAGTTTGTATCTTGAGTCTGTTTCTGTTTTAATTTGTTTTGTTCTTTAGATTCCATATATAAATGAAATCATATAGTATTTGTCTTTATCTGACTTATTTCACTTAACATAATACCCTCTAGGTCCATCTGTGTTGTCACAAATGGTAAGATGGCATTCTTTTTTAATGGCTGAATCATACTCTAATATATATATATGTATATGTACATATATATATGTATATGTATATATAAAATTTTTATCCATTCATCCATCAATGAACACTTAAGTCGTTTCCATTTCTTGGCTATTATACATAATGCTGCAATGAACTAGGGATGCATATCTCTTCAGATTGGTATTTTTGTTCCTTCAAATAAATACCCAGAAGTGGGATTGCTGGATCATACGGTAGTTATGTTTTTAATTTTTTGAGGAATTTCTATACTGTTTTCCGTAGTGGCTATACCAATTTTCATTCCTACCAACATTATTAGAGGGTTCTGTATTCTCCACATCCTCCCCAATAACTGTTATTTTTTGCCTTCTTGATAATAGCCAATCTGAATGTGTATGGGTGGTGTGAGGTGGTATCTCATTGTGTTTTTGATTTGCATTTCACAAACACAAAAATGTTTTGTTCACAAACACAAAAATGCCAGTTGGCCATCTGTATTTCTTCTTTGGAAAAATGCCAATTCAAGTCCTGTACCCATTTTTCAGTCTGATTGTTTTTTTCGTATTAAGTTGTGTAAATTCTTTATGTATTTTGGATTTTAACTCCTTATTGAATGTATGATTTGCAAATATCTTCTCTGAATCAGAAGTTTGCCATTTTGTTTTATTAATGCTTTCCTCACAAATGCTTTTTAGCTTGATGTAATCCCCTTTGTTTATTTTAGTTTCTGTTGCCATTGCCTGAGGAGACTTTACCCCCCAAATATTGCTAAGACGAATGCCAAAGAGCTCACTACCTATGGTTTCTTCTAGGAGTTTTTGGTTTCAGGTCTTACATGCAAGTCGTTAATCCATTTTGAATTTGTTTTTGTATATAATGTAAGAAAATAGTCCAGTTTCATTCTTTTGCATATAGCTGTCCAATTTTGCCATCACCATTTATTTAAGAAATGGTCTTCCCCCATTGTATATCCTTGCATTCTTTGACATAGATTAATTGATACATATGCTTGGGTTTATTTGGGGGATCTCTATTCTATTCTGTGGATCTATGGGTCTGTTTTTGTGCTAGGACCATATTCTTAATTACTATAGTTTTGTAGTACAGTTTGAAATCAGGCAGCATGACACCTCCAGCTTTGCTCTCCTTTCTCAAATTTGCTTTTGCTATTTAAGATGTCAATAGACTTTTTCTAAAAAATTAATTAATTGATTGATTGATTTGTCAGAGAGAGTGAGCGAGTGAGCAAGAGTACAAGCAGGGGGAGCAGCAGGCAGAGGGAGAAGCAGGCTCCCCACTAAGCAGGGACCCTGAAGTGGGACCCCAGGATCATGACCTGAGCTGAAGGCAGATGCTTAACCAACTGAGTCACCCAGGCATCCCCAAGATGTCACTAGTCTTGACATCATTCCATATTCTTTTCCATGTCTCCCTCTTGGTTTTGAAATCCATTTCATTTTATCTGCATTTATTCAGTGCCAATATGTTTGAGGTACTGTGTTAGGGGCTGGGGATAAAATGGTGAGAATGTCTGCTATCAAGATATACCATCTGGGGGCACCTGGGTGCTCAGTTGGTTAAAGCCTCTGCTTTCAGCTCAGGTCATGATCTCAGGGTCCTGGGATCCAGCCCTGCATCGGGCTTTCTGCTCAGCGGGGAGCCTGCTTCCCCCCTTCTCTCTGCCTGCCTCTCTGCCTACTTCTAATATCTCTCTGTGACAAATGAATAAATAAAATCTTTAAAAAAGAAAGAAGTATACCATCTGGTGGGAAAGACAGTATGTAAACAAATGAATTTAAGGACAGTGCGGGCACAGAGATGGGAGAGGCCAAGGAGGACTGCAAAGGAGGAAGTAATGCTTGAGCAAGCCACTAAAGCACAAATGTGAGCTCAACGGAGTGAAAAAGACAAAAAGGGGGAGGGCCAGGTCATTTCAGGCAGATAGAATGATGTGAAAGAAAAACTAAAATATATTGTGTACTTGCTAGATGCCAGATATTAAATGTTTTGTATTAGCTGATTTAATTTTTTATTTATTTGTAGAGATTTAATTTATTTATTTGAGAGAGAGAGAGAGAGAGAGAGAGACAGCCAGTAGGGGGAGGGGCAGATAGAAAGGGAGAGGCAGAGAATCTCAAGCAGACCCTGTGCTGAGCATGGAGCCTGATGTGAGGCTTGATCCCACAACCCTGAGATCATGAACCAAGCTGAAGCCAAGAGTTGGACACGCAACTAACTGAGCCACCCAGACACTCCTGTATTAACTATTTTAGTAGTCTCATTCTACCTTATGAAGTAGAATGATATTACATATATATATGTATATGGTAGAATTATATTATATATTATATTATATTATATGTTATATTATGAAGTAGAATTATATTATATATTATATATTATATAATCATTGTTGCAATTTTACAGAGGAGGAAATAGGCAAAGAAGTTACACAAGTTGCCCAAAGTCACATATTTAATAAGTTCTGTAGTTAAGATTCAAATCCAGGCAGTCTGGCTTCAGTATTCATTTTGTTTTGTTTCGTTTTAAATTTCCAGCCCTGTGCTACTCTGTCTTCTTCAGTCATGTAGCAGTGCATGGAACTGTTAAATCTTAAAGCCAGAAGGGCCCTTAGATAATCTATTAGGGGGTTCTTGTACAAGAAAACTGTACATTAGGATTACCAGCAAGGTTTTAAAAAATACCAGTGCCTAGCATTTCCTCCTGTTCTCCCCCAAGCCACATAGGAGAAAAAACCACAACTCTGGCCCCCTGCACTTGCTTTTTAAAACTTAGAACTTGTGGGGCGCCTGGGTGGCTCAGTGGGTTGAGCCTCTACCTTCGGCTCAGGTCATGATCCCAGGGGCCTGGGATCGAGTTCCGCATAGGGCTCTCTGCTCAGCAGGGAGCCTGCTTCTCCTCATCTCTCTCTCTGTCTGTCTCTCTGCCTATTTGTGATCTCTCTCTCTGTCAAATAAATAAATAAAATCTTTAAAAAAAAAAAACTTAGGACTTGTGGTGAAATATGCATAACATAAAAATTACCATATTAGTCTTGTTTAAGTGTATAATTCAATACCATTAATTACATTCACAATGTTGTATAACCATCACTACTATTTCTAAACCATTTTCCTTACCCCGAACAGAAACTCTAAAGCTATTAAGCATGATTCCCCATTCCCTCTCCTCCTAGCACCTGGTAACGTCTAATCTATTTCCTCTTTTTATGAATTAGCCTATTCTAAATACCTCATTTAAATGGAATTATACAATAGCTGTCCTTTTGTGTCTGGTTTATTTAATTAACATAATGTCTTCAAGGTTTGTCCATGTTGTAGAATAGATTGGAACTTCATTTGTTTTTATAGCTGAGTAATGGTTGTATGAATATACCACATTTTTTTTTAATCCACTCATCTGTTGAGGCACACAGGTTGTCCTCCCATACTCCCAACCCCTGCCCCACCAAACAAATGCTGGAGGAACCACCACTTTTTTTTTTTTTTTTTTTTTTTTAGACAGGAAGAGACACAGGGCTCATCTCACAACTCTGAGATCATGATCTGAGCCTGAGCTGAAACCAAGAGTTGTACAGTTAACCAACTGAGCCACCCAGGCAACCTAGCAACGACTACTTTCTAAAACTTAACATTATCACACACAAAGAGAATAAAATGACAAGAGGAGACAGAGGCTGAGTACCAAGTGGCACGGGAAAAGGCCCAGAGGAGTGAAAATGTGTACAATTAGTTTGGATGGCAGGAAGCCAGATTTTAGGGTGAGATTCTCAGAGGCAGGGGTGGACCTGTGATTGAGATTTTTCTCCTTTCTATACAGGTATTTTGTCATCATCACCGCTATTACCTGTCAGAGAACTTAGGATTTCAGGAGAATGAAAACATTTTTTCTATTCTGAAAGCAGAATGTGATTCTGACAGTGATAATGCTTCATTTAAGGCAATGAAATAAATGTTTTTTGTGAGATCATTTGCATGAATAAGTGGTAGCTACTCCTGGGCTAGAATGTTAGACAGGACTCCTGCAGGAGATGGGAGTAAATTTGAGAAGATGACGTGGGGAAAGAGGGAGGGGATTGGGAAGTGGGAAAGAAAGAAGAAGGGAGGAGAGACTAATCTGGGGTACTGTGTGACAAAGTTCTAGACAACACCCTGGAACAAATTCTTTTCAACAATAGAACCTACTGACCTGCTGCACACTACCTACCTGTGCCCTTCACATAGAGTGTTTAATAATGTCTATCAAATTAGTTTCCTAGAATGAATACCTTCTTTTACCTCCGTTTAAGTTCTTTCAGCTAAAATTCAGGTGGGCCATTAGTTTTCTCCAAATTTTTAATGTTCTATCCCTCCCCAATGCTCTCCTTTTCCTAAACCTCCTAAGGCTTCATTTCCTCACAAAGCTGAGTTGACCCATATTTAGTGCTTAGCACGTTATCTGTAAAGTGTAAATATCAGTATGCCTGGCTAATGATGGTATTGCCATTATTTTCTTTCATCTTTCCTGCTGTTTTCACTGGGTTTTAGAGCTATTAGTTTTGCCTTTCTTTATTGTATTTGATTTCCTATTCTTACTTTTTATCCTATTTCTGGTTGTTTTGGTTAGAGTGCTGAAAATATTGCCAATATAGTGTCAAAATAGTGTCTGGCCAAATCAAGGTCTTCTTTGTTTTCTTAGTCTCTTTCTGAGATAGTTCATTGCAAGTATGCTTTAATCTAAGTGTGTTACAAAAGGGGAAATGACTATTTGCCTTATACTTCTTTTCTGAGAGAGATGTAAATGGACTGTTCTTTGTCAAGCAATAATCTGATGCACTATAAGTGATAATATTCTTACGTGATAATTTTTATTGAAAGTTCTGCCATTACATGTGGTACATATATCCTAAGTAATACTGATTCTGTCCAGAATTTGCTCTGAAATTTCATTTGATATTTCTATAGAGGTATATTCAGTTGGTTTATTATAGGAGACTACGGACTATATGTCTCCTCTTTTATTATTTATTCTTCAATCAAATTTGCCTATGAGGGATTCCTATATAATCTGAGTATTTGTTGGTTTTTTTTTTTTAAGATTTCATTTATTTATTTGACAGAAAGAAATCACAAGTAGGCAGAGAGGCAAGCAGAGAGAGAGGGAGGAAGCAGGCTCCCCGCCGAGCAGAGAGCCTGACGTGGGGCTCGATCCCAGGATCATGACCTGAGCTGAAGTCAGAGGCCTCAACCCACTGAGCCACCCAGGTGCCCCTGACCTGAGTATTTGATTAAAGTCTTAACTTTAAAGTATTTGATTAAAGTCATTAACTTTTCCTGTAGCCCCTCTTTTATATCTTCATCAACTGTTCAGTTTCATGATTTGATTATATATTCGGTTCATTTTGATTACTTGCCGTTTACATGCAACATGAATATTATCACACCTTCTAAGAAAGCAAACATTTAATTCCTCATGATAAATTATTCAGTTCCTAAATGTGCCTCATACAAGAAAATGTGCCTGGTGCAAGAAAGGGCATGTCCTTTACCTTTTACTCTTATTTCTCACTTATTATCAATATTCTTGTCTTTCAAACTCTACTAGTTTACTTAAGAAGTAATTTTCTAGTTTGAGAGGTGGGAATTTAGAAGCAAGTTCTTTTTCCTCTAAAGCAGTGTACCTTTACCCAAATATACAGGCTCAAAGAGTATTAATAACGTACAAGCAAACTTAAATGCTGCCTCTAGTCCCTCCTGATCTTTTGGAGCTTCAGTGGGAAAGACAGAAGAATCCCTATTCGAAGAGGAATGTTAAGGGTCATACCATCCAGGGTTAGGCCTGAGGATAGGTAGAATCATGTTGATAGCCTTTGGAGTGTCAGAATGTGGGCCTCTTTTCATCAACTTGGAGGAAAGAATGGCTTCTCTCAGCAGGTCTCAGGAGGTATATTCAACAGTATAGAACCTTTGCATGTCCTGATGTCTCACGATATCCTGGAAAGGTGGTTGTTGTATCATCCCTCTTAGGTGATCAATTAGGTGTAGTCTTTTCATTTTTACTCAAGGACAAGACTGTCCAAGCAAATTGGGGTAATAAGGTATCTTAGAGCTAGACTTTTCTGGTATAATGTAGTAACCTATCAGTTCTTTATACTTATTTGAAAGCCAATTTTATAAGTTTTAAGTATCACATTAGTACTTACATTTAAACCACTATATTATAATCAAATTATAGTAGCCAGATTTATAGCTAAGGCTTTAAAAAAAAAAAGATTTCATTTATTTATTTATTTATTTGACAGAGAGACAGAGAGAACAGCAGTGGGAGGAGGAGCAGAAGGAGAGGACAAGCAGACTCCCCAATGAGTGGGGAGCCTAACACAGGGCTCAATACCAGGACCCCCAGATCATGATCTGAGCTGAAGACAGATGCTTAACCAACTGAGCCATCCAGGTGTCCCTACAGCTAAGACATTTTACCACTATAGGAATCATTCTGGTACTCTCACTATCAAGTAGCTTTTGCTTTAGGTATCAGGAGGGGATTGTCCCAAGTATTCCTACCAAGTCAGTAGGCTACTCAGTGTTAATTTTCTCAGCCTTAGCAGAGAACTGATTGTGGGCCTTATGTTGTAGAATGTAGCTTAGGAAACAGTGCCTCTTTTGGACAAAAATATTGATTTCAGGCTTGCCACACTGAATTGTACCCTTGTTCAAGCAGAAACCAAATTTTGTGTCCTTTTAATCCATTTGTGTTGAGCATTTCAGGTTGGTACATTTGTAGCCAGGCAGGCTGGTCCTCTTGTCCTATTGTTTCATATTCCCTCTACTCAGCTGAGTTGTTCTACACAACTGAAATGTACCCTTCTGCCTTGGAGGGCACCTTCAAACATAAACCTTTGTTAGAGGAGCTTGAAGCTGTGAGATTACTTCAGACCATTAGTCTCTATGATGAAGGAGAAGTAGTGCTGGCATATTGGTCAGAACAACTTTTTTTTTTCAAGATTTTATTTATTTATTTGACAGAGAGAGAGAGAGAGAGAGATCACAAGTAGGCAGAGAGGCAGGCAGAGGGAGAGGGGGAAGCAGGCTCCCCACTGAACAGAGAGCCTGATGTGGGGCTCAATCCTAGGAGTCTGGGATCATGACCTGAGCTGAAGGCAGAGGCTTTAACTCACTGAGCCACCCAGGCACCCCTAGTCTTCCTACTTTTAATGAGAGAGGATATAGGCTCTACCTCTCTATTTAATAATAGAGCTAATAATATCAAATTAATTAATATAAATAATAAATAAATAATATTAAATTAATTAATAATGTTAAATTCACATTTAAAAAAATCCCAAACATGAAGTACGGGAGATACTAGACTTGTGGTTCTCTTTGGAAAATACAGTCTATCACAGGGATCATATTATCTGTTACAGGTCTTTGGTTTAAGAAAAATGTTACACTTCTTCCTTATGGGAGAAGGGAGAGGCAAGTACCCCCTTCTAGCTGAGTGTGGAGGTTACCAGATCCTTATGTGCAATGATTGAATGTGTCTTCTCATTCTCCATTTGGAAGTCCGTTTAGACAGCACATTCTAATTTGCCCTTTGCTTGCCTGAAAAAGAAAAATAAAATTGGAGAAAAGGGGACAGCAGTAAATGGTCCGTACACTCACTAGAGTGGTAAGGATATGGGAGTTTCCTGGGACCAAGTGAATACTGTTGGTGCCTGCCTGCCCAAAAGAGAAGTCCACCAGGGAAGAGGACTAAGCAGCAAAAATTTGTTGGCCATAAGCTCTAGGGCAGGAGGCACTCTCACATCAGGGACTTATACACTGGGGAGGCCCTACAAAATTTACCCAAGGAGTAGCCTGCATTTAGATACCTACAACCTAGAGAGTATCAGTGACCTATCAGAGTTAACAGAGAAACAAAAGACAATAATGAAGGAATTAATTCCAACTGTTATCAGAATCAGCGTTGAACCTTAGGCCCAGAACCAGTAAGAGATTTATTACAAGGAATTGGCTAATATACTTCTGGGGCTGGATAAAAGAGTCTGAGGTGTTTAGGGTAGGCAATCAGGAAAAGAAGATCAAGGGCATGTTGGAACCCCCATGAGCACAGGCTGAAGCTTGTTGTCCACAGGCAGTAAGGAAAAGATCATGCACAGGCTAGAACTTCAAGGGCATCAACTGTTTGGAATCTCCAAACTCAAGAAAGGCCTAAGCCCTCTTTTAAAGGGCTTACCCAATCAGGCCAGGCCCATACAGAATAGACTTTTGATGAACTTAAAGCCAACTTATTAGGGACGTTTTTGGGGGGGTGGGGTGGGGAGCATGCCTGAGTAGTGTGGGGTGAGGGGGTGGGGCAGAGGGAGCAGGAAAAAGAATCTCAAGCAGGCTCCACACCCAGTATAGAGCTGGATGTGGGGCTCAATCTCATGACCCTGAGATCTCGATTTGAGCCACAATCAAGAGTTGGAGGCTTAACCAACTGAGCCACACAGATGCCCCCGATTAAGGACTTTTATCACAAATGCAAAATGCCACCACAGCAACACCTATATTAATATTTGATTAAATAACTGGGGAATATAGTTCAACCCAGCCAAATTTATACATCAAAAAGCCATCAGACAACAGCAGCCAATATAAAACATGTATCCTTTTCCTTTTTCTTCTTCCCTGTGCCAATACACCACGGGAGGTGGAGGAGGTTTCTAAAAGGCAGATTGCAATGCTCTCCTGAAGACTCCAAAGGGAGGGAATGAGACGATTAAAATGGCAGACCACATCCTCTCCCTATCCATGTCCCTGGAGCTACAAATCTGGCCTATGATGGGAAATGGGAAAGCTTTGAATGGATATAAGACAAAATTTTAACAATAGACAGCCCATGAGAAGTTATGGGTTCTAACAGAGATGTCAGCAAGATACTGACTAGCAAGGAAAGGAGATTTAACATAGTAAATTTGGGTACAATGACTACAGATGACACTCTAATGAGCTGAGATACTAAATAATAAAATGACTAGGGGTGCCTGGGTAGCTCAGTTGATTAAGCATCTGCCTTTGGCTCAGGTCCTGATCCCAGGGCCCTGGGATTAAGCCCTCAATTGGGCTTTTTGCTCAGCAGGGAGCCTGCTACTCCCTCTCCCCTCCCCCTCTGCCTGCTTGTGCTCTCTTTCTCTCCCTCTGTAAAAAATGGTAAATAAAATCTTCAAAAATTTTTTTAAAAAAACGATTAGATTACAAAAATTAGAAGAAACTGCTGCAGATGTTAGACAAGGAAGAAAAGAAAAGAGGCTAGAGTGGACAGGGATGTCTTGTTTCCAAAAGACAAAATCTGGACTGGACCTCCTTAAAAGATGAGCAGTATTTAGAAAGCTGGAGCAGAGGAAATAAGTAAGAATAAAGACTTGGAGAAATGACATGTACGTGTGGACAGTGAGGTCAGGGAGGGCACTGGACTAATCACGGCAATATTTTTGTTAAGGATTGATAGGGGCTAGATGAGGCAGGGTCTGGAAAGCCAGGCAAAAGAGCTGAGATTCAGGGAGGTAGCCAGGAGAAAATCACTCTAAGTTCTTAAATGGAGAAAGCATAAGGGAAGTTGTTTTCTTTTGAATCTTTTAAAGACAGAAGAAAGTAGATAGTGGTATAATATAGATGGACTTTACGGGAGAAGGATTGGAGCGAGTTAGGATGCTGTTGCAATATTCTAAATAGGAATTCACAATAACATGATCCAGAATCACAAAGGTTAAATGGAACTGGAGAAGGAAAAATCTGAGGAATATTTCAAAGACAAGAACAATATGATTGATGACCAAATGGAAGTGTGACAGCAGAAAGGATAATTCAGAGTATGCCTTGGTTTCTACCTTAGGGGAACTGGAGGTGGTATTGCAAACATAAATTCAGTGAGGTATCATGGAGAAAATCACTCTAAATTTGGGAAAGAAAATCTGTTTGGAAGACCAAAATTATCCAATTTGGGATTACTGAGGCTGAGGTCACAATTTGATATAAATTGGAATAAAAGAACATCAGATTAGCTTGAGAGTAATATGTAGGAAGAACTGCCAAGTGGGAGGTCTAGGTTAGGAAAATGAAGAATTTGGAGGCACAGGTGGTGTTTTTTAAAAATTATTTCTTCCACCTGAAGATAGTGTCATTTAGAAGAAAAAAGAGTAAAGAGTAATCAAACAGATAGTGTCAAAGAACAAAATAGGATTTGATTTCTAGACCATGGTTTAAAATCCTGGAACTGTTGAGTTTTTGGCAAGGACAGGGAGGATGTCATAAGGACCAAAAAAAAAAAAAAAAAAAAGGTTTATTTATTTATTTTTTCCTTCATAGGGGAGGGGAGAAATCAAAGAAATTGTTCTTAGAAAAAAGGAACGAACAGGAAAGAGAACTGAGTGAACAAATACAAGTTTTGGTAACAATGTAGAAGATACCCAGTGTTTCAAGAAAGGTGAAAGGTGAAAGAAAGGAAGCTGAATTCTTCTTAACATTTACTGAGAGTTCACAATATGCCAGCACTGTGGCAAATTCTTTATATGCATTATTTTATTTAATCCGTACAAGTTTTTTTCCCACTTAACAAAATGTCATGCACATTTCTGTGTCAATAAAGATCTGCATCATCATTTTTTTTATTAACATATAATGTATTATTAGCCCCAGGGGACAGATTTGTGAATCGTCAGGCTTACACACATCACAGCACTCACCATAGCTGCATCATCATTTTTAATGGGTGTATAGCATAGTATTACATTGTACACAGGGTCATTGTGATAAGCTATAGTGAACCCTCCTACTCAAGCATTTTTTTCTACAGTTTTTTGTATGCTCTTTTTCTTAATATATGAACATCTTATTTTAGTTTGTAATTTAATGTTTTGAACAATATTATGATTCTAAAATTAAAATGCAAAAATGTATATTGCATGTTTTCTTCCACTCTTATTCCCTGTTCCACGCTAACAATTATTAGTTTATTTTGTATCTTTCCATAATTTCCTTATGTTATACAAGCATATGTAAAAGCATATTATTTTTTCTCTTTTTTTAAACACATAAGTAATATCTTTAGGATAAAATCTTAGAATTGATATTGCTAAATTAAAGGGTAGTTTCAGTTAAAATCTTAATGTATATTGACCAATTGCTTATCAGAAAGGTATTACACAACAACAATGCATGACTGTCACTAAATCCATTTTACTGATTTTCTAATTTTGATCTATCTATATATCTGAATATGTATGAGGAGTACAGAATAAATGTTAAAAAGAATATAATTTGTTCTGCAGAGCTAATTGTGATATTATACACAAATTATACAAAAAACTTTGGACTTATCTATTTAAAATTGATATTATAGAGAGAAGACACAATGAAAAGTAAAGGTTTTATCTAAGTTGTTATTTACTTTTCTGTGTTTTTCTTATTGTGTGAGTGGGGAAGCAGGTAGGAATGAAAAATCTCAGTTGTTTGTGGTGCAAAGATAAGTAACAGAGCTGAATGAGACAAAGAATAAGCCAAGCAAGAAATAGGGGCAAGCATAAGATGAGGCTGAAAGGGGCGCCTGGGTGGTTCAGTGGGTTAAAGCCTCTGCCTTCGGCTCAGGTCATGATCTCAGGGTCCTGGGATTGAGCCCCATGTTGGGCTCTCTGCTCAGTGGGGAGCCTGCTTCCTCCTCTCTCTCTGCCTGCCTCTCTGCCTCCTTATGATTTCTATCTGTCAAATAAATAAATAAATCTTTAAAAAAAAAAGATGAGACTGAAAAATGTAGTTTTTAAAATAATTTTTTAATTTAAAATAAAATTTTTAAAATTTTTAAAAAATTTAAAAATGTTTACAGTCTTTTACTCTACTCTCTATGATTAAATTGGTACATATTATTATAATAGAAATTAAAACCAAATTTCAACTGAATATGTACACTTGTCTTTTTTTTTTCTTAAATAGAATTGATTATCTGAAGAAATGGATACTTCTCCCTCCAAAAAATATCCAGTTAAAAAGCGGGTGAAAATACATCCCAACACAGTGATGGTGAAATATACTTCCCATTATCCCCAGCCTGGGGATGATGGATATGAAGAAATCAATGAAGACTATGGAAATCTTATGGAAGAAAATCCAAAGAAAGACCTGCTGAGTGAAATGAAAAGAAAAGGAAGAACTTTCTTTGGAACCATGGATACTCGACCTCCGCCAACAGAAGACCCAATGACTAATGATACTGGACAATTCCAGAGCTTTGCAGAAAAAAATATTTTTCAATCCAGAAAAATGTGGATAGTGCTATTTGGATCTGCTCTGGCTCATGGATGTGTAGCTCTGATCACCAGGCTTGTTTCTGATCGTTCTAAAGTTCCATCTCTAGAGCTGATTTTTATCCGTTCTGTCTTGCAGGTCTTATCTGTGTTAGTCGTGTGTTACTACCAGGAGGCCCCCTTTGGACCCAGTGGATACAGATTACGACTCTTCTTTTATGGTGTATGCAATGTCATCTCTATCACCTGTGCTTATACATCATTTTCAATAGTTCCTCCCAGCAATGGGACCACTATGTGGAGAGCCACAACCACAGTCTTCAGTGCCATTCTGGCTTTCTTACTTATAGATGAGAAAATGGCTTATGTTGACATGGCTACAGTTGTTTGCAGCATCTTAGGTGTTTGTCTTGTCATGATCCCCAACATTGTCGATGAAGACAATTCTTTGTTAAATGCCTGGAAAGAAGCCTTTGGGTACACTATGACCGTGATGGCCGGACTGACCACTGCTCTTTCTATGATAGTATACAGATCTATTAAGGAGAAGATTAGCATGTGGACTGCACTGTTTACCTTTGGTTGGACTGGGACAATCTGGGGAATATCTACTATGTTTGTTCTTCAAGAACCCATCATCCCATTAGATGGAGAAACCTGGAGTTATCTCATTGCCATATGCGTCTGTTCCACTGCAGCATTCTTAGGAGTTTATTATGCTTTGGACAAATTCCATCCAGCTTTGGTCAGCACAGTACAACACCTGGAGATTGTAGTAGCTATGGTCTTACAGCTTCTAGTGTTACACATATTTCCTAGTGTCTATGATGTTTTTGGAGGGGTAATCATTATGATTAGTGTTTTTGTCCTTGCTGGTTATAAGCTTTATTGGAGAAATTTAAGAAGGCAGGATTATCAGGAAATACTAGACTCTCCCATCAAATGAATACTTGATTATTATTTTGTTAAGTTATTAATAGGTACACTGCCATTTTAATATTTACCTATAAATGTCTCGTGTTGTATAATTGACAGAGTGGTATATAAAATCAATATAGGCAGATGTAGAAAATTTATTCTAGTCTAATATGTTAAAAAACAAATGTTAAATATGTGAAACACCATAAATCCAGTGTTTCTATGGTTATTAACAAAAAGTAATTGTGGTAGGAGAATGTTAACTCTCATCACTGAAGAACACAATACTTGAGGAAATGAGCCCTTTCAGATGGAACTTCTGTGGCCCTAAAATAAATGTTTATGCCCAATGTTATACAAATGTTTAATAAAAATCCTTTAATAGCCAAAAATCTTCATTGGTGAAAAGTACACGGTAAGGTGAAATCTTAATACAATCCCTATTTTGTCATCTGCTTACATTAGAAACTAGAGGTGACTGGATTGGGTAAGGGAGCTTAAGTTGAGGCAAGAAAGAGGGAACAAAGGAAAACAGGTGGTTTTTCAATGACCATAGTAGTTGCCCTACTTTCAAACAGAAAATTGATCTTTGCTATGGCTATATTAGGTAATGCATAGGATAATGGAAGTAGGGAGAAGACTGGATTCTTGACAGCTCTACTTAGTCTGGGCCATTTTGTACCTGATGGTGGGAGACTTAATGTTGGGACAAGGTCTATTTATCCTCAGTTTTACAGATATTTTTCAAAACTGTCCTTGTTTATGATTTTGTAGCAAGTGCATGTGTAAGCTGTAGTAAAGGTACTCCTTACCCTTGAAAAAAAGACACTAACAGGAATCATGGTACAGCAGAAATTTGATACAATATGGTAACTTGAAATTCTTTTCAAAAGGCATAAAAGTTGTAAAAGCATATAAAGTAGCATTAATTTGTGTCTAATTTGGGCAATTTTACTAATTTAGGACAACAAATGTTGATATAGTTATTAGGCTACTGTTATTATTACTGAGCTATTTTAACTTCAAATTCACTCTTCTGTATTTACCTCTGTGATGCTATGGCTCAGAGGCTGTAAATTATATTTTTCCTATGCTGGCTGGTGTCTCATTAGGTTCCATCAATAAAGGACATTAGAGGGAGACTAGAAGACAGGATAAGGGGAGAAAGGATTTCTTCCTTTCCATTTGTTTGCAGTTTGTCATTGTTACCCCAGCAATAAGCAATAGCCTTTTGCTCCACAGCAGCAACTGATCTCAGCATTGAGCTTCTTTTGGCACTTCTCCATCCCTTAGCAGCCTCATCATATCCCTCTCAGTAGGAGGAGGACCAGCTAAACAGCATCCTTTCTGGAATCTGAGCTATAGCTCAGCTGGGTCACTCCACTGAGCTTTGGAGACCTTATAGTCCAACCCTGACCCCTCTTTTTCACATGCTCTAAGGGTGGTAGCTGCTCTGTTACAGTTACCATCTCTGGGCTACTGCAGTGCTCCCTTTTTGCTTTTTCAGTCCCTCAATACCCAATACTAGATTCTTTCTGTTGTAATATCTTGTGATTTCTGCCTTCTTGACTAATATATCTCTAAACCTTTCTCCAAAGAGCCCATAGCTATTAATTGGGTATTTGTGCTTCTGGGAAGATATTAATGTTCAGATTTTCCAGGAATTGCCAGACGCTGGCTCTTAACTATCCAAATTGAAGAAATTATCCAAACTGAAGCACAGAAAGAAAACGGTTTGAAAAAAAAAAAATGAACAGAGCCTGGAATGACCTGTACTAAGGACTAAGAAGTCTAGCCTAAGTGTAAATGTAGTCTCAGAAAAGGAGAGAGAGGGGAAGGGGCAGAAAAAAATATTTGAAGAAATATTGGCCAGAAGATTTCTAAATTTGATAAAAGGAAACTACAACATGAACCAGTAATCCACAGATCCAGGGAAATAACTGAACCCCAAGCAGCATGAATAGAAAGAAAACCACATGTAGAAACAGTGCAACTGCTGATAAAGGTAAAGAAACAAAACTTTAAAAGCAGCAATTATAAAAGGACATATGACATACAGGAAAACAGCAAGACAGCTAGCTTCTCATCAGAAACACTGGAGGCCAGAAATAAACAGAATGACATTTTAAAGTGCTGAAGAAAAGCCCTCTGATGGCTTCTTATCATTATAGGATAAAGACTAAGATCCTTAACTTCTATAACCTGCTATTGCTTACTTTACTAGTCATCTTCTGCTCTAGCAATATTGTGTAATACCTTTTCAGTTGTGTAATACCTTTTTAAATGCAGGCTACTCTATGCGGAGAACCCATCTCTTCTTTGCCTACTTATTTGCCTGACTAGCCTGACCACACAACTTCCCCTGTAGTTTAATGTTTCCCTGTACATATCTATAGCTTGTTAACTATATTAATAATAGACATATTTAAATCTTGTTCTCCGACACTGGATTGAGCTCATTTTAGGTAAGACTGAATCTTTAGATTTCTAGCACCTATTATAGTGCCTACCACAGAGAGGACTCAATCAATTTCCGTTGAATTAATTCTCATAAAGGCATAACAATACTCAGTCCAGAAATTAAATTTAGTTACCAGAGTCCACTAATTTCTGTACTTCACAATCAAGCTTGTGATCAGTTACTTCTTGTTGATTAGTAAGTAGGGCTTTTTTGTTGTTGTTGCCCTAAACAATCCTACTTGGCAGGGATGCTAAGCCAGATCATTCTCTAATCATTTCTAACTATAAGCTATCAAATTTCCTGGGAAAGATCTTGAGACCTGGAGACTCATTTTCCCCTTCCTTGTCTTCCCAAGTCCTGCCTGCATATTTTTATCCTAGACAGATTAGCTATCCCTATCAAAGCCCCATTTCCAGTCCATAGGTCATAAGTTTTGGTCTAAATAATATTGTCTCCTGATTCTGGCTAGTCCCTCGTCCACTCAGCACTAATTAACAGGGGTGATTCCCATTTTTGGTCTGCGTTCCGCTAAAAGAGAGGAAGAAGCCATGTGCATGTTTATATTTGGAAGTGGGGAGACAGGGTGTATGGAAGGAAGTCTCTCGGACAACTCCCACCCCACAAGAACTTGTACTCCATTCCTTCTAAGTTACTATCCTGCAATTTCATATATGACTTTTGTCTAGCTACCTTTCTATCCTATGCTTTCTTGTGTCATTGCTGTTTCTTTTTTTTCTTCAATTCCTTCTCCTTTTCATATGTATTTTGAGCTTTTTTCTTTCTTTCTTTCTTTTTTAAAAATATTTCCTGATAAGAATGGGTGATAAGGAAACTTAAAGAAATAAAACTAAAATGTTTACGCAGAACTAACCCCCCCTTTTTTTTTTAAAAAAGATTTTATTTATTTATTTGACAGAGAGAGATCACAAGTAGGCAGAGAGGCAGGCAGAGAGAGAGGAAGGGAAGCAGGCTCCCCACTGAGCAGAGAGCCTGATGCGGAACTCGATCCCAGGACCCTGAGATCATGACCTGAGCCGAAGGCAGCAGCTTAACCCACTGAGCCACCCAGGCACCCTAAAAACCCTTTTAAAAGGAAGTTCTTTCTCTCATTTCTTCTATTGCTTAAATAGGTGGCACACAGTAGTTAAGAGATCTAGATGAAAATCTTGTAAAGGGTCTGTTCAGACCATTGGTTCATTCAAAATACATATTCCCTTACAAAATAAAATCTAAACTTATGACTTCATATTTTTCTGGGTTTATTTTCCACACTTACAACAGTGGTATAAGGTGCCTGATGGCAAGAACCTGTTGTATTTTTATTAACACCTCCAACCCATCACGTGTTAAATATGTACACAGAATTGAACTGAGCCAGGTTTTGCTAACAGTTGTATGATTTTGGGAGAACCGTTTTCACCTCTGGACAATCATTTTTCCAGCTTAAAAAAAAGAATCTAATAGCATTTCAATCCATAAACTTTATAAGATGTCTTAACAAATAAAACTATTGTATTAGCTTGAGTTGCCAATAACAAAATACCAATAACAGAAATTTAATTTCTCCTGGTCTAGAAGATGAAGTCCCACATAAGCATGTCAGCTTGGTGAATTACAGCTGAGAGCTCTCTTCTAGGCTTGCCCATGGCCCCCTTCTCAGTCCTCTCATGGTGGAGATAGAGAAAAATCGCTCTTTTTTTACAGGAACACTAATCCTGTAAGATTAGGGCCCCACTCTTTTTTTTTTTTTTTTTTTAAGATTTTTATTTAGTTATTCGACAGAGAGAGAGACACAGTGAGAGAGGGAACACAGCAGGGGGAGTGGGTGAGGGAGAAGCAGGCTTCCCATGGAGTAGAGAGCCTGATGCGAGGCTGGATCCCAGAACCGTGGGATCACGACCTGAGCCAAAGGCAGACACTCAACCACTGAGCCACCCAGGTGCCCCCACTCTTATCTCAGTTAATCCTAGGTAACTCCTAAAGGCCCTATCTTCAAATACAGTCCCATTAGGGGTTAGGACTTCAACATATGAATTCTGGGAGGGGACAACTCAGTCTATTGTAGCCATGATAAATATACAAAGGAATTTAGGCTATTAGAATAAATTTGAATTTCACTTATATTATTCACTTTGGATGCTAATAATGGGATGTAGACATACAATAGCTGTTGCCCAGAGTTTCATGATTTACTTGCCAGAGCCAACTTGAAGCCAGGAAGGGGTTCAGGGTGATTTGTGCTTGATGTTGTGACCCTCAATAATGGCAACCAAACCACATACGTCAAAACTCAAATGAATGATTTTGAAGTTAATTGCAGAAAAGTGTGACCCTTGGGACTTCATGTTAGGGCCAGGATTCAAAGAAGGGAAAGGAAGATGTACTAATGCCTCAAACAATATTTACTTATCATTTATTATGTAGTAAGCAGTGAGGGAAAATACTGACATGGTTCCTGACTTAATGAGTTTACCATCTAGGTAGGGATAAGAACAAATTCAGCAGCTTGTTTGGGGAAAATACCTGTGTTCTACGAAAGGTAACTATCCCAGCAGGTTTCCCTGAGGAGGCGACACCTAAGCGGAGCGGAGCCACAGAGATGGCTCAGAAGGCATGAGGCAGTTTGAGGTGGGGAGCTGCAGTACTGGCGTGGGGAGAACCAACGGACTGATGACCTGGCAGGTGGCTGTGACTGGGCGGCTGAGAATGGGCACACTTGACACCGAAGGTCATTGTCCTCCTCCTCACAGCATGACTATCGCAGCTGAGACTGGAAGTTATTCACGTACCACGGTACTGGGAAGACCCTCAGACTCAGCTTATTTCGGTTTGTGGCTCAAATTAACCATACATCTTACTTTTTTTCCTCTCAGGTTCCCATTTCCAGGCCTTTTGATTTGTTTTTCGTTTTCTCTCTGCCCCTAAAAACCTTCTGTTGACAAGACCCACTTCAGGTGTGGAAACCTGGAGGAAGCTCCCAGAATCGTTGGGGCGGAACTCGGGAAGCAGTAATTTCTGCTGTGTAGTCTCTAATGTGGCGCTGAGGAGGGAGGCCCAAAGTAATTCGCCACAGCAACCGGAGTGGCAAAAACGGCAACCGTAAGGTCAGGCCAAGCACTATCTAACCCTTTCGCTAGCTTACTGCTGAACAGCCTCAGTTTGCTCCACGCCCAGCACAGCACTTGATTGACAGACGGGCCGGCCCAATCCGAGCGCGGCGCAGACAACTCTCGCTTCAGGGATAGGAGAAAAGGGAGCGACTGAACCTATCGGATTGGGCCGGGAGGGGGTTTCCTGCCCGCGCGGATCCGCCTACGACCTCCCGGCCACTCGACGCCGGAGCCCCGCCCGCAGGCCGCGCGCGTCCCGCCCCTCTCGCCAGAGCTACGCGGCGGCTGAACGGAGGCCTCGTGCCGTAAGGGCCATCGCGGCGGCCGCGGCGGTCTCCCGGTCCCTTCCTCAGGTGAGCTGGGGCCACACGGACCCGGCAGAAGGAAGGTGAGACGGTCCTGCTGGTAGGCAGATGCACAGACAGCCTTTCCTTTCCCCATGCATCCGCGCAGTCTGCCACTCGCTGCGTCGCTTCCTCTTCTCCCGCGAAGTTAGCCCCCCAGGCGCCGTCTGCCGGCCCTGAGCTGAGCCGGAGGGGGCGGGGAGGCCGCTCGGCCAGGCCTGGGCGTTTGCATCGCTGCTCAGCGCGACCCTCTAGCCAGTTCCCCGGGCCCCGCAGCCCCAGACCTCGCTCAGGCCGGCCGCTCCTTAGAGGCTGGGAGGTCGAGTGTGCGGCGCTCTCGCTCCCCTGGTTCTTTTTCTCCCTAAAAAGTCCTGTTGCCTGTTGTGGCGTAATCCGGGCCGGGGAAGGTAGGACGTGGTCGAGGATGGAAGGGGCGCGCTCACCTCGAGCCTTACAGGAGGGGAGAGGGTCGTAACCTGTACTGAGGGTGGACATCATTGGGATGCGCTCTCTGCCCCTCCCCCACCCAGATTAAAATCTGGGTTATTTTAATCATATGGACCTGCTGTAGTTTCGTACGATTGCTTGTTGCTTCAGCTGTGAGCTTTTGACTTAAGTGTAATATATCCTGTTTAAAAAAAAAAAAAAGAATCTCAGTAATTGGTTTTGTGACGTTTTGTGGTGTTTCCATAAAAGTTAAATTTGCCGTTAGAAACTCGGGAAGCTGGATTTTGTTTAGGGATGAGAATTGTAACATTATAGGCGCTTGGCATTGTCGAACGATGAGCCGGTCACCGAAAAATAATTCTACCCGTTAGATTTGGTAAGAAAACATTGGAGTTAGGAAAGAATGAAGTTGAAGCAAAAAAGCTCCGTGTCTGGTCAAAACGGGTAAATATTGCAAGAGGTAATTCATTTTTAAAAGTCTTACTTTGGTAGATTGATGAAAAACCAACTATACAATTTACTAAGTACCTGGAAAGCACAGTTTCTAAAATCTTAATCTTCAGCGAGGTCACAAAGTAATGAGGAAAATAATCCAAGAAGAAGGTTTTGTTTGATAATTGTCAGTTATATTCGGTTCTTAAGTAAGCTTCCATTCACAGTTTGAACGGAACAAGAAATATAGATTGGTTGATGAATAGTAGTTTCATTCCATCTTGATCATAGATTCTGTAATTTTCTTTTTTGGGAAAATTGTGATCTGGAGAAAATAGCTGTAATATCTATAAGTCCTGTTCACAAAATGCTCAAGACTCAGCTCTGCTTGTTCACGTATTAAATTTTAAATTGTTCACTTTATTTTTCTATGCATTATCTTTTAGTCCGGATTTTACCAGCGCTTTCGGGTCCATGTAAATAAAATTTGAAGTGTACACAGGATGTTTTGTTAGATACTGAATGGTACTTTATGGCTCTGGGCTTATTTTTATTTTGCACTTTGGAGAACTTTATTGCCAAAAGTTCAAGGTAGATTTAATATAAGTATTGTTATAAATCACTCATCAGGAGGACTCCATTTAATAAATAGAGAATGCAGTCCATTTTTTCTTATCATAGTATCATACTTTAATAACTTTTACAATTTACTTACTTTTATAATATGGAAAAATCTAAATGTTCTCTAGGTACATCAGAGCAGTAAATGATTTCTTTAGTTGGTAAGTTGGAGGAAACTCGTGAAATCACTAAGCATTTAACAAATTCTTTTTTTTTTTTTTTTAAAGATTTTATTTATTTATTTGACAGAGAGATCACAAGTAGGCAGAGAGGCAGGCAGGGAGAGGAGGAAGCAGGCTCCCTGACAAGCAGAGAGCCCGATGCGGGGCTTGATCCCAGGACACTGAGATCATGACCTGAGTCAAGGCAGAGGCTCAATCCACTGAGCCACCCAGGCACCCAACAAATTCTTTATAAGTACTTGGGTATGCTATTTTAGGAAGACAACTGATATTTTAAAAACTTATTTATTTAGATAAATAGTGAGCCTACTCACTTGGTTGAGGGGAAGGGAGGGGTAGAGGGAGAGGGAAAGGGAGAGAATCTCAAGCGACTCTCTGCTAAGCACAGAGTGTGATTGGGGCTTAGGCTGGGTCTCATGACCCTGGAGTCAGTTGCTCAACTGACTGAGCCACCCAGGTGCCTCAGGAAGACAACTGATATTTAAAGATTATTTAATTATCTACCTGGATGATCCTCATTTTACGATTCCATGGGCAGATTTTGTTTCAGTAGTGTTACAGTTGCAGCTACCGAGACACAAACCTTGGTTTTGTTTTTGACATCCTCTATCCATATAATATTGGCTAGTTTTTGTCAGCCATTTTTTGGAAATTTCTTTGAGATATGTTCTTTTACACTAGATTTTTTAAAATTAATTAATTTATTTGACAGGCAGAGATCACAAGTATGCAGAGAGGCAGCCAGAAAGAGAGAGATGGGGCGGGGAGCAGGCTCCCACTGAGCAGAGAGCCCGATGCGGGCTTGATCCCAGGACCCTGGGATCATGACCTGAGCTGAAGGCAGGGCCTTTAACCCACTGAGCCACCTAGGTGCCCCCCCACTTTACACTAGCTTTTAATTGGGTTTTCTGCCTACCTTTTCTACCTACTCAATATGTCCTGCCTTCTGCCTTAATCGTAAAATTGTCTTTCCCCGCTGTGAAACCAGTGATAGCTCCCTGTTATCTACAGAGTACTTCTCAGAATTCCCTAGTCTTCTAATAGTCTGCTCAAAACCCATTTTTTTTTTTTTTTATGACAGCACTATTTCTCTGTGGGAGCTGTCCATCCTAAACCAATCTCTCATTCTCATTTAGATTTTATGTTTTTCTACCTTTATCTGTTGAGAATTTGATTGCCTATGCATAGCCTGCCTATTCTTGAAAGGAAATTTCCCTCCCTCCCCTTCCCCCACCAAATTACCAAAGTAGCGGATGAAGTCATATTTTGTTGAAGTTTCATTTTTGGTCCTGAATTCAGTACAGCCTTCCAGATCATTCTGTTCTCTGTATTGTTGCTTTCCTTTGAACCCATTGCCCTTACTGTCTTATTATTCCTTTGGTTTTTTTAAGCTTATGTGAACTTGTTTTGTAATATCATGGAACAGTATTGTGGGAACGTTGGAATTACAACCTTTCGTTTTATAGGTAAGGAAAATGAAACAATAACTACAGGGAAATTCGCACATCTAATGATGGTGGCAGAGCTGAAACTCAGACCTTGATTTCCTAACTCAAGGTCTGTGTATTCTTTTTTTTTATATGAAGATTTTATTCATTTATTTGAGAGAGATGGCACGAATGAGAGAGAGTGCGAGCAGGGTGAGGGGCAGAGGGAGAAGGAGACTCCCCACTGAGCAGGGAGCCCTGTGTGGCCTCCATCTTGGAACTCCAGGATCATGACTTGAGCCGAAGGTAGATGCTTAACTGACTGAGTCACCCAGGTGCCCCTTGGTCTGTGTGTTCTTTTTCTTTCTTTCTTTCTTTTTTTTTCCCAAGATTGTATTTATTTATTTGATAGAGATCACAAGTAGGCAGAGAAGCAGGCAGAGAGAGAGGAGGAAGCCGACTCCCTACTGAGCAGAGAGCCTGATGCGGGGCTCCATCCCAGGACCCTGAGATCATGACCTGAGCCCAAGGCAGAGGCTTAACTACACTGAGCCACCCACAAGGCAGAGGCTTAACTACACTGAGCCACCCAGGTGCCCTGGTCTGTGTATTCCTTAAAAAAAAGTTTTCCCTGTGTATTTCCTAAGAAGGTGTACTACTTTTCATCTCTTGGAATATAGTTTTTTTGTTTGCTTCATATTACTTTGCATTTTGTGTCTTTACATCTTGCATAGATTGAAAACTTCTGTGAGAGGCCAGTGGGATCTTGATTTGGATTGTTCAAATCATTAAAATGGGTTTAAAGTCTTTTTCTTTGCTTGTTAGATGTATTAACAGCATTAACAAATCATATTGCCATCTCTGTAGTTGAGTCCATGATTCCTTAAAAGGTGAATGTATCTCTTAGAATTTTTACTCCTGGAGTTTAGTTTGTTTGAAACTCTTAATTCCAAGAGACTGAATATTTGGGTACTTTCAAAGTAGATGTGAACATTTCAGTGGTTTGGAGGAAACCTGGAGGGTTTATCACATAACTGAATTTAATGATCCAGCCAAATGTTCTTTTTCTTTTTTAGGTTCTTAGAACAGCAGCACTTTTGCATTTTGCTACTTTGTCCTCTTGTTCATCTGTCAGAAACTTGATTATTGAGCAATCTGTTTATTGAGCAAAATATTCTGAAAACATTTGTTTCTTTTGGGAAGTCAGAGTTTTTATAAATTTGCTCTTGACATTTATTTTTCCTCTTAACTGTGAAGTTGCTGTTACAGCAGTAGCATAGGGTTGCCTTGGTTATTTTTTGTTCGTTTTTGGGATTTTGGTTTTTTTTTTGTTTGTTTGTTTGTTTTTTTTGGGTTTTTTTACATTTACGTAGTAAGAGTTGCATAGTGTAAGGTAGCACAGAAAATTATCAGATGAAATGTTTCTGGAAGGAATGTTTTACCCTTTGGTTTTAAATAAAATTATCTGCTAAAATAAACTTTGTTTATTTTTGTTGATATTTTTAGTTGAAAACTTTAGTATATTTGTTGAAACATTGATTCTCTCATTCTTTATTCCTGAAGTTGTATTTAAGGCTTACTGAATTGGACATAAGTATGGTATGGATAATTTCTGCTTTTTTTGAAATAGACCAATGGAATAAAGCAGTGAGAATATGGTTTTTAAAAAACGGATGCATCTAAAAAGCTTTTCTGTTGTTTTTTAAGAATTAGCCTTCCAAAAATTTCAGTATGTATTTCCAAATCATGTTGTGTTTAGATCAGCTCAGATAATTGATATAACAAAGAATTTAATATGCCTTGTATTTTTTGAGCATCCCAGCAAAACAAAAATTTATGTTTACCATAAAAACTTTCTATTAATTAAATAAGACTTGGAAAATTTCCCTTAGCAGTTCTTGACCAATTCCAGGTACTAAATGTTCTTGCATGGGAACATTTTTTATTTTTAGAAACATTTAGAATACTTTGTGTATAGCCCCTTCCCCCCAGAATTCTGCCCTAGGAAGTCAGTTACTTTAATTTTTCCATGGTTTTTTTTCCCCATTTCTTTTCTTTATATTTTTTTCTTCTAAGATCTTATTTTTAAGTCATATCTCCTCCCACTGTGGTGCTTGAAGTCATAACCCTGAGAAAAAGAGTTGCGTGCTCCACGACTGAGCCAGCCAGTCACCCTTCCGTATTCTTAAAAAGGCCTATAAGGCCTTGCAAGATTTGGCTTTTGCCTACTTCTATCTCTTGCTATTTTCCCTTTCTCCTCCTTTTCCCTTCACTAGCCAAGATTTTTTTTTTGCCTTGGAACCCATGAACCTGCCCTTCCTGCTGGGCAGATGGTTCCCTTAGGTTAATTAATATTAAGTTTGGCTGCTGGTAATTAAAAAAAGGCCAAATAATTTCTCTTCTCACACTAGAAAAATCCAGGTTTTGCATGGCAATCATTTATTTAAATATTATTTCCAGGTGTTTTTTTCCTTAGTAAAAATAATTCTGAAATAAAGATCTTTGTATATAAAGCCTTAGATTTTTTTTCTCCCTTGATTAATTCCTGTTGTGGGATGATGCAGTTGAAATGTCGTTGATTTATTTAAAAACTTGTTAGAGAAAGTGTCCTTTGAATTTTTTAAAATAGCAAAGTACACAAATTTCATTGTATAGTTCAATGAGTTTTTATATTTGTAGCCATCTACCTATCACCCAGATCAATTTTTTTATGACAGCAGTATTTCTCTGTGGGATCTGTCCATCCTAAACCAATCTCATTCTCATTTAGATTTTATATTTTTCTACCTTTATCTGTTGAGAATTTGATTGCCTATGCATAGCCTGCCTATTCTTGAAAGGAAATCTCCCTCCCTCCCTGTCCCCCGCCAAATTACCAAAGTAGCGGATGAAGTCATATTTTGTTGAAGTTTCATTTTTGGTCCTGAATTCAGTACAGTCTTGCAGATCTGGAAGTGTTTCCAGTGCTCCAGAAAGTTCTCTCATGTGTCCTCTTAAGCACTATTTCCTATCCCCAAAAGTTAATCACTATTCTGACCTGTATCATTTTTACCTGTTCTTGAACTTAATGGAACCATGCAGTGTATACACTCTTGTGAGTGACTGCTTTTGCTTATATTGTGTTTGTGAGATTCACCTATGATGTTGGTACAGCAGTAGTTGGTGTTTTTTTACTGATAATAGTTTTCTGTTGGATGAAATATACAATTTTAAAAAATTCATCATTAATGAATATTCGGTTTGTTTCTAGTTTTGTAGCTGTTGTGAATAAAGCTGCTGTATACATTTACTTACAAGTCTTCCAGTGGGCATACACAGTCTTTTCTTTTGGGTATGTGTACCTGGAAGTATAGTGACTCTTGTCTACCAGTTTTTGAACCTACTGGGAGCAGCTTTCTGTCTTATTCATAGCAGTTTTCTAGGATTTCTTCCTTATTGTAAGACTAGTGACTCCCCTTGCCTTTCTTCTGTGTTAAATCACGTAGTTTTTTTTTTTTTCAGTTTGACCTCTCATTTGGTGGAACATATCCCATAGTAGAATCCTATGAAGTTTGAGATCTTGCATTATTAATAAAATGCCCCCCCCCCCTTTTTTTGTCTCCCCTGGGATTTTGCTGAGTAATAAATTTTAGGTTAGAAATAATTTACTTTCAGAATTCTGAAGGCATCTCTTCATTGTTTTCTGGCTTGTGATCCTTTTGAGAATTTTGAAAACCTTCTGATTCCTGATCCTAATATTTTTTTTTTTTTTTTGAGATTTTGTATCTTTTGTATTCTGAAATTTCATGATGGTGTGACTTGGCCTGATCTGTTCTTGGGTGTTTTCCTGGATACTCATTGTGCACTTCAGACCTGCAAAATTATGTTAGTCAGTTCTGGGAAATTTTCTTAAATTATTTTGTTGATGGCTGTAGTAGTAATCTGCTAGGGCTGCTGTAACAAAATACCACAGGCTAGGTGGTTTAAACAACAGAAGTTTATTTTCTGACAGTTCTGAATGCTAAGAAGTCCAAGTTCAAGGTGCTATCAACGTTGGTTCTGTATGAGATCTCTTCTTGGCTTATATAGACAGCTGTTTTTTTTTTCTTTTTTACTGTGTCCTTACAGAGCCTTTTTTTTTTTTTTTTAAATAATTTATTTTTTATTTTAAGATTTTATTTATTTATTTGACAGAGAGAGAGAGAACACAAGTAGGTAGAGGTAGAGGGAGAAGCAGGCAGGCTCTCTGCTGAGCAGGGAGCCTGATGCAGGGCTTGATCCCAGGAAGATAGCCCCTTAACCAACTAAGCCACCCAGGCGCCCCACGAAGTCTTTCTTGATAGAGTTACCTCTCTCCTCCTCGCCCAATGAGGATACAGGTTCAGTTGGATTAGGGCCCCACCCTTATGACATCTCATTTAACCTTAGTTACCTTCTAAAGTCCTGTCTCCAGATTCAGTAACTTTCAGGGTTGGGGCTTCAACATGAATGGGGGGGTACAAGGAGACATAATTCAGTCTACAGTAATAATTTCTTCTCCTTCCTTTTGTTTCTTTCTGAAAATTTTATGTTATTTCTGCTAGTTCTGTTTGTGTCTCAGACTAGTCCTTTGGTGTTTTTTTTTTTCCTTAATTTTTCATCTCCTAGTCTTTTTGCTCTGTATTATATGAGAGGTTTCATTAACTTTTATTTCCTAAGCCTTCTGCTGAAATTTTCATTTTTGCCAGCAAGATTTTGATTTCCCAAGAACTCTTTGTTCTTTAAAAATTATTTTTTATAGAGAGTATCCTTTGCTAGTTTCATGGATACATTTTCTAATCTGATTTCTGAGGACATTTGCCTTTGTTTTTTCTTGGAGACTCTTTTTAAATTGGTTTCTAACTTTTATGTTGGAGGCTTGCTTCAGGTGTCAGTAATTCTTGGATGTTATCTTGAGATAATTTCAGTCATCAGATTGAAAGCTTGAATTGATGGGGTCTTAAAGACTTGGAACTTCATTGCATGGTGGTCCAAGTGAGCCCTTTTTAAAAACAAAAACAAAAACCCAAAACAAAATCCTGATGTCCGGGAGGTATTTCCTCTTGAGGGAAAACACAATCTTCTTGAGGGCTGAAGGTTTGACTGCCCCCCCTTCATGTGTGTGTGTGTGTGTGTGACTGAATTTCTCATTCCCCACTTTTGATAAGGTACACAGATTTTTAGTTGTATCTGGTGACCCCAGTTCAGAGTTATGTAGTCAACCATCAGGTAGATTTGGGGAGGAAACGTCTAAGGATTTAACCACTTCTTAGCTTTCACCCATTCTTCCCTATTTAATCCCCTCTTTTCTCAGTTGTAGCGGTAGCCGGTGCTGCCAGTTCCTGACTCTTTTGAGAATTCCAAGGTATAAATTGGGTTTTTCAACTCCTGGGTTAGGCTTTACCTTTTTGGAATTCACTGAGGTAGTAACCCATTGTCCAACTGTCTTTTTAGGTTGAAGAAATTAGTTATTATTGCTTGCTTTCCTGTATATTTTGCCTACTGTGTTAATTTCCTTAAAAACAAAAACAAAAACCTGTAGTGTTAAATCCACTAATTGGAACCTCTCAAAAACTTTATTTGTACTGCCTAACCAGTATTTGTACTGTCTTAAGCCAAGAATGATTTGCATTTTTGAAGGTTTGTAAGAAAAGAAGAATATGCGACAGAGAGACTGTATGTGGCCTACAAAGTCCAAGATATTTATTATCTGGCCCTTTAGAGAAAAAGTTGCCTTACCCTGTCCTTGTAATATAAAGTTTCTGATTTCCTTTAATAAGGCTGTTTCTGGACTACAACTTTACTCCCACTCAAGCTTCAGTTTATAATCTTGGAACTTCCGGAAGCTTTTTTTTTTTTTTTTAAGATTTTATTTATTTATTTGAGAGAGGGCAGAATGAGAAGCGGACTTGAGAGCCCGATGCAGAGCTTGATGCCTGTACTCCAGGATCATAATCTCTGCCAAAGACAGATAGATGCTTAACTGACTAAGCCACCCAGGCACCCCTGAAGCTCTTTGTTTTGATTTAGTCTAGTGCATATTGTGAAGTTATGACTAAGAATTGATAGATTATACTCAATTATCAGAGATAGGAGATTTTTTTTTTTTTTTTTTTAAAGATTTTATTTATTAATTTGACAGAGAGAAATCACAAGTAGACGGAGAGGCAGCCAGAGAGAGAGAGGGAAGCAGGCTCCCTGCTGAGCAGAGAGCCCGATGCGGGACTCGATCCCAGGACCCTGAGATCATGACCTGAGCCGAAGGCAGCGGCTTAACCCACTGAGCCACCCAGGCGCCCAGAGATAGGAGATTTTTAATGTAAAATCTCCAAGAGTAGGATAAACAAAATGTTGAAGAAACAAGTAATGGAACATACTACACACACACACACACACACACACACGGATGCATTGTTTTTTGTCTTGTCATGTAAGTGCAGAGCTTAGGCATGTATACTGTAAAGAATGGGGAAAGGGGCAGTTGTTATATTGACAGTAGGTTCAAGTCCTATTTTATTTTATTTTATTTTATTTTTAAAGATTTTATTTATTTATTTGACAGACAGAGATCACAAGTAGGCAGAGAGGCAGACAGGGGAGGGGTGCAGGTTCCCCATGGAGCAGAGAGCCCTATGAGGGGCTTCATCCCAGGACCCTGAGATCATGACCTGAGCCGAAGGCAGAGGCTTTAACCCACTGAACCACCCAGGTGCCCCTCAAGTTGTATATATTTTTTTTTTTTTTAAAGATTTTATTTATTTATTTGTCAGAGAGAGAGCGCAAGCGAAAGCGAGCACAGGCAGACAGAGTGGAAGGCAGAGTCAGAGGAAGAAGCAGGCTCCCTGCGGAGCAAGGAGCCCGATGTGGGACTCAATCCCAGGACGCTGGGATCATGACCTGAGCTGAAGGCAGCTGCTTAACCAACTGAGCCACCCAGGCTTCCCTCAAGTCTTATTTTAAATGAGTCATTTTCATCAGCCTTCTCTGTAGTTTAGAAGATTTATAAATCATAACTGGCAGAATAATTTTGGTTCTAGGCAAAAAGCTGTTTTAGGCAGTAATAAACATGTGTATAAGTGTGTGTGTTTATACGTATATACAGATTTATGTAAAATTTTATTTTTCTACCTGATACCTCAAATGAGAGGGAGAATTAATTTAAGCCACATGTCAGAGTGGGAGAAACAGGATTACATTGTTACAGGAAAAAATAAATATATTTATTTTTTCTTAAAGTTTTGGCTACCAAAATACTAAGTTATGTTTACTCTTAATTGTATGAGCAGTCTCATCACAGATTTCTTGTATAATTATCTTCCATTCCTCTGAATGGTAACTTGTCTTAGTATTTATCACTGTTATTTTTTGGTATGTATATTCCAGAATTGTTTCTGTGAGTATACAGACTCATGCTCACTTAAAAAAAATAGGTTCATATGCTTCATCTCGTTTTCTAATTTAGAGATTTTTGGAGTCAGCTTAAGGTTTAAGAGACATCTTACCAAAAGTGTTCAGTAAATAATTGGGGTGGATAGAAGGCAAGTGAGGCGCAATCAGCTAAGTATTATCAAAGAAATGATATTCTGGGGTGCTTGGGTGGCTCAGTGGGTTAAACCTCTGCCTTCGGCTCAGGTCATGATCTCAGGGTCTTGGGATCGAGCCCCATGTTGGGCTCTCTGCTTAGTGGGGAGCCTGCTTCCCTTCCTCTCTCTCTGCCTGCCTCTCTGCCTACTTGTGATCTCTGTCTGTCAAATGAATAAACAAAACCTTAAAAAAAAAAAAGAAATGATATTCTGTATATTAGTAAATTTTTTATAAATTTACTTGCTGAATATCTAGGCTGATGGTATCCATATATTCAATGAGGACTTCCACATTTTCCATTAACTTTATATCTTGGACATTAACAGTCAGGTCTTTCGTTACCTGGGGGTCATCCCCACCAACTTACCATTTACAATGCATGGCTCAGGGCACTCCAGAAACACTCCTTTGGCCACTGAATTCTCAGTTCGTCTTACATCCAGCTAAATAAAAGATTCTTTTGTTGTAGCAGGGAGTAATAAACTATGACAGCACCCTATCCTAAAATGCTGCTCCATCACTTGGATTTTTCACTGGTCTAGACACTTTTTTAGAGCTTGATCTGCATACTGTAATAGGATTTCTACCATCTGGTCTGTAACCACAGTCTTTGCTTACTGGCATCCCCTGATAATCCCGCTACTGCTTTTGCTTTTCCTTCATGGAAAGACCATGCAAGAGCCAAGGCTTCTGTAAGACAGTCTTATTTCAGGAGATGATCACTCTCTTACCAGCTTCTCAGCATTATCACATAAATGGATATTGTCCCTAAATAAAAGATTTGAGAACCATAACTGCTAGTGGATTGATAAACCTCTCCAACCAAAGGCAGTGCCTAGCTAACATTTCCTCCAGTGGCTAGTGATTTGAAATGGCTGCTGTTACAGACCACCTGAACTTCTGAGATCTCCACTCTTTCCAGTTCCTCAATCAGTTGATCAATCGAGGATCAGTTGATCCTGCTGATCAATCACGTGCAACTTGTTCACACTGTCCAAGAGCGCAACTGTACATGAGTTTATCCAAGTAAAGTTGATGAGGTCATAGTATAGGTGAAGATGCTATTGTTGATAAGTAATATGTATTGCTTCAGATTCATCTTTTAACCAGTAGCAGATGACATCTCTGCAGAAGTCAGGTATGGGATTCACATAATTAAGCACTACCACAAAGTGCCAGGCTGGCAGTGGAACACTGGGAGAATCTGTCCATAGCGAAAAATCATCTCCATTTTCAAGGATTGTTCAATCCAGTGACCAGTATCTTTGTTAAGAATGCCATGACCAAGGAAAACTGTATGATGGGATGGTCTAACTGTATGATGGGATGGTCTCTCAACTTAGGCTTGAATGGAGAGGCTCAATACAGCAAACTTCACCCTTGGAACCACTGAACAGACCCTAGATTCTCATGTTCTCACTCCCATCTCTCTCTTAAATGTCAGTTCAAAGGGCACTAGGGTGGCTCAGTTCTGTTAAGCGTCTGCCTTCGGCTCCCATCATGATCCCGGAGTTCTAAGATGGAGCCCTGAGTTGGGCTCCCTGCTCAGCTGGGAGTCTGGTTCTACCTCTCCTTCTGCCCCTCCCTCCTTTCCTGCTCTCTCTTTCAGATAATAATAATAAATCTTTAAATGTCAGTTCAAAAACACAGCCTCTGCTGTCATTGTGAATTATAAGAGTTGTATCATCTGTAAACTTAACGTGCAATATGCTATTCTTGGAGGATGAGCATCTCTTACTGATCTTAGAATTTTTCCACTGGCCAAATCCCACTTCATGATATGTCCTTTAGCAAAGCCACAGAGAAGTCTTGAGTAGTCATTGTTGATACTGAAGGCAGAGGTGGTTCCATACTGACCTCCAACACTAGTGTTCCTCAGAAAATTGCAAAGCTTGATTCTGATCATATATTAAAGCCAATCCAGGAGATATACCCCTTGTTATAGATGGGACACTGCAATTGCAGCAGGCAGGCCAGCATCCAGTTTGTCAGCTGCAGACACTCTCTGGTCAGAAATTTCTTCAAAAGTGAATGTCATCTAACTGATTGAAGGGGTGAAAAAGGATCTGGTATTTTCTTCCTTTTTAAGTTGGTGCAGTCTCCACTATCTGAACTTGGCACAGACAAAATATCATAGAAGTGAGAGTCAATAGTATCAATTTTTAACAGTGTAGGATCCTCAAGAACAAAAGACTCCTCTTCATCATCAGTTTGAGTATACTTGCCAGTGTTGGAGGAGTATCACCTTGAGGAATATCAAACTCCTTGTCATCAGTCAGATCATTTTGAACTCTAGTTTCTTGTCCAGATCTGTGTAAGAGAATTTTGAAAGCAAAGCTTCAAGATTGAAAGAAAGATGTATTCAGCTCTTCTTCAGCAGTCTTGGCACAGAGGATCTGTTGCACATTTTTGTGGTCTGGTTCATTTTCCATATTTTAATAATTGTAATTCAGTCCAAGCAAGTTTTTGTTTTTTGTTTTTTTTTGTTTGTTTGTTTTTATTTTTGGCCTTAGATCTTGATGACCTGAATGATGATCTCTGTGCTTGCAGCCGTTCTAGCCCAGGGCCTTTTATTTTATTTGTTTTAAGTAATCTCTGTGCCAAATGTGGGGCTCGAACTCATCACCCTGAGATCAGAAGTAACATGCTGTACCAACTGAGCCAGTGAGGCTGCCCCTAGGGCCCTACTTTTAAATATGAGCAGATAATCAAGGATCGCCAGGGTTCATGAGGAAAGCTTTTCATACAAGAGACCAAAAAAAATTTTTTTTTCAGAATAAAAAAGAATTTTTGAAAACTAGAGCATAATAGTAAGGAAAAACACCCCATAGAAGAAAGGAAATTGAAGTAGAGGAGAATATGGAAACAGGCTATAAAAAGATAAAAGGTCAGTTTGTGAGGTCAGCTTCATCTAAGAGACGTGCCAGTGAGAACAGAGAAGAGTGAAGAAGAAATATTAGTGAAACAAGAAAAGTCCACAGGGTTGAAGAACATCATTTTGCAGATTGAGAGGCCCTTGGGTACTCAGGAAAATGGATGAAAATAAGTGCATACTCTCAAATCTGGGACTAGTCAGGAAAATGGAGATCATACCACCTATTATAACAGAATTTAATACAAAGAATACCTGGGTGGCTCAGTGGGTTAAAGCCTCTGCCTTTAGCTCAGGTCATGGTCTCAGGGTCCTGGGATCGAGCCCCACATTGGGCTCTCTGCTCAGCAGGGAGCCTGCTTCCCTCTCTCTCTCTCCCTGCCTCTCTGCCTATTTGTGATCTCTCTCTGTCAAATAAATAAATAAAATCTTAAAAAAAAAAAAAAGAATTGTTCATCCATGTTATGAATTGAATTGTGTCACCCCAAAAAGATGTGTTGAAGTCCTAGCCCTTCAGTACCTCAGAATGTGACCTTATTTGGAAATAGAGTCTTTACAGAGGTAATCATGTTAAAATGAGGTCAGCAGGGTGTACCCTAATCCAATATGACTGGTATTCTTTAATAGTGGAGGAATTTAGACACAAATTTGGACACAGGCATAGAGAGAAGATGGCCATCTATAAGCCAAGGAATACCTGAGGCTACCAGAACTAGGAGAGAGTCCTGGAACAGATCCTTCCCTCGTGCCTTAGAGAGGGCATTGCCAGTGCCTTGATTTTGGACCTGTGGCTTCCATAACTGCGAGATGGATTTTCATGCTAAGCCAATGCAGTTTGTGTTTGTTAACAGCAGCCTTCAGAAATCAATACACTAGATAACTGAAGAAATGAAAAGCCAGTAAGGGAGCACTCAGGTAGTAGAGCTAGTAACTATAGGAAGTAATTATTACCCCATGGGGCTGGGAGAGCAAAGAAAAGATAATAGGATTATTTAGAAGCATGAAGAGTGGCCCCAAGGATCTGAAACTCAGACTTCTGCCTGCTCAGAAAGTAAAGGTATTTTAGGAGACCTGATGAGGCTGGTCTATGAATGGCAGGAAAAACACAAACAAAAAATTGCTGTCTGGAGCCAGTTGCTGCTGCTGGAATCTTTGCTATTGCCAGGGAGAAAATTATTGGTCGATGGTTGATGCTTACCTGAAGGGATATCTCCCTGTTCCTTTCTTTAGTCTTCTGGTGTCTTTCTTGTGGCCCTTAGATGATTCTCCAAGTCTAACAGGGAGTCAGCTAGCAAAGGAGAAATGTGATTTATAGGGCTCCAGCCCCCCAGTGTTACAAAGCAGAGTAGAGGAGTAGGTTTGAAGCCAGAGACAATAACTAACTAAATACCATAGACACTGAGGTTTGTTCTTCTGAAAATTTGAAATACATAAGACAAAGAAGATCTTGTAAACTTCCAGAGGTGGAGGAAATGGGTCACATTACAGAGATTTGAGTGTTCTCAGCTACAGCCTCACAAGCCAGAAGATAGTGAGCAGTGCTCTCAAAATCTGAGGTAAAATAATTTCCAGGCTAGAATTCTTTTCCCAGCCAAATTTTTTATTTTCATTTTTTTAAGATTTTATTTATTTGAGACAGAGAAAGTGAGAGAAGGAGCAGAGGGAAAGGGAGAATTAGACTCCTTGCTGAGCAGGGACCCCGACATGGGGCTTGATCCTGGGTCTTGGGGTTCATGACTTGAGCCGAAGGCAGACGCTTAACTGACCGAGCCACCCAGGCACCTCTTAGCCAAATTTTTAAGCATAAGTTTAGAGGGCAGACATTTTCAGACATGCAAGGTCTCTAAAAATTTTTCTTCCTTACTTCCTTTTTTAGAAAGCTATTATGTGATGTGCTCCACCCACAAAAGGAAGGAGAAAACCTCCATAAAAGAGAAGGTGAAAGAAAGAGAAAACAGGAAATCGTGTCTAGAGAGACAGGCATTCCTAAGGTCATAGTAAAAAGGACTCACCAAATGCTGATTATCTGATAAAATAGCAGTGAGTCCAGATTTGAGCAGTGGGATGATGTTGCCAGTTTTAGGACATTGAAATAATAAAATATGTGATGTCTGTATATCCAGTTTAGGCAATTGGCCAAAAAAAAAAAAAAAAGGATTTGAATTAGTGGATATCTTTCATTTGCTTAGTTTTTTTATGTCGGCATTTTAGAACTTTGTCCTGGAATTATTTCTCTCTTTTAGTCTCTCACAGGTGATCTCGTTCAGTCCTCTGATTTTAAATAGTATCGATAGGGGGATGCTTCACAAATTATGTCTCTAAGAAAGATCTCTGTACCATTTTACATTCCCACCAACAGGGTACAGAGATTCTTAATTTCTTCAAATCTTTACCAGCCCTGGTTGTTTTTTCTCTCTTTCTGATAGTAGTCATTCTAATGGATGGATATAGAGTACTAACCCATCATGGTTTTTATTTGCATTTTCCTAATGATTAGTGATGCTAAGCATCATCTACTATCTACTATATTGTCCATTTGTATCTTTGGAGAAATGTCTATTTAAGTTCTTTGGTTTTTCATTGGGTGATTGTTGAGTCTTAACTGATTTTTAAATTTCTGCTGTTTTCTTCTTTCCTTTTGACTCATTCTTGATAGAGCAGGCAGAGAATTGTTTTCAAGATTTCTGTATTGGGGCGCCTGAGTAGCTTGGTGGGTTAAAGCCTCTGCCTTCAGATCAGGTCATGATCCCAGGGTCCTGGGATGGAGCCCCGCATCCGGCTCTCTGCTCTGCGCCTGCTTCCTCTCTCTTCCTGCCTGCTTCTCTGCCTACTTGTGATCTGTCTGTCAAATAAATAAATAAAATCTTAAAAAAAAAAAACCCAAAAGATTTCTGTATTACTGATGGTATGCTAACAACCCTAATAAGCAACAAATCTTAATGGTTTAACACAATGGAAATTTGTAATGCTTTCTCACATTACAGCCCAGTGGATGTGTGTGATGGAGTAGGAGTTGGGATACCTCTGTTGCATGTAGTAGTCGTTCAGGGACACAGGCTCTTCATTCTTTTTTTTTCCTTTTTTTTTTTTTTTTTTTTTTAGTGGGCTCCATGTCCAGTGTAGAGGCCAGCGTGGGGCTAGAACTTATAACCCCGAGATCAAAACCTGAACCAAGATCAAGAATGAGACACAAAACCAATTGAGCCACCCAGGTGCCCCTCCTCTGTCTTTTTTAAGTCATCATTTTTACCACCATGTGTTTTTTGGGGTTGTTTTGAAAAGAGATGATGGTACAAAAGAAGCTTTTAGACCCAGGCTGGAAGTGGCATGTATTGCCTTTACCCAACATTCCATTGGACAGAACTGAGTCACATGATCCCACCTAACTACATAGGAGGCTGGAAGATGTAGTATAGCTGTGTGCTAATGAAGGAGAGGAGGAAACAGACCTTATGGAGCACTAGCAATCTCTCAGTGTTTACTGGATTAGAACACCCCTGCTTAAAACTCTTCAATGACTTTTTTTTTTTTTAAATGCATGGAATAAAATTGGCCTGTGTGTTTCATCCTTACTTTGTATCTCTTTCTCCTTTATTATTCTCAAGTCACATTAGACTAGGTCATTTCCCAAAACATGCCAAGATTTTTCCTTCCTAGAATGTATGTGTTGTGGTTTCCTTTGCTTGGACCACTCTAAATATTTACACGACCGTCTCCTTTTCATTTTAAAATGTCAGCTTAAAATCCATCTCTAACTCAAGTATCTAAAGTAGCTCTCCTTTTTCCTTTTTTTTGTTTTTTTTGAAAGCACTGTTTATTACAAACTATAATTTTTTTATTTGAACATTTTCTTTGCTTTTGCTGTGTCCTATTCTCGAAGGCGGTGTCTCTTTCTCACTGTTCTTAGCACATGCCTGTCATTTTATAAGTGTGTTGTATGAAGGAAACTGAAGTAGAGAAACTACAAACTGAAGTAGAGAAACTAGAGTGAATAATAACCAAGAGCTCTAATGGTAATTGAGTTGAACTGTTGAGGGTTTTGGTTTTAGTGGATGCAGTATCAGTGGAATACAAAAGAATGAACGAGGGACATTTCAAAGGAAAATCCAACACAAATTGCTGTGTGACTTAAGCAGGGAGACTTGGAGAATGAGATGATAGTAGTTTATAATGGACAGGGATTAATAAGGAGGCTAGCCATAAAAATGGATGATCTGTTGAGAGAGAGGGTACACATTGAGTACAGATGACTCAGGAGAAAAAAGAGGAGCCACAAATGGAGACCAGGAGGAGTGGATGGAGAGGAAGGAAGAGAACCAGTTGAGTATAGGCTTAAGGAAACCAGCAGAGTTTTAGAAAAGAGTGATAAAAAATAAAAAATTAAAAATAAAAAAAATTAAAAAAAAATAAAAAACAAAAAAAAAACAAAAAAAACAAAATATGAAATTCTTAAAAAAAAAAAAAAGAAAAGAGTGATGGTTAGCTTGACTGCTTCTAGTATGGCTATTCCTTGTGATATGTATTTGAAGATTCTGAAATGTTACCTTTCATGAAGGTTATAAAATGGTGATATTAATATCTTCTTCATAAGATTGTTGTGAGGATTAGTAACATACTATATTAAAAGCACTTAACATACTTCGTGTACTTTGTCCAGTAAAGTGAAGTGAAATAGAATGAGACAGTACAGTTAGGGATTAAGGAGGTATTAAGTTAGGCATTAAGGAGTTTGTGGTGGGAGAAAAGGTTTCTGGGCTTTTTTTTTTTTTTTTTTTTTTTCAATTTAAAGATTATTTATGTATTTATTTATTTGACAAAGAGAAATAATGAGGGAACACAAGCAGGGGGAGTGGGAGAGGGAGAAGCAGGCATCCCACCCAACAGAGAGCCTGATGTGGGTCTAGATCCCAGGACTCTGGGATCATGATCTGAGCCAAAGGCAGACACTTAATGACTGAGCCACCCAGGTGCCCAGACTTCTGGGCTTCTATAGCAACTTTTCTTTAGAGGTATGTTCTTTTTAAATGTTACAGTAAGTTAGAATTGTACTAAAAGCTTATATAGAGATAACATTAATGAATTTTTATTGAAGTATTTTTAGTAGGAATTTTCTGATCTGAAAGTATGCAGAATCATAGCAAAACAATGGCAGTTCATGGGGCACCTGGGTGGCTCAGTCCATTAACCGTCTGCCTTACAGCTCAGGTCATGATTCCGGGGTGCTGAGATTGAGCCCCATGTCTACTTCTCTACTGTCCCCCTCTGCTGGTGATCTCTTTCTCTTATTCTCTCTCTCTCTCTCTCAGATAAAATCTAAAAAAACCAAAACAACAACAACAAAAAAAACCAATGGCACTTCATCTGTTTATGCTACTTAACCATATCCTTCTACTGAATCATCTTCTGGAAGCATTTATAATGCATGTGCCCCTTTGAAAGTCATTGTCCTTTAAAATAGTTTGAGTAAATTATTCTTTAACATTGAAGTGAAATAAGAATATATTTAAATTGGAAGCATAATTTAATATGTCAAATTGCATTAACACCAATGAAAGCATCTTTTTTAAGTCAGTGGAACTTCATTTGGGATAGTCTGGAGAAATTCCAGTTGCCACAGGCTTCTGTCTCCAGGTAAACAAGTATGAGAATCATTAGCACAAGGGAAAGTGGGAGCTTTCTTGCATTCCTTTTTATTCTTACCTTTTAAAATTCTTTTTGTTTAGGGAACTTTGGTGGGTTAGCTGAGTAGAGTTTGGTACTAGTTCATCTTATACAAGGTATTTATATACAAGATACTTATTTGTTCATATCTTATACCTCAGTCACTTTTTTTTCTAAATATCTATTATAATGGAAAAAATAAGTTATTGCCTTTCTCATGATCATTAGCAGTCTAAGAATAGAACTTTGGAATAAAGGATAAGGTAAAAAGTCAGATGGATAAGGAAAGTAGACACAAGGGGAGAGAAAAAGAAGTTGAGAGATGATTGGTGAAAAGAGCTACTTAAGTTTATCTTTCCCTTGTACCAGGCTTCAACTGGCAGTGAATTACAGTTTAAAAATGCTTTGTTACCAAAATGTCCATCGATAGATAAATGGATAAAGAAAATGTGGTGTGTGTGATATACACACACACCATGGAATATTATCCAGCCATAAAAAAGAAGGAAATCTTGCCATTTGTAATAATATTGATGGAGCTAGAGAGTATAATGCTAAGTGAAAAAAATTCAGAGAAAGACAAATACCGTATAATTTCCTTACATGTGGAATTTAAGAAACAAAATAAACCAGCAAAGGAAAAAAAATACACAAGCCAAGAAACAGACTCTTCACTCTGGTGAACAAACTGATGTTTACTAGAGGGAAATTGCGGGGGGTGAGGGGGACGGGGAACGGGACAGGTGAAATAGGTGAAGGGAATTAAGGAGTACACTTGTAGTGATGAGCACTGGGTGATGTATGGAATTGTTGAACCACTGTATTGTATACCTGAAACTAATATTACACTGTATGTTAACTGTACTGGAATTAAAATAAAATGAATTGCTTTGTCAGTAGCATATAGTTGGTGATTTTTAGGTTATTTGCTGCCTGGGAGAGACATTAATTCTATGTTGTAAATTTAGAAATAATAATCGCTGAATTTATATCCATAGAACTGATGGTGGAATTTTTAGCATTAGGTAGGAGGGTAAGGGTGGGAAATACAACCATGTAGCATGTACCATACTAAGTATTTTAAGTATTCTTTAATTTTCATAGTCACCCTGTAGGAGGTGTTCCTAAAGCACAGAAAGGTTAAGTAATGTTAGCTCGTGTCACACAGATAATAAATGGGAGAGCAAGAATTTTATTTATTTATTTATTTATTTATTTATTTATTTATTCAAAGCAAGAATTTAAACTGGTCTTTCTTTCAAATCATTTTAAAGATTTTATTTATTTATTTGACAGAGAGAGACACAGCAAGAGAGGATACACCAGCAGGTAGAATGAGAGAGGGAGAACAGGCTTCCCGCTGAAGAAGGAGCCAGAGTCAGGGCTCGGTCCCAGAACCCTGGGGTCATGACTTGAGCTGAAGGCAGATGCTTAATGACTAAGCCACCCAGGCACCCTTAAACAGTGGTTTTCTATCCTTTCATAGTTATCTTTTATTCATCCCTTTGCTTTATTTTATAGTTCCATTCAGTCACTTGTTGGCTTAAAGAAAAAAAAAAGCTCTGTTGAGATATATTTCACATACTATACAGTTCACCCATTTAAAGTATATAATTCAGTGCCTTTCAGTATTTTTAGTTTTGCAACTGTCATCACAATTTAGAACATTTATATCACCCCTAAAGAAACCCCATTCTTGTTAGTCATCAACCTTTAGCCCCTCTACTCCCAGCCCTCGGCAACCATTAATCTCCTTTCTGTCTCTCTGGGTTTGTTCATTATGGACATTTTACAAGATGAAATCCTACAATATGTAATCCTATAATATGTAGTTCTTTGTGATTGGCTTCTGTCCTTACCATATGTTTTTAAGGTTCATTTATGTTAAAGCATGTATCACTACTTCATTCCTTGTTACTGCTGAGTAATAGTAATATTCCATTGTATGAGTATTCCACATTTTATTTATCCATTCATCAGTTGATGAACATTGGGTTCTCCCTTTTGACTGTTAAGATCTTAATACTGCTGTGAACATTTATGGGCTTTTTTTATTTTTGTGGTAAAATATACATAACATAAAATTGACCATTTTAACCATTTTAAAGTGCATAGTTCTTTGGCTTTAAGTATATTCACGCTGTTGTGCAAACCATCACCATCATTTATTTCCAAAACTTTTTCATCTTCCTCAAGTGAACTGTCCATTAAACACTAAGTTCCTATTTCATTCCTCCAGCCCCCCCGGCATCTGCCATTCTGTTTTCAGTCTCTCTGTATTTGACTACTCTAGGAACCTTACATAAATAGAATCATACAATATTTGTCCCTTTTTAATTGGCTTATTTAACTTAATGTGATGTCTTCACAGATATACATATGTTGCAACATGTAGTCAAAATTTCCTTCTTTTTTAAGGCTGGTAATATCCTGCTGATTGTATATATATACATTTTATTTACCCATACATCTGTTGGTGGACAGTTGGTTGCTTCTGCTTTTTTGCTGTTGTGAATAATGGTGTTCTGAATATGCATGTATAAATATCTATTCAAGACCCTGCCTTTTTTTTTTTTTTGCTAGATCATATGATAATTCTGTTTTGATTTTGGGGGGAAAGGCTAAACTGTTTTCCACAGTGGCTGCACCATTTTACATTCCTACCACCAGTACACAAGGGTTCTAATTTCCTTAGGTCCTCTAATACTTACTTTGTTTTGATAATAATTGTCCTAATGTGTATGAGGTGTTATCTCATTGTGGTTTTGATTTGCATTTCCTAAATATGATTAGTGATGTTGAACACCTTATTTGTGTTTACTGGTCATTTGTGTAATCTTGTATTATTGAGTTGTCAGAGTTCTTTATATATTCTGGATATCAATCCCCCATCAGATATATGACTTGCAAATATTATTTCCCATTCTACAATAGTGTCTTTTGAAGCAGAAAAGAGTTTAATTTTGAAGATGTCTAGTTTATCTGTTTTTTTCTTTTATTGCCTGTGCTTTTGTGGTCAGATCCAAGAAATTATTGCCACATCCAATGTTCTCATGCTTTTGCCTTATTCTCTTCTGTTTTATGCTTGCAGCTTATTTCAGTCTTTGATGCATTTTAAGTTATTTTTGTATGTAGTGTAAGGTAAGGGTTCAACTTCATTGTATAAATTTTTATGTAAAAATATGTTTTCATGTATCTTAGTTGTATAACTAGGAGTGGAATGCCTGGGCTATGGGGTAACTTACGTTTAAACTTTGAGGAACTGCTGAATTGCTTTCCAAAGTGGCTCTATCATTTTACATTCAACCAGCAGTGTATGAGGGTTCCGGTTTCTCTATTGCTTTTGAAATCCAGACCACATTAGCTTCTGACTGGCTTATTTCAAAATTTCCTTGGCTGGCCTCTTTGGTGATAATCTCACAACTCTTCTGTCCTCTTACCAGTTCTTAGTGGTGTTCATTGTATCATAAGAGATTCGAGATGGAAGGAACTAGAATCATGGAAGTTAAACAATTCATTTTTCAGTTGATAAATAAAATTTTTTTTTTTTTTTAAAGATTTTATTTATTTATTTGACAGAGAGAAATCACAAGTAGACGGAGAGGCAGGCAGAGAGAGAGAGAGAGGGAAGCAGGCTCCCTGCCGAGCAGAGAGCCCGATGCGGGACTCGATCCCAGGAGCCTGAGATCATGACCTGAGCCGAAGGCAGCGGCTTAACCCACTGAGCCACCCAGGCGCCCGATAAATAAAATTTGAGGAAGAGATTTGACCCCTCTCTTCCTCAAATAGATTGACATTGTCAACACTAGATACCATACTATGAATATAGCTTTCATTTTATTAAATCATCGTGTTCCCCATTTATGTGTCTAAAACACTTTTCCTGTGGTTAACTAGGTCTCCTCCCCATCATCTACCCTACATTAGTCTAAAAGCAAGGAGTTGTGTGCAGGTAATTTATTTGGCAGGTGATCCAAGGGAACAAGAATTGGGACCAGAATAAATAAAACAGGAAAAAAAGAAAAGCCAGTACAAGAATGTGTATTACTGAGTTACTCACTGCTGTGGCAACTAAGGCTCAATCCTAGTGGGAACTCCTGAGGATCTAGATGCTCCTCCAGTTGCCTACTTGTGGATGGACAGGAGAAACTATTACTGCTCTTGTTCTCCATCACTTCACAGTTGTGCTAGTGGTGCATAGATTCTTTCGCCTTCCCTTTACCACTTAGGACTCCACACAAGAGCCAGACAAGTGGGTTGGTTCCCCATGGTGTCTTACTTTGTGGCTTCAAAAAAGCACAGGGCAGAAAGCAAATGAATCACAGTGAATTCTGTGGGGGGTGGGGTAGTTGAAACTTGACCAGAAGCATTAGCTTTAGCTTATGACAAGTGTGATGCTCAGAATAATGATGTCTCAAAGATCCTAATCCTCTGAACCTGTTAGTATGTTACCTTGCATCACAAAAGGGATTTTGTAGATAGTAAGATTTTCCTGGGTTCTCTGAGTGGTCCCCCTTGTAATCACAAAGAACTTTATTTTATAAGAGGTAGGCAAGAATGTCAGTCCAAGAAAGAGATATGATAATGGAAGCAGAGGTCTTGATACGGCAGGGGCCAAGGGATAGGAGCAGCCTCTAGAGGTTGGAATGATAAGGAATGGATTTTCCTCTGGAGCTCCCAAAAGAATGCAGGCTTTGATTTTAGTTCTATAAAACGTGTTTTGAAATTCTTATCTCTAGAACTTTAAGATAACAGATTTGTGTTGTTCTAAGCCTCTAAATATGTGTCAATTTGTTACCCAGCAGTAGGAAACTACTGTTAAAGCTAGCATCAAAGGACAGATGGACAGCATGAGGATGGAGTATAAGAGATTTCTGATAGAATCTACCTCTTGCTGTTGGCCTTGCCTTTGATTCTAGCTGTATTAGTCTCCTACTGCTGTTTAGCAAATTACTACAAATCTACTTCTTTCTCTGCTCAGATCTGCTTGGACCCCACAGTAATCCATCATTGAGTCACTGCCGGCTCTTCCACAGAAATAAGAAGGGTTAGTGGTGCATGCTAGTGCTACCTGCTGCTGCAACTGATTTGAAGCAGTAATAAAGACTCATTTCCTTCTTTCACCAACCATTCTAGATTTCCCTTATGCTAGGCCAGCAGTGCAGCTGCTTTAGGTTGCTTGTGACTTCTAGACTTTCATTTTTAAGGGATTTGAGCCCTTAGTTCCCTTGCCCTTTTTGGGCCATGGTTGCTGCAATTTCCTGTTCGTTGTAGTTCCAAGCATGGAAACACCCTAAATTCCAGACAGACTTCTTCCTACCCCAGGTGTGTACCACCAGCTTAAATTAGAAAACAGAAAAACTTTGCTCCTCTACAGGTCCAGTCTTACCCTCTTTCAGTTATTGATGTTACAGAAATACATTTTTAAATACTCATTTGTCCAAACATATAGACTAGTAATTGTGTGGTTTTTTAAAAGACTTTATTTATTTGTTTACTGATTTGAGAGTGAGTGTGTGTATGTGCAATTGGTTGGGGGTGAGCAGAGGGAGAGGGACAAATAGACTCTGTGCCTAGTGTGAAGCCTGTTGCAGGGCTTGATCTCAGAGTCCTGAGATCATGATCTGAGCCAAAATTAAGAGTCAGATTGCTCAGTCACCTGAGCCATCAAGGCTACACAGGCCACCCAGTAATTGCTATTTTTAATACATTAGTCTCTTACATTGTATAGAAAGCAAAGTGTGTACAATAATAGTCATTTTAGACTAATAAGTGTTTTTAAAAGTTGTTTAATAGTGTTTTAAGTCATATAGAGAACAAAAAAACAGAGTTACAAACTGAATTTTCGGTAATTCCATCTTTTATACTCATGTGTTTACCTTTATTGAGATCTTTATTTCTTAATATGATTTTGAATTATTGTCTAGTATCCTTTCATTTCAACTCAGGAAGTACTTCCTTTACATATTTTGCAGTGCAGATCTGGTAGTAACAAACTTCCTCTGCTTGTCTGGGAATGTCTTAATTTCTTCCCTCACTTTTGAAGTCCAGTTTTATTGAAAATTGGGTTTTAGGTAACTGTTTTCTTCTTCCAGTATTTTGAATATGTCAACCTATAGGTGACCTTGAACAACATAGTTTTGAATTATGTGGGTCAGCTTATATGCAGATATTTTTATAGTACAGTACTGTAAATGTATTTTCTCTTCCTTATTTTATTTATTTATTTATTTATTTAAGAACGAGAGAGTGGGGAAAGAGCAGAGGAAGAGGGAGAGAGAGAATCATAAGCTGGTGTGGAGCCTGGCACAAGAGTTCCAACTCACAAGCCTGAGATCATGACCTAAGACAAAATCAAGAGTCGGATGTTTAGCAGACTCAGGCCCCTAGGCGCCTTGCCCTCCCTTATGATTTTTTAAAATAACATTTTCTTTCATCTAGTTTAGTTTATTTTAAGAATATGGTATGTAATATACAAACTATGTGTTAATCAACTGTTACTGATAGGCTTCTGATCAGGAGTAAACTGTTAGTTGTTAAGTTTTGGGGGTGTCAGAAGTTGTACATGGGCTTTTGACTGTGTAGGGGTCAGGGCCCCAATCCCTGAGTTGTTCAAGGGTCCACTGGACTGTCTTCTGTCCTCCAATTTCTCTTCTTTCTTTCTTTCTTTCTTTTTTTTTTTTTTTTAAGATTTTATTTACTTATTTGACAGAGAGAGATACAGCGAGAGGGAACACAAGCAGGGAGAGTGAGAGAGGGAGAAGCAGGCTTCCCACTTGATCCCAGGACCCTGGGATCATGACTTGAGCTGAAGGCAGACACTTAACAACTGACCCACCTAGGTGCCCCTGTCCTCTAATTTCTAATGAGAAATTTCTTGGTGATCTTATTGAGGATCCCTTGTGTGTAATGATTCACTTTACTCTTGTTGCTTTCAGGATTCTCTTTGTCTTTCTGTGTTTTCATTTATAGTTTATCTCAGTATAGATTTCTGAGTTTATCCTGCTTGGAGTTTGTTGAGCTTCTTTTTTCAGGCTCACAGCCAGAGATCTAGAGTCCCATGCTCCACTGACCTTGCCAACCAGGTGCCCCTAGCTTCTTGGATGTTTAAATGCCTGTACTTCATCAGATTTGGGATTTAGCCATGTTTCTTCAAATAATCTCTTTGGCCCTTTAGTCTCCCTCTTTTCCTTCTCAGACTCCCACAAGGCATCTGCTGGTTCTTTTCTTAGTATCCCACAGATCCTATTCTCTGTTTACTTTTTTTAAGTCATTTTCTTTGTGTTCTTCAGGCTCGATAATTTCAGTTGCCCTGTCTCCATGCTGATTCCCTCTTTCACCTGTTCAAATCTGCCTTTAAATCCCTCTGATGAATTTTTCATTTTTGTCATTGTACCTTTCAGCTGGAGAATTTTTTAGGTTTTCTATTTCTGCAGATACTACTATTCTGTTCATACATCATTTTCTTTACTTTCTCCACATCTTTCTTTAGTTATTTGAGTATCTTTAAGATATTTGTTTTAAAGTCTTTGTTTAGTGGGTTTGTTAGCTCTTCTTTCTCCAGAATGGTTACTGTTGGTTTTTCCCTTTGAATGGGCCATACAGTCCTGTTTCTTTGTAATCCGCGTGTGTGTGTGTGTGTGTGTGTGTGTCTTTGTTTCTGTCTTTGGTTTTGAAAACTGCATACTTGAATCTAATAATACAATAAATCTGAAAATCAGATTGTCCTTCTGCCCCAGGTTTTGCTGGGTTTTTGTTTTTATTGTCTTGGCTGTCTCTTTGCCAGGAATCACTTTGAGGTATAAGCTTTCCTCAGCTCTTCACTGAGCTTGTGCCTTTTTCTGGATATGTGTTGTGTTGATTTTCTTAATCCCCTTATTACTAGTCCTTTATTATCTAGCTCCTGAAAGGAGAAATTTAAAAAAGACACCAGCTCTTTAGGTTTCCCTCAGCCCGAGGGATAGGGGCTTACATAATGTGTGTGTGTGTGTGTGTGTGTGTGTGTACACACATCAGTGACTGCCTCTTTGTCAGCACCTCAGTGATCAGATGCATCATGCAGCTGTCAGTACATAGATCCCTGATATTTTCATGACAGGATTCTTACTCTCACCTTAACTCCTGCAAGCCACTCTTCAAACTAATGTACAGCTACCTGGCATGTGCCTGGGGAGTGGAAGATGTGTAGCCCTTGCTGAGTTAAGAGCTGAAATTAACTAAAATTTATAGTCCAAGACTTCTCTGGAAGTTTCAAGCCTTGGAGTAGACTCCAGAGTTCTGAAATAGTTCAGTCAGACAGATTCTGCAAGTACAGTTGTTGTCTAGGTGAAGAGACAGATTCTTAGTGCTTCCTACTCCACCATTTCCCAGAATCTCATAACTTTACGAAAGATTCATTATAGTTTTGAAGACTTCTTAATCTTTTTCCCATTATTTTCCAGATTAAACCTCAAAGCAATACGTTTGAGACCTTTTACTTCGTTTTCAAGTTTAGATAGCAAATACTTGAAGGAGGGATTCTTGTTTCTGATCCTTTTTTTTTTTTTCCCCCTAAGAAGAAAACTAAATGCTTCCAACTGGAAGACTGGAAGAGTGTGAGACTGGAAATGGAGAGACCCCTTAAGAGGCAGTTGCTTCTGTTACTACTACTAAGGCAGTGGTAGTGAGAATGGAGATACATGGATTCATTTGAGTCCTATGAAGGAGGTGAAAAGGACATGACTTGAAATGATGGGATTGACTGAGTAGACGTTCATTAATCCAGATAACTGTATTAATTAATGGTAATAGTGTTTTCTAAATTATAGAATACAGAAGCAGAAACTCCTAAGGGAAATGTAGTTAAGTGTGAGGTGCCTGTGAGATGGATAAGTACAGTACTTCAGAAAGCATTTTCATACCTAGGAATTTTAAGTAATAGTGTACTGGTTCCTGGTAACTCCCGTGGGTCCTATTGCATGCATAAGCCAAAAGGTAACAGGAAGTCAATAACATGGAGGGTAAGAGGGGGAAATAGATTTAAGCATAGCAGTTAAGGTGAAAAATAACTCCAATGTTATGATTAATTGCATATTAAATATGTCTGAGAGTTCAGGTTACCACAAGTTTAGCATATATATGTTAGGAGAATATGGTTGCTGAGTAATGATATAATCTAAGCCTTATTTATACTGTATGGCATAGGGAAATGATAGTTCCACTGTCCCCTATGCTTTGTGTTTTCTTTTGGAAATATGTACAACTTGGAGCAACACTTTTAAGAGATACAGTAATTAGAGTCTATTAAAGAGTAACAACTGGAACAGCAAAGGATTAAGATGATGAAAAAAATCAGAAAACACAGTACAAATCTGGTTTTATTTAGTCCAGATAATTTGAGGAGATATTTTTAATTTTGATTGTAGTTTTGATGTAACTCAAGAGACTTTCTTGATATAATCTGATTCAGTTCTCTCATTTTACAAATAAGAAAATAGAGTTTTAGTTAATATGACATTCCCTGACTCAGAGTTAATAGCAAGGCAGTTTAATGGCAATCCCAGTTTGTTAAGCATATTTTATCTATTGGAACAGTGAAGCAGGGCTGGGACTAGAGTGAGACAGCAAGTTGCCTAGGGTACAAAATTGAAGGAAGTTGTCATTCTTAGATGCAGACCCTGCACTTGCAAGATCTTTATTTATCAGAGTAATATTTGAAGATGGTTTAAAATGTCAGATAGTTACAGGAGATACCTCCTAGCCCTGCAAATTAAGGATAGCCTGAGGAAGCTAGATGGAGTGATGATGGTGGAAGAGAATTATCCCTCAAGACCTAGCCCTCCGTGTATGGTAATCTGGCAGTTGGCAAGTACCTGTGAAGCATTACTTCACTTTTTGTGAGAACAGTGTGGGGTGCTCTATCTTTAGGCCAGGATTGGTTCCTGTACTCTTTTCTTTTTTTTTTCCCCCTTCAATCAGATCTCAGAGGCTTTAGTTTCCTCTGTGCCCTTTTTTTTTTTTTTTAAGATTTTATTTATTTATTTATTTGACAGAGAGAGAGAGAGAGATCATAAGTAGGCAGAGAGGCAGGCAGAGAGAGAGGGGGAAGCAGGCTCCCTGCTGAGGGGAGAGCCTGATGTGGGCCTCAATCCCTGGGATCATGACCTGAGCTGAAGGCAGAGGCCCAACCCACTGAGCCAGCCAGGTGCCCTCCTATGTGCTTTTAAAGCTGTTTTCATCCACAGCCTCTTGGGGGTTCTCTCAACTTGGCTGGCGAGTTAGACAATCTAGACATAACTCTCATTCCTTTGCCTTTACAGCTCACACAGCCAAATAATGGAAACAATTTGGAGGTTAATAGTAGCAAAGACAGAGATTAACCCAAATCTGCTTTTACTGTCATGACCTTTTTTTCTAGTTTCTGACTTCCATTTCGGTTTTGAGAGTACAGTTACCTAGTTGAGCTCCATTCTCCTTAAGTAAAGGACATGTTTATTTATGAGGGTATTTACCCCCAGCACTTAGGGGTTAGAGGTTGTCTAGGCTAAATAAAACCCTCCATGTGTCAGGAGGATAATTTGTATTTCCCAGAACTTAAATGGATGACACATGAAGTATACAAGATGTCCTCCGAATATTAGTGGTTTCCTTTTTTGGCATTACCCTGTAAGGAGAATAAAACCAGAAAGTCCAGCCTTTGTCTTAGAACTAATGGGTATAAAGTTGTGCTGCCTCTCTGGACTTGTCCTTTTTATACCTGGTGCCTACCTTGCCTCCTTAGGACCATTATATTATTTGTTCTTTAGGCCTTTGGAGTTCAAGACAGGACATTTGTTTTTATATTACAATTTAAAATAGGTGGATTCTGGGAACTAAGAGTTTATAAAGTAAAAAAATGGGTGGTTTTATTGGCTCAATCAGAGGTAGCTAAACATATATAAAAAGTAGCAGTATATTGGATCTAGTTTACAGATGCAGTTGGCATGCTGATGGGAGCAGAATAAGTTGAAGTCAGCATTACAGATGAAGTTGTATTAGCAAGAAATAGAACTTTTCCCACTAGCCTGTAAGCTCTGTCAGGACAGATACAGCTTTGTAAGCTGGTTAGCTCATACTGTGCCTCGTACACAGTAGGGCCCAAAGATAAATAATAAATAAGTTGAAAGCTTGGTAAAATCAGTTATTTTGTTGTTTATAAGCTCCACATAGTGTTCAGTTAGGCTACATTAAACCCGTCCCAGAGTTTAACCACATACACACAGTTGTTAAATTTGGAAATATCTTTACTTGCTAGTATTTGGGTTTCCTCAATATCCATCATTTTTTTATCATTGTTTTCACATTTTTCTTATATGTGAAGTCTTTCTTTTAGAGTTTTCTTTTCCTTTTTTTTTTTTTTTTACATTCATTCAGCAAATATTTATTGAACACAAAGTAGATGTGAGGTACTGTGAGAGACACTTTCAGAAAGTGGTTGTTTTTCTGTTTCCAGAATTGCTGTTCTTCTTCTCTTCGATCTGCCGTTGGATTTTCAGGTGTTTGCAATCTTCAGATAAGCTATCTAGCTGATCTCCGGCTAGCTGAAGTAGTCTCAGCCTGCTACTTCTCAGCCATCTTGACTCCTCCCTCTTTTTTCTTTTAAATTTGTTACTCTAGGGGTGTCTGGCTGACTGAGTTGGAAGAGCTTGCAACTCTTGGATTTGAGTTGGGGCCCCATGTTGGGTATAGAGATTACTTAAATAAACTTCAAAAAAAATAAATTTGATACTGTCTGTTCAGGTGCCTGTTATCATATATTGACCCTATTTGTTTGTTTTAACAGAAAAGTAATTTTAGTTTATGAAATGAAATATCCCGAGATAGGTTCTGGGTTGACGAAAATTAGATTTGGAGGCTGAAAAAATGGACTCCCATCTCTGTGGCCCTCTCACCGTCCAGGTTCTATATGGTGCCATTTACTTAGCTCTCAGGTTTAAGTCTTTTTGGGAAAGAGTAAGTACCTTTCCAATAACCCCTGTATGCATCCCAGGAGTCTTTCTGAATGAACCACTTGAGTTTTAAGCCCATTCGTCGCTAGTCACAAGAATTAAGGGAATTTAATATTATTGGCCATGTGTGAATTGCATATACTACTCCTGAATTCTTGGAACTCCACCTCAAGAATGTCAAAATAGAATTAGGATTGGGGATGAAGGGGATAGTTTCTGAAGAGAAAGTTGAGGTACTGTTATGAAAAGAAGGGAAAATGGATACTGGTATAGCTTAAAAGTCAGCTAGCTATTTTAACATTTTGATTGACTTAGTTTTGATTTTCAAGGGATCAGTGAGGTTTTCCAAATTAATTTTTTGAATTATCAAAGTAATACTTGAAATTCGATTAAAGTTTCAAATAGTGCTAAAAGGCCTAATAACAAAAAACAGCAGTTCTTTGCTTTCCTTTTTCTACCCCCTTGCCTCAAGAAGTAATCACTAAACTTTTTGAGCTGTATCAGCAGCAACAGCTTAAAAAGTTGAAAGTGATTACTTCTTGAGACAAGCAGGAGGGAAAAGAGGGAGGAGAACAAAGGATTGTTACTTTTGTTATAGGCCTTATAGCACTATTTGATATTTTAAACTATGTTCATGTATTACTTTAATATATAAAAAACATATAATTGTTAGTATTATCTCCTGATCCATTAATTTTAGACATCTACTGATTTTCTGTTAAGATAAAGGGAGGTTTGTATGTGTGTGTAGTAAGGAAGCTCTACACCCAACGTGGGCTTGAACTCACAACCCCGGGATTGAGAGTCAAATGCTCTGCCTACTGAGCTGGACAGGTCCTGCATTTATTTTCTTAATCTGTCTTTCTTAGCATCATTGTCTTGATAATGTATATTCATATTCAGCATTTTTATCATTATGACTATATAAACATATAGTTTATAGCTGACCCACCTCCTTCTGTTAACTTGTCTTTCTTGTGAATTTATTTTTTCTGAAATTTACAAGAAATTTGTGTGGTTCACGTTTAAAATTTTTTTCATTGTTTTTGAATTTATAGCTAAGTCTTCCCACACTCTCCAGCATTTCTATAAAATTTGTATTTGTATATAATTTTTCACATAGTCCTGTCAGATTAACTGTATCAGGTTTTTTTATTTATTTTTTTTTTCCCCCTGGAATCTTACTCCAAGTTGGACTGTTTATTCTAAACTGCTTCAGATCTTAATTTACTTTTGCTAGCATTCTGGAAATTCCTTTTGCTTTTCTTCATTGGTTTTCCTGCTTCTTAGATCCTTTGTCTTCTTTTGTCTTGTTTTACTCTTTTGTTTTGCTGGAACATATCCTCTGGTTTTTTCTTAAGTCAAAATGAATTGGAATTAAATTTTTTGAGATTGCCTGTCCAAAAATGACTATTCTTCTCTTATACTTAATTTTAATTGGTAGCTTGGCTGTATTTAGGAGTTATTTAAAGTGTATAGAGTTTCAGTTTTGCAAGATGAAAATAGTTTATGAGATGGATAGTGGTTGTGGTTGTACAATATTGTGAATGTACTTAATGCCGCTGAATTCGACACTAAAAATGGTTCAGATGGTAAATTTTATTTGTATTCTATTAGTTAGATAGGACTGCCATGACAAACTATCATGGACTGGGTGGCTTAACAGAAATTTATTGTCTCAAAATTGTGGTTGCTGGAGTCTAAGGTCAAGTTGTCATCAAGGTTGGTTTCTTCTGAGGGCCTCTGTCTTTGACATAATATAGATGGTTGTCTTCTCCCAGGATCTTCATATGGTCTTCCCACAGAGTGTGTCTGTGTTCTAATCACCTTTTCTTACAAAGACACTAATCGTACTGGGTTAGGGCCTACCCTGATGACTTCATTTTACTTAATTACCTCCTTAAAGACAGAGTCACGTTCTGAGGTACTAGAGGATAGATGTCAGCATCTGAATTTTGTAGGGGAAAAAATTCAGACCATATTATGTACCACAGTTGTAAAAATAATACATTAAAAACGAACTACAGAGACACCTGGGTGGCCCAGTTGGTTAAGTGTCTGCCTTCAGCTCAAATCATGATCCCAGGGCCCTGGGATTGAGTCCTGCATTGGGCTCCCTGCTCAGCAGGGAGTCTGCTTCTTCCTCTTTCTCTGCCACTCTACCTGCTCATTCAATTTGCTTTCACTCTCAAATAAATAAAATCTTTAAGAAAAAAAAAATGAGTACAGTCAATCATCCACCCATTCGTGTTTAGGTGACTAGTAGTACAATAAGGGTTAAATCAGTTAATGGTTTACAGTTGTGGTATTAATTATGACGTTAAATTCTTCATTGTTTTATTTTTTCATAGATGGTTTATACCATAATTGCTCATCATTTAGCAGTTTTAGCAATAGTATTATATTCTTTTTACATTAGTAATAACATATGGCTGCTTCTTTAGATTATATAAAATGTAATATTCTTCAGATTATAGAATGGTAGTATGTTCCTTTTTTTTAAAGATTTTATTTATTTGACTGACAGAGATCACAAGTAGGCAGAGAGGCAAGCAGAGGGAGAAGGGGAAGCAGGCTCCCTGCTAAGCAGAGATCCGGATGCCGGGCTCAGTCCCAGGACCCTGAGCCGAAGGCAGAATTTTAACCTGAATTTTGACCTGAGCCACCCAGGCGCCCCTAGAACGGTGATAATGTTCTTAAGGTGATCTTGGTACAGATTATTGTAATTCAGAGTAATAAGTAAAATTTTGTGATACCTGACGAAATAATCATATAGGGAGTAATGCTTTATGTATTGTAGGGCATTAATTAAATAAGTTGTTGAGAAATAGAATTACAGTTGATATTTTTTGAAGATTTATTTTAGGGGGGAGGGGCAGAAGGAGAGAGAATCCTGAAGCAGACTCCCCACTGCGCAGGGAGCCCTGTAAGGGGCTCAAACCCAGGATGCTAAGATTATGACCAGAGCTGATATCAAGAGCCAGCCACTTAACCAACTTAGCCACCCACGGGCCCCTGCAGTTGATATTTTTTGAGATCATGTTTTGCTTGATATGTCTTTCTTTACTTTCAGGCCTTCACTGTATGTCCTCCTAGTCTATAACTACTCAGTAAACATTTTGTCAAATGAATAAATGATTAATTTTGATAATGCACGGGACTTTTGCCTGTGTTGTATTTTGTGTTTGCTTATATTGGATTTTCCAAAGGCTATTTCTAAAAATAAATAGAATAAGGGGGTGTTTTATTTGACCTATTCTTTAAAAAAACAAAAAAGGCTTGGGATGCCTGGGTGGCTCAGTTGGTTAAGCCACTGCCTTCAGCTCGGGTCATGATCCCCAGGGTCCTGGGATGGAGTTCTGCATCTGGCTTTTTGCTCAGTGGGGTGCCTCCTTCTCTCCCCGCCTCTGCCTGCCTGCCATTCTGCTTGTTATGGGTGCATGCTCTCGTGAGTGTTCTCTCTCTGACAAATAAATAAATAAAATCTTTAAAAAAACAAAAACAAAAACTTGATTTTTTAAAAAAAGATTTTATTTATTTATTTGACAGACAGAGATCACACGTAGGCAGAGAAGCAGGCAAAGAGAGATGGAGAAGCAGGCTCCCTGCTGAGCAGAGAGCCTGATGTGGAACTTGATCCTGACCTGAGCCAAAGGCAGAGGCTTTAACCCACTGAGCCACCCAGGCGCCCCTTGATTTTTTTTTTTTTTTTTAAGATTTTATTTATTTATTTGACACAGAGATTACAAGTAGACAGAGAGGCGGGCAGAGAGAGGGGGAGGGGAAGCAGGCTCCTCACGGAGCAGGGAGCCCGATGGGGGGCTCGATCCCATGACCCTGGGATCATGACCTGATCAGGGCAGAGGCTTAATCCACTGAGCCACCCAGGTGCCCTGCAAAAAAGGCTTGATTTCTTAAGGAGTCTTTATTTCAGACTAGTCTATAATTTTTTATTTTCCCCATGATGGGATTCTTACCCATTTTTTTTCATTCTCAGAGTGTTTAACAATTAAAATTACTTACAAGATACTAAGGTTTAAAACATTGAATAGAATAAAATCTTATGAATTGCCTTGTCTTTTTTGAGTTACTTACAGCACATAGAAGTTAGTTATTTGGGGATATTTTCCCCCCTTCATTGTTTACCAAAAGATCTGTAACCCAACCAAACTTCCGGAGTTAGTCACTTGGGTATTGTCACTCTGCTGATTTTTATCAGAAACAGGAAATTGTCAGGTTATGTGTTAAACAATAAAAGAATCTAAAATTGCATTTGTTTCAGCATGAGAGATTTCTCTTTAGAATTTTTTTCTATTACTAGCTGGTTCCTTCCTTTTCCAGTGTAACAACTGGCTTGCCCAAAATGGTCATATTTATTATGGCCTATACACACAGCAAACTATATCTTTCCTCATAGTTTACATATCATACACAATATGGTTTGGTAAAATGATACGACAAACTTAGTGTCATTTAATATATAGATATGCTGAATGGATTTGTAAAAGTTGGTTGGGGAAGAATGTGTTTTTAGGTGTTTGACCTGATACTATTTCTATATTTAGGTTAGCAGTTCTCTAGAGATTCTTAAAATACCTTTTAAGGAGTCTACAAGACTAGACTATTTCCATTATACTGAGATATTCATTTCCATTTTCACACTAGAGTTTCCAGAGGCTGTATGAATGCACTGGTGTTTTTATAATAAGATGTCAACATTTGAAGATCTGCAAAACTTAGTGAATATTTATTGCATGATGATACAGAATCATATGTGAGTATAAACAGGTCCATTTAAACTATAAGACTGAGCAGTGAATATTTTCTGCTATGTATTTTAGTTTACATTCAGTAAGATTGACACTTTTTGGGAGTGTGATTGAGATTTGACACAGTTATGTAATCACTACCACAATCTAAATTCAGAACAGTTCTTCACTCCTCATGCTTTGTAGTCCAGAATGTCATACGTAGCCTTTTGAATCTGGTTCAGTGAGATCATATATGGTTAATGTGTGTTAAACTTTATAAGAAGCTGTTAAACGTTACCCTTAGTAACTATATAAAACCGTAGCTATATTGTTTTGCATCTCCACAAGCAGTGTTAGAGTTCCCCATTGCTTTGCATCCTCACTGGTACCTGGTACTGTTTGTGTTTCCTCTCTCTCCCCCTTTACCTCTTTCCCCTCCCTCCCTTCCCCACTTTTTTACTACCTCTCATCTTTTGAAGCCATTTAATTCACTGTGTTGTGATATCGTTTTGTGGTTTTAATTTGCATTTCTTTAATGACTAATGATGTTGAAGATCTTCACATGTGCTTGTATATCATCCTTGTGCAGTATCCCCTCTTTCCAAAAGTTCGTATTATGCCACTTAAGACCTATGCTAGTATGGTAATGACCTTTTTTTACCGGGCGGGGTGGGGGTGGCGGGGAGTGAAAATCCTCTTCAGATTTTTTTTTTGTTTGGTGAAAATAGGTACTAATGTAGGTCTTTAAAAAGCAAAGTGGTGTGACTTGAACTTTCAGAAAGCAGGGGATACCTTCACTTCATCTTATTTTGGCTTCTGAAAGGTTTCGTAGGAATGCTCTGCTTGGAGATAGTGGGATAAACCTCTGTCATCTTTGGTGAAGTATCTGTTCAAGTGTGTGACCATTTAAAAATGTTAAATATTTAAATATTTTTGTTCCATGGCTTTTCTGGGCACAGCCTGAGGCAGTGATTTCTAGGGTGGAATAATACACCAGTGGCTCTGTTGGCCTGCCCTCCACAGCTTTGCAGTGGGAGTCATCCAGGCTGTTGAAAGCTACATGATGACCTCCTCTTCTGAAATGGGAGAAACAGGCTTAATGATCTCTGAGTCACCTTTTGGATCCCTCTTCCCTTGTCTTGAAGAATATCTTGTGTTTGCAGTGGAGTAGCTTTCTGGTTTCATCCTATACAATCAAGAAAACTTGACAATCTTTCTTAATTCCTTCTTGTCTCCTTCCAGTTCAGATTGGCTGCTTCTTGCTGGGGTGGCTGATTAAATCTCATGTTCACCCTTACTCTTTTCTATGAAAGGATCCATTGTCTCTTATTACACTCCTAGTGTTTGATTCTGAATGTGTTTCTCATTTCTTTGCACTACAGCAGATTGAGAATTTCCTACCTTTTAAATTAACTTCTTTTTGATTAACATTTCCATCTTTAAGGTATTTTTTCCATGTTTACTATAAGCATTCAAGAGAAGCCAAGCCACAATTTCAACACTTTGCTTAGAAATGGCCTCAGATAGCCAATTTCAGCCTCACAAGTTCTGAGCTTCCACAAAACACTAGGACATGACTATGGTTCAGCCAAGTGCCTTGCCATCTTATAACAAGGATCACCTTTCCAGTAGCATGCACCTCATTTCTGTCTGAGACATTATCAGATTGGCTTTTATTATTATTAAAAAGCAAAATTCAACTGAGCAAATTTAAAGATTTATTGGCTTTATTTAATGATTCATAAATTGGACAGTATCTCATTTAGCAGATAAAAGGGGTTACAGAGAGCTATACAGAATTAAAGGCTTTTATAGGAAAAGGAAGTTTCTAGCAAAGAGTGGATTGTTTCAGATAATGTCACCTTCTTAGGGAGAATGGAAGAGTCTGTTGAGTGGATTACTTTAATTGGTGCTGACCAGTTAATTCCAGATTGACTGGTTAAAGGTTACATTTCTGGGAGAGACTGAAACTGCAGTTAGGTTAGAGATTGAGTCTTACTCTTGGTTTGTTGATGTGGTGCTTAGCATGAGCAACTGCAGTTTGGGCCTATAGTCTCTTTTTTAACGTTGTCTGTATTTCAGCCAACATTATTTTGTTCATGACCACTTAGGTATTCTCTTAAGAGGGTTGAGGCTTGGGCGCCTGGGTGGCTCAGTGGGTTAAGCCGCTGCCTTCGGCTCAGGTCATGATCTCAGGGTCCTGGGATCGAGTCCCGCATCGGGCTCTCTGCTCAGCAGGGAGCCTGCTTCCCCCCCCCTCTCTCTCTCTGCCTGCCTCTATGCCTACTTGTGATCTCTCTCTGTCAAATAAATAAATAAAATCTTAAAAAAAAAAAAAAAATAAATAAATAAATAAATAAAACTGAAGTTTTAAAAAAAAAAAAAAAAAAAAAAAAAAAAGAGGGTTGAGGCTTGGTGCACCTGGGTGTGGCTCAGTTAGTTAATAAGCATCTGACTGCCGCTCAGGTCAGGGTCCTGGAATAGAGCCAGGCTCCATGCTCAGGTGTGTGCATGTTCTCTCTCTCTCTTTCTCTCTCTCAAATAAAGTCTTAAAAAAAAAATTTAAAAAAGAGGATTGAGGCTTTCCTTACAGCTCTCCACTTCTGACCCTTCAGAATAATTTGCCCTTAACATCTATTCATGGCACTGTAGAATTTTTCTAGCATGTACCTCCAGGTTCTGCTCATTATCCAGTTGAAAGTCACTCCCACATTTTTTAGGTATCCCTTAGCAACCACAGCCTCAATTCTTGGTACCAGTTTTTTGTCTTAATATATTTGGGCTGCTATTGTAAGGGCCTGTTTAGCCAGAGCGGCCCTACCTCAGTTGGACAGCCATTTTGTTGTTTATGCAGTAAAACTTAAATTGACCCTGTTATCCCCCCCCACACACACACTAGTTGAACTTATTTAAAAGCAAGACCGGGAAACCAGTCCCAGGACAGAGCCCAGATACAGGGGTGGGTCAGGTCAGGTCCAGATAACAGCCCAAATGTAGGGATGAGTCGGGTCAGGTGGAGACATCCAATCAGTAAAGCGCGCATACTGTCTCCCTAGCTACCATGAAGTGTGGGCCCCGCCTTTTTGGGGCGGGGGCAGTTCTCACCAAGGTGATAGGCTAGTGCGAATGTCTGCTATGGGGTGAATTGTAGTTCAGTTGGCCACCTGTGTGTGGCCAGGCTCAACCACACGGCCTTTGCTCTATAAAAGTTAGTCTGTGAGGCAGGGAGGGGGTGTGGTCGTCCTCTCTGTAAGGGGGGCCCTGACCGGTGGGTTTGATTCTTGATGCTTGGCGTGAAATAAAGCTTTGCTCGACCCTCCGCTTTGTATCAGTCTCGCTCCTTTGACCATGGACCCAACATTGGGGACCCAACACTATAACAAAATACCATAGGCTGGGTGGCTTATAACAGTAGAAACTTAACTTCTCATAGGTCTGGAAGCTGGAAGTCTGTGATTAGGGTGCCAGCATGGTTAGGGGAGTCCTCCCTCCTCCATGTTGCAGGCTTCTTGTATCCTCACCTGGTGGAAGGGGCTGGGGAAGTACTAATCTCATTCATCAGAGCTCCAGCCCTTGGGACTAATGAGCTACCAAAGGCCCTGCTTCATCTTATGGGAGTTAAGATTTCAACATTAATTTTGGGAAGACCAAACGTTCAGACCATAACAATAGTATTTTCTTACTATGTTTTTATGTTTTATGTTTCTTTCAATTCAGACATTGGCAAATTTATCTTTTTAGTAGTTCTTGCTAAAGAGTTATCAATTTTCTTGATCTTTTCGGAGAACATCTTCTGGTTTCAGTGGTTTTTCTCCAATTTTTGTTTCAGTCTCACTGATTTCTGGTCTTTATTCATGTCCTTCCTTCTGTTTCCTGTGGGTATAATGGGCTTTTCTAGTTTCTTACGGCAGAAGCTGACATTTATTACTATTGTTGTTGTTATTATTTATTTATTTATTTATTTATTTATTTTGGAGCCTGGTGTAGGGCTTGAACTCATGACCTGAGCTGAAATCAAAAGTTGGATGCTTGGTCTACAGAGCCATCCAGGTGCCCCAGATGCTTACAGTATTGATTTGGGACTTGTTTTCTAACATCATTGGCAATCAATACTGTAAATTTCCTTATAAGTACTACTTTAGCTGCAGCTAATAAATACTTACATGTTGTGTTTTCATTTTTACTTAGTTCAAAATATTTTCTAATTTCCCCTGAGTTTTTCTCTTTGATACATGAGTCATTTAGTATGTTGTCTAATTTCCAAATACTTCTAGATTTTCTAGTTATCTTTCTGATACTTCTAGTTTAATTCTGTCATAGAGAATGTCTGCTATGTGATATTAACTCTTTCACATTTATTAAAATTTATTTTATGTTCCAGAATATGACCTGTCTTGGTGAATATGCCTTGTGCACTTGAAAAGATGTTTATGTTGTTGTATAGTATTGTATAAAATGTTGGTTGAGTCTGGGTTTTTTTGCTGCTTTTCTACATATTTTATGGATTACTGAAAGTAGTTGCAGTTTTCAAGAATAATGGTTTTATTTACTTCTTTTCATACTGATCATTTTTACTTTATTAATTTTGCAACTCTGTTAAGTATGGATACATTTAAATTTGTTGTGTCATCTTGATGAATTGACCTTTTTCTCATTATCTCATGTCGCCCTACCCGGTGATTTTCCTTGTTCAGTAATCTCCTTTGTCAGATACTTCTATAGCAACTCCAGCTTTCTTCTGATTCCTGTTTGTATGATCCTTTTACTTTTATGCTGTGTATCATTATATTCAAAATAGGTTTCTGATAACAGATGAGTCTTTGTTACTTTGATCACCTCTCTGTCTTTAATTAAGACCAATTATTTAATGTAATTATTGATATCTTTGAGTTTAATTATGTGTTATCTATTTCTTGTGGGTTTTTTTTTTTTTTTTTTTTGGTGAAGATTTTATTTATTGTCTTTGGCTCAGGTCATGATCCCGGGGTCCTAGGATCGAGTCCCGCATCGGGCTCCTTGCTTGGCAGGGAGTCTGCTTCTCTCTCCACCTCTGCCTGCTTATGCGCTCGCTCGCTCTCTCTCTGACAAATAAATAAAATCTTTTTTAAAATCTTTAAAAAATAAAAAAAATTAAAAAAATTTTTAAAGACTTTTTAAAAAAAAATTATTTGACAGAGACAGACACAGCGAGAGAGGGAACACAAGCAGGAGAGTGAGAGAGGGAGAAGCAGGTTTCCTGTGGAGCAGGCAGCCTAGTGTGGGGCTTGATGCCAGGACCCTGGGATCATGACCTGAGCTGAAGGCAGATGCTTAATGACTGAGCCACCCAGGTGCTCCAGAGTACTTTTTTAAGTATCCATTTTATTGTCTCCACTGGTTTTGGGTTATGGGTTATATCTCTTTGTCTTACTTTTTTTTTTTTTTAAGTGATTGCCCTAAAGATTATAATATACTTTTCACAGTATATCTAGAATTTGCATTTTGCCACTTAAAATAGAACATAAAACTTTACAGCCATATAGGTCCCATTGCCCTCCCCACTTTATATAGTTGTTAATTGTCATATAGTTGTTGTCAATTGTCATTGAATTCTACATATGTGAAACTCTCGTGTTAGTATTATAATATTCCTTTTCAAGAATTACGTGTGTTTTAAAAAATTTAAGAGATGAAAAAGAATCTTATTATATTCACCAAAATATTTACCATTTTTTTGCTCTTCTTTCATTGCTGAAGTTTCATGTTTCCCTCTGATAATCACTTGTCTTTTAGCCTTAAGACCTTCCTTTACATTTCTATTAGAGGCAGTCCACTGGGCAACAGAATGGCTTAGTTTTTCTTCATCTGAGAATGTCTTTATGTCATTTCATTCCTGAAGGGTATTGTCACTACATACAGAATTCTGGATTTTTGGTTGCTTGCTTTCAGTATTCTTTTTTTTTTTTTTTTTTTTAATTTATTTTCAGCATAACAGTATCATTATTGCTAACATTATTCTTAAGTTATGGTAATGGTTTTTGGTGAGAAGTCCTTAGTTACTCAGATTGCTCCTATGTCAGGTTTTCTTAACTTCAGCACATTGGGCTGGGTAATTCCTTATTGTGGAGGCCTGTCCTGTTTATTATAGGATGTTTAGTGGTATTCCTGGCCTCTCCTAGTAGCACAGTCTTGTCACCCTCTCCAGTTGTGACAATAAAAAATTACTTCAGGCATTGTTAAATAATCCCCTTGAGTGTGACATAATCCCCAGTTAAGAACCACTGCCATGTGGGCACCTGGGTGGCTCAGTGGGTTAAAGCCTCTTCAGCTTAGATATTTTGTATTGATCTGTCTTCAGGTTCATACCGTCCGTCTTCTCTTGTAGTATGCTGAATGGCAGCCTCCAAAAAGATATATTCATTTCTTAATCCCTGGGATTTATATTAACCTCACATGGCAAAAGGTGTGATTAATGACTTTAAAGATTTTGAGAGGTGGAATATATCTTGGATTATCTGATGAGCCAGAAGTACAGGGACGTGTGACCTAATGAGGCAGGGGGAGATTTTAAAGAAGAGGAGGAAGAGGCAGTGTGACCACAGAGGCAGAGTTAGAGTGATGTAGCCACAAGGAATACTGACAGCCACCAGAAGCTAGAAGAGAAAAAGTGCACATTCTTCCCTAGAGCCTTCAGAGGTAGTACAGCTCTGTCAACACCTTGATTTCAGATTCCTTGATTGAATCCTATTGATACCATCAGATCTATGACAGAATTTATTTTAAACCACCTGGTTTGTGGCACTTTTGTTAAGGCAGCCATAGGAAATTAATACATCTGTCATCTTGATTCTGCTATTCAGCCTCTCTAATGAAGTTTTTATTTCAAATATTGTGATTTTTAGTTCTTTAATTACCCTTTGATTCTGTTTAATAGCTTCTTCTCAGATGAGACTTACCTTTCTCTGTTTTGAGAGTGTTCACTTTACCTTATAGAACATGGTTATAACAGCTGCTTTTAAGTCTTGTGATAATTCCAACATCTGGGTCATTTCTTGGTTGGCATCTGCTCATTGTCTTTTTCTTCCAGCTCTTACTGGCCAGATTTTCCTGCTTCTTTGTATTTTGGACAATTCTAGATTGTATACTGGACATTGTAAATATTATTTTGTGAGACTTTGGATCCTGTTAAAATCCCTTGGAGAATTTTTATTTTGCTGTTGTTTTAGCAGGTATCAATCTGACTAGATTCAAGCCAGTCTTTCTGCTTTTTGTGGGCAGTAGTGCCAGCATCCGTTTCATTTTCTAAACCTTTGCTGTTATGTTTGAATTTGTGTGTTGTCTGTGATAGTCAGGGATGGTCTGGAACTTGGGTGGTAGTTATTTTTGTACTTCAATTTTCAGTGCTTTTTAAACTGGTCTACCTGGCTATGCCATCTGGATTTGTAATTGACACTTATCCAGAGGAAAAACAAACTTATTTTTATGACAAGGGATGTGGTACAAACTAGAGCAAGGTGCCCACCAAAGTTGGACCCTTACTCTGTACAGGGACTAGGAGCAAGAATGAGTTAAATCTTGTTGAATGTTTACATTTTATTTATTCATTCATTCATTCATTTCTTTACTTGAGGGAGTATGTGTACACAGTGGTATGGAGAGGTAGAGAGAGAATCCCAAGAAGGCTTCACATCCAGTGCAGAGCCTGATAATGGGGCTTGATTATACAACCCTGAGATCATGACCTGAGCCAAAACCAGGAGTCAGATGTCCAACCAACTGAGCTACCCGGGTGCCCCCATTGAATGTTCACATTTTAAGGAGATGGCTCTCAGTTCTGAGAATACACCTCTAGGTGGTAGAAGATTTATATTTCAAAGGGGCAGTGCAAATATTTATAATTTCAAGCTTTCTAAAGTAACTGCTCTACAGGGGGTTATAGGGACCTCTCTTCTTATCACTAAGTTTGGGCTGGAACCAACAGTAAATTCTTGCAATATCTAGCTTCCTAGTGTAGGAACTTAGGGGGCTGGAGTTGTCATCTGAGGGATGCGGCCTTTAAGCCTTTAGAAACAATGCTAGTGTTTGTTCAGTCTTACAGTGTGAGAGTGTGGACAAAATCATTTAGCCTGCAATTTTTAATGGGCCAAAATTGAAGCCTAGTCAAGAAGAGGGCTTAGAGGAGCCTATTTGAGAAGAGAGTCTTTGTCATAGATTACCTTCACTGGCTCTTTTCTCATGGGAATTTTCCCCATATTTACCTATGCCCAGCAACCCTCTTTCTGGTTCCTTTTACCAGAAAGGTTAGGTTCTCTTATTATGAGTTTGTCTTTCATGTTGTTACTCAGTTCTGGGTATGGCTGTGCTTGACTTCAGGTAAAGCGGTGAGATAGTGGGTATTTCCCTCATAGTCTTTGTACCAACTAGTTACTTTTTCTTTTCCTTTATCCGGAGGAGTAGGTTTTCTTTTGGGGTCTTACTGTATGTACCATCTCCACCATTGTGGCAGTGGTACAGATCCACAGCTGAGGCTGGCCTTGGACCAGCACTGGAAGAGGGGGAAAAAAGAAGACATAAAACCTCAGGGATTTAACTCACAGTCTTCTGGCTTTTAAGAGCTTTTTTCCCCTTTTGTCCAAATGAGCTTCTCTTGAGCTTTTTCCTGACTGCACCTGCTGTGTAATTTCCTGTTATGCCTACCTTTGGGTCAAAGCCAGAAAATAAAGCAGGAGGGGGGAAACCAAAAGGAAATTTATTGTTGATGTATTGGTCTTTTTTCAGATTGATTTCCCTTCCCAACCTGCCTATTACTTACTTTTCAGAGTCCTCAGGAACTGAGTCTTTGTATTATTTCTGGAGATTTTAGTTGTAATCAGTTGGAGAGAGAGGCTGCAGTGGGCTTATCCATTTCCTCTGGAATTAAAGGTACTTAGGCCAGTGAATTTTAATATAACTGTGTGGAAAAGTTGACTTGGTAAAGCTTTAGATTCCACATTACAAACTAGTATTTAAGAAACTCTACCACTTGTCAAGTTTTAGTGAAGAATATCCACAATTATCTGAAAAGATTCTTGAAAGTACTCTTCTTTTTCCAGCTACATATTTGTGTGACATCAAGTTTTCTTATCAAGCAGAATAGTATGTTGTAATACATTAAATGCAGAAACAGATATAAGAATCTATTAAGTCAGACATTAAAAAGATTTGGAAAAATGTAAAATAACACCACTCTTCTCACTAATGTTTTTGTGTGGGAAAACACAATTTTCATAAAAATGTTCCATATTGAATTAAATATCATATTTAATTGAATTTTAAAATATCCAAACATTTTTCTCACTTTTAATTCCCAGTGTGGTAAGTGTTGGTAGATAAAGCCAACATAAACAAAACCTTTTTGGGTCTTCAGTTTGTAAGTATGTAAAGGGGTTGAGACTAAATAGTTGGAGAATTGCTGATTTAGTAGGTAGAAGATTTCTGTCCATCTATAACCTGTACCCTTATTTTCTGGTCTTTAAGAGGCAGCATGGTACTGCAAATTGTTAGAGCTTGAAGTTGAGGCTGCTGGCTGGTCAGTGAACTGTAAATTTTGTATTGTCCCAGTGACACTAAGCGAGTTCTTTACTTTCACTTTGGTCCTATTCTTTTAATATCCAGATCAGGAAAGGCCAGGAGTATGATCAAGTATGTATAGGTCTAGTTTGGGAATGAGATTGGAGGTGAGTTTGAAAAGCAAATTGAGATCAGGAAAATAAGCCCAGGAGTAATAGACAAGCAGGATGTGAGCAGTGTACACAGGGACTTGATGTCAATTCCAGGGTCCATGATACTTGTATTATCAGAGCAGGGCCGGCAATCGGTGGGGATCAAGATAAGCATTTCCCATTCTATCAAAGAAAGGCAATACTTGATTTCAGGCAGTAATTGGTCACTGGTTGGTAAGGTTCAGGTGCCTGGGTTCAGGTGCCAGGTACAAGGACGTAGACCAAAGGACAGGAATCCTGTTCCTGAAAGCAAGAGTAGGGGCCAGGAGCAGCCAAGTGTAAATTACATGAGTGTAGTTGAAAACATGGAGCTGAAACTTTTATAGGAGAATATAGAATGTTAAGTGACCATCTTTACAACCAGGCCTCTTGGCTGGACCAAAGAACAGTGGGGTTGTATCATATTCAGTTTATGTAATTTGAACTAAGCTTGGCTAAAAGAGATCAGGAGGGAAGTGGTTGTTAAAATAGTGCAAATGTTTCTACCCATTCTACTCTTAGTTTATGCTTTAGAGTAGGCATGAGTAGGCATTCTCATTTGGCCTCAGTTGTTGTCCCTCTTGTGTAAGCATGTCATTACTATTTCTTGCGTTTAAAGATTATTTTCCCTATTATCAGGATTCTGAATTCAAGTTAACTCTTTTACCTGCTGCTTACTGAAGAAATAGTCATCAAAGCAAAGTTTCTTTTTCATTTCTTTTTCCCTCAGTTCCCTATCATTTCTTTTTCCTCATACTATCTCCATGTTTCCGCACACCTACTTTGCGTTTTGGCTGCCAATTCCTGTTAGTTATAGCTTTCAGTTGGTTTTCTCTTCTTATAGTACATTTTGTAAAAGTATAGAGTAATATTTTTGTAAAACACTCAAACCACACATATCTGTGGAGTATGGACTAAGTTTTATCAATCTCTGTACTAATGTAATCAAAAGCTGCCACTTTGACAATTTGATGTATATATATCCTCGCAGAACTTTTTAATGCATATACAAATATTATGTAATGGAACTTTTTAAAAAATAGAATTATAATGCTATTGTTTTAGAATTTGCATTTTTGCTTAATATTTATTGGTCATTCTGCATGCAAGTGCTTACAGTTTAGACACTGTCAGTGTATTTCATTCCTTACTTTTCACAGTTCCTAGCAGTGCCACAGCAAACATTTTTACATGGATACTTTGAATACTTGGATTATTTTTTCCTGTAGTATGTAGATTGCTGATTCAAAGAAATGTGCATGTAAAATTTTGACAGTTACTGTCAAGTTGTTCTTTAAAAATTTTATACATAAAATATAATAATCAAGTTAAAATGATAAATGACGGAGAAAAATTTATATCAAAGACAAAGGGCAAGTATTCCTACTATATAAAGGGCTTCTAAAAGTTGGAAAAGAAAAGCCATACCTTGGGAAAATGGGCAAAAGATATAAACAGGTAGTTCACCCAGAAAAACAAAAATAAATGTCCCTTAAATTTGGGGATAAGTGCTTAATTTCACTAATGGAGAAATAATTAAAAACTGCTTTGAAATACCAGTCCTTATCTGACAGAAATCCAAGATCCATATTTAGTTGGTAATTCTGTGAGGAAATAATCATTCCCATATATTGTGGAAAATACAGAGGGATAAAGAAACTATAGATAGGGTATTTGGCACCATCTCACAAAATTATATAATTGTTAAGATTCAACTCAGCATTCTTATTTCTTTGACTCTAACCCAAAGTCACACTAACAGAAAAACAAAATGACATGTATATTAAACTGTTCATTGCAACACTAGTTATTATCAGAAGGCTGGAAATAACTCATTGTCAGTAAGGTCAAGTTGAGGAAACTGAGATACTTCTATAATGATGAAGTACTGGGCAGTAGTTAGTTACTGGAAAAGAACTCTGATCCTGCTATGGAATGATGTTCAAGATATATTGTTGAACTTAAAGCAAGGTTCAGACAGTACTTAAAGCAAGGTTGTGTGTGTACATGATTTGTTGTGAGGGAGTGTGAAAATTAGAATTTCTAATTTATATATGTTTTCTTTTACATATTCAAAAAGCAATAATAGAAAGATAAACCAAAACCAATAAAAAATGGTTATCCTGTAGGGAGAGGGAGAGAAAAGAGAGAGAAGGTGAGTATGGAAGCAGAGCTCTCTGAGTGTACCTTGTTCGATTGTTACACTTTTTAGAACCATCCAAATGCATTATATAATAATGAAATAAAATTAAATTTTAGGGATACCTGACTGGCTCATTCAGAAGAGCATGCAGTTCTTGATCTTGGGTTTGCGAGATCAACATTGGGTGTAGAGATTACTTACATAAATAAATAAACTTTAAAAAAGATTTTATTTATTTGACAGTGAGAGACACAGCAAGAGAGGGAACACAAGCAGGGGAAGTGGGAAAGGGAGAAGCAGGCTTCTCGCTGAGCAGAGAACCCTATTTGGGGCTCGATCCCAGGACTCTGGGATCATGACCTGAGCCAAAAGCAGATGCTTAATGACTGAGCCACCCAGGTACCCCCCCAAATAATTAAATTATTAAAAGGAAAAATAAAGTGATCTCCAAAAAGTGGAAACAAATGAATCTAGTTTTTATATAGTTGTTGTTCTAAACACATATATTCTGCCTTTCTTGTAGGGTCTCTGTACTAATGTAATCAAAAATGTTCTTAGGGGCGCCTGGGTGGCTCAGTGGGTTGGGCTGCTGCCTTCGGCTCTGGTCATGATCGCAGGGTCCTGGGATCGAGTCCCGCATCGGGCTCTCTGCTCAGCAGGGAGCCTGCTTCCTTCTCTCTCTCTCTCTCTGCCTGCCTCTCAGTGTACTTGTAATTTCTCTCTGTCAAATAAATAAATAAAGTCTTTTAAAAAAAAATGTTCTTAGTAAAACAGTCGCAATTTCTAAAAGCATGTATAGCTAGCAGATCATTTTGGAAATGGTAGATCTGGGCAGTGGTCATCAGTGGCTGATAAACCCATTAGGTGAAGGTTTGATGGGGAACATGGTGGGTGAATCAGTTTGATGCTACTGTATCCACTGTTCATCTTAAACATCAGCCAGACCAGGGTGCCTCCTGTATTATGCCAATAAGTATTTCTCGAGAATATCTATGAGAATACAAGCAGAGGGAGAGGGGGAAGCAAGCTCTCTATGGAGCTGGGAGCGTGGTGTTGAGCTCTCGCAGGACCCCAGGATCATGACCTGAACTGAAGGCCGTTGCTCAACTGACTGAGGCACCCAGGTGCCCCATCTGTGAAGTATTTTTGCATCATCAACAACAAAAGAATCTGGGGTGGGGTGGGGCAGTAAAGGCTCTAGTTAAAATTACCAATTTACAGGAAATAGAGGAGATAAAGGATCACCATGAGGACGCACCTCAATCAAATCCAGTGTGGGAAGTGCTATAGGACAAATGGAGGCAGGTTCTTCAACAAATAAATGGCATGGAAATAGTGGGGAAAGAGGACTGTGTTATGTAGATTAAGGAGATATAAAACATTAACCAAAGTGCAATATACAGACTTAGTTTAGATCCCAGTTCAAACCAACTATAAAAGACTTTTTATTTCAATAGACTCAGTGAAACTTGAATGTCAGTACTGGATGAAATGAAAGAATTGTTTGCAGGTTCTCTTAACCTTAATAAAGAAACACATTTTTAACAGTACAAGTTTTTAAAAAATACCTTGATAACTGAATTTCAGTATAGTTTATTTTATTTGCAATGCCATGTATTTTTATGCACCTAAAACCTTATTCTGAGTAGGGGTTATAGGTTTTACCAGACTTAACCTTTTTGCTACAGTGTGGTGGCCCATGGCAAAAAAGGTAAAAGACCCCTTGATTTTTTTTTGTGGGGTATGTGGTTTTTTTTTTTTTTAAAGTATTTATTTGGGGTATGTGTTCTTATCTGTTAGTATTTATAGGTAAAATCATAGGATTCCAGTACTCCCACCAAAAATTAGGGGGGATAAATGAACTGCAAAGCCAGAGTATTGGTAATTGAAGTTGGGTGATAGCTGTGGGGTTCATTATACATTCATTTTATTTTCTTAATAGCTGCTGATGATGAACATCTTTTTATGTGTTTGTTTGCCATCTCTATATCTTCTTCATGTTTTTTGCTCGTTTTCTAACTGAATTTGTTTTTTCTACTCTTGAGTTTTTCCTTTATGGATCTTGCTTTTGTTGCCAAGTCTAAGAACTCTGCCTAGCTCTGTATCTTGAAGATTTTCTCCTATATATTTTTCTTAAAGTTTCATAGTTTTACATTTAAGGTTGTCATTCATGTTGAGTTTATGTTTGTCTAAGGTGTGAGATTAGGTCTTGTACTTTTTTTGTGGGGGCGAGGGATATTGATGTCCTTTTGCTTTAGCATCATTTGTTGAGAAAGCTTCCCCCCACCCCCACTGAATTACTTTTTGTACCTTGATCAGAGAGAGAGCCAGAGAGAGGGTGCACAAACAGGCAGAGGGGCAGGCAGAAGGAGAAGCAAGTGCCCTGCTGAACAAGGAGCCTGATGCAGGACTTTGATCCCAGGACCCATGGATCATGACTGAGCCAAAGGCAGACACCTAACTGACTGAGCCACCTAGATGTCACCTAACTGACTGAGCCACCAGGTGTCCCTTGGGTTCTCTTTCTTTTCCACAACTGCTATTTGTTTCTTTGCTGATACCATGCAATCTTGACTACTCTAGCTATATAGTAAGCTTCCCCCGTTTTTTTTTTTAACTTTAAAACATTTTAGTTACTCTAGTTATTTTGCCTTTCCATCTAAATTATAGAATAATTGTCTGGATATAAAAAAATAAAAATTCTGGGACTTTGATAAGAATTATGTAAACCTGTATACCAATTTGGGAAAAAATAACATCCTCACTATGTTTGAGTCTTCTATTTCAAAAACACTTTTATTTAGATGTTTAATTTCGTCAGCATTTTGTAATTTTCAACATATAGTCTCCTTCATGTTTTATAAGGTTTGCACCTCTTTTCATTTTTTTTTCCTTTTTTATTTTAGTAATTATAAGTGGTATTGCTTTTTTAATTTTGGTGTCCATGTGTTCATTGATAATATATAGAAAGACAGTTGATTTTTTGCTTGTTGATCTTCTGTCTTGCGACCTTGCTGAATTCACTAGTTAATACTAGGAGGGTTTGAGTGGTTTTTGTTTTGGGGGAGCAATTTTTGGTGGCTTTTAGGATCTTGTCTGTAATCAGTCATGTCATCTGTAAATAAGGAGAGTTTTATTTCTTCTTTTTCTGATCTATATGCCATTTATATCGTTTTCTGCCTTGCTGAGCTAGCTAAAACTTGTAGCGCTTTGCTGAGTAAGAATAGTGAGAGCACATACCTGCCTTGTTCTTGATTGTAGGAGGAAGGCATCTCTTTTACCATTAAGTAGTTGTTAGCTGTAGGTTTTTGTAGATCCTATTTATCAGGTTGAGGAAGTTCCCTTCTATTTCTGTTTTTCTGAGAACTCTTATCATGGGGGTTGAATTTTGCCAGATGCTTTTTCTGCATTGAGTAATATGCTCATATGATTTTTCTTAGCTTGTTAATGTGGTGAATTATACTAATTAATTTTATATATTGAGCCAGCTTTGCTTCCCTGGAAAAACCCTACTTGGTCATGGAGTATTAATTCTTTTTCTATACTGCTGAATTCTGTTTGCTAATATTTTGTTAAGGATTTTTGGATCTATATTAATGAGGGGTATTGGTTGGTAATTTCCTCTTTTTATACTGTTTAGTTTTGACATCAGTTAATATCAATTTCAAAGGTAAATTGGGCAGTATTTCCCCATTTCCCTTCTACTATTTTTTAGAAGGGATTATTTAGAATTGGTGTAAATTCTTTAAATAATTGGTAGAATTCTTGAGAAATCATCTAGACCTGGAGATTTCTTTTTGGAGGTGGAATTTTCAAGTTACGAATTTAATTTCCTGAATAGTTACAGGGCTATTCATATTATCTGTTTCATATTGAGTGTGTTTTGGTACTTTTGTTTGTTTGTTTTTGAAAAATTGGTCCAGTTCCTCTAAATTGTTGAATTTGTGTGTGTAGAGCTGTTTGTAGCATTCCCTTATTATCCTTTTGATTGGAGGAGAGAGCTTTGACTAACCCAAATACAGCTTAGAAAGTAGGGTCAGTCCCCATGAGTTGCATGGCTAATACAATAATAGTAAGTTGACAATTGGAAGGATAATTGGGATATTGATAGGAAAGTAGTAGTACAACCTACAGTAGTGTCATATCAACTCTAATTTTCTATAGAATGTAATTTGCTGGTTTTATGTGATTATTCTTCTAGATGAATTTTAAAGTCAGTTTGTCAAGTTTCAAAAGAAATTCCTTTGGGGCCTAGGATTAAATTTCATTAAATTTGTAGATTACTTATAAGGGTGTGGGTGTACAGGTTCCCACAGGGAAGGAATCAGAGTCGGTGTTCAAGTATGCCAGAAAAAAAACCCTCTGCTTTCTCTTGCCTCAGAAAGTCATCACTCATTGTAAATTTTTTGTATCATGAACTAGTAATTATTTATCCTTGGTTATAACTTTTTATTTGTGAGTAATTTCAAACAGAAAAATTATAAGAATACAAATTGATTTTTCTGGTTTCTCTATTCATTATTTTTTGAATACCACATCATCTTCTTATTTTAGCATTATTAGTTATTTCACTGCTGTATACACATGAGTCATTCTTTCAGGAGAATATGTGGTAGGTTTTGAGGCCTTGCAGTGCCCCCAAAAAGCATCTACCTTCTAACCACAATGTATCTGTACTTTAATGCTAGTGGATGTTGAATTCTAGATTAAAATCATTTCTTTGGGGCGCCTGGGTGGCTCAGTGGGTTGAGCCGCTGCCTTCGGCTCAGGTCATGGTCTCGGCGTCCTGGGATCGAGCCCCGCATCGGGCTCTCTGCTCCGCGGGGAGCCTGCTTCCCTTTCTCTCTGCCTGCCTCTCTGCCTATTTGTGATCTCTGTCTGTCAAATGAATAAATGAAATCTTTAAAAAAAAAAAAAAGTTAAAAAAAAATCATTTCTTTGAAAATATTGAACAGCTTACTTTGTTGTTGAGAAAAAAGAATGCTGGGACTCCTGAGTGGCTCAGTTAATTGTCTGCCTTCAGCTCAGGTGATGATCCCAGAATCCTGGGATCCAGTCTCACATCTGGCTCTCTGCTCAGCAGGGGGCCCACTTCTCCCTCTGCCTGTGGGTACATGCACTCTCTCTCTCTGACAAATAAATAATAAAATCTTAAAAAAGAAAAAGAAAAAGAAAGGGGATTCTATTCAATATCCAAACCTGAAAGCTGAATTTATTTGCCTGCTAAGCCAAGGGTAGCTGTTATGTAAAATAAATCTCTCTGAAAGCATGGAGCTTATCTAATAAATTCAAGAGTGAGTTAGGCTTGTAATTTTCCTTTCTTTGTTCTGAAAGAGTTTGTATAAATTGGAAGTACTTGTTCTTTGAATTTTAATAAAACTTGCGTATAAACCATGTGGTCCTGCTGTTCATTATGGGAAGATTTCTTTCTTTCTTTCTTTCTTTCTTTCTTTTTCTTTCTTTCTTTCTTTCTTTTAAAAAAGATTTTATTTTTATTTATTTGACAGAGATCACAAGTAGGCAGAGCAGCAGGCAGAAAGAGAGGAAGGGGAACAGGCTCCCCACCGAGTAGAAAGCCCAGTGTGGGGCTTGATCCCAGGACTATGGGATCATGACCTGAGCTGAAGGCAGAGGCTTTAACTTACTGAGCCACCCAGGTGCCCCATGGGAAGATTTTTTAATGACTGATTGAATGTTACTATTTCTTTAATTTTTATTTTTCTATACATTTGTACATTTTAGTTTCAGATTTATTGGTAAAGTTGTTTTGGATATTGCCAGGTGATCTGAATGTCTGTTGCATCTCTAATTATGACTCCCTTTTTATTCCTGGTATTTGGGTGTGTTTTTTTTCCTGAAATTTTTTCATTTATAAGTCTTGCTAGAACTATGTCCATTTGTTAGTCATGACAAATAACTACTTTTTGTTCTGTTGAGCTTTCTCCTGTGTCTTTGTTTTCTGTTTCATAAACTTGTACTTTATTTGTATTATTTCATTTTTTCTGCTTTATATTCTTCTACTTTTCTAACTGTTTAAGACATACTCAGTTCACTATTTTTTTTTTCTGATGTTCACTGATTTTTCTGATTTTCACTGTTTCTTTGATGTAACTATTTCCAGCTAGAATCTCTATATACTCCTTTTGCTGCATCCAACAAGTTTGGTTATATAAGTCTTTTTATTATTTTACTCCTGTAACTATTTTCACAATGCTATTATAATTTCTTTTTTGACACATGAAGTTTTAGAAGTTCCCAAACAGGAGATTTTTAAGAAGCTCTCTGTGATGATTGTCAGAGAATATGGTTGTAGGATACCAAGTACATGAAAGTTATTAAGACTTTCTCTATCACCTCACATAGGTAATTTTTATATATGTTCCATTTCTATTATTCTGCTGGGAAGTAATATTTGTGTATGTTTATTAGACTTAATGGTTTTGATGTCAGTTTTTATCTAGCCTTATTAATTTTTTTGTATCCTTGATTTATTATTAAGTAAATATGTTAAAAATTGTCCTCTCTGACTGGATTTGTCACATTTTTGTGTGGTTCTATCAGTCTATTTTGGAACTATGTTAATAAGTACATACAAGTTTGGCTGTTATGTATATTTAATAAAACCTTCAATTGTGTAGTGAACTTCTTTATTACTGGGAATGGTTTGCCTTTATGGTTTGTCCTTTTTGTGTATTAATATAGCCACACCAGTTTTTGTCTTGATTAATATTTGATAAATATTGGTATTGCCTGTTTCTGTTTTTCATATTTTTCCTTTTAGTCTTTCAGTTCTTAGGTTTTTACATGTCTTTTTTTGAAAAGCATGTAGACTACTACTAGACCTTATAAGAATGTTTTGTATGTGGTTACAGTGCTGAAGCTGCTGAAAGATGGCAGAAGAAGTGGTGGTAGTAGCCAAATTTGATTATGTAGCCCAACAAGAACAAGAGCTGGACATCAAGAAGAATGAGAGATTATGGCTTCTGGATGACTCTAAGTCCTGGTGGCGAGTTCGAAACTCCATGAATAAAACGGGTTTTGTGCCTTCTAACTATGTGGAGAGGAAAAACAGTGCTCGGAAAGCATCTATTGTAAAAAATCTGAAGGATACTTTAGGTAAGTTATTTTTGTATTAAAACACCAGTAATGCTTTCTTTTAAGTGGATGCTAGAGCTTGGTTCTTTGTGTAGAATTTTGGAAGCATTGGGTAAAATAGAAAGGCCAAGATTAGAATTTCAGCTATGCCAGGTTAAGTTTGCTCATAGCAGATACTGAACCAAGTCAGAAGAGCATTAAAGGCCATAAGTGTTAATGGGCAATTTCTGTAAATCTAGCTGGTGTTCAAGGGCCAGACCAGGGTGGTGCCAGTGAGTAGGATTGAATCAGATCCTCTAGCCAGGACCCCTTGAACTGTGACTGCCTGTTGAAGTTAGGTAAATTCTACGTCTAATTGAGAGAGAGATAAATGAGGGAGATTCAGAATTACCTCCTTCACATTAAGGCCATTTTAAAAATATGGAACATTGCTGTATTTTAACATTTAATAGCTTACATTTTGAATAATGCTTTTAAGAGCAAACTATTACTTCATTTTGCATTTGATAAAGAGTTTTAAATTGAAGATTATTACTGTAGGTTAGCTTCTACAAAGCTGATTTCTTATTTTGTTTTTCTTTTTCCCCCCTTTTCTTTCTCTAACTGTAAAATTTGTTTGTTTTTACTAGCTCTCCATCAGGGCCAGAGATAATGGAACCCACCTCACAGAGGCTTGGCTGAGCTGATAGGAAGGAAATATGCACAGATGAGGACTGGCCTCTTTCTTTTTTCTTTTAATTAAACTCTCCTTGGCTGACAGGAAGGAATGGGAGGGACAGAATTTCATTTTTGGTATTCAGGAAAACAGGCTGTTACTTAATGGTTCTTTGTATATATGTGGACAAGAAAGTTAAATTTCTCTTTGCAAACACAGTTTGGGAGTAATGTGGCATGATTGACAAATACGAAATATTACTAACTACTTTATATTAGCTTTATTTTTTATTTGGCCTTATTAGTCTAGAGTGTTCTTTCAGTTAACATCAATAGAAGACAGATCTTTTATTTTTAACACTGTAAAATAGCCCAAACTAAAATATAGTACAACTCAAAGTAAATATAAAACACTGAAATATTGGTTTGTGAGTGAATAACATTTCTAGTATTTTAAAGATAGTTTAATAAATGAAGTTACCAATCTGAGTTTTCTTTTTCTTTTTTTTTTTTTTTTTAAGATTTTATTTATTTTATTTGACAGAGAGAGAGATCACAAGTAGGCAGAGAGGCAGGCAGAGACAGAGGGGGAAGCAGGCTCCCTGTTGAGCAGAAAGCCCGATGTGGGGCTCGATCCCAGGACACTGAGATCATGACCTGAGCCGAAGGCAGCAGCTTAATCCACTCAGCCACCCAAGCGACCCCCAATCTGAGTTTTCACTATGATTTTTAACTGCTGTATCTGAGATTACATTTTATTTAGATTTTTAAGTTTTGCAAATAAGACCATTATTATTTTTTAAGTGAAGGACAAATCAGAAAGAGGTTATTCTTGATTATCTGAAGAGACCATAGTTAGAACCAGGAATACTTCTGATTTTGTAAATATTGGACACTTATTTAAAGCATGTAGATCAGAGGTATTGGAGAAAGTTAAGGTAACTTGGTATCAAGAAAGTATGCCTCATCTTTATGAAGGCACAACAGGGATTAGGACTTTACCTAGACTTTTTTATTCCCTTTTCAAAGGATACTGGTATCCTGGGACTGGATACGTTTAAATGTTTAAACAGAATACTGTGAAAAAATCTATTATCATAGAGCAAAATGGAAATATATCCCAGTTTTATATAGTACTGCATATAAACTTAAAAAGCCCAACTAGATAGGATTTTTATTGTTTGTCAATATGCCTGGGAAAGCTTCCATACTGTTTTCTGACATTATTGAGACAGTTTTGGAAAGATTTTTTTTATCTATTTAAGTCCTAGAATATCTCTTTAAACTTTATTACTATATTACAGATATTGCAGGATACTTGAAAACATTCTGTTTTAAGTTACTGATCTTTATTTCTCCTGTATAATGATGTGATTCCAACTTTTGTATGGGATAGCTTTCTGTTTCTCAGAATTTCTGAACCCCTTTTTGGTAACTTAAGTGTCCCATGTGGTTAATGGATTTGTTTCACAATGATTGTGCTGGTGGAGACATTGTTTGAAAGATAAGAAAGAGAGGGAGAAAACAAAGGAGAGATGAATGCGTGAATATATTTTTAACTATTGAAAATACATGCTTTAAAGCTTCTTCTAAAATAAGTCTGAATAATAAGGTAACTTTGTGGCCATGATGATGTACTTGTTTTACAGGTTGTATTATAGTTCAGGGGGAGAAGTTTTAGACAGAAGCCTCAGAAAAACTTTCTGTTGCCTGGGTGTAGGCCAAGTCACATGGATTGGGCGTGGGGAGTTTCAGTGTTGCAGAACAGACCAGGAAGCTCACAGAATTATCCTGAGCTGTGTTGACAAACTGACAAAAGAGAACACGGGATTTTTATTCAAAATGGATTGGTTAAACGTCTTTAAAGATTTTTTCAGTAAGTTTATCTATTTATTAAATCCATAGTTTTCTTGTAGTTTTTTAATTAGATTTTTCACTTTTGTGAATTTAAAGAAAAACTGTATGGATCCTGATGTGTTTCTATAATAGGCTGGTGCTTTACGTTGTTTATGAAACATAAGCTAAATGATTGGTGATACTTCAAATAATACTAGTTTAGACTTGATAAGTAATAGGTTTTAAAATGTTTTATCATCAGTGTTTGAAAGTAAAGAGAAAGGATATAAATGAGTTTGCAGGCAGTTTTGCTTTGGTAACTTTGAACTTAGAATAGACATTTGAAGTGAATTAAATTATAAACATTAAAAATATGAGGAAAAGAAAGGATTAGGTGAGCAAGTTCTTCTGTCCTCAGTATTTGAATCAACATAAATATTGTTTTAGTACTTTTTACTTATATTTTTGAGGAATGAAACAGAAGATAACATTTAATAAAGCAATATAGAGAATGTTTTGATTTAATCAATGTAGGATTGCTAGAAATTGCCCTTTTGGTGATTGCAAGATTTGATATTTTGAAATGAGTCTTGAGAGGAGCTGCATACAGAGAAAATAAAAACACTGAAACTTGTGAATTACTGGGATTGTTTTGAGTTCAGGTCAAAATGTAACACTGATACTAACTTAACCAGAGCTTAATGTGTGTTTTTGCTAATGGCCTTTTTATAATCTTATGAGAGTGAACTTGATTTAATCTCTTTGAATATTTGTTTGGTGTTTCTAGAAAAATGAATAGAGGGGTTGTTGTAAAAGTCTCATGCGTAAGGAATCTAAGGAAACCAAGAGTAACCTGTTGAGAGATTTCATTTTTAGGCAGAATGGAAAAGGAGCAAGTACTTTATTGAGAAAGAATGTCATAATTGTAATATTAAGACTCATTTGTTTCTTTAGTTAATTTTGGTGGCCAAGTGAATTCTTCTGGAATATATGTCTTTTGTTTACTTTTGGAAAGTTAATACATTTTTAGATCCACTTTTTGGGTTATTTTCCTTTTGGAAAGTTACTAATTTATTCATTTATCAACATATTTTCCTTGGGAGCCTACTGCAAGCCAGACAACAAATACAGAATGAAAAACTAAGACTAACTTTCATAGAATTTACATGGTGAGGAGGTTGTTATTTTAATATTAATATGGTGGATTTCATATCTTGGCTTAATCATAAGTGTTGGTTGCTTTGTGGTCATAAGTGACCATAAATCAACCAGAAATGGTGTCAAAAGAATATAATAGATCATTGGTATGGTGATTCATTATATACCATCAATACAGTGATAAAGTTATCATTCTCTCTGTTGTCTCAGAAAGTCAATAATCTTAAATACATTTGTAGACCTGAGGGTGAGGGTTTAAGATTTGCAACCAAGATACTCCTTTTTTTCATTAACTGCAGCAAGCCAAAATTTGTATTTATTTTGCTTTGCAGTAGAAGATATGTGTTCCATGTGTAGTGGCTAGAATAAACAAAGAGGGTACAGTATTTTAGATAAAACAATAATAAAAAATAATTTCTCTTTCATGTAGATGAACAGATAAAAATACAAAAATTTAAATAAAAATTTGTGCTGGAAAGAACACCATATATTTGTATTTAGAATTCCCTAATTTTGCTCCCAGATATACCACTTTTAATCATGTGGCAAAGACTGTAACTAAACTTTCCTGATTTCTTGTTATTTGTAAAGGAGAGTTGGGCAAGACTAGATGATCCTGGAAAGTCCCTTCTAATGCTAAAAGTCTTATAGCCCTGGTAAAACAACTGATCAGTCTACGTGTGATAGAAATCAGGAAAGTCCATGAGGGAGAAACTGTGAAGAAGTAGGAACTAAAAACCAGAACTACAGTTCCTTAAAGAATTAGAATAAGTAATACTTGCTTTGGCCTCATTCTCTTGAACATTTATTTAGTCAGTGATTTAGATAGAGGGAAGATGACATGCTTAAAGAAAAGAAGACTAAGTCCGAAAGAAACATATATTTGAAAGGTAAAAACTAAAATAGAAATAAAGTGAATTAGGGGCAGGCATTATAATGTAAAATTCTACATTAAGTTTTTAAAGGGAATTGAAGAGATTGCTGAAAACCTGGCCTGACAGGACTTTTTATGAGTAAAATCTGCTATGAGGTCACGATATGGGGGTCATGGGATTGAGCCCTGCATTGGGCTCCAAGATTCTCTTTCCCTCTCTCTGCCCTTCCCCCACCTCTAAAAAATTAAAACAAGACTGCTATGTTACTGTGGGTACTAAAGAATTTCAGTGCAGTTCATGATAGCATTGATTCAGATCTATGTAGTTAAAGTGAAAGTATACAAATAGCTACTTTATGTGTGTGCTGGCCAAATGAAACATGACATAGTTTATCTACTTTGGATAGATATACTTTAACAGTGGCATTGAGAAACTTGGATGCTTCCAAATACTGTATCTAGTATATCAAGGATTTGGAAACCAGGTTATATAAAAGTAGTTATATGTACAAAGATTTGCTTTAAGGAAAAGATAACTGTCATGTGACCGGAATATTTACAGTGCTTAACCAGATTCCTCAAAACTTGGAGGAGTTAATAATACAGTGTTTTGGTCAAGAAATAGTGCTCTAGGAGGAGAGAAGACAGACCAGTGGGTAGGAGTGCAGGGCAGTTTGGAAGCTGTACTTTGTTCTTTGAACAAAGCTAATGATAAAAATGACTGCCTCTCTTTTGAGTGAGCACATCCTCAGTGCTCAGACCTGAACATTCCCTCCCAACCCTGGCAAAGTCTAGCTATAAAATGCAATAATAAAGATTTAAGTGTTTTTGAAAAATTAAATGCCAGAAGCACTAGGAGTAATAACTACCATTGATTAGTGTAGTGCCTGCTATGTGCTGTGTACTATGCTAGGTGCTTTACATATAAACTTCTTTAAACAGATGTTAAAAGGTAGGTTCCTACACACCACCATTTCACAAACCTGGAAACTGGAGTTTAATGAAGATTAAATAACTCAACCAAGATCAGATTAACTAGTAAGTACCAGGACTAAAATTTAAATTTAGAAATTTTTGTTGTTATTAGTTTGCCTTATATACCCATTAGGACTAAAGAGTAGAGAAATAATTAGAATCAGATAAGCAGTGGATTAGAAAGATTTGATGCAAAAGGATTAAGATTAGGATGATTGTGGAGAACTAACTGTGAAGTTGAGAAGAATTTAGAAAAGTTAATACCTTGGTCTGGGGGACCCTCCTTGTTGTAGATGATTTCCTTGAAAGAGATACTGATGTAAAGCACTTTTCCATGTATTTCCTCATTGGTAACAGGAAATTGGAAATAGCATTTTTTTAGCAACAGAGACAAAGGGCAATAAACAGGTTCTTCTCAAAGAATTGTAAGCAGAGGAGAAAAAAGCAGGCTATCGATTATGCATGTATTTGTCATTCACATGATAAACACTAATAGAACACTTAATATGGGCCAGGCAGTGGGGGTAGAGAAGTGATTAAAAACTTGGTGTTTGAGGACTGGAGTCAAGATGGCGGAGAAGTAGCAGGCTGAGACTACATCAGGTAGCAGGAGATCACCTAGATAGCTTATCAAACCATTGCAAACATCTACAAATCCAACGGGAGATAGAAGAGAAGAAGAACAGCAAATCGACCACTATCTGAAAGGTAGGACCGGTGGAGAAGTGAATCCAAAGCAATGGGAAGATAGACTGTGTCGGGGGAGGGGCCGGCTCCCAGCAAAGGGCAGAGCAACAGAGCACAAAATCAGAACATTTAAAAGTCTGCTCCACTGAGGGACATAGCTCCAGAGGATAAAGCAGGGTGAAGCCCACAAGGGGCCCAGCGTGGCCCTAGGTTCCGCAGGGTCACAGAAGGATCGGGGGTGTCTGAGTGTCCCAGAGCTAGCAGGTATTAGACCGGGGAAGCCGGGTACAGACACAGAGCTGAGGAGTGAGCTCTAACCTCAGGGTTACCTTGAACCAGTCGCAGGCTGGGTGAGTTTGGAGCATGGTTAGAGGCCAGGGAGACGGGAGTGATTGGGCTCTTTTCTTTGAGGGTGCACTGAGGAGTGGGACCCGATCTCTTGGCTCCTCCGGGAGGGAGACTGGGAGGCCACCATTTTCATTCCTGTCCTCCGGAACTCTATGGAAAGCGTTCAGGGGACAAGAGCTCCCAAAAGTGAACCCGAGCAGATTACTTAGCCTGGCCCCTGGTAAGGGTGGTACAATTCCGCCTCGGGCAAAGACACTTGAGAATCAGTACAACAGGCCCCTCCCACAGAAGATCAACAAGAAATCCACCCAAGACAAACTACACCTACCAAGGAGAGCAGCAGAATTCCAGGAGGAAAAGCAAAGCATGGAACTCATGGCTTTCTCCCCATGATGCTTTAGTCTTGCGGTTAATTTAAATTTTTTTTTTTTAATTTTTTTTCTTCTAAATTTTTTTAACTTTTACCTTTTTCTTTTTTAATGTTTTTTAACTAGTTTATCTAATACATATATATTTTTCTTTTTTTAATTTTTTTTTTCCTGAACTTATTTTTATCTCCTTTGTCCCTCCCACAAATTTGGGGTCTCTTCTGATTTGGTTAGAGTGCATTTACCTGGGGTCTTTGCACCCTTTCAGTATTTTATTTGCTCCTTCATATACGCTTATCTGGACAAAATGACAAGGCGGAAAAACTCACCACAAAAAAAAAAAAAAAAAAGAGGCAGTACTGAAGGCTATGTTCCTAATCAATACAGACATTGGTAATATGCCAGATACAGAGTTCAGAATGACGATTTTCAAGGTTCTAGCCGGGCTCAAAAAAGGCATGGAAGATATTAAAGAAACCCTCTCTGGAGAGATAAAAGCCTTTTCTGGAGAAATGAAAGAACTAAAATCTAACCAAGTTGAAATTGATAAAGCTGTTAATGAGGTGCAATCAAAAATGGAGGCTCTTACTGCTAGGATAAATGAGGCAGAAGAAAGAATTAGTGATATAGAAGACCAAATGACAGAGAATAAAGAAGCTGAGCAAAAGAGGGACAAACAGCTACTGGGCCATGAGGGGAAAATTCAAGAGATAAGTGACACCACAAGACCAAACAACATTAGAGTAATTGGGATTTCAGAAGAAGAAAGAGAAAGGGGAGCAGAAGGTATACTGGAGAGAATTATTGGAGAGAATTTTCCTAATATGGCAAAGGGAACAAGCATCAAAATCCAGGAGGTGCAGAGAACCCCCCTCAAAATCAACAAGAATAGGTCCACACCCGGTCACCACTAGCAAAATTTACAAGTCTTAGCGACAAAGAGAAAATCCTGAAAGCAGTCCGGGAAAAGAAGTCTATAACATACAATGGTAAAAATATTAGATTGGCAGCAGAGTTACTGACAGAGACCTGGCAGGCCAGAAAGAACTGGCATGATATATTCAGAGCACTAAACAAGAAAAAACATGGCGGCCAAGAATGCTATATCCAGATAGGCTGTCACTGAAAATAGAAGGAGAGATAAAAAGCTTCCAGGACAAACAAAAACTGAAAGAATTTGCAAACATCAAACCAGCTCTACAGGAAATATTGAAAGGGATCCTCTAAGCAAAGAGAGAGCCTAAAAGTAGTAGATCAAAAAGGAACAGAGACAGTATACAGTAACAATCACCTTATAGGCAATACAATGGCACTAAATTCATATCACTCAATAGTTACCCTGAATGTTAATGGGCTAAATGCCCCAATCAAAAGACACAGGGTATCAGAATGGATAAAAAACCAAAATCCATCTATGTGTTGCCTACAAGAAACTCATTTTAGACCCGAAGACACCTCCGGATTTAAAGTGAGGGGGTGGAAAATAATTTACCATACTAATGGACATCAGAAGAAAGTAGGGGTGGCAATCCTTATATCAGATCAATTAGATTTTAAGCCAAAGACTATAATGAGAGATGAGGAAGATACTATATCATACTCAAAGGATTTGTCCAACAAGAAGATATAACAATTTTAAATATCTATGCTGCTAATATGGGAGCAGCCAACTATATAAACCAATTAATAGCAAAATTAAAGAAACACATCAACAATAATACAATAATAGTAGGGGACTTTAACACTCCCCTCACTGAAATGGACAGATGATCCAAGCAAAAGATCAACAAGGAAATAAAGGCCTTAAATGACACACTGGACCAAGTGGACATCACAGATATATTCAGAACATTTCATCCCAAAGCAACAGAATACACATTCTTCTCTGGTCCTCATGGAACATTCTCTAGAATAGATCACATCCTGGGTCATAAATCAGGCCTAAACCGATATCAAAAGATTGGGATCATTCCCTGCATATTTTCAGACCACAATGCTCTGAAGCTAGAACTCAATCACAAGAGGAAATTTGGAAAGAACCCAAATACATGGAGACTAAATAGCATCCTTCTAAAGAATGAATGGGTCAAGCAGGAAATTAAAGAAGAATTGAAAAAACTTCATGGAAACAAATGATAATGAAAACACAATTGTTCAAAATCTGTGGGACACAGCAAAGGCAGTCCTGAGAGAAAAATATATAGTGGTACAAGCCTTTCTCAAGAAACAATAAAGGTCTCAGGTGCACAACCTAACCCTACACGTAAAGGAGCTGGAGAAAGAACAAGAAAGAAACCCTAAACCCAGCAGGAGAAGAGAAATCATAAAGATCAGAGCAGAAATCAATGAAATAGAAACCAAAAAAACAATAGAACAAATCAACGAAACTAGGAGCTGGTTCTTTGAAAGAATTAATAAGATTGATAAACCCCTGGCCAGACTTACCAAAAAGAAAAGAGAAAGGACCCAAATAAACAAAATCATGAATGAAAGAGGAGAGATCACAACTAACACCAAAGAAATACAAACAATTATAAGAACGTGCTATGAGCAACTCTACGCAAACAAATTTGACAATCTGCAAGAAATGGATGCATTTCTAGAGACATATAAACTACTACAACTGAACCATAAAGAAATAGAAGACCTGAACAGACCCATAACCAATAAGGAGATTGAAACAGTCATCAAAAATCTCCGAATAGGGGCGCCTGGGTGGCTCAGTGGGTTAAGCCGCTGCCTTCGGCTCAGGTCATGATCTCAGGGTCCTGGGATCGAGTCCCGCATCGGGCTCTCTGCTCAGCAGGGAGCCTGCTTCCTCCTCTCTCTCTCTGCCTGCCTCTCTGCCTACTTGTAATCTCTCTCTGTCAAATAAATAAATAAATCTTAAAAAAAAAAAAAAAAAAATCTCCGAATAAACAAAAGCCCAGGGCCAGACGGCTTCCCAGGGGAATCCTACCAAACGTTTAAAGAAGAACTAATTCCTATTCTCCTGAAACTGTTCCAAAAAATAGAAATGGAAGGAAAACTTCCAAACTCATTTTATGAGGCCAGCATCACCTTGATCCCAAAATCAGACAAGGATTCATCAAAAAGGAGAACTACAGACCAATATCCTTGATGAACACAGATGTGAAAATTCTCACCAAAATACTAGCCAATAGGATTCAACAGTACATTAAAAGGATTATTCACCACGACCAAGTGGGATTTATTCCAGGGCTGCAAGGTTGGTTCAACATCCGCAAATCAATCAATGTGATACAATACGTTAATAAAAGAAAGAATAAGAACCATATGATACTCTCCATAGATGCTGAAAAAGCATTTGACAAAGTACAGCATCCCTTCCTGATCAAAACTCTTCAAAGTGTAAGGATAGAGGGCACATACCTCAATATCATCAAAGCCGTCTATGAAAAACCCACCGCAAATATCATTCTCAATGGAGGAAAACTGAAAGGTTTTCCGCTAAGGTCAGGAACATGGCAGGGGTGTCCATTATCACCACTGCTATTCAACATAGTACTAGAAGTCCTAGCCTCAGCAATCAGACAACAAAAAGAAATTAAAGGCATCCAAATCGGCAAAGAAATCAAACTATCACTCTTTGCAGATGATATGATACTATATGTGGAAAACCCAAAAGACTCCACTCCAAATCTGCTAGGACTTGTACAGGAATTCAGTAAAGTGTCAGGATATAAAATCAGTGCACAGAAATCAGTTGCATTTCTGTACACCAACAACAAGACAGAAGAAAGAGAAATTAAGGAGTCAATCCCATTTACGATTGCATCCAAAACCATAAGATATCTAGGAATAAACCTAACCAAAGAGGCAAAGAATCTATACTCAGAAAACTATAAAGTACTCATGAATGAAATTGAGGAAAACACAAAGAAATGGAAAAATGTTCCATGCTCCTGGATTGGAAGAACAAATACTGTGAAAATGTCTGTGCTGCCTAAAGCAGTCTACACATTTAATGCAATCCCTATCAAAATCCCACCCATTTTTTTCAAAGAAATGGAACAAATAATCCTAAAATTTATATGGATACCTAAAAGACCTCGAATAGCTGAAGGAATATTGAAAAAGAAAGCCAAAGCTGATGGCATCACAATTCCGGACTTCAAGCTCTATTACAAAGCTGTCATCATCAAGACAACATGGTACAGGCACAAAAACAGACCCATAGATCAATGGAATGGAATAGAGTGCCCAGAAATAGACCCTCAGCTCTATGGTCAACTAATCTTCGACAAATTAGGAAAGAAGGTCCAATGGAAAAAAGACAGCCTCTTCAGTAAATGGTGTTGGGAAAATTGGACAGCCACATGCAGAAAAATGAAATTGGACCGTTTCCTTACACCACACATGAAAACAGACTCAAAATGGATGAAGGACCTCAATGTGAGAAAGGAATCCTTCAGAATCCTTGAGGAGAACACAGGCACCAACCTCTTCGACCTGAACCGCAGCAGGGTTTTCCTAGGAATATTGCCAAAGGCAAGGGAAGCAAGGGCAAAAATGAACTATTGGGATTTCCTCAAGATCAAAAGCTTTTGCACAGCAAAGGAAACAGTTAACAAAACCAAAAGACAACTGACAGAATGGGAGAAGAAATTTGCAAACGACATATCAGATAAAAGACTAGTGTCCAAAATCTATAAAGAACTTAGCAAACTCAACACCCAAAGAACAAATAATCCAATCAAGAAATGAGCAGAAGACATGAACAGACATTTCTGCAAAGAAGACATTCAGATGGCCAACAGACACATGAAAAAGCGCTCCACATCACTCGGCATCAGGAAATACAAATCAAAACCACATTGAGATACCACCTCACACCAGTCAGAATGGCTAAAATTAACAAGTCAGGAAATGACAGATGCTGGTGAGGATGTGGAGAAAGGGGAACCCTCGTACCCTGTTGGTGGGAATGCAAGCTAGTGCAACCACTCTGGAAAACAGCATGGAGGTTCCTCAGAAAGTTGATAATAGAACTACCCTATGACCCAGCAATTGCACTACTGGGTATTTACCCTAAAGATACAAATGTAGTGATCCGAAGGGGCACATGAACCCGAATGTTTATAGCAATAGTGTCTACAATAGCTGAACTATGGAAAGAACCTAGATGTCCATCAAGAGATGAATGGATAAAGAAGAGGTGGTATATATACACAATGGAATACTATGCAGCCATCAAAAGAAATGAAATCTTGCCATTTGTGATGACGTGGATGGAACTAGAGGGTATCATGCTTAGTGAAATAAGTCAGTTGGAGAAAGACAACTATCCTATGATCTCCGTGATAGGAGGAAGTGGAGATGCAACGTGGGGGGTTAGGGGGGTAGGAGAAGCATAAATGAAACAAGGTGGGATTGGGAGGGTGACAAACCATAAGTGACTCTTAATTCTCACAAAACAAACTGAGGGTTACTGGGGGGACGGGGTTTGGGAGAGGGGGGTGGAGTTATGGACATTGGGGAGGGTATGTGCTATGGTGAGTGCTGTGAAGTCTGTAAACCTGGAGATTAACAGATCTTTACCCCTGGGGATAAAAATACATTATATGTTTATAAGAAAATAAAAATTAAAAAAAAAACTTGGCTCAAAGAAGTAAATGTTGGTATACAGATGGTCAAACATTACATTAAAAATATTTACAAAGAATAGTAGTGGCACAAAAGAGAAATAAATTTGTTTTGTTTTGGGGAGAGAGGGAAAGCTCTAGTGAGAAGAGAATACCTTGTTTGAATCTTGAAGAATGAGGGTGGGTTGTGTTTGAGGTTAAAAAAAAAAAAAGTAATGGGCATAGGATCAGAATCTTGCAAGGGCCTTGTTTTTTGGGGTACTGATGAGCTTATATTCCTTAGCATTAGTGTAAAGTTAAATTCTCAAAGATTACAGAGGGCTTTGTGTTGCATAGGAAACAAATATTCTAAGTTTATGTTTTTTTTCCCTGAAATATTTCTGACCTCTGCAATTTAAATAGGCTGTTTTTGGTGTTTTCCCACTTGGAAGTTTAATGGGTAGGTTTGTCCAAAACCTCTTCATTCACCTACATTTGACAATGTATAATTAGTCTTAGGCATCTTTTTCAGAATTTAAAAAAAAATCATTTTGAAACTAGCCATTAACTTCAAGTTTAAATTTTTATTTGGTTATATCACTCTTCAGTTTTAATCAGCTTAACATATTGAGCATCTGATACATGCACAGTTCTCAATAGTATAGGAAACTCGAAAGATCAGTGAGACATGGAATGCTCTTCCTTTCTGGAAGCTGATGGCTGTGGTAGTGAATGAGGTTAAAAGACAAACACAAGGTACGCTGTGATTCAAGTATCTATGAAGTACAGGGTGCTAGGGTGCTTTAAAAAGGAGAGCTTACATTTCTGGAGAATGATGGTGGGAAATAAAAGATGTTGGAAAACACAAAATGGGAAGTAAATAAAATAAAATTGTTATTTGAAACAGTACTTCTTGAATTGGTTTTTGAATAGGTTTTTGATAGGCAAAGGTGTGTGTTTTGTTTGTTTGTTTTTTAAGATTCATTCATTCGTTCATTCATTTATTTGACAGAACACACCCAAGGGGAGCAGCAGAAGGGAGGGAGAACCAGGCTTCCTGTTGAGCATGGAGCCTGATGCCATGCAGGGCTCAATCCCAGGACCCCAGGATCATGACCTAAGTCTAAGATAGATGCTTAACCAACTGGGCCACCCATGTACCCCAACAGGCAGAAGGTTTAATAAGGTTTTAGGAAGAAACTAGCAAACAAGGCAAACAAAATCCTGAAGGTTAAAATACTACTTATTCCTGTTTTTTTTTTTTTTTAATTATTTTTTTTTATTTTTTTTTTATATTCCTGGGTTTTTAAGTGGCCCATTTTTAATAAGATTTAGATATTTTCACTGCAGGGCATTATGGAAAGAATCTTATTTAACAATTACTGTATGTACTGTGCTATTATTTACATTATTTTATTCACTTTTTAAAAAATTTATTCACTTCTTAGAACACTATGACAGTAAGTGGTGTTTTTTCCATTTCTAGGCTTAGAAAAGTCAAAAGTTTGTTGGGGTTTCCACAGTAAGTGGTATAGCTTGGATTTGAACTCAAAGGCTCATTGAAAAATCTGTGCTGTATTTTGGGACACCTGGGTGGTTCAGTCAGTTAAGTATCTGCCTTTAGCTTGGGTTGTGATCCTGGGGTTCTGGGAGGAAGTCCTGCATCAGGCTCCCTGCTCAGCAGGATGCCTGCTGCTTCCCCTGCTTGTATGCTCGCTCGCTCTCTCTCTCGCTATCTCTCTCTCTGTGTCAAATAAATAAAATCTTTCTAAAAAAATTACAAAGTCTTTGCTCTTTTCAGTACTGTCTATCATAATCCTAGAAAGGAAGAGTGTGGATATTCTGGAGAGGGGTATAAATTCTAGAAAGAGTATTTCTCTTAATTTGATAGTCAATGAAGAGCCACTGGTGAGTTTCGAGCAATAATGTCATGTGATTACAACTATATTTATAGATGGTGGATTGGAGTGGGACAGATTGGATTAATAAGGAAACTAGTCTGAAGGGTTATTGAAGACTCAAACACAACAAAATGGGCCTGAAATAGCATGGGAATAGTGGGAATGGAAAGTGTTGGCAGAAAGGAAATCTTTCTGGGAATCTTTAAAGAAAGAAAATTTTTATGAGGTAAAATTCATATTATAAAATTAATCATTTTGAAGTATACATTTCAGTGGAAGTTATTATACTAAGAGTGTTGTGCAACTGTCACATCTGATTCCAAACCGTTTTCATCACCCAAGAAAACCCCATTCCCATTAAATAGTCAGTCCCCATTATACCCTCCCTTCATCCCCTGGCAGTTGCTAATTTTGCTCTCTATCTATCCTGGCCATTTCATGTAAATGGAGTTATACAATATGTGATCTCTTGTGTCAGGAGTCTTTCAGTTGGCATCCTGTTTTTAAGGTTAATCTATGTTGTAGCATGTGTCAGTACTTCATCCTTTTATGGGTGATCCATTATATGGATATATACCACATTTTGCTTATTCATTAATCTGTGGATGAACATTTGGGTTGTTTCTACCTTTTTGTTATTGAGTATAGTGAAGCTATGAACATTTGTGTACAAGTATTTGAATGTATGTTTTTAGCTCTTTTGAGTATATGCATAGGAGTAGAATTAATGGATCTTACAGTAATTACGTTTTTAATATTTGAAGGGACCATTAAATTGTTTTCCACAGTAGTTGTACCGTTTTACATTTTGATCAACAGTGTAGGAAGGGTTCCAGTTTTTTCTGAATTCCCATGAATACGTGTTTTTTTTTTTTTTCTAATTTTGTTTGTTTGTTTTATAGCTATCCTGATAGGTATAAAATGGTATTTCATTGTTTTGATTTGCATTTCAACAAAGATGATGAACATCTTTTCATGTATTTTGGGGGCATTTGTATACCTTTGTTGGGGAAATGTTTGTTCATGTCCTTTTCCGATTGTTGAAATAGGTTCTTTTTGATTCTGGGTTCTAAGAGTTCTTTATGTGTTCTGGATATAGACTGTAGATTGTAATTTTTTTTTTTTTTTTAATTACTATTGCTTGTGCTTTTGGGATCAGATCTAAGAATTCATTGCTAGTTCCCAGGTCATAAGGATTTTTCCCTGTTTTCTTCTGATAGTTTTAAAATTTTAACTCTTATATTTAGGTAATTGATTCATTTGAGTTAATTTTTGTCATGCAAAGTAGGAGTCTAGCTTCATTCTTTTGCATACAGATATCCATTTCTCCGAGCACTGTTTGTTGAAGAGCCTGTTCTTTCCTCTTTGTCACCCTTGTTGAAAATCAATTGACCATGGATGTATGAGTTTATTTTGGGACTCTCAGCTCTGTTCTTCTGGTCTATATGCTTGTCCTTTTGTGCTAATACTATACTGTTTTGATTATTTTGTGGTTTAGAAGTGAGTTTGGTTTAGAAGTGAGTTTTGAAATTGCAAAGTATGAATCCTCCAGTTTTGTTTTCATTTTTTCTTTTTTGGTGGGGGGAGGGGTGGGCATAGGGAGAGGGAGAGAGAGAGAATCTTAAGCAGGCTCCATGCCCAGTATGGAGCCCAACACTAGGCTTGATCTCCCCACCCTAAGATCATGACCTGAGGTGAAATCAAGAGTCATCACTTTAACCAACTAAGCCACCCAGGTGCCCCATTATTTTCATTTTTTAGGATTGTTTTGGTTATTTGGTGTCCCTTGGAATTCATATGAATTTTAGCATCAGCATTTCCATTTCTGCAAAAAAGAAGTATTGGAACTTTGATAAGGATTACATGGACTCAGTGGGTCACTTTGGATAGTATTGCCATATAAAAATACTGAGCCCTCAAATCCATAAACACAGAATGTTTTTTCATTTATTTAGGTCTACTTTAATTTCAGCAATATTTTGTAGTGTTCAATATACTGGTCTTCTGGCTCCTTGATTAATAAATTTAACCTATATATTTGATTATTAATGCTATTATAAATGGAATTATTTTCTCTTTCCTCTTCAAATTGTTCACTGGTAGTATATAGAAATGCAACTTTTTTGTGTGTGTTGACTGTATCTTGCAACCTTGCTAAATTCATTTCTTCTAACTTAAGTGTGGGGGGGTCTTTTTTAGGATTTTCTCTATATACAATCATGTCATCTGCAAATAAAGATTATTTTACTTCCTCCTTTCTTGTTTGGATCTCTCTTATTTCTTTTTCTTGCCTAATTGCCCTGGCTAGCACATCCAGTACATTGTTGAATAAAAGTGCCTGAAAGGGCATCCATGTCTTTTCCTGATCTTAGTTTTCAGTCTTTCACTACTGAGTGTGATGGTAACTGCAGGTTTTTCTTTTTGTTTTTTTGTTTCATAAATGCCCTTTTTGATATTGAGGAAATTCCCTTATATTTCTAATTGGCTAATATACTTTTTATCATGAAAGAATGTTAGATTTTTATCAAGAGCTTTTCTGTATCAGTTGAAATAGTCATGTGTGTTTTTTTCCTTCCTTATGTTAATGTGGTAAAATGTAATTGATTTTCATATTGTTCAATAGGTGAACTATTGAACTATTTCATTCCTGGGACAAATACCCCTTTATCATGATGTACATTCCTATTACTATGCTGCTGTATTATTTTGTTAGTATAGATGATCCCTATTTTTTACAGATTCCATATTTGTGAATTTACCTACTTGCTAAAGTTTATTTGTAAGTCCAAACTGATCATTGTGGTGCTTTTGTGGACATGTACAAAGTGGCAGAAATTTTGAGATGCCTGATGCACATGTTGCCAGCTGATGTTGAAGAAGGTGATCCTCTGCCTTTTTGTTTCAGTTCTCATATTATAAATAAATGTCCTTTATGCAGCCTATTTAGTGCCATGGTTTTCTTACTGATACGATTTTTTGGTTTATGATTTTGCATTTAAAATGACCCCCAAGTATAGTCCTCAAGTATCATCGCGTGATTTGCCTCATGGAAAAAAAATATATGTTAGATAAGCTTCATTTAGGCATGAGTTACAGTGATGTTGGCTGTGAGTACATTGTTAATCAATATTTTATATTAAATAAAGTATCTTTACAGGGCAACTTGTTAATAAGCAAGGTTATGTATTGCTTGATTGACAAAAATGTGCACAGAGGCTTGCAGGATCTAACCTAGTGTCTCATGGTAATTTTATTGAATGTAACTACCATAAATAATAAGAATTAACTATTTTGTTGAGGAATTTTTAATTTGTATTCATAATGGATATTGGTCAGTACTTTCTCTATATCTTTATCTGGCTTTTATATCATGGTAATGCTGACCTCATAGAATGAGTTATGGACTATTTCTTCCCTACTCTTTTTGTAGAAATATGAAAAGGAAATGTTTGTTAGAATTCATGAGTTAAATTACCCGGTCCTGGACTTTTCCTTATTGTGAAGTTTTGGGTTACTGATGAATTCTTTTACTTGTTATAGGTCAGTCCACATTTTCTAAATGTGTAAAGATACATTTTTGTGTCTTTTTAGCAATTTGTTTTTTTCATCTTGGTTATCTAATTTATTAGTGTACAAGTGTTCATAGTGGTTTTTTTTTCTTATTGTGTTTCTGTTAGGCATCTAGTAATATCCCACTTTATTTCTGATTTTAGTAATTTGAGTCTTTAGTCAATTTTGCTATTTTCAAAAACCAACTTTTAGTTTCATTGATTCTTTGTTGTTTTTGTTTTCTCCTTGCATTTTTCTCTGCTCTAATCTTTATTAATAATAAACTTTCTCTTGCTAGCTTTGGGTTTAGCTTGATATTTCTATAGTTCCCTAAAGAGTAAAGTTGGGTTATTGATTTGAGTGAGATCAATTTCCTTTTTTAAATGAAATTCCTTTTCTGGGGCACCTAGGTGGCTCAGTGGGTTAAGCTGCTGCCTTCGGCTCAGGTCATGATCTCAGGGTCCTTCCTGGGTTTGAGCCCCACAGCAGGCTTCCTGCTCAGCAGGGAGCCTGCTTTCCCTCTCTCTGTCAAATAAATAAAAATCTTTTTTTTTTTTTTAAGATTTTATTTATTTACTTGACAGAGATCACAAGTAGGCAGAGAGGCAGGCAGAGAGAGAGGAGGAAGCAGGCTCTCCACGGAGCAGAGAGCCCGATGCGGGGCTCGATCCCAGGACCCTGAGCTGAAGGCAGAGGCTTTAACCCACTGAGCCACCCAGGCCCCCAAATAAAAATCTTTTTTAAAAATTCTTTTTTTATCATAGGCTTTTAGGGCCATAAATTTCCTTCTGAGCATTGCTTTTGCTGCAGCCTTTAGCTTTTTTGGTTGTGTTTTCATTGTCATGTGTCTCTGAGTATTCATTAACCTTACCTGTAATTTTTTCTTTGACCTACCAGTTGTTTGAGCATATTAATTAACTTACATATATTTGTGAATTCTCCAGTTTTCCTTTCTGTTAATTTTTAGTTTCATTCCACTATGGTCAGAGAATATACTTTATGTGATTTCAGTCTCTTTAAATGTGTTTAGACTTGTCTTGTGGCCTAACATATGGTTTATCTTGGAGTGTTCCATGTGCACTTGTGAAAACTGTACACTTGGCTGTTGTTTATGAGCATTCTATATGTCTATTACGTCTAATTGGCTTATAGTATTTTTCAAGTTCACTATTTCCTTATTAAGTTTTTGCCTAGTTCCACTCATTATTGAAAAGTATTAAAGTCTCTATATTGTAGAACTGTCATTTTCTCCCTTTAATTCTGTCAAGTTTTGCTTTGTCTTGGGGCTTATATAATATTTGTAGTTGTTCTATCTTCTTATTGGATTGACTCTTTTATCAATATATAATGTCCTTCCTTATCTCCTGTAACAACTTGGTCTTAAAGACTGCCTCAGCTCTCTTTTGTTTACCATTTTCAAGGAATATCTTTTTCTATCCTTTCACTTTCAAATCTGTTTGTATCTCTGGATCTAAAATGAGTGCTTATAGATATCATAGAGTTGGATCTTGTTTTTAAATCCATTCTGTCAATCTCTGCCCCGTTAGTCCAGTATTTTAATTCACTTAACCTTTTTTAAAAGATTTTTTTTATTTGTCAGAGAAAGTGAGAGAGAGAGTGGCAGGCAGAGGGGAAGTAGGCCCCCTGTTGAGCAAGGAGCCCAACTCTGGAACTCAAACCTAGGACCCAGGATCATGACACTGAGCCACCCAGGTATCCCTAATTACTAGTAAGGAAGACCTTCTGCTCTTTTGCTATTTGTTTTCTGTATGTCTCATGCCTTTTCTCCCCTCAGTTCTTCTGTTACTGCCTTCTTTTGTAATTAATTTTTTTCTGATTTACCAATTTCCCTTCTCATTTCTTTTTCTTTTATTTTTTTAGTTTTTCCTTAGTGATTACCCTGGGAATTATAATTAATATCTTAACTTTTTAACAGTCAAATTTGAATTGATGCAAATTTAGCTGGTATTCAGCACTACTCTTTGAATTTTTTTTTAAAGATTTTTTTATTATTATTTTAGAGAAGAGGGGCAAAGGGAGAAGAGAAGTTCTTCTTTTTTTTTTTTTTTTTTTTTTTTTTAAGATTTTATTTATTAACTTGAGAGATAGAAAGAGAGTGAACATGCAAACAGACAGGGAGAAGGAGAAGCAAACTCCCTGCTGAGCAGGTAGCTCAACATGGGGCTCAGTCCCAGAACCCTGAGATCATGACCTGAACCAAAGGCAGAGCTTAAACCACTGAGCCACCTAGGTGCCTGGAGGAGAGAGATTCTCTCCATGTTGACCATGGAGCCCAGCTCAATCTCATGATCCTGAGTTGAAACCAAAAGCTTAACCAGCTATACCACCCAGGCACCCCTACATTTCCATTTTTATACATTGTGTGCCTGATTTAAAATTATTGTGTATAAATTTGTATCTTAAATCATACAGGAAAAAAGGATTTACAAGCCAGAAACCTAGTATTACTGGCTTTTATATTTATGAATAAAGCTACCTTTACTGTTGTTCTTTATTTCCTCATATGGCTTCAGGTTACTGATTAGTGTCTTCATTTTAGCACGGAAGACCTTCTTTAGCATTTCTTGTAGCACAAATGTAGTGTGATAAACTCCTTCAGTTTTTGTTTAGGAGTGTCTTAATTTTTCTTTCAGTTTTGAAAGACAGTTTTGCTGGGTGTAGAATTCTTGGTTGACAGTTTTTTCTTCTATCAGATTCTACCCCCTTCCTATGGTTTTTGTTCCTTTTTATTATAGGTTATTTGCTTGTTTGGTGAGTTTTCTAAGCTGTTTTTGTAAAGTCTATATTCTTTGTCATGTGTGGGCTCTGAAGTTTGGTGTTCCATCTTTTCCTTCCTAGGGTTTTCATTCTGTCTGCTCCTTGTCTCAGCTGTCCCTTTCCTCAGGCTGTTGCATCACTTAACTGATTTCAGTAAAAGAATGAGAATGTTCCAGGTCCAGTGAAACCAAGGCAAGCCTTTGTGCCAGTCCTTCACATGGCTTCCAGATAGGTTGAAACCCAGTGTCACAGTTCTTTGAGAATAAGATTTGTATTGCTTTCTCTGGCATTAGGAGTGCCAGTTGCTGTCCTCAAAGTCACTACTGATTTAGGATGTAAGAGATGGTAGACAAGCAATCTAAAATGCCACAGCATCCTTCTACTACAAAGTGGCAGCTTTTTTCTTCACTAATCCTTGCTCTAGTTTTGTAAGGTTTTTTTTGTTTTGCTTTGTTTTTTACTAGATTCCAGAGTTCTGCAAAGTTGATTCTGACATTATTTGCAAGCTCATTTTAACTAGTTTTTTTTTTTGGGGGGGGGGGTTGCTTTTTGATGGATGGAGCCCTAGAATTCTCTACTCTGCCAGAAATCCCTGATGTGGGGATATTTTGGTATATCATTAGCCACAAGTAAGGAAGTTGGGAGGCAGGGAATGGATTTATGGCCATGGGAGAGGTTATTTTTATTTGGACATGAGTGTTGTATTTGAGATGCTAGTAGTAGATGTCTGTAAATGTCTAGTGACAGTTGGAATCATGGGGCTTGAATTCCAGAAAGAGCTTAGACCTGTAAAAGACCTCACTTGGAACCTTCTCTACAGAAGTTATAGAAAATAAAAGTATAAGATATCCTTGAAGTAGAAAGGAAGTCCAGGCATCATATCTAGGGAAACACTTTGAATGGAGGAATCTATTCCCCTTTTCATTTAGCCGACATTCACTTATTCCTATTGTATGGTTGCTGGAGATACAAGATCAGTTTTCTGCCTTCAGGAAACTCACTCGTATTAAGGAAGGCAAGAAAATAAGTACAGTACAATTTTATAACAAGGTTCAGAGGAGCCCAGACAGAGGTACACAAGAATATCCAGACAGGTCAGTAGGTAAGACAGGAGACTCTCAGAGAAGTTAAAGGAAAAAACAATAGAATAATCTATGATCTTGATTGCTGCATAGAATAATCTGTGATCTCGATTGCTGCAAAAGAATGAGGGCTCTAAAAAGTACTAATTTGGAAGTAAAGAGATGACACGGTTTTTATAAGAATGGTTTGGTAGAATGGTAGAGATTAAAGGATTAGATCATAAGGGGTTAGGAGTGAGAGTGAATGGTGAAGAAGTTGAAGGAAGAAAAGGAGGCAGCTTTTTAGAGAATGGTATAGTTTAGTTCACAGGAACAGCAGAATTGAAATAACCTTATTTTGGAATAGAAGTGATCGGAGTATGTTTTTAAACAGTAGAAGGGACTGAGTAGGAGGGAAACAAGGAAGGCCAAGAGTCCCAAAAGAGGCAGGAAAGATGATGTTTAAAAACCCAGGAGGGGGGCGCCAGGGTGGCTCAGTGGGTTAAACCCCTGCCTTCAGCTCAGGTCATGATCTCAGGGTCCTGGGATCAAGCCCTGCATTGGGCTCTCCACTCAGTGGGAGCCTGCTCCCTCCTCTCTCTCTGCCTGCCTCTCTGCCTACTTATGATCTCTCTCTCTCTCTCTGTGTCAAGTAAATAAATAAATAATCTTTTAAAAAAGTTAAAAACCCAGGAAGACCAGAGATTGGAAACTTTCATGAAGAAAAAGAATGAGGGTAATAAGTTTTGAGATTGTGGGAAGTACAAGAAGTTTTATCTAGGAATGCCGCTGTTTTCTCAGTAGAAGCAGAACATAAAATCATGTGCTAAGAAATGATCAGTAGTAAAAACACATGACAAAAGTTGATATAGTGTACATTTATGATGTAATATCATGTGATGCTTTTCTCATTTTTTAAAACAAATATATATAGTAAGTATCTACAGTGTACTAAGCACTGGCTGAGATCTTTGTGTTACAGGTGTGAAAAAAGTAAACAAGTCACTGCCCTTTTGGAGCATGTGAACAGAGTGAGGGTAGACAAACAAGGAAACAATGTTTTATTTTAAAATGAACATAATGAGATAAACAGAGCAACATGGATCTGGGAACTAAGAAAGCAAATGGAAGGATTATCCAGACATAATTACAATCTTACATTGCATATCAAGTTGTAATTTATTGTTTTATTTTTATACAGCTAATTGCGGAATTTGGTTTATAAAGTAAGACAAGAATATGTACTTAGATTGTAGATATGAGAGAAATCATCTGTATTTACATTTGGAAGAAATTTTGTTAAATTTAGGAAAACTGTCATTATGTTACACAATTATTTCAACACCTTTGAGAGAAAAGGTGAGAAGGTAAACTCACATAATAAGTGCATTTACATGTTTGGTTATTAAAAGAATTTGTGAAGGAAGTCAAAAGGTACAAACTTCCAATTATAAATAAACAAGTCATGAAGATGTAAAATAAAGGAAGAAAAGAAGAAATTTGTTATCTATAAATTTAAAGCCTGAAGAACTACAGAGGTGAAGATCCTTTTTTAATAATGAATAAATTGGTTTTTTGGTTATCATTATCTTATATTCTCTTCTTATTACTCTTTTTTATGTGAACAGGCATTGGAAAAGTGAAAAGAAAACATAGTGTGCCAGATTCTGCATCTCCTGCTGATGATAGCTTTGTTGACCCAGGGGAACGTCTCTATGACCTCAATATGCCTGCTTATGTGAAATTTAACTACATGGCAGAGAGAGAGGATGAATTATCATTGATAAAAGGGACAAAGGTGATCGTCATGGAGAAATGCAGTGATGGGTGGTGGCGGGGTAGCTACAATGGACAAGTTGGATGGTTCCCTTCAAACTATGTAACTGAGGAAGGTGACAGTCCTTTGGGTGACCATGTGGGTTCTCTCTCAGAGAAATTAGCAGCAGTTGTCAGTAACCTAAATACTGGGCAAGTGTTGCATGTGGTACAGGCTCTTTACCCCTTCAGTTCGTCCAATGATGAAGAACTTAATTTTGAGAAAGGAGATGTAATGGATGTTATTGAAAAGCCTGAAAATGACCCTGAATGGTGGAAATGCAGGAAGATCAATGGAATGGTTGGTCTGGTACCAAAAAACTATGTTACCATTATGCAGAATAATCCATTAACCTCAGGTTTGGAACCATCACCTCCGCAGTGTGATTACATTAGGCCTTCACTTATTGGAAAGTTTGCTGGCAATCCATGGTACTATGGGAAAGTCACCAGGCATCAAGCAGAAATGGCATTAAATGAAAGAGGGCATGAAGGTGATTTCCTCATTCGTGATAGTGAATCTTCGGTAAGTTGGTTTTCAAATAAATGGAAGTAGAGCTTTAAGTATTAAAAAAAAAAATGGAAGATTGGAAAGGTTAAGTTTCTTCCCTAAAATTAACCAGGTGATAAGTTGGGACATAAATTTAGATCTTCTGAACCTAGTCAGTGTTCTTTCCAGTCATATTTATTTTAAATAAAATACAGCCATAGCAGTGATAACTACATTGGATTATTTGGTCTTGATTCTGTTGGTCTTGTGTTTCTGAAATATCTTCTGTCACATTAAACTGAAAAATGAAGAAAACTGAACCAACTCTTCATTCAGAATAAAACAACATAGTGAACTAAACTGGGAAAATACTTTTTTTTTTCTTTTTTTGAGAGAGAGAATGGAGAATGACCATGAATAGGAGGAAGGGCGGAGAGGGGTGGGGGTAGAAAATCTCAAGCAGGCTTCACACCCAATGCAGAGCCTGATTGGGGGGGGGGGTATCTCATGACCCTGAGATCATGACCTGAGATGAAATCACAAGTCAGATGCTTAAGTGATTGAGCTACCCAGGCACACCTGGGAAAGCATTTCTTAAATTGCATATTGGATGTGCTATCATCCTTAATAAAGGAAATCCCTAAATGTAAAAAAAAAAAAACACTAAGATTTAACTTTCTTCTATAAATTGGTTGTTTGGAATTTGGAAACCCTTTAATTATTTACCTCAAAAACCTATTTTAACTCACTGTATTTGAAATGCATTTGCAATAAAAAATACCTTTTCCAAAACTAGTAAAACAGTAATAAGTATAAAATCATAAAAATGGAATAATAGTTATGTGGGCTCTTTTGGTTACTGTTTAGGATATTAGAATTTGATGATACTCATTTCCCTTTAAAATGGTCTTTATTTTTCCCTTTAAAAGGATACCACTGGTTTTCCACTTTTCAAATCATTAGTATTGGTTTTGTTTCTGTGTATTTAGTTGTACAAAAGTGAATTTGTGATTGTGCAAAAGGTTGAAAGAAGAAAACCTATCTGGTGTGTGTGTGTGTGTGCGTGCGCGCGCCCGCCCACACACACATATGGTGTTTATGTGTTTATAAGAGGGGAGGAAGAAAGGAGAGAAGGAGAAATCGAGGTTAATTGAACTGCTTGATACGAAGTTCAGGAAACAGGGCCTGTACATAACCCCTAAGGAAGAGCAGGATCAATGAAAGGGAAGAGTGGTGGGATTTGTTTTCTTTTTGATATCTGTCTTGGCCCTGCTTTCCAGGACAAGTAGTGGACAAGTAGGATTAGAAAGTGAGTGACCCTAGCGCAGGTGGTAAGAATAACCCTAGATATAGGATGTTTCCAAGAAGCTCACTGTTTGAAACTTTGTTAGTAACTATATAAAAGGAGACTTTTAGTCTGTTCAGAAAACTGTTAGGTTAAAAAACCTAAGAAAGTAAGCTTGATTACAGAACACTATATTTTCTTGTGGTGGATAATTGAGCATAGATATTAGCCAAAATACACCATTACTTTTAGCAGTAGAATTTTTAAAGGTCTCAAACAGGTGTATTTTGTTTGAATTGAGTAATGTTCTTTATTTTTTTTTAATTTTTTTTAATTTTTTTTAAAGATTTATTTATTTATTTGACAGAGAGAGAGATCACAAGTAGGCAGAGAGGCAGGCAGAGAGAGGGAGAGAGAGAGGAGGAAGCAGGCTCCCCGCTGAGCGGAGAGCCCGATGCGGGACTCGATCCCAGGACCCCAAGATCATGACCTGAGCCGAAGGCAGCGGCTCAACCCACTGAACCACCCAGGCACCCGAGTAATATTTTTTAAGCATTCAAATTTATTACCAGTATTTAGATACTGGGAAATATATTATAAAAAATCAGATGACAGACTTCCTTTTAAAATTGGAAGGCCTGCCAGCATTGCCCATATTTCTTCAAGGCAACAATCACAGCTAAGTGGCCACCTCCTTTAGATTGGCCATGCACTGTTCCTTCTGTGTAGCCAGCCTGTCACTTGTTTATGTGTCTTTTTACCCTTGCAGGCATTTGAGTTTATGACCTCTCATTAATGTCTATCACCTTGGAGAATTCAGAACATTATCTCAGCTAGTCTTTAAGATAGCTACTGTTAGCTCACATTAGCTCATGTTTTCTCGTGTGTTTCTGCAGTTGTCTGGCAGGAGAGAAGATAGGTGTTGTGCTTCAGCTGTTAAACTTTAAACTAAGGGATTTGCCGTGAGTGTTAGAGCATACTATTTAAGAGACTTTGGAGTCTGACTGCTTGAGTTTGAATTCTGGCTCTCTTGGAAACTAGATGGATGATTTTGAGCAACTTAGCTTTTCTTGGCCTCGATTTTCTCACCTCTAAAAAGGGGTTGGTTGGAGGTGTAAAGGAGATAATCTGTGTAAATAATTTAGCACAGTACCTAGTACTTAGCTAAAATTTAAGCACTTATTATTAGTAGTCTAATATAAAAATGCTAACAGATGTCTTTCAAAATGTTTACCCTACATGTTTTTTCTCTTTTAGCCAAATGATTTCTCTGTATCGCTAAAAGCACAAGGGAAGAACAAGCATTTCAAAGTCCAGCTAAAAGAGACTGTCTACTGCATTGGGCAGCGTAAATTCAGCACCATGGAAGAACTTGTAGAACATTACAAAAAGGCACCAATTTTTACAAGTGAACAAGGAGAAAAACTGTATCTTATTAAGCATTTGTCATGATAATGCTGATCAGAAGTGACTGCTACACAGCTGTAATTCGTCATGTAATTGAAGACTGAGAAAATGTCAGTCCAATCATGTTTGATTGGAAATCACTTTCTGACCCTACATGAGAATTGACTATAGTACATAAGTATTTTTATTATAACTCAGCCCATACACATATACTACATATGCAAAACATCTGCACAAAGTAGTTCCTTATCCTGGGTCTTCTGTTTTATTGTTTTCTTTGCTCTTTTTCTCTTTGCTTCTAATATTAAGGTTTTATATTTTGAAGAAATGATGCAGATCAAAAGTCTTTACATGGAAGAGTTTATTGGTTTATTTTCTTTATTTCCTTGTAAGGGTACCATATTAGCCACTTCTGCAATGGTTTCTCTTCATATAAAATTATTATATCAGTATATGGCATATGCTAAAATAAATTTCTTGGACAGTGTTTTTTTCTGTGACTAAATAGCAATAATAAATGGAAAATTAGAAATTTTTTCAGGTATTTGTTGCAAGCCATTGTAAATATCAAGTATGTTATATCTGCCATTTTTAAAAATTTATTCATGGTCTTCATTGTAAAGCAAAACAAATGGGACATACATTTGAAAATGTATCTTGTATACTTCTAATTTACACCTGTTGGAAACAAAAATCTCTAAATTTCTAGGATTTTTGTGGGGGTGTTTCTTACCTGGTTATTCAAGAAAATAAAGCAGTCTCTGAGATATTTAGCTTTTCAGACTACAGATGGATGCTCTAGTGCTCTATATCATTTTCTTCCCCTAGTGTTATTTTACCAAAGCTCTTGTATTGGGGTATGTTATATCTGTGTCAGTGTGGAAGAAGCTGTGGTCAAATGTTGGGGAAATAGGAGGCAATGAGATACTTGGCTTCCCTCCCACCTCTACACATCAGTAATTATCAGGCAGTAGTATTTCTACTATTTTCATTTCCTCCTGTCAGCTTTGAGTTTTGTTGACTGAGACACAAAAATTGATTATACCTGAGGGAAAGATACGATGTGCCAAATGATTAGATGAAGTTATTTCTAAAATCTTACTTTTGAAAGGTTTCTGTTACGTTTTTGTTTACCAAGCAGAAGTTTGGGTGTAAGAGGCTATTAAGGAGTATTGAATCTACTTCTGCAGGTCACAGAAGAAAACTGTATTTTGTGAGCTCCCCTCCCCCCACATCATTAATTCTGGAATTTAAATTTAAGCAAAGTAACCTTCAATATTTTAATTAAAATACTTAATAAAACCATAGAACTTAGTAGGAAATAAATGGTATTTAAAAAATTTCCCCAATGCTAAGGAAATGAATGTTTCTGTTCTTTAATATACTCTAGACAGGTATTTAAAACATGAAAATTATTGATGTAAAAATTGAAGTCTAATTCCTGAAGTTTTTTTTTTCTTTTTTAATTATGAATTTTTTTTAATTCTTCAAATCTTAAAATCATTTAAAGTCTTTACATTACCACTGGGTGGCAGCCCTGGCTTCTCCCACTAAGCAACAGGGTCAGCAAATATAATTAAGGCATTGAAGTATAATTTTTCATTTTCATTATATCCTCATCTTTGTCAATCTCCCTTTGTTTATTGAATGATTATTAGTAGATAAGTACAATAGAAATAAGTTGTGTGCCTCCCTTTTTTGCTATAAGATCAATTGACTGTAAGTTGAAGAAAATTTCAGTGTTAAAATATGATTAGGTAGTAAACATCTTATTTAAACATTTGATGATGCCTTTTCTCCATTTTTTTTTTTTTTGTTAAAGATTTTATTTATTTGACAGAGAGAGAGAGATTACAAGTAGGCAGAGCAGCAGGCAGAGAGAGAAGGGGAAAAAGGCTCCCTGCTGAGCAGAGAGCCCGATGTGGGGCTCTATCCCAGACCCTGGGATCATGACCTGAGCTGGAGGCAGAAACTTAACCCACTGAGCCACACAGGTGCCCCCATTTTTGTTTTTTTTCCCCAGTATTACTTTTTAAAAAAATTAATCTTTGTATCACAGGCATGAACTATATAGTAAACCTCACTGAGGATTAAGGATTTTGAGAAAGCAGCTAGGAATGGAGTAGCATTGGAAGTAGACTACACATTTCTGTGCTATAATTAGATTTATAATAACTAGAGAGTTTCCAGATAGCCCACCTAACCATTTTAAAAAGCACTGCATTTACTTATCTTCTACAAGGCAGAAGAGTTGGGCCATCTGATTGTTCAACAAAATAAAGCTTGAACAGCATGCAGGAGTTGAGGCAGTCAAACCAGGCTGTAGAACTCTTCCATTTGTTAAATCAGAGAAGAGAAAATGTATTACACACAGATATAAAAGGTATCATCACTCATCTTTTCTTTTTCTGTTGCCACATTTTTCTTCTTTCAGGTGTCCTGTAGTTTCTCATGTCCTTTAGTCCCTCTCTTATCCATGCACAGCTGGGCTGCAAAATGCCAGGTAGTTGATGAGCCAGTAATACCTATTGTGTGCTCTTATTATACTGGGATGAAAATCTCACTGGCAACTATGGAATTTGGTACTTAAACATCTTATCAAATTTTTAAAAGTCTTAAACCAGCCCTTACCTCAATAACTTTTTTATAAATGTAAACTTTACTTGAAGCAATTTTCTTAAGAGCTAGAACAACCTTAGCATCTACGTAGCTAGTGAGTAGCAGGACTTGTATTAGAAACCAGGTCTCCTTATTCCCAGCCTGGTACACACTGCCATCTCTGTGCTTGTTTTAGACTTCAGAGTTCTGGGGATAGCCTGGGTGGCCCAGCTAAGTGTCCAGCTCTTGATTTCAGCTCAGGTCATGCGCTCAGGGTCATGCACTTGAACCCTGCATTGGGCTATGCACTCAGCGGGGATTCTGCTTAGGATTCTCTCCCTCTTGCACTCTCATTTTCTCCCTTTCTCTCACTGTCTAAAATAAGTCTTCACATTAAAACAAACAGACTAAGAGTTCTGGGAAGAGTGGATTTACAGAACTTTTCTTCCATATGTGAGAAGACACTTAGCCATCAATTTAAACACCGAAAACACACAGAACCCTGCCCAACCCACTTGTGTAAATAACTTCTCCAAAATCTTGGAAGAAGTTATTTGAGAACTGAAGTTTAGTAATGAAAGGCTGTTGTTGCAGTATCTATCAATTGGTCATAGGTCCTTAGGATTCATTTGAATATGTATGAACACATTTACATCACAGTAACATACCTAGCACAATTAAAGACCATGTCACGTATATATCACTAAAAACAGGAAAGCTAACTAATCCATTGCTATTGCTGGCAGATGAGCAACTTGGGTTGGTAGAAAAAGACCATCCTTCTAGGTGCAGGGCACATAAATTATCTCCAACTTCAAGCTCTCGTTTTGTCTTCTAATCCAGAAATTACAAAGACACATGGGAACTACTGTCAGTGTAGATAATTCTGTGAGAATTAGGAAAAGGCACCTCTTAACCTCCATACCCTGCCCCTCTCCCACATCTTGGATAGGGTATAACCAAATAGAACTACAGTAAAGCCCACATAGTACAAAAGTAATTGTTCATATTTAAAAATTGGGGAATTTCACAAAATATTTAGAGTTTTGATTTCCCCTGAATAATAAGCTGACAGTACTGGAGTTGAATTCCCACAAGGTGACTATTGGATGGAACCTAATATAAATGGTTTCCTTACGTTACTAATGTACATGGTTAAAAAGAAGAATTGTAAAAGTATCTTTTCCAACCCTTATCTCCCAGTTCACATCTCCAAATGCAGTTGTAGTTAATTCCTATCTTATAATGTGGATGTTTTGGTTTAGAATCTGGAAACTTATTTTTCAGAAACAGCTCAGATGCAATGTCCAAATCAACAAATTAGGAATGTAGCATTACAGCATGATTTAACCTTTCCACTTTAATATTTTGCTCCAAGAAAAGGGGGCCCTTTGTATTCTTGTGTATATAGATACATATACAGAGATAGATCTTTTTTAACTGTTTCCAAGTGGCTTCACAGTTACAATCACTTTTTCCTTAAAGGATATTGATAAAAGAGAGATGACATCTTCATTTTATGTTCCGAACAGCATCCAGTGGACTTTCTAAAAAATGCAACCTTACTGCTGGGGAAAACCATTATTTGATTCTACTGTGAAGCAAGGTAGGAAGCTTCTCCCCTCTGATAAGCTGGTTCTGTTGGTTTAGCAAGTTTATATGACTCAGCTCTGTCATCTAAACACGTGTCGACCAGCATACTGTTCATACTCCACACCCTAATTTCTTGCTGTTACATGATCTAAACAAAGTGACCAAGGAACTGAAATGTATATGGAGATGTTTATTGATCAGAAAGTATACAGTTTGCCGAGACGTTTTTAATGAGTAAAACCTAAATTGAATGTTGTGAGGTTTTAAAGAATAGGAGTTTCAATCAGCCATGTTCATAGAGATAAATTTTTTAAACCAAAATGTCTTTTTAAGATTATGTTTGTTGGCCAGAGCACGTTTAATTATCAAATATTTTCAGAATTGGCCTGTTGCTCATAGTGGCTTAGCACAAACATTTATCTACTGGTCTACATTTATCTACTGTTTTGCTCAAATTACTTTTTAAGCTGTTTTTAAGGCTAGGTTAAAGCTAGGCTCAGTATTTTGGAATAATGTAAATTTCATTTGTAGTTATAACTGCAGAAGACAAAGAATAGTCAACTTCCTTTTTTCCATGTTTTGTGGTACCTTTCAGAAAAGTAATGACTTTCAAACAGGAAAACAAACATAAATAGACATCTAAGGTAAAATCCCTCGTTGCTTTAAATAAATTTCTGGGCTGATTCTAACAAAATTTCTATCTGAGACTATGTAGAAAAGTTGCAGATGGCCTTTGGGTAATTACGGAGACAGTTGGGTTCCAAAATGAGACTGAACTCTTGTCTGTTTTAGAACTATTATTGAATTGATTTTCTTGGGCTTTTACTGAAAGAAATATGTAATCCCTGAATAAGCATGTTGTTTCTAGGAGCATGTAATGCCAAAGTTTACTTGTTTTGATATGTTTTCTAAAGGGGGATGGTACAGAAAAGAAACACTGATTTCCTCAGGGCAAATGCTAATCACTTGGTGCCAAGATGAAAAGAATAGTATTTGAACTGTTATATCTATATGTATGATTATGTGTAGTGTTTAGCTTTTGGAGATATTTATCCATCATCCAGCCATGAGGTCAACTCACCTCAACTCACTTCACAGGTGTCAGAGTTTTGAGCTAGCAATATGATACTGAAGAAAATAGACATAGCTGTCATAAAATTTATATTGCTAGTGATGAGATGCCTAACGGTGAAGTGCTCTAAAGAAAGAACAGAGCAGGAGGTTGAGGAGGTTGAGGAGGTTGAGTGAGAAGTGGGGTGTTAATTAATATAGGGTGATCAAAGGATGCTTCTAATTTTAAAAAATTGACCTTTGAGCTTATTGTGTACTCCACTTAATAGAATCAGTGATGACTGACCAGGATTAAACTAGTGGTTGAGTGAAAATACAGCAGCCATAGCCATTTAAAAATTATACTACAATTTTCACTATTACAGAGCATTGTTTCTGGTTTCCAGGGTTGTTTTTTTTTTTTTTTTAAATTGAATAAAATGGTATTTAAGTATAGAACTTTTAACTCAAAGGGCTTTTCTGAATAAAGCTTGATTCTCCATCTTAAGAGGAGTTGTTGGGGGATGTCAATTGAAAAAAAAAAGCAGGAAGAACTGTTTGATCACACCTAAAGGGAAAAATTGAGGTTAAGGAGAATTAAATTCCTGGTGCTCTGCATTGGTGGTCAGACAATAAACTAGGAAGGAAATTGAAAAGTATAAAATATATTGAAAGGAGGTGAAAAAGGGCTATGAGAACCCTGAAAACTAGAGCTTGAAAGTTATATAGTTATATCTGGAGCAGACTCCATGGAAGCAGGAGTTAGAAGAGTAAGACAAGGGGAATACCCTGTGTTTTTTCCAAAAAGAAAGGAGGGAAAAAGGGAGGGAGGAAAGAAAAATTGAGACTGGATTATAACTATCAGATGTGCTAAAAACCCAGGACATAGATATTTAGGAATCTGGGTAAAGGAAAGGGAATTGTGTGCTAAGTAGGGCAAGAATGGTTATTGGAATGGAGTAATTGACCACGTAGTCCATGCCAAGGTACCAGGACCTATCCTGCGCTTACACAACCCTAAGAGTGGTAGCCTCAAATTTTGCGCCCTACTGCCCCACCCACCCTTGGTTCAATTCTAGTCCCAGCACTACAGAACTCAGAGAGCTTAGGAATCTCTTCTTCGATCATCAATTTCCTTATCCCTCCACTGTCTCTTTACCTTTCCCTAAAAGCCTTTTCTCTCCTTGCTTTTTCTTCCATAATTAAATATCAAATACTTAAGTGGCAAATAATATAATAGGAAAAAAAATTCCTATTTCTAGACTGTACTTGCTTATAGTAGGAAATAGGTCCATACTTCAGCAATTCGTCTTCAGACATAAATGATCCTTCAACTCCGGAGAGCAGTAGAAATTAACCTGAAAAGTGCAGGAAACATGTTAGAGAATAGTTTGGTTTGGGCATGTTGCCTTAAGGAGACCCCAACCAGCTAACAAGAAGGTATAGAAGTACCTCAAAGTCAGAAGAAGGCATAGATCAGAGGGGGGAAGTCAAGGCAAAAGTAGGAGCTGGGAGGTGAGGCACAGCTGTCCAGAAGCTCTCAATGGCAGGCCCAAGCAGGGGTGATGGACTAAGTTCCTTGAGTCATGAACCAGTCCTGACAAGGACTGTTGTTCAAAAGCTGTGGCAGGCAGGTGGCATTATCCCTCAGTGTCCCTTGAGGTGTGCTGTGACAGAGACTGTCCTTGCGGTGGCTTGTGAAAGCTCAGTAATACTGCCTTGTCAACATGGCAGCGGGGCATCTTGCCAGGAACCCATGCCCAAGTAGAGCTAACTACCTTAACCCAAGTTCTGTTGAACAACTCTCCTGCTTCCCCCACAGCATAAGTAAATAAGTTGTTCCCTCATTCTCTGTTTACATACCTTATCCTTTCTATCCTCAGTGTATATTCCCTTCAACTTTGCAGTCCTTGAGCTTGGCTCATGCTACTGGCCCAGTTGGAATGCTCAACTGAATGTGTCTCTCCTACCCAGATCTAATTGGTAGATCCTTAGGATTCCATATTGAGGTTTGTCTATTTCCTAAAACCTTTGCTACTCTCCAGGATCACTCACCCCACTGTGTTCCTCAGACACATTGTGGTACAGTTAGGTGAGTGAAAAGACTTGGAGTTAGGCAAACCTCGGTTGAAATTCCTGTCTCCATCCCGGACTAGCTCTGTGATGTATAGTAAATAAATTTCTCTGATCCCTATGTCCTCATCTGAAAAGTTGGAAATCAGTTCTTACCTTGTAAGTCTGTTATATAATACATGGAAATCTTTATAATTATGGAAAGACTTTAGGGACAATTCTTGGCATGTAGTAGATACCCAGTATGCATTGACTTTGACTGTTAGCTCTTTTTTTTTTTTTAACATTTTTTAGTTTTTGAGAGAGAGACAGTGAAAAAGAGGGTGAACCAGGGGAAGGTCAGCGGGAGAAGCAGACTCCCCGTGGAGCAGGGAGCCCGATGTGGGACTCGATCCCAGGACTCCAGGATCATGACCTGAGCTGAAGGCAGTTGCTTAACCAACTGAGTCACCCAGGTGCCCCGACTGTTAGCTTTTAACACATGGAAATTGTGGGCAGAAATGGACTTAGGATAGAGGAATTTGGAAGCCAGGACTGGGAAAATAAGTGTCAAAGCTGGTATGTATGAAGCACTCCCAAGTTGGCTTGTGTCCAGACCCAAGGGCAGAGGGGGGTAGGATCAGAAGCAAGGAGAGCAGTGAGAGACTATGTACAAGCAGCTGGTGACCAGAAGTCGGGGCACAGATGTGGCCACTGACTCAGTACTGGGATCATGGAAAACATGCACCAAGTGCTCTTGAACATGATGTAGTAAAAAATACACAATTAATATTAACGCTTATTTTGCCAGATACCACTGTAAGTATACCATCCCATTTCCATTTAGTCCTCACAACAGCCCTATGAATTAGGATGGTCTCCCAATTTACAGGTAAAGACAATAAAACAGACTATTTAAATGACTTGCCTAAAAAATTCAGCTAGTAAGTGGCAGAGCCCAGATGCCAACCCAGACAGTTGTTTCCAGAGCCACCTTTAAACTACCCTCTGATAGAGATCTTCAACTGGAAGCCTTTCTTTGCTGGTCCAGGGGCCAGACCATAAGATGGGGAGCCTGCAAAGGACCAGCCAAAGTGAATAATCCCCAATGGATTTACTGGTTGGTTTGTTTTTTAAAAGATTTTGTTTTTAAGTGATCTCTACACCTCACAAAACTCAAACCTATAACCCTGAGATCAAGAGTTGCATGCTCCACTGACTGAGCAAGCCAGGGGCTTCTGTATTTATTGTTAACATTATGAATATAGCAAATGGTTAATACAGCATTTGTGAAAACTATTGTATTCCTGGAACTGGGCTAATTATGCTTTGTCAGTATTCTTTAATCCCACAACTATTATGTAAGGCATTACCTATTTTGTAAATGAAAAAAATAAGGAGTTGCTTATTTTTGCTTAAATAAGGAGTTGCTTAAAAAAATGGAGTTGCTTTCTTCCCATTCATATCAATGAATATTGATTCATTTCCTATCCACTCCTCAACCTACAACTATCGATCTGATGAGCCAAGCTCTCCACTGAAACCCCATTACTGAGATTTAACAGATGGCCTTCCAGGTGCTAATTTGTGATCAACTTAGTGACTCCTCTGCACTCCTTGATGACTTCCCCCATCCTTCATCATTTCCAGGACCACAGTTTGCCAGGGCTACCTCTCTGGCCTATTTTTCTCCCTGTATCTCCATTTCTTCTTTCTTGTGCTGGTCCTTATAGGTAGGTCTTCTCCAGGAGCCTGTCCACATGTCTCCTTTATTTACACAATCTCCTTGCATGCTCTCACCCATTTCCTGATCTCTGCTACCACTGGAATGCTGAGGGTAGGGGAAATGGTGCCATGCCCTTGACACCCACAGATTTGGGACAAAGATCATTAACATACTAGAGACTGCTGCTGCCCATAAAAGCATGTCAAATTGAAGTGTATGAAGGTGAACACATGGAACCTTCTGTACCACCCCCAACCCTGCCTAGTCAGACCTCACCTCTTCCTCCTCCTTTCCATTATTTTGATTAAGGACCTGCCATCCACCCAGTTACTCATGCCTAGACCTGAAAGTCTTGTTTTCTTCCTCCACCCTGCTAATCCATTCTGTATGATAGAGCTATCAGTTCTGCCTCTTTCATCTTTTGAATTTAGTCACTTCTCTCTACAGACCTGGGAAAGTCTAGTGGGAGCCAACACTGTCTCTCACCTCACTGACCGACACAGTTTATTCATTGCCCTCCTGCCTCCAGTTTTGTCCCTTCCACTGTTTTTCTCCACTCCAGTCATAAACTTTTTAAAGCTCCAATGCAGGGAATAACATGATGAGATTTGAGCTTTTAACCCTCATTGCTCTCAGGATAAACTCTAACCTCCTCAACAAAGCATTCAGAGCTGTCTGGAATCTTGGATCTATGAGCCTCGTTCCTTGCCACCCAGTCTTGCTCTCCTATATTCCCTTGTGGATATTTCTGTCACTTTATCTTCAATATTGATTTATGACTATTTCCATATCTGTCTTCTCCACTAGTTGAAAAGTTCTTGGATTAGGGCAGGGACTATTGAATTCCCAGATTCTAGGGTACAGTAGGCCCTTGGTGAATATTTGTTGAATGCATAAAAAATAGGTGATTAACTTTCTCAAAGGTTATAATGCAAATAAGTTCTGAAAGTGGAACCAAAATCTGTGGCACTCTAAAACCCATATTGGCCCACTAATGCATCCCACTAATGCTTACATCAAACAGTAACAAAAAGATATACAGCACTCAAAAGAATTGAAAACAGGGTCTTGAAATGATGTTTGTATACTCATGTTCATAGCAGCATTATGCACAATAGCTAAGAAATGGAAGCAACTCAAATGTCCATTGATGGATGAATGAAGGATAAGCAAAATGTGTTATGTACATACAATGGAATATTATTTAGCTTTAGAAAGGAAGGAAACTCTATACTATACTACAATATGGGTGAATCCTGAGGACATTATGAGTGAAATAAGTCATAGACAAGTAATTGCATGATTCCATTTATATGAGATAGTGTAGTCAGAATCGTAAAGGCAGAGAGTACAATGGTGGCTATCAGGGGCTAAGGGGAGGGAGAAATGGGGAGTAACTGTTTAACTGGTATAGAGTTTCAGTTTTATAAGATGAAAAGATTTATAGGGATGGATGGTGGTGATGGTTGCATAACAATTTGAATATATTAATACCACTGAACTGTACACTTAAAAATGGTTAAGAAGGAACTCAGAAAGACAAATAGCATATGATTTCACTATGGGTGGAATTTAAGAAACAAAACAGATGAACATAGGGGAAGGGAAGGAAATATATAATACAATGACAACAGAGAGGGAGGCAAACCATAAGAGACTCAATTCCAGGAAACAAACTGAGGGTTGCTGGAGGAGGCATGGGTGGGGGCATGGGGTAACTGGGTGATGGGGATTAAGGAAGGCACTTGAAGTCATGAGCACTTGGTGTTATATTCAACTAATGAATCACTAAATTCTACTCTGAAAATAATACAGTATATGTTAATTAAATTGAATTTAAATAAAATGATTTTTAAATTGTTAAGAAGGTCAACTTTATGTTATGTATATTTACAAAAAAAAAAAAACACCTTCAAAAAAAAGTCCCCAAACAAAGATGTCCTGCAAGGAGTCTTGGTCCCATTTTTCTCCTCCATCTTGCTGATTCCCACTCTCTCTGCTCCAAGGCAACCAATCTTGTTAGTTTCTGTATCTCCTTCCAGGTTTTCTTTTTGCAAATATAAGCAAATATAAAGCTATATTCTTCACCTTCTGACTTCTTAAAAGATATTAAAAAAAATTTTTTTTTAACAACTTCACCTTTTCTGGAGTATGTAGCAAAAGGAGCTAGTAAGTACCCAGCTTGAATGAACTCACAAGATGGAGACTTGGAAGACAATAGCTATTTGAGGAGAGGGTAAAGTAATCTTGCTTGCTCACCACGAGTGAGGCCTTTAGGGACAGCCAGAGTCCTCCAGGACAGAGCTTTAGGTATCTCTCCTAGGCAGATTCTCAAGCTTTTCAGAGTTACCTTTTCTCGGGAACTCTTCTAGGCCACTCCCTCTGATGCAATATCTGGGTTTGGACAGAAAGGAGGGAACTGCACAGCCCGCCCCTTCTGAGCTGACTGGGCTGACTCCTCTTTCTAGAACAATTCAGTCTTCACGGCAATTCAAACCTCAGCTCCAACACCTGCATTCTGAAGCAAGGATGGCTGAGATGGACAGAATGCTTCATTCTGGAAGGAAACAATATTCCAGGTCAAGCTGAATCTGCCAAACACAGACCCTCTCTGTGGTTTTAGAAGAAGTCTTGACAAATCTTATCATGTGGTTTTTCTACGCCTTGATTCCTTGTTTACTCGTAGGTAAGTATGAATTAGAATATAGCCAGTAGCTTGGGATTCAAATATAGGTTAAGAAGGTGAAAAATACTTTAGCAGAGTTTGGAGTTGCAATATATATATAGAACATATTATGTCTGTTTTTAAAAAGGTTTCTCAAATCTTAAACCTTCATCCCCATTCACAAAGCAACAGCCTGCATTCTGTTTGGAAATCTCTTTCCTAATGATCACAGAACAATTTGGAAAGATAAAGTATCAAAGCAGATAGATTAGCAGAGCTCCATGCACTTTATTATTAATCTCATCTGGGACACGTGGGTTGCTCTGTTGGTTAAGCGTCTGCCTTCGGCTCCGGTCATGATCCCAGGGTACAGGGATCGAGTCCTGCATCAGACTCCTTGCTCAGTGGGGAGCCTGCTTCTCCTGCTTATCCCTCTGCCTGCTACTCCCCTACTTGTGCTCTCTCTCTGTCTCTCTGACAAATAAATAAAACCTTCAAAAAAATTTGTCTCATCTGGTTTTAAAAGGCAAAACATGGTTATCTGGGTCTTTCTGTGTGTGCCTTGGGATGTTAACTGTAAAGACAGGGTAAAGTAAAATAAAGATTCTAACAATATATACATGAATAAAAAGGCTTAATTTGCAACCTTAATATTGGGTATAAGACCTATAAAAATTGAATTTCTCCTGGTCACTGCAGAAAAAGTAGCAGTTAGGTACTCCATAGCATCTTAAAATAATTGGTTTGGGGCATTTTCTCTACCAGTAAGATTACATAATTTTCTCTGCTCCACTCCTGGCTGCTTGTACCTACATGCTTTGTTGTTCCAAAATTGAAGCTCCTTAGTCTTTGCTGTTTCTTCATGCCAAAACACATTTAAGGGAAATTTAAAATTTTAATACTCTGAGGTACTGGGCACTTTGCAGTGTTGGTGGGAGCCCTGAGTTCTTTCTGCCTCCTTCCTTCCTTCCTTCCTTCCTTCCTTCCTTCCTTCCTTCCTTCCTTCCCTCTCTCCCTCCCTCCGGCTTGCTTTCCTTCTCTCCCCTCTTCCTTCCTTCCTTCCTCTGAGAACTAATTGTTTTAGTTTAAATCAGGCAACAAATTATTCTAAAGCGATTTGCAGATGTTTAGAATTGGCTTTTTAACACCAAATTTACAGTGTCTCTTCCTAGCTCAAAAACCTTCACAACTCCCAATTGCTCAGTGCATGAATGCTCAGGGCATTCAGATCCATTGTTTGTTTCATGATCCTGCATATTCAGGCCTCAACTCTGTTCCCCATTTTTCTTTGACAACGGTATGAACCACGGGTAGCTGCTGTCTTCACCTATAATACCCTCATTTCCTCCTCCCAGCTTTTATGATCGTTATTTCCTACCAGAAGCACTCTGTTCCTTTCCTCAACTCAAGCCCATACTCCCCTTGTCATTCCTTCTACCTTTAGACTCTTCCCAGACTTCTCTCTCCTTTGACCCTTGACCGCACATACTCTGCTTCAGTGGGTTACTTCTGTTTCCTGTGCTGGCCAGAGGAAAGGGCCTGGACATCTTTTCTGGTGTCCTCACAGCTCCTAGCATAGGCTAATCATGTTGGTTATTTGGTTAGTTAGCTGATTGATTAGTTGGTGGAAACAAGTTGCCAGAAAAACAAGCCCCCACTAAGCCAGAGGGAAAAGATGAGGAGGCCAAATGAGAAGGGGAAGGCTCAGCAATTTTTTCCAAATTCTTTTTCCTTCACTAAGGTATTGTTGACATTTAACATTGTATTACTTCCAGATATACACCATAATGATTTGGTATTTGTATTTATTGCAGAATGATTAACATCCATCATGGTTATGTATGATGATGGTTAACATCCATCACCATACATAGTTATGTAACCGAACCAATGCGAGTTGGCTCCTTGATGAGTCAGAAACTGCAAGTTAATTTGTTGCATAAGGAAAACTTCTATTTGCAACAAATAAGGAGATGGCAAATGGCTTCCAAAGCGGTAACTCCCCCAGGGTGGATGGGTTCCTTTTGTTTAGAGTTAGAATGAATATTTTAGATAGGAAAACCCTGTCATGGTATGTAGAGGGGGACATAACTTTGCACATGTGCCGTAAGGAAACATGCCTAGGCACACATTGTACATTATGTAAATGAGACTTGTGCTTCTCCTTTACCATGAGGTAAAGGTAATTGCTGGTCATTCCACAGGTCACTCCATGGTCCATCTGCATAGGCCTTAGCCTAGGTTTAGCTCAAGCAGTCTGGGTCATCTGGGATAGTAGGAGGTGGTGTCAGGGCCATCGCCATCCCCTGGGGGTAGGTTTGGGTTTCATTTGCCTGAGTTAAGAGGTAAGCCAAAAAGAAGAGCTTAAGGAAAAATATAGGACAAAGGTTAGTGAGTATAAGCAGGTGGGCAGTGAAGGTCAGGTCTTGGAGTCTAGTTGGTGAGTTACACATCTTTTTTTTTTTCTTGTGATGCAATACAGTGCTATTTAAATACCTTAAAATCTGCAAGCAGTATTAATAATTATAGATACCATGCTGTACATTACATCCCCAGGACTTACCTTTTTCACTTAAAACTGGAAATTTGTACCTTTTGACTCCCTTCGCCCATTTTTATTTTTATTTTTATTTTATTTTTTTAAAGATTTTATTTATTTATTTGACAGAGAGATCACAAGCAGGCAGAGAGTCAGACAGAGAGAAAGGGGGAAGCAGGCTCCCCGCTCAGCTGAGAGCGCGATGTGGGACTCGATCCCAGGACCCTGAGATCATGACCTGAGCCGAAGGCAGAGGCTTAACCAACTGAGCCACCCAGGCGCTCCGTTTCACCCATTTTTAAATTTGGCATTTTCTTCAGTGAGGCAGTCCAGTCTTTTTTTGTTTTGTTTTTAAAGATTTTATTTATTTATTTGCCAGAGACAGAGGGAGAGAGAGCGAGTGAGCACAGGCAGACAAAGAAGCAGGCAGAGGCAGAGGGAGAAGCAGGCTCCCTGCCGAGCAAGGAGCCCGATGTGGGACTAGATCCCAGGACGCTGGGATCATGACCTGAGCCAAAGGCAGCTGCTTAACCAACTGAGCCACCCAGGCGTCCCAAGTCTTTTAAGCCTTTCCTGAAAACTCCTGTTTCAAACAGAGCTGGAAATGAGTGTGGTCTTCTGCCACCTCTAAACCTATACAGAAAACCAAAAACCAAAAAAAAAAACAGTAATGGAAACCACAAGGATGTCCCAATCAGAGACACCTGTGTGAGTTTTGACTCCATCACCTGCTAGCTCAGTGACTGTATCATACAACTTCATTTTCCTCATCAGTGAAATGGTTAAAAAAAAAAAATAGTCACCTTGAGATTGGGAGGTGTTTTAATTAAATGAGATGATGCAAACGAAAGCACTCTGAAGATGTCCATGTGTGCCACCTCCAGGTTAATTATTATTATCTGTGGGTTACGTAAACAGATGGTGTTCTCAGCAAATAATTGCTTTAGTTGAGGTTGCCTTTATACAATTTTGACCATTTCCTCTGGATGGTGTAGGTGATTGCAAAGAATTCTGCAAATTCTAAATGAACTTCTATTACTCTAGATCCCAGGACAGGTGGGTAGAAATTCTTGCTCACCTTTATAGAATTCATTTGCCTTGCGCTGTCCCTTCTAAATAATAGTGTGTGATTCAGGAAACTGATCACTACTACTACTACTACTACTACTGATTCCTACTAGTACTACTACTACTACCACCACCATCACCACCACTCCTCCTACTACTACTGCCACTACTACTACTACCAACAACATTAATAGCAATAGCAGCAACAACAATCATAGTGGCTGTTTCTGAGCTCACACAGTGCTCTAGTTTAGCAAAAATGTTCTCTTGACTTCTCAAAATCCTGCAAAGTAGGTGGTATTACACCCACTTTATACCATGAAACAGACTCAGAGAGGTTCAGTAATTTGCCTAAGTATTTACATATAGTAAGTCAGAGAATTGGGATTTGACTCTGATTTGGCTAGTTCCAGAGCCTGTGCCCTCTGTATCTCTCTCAAAAAGAAGCTGAGACACTGAAGCAGGAAGGGAAAAGGGAGGACAGACAAAGTACGGGGAATAAAGATGCTGCTACCTTTTCTGAGCATTTGCTATAAAGGCTGTTGGAGGGTAGAAGTGGCAGAAAGGAACCCAAGTGAGGGGAGCTGGCAGTAGACTCAGTGGTAGGAAGCCAGCATTGGCATCATTCTAAGGAGGAGATACAAGGATTTCTGTCTGGAAAATTTGCCCAAGGGCTTTGTGGTAGGCAGCCTTACTTAGTAGCAAAAACATCCTATATAAAATAGGAGATTAGGAAAAAGGAAGTAAGGCTGAGGCTAATTTCATTAAGGGAGCCAACACCTAATTCACTTACTTAATTTTCATTAAATGACATTTCTCTTACCTTCTGTGTGCTAGGTTCTGGGCTAGGTGCTGATTATAGAAGAATAAATTGGAATCCCTTGTCTTCAGGGAACATAACAGCCTGCTGGGAAATATATTTAAGTCTTTGGCATTAGAGAATTGACCATTATAGTTTCAACTATTCTTTGGCAATAAGAGGTAAGATCTGCATTAGTGGTACTCAGTCTCAAATGCACATTGCAATCATCTGGGGAGCTTTTAAAACTATAAATGCCCGGGTTTCAAGAGCCAGAGATTCTGACTTAATTAATCTAGGGTGCTTTCTGGGCATTGGAATTTTTCAAAACTCCCTATCTGGGGCTCCTTAGAGAAGTGGTTTATTCCAGAACTGGGCAGAGAAAATGAAATACAAGTCTGGAGCATTTGTAGTGAGTAAGAAAGTACTCAAAAAAGGATGGAGCCCTAAGTGAAACGAGTATCCTGGATTGGATCCTGGATTGGAAAAAAGAACATTAGTGAAAAACCTAACAAAATTCAAGCAAGTGTAGAGTTTGGTTAATGGTAATGTACCAATGTTGTTGGTTTCTTAATTTTGACAAATACATCATGGTTATGTAAGATATTAGTATTAGAGGAAGCTGGGTGAAAGATATGTAGAAACTCTTTGTTATTCATATTCATGACCCCATACTAATGTAAATAGTTAAATGAATGAATGAATGAATGAATGAATAGTGGAGAAAGAACAGCTCTTCCTTACAGAATTCCAATTAATAAACAGTAAATCATGGTGAATTAGAGCAATAATTGTTACAAATAATAGCCACTAGTAAGTACTAAAACTAATGGATAAAAGTTTGAGAAGGGGAATAGTCACATAGTGTAAAAGTATGTCCTCTAAGTTATTTATTAATTATAAAGGGAGAAATGATAACTTTTATAGTAGAGATACCACCTTAACCAAGTCACCAAGGTTAACATCACCCATAAGACACTTACATCATGAACTCCCTGTGAATACATGCCAAAAATATATTACCTCAGTCAAATTATGGGAAAAAATCAGATAAACTCAAATTGAGGAATATTCTACAAAACAACTGACAAGTACTCTTTTAAAATTAACATATAATGCATTATTTGTTTCAGTGGTACAGACCTGTGATTCATCAATCTTAAATCATGTGCCCTCTCCAATGTCTATCACCAAGTTATCCCATCCCCCCACCTCCAGCAACCATGTTTGTTTCCTATGATTAACAGTCTCCTATGGTTTGTCTCTCTCTCTCTGGTTTCATCTTGTTTCATTTTTTGCTCTCTTCTCCTATGATCCTCTGCCTTGTTTCTCAAATCCCACATATCAGTGAGATCATGTGATAATTGTCTTTCTCTGATTGACTTAATTCTCTTAGCATAATACCCTCTAGTTCCATCCATGTCATTGCAAATGACAAGATTTCATTTTTGATGGCTGTGTAATATTCCATTGTGTGTGTATGCGTGCACATACACACATGTACTTATCACATTTTTAAAAAGATTTTATTTATCTATAAGACAGAGCACGAGCAGGAGGAGCAACAGGCAGAGGCAGAAACAGACTTCCCACTGATCATGGAGCCCAATGCCGGACTCAATTCCAGGACCCCGGGATCATGACCTGAGCTGAAGGCAGATGCTTAACCGACTGAGCCACTCAAGCATCCCTACCACATTTTCTTTATCCATTCATCTGTTGATGGACATCTGGGCTCTTTCCATAGTTTGGCTATTTTGGACATTGCTATTATAAACATTGTGGTGCACGTGCCCCTTGAGATCACTACATTTGTATCTTTGGGGTAAATACAAATTTACTCCAGTAATACAATTTCTGGGTCATAGGGTAGCTCTACTTTCAACTTTCTGAGGAAACTCCATACTGTTTTCCAGAGTGATTGGCTATACCAGCTTGCATTCCCACCAACAGTATAGGAGTGTTCCCCATTCTCTACATCCTTGCCAACATCTGTTGTTTCCTGACTTGTTAATTTTAGCCACTCTGACTGGAATGAGGGGGTAGATCTCATTGTGGTTTTAATCTGTATTTTCCTGATGCTGAGTGATGTTGAGTACTTTTTCATGTGTCTGTTGGCCATCTGGATGTTTTCTTTGCAGAAATGTCTGTTCATGTCTTCTGCCTGTTTCTTGATTGGATTTTTTGTTTCTTGGGTGTTGAGTTTGATAAGTTCTTTATAGATTTAGGGTAGTAGCCCATTGTCTGATATGTCATTTGCAAATATCTTCTCCATTCTGTTGATTGTATTTTGGTTTTGTTGACTGTTTCCTTTGCTGTGCAAAAGCTTTTATATTGATGAAGTCCCAATAGTTCATTTTTGCCCTTGCTTCCCTTGCCTTTGGCTATGTTTCTAGGAAGAAGTTGCTGCAGCTGAGGTTAAGAGGTTGGTGCCTGTGTTCTCCTCAAGGATTTTTTTTTTAAAGATTCTTATTTATTCATGGGCAGAGAGAGATCACAAGTAGGCAGAGAAGCAGGCAGGGGGGGGGGAGGGGAAGCAGCCCCCCCTCCCCCGACCCGAGCAGGACCCTGAGATCCTGACCTGAGCTGAAGGCAGAGGCCAAACCCACTGAGCCACCCAGGCGTCCCTCTCCTCAAGGATTTTTATTTTTTTATTTTTTAAATTTTATTTTGTTTTTTTAAAGATTTTATTTAGTTATTTGACAGAGATAGATCACAGTAGACAGAGAGGCAGGCAGAGAGAGAGAGAGAGAGGGAAGCAGGCTCCCTGCTAAGCAGAGAGCCTGATGCGGGACTTGATCCCAGGACCCTGAGATCCTGACCTGAGCTGAAGGCAGAGGCCAAACCCACTGAGCCACCCAGGCGTCCCTCTCCTCAAGGATTTTTATTTTTTTATTTTTTAAATTTTATTTTGTTTTTTTAAAGATTTTATTTAGTTATTTGACAGAGATAGATCACAGTAGACAGAGAGGCAGGCAGAGAGAGAGAGAGAGAGGGAAGCAGGCTCCCTGCTAAGCAGAGAGCCTGATGCGGGACTTGATCCCAGGACCCTGAGATCCTGACCTGAGCTGAAGGCAGAGGCCAAACCCACTGAGCCACCCAGGCGTCCCTCTCCTCAAGGATTTTTATTTTTTTATTTTTTAAATTTTATTTTGTTTTTTTAAAGATTTTATTTAGTTATTTGACAGAGATAGATCACAGTAGACAGAGAGGCAGGCAGAGAGAGAGAGAGAGAGAGGGAAGCAGGCTCCCTGCTAAGCAGAGAGCCTGATGCGGGACTTGATCCCAGGACCCTGAGATCATGACCTGAACTGAAGGCAGTGGCTTAACCCACTGAGCCACCCAGGTGCCCCTCCTCAAGGATTTTGATGGGTTCCTGTTCTCACATTGAAGGTTTTCAACCATTTTGAGTCAATTTTTGTGTGTAGTGTAAGGAAATGGTCCATTTTCATTCTTCGGCATGTGGCTGTCCAATTTTCCCAACACCATTTATTGAAGAGACTGTCTTTTTTCCATTAGACATTCTTCTGTACTTTGTCGAAGATTAGTTGACCATATTGTTTCGGGCCTATTTCTGGGCTCTCTATTCTGTCCCATTGATCTATGTGTCTGTTTTTGTGCCAGTACCATACTGTCTTGATGATGACAGCTTTGTAATCAAGCTTGAAGTCTGGAATTGTGATGCTGCCAACTTTGGCTTTCTTTTTCAATATTCCTCTTCTATTCAGGGTCTTTTCTGGTTCCACACAAATTTTAGGATAATTTGTTCCATTTCTGTGAAAAAAGTCAAAGGTATTTTTTTTAAAAGATTTTATTTATTTATTTGACAGACAGAGATCACAAGTAGGCAGAGAGGCAGGCAGAGAGAGAGAGGAGGAAGCAGGCCTCCTGCTGAGCAGAGAGCCCAATATGGGGCTCTATCCCAGGACCCTGAGATCATGACCTGAGCCTAAGGCAGAGTCTTAACCCACTGAGCCACCCAGGCACCCCAAAAAGTCGAAGGTATTTTGATAGGGATTGCATTAAATGTGTAGATTGCTCTAGGTAACAATATTTGTCTTCCAGTCCATGAGCATGGAACATTTTTCCATTTTGTTGTGTCCTTCTCAATTTCTTTCATGAGTACTTTATAGTTTTCTGAGTACAGATCCTTTGCCTCTTTAGTTAAGTTTATTCATAGGTATCTTATAGTTTTGGGTGCAATTGTAAATGGGATCAACTCCTTAATTTCTCTTTCTTCTGTCTTCTTGTTGGTTTATAGAAATGCAACTGATTTATGTGCATTGATTTTATATCCTGATACTTTACTGAATTACTGTATGAGTTCTAGTAGTTTTGGAGTGGAGTCTTTTGGGTTTTCCACATGCCATCTGCAAAGAGTAAGAGTTTGACTTCTTTTTTGTTAGTTCAGATGCCTTCTATTTTTTTGTTGCTTTGTCTGATTGCTGAGGTTAAGACTTCTAGTACAATATTGAATAGCAGTGGTGATAGTGGACATTCCTGCTATGTTTGACTTTAGGGGAAAGGCTGTCAGCTTTTCCCCCATTGAGAATGATATTTGCTGTGGGTTTTTCATTAGATGGCTTTTATGATATTGAGGTATGTACACTATGAAGAGTTTTAATCAATAAAGGATGCTGTACTTGGACAAATGTTTTTACTGCATCAGTTGAGAGGATCATTTGGTTCTTGTACTTTCTTTTATTTATGTAGTGTATTGCATTGATTGATTTGCAGATGTTGAACCAGCCTTGCAGCCCAGGAATAAATCTCACTTGGTTGTGGTGAATAATCCTCTTAATGTTCTGTTGAATCTTTTTGACTAGTATCTTGGTGAGAATTTTTGTAACCATGATATTGGTTTGTAATTCTCCTTTTTGGTGGGGTCTTTATCTGGTTTTGGGATCAAGGTAATGCTGGCCTCATAAAAGGAGTTTGGAAGTTTTCCTTCTATTTCTTTTTTCTTTTTTTTTGAACATTTTCAGGAGAATAGGTATTAATTCTTCTTTAAATGTTTGGTAAAATTCCCCTGGGAAGCCATCTGGCCATGGGCTCTTGTTTATTGGAAGATTTTTGATTACTGTTTCAATTTCCTTCCTGGTTATAGTCTCTTCAGGTTTTCTATTTATTTGTGGTTCAGTTTGGTAGTCTGTATATTTCTAGGAAAGCAACAGTTTCTTCCAGATTGTCTAGTTTGTTGGCATATAGTTGTTCATAATATGTTCTTACAATTGTTTATATTTCTTTGGTATTGGTTGTGATCTCTTTCATTCATTATTTTATTTATTTGAGGTCTTTCTCTTTTCTTTTTGATAAGTCTGTCCAGGGGTTTATAAATCTTATTAATTCTTTCAAAGAACCAGTTCTTTGTTCTTTTTGTTGTTGTTGTTTTATTTCTTCTACTGTTCTTTTGGTTTCTATTTCAATGATTTCTGCTCTAAATTATTTCTCTTCTGCTGGGGTTAGGCTTTATTTGCCTTTCTTTCCCAGCTCCTTTGCATGTAGCATTAGGTTGTGTATTTGAGACCTTTCTTGTTTCTTGGGAAAGGTTTGTATTGCTATATACTTCCCTTTTAGGACCCTTTTTGCTGCATCCCAAAGATTTTGAAGAGTTGCGTTTTCATTTTCATTTGTTTCCATTAATTTTTTTTTTTTAAGTCTTCTTTAATTTCCTGGTTGACCCATTCATTCATTAATAGGATGTTCTTTAACCTCCATGTATTTGCGTTCTTTCCAACTTTCTTCTTATGATTGAGTTCCAGTTCCAAAGCATCGTGATCCAAAAACATGCGGGAACAATCCCAGTCTTTTGATACTGGTTGAGACCTGATTTCTAACCTAGGATGTGATCTATTCTGGAGAATATTTCATGTGCCCTCGAGAAGAATGTATATTCTGTTGCTTTAGTATGGAATGCTCTGAATATATCTGTGACATCCCATCTGGTCCAGTGTGTCATTCAAAGCCCTAATTTCCTTGTTAATCTTCTGCTTAGGTGATCTGTCCATTTCAGTGAGTGGGGTATTGAAGTTCCCTATTGTTATTGTATTATTATCAATATATTTCTTTGATTTTGTTATTAATTGGCTTATATAATTGGCTGTACACATGTTAGGGGCATAAATATTTATAATTGTTAGATCTTGTTGAATAGACATTTTAATTGTGATCTAGTGTCCTTCCTCATCTCTTATTACAGTCTTTAGTTTAAAATCTAATTTGTCTGATATAAGGATGGCCACCACAGCTTTCTTTTGATGTCCATTACCATGACAAATGATTTTCCACCCCCTCACTTTATTTTTAATTGTTTTTTAAAGATTTTAGACTTAAAGATTTTACTTTTTTATTTGACAGAGAGGGAGATCACAAGTGGGCAGAGAGGGAGGCAGAGAGATTGGGGCTGAGCAGAGAGCCTGATGCAGGGCTTGATCCCAGGACTCTGAGATCATGATCTGAGCAGAAGGCAGAGGCTTAACCACTGAGCCACTCAGGCCCTCCTCTACTCCCCCACTTTAAATCTGGAGGTGTCTTTGAGTCTAAAACGAGTCTCTGGCAGAGAGCATAGCAATGGTTCTTGCTTTTTTATCCATTCTGATACCCTGTGTCTTTTGATTGGGACATTTTAGCCTGGTTACATTCAGAATAACTATTGAGAGATATGAATTTAATGCTGTTGTATTGACTGTTTTGCCTGTAAGGTGACTGTTACTGTATATTGTCTCTATTCCTTTTGGGTCTATGTTACTTTTTGTCTTTCTCTTTGCTTAGAGGGTTCCTTTCAATATTTATTATAGGGCTGGTCTGGAGATGACAAATTCTTTTTTTAAGATTTTATTTATTTATTTATTTATTTAATTTAAAGATTTTATTTATTTATTTGACAGCTCACAAGTAGGCAGAGAGGCAGGCAGAGAGAGAGAGAAGGAAGCAGGCTCCCTGTTGAGCAGAGAGCCTGATGGGGGCTCGATCCAAGGACCCTGGGATCATGACCTGAGCCGAAGGCAGAGGCTTAACCCACTGAGCCACCCAGGTGCCCCGACGAATTCTTTTTTTTCTGTTTGTCCCGGTAGTTTTTTATCTCTCCATTTTGAATGACATCCTAGCTGAATAGAGCATTCTTGGTTACATACTTTTCTCATTTAGCACCCTGAATATATCATGCCATTTTCTTCTGGCCTGCCAGGTCTCTATGGATAGATCTGCTGCCAATCTAATGTTTCTACCCTTGTAAGTTACAAGATGCTTTCAGGATTTTCTCTTTGTCTCTAAGATTTATAAGTTTCACTATTATGTGTTGGATATATATATCCATTTTTATTGATTTTTGAGGGGGATTCTCTGTGCCTCCTAGATTTTGATGCCTGTTTCCTTCCCCAGATTAGGGAAGTTCTCAGGTGTAATTTGCTCCAATATATCTTCTGCCCCCCTCTTTCTTTCCTCTTCTTCTGGGATCCTAATTATTCTAATATTGTTTTGCTTTATGGTATCACTTATGTCTTGAATTCTCCTCTTGTGATCCAGTAGTTGTTTATCTCTCTTTTTCTCAGCTTCTTTTTTCTCCATTAATTGCTCTCCTATATCACTAATTCTCTCTTCTGCCTCATTTATCCTAGCAGTTAGAGCCTCCATTCTTTTTTTTTTTTTTTTAAGATTTTATTTATTTATTTGAGAGAGAGACAGTGAGAGAGAGCATGAGCGAGGAGAAGGTCAGAGAGCGAAGCAGACTCCCCATGGAGCTGGGAGCCCGATGCAGGACTTGATCGCAGGACTCCGGGATCATGACCTGAGCCGAAGGCAGTCATCCAACCAACTGAGCCACCCAGGCGTCCCTAGAGCCTCCATTCTTGATAGCCTCTCACTGATAGCCTTTTTTATTTCAATTTGGTTAGATTTTAGTTCTTTAAATTCTCCAGAAAAGGATTCTCTAGTGTCTTTTATGCTTTTTACAAGCCCACCTAGTATCTTTGTAATCATTATTCTGAACTTTGGTTCTGACATCTTACTATTGTCCATAGATTAGGTCCCTGGCAGTCAGTACTGCCTCTTGTTCTCTTTTCTGAAGTGAGTTTTTCTGTCTTGTGTTCTGTCCAGAGAAGAATAGATGGATGAGAGAACAAAATGTTAAAATGGCAACAATGACTCCAGAGAAATATACACTAAACAAATAGGAAGAGACCCAAAACTAAGAGGGGGGAAAAAAAAGAATATAATCAGACAGGTGAGCAGAATAGAGCAATACACCTGATTCTGTGTATTTTGGTCTGTTTTTTTTTTTAGAAAACTAGACCCCAAAGTTGTAAAGAAAGAAAAACTTACATATGTACAAAAATAAAATGAAATATAATGAAAGGATAGAATATAACTATAAAAATGGAAATTAAAAGACAAGAAAAAAAAAGAAAAACAACAAAAACAATAATAAAGAAAAAAAGGAAGGGATATAAACAGACAGGTGAACAGAATAGAAATACATTATCTCTTGAGTGTATTTTGGTCAGTTAATTAGAGGAAATTATACCCAAAATTGTAAAGAAAGAAACATATATATAAAAATAAAATGAAATACATTGAACACATTGAAAGGATAGAATGTAACTATAAAGATGAAAATTTTTAAAAATGTAACAAAACAGAAGACCCCCCCCCCAAAAAAAAAATAGGGAGAGAGAGAATATGATCAGGCGCGTGACTAGAACAGAGCCATATACCATATTTTGATCTGTTAGAAGAAACTGCATGCCAGTTATATATATATGTATAGATATAGATATCTATCTATCTATCCCAGTATGTGTGTGTATGTGTGTGTATATATATATATATGTATATACACACAAATCAGATTAAATACAGCGAAGTGGTAGAATGTCAATGCAAAAATGAAAATTAAAAAATATTTTAAAAAAGAATTTGATAAGATAAGTTGCTTGAAAAAGGAAGGAAGAAAAATCTAAAAAAAAAAGAAGACCATTAAAAAGATTAAACTTGAAGACTAAAGAATCATGGGAAAAAAGTCATGAATTCTATGGGCTATATTCCCTTAGTGCTGGTGTTCTGTAGTTCACTTTGATCAGTAAACTTGGTCTTGGCTAGATGTTCTTGTTGATCTGGGGGAGGGACCTGTTGGATTGATTCTCAGTTGTCTTTGCCAGGGGCTGAGTGACACTGCCCTTGCCGGGGGCCAGACAAAGTAATCTGCTCAGGTTTGCTCTATGCACCCTTTTAAAAAAAAAAAAAAAAGATTTTATTTATTTATTTGACAGAGAGAGATCACAAGTAGGCAGAGAGGCAGGCGGGGGGAGAGAGAGAGAGAGAGAGAAGGAAGCACGCTCCCTGCCAAGCTGAGAGCCCGATGTGGGACTTGATCCCAAGATGAGATCATGACCTGAGCCAAAGGCAGAGGCTTAACCCACTGAGCCATCCAGGCGCCCTCTATGCACCTTTTGTTCCCTAGAGGCTTTTGTGCAGCTTTAGAGGATGAGAATGAAAATGGCGGCCTCTCAGTCTCTCGCCCCAGAGCCGAAACTCGGGGCCCCACTTCTCCTGTGAGCCCTCAGATAAAAGCAGTCAATCACTTTTGACTCCCTGGTCTCCAGCTGGACTCTGAGCTCACCCAGTTTGTGGCTGAACATTTCTATCTCAGGCACACAACCTGCTTTCGAGTCTCCAAACGCAGCAGATTCCTGTGGCCTGCTTCTAGACCCCTACCCCTCCTCCCAGGGGGGAAAGGGGGTCTTGCCAGTTCTGCCACAGACCAGGGTTTATGGCAACCATGAATTGAGAGCCCACTCCTGGGCTCACTCTTTGCAGCTGACTTCCGCAGTCTGATGCTTGGGAGCTCTGCCACTCAGGCATCCCTGGTCTTCCTGAGACCTAGAGGATCACTCCCTGCTTAGCTGCCTGAGTGATGTCCCTCACCGGAGCAAACTTTTGAAAGTTCCGATTTCATGCTCCACTGGTCTCTCACTTGCTGGTTCCCAGCTGATAGAGGTTCCCTCCCCCTGCTGTCTGGCTTCCCAAATATTACCTCAGATTCACTTCTGTGCACCTCCTACCTTGCAGAAAGTGGTCGCTTTTCTATTTGTAGAGTTGCAGCAATTCTTTTCTTCCATCTCTGGTTGAGTTTGCAGGTGTTCAGAATAATATTATAGCTTTCTCTCTGAATTCCCTTTAACCAGATGAAATTTAGGTCTCTTGCTCCTCCACCATCTTGGACTCCTCTCCCTGAGTAGTACTTTTAAAGGTGAGGTCATAAAGACAAAGACTGAAAACAGTTTGGTGGAGACTAAATGCAGGATCCTGAATTGGTTCCTGGGAAAAAGGAAGGATATTAGGAGAAGAACTGGTCACATTTAAATAAAGACTGAAGCTTCATTAATGATATTGTACTAATGCTAATATCTTAATTTTTATAATTATGTTATGGTTATATACATATGGAAGGCTAAATTAGAGTGTATATAGGAGATTTCTCTACTATTTTGGTAGCTCTTCTCTCTGTCTGAAATTATTTTTTCTAAGATTTATTTATTTGAGAGAGAGAGAGAGAGAGAGCACTTGAGTGAGTGGGGGAGGGGCAGAGGGAGAGAATTTTTCACGTGGACTACCTATTTAGGTAGTCTCACGACCCTGAGATCATGACCCTAGCTGAAACCAAGAGCCAGATGCCCAGCTGACTGAGCCATCCAGGTGCACCTAAGTCTGAAATTATTTTAAAACAAAACTTAACAGGACTGCCTGGGTGGCTCAGTCTGTTAAGCACTGGACTCTTGATTTTGGCTCAGGTCATGATCTTAGTGTCCTGGGAGTCAGGCTCCACCCTCAGCGTGGAGTCTGTTTGAGATTCTCCCTCTCCCTCTGCCTCTGCCACTCCCCCTGTGTGTGCGTGCACGCTCTCTCTCTCTCTTTCTCTCTCTCTCTCTCTCTCTCGGCAGGGAGCCTGCTTCCTCCTCTCTCTCTCTCTGCCTGCCTCTCTGCCTACTTGTAATCTCTCTCTGTCAAATAAATAAATAAAATATTAAAAAAAAAAAAACTGAGAACCTATTCTGGATGCAGTGAGAGAGAGAGAGATGGGAAGACAGAAAAGAAAGTTGAAGAAATTTGAAGCATGAAAGGGACTCAATCAACCATTGTTGACTTTAAAGATGGAGGATGGGGGCCTTTAGCAGGAATATAGGGGGCCTCTGGTAGCTGGAATGGTAAAGAAACAGATTCTCCCCTGGAGCTTCTAGAAGAAACGCAGTCCTGCCAACTCACAGGCCCCTGGAGACCTGTGTCAGACTTCTGAACTATAGACTGTAACATAATAAATCTGTGTTGTTTTATAAGATGCTTAATTTGTTACAACAGCAAAAGAACACTTAGGCTGCAAGAGAGAGAGAGAGATCAGCATTGTGAATGAAGCTCTATGCAAAATATGTTGCTTAGGTTTGCCCATGCTGAATCTTAATAGTCATGTCACGGTCACCAGGCTCAAGTCTCTATTGGAAAAATCACCAAAGAGGCTCCACCCAGTGATCTTTCTGAAGATACTTCAGTCAGACTGCTAGAATGAGAACAATACAATATTCTATAGAAACAAAAGCATAAATGTTTACAAGGAACCAGAAGATTATACAGAGGGTTCCAGCATCTCTCTCCAACTCTGGTGAGAACCCTCATCCAATGTGGCTAAATGTATAATTCTTTGAGATTTTGTACCCTCCTCACTGTGGCTAGTCTGTCTGTCCTGTTCACACTTCAGGTTTACTCTTCTCTTTCCCCTTGGCTATACATACAGTTAAGCCTTGAATGACACACTGATCCTGGTATAGTAAAAAATCCATTATAACATTTTTTTAGATTTTTTAAAAAAAAGATTTTTATTTATTTATTTTAGATAAATAAAATATTTATTTTATTTCCTAGTGATCAACTAGGAAAAGTAGGAGCAGAGAGAGAGAGAGAGAGAGAGAGAGAGAGAGAAGCAGACTCCCTGCTGAGCACAGAGTGTGATTCGGCGCTTGATTTCACCAACCTGAGATCATGACCTAAGCGGGAATCAAGAGTCAGATACTTAACCAATGAACCACCCAGGCACCCTCCCATAGAACTTTCAACTTTTCTAAAACAATTATTAATAGGCTGCTATTGACAGAAGTCTTACCAAATGTTATCATAAACAGCTGATTAACACGTATTTTGTATGCTATATGTATTATATCCTCTATTCTTATAATGAAGTAAGCTAGAAAAGAAAATGTCATTAAGAAAATCATGAGGTGGGTGCCTGGGTGGCTCAGTTGGTTGAGTGTTTGCCTTCGGCTGGGGTGGTGATCTCGCGGTCCTGGGATCGGGCCCTGCATCGGGTTCCCTGCTCATTGGGGAGCCTGCTTCTCCCTCTCCTTCTGCCTGCCACTCCTCCTGCTTGTGCTCGCTCTCTCTTTCTCTCTGTGTCAAATAAGTAAATAAAATCTTAAAAAAAAAAAAAAAAGAAAATCATGAGGTAATATGATGAGTGCTGTGAAGTGTGTTAGCCTGAAGATCCACAGACCTGTACCCTGAGGCTAATAATACATTATATGTTAATAAAAAAAAGTTAAAAAAATAAATCTTCTCTTTGGGAGGAAAAAATCATGAGGTAATAATTACTGTATTGTATTTATCAAAAGAGATCTGTGTATAAGTGGACCTGCATAGTTCAATCCCATGTTGTTCAAGGATCAACTGTATTCTTTATTTCTTCAATTGCACATTTACATCAGGTAGAGTCTTTTACCTGGTTTCTTCAGAGACTTGACTTCAATACATGTTGCTCCTGGCTGATTGATGACACTTCTTGTTAATGAGTATGCTGTGTGGATAAGAGAGTTTTCTTTTCCCCCCTTTAACAGTGGGAGAGGATTTTTTAACCCTTTGAAGGTGGAAAGAGTCCTTTTGCGCTTGAGTTCCCATCTCATAGAGTCATTTCCTATTTTCTATTTAGTGTCCTAGCAGAAAATGAATCTTCCTCATGCAGTGCCATGATACTTTCTAGGTAATTCTATTAAATGTTGCCTGGCATCTGTAGCTCATGGGCATTACTATCTTTCCATCTCATACGCAATGTACATGTGCTACATAAACATGGGCAAAACAAAGATGAAATTTGGAATACACTAAAAGAATAGCCTAAGGATATCAAAGATGCTGCCTTTAGGCCTCAGAAAGAAGCAGCAGTTTTCTTTTTCTTTTTAAAAAAATATTTAATTAATTTATTTAAGAGAGAGAAATTGAGAGAAAACACCTGTTCATGTACCTTTTTTTGCCATCTGTATGTGCTCTTCAGTGAAATGTCTTTTCATATCTTTCACCCATTTTTTAATTACTATTTGCTTTTATACTATTTAATTTTAAGAGTTCTTTATATGTTCTAGACATGAGTCCTTTGTGAGATACATAGCTTGCAAAGATTTTCTCCCATTTTGTAACCTGTCTTCTCATTCTCTTAATTGGTTCTTTTGCAGAGCAAAGGGTTTTAGTTTCGATGATGTTAAATTATAAATTTTTCCTTTTATGAATTTGCTTTTGGTTTCAGCTCTTTGCTTAGTCCTGAAGATTTCCTTCCTTCCTTCCTTCTTTCCTTCTTTCCTCCCTCACTCCCTTTCTCTCTCTCTCTCTCTCTCTCTGTCTCTCTCTTTCTTTCTTAAGATTTTATTTATTTATTTGACAGAGAGAGACACAGCAAGAGAGGGAACACAAGCAGGGGGAGTGGGAGAAGGAGAAGCAGACTCCCTGCCAAGCAGGGAGCCTGAATGGGGGCTCAATCCCAGGGCCCTGGGCTGAAGGCAGACACTTAATGACTGAGCCACCCAGGCACCCCAGCCCAGAAGATTTTCTTCATGTTTTTTGTTAAAAGTTTTAGAGTTTCACATTTACGTAAAGTCTATGATCCATTTTGAGTTCATTTTTAAATAAGGTATGAAATTTAGGCTGGGATTTATTATAATTATTATTTGTCTTACAGATGTCCCATTGTTCTAATATTGTTGGTTGAAAAGGCTATCCTTCTTCTACTGAATAACTTTTGTGCCTTTGCCAAAAATCAGTTGAGAATATTTGTGTCGATTTATTTCTGGGAACTCTATTGTGAGTCATCGATATAAATGTCTATTTTTTCTCTTTTTTTGCCAATACCGTACAGTCTCAATTACTATAAGTCTTTAAATTGGGTAGATTTATTCCTCTCATTTTATTATTTTTCAAAATTGTCTTAGTTACACTAGTTCCTTTATGTTTTCCTATGTATTTTGGAAAAAAAAAACCCTGTCTATATCTACAAAAACCCTTGATGGGTTTTGATAGGAATTACATTAAACTTGTATATCAATTTGGGGGAGTTACCATTTTAATTATGTTGAATTATCCCATTCCATCAACACAGTGTGTCTCTCCATTTACTTAGATTTTCTTTGAAATCTTTCACCAACATTGTGGTGTTTTCTCCATACAAATCCTAGATATGTTTTGCTATGCTTATACCTAAGTATTTCATTCTTTTTTTAGTGATTTTCAGTAGTATTTCTAGCTTTGGTGTATAAGTGTTCATTACTAATATGTAGAAGTACAATTAATTTTTTGTTTATCTTGGATCCTATGAATTTGATGAACTCACTTATTAGTTTTAGGAAGTTTTTGTCTTTCTTTTTTTTTTTTTTGTAGATTACGTGGGGATTCCTCCCCCCCCCCCTTCCTTCTTTCTTTCCTTCCTTCCAGCTTATTTTTTTTTAAGTATTCTCAACACCCAATGTGGGTGTGTTGTGTGGGCTCAAACTCATGATCCTGAGATCCAGAGTTGCATGATCTACTGACTGAGCCAGCCAGGTACCCAATTCCATGGGATTTTCTATATAGCCTATCATGTTACCTGCAAACAGGAGGAATTTCATTACTTCATTTCCAATCTGTAATGCCTTTTACATCTTTTGTTTGCTTTATGGCAGTTGCTATAACATTCAGTACGATGAATAAAAGTGGTGAGAGTGAACATCCTTACCTTGTTCCTGATTTTAGGGGGAAAGCATTTAGTCTTTCACCATTAAGTGTGATACTAGCTGTAGGTTTTTTGTAGATGGCCTTTATCAAATTGAGATAACTCCCTGCAGTTCTTAACTGGAAAAAAGATGTTTTCTTTTTTACATCACAAATGAGTGTTAGATTTTATAAGTACCTTTTCTGTGTCAATTGATATGACTGTATTCTTTAGTTTATTGATATGGTGGATTACATTAATTGACTTTCAAATGTTGAACTAACCTTGCATACCTGGAATAAATCCCACTTGGTCATGGTGTATGATCTTTTTTATACCAAATTTGTATTGCTGGTATTTTGTTGATGACTTTTGCATCTAAGTGCATGAGATATGTTGTTCTGTTGGGTTTTATTTTTGTTTTTAAAAATACATACTGTCTTTGTCTGATTATGGTTTCAAGGTAATACTGACTTTATAAAATGAGGTGGAAAGTTTTTCTCTTTTGTTTATTTTTTGAAGAGGTTGTATAAAATCGGTGTTTATTTATTTATTTTTAATAATTGGTGGCATTCTCCAGTGAAACCCTCTAGGCCTGGAGATCCAATTTTTGAGAGTTTAAAAATTACTAATTAGGGCGCCTGGGTGGCTCAGTGGGTTAAGCCGCTGCCTTCGGCTCAGGTCATGATCTCAGGGTCCTGGGATCGAGTCCCGCATCGGGCTCTCTGCTCAGCAGGGAGTCTGCTTCCTCCTCTCTCTCTCTCTCTCTCTGCCTGCCTCTCTGCCTACTTGTGATCTCTCTCTATCAAATAAATAAATAAAATCTTTAAAAAAATAAATAAAAATTACTAATTATAGTTGTATATTTACATAGCTATATAATACCCATATATCTGACTAGAGAAATGTGTTATACAACACATATACTTTGCCAGAGGAAGGATGTTGGAGAGGACCATGTCTCACCCTCCTGTGCCATTCCACTGCAGCTGGCTCTTCTCCTTTTCATCTCTTAAGTGATTGCAAAGTTGAGTGGGGATGGCAGGAAGCCACCCTGTGGGTACCCCAGGTGTTTCCTTGCAGGGCAGGCTGTGGATGCTGAGAGTAAGATGGAGGTAGATCACCAGGGTCCTACATCAGAGAATCAAGGGCATTAGGCGGGAAGTCCCCAGGACCCCCCATCTCCTCATGGTCACAGGGCTTGATAACGAACAACAGGTGCCAATCTGGAGACAGGCACAGAGATGAAAAAAACCGGGTGAGTGCCCCCGTTCTTCCCACACTCTTATCAATGTTATCGCTACAGTTGTAACAGCAAAGGAAGGCAGGTGTTAGGCATTAAAAGAGAAGTTTGTAAAAGTGGGAGGAGAAAGACCATAACAGAAGATCCAGGCTACACCCTGGGATGCATGCAAGGATGGACCCCAGGACTGCCCACCTCCTTAGGAGGGCAGGTTCACTTTTATAGTTCTCTTTGATACTGCATGAAAACCGTAGACCACTCTGGGGCACACTCAGGGCAGACCACATACACCTGTGTGAGGAGATGCGTGGGGCCCAGCTGGCTTAGGGTCCTGAGGTCTACTGGGGGTGGTGCCCTTCTGGATTGGACTCCTTCCACAGAAGACCTGAGCCTGCACTTCCCGGCTGGCAGCTGATGCTCCATTTGGCTTCTTGGGGGATGTGAAGGGATGTGTTTTGGTATCTGAGGATGGCAATAGCAGGAGAAGGAGGTAATGAGAAAGTGGCAGGAGACTGCATGGCTTTGGTCACATGGATAGCAAGTGGCAGAGTCAAGGCCTGCATCTAGGTGGGTCTGACATAAAAATTTAAATAATGTGCTTCAGTTTTCTCATTTGTACAATGGGGAAACCAATGGTCCTTACCTCCCAGTGTGATCATGAAGATTAAATGAGATAGTCATTTACCAATCTAACACATGGCCTAGATAGAACATAGTAAGTACTCATAATATTAGTCATTATTATTATTGATGTTAATATGCCATTAATCACCAAAGGCAGAGTTAAAATGATGATAGCAAAAATTTAGCATCAACACAAGTATGATGAAATTAGAATTGTTTCTGATTCATTAACATGTGAGGCCTTTTAATAGAAACTGATTTGAAGCTGTGTCATTCCTCTGATATGAGCCCACATGTCAGCCTGTCTAAATGCTTCAATCCCAGATGGAGTGGCCATCCTGCCTGCCCCTCAGAACCTCTCTGTACACTCAACCAACATGAAGCATCTCTTGATGTGGAGCCCAGTGGTTGTGCCTGGAGAAATAATACACTATTTTGTCGAGTACCAGGGGTGAGTTTTTTTGTTTCTAACTATTCTCCCTTTAAAGAATATTTGATTCCTAGAGGTATAGTCCTCATTGCAGAGCTCAAGGGGACTTTGTGAGGCCAGGGACAGGTTATTTCCCATGATCTGCCTCCTCTGTCTGCATGGGCGTTGAGACAGTTGAAGAAGCAAGGAAAGCTGTCCTGTGGATTTGACACTGAACTCTCTGGGAATGTAAGTGTGTATAAACACATTTTGGTACAGGTTCTTTTCAACAGTGAGCCAACCGTCTAATCCTAAAGAAAATGCTATGAGTTTGACTCTGACTTGAGGTGGATAGATCACTGGAGATGCAGATCCTTTGGAGGTGGAGGGAGACCAGTTTTCCTGAATCGGAGCATGCCCGTAGGAACCGAAATAAATCATGACCTTAAAGGTCAGCTGGACCTGGGGCTAAGCAGGCTCTGCTCTTTTCCAGGTGCCCAGGTTCTGAGAGCTGTTGAGAAGGGACAGGGACACAGAAGGTGCTCAATCTGTTTCATGAACAGTAAATACAAACTGAGCAGTTATGTGTGTAGACGTTCCTCTGGGCTCAGGGGTAGAGTAGACAAGGTTCTTAGCTATAGGAAGCTTACATTTAGAAGAGAAGGCAGTAAAAAGGGAAAGAAATAAATACACTAGGTTTGCACTCTCCAGTGTGGCAGCACTAGACACAGATAGCTATTTAAATTTAAATTAATTAAAATTACATTAAAGTGTCTGTTTCTCAGTCATACTAGTCACATTTCAAGTTCTTGATAGCCACGTGTGGCTAGTGATACCATAGTGAACAACTGTAATATAGAACAGGTTCTATTGGGCAGCCCTGTTCTTAATTGGCTTCAGATAGTATTCTGTGCCAGAGGAAGCTAAAGGCTGATGAGATAGAGGGTCGACGCCGAGGCTCCTTTTAATTAGGTGATCAGGTGTGATGAGCACTGGGTGTTATACTGAATCACTGAACATTATATCAAAATCTAATGACATACTATACCTTGGGTAATTGAATTTAAATTAAAAAAATTAGGTGGTCAGGGAAGGTCTTTCTGAGGAGCTAATGTTTCAGCTGGTGTCTGAAGGACAGGAGGAGCCAACAAATGTGCAACAGCAGGGGTGGAACATTTGAAAAGTGAACAGGCCATCAAAGTTCCTAAGGGAACAAGAGCTCAGCATGTGGGAGGAATGGCAAGGAGGCCATGGAGAGGGAATATCGTGTTTAGGGGAAGAGTGAGAAAGAAGGCCAGAGAGCCTTACAGTCCACAAGAAAGAGTCTGTATTCCATTTTGAGTGCTTTGGAAGCCACTAAGGAGAGAAATGTCACTGTCTGTTGAGTGATGAATGGTTTGAAGAATGGCAGGAGTCAAAGCTGGAAGATCAGTGAGGAGACCACAACAGGGCCAGGGATGACAGCAGCTGAGAGCAGCAGCTGAGGGGGTGCTGCACAGTGAGAGGCCAGGACAGACCGGGGTTTTCACCTACATTCCCTTGTTCAGTATTAAAAGGACTAAGAAAGAATGGATGGTTGTTGAGGGAAGAAGTGGAGGAACTGGAGTGTGGAGCAAATGCTTGTTTTGCTGACTCATAAAAAGTGGGTGAATGAGGCAGTTACTTGCTCCTGTCACTGAGCCTGGGTAAAAGGGACTGGTGTGACGCTGTGCCCTCCTTTCCTTGGCCAGAGAGTATGAGAGCCTGTACATGAGTCACATCTGGATCCCCAGCAGCTGGGGCTCACCCACTGAAGATCCGGAATGCGACATCACTGATGACATCACTGCTACTGTGCCATACAACCTCCGTGTCAGGGCCAGCCTTGGCTCACAGACCTCAGCCTGGAGCACCCTGCAGCATCCTTTTAACCGAAACTCAAGTAAGCTGCTTTTTACTTTTTACTTTTTACTTTTTACTTTTTTACTTTTTTACTTTTTTACTTTTTTTGCTTTTTACTCTTTTTACTCCCCCACCCCCACTGGCCTCACCTTCAGGAATCAAATTCACTGAGGCTTTCAGGATTCTTCTTAGCGTCAAACTGGCCTTGCAAACCCAGTGTACCATAAACACACACAATCCTAACTGGTCCATTTAAAAAATTACCAGCTGCTTCCCACATGCCCTCTCATTTTGAAAGAGACTTTGGAAGTCAAACCTGACTCTCTCTGTCGGGGTCTGCAGGTGGTGGGAAACATGGAAGGAAAGCTGTTCTGAGGTAGGGAGGTGGAGCTAGGACTGCTTCTTCGTACCTCGATAGTACCTCGATAAGTCTTACATTGCCTCCCATCTGGTGCCTCATTAACCTCATATTTGTTGCCTGTGTGAGCAGCTTCTTTGTGCAATAGGATCTATATCTTTATTAGACTCATCAGAAACAGTCACTGGGAAATAAATAACTTTTCTACAGTAATAGTACCTGGAAAATGATTGAGGAAAAAAGTATGGGAAGAATCCATGGGAAGAATTTGGCATGGCCAAATCTGGCAGAGTGCAAGCAATGGTCAGTGTGTAAAAAGGTGTGTTTGGGGAAGAGCAGGAGTAAGGGCTAGTCCCATGGTGAAGGGCTTTGACATGAAACTTGTTGAAATCAGTAGAGGGTAGTCATGGAAGAAGAGAGGGTTTAGGCCCTCTGGTCTGTCTTCTGCACCGATCACTCTGAATGCTGTGTGGAAAGTGAACCGAAGTAGGATAAGTCTGCAAGGCAGAGGAAGAGTGAGGAGGGCATTGTCATTCCAGCTGAGGCAAGACTGGTCTTGATCCTAGAAGTGAGGGACAGGACAAGAAGGAGAGGGCACATTTGGGAGACATGGCTGAGTCAGAAAGGACAGAGCTTGGGAACAAGTTTTGGGAGATGGAGTGGGGAGAGACAGTGATAGTGCCTAGCTTCTAGTTGTGGTCGGTGAGAATGTCATCCAAGACAGAGAACCCAGGAGGAATAGGAGACACTCCTGGCTTTGGGCTCTTTACAATCGAGACTCCTACAAGGTAGCATGCTGTGGATGTCTGTTTGGCAGCTGGAAATCAGGCCCTGGAGCTCAGACTTGCCAAGATCAGATACAACACTAAATTAACAGCTAAAGGCTTGGGAGCATATGAGATTGTCGAGGGCAAGTTATGAGGACAAAGAGAACTCAGGACAGAATCCTGAGAAAACTCAGGGTTTAAAAAGTGAATGGAGGGAAGGGAACCCATTGGTGGCCCAGCAAGTAGCAGCATGGAGGGGAGAGAGGTTGCTGATAGGTCTGAAGGAGGGTCCTGAACGGGACTTTGGGAGAATGACTTTATGGAATGTTAGGGGGACGGTGGTGAGGCTGCGAGGTGGAATATTGAGTGGAGAGGGGAAGGGGTAAAGCAGGTCCTCTTCTGAGACAGGTACAGACAAAAATGTGACCAGGTTGGAGTTCTGGGAAAGGCAAGGGAGAGGCCTTTGATGATCTCTGTTTTCTTGATGCAGCTGAAGGTCTTCTGCTGTGAGTGAGGACAAAGGAAGGTTTGGGACAGCATTTATAGTAATAGGGTAAGTCAAAGGTTACTGAACACTGTATAAGATTGGGTAGAAACCAGGAAGATTCAGAAGGTTAGGGAGCCCAAGATGGAAGGGGCTGAGTAAGGTGAAGACAGATCTGAAGGGGAAGTTGATCCCCTGGAGTCAGACAGGTATGATCCAAATTCCAGCTCAGCCACTTGATAGCTGACTCCCTGCCTCCTCACCTGTAGGAAGAACCTCGCTGGGTGGTTGCGGGCACTATAAAAGGTGAAATGTGTAACTGTTCAGGGCAGTGCTGTCCTAGCATAGCTCTCAGCTATTGGTAAGTGTTCTCTTATTATTGCCCAAGGGATGCTTGGAACCAAGAGCCAGAGAGCAGAGGAGAGAAGAGGTGGGGGCAGGGGTAGGACCACTAGAATGGGTTACCAAGGGGAATTTTGGTGCTAAATGTGGGTTTCTCTGCCCAGACTTCTTTCCCCAGACACTGAGAGGGTAGAGTGGAGGCAGTGGGATCTCAGTGTGAGGCACCAGGGGAGGCTGGGGGGCACTGGAGGGTGCAGTGCCCCAGCAGCTTCCAGCATCACCTGTCTCCAGCTCCTGGGAGCCTGGGGCTCCAGCCCAGACCACTGCTGGGAATGGGCAGCCATTGTTGAAAAGGAAGGTACAGGTTAGTTGGAGATAAAGTGCTTATAAAACTACATGGGCAGGGCGTGTGCTTGAGAAGACCAGTATAAACAGGAAGGGGTCTCACTGCATGAGAAGCTGGGGAACAGGAAGGAGCCTCTGCACCTGCACCAGAAGGTAGAAGATATTCTGTGGGATCCTGGTGCAGACAGAGTTAGCTACAGAGTGAGGATGGAGTTGCGACTCCTAAAAGGGCTTTGCATCTGTTCTTTTGTCTGTGAAAAAGGCCACCCCAACTTCTCCACAGGCATGTGAAAAATCTTGTTTTAAGGCTCTTCTGAAAAGGCTCTCCTCCTCTTCAGGGGAAGCCTTGTTGAGAGCAGAGTTTCCTCACCTTGGTTATACATCCCAGGCACAGCAGAGTCTAGAACCACCTGTCTGGGACTCATCCCCAGGGATTCTATTGTAAATGATCCATGTGCATTCTGTGACCAGGAGTTTGCAAATTTCCTGAGATGGTTCTCATGGATAGCTGGCTTTGAGATCTGCTCCTATTTAGCCTCCCATGGAGGCTAAATTCCCCATGCAGCCGAGTCTGGAAATGTGGAAAGACGGGCTTAAATTCTGGCCGTTCACTGTGTGACTCTGGGCAAGTCACATAACTTCTCTGAGGCTCAGTTACATCATGTGAACAACAGGAATAGTGTGTGCCTTCCCAAGCTTGCAGGAACAGAGGTTCCTGCCCTAACAGTGTCAAAAATTTTCCTCTGAACTGGAATGACTTTAGGCCATTTTCCTTAATTCTATTCTCAATACATTTGGAGAAGAGAGGATCTGGTTTTAGTCATGCTTACTTAAAACTGAAGCTTCTGACCTGGTTATGTTTGGCACAGTTGGTCCCTGACTTTTCCAGTTCTCCTGTCTCCTGTCCAGGCAGCTCTTCAAATGCCAGGAAATGCTTTGCTCTCCAAAAACTCCCTCCAGGAACTGCTTTTCCTCTGAGTATCCACTGACTCCAGTGCAGGGGATTTAGCCCAGAACGAAGCCCACTGTACTTCCCAAGCCAAGGCCAACCATTGGGGTGGCCCTTCTGGTCCCGCAGTGCTTAGATCTGACAGGCAAGTATGGACCCATCCTCAGTAGCCAGGGACTGGAGGCTGCCTGTGTGTGCCCTTCTGTTCATGGTCTGCTGAAGGGAAAGAATCCACAGGGACTGCTGGTCTCCCTGTTTGGGATTCCAATAATGTGAAATATGGGTGTTTATCTGAAGCTTTAATTTCTAGAGTTGATTATTAGAATTTCTAAAGCCCTCTGACTTTCCAACATCCCCATTAGAAATATGAAGTGAAGAATTATTGGACCAAGGATAGAATGGCCAACCCATTCTCAGGCTGCTGATTTCCTAATGCTGGAGAATTATCAGCAGCCAGTATATGTCACTGATCTCTTTGAGCTACAGTGATACACATGTCCCTGCAGGTATGTTCATTCCTAAGGGGCGAAGAAAGGACCCAACTGTTCAGTAGAGACCTGAGCTCATGCAGGTGTTTGGCAAGCATTAAGAAATAGCATCTGCTCACTTAGATGAGTCAAGGTGAGGAACAATCTCTGCCAAAAAGTAAAAAGAGAAGCGTGGGTTATAAAATTTTAAGACAAAAAGAGATGTTTACCTGAGTGTTCAGTCACTTTTCTTGAGTATATGTGCCTCCTGAAGAAGGAGCCGAGGACTTTATTATGGTCAAGGAGTGAAAAAAGAGAATTGTACTAAGTCTTTATCATTAAAAAAATTTTGCTCATCATTCAAAAAGCATTTACTGAACACCTGCTGAATACGAGAGAGTATTGGTATACAGTAGTCCCCCTTATTTACAGGGGATTCATTCCAAGACCCCCAGGGGATGGCTGAAATTGAAAATAGTACCAAATCCCATATATCCTATTGTTTTTTCTTATACATATATACTTATGATAACGTTGAATTTATAACTTAGTCACAGGAAGAGATTAATAATAATAGCTAATAATAGAAGAACAGTTATAACAATGCACTGTAAGAAAAGTTACATGAATGTGGTCTCCTTTCTACAAGTCATCTTACTGTGCTGTACTGGCTGTCCTCCTCCTTGTGATAATGGTAAAATGGGAAAATGCCTACGGCAGGAGGCGGAGGAATGATGCAGGCACTGTGTACTGACCTTCTGATCATATATCAGAAGGAGAACCATCTGCTTCCCTCCTGATTTTAGATAACTAAAACCCCAGCAAGCAAAACCTCAGATAAGGAGGAGGATGATGTAGCTTCTGCATGCTGGGAAGTTACATCCACCGCCCCTGACTTCCCTACCACCCCTGCCTATTTCTATTGATGACTTGGTTCTAATCTCTCAGGACAGAAACCAGTCCTGTCTGCAACCAGCTTTGATTCTCCCCCTGTCTTACCAACAGCTATCCTCACACCACCTGTGATGGAGGTCACCAAGGACGGCTTCCACCTGGTTATTAAGCTGGAAGACCTGGGGCCCCAGTTTGAGTTCCTCGTGGCTTACTGGAGGAGGGAGCCCGGTGCCAAGGTGAGACTTCCAACCTTGGCCTTGGAGTCAGGTCTCAGGGAAGGAGTCACAGACCTCTGAGAGGTGGGTGAGGAAAGCTGTCCCCTGAAGTGCTCACTGACTAGGGGTGGGCTGAGCACAGGCAGGCCTGGGTGCAGGGTGGGAAAGGAGAGATGGGAGCACACTGACAATCCTAGAGCCTCCTATTCAGAGAATTGCCTGGGTCCACCCCAGGCTCAGGCCAGATTTGCTGAAGTATGGGGGTTGCCTCTTTGTTCTAAACTCGAACATGGTATGACCCACAGTATCTTTCAGTTATTTCTTCCTCCTCAGCCTGGCTTCTCAGCCATTCTCCCTGGCAGCTTTAGGTGCAGCAGACCAGGGTGTTCCAGATCAGCTAGATGATTTCAAAAGCATGTGAAACTGGCACAAACCTCTTGAGGGTGTGTGTCTGGGTAGGGTGCAGAAGGGGGGGTGGATAGCCAGAGCTGGCTTGTGAATAAATTGAATTATCAGCCAGCTGGTCACCCAAAATGCCTTGATGGGGCACTGCCCCAACCTCCTGTGGGGTAGCTGGCTGCAGGCTGGGATGTCCACACTCCCGGAGTGAATGGCCAAACAAACAGAAGGGCTAGGGCTTGAGCAGGAACTGAGGGATACCAGACCGACTGGAGACCCAGTCCAAGGTGATTTGCAAAGACTACTCCTGTCAGCCCAAGGAAAATAGGCTTTATTAAGAGTCTGGATAGGATGCAGTAGGGGGCTTTCATGGAATCTATGAACAGAGCAGGCCTAGGTTACCCCCTGACCTCATAAGCACTATGCGGGGGACAAAACACATGTCACCATCTCCTCAACAGGGACAACGGTTTGGATAGCTTCCCTTGAAAGGTGAAATATGTAGCTGGGGCAAGCGATAACAATGGTATCCGGTATTTACTCCTGCGGGGTCAGGGCCCAGCAATAGGACAGGACATTGCCAGCCAGCCAGATGGAGGGGCAGTGTGGGGGGCAGATCAGGACATGGGGCAGGAGGGAGCATGCAGCTCGCTTAGATTCTTGGAATGGAGCCCACTCCCCACCCTTGGTAACAGGCAGGGCCAGTGCTGAGAGAGGAGCATGTACCCTGAGTCACTGGGGCTCAGCCCAGACAAGCCTCCACAGGTTCAGATGTGGAGCACAGGCTTCCGTGGGTGGGTAGAGGTAGAGGGGAGTACAGATGGATGGACAGGTGGGTAAATGGATGAATGAGGGAGGAGACAAACCCCACTGGCTGCATTGCTACTGTGCACTGATCTTTGTGGCAGCACTGGCCACGCCAAGCCCTCAGGCTCATCAGAGCTCTGACCTTCAGGTGTTTGTGCCAATGTGACCCATCAGAGAGGACTTCCCTAACCATTCTGCTTAGTGCCTCCGCCTCATCCTACCCTTTGCGGGGCCGTCTTTTGTTTCACAGCCCCATCACCCTCTGCCGTGTGTCACACAGGGTCTGTCTCCCCACAGGTAAGCTCCATCAGAGCCAGGACTTTGCTTTGTTCAGTGCTGTATACCTCAGGGCCTACAGTAGAAACTGGCATGGAGGAGGTGCTTAATAAATAAATAAGAGTGAATGAACGAATGAATGTACGAATGAGAGGGAACATTCACTATGCATCCCAGAAAGGAAATACCTAGAACTTCCCTTCCTTGGCTCTTTCTGCCCTTTCCTGTCCTGCTTCCCCCAGGCTGTAACTGTTTTCTGGTTTCCTCAAGGAACATGTCAAAGTGGTGAGGAGCAGGGGCATTCCAGTGCACCTGGAAACCATGGAACCTGGAGTCCCATACTGCGTGAAGGTCCGGACGTTGGTGAAGGCCATTGGGAGGCACAGCCCTTTCAGCCAGGTGGAGTGTGTCAGGGTGCAAGGTACGTATGGCCTGCCAGTTTCCTGGAGACCCGCACAGGCCACAGCCCCTCCTGGTGGATGGTTGGCTACCTGCTGGGGACCTTTGGTTCTGAGTTTCCCCTAGGATTCACTTACCTGCTCCCCAGCCGGGAGGGTGTCTGTGATAAAAGTGTGCTTTCCTCTAATTACCCTCGAGGGGAGAGTTCACCCTAGGACTGGCTGGGGTCCCTTGAGCAGCTGTGTGGAACACTTTCCTTCTGAAAGTTCACTAGGCCTGAGGCCAGATATTGTAAGACTGGTTTACCCTGATGGCAGTGGCCTGGGAACCTGACTGGGCTAGGGTGCCAGAGAAGCAGCCAGGGGTCTGAGTCAGACCTTGCAAGGAGGGCTAGGTCCCCTCCTAGGTACCTCACCCCCACCCACCGCTGTATGTCACTGCTGCTTTCTGCTGGAAGGGACTAGGTGCAAAGTCTACAGAGACCTCCTGTTTGACTTAATTTTTCTCCCTTCAATTTTTAATATTCATTCATTCATTCACTCATTTATAAGATTTATTTATTTTAGAGAGAGACAGAGAGAGGGCCTGAACAGGAGGGGCAGAGGGAGAGGGAGAGAGAATCCAAAACAGACTCCATGCTCAGAGTGGAGCCTGACACAAGGATCAATCCCAGTACCCCGAGATCATGACCTGAGCTGAAAGCAAGAGTCAGATGTGCAACCGACTGAGCCACCCAGGGGCCCCATCCCTTGAATTTTTTATAGTCTAAGACCCCACAGTGTTCAAAAGTCCCTTGAAAAGAAACAAAACCAAACCCTATAACTACGATGTGCTCAAATACCACTGACATTTTTGTGTGTAAACTTTTCATCTTTAAGAAATTATTATTTAAAAAATTTAGTACTTTCATATGATTCAAAACATATCTAAGAAGCCTGTGGAAACTCTCCTTTCTATTCTTCCCCATCTTTGCAATTCCAGCCTCTCCCCACTTGGTATTACCTTCTTGTATATACTCCAAAAGACTTCTATTTTTTTTAAATAAATATTTTATTTATTTATTTGAGAGAGAATAAGAGGTCACAAGTAGGGAGAGCTAAGAGGGAGTGGGAGAAGCGGGCCCCCCAATGAGCAGGGAGCCAGATATGGGCTCCATGCAGGGTTCAATCCGAGGACCCTGAGAGCATAATCTGAGCAGAAGGCAGGTGCTTAACTGACTGAGCTACTCAGGCACCACATCCTTCTAAAGATTTTTAAATGCATAGCAGGTAAATGAGAATATTTCTATATGTATTTCCCTTCTCTTTAGCACAAATGGTAGCATATTCTATGCAATTATTCTGGATGTTATCCTTTTTGCTTTATATATCTTATAGATTTTTCAATATGGATAAAGAACTTTCTCATCCTTCTTTGCAACCTCATAGTATATAGTTGTGTGGATAGATAACAAATTTAACAAGTCCTTTATTGATGGGCGTTTCATTTTTCCCAATATTTTGCTCTTATAGCCAATGCTTTAACTAATTACCGTGTACATGGATCATTTTGCCGGTGTATGTATATTTAGAGGATAAATTCCTGGAAGTAGAGCTGCTTGCTGGTCAGAGGCATTCACATTTGAATTTGGACTGCTGTTCCCAAATTGCTCTGCAAGGCAGTATGATTGTTCTATCACTGTCCATGTGTAGACACACGTTGTAGTCATGTTGCACACACACATTGTGCTTGCTTTTTTTTTTTTTTTTTTACAAATATCACATTCATTCCATTTCCACATGGGTTTTCTGATTACTATTTTATACTACTTTTTAAGCCAAGTTTGTTAAAGAATTCAAACTACACAGAGGTGCCTGAGTGGCTTGGTCGTTAAGCATCTGCCTTGAGCTCAGGTCACCATCCTGGGGTCCTGGGACCGAGTCCCATGGTCAGGCTCCCTGTTCAGCGGAGAGCCTACTTCTCCCTCTCCCTCTGTCTGCCACTCCCTCTGCTTGTGCTCTCTCTCTGTCAAATAAAAAAATAAAATCTTAAAAAAAAAAGTAAGAATTCAAATAACACAGAAGTATGTAAAGTGAGAGGTCCATGTTCTCCATTCTCTCCCACACCACTCAGGAGGTTTCCTCTGGCAGGTTTGACATTTAATCTTCCCATTGTTGTGTGATACCAATGCTCACAGGCACAAATGGGACTGGACTGGGCTTACCATTCTGCAGCTTGCTTGTCTTCACTTAGAAGTACATTGTGAACATCCTTTCACGTTAGTATATGTGAATCAACCTCATTTTTTTTTTACAACTTCATTTTTTTCCCTAAGATTATTTATTTATTTATTTGACAGGGAGAGATCGCAAGTAGGCAGAGAGGCAGGCAGGCAGAGATAGAGAGGGAAGGAAGCAGGCTCCCTGCTGAGCAGAGAGCCCGATGTGGGACTTGATTCCAGGACCCTGAGATCATGCCCCAAGCTGAAGGCAGCGGCTTAACCCACTGAGCCACCCAGGCGCCCCTACCACCTCATTTTTAAAGAAGATGCATGATAAGTGAATTTATCAATGTGCCAAAATTTATGTAGCCATCCTCCTACTAATAGATATACTCTCTGCTTTCCAGTCTTACCACTACATCGTGAAACAAATTAGTGTATATCCCCATTCCTGTTTCAATAGATGACTTCTTAAATTGCTGTGCCGATATCTCATAATATGTTAAACCATCTATCTGGGGGTATTTAGATCATTTCTATGTTTTAGGTTATTTTTGCTTGCTTTTGATGATGATGTTTATTGATTGATTCATTCATTCACTCAGTGACTACTTACTGATCATTGACTCTGTGCCAAATGCTGGCCTAGTCACTGGGATGCAGAAGGGAAGTCCCTGGCCTCATAGGAGCTTATCCTCTAGCTGGGGAGATAGGATACAAACCAGTAAACAAACAAAGATGGTTTTTTCTGGTGGTCTGTGCTATGAACAATGCACACCAGAGCACACCTGGAGGGGGAGGTCTGCCACTTTGGGTGGAGAGACAGGTTGCTTGTGAGGCTGTCGCCTTAGTCCACATGTTGCTAGGAACTGCTTTATGCATATAATTTTTTCGCTCCTCGCAATTACTTTTTGGAAGCCATTCAGAGAAGTAAATGAAAGGGTATGGACATTTGTTTATCTCTTGGTGTGTACTGCCAAAGTATTGTCCAAAAGCACTGAAATGGAGTACAGGGTCCCCGCCACCTGTGTGATGTCACCATCTTCTGTGGCCTCCTGGGCTGTGCCGCCCTTCACATGGTGGGTGAGCTATCTGACCGGGGGGACTGCAGGAGTTGTTCCACATTACATAGAGCAGAGAGATGGGAACATAACCTGTCACCCCTTCTGCATCTCCAGATGCTCACACTGGCACTTTCTGATACTTTGACTTAGTAGGCTGACCCTGGGTTTTGGAGCCAGCGTGACCTCTGTGATCTTGGGGAAACATAATGATAACCGGGGCTCAATATATCGCAGTTACAATGTGACTGGTGTCTGAAGTCAGGATTTTCCTCCACAACGTGAATCAGTGCCAAGAGAAAATTGTGAAACACATTTTGTTTTCAGTTACAACCCAGCTCCCTTCTGGGCTGTTCTCTTCTGGCACCTCCCCTTCATCCTGCCTGAGTCCTGGCACTCTGCCTTCCTCCCGCCAGCTGCGCCAACGTGCTAACACAAGGAGTGGCTCAACACATGATGCTCCTCCCTTTCCCTTCCCAAGAAAAAGATTGCAGTCTTCCCTGAGGCTTTCTGGAAGCAGCGCCTTCATCTGGATTCTAAAAAAAAAATGGTTTTAATGGCGATAATTTTCGTCACTAAGGCATATATCAAATCTCAGGATGTTGGCATCTGCCATCTTGGCTGGCATGCAGAGCCAACTCCAGGAGAGCAAGAGAGGCCGGGATGGGTAACTTCATCTTTACTATGGTCTCCTAAGCCTCCCTTATCTTTTCATTTCCAGGAGAGACCCTCCCCCTGGCACTGGCCCTGTTTGCATTTGTTGGCTTCATGCTCATCCTTGTGGTGGTGCCCCTTTCCATCTGGAAAATGGGCCGGCTGCTCCGGTACTCCTGTTGTCCCGTGGTGGTGCTCCCCGACACCTTGGTAATGCTCTTCTTTTTTCCTTTCAGCATGACGCTGACCAGCTGTAGTTCGAGCCTTAGTCTGGTATGGGCACGCACTTTGTGAGGCTTTGCAAGCATTCGCACAAAGAGAAGGGAAGAGGATTTATAGGGATTCACTTCTAATCAGTGGGGCTGGGAGAGAAGCCCCTTCTCTGGGAGTGGTGACCTTCCTCAGGCTCCCGTCAGGCCACTGGTACTTACCCTTAGGACCAGGCACTGCCAAGATGGCAGGTATGTTACACCAGCCAGGATGCTTGGCATTTCAAGAGTCATGCACAGCCTTCCTCTTCTCGACTGGCCTGCAAGGATTCTGTCTCTTGCAGTAAGTAAAACAGCAGCTACATCCAGTAGTATGTTCCAACCCAGCATACTCAGTTATGCTCTGCATGCCAGCCAACCATTGGTCCCTCATTGGTTCCCATTGGCAAAGTGCATGTGTGTGAAACATGCACCAAGGACACTGGGCCACAGGTTTGAGTCCCCAGTGCAGACAGGTCCTATGCCCACCCCAGGGTGGAAGAAAAGCAAAAGCAGGCTTCCAACAGCTCCTTTTGTTCCATTTTCCTACCTCCTGTGCCCTCTATCCATCCCCAGACCTCAATACTTAAAGCAGGACAAAAGAAAACAAAGGAACAGCAAATAAAACCCATCCCATCCCTGTCAGGCAGGGATTTCTTACAGTTTTCTCCTGGGAAGAGGAGTTTGTAGTTGGCTTCTCAGAGGCAGCTAGAATCAGAACGTCCCCCAGTTCCTTATCAGCCTGGGGTCACTCTGGAAGGAGTCACTCTTGTGGTATCTTCATGGCCCTGAGGAGTACAGGCTGTGTTCTCCCTGCACAGGGGGAGGAATCCTCCCCGTGACCCTCTCTCAGGACACCCCTTCACCTTGCTATCCTAACGCCCACTCTCTCTTTCCGGCACTTGTATGGAGTCCTACCTTTAGCTGATGCTAGTGCAGAGTTAAGCACCAGGCATTGTTCTTTTTTTTTTAAATTAATTTTTAAACTTTTTAATAAACATATAATGTATTTATATCCCCAGGGGTACAGGTCTGTGAATCTCCAGGTTTACACATTTCACAGCACTCACCATAGCACATACCCTCCCCAGTGTCCATAACCCCACCACCCTCTCACCAGGCATTGTTCTAAGGCTTGACGTACATCGACTCATTTCGTTTTTCCTCTTCCATCATTGCTTACCAATGTGCATTTCATCAGCACCCTGCCAGCCTCTCTGAAAGATTCAGTGTTCACTGCTAACCGGGAAGGCACCGTGCTGTGGTGAACACAGCGGGGCACAGTGGGCCTTTTCCCCTTCTTCAAGAACCCCCGGGGTTCAAAGTTGCCAGGACCATTAAAGGGTGTGTATTCACCATTTGTTGGAGTAGTGTTTTATAAGTATCACTTGGGTCAAAGTGTTTGATGATCCTGTTCAGTGATTTTGGTAGACCTCTATTAGTCATTGGGAGGGAAAACACATAATCTCTAGCCAGGTGTGTGGATGTGTCTGTTTCTATGTTTGTCCATTTTCCCTTCATGTGTTTCGATTCTGTTTCGGTTGCATGGATTTTCTCAGGTCTTCTTCAGTGCTTTTATCATCACGAAGTGTCCCTCTTTATCTCTGGCACTATTCCTTACCCTGCTAACAATATTGATCTCCACTGTTTACTGTTTGTGTGACATATATTCTTTCCATATTTTTCTTCTACATGTATCTGTGTCCTCATATTTAAAGTATATCTCTTGTAGCAGCATATGTTGGTCTTAAAAATTTTTTTAAAAAATTAATCCATTCCAATAATCTCTGCCATTTAATTGGAATGTTTAGTCCATTAACAGTTAACCCTGAACCTCTCACTTTCTGACTTTTGTGTTTGTACCAGTATTTGTCAGTGTTGTGGCATGAAGAGAGAGACTTGCCCTCGGACAAGGAACTGTGAAACTCATCCACTGACGTTACCGCCTTCCAACTGTCAACTTTTGGTTGCTTGGCAGCGCCTTAAGGAAGTTGATTTTATATTCTGATCAGTTTTTATTTTATTTATTTTTTATTTTTTTATTAACATATAATTTATTATTAGCCCCAGGGGTACAGGTCTGTGACTCGCCAGGTTTACACGCTTCACAGCACTCACCAATATTTAATTTTGTTCTTAAAAAATATTTTATTTATTTATTTGAGAGGGACAGAGATATTGAGAGAGAGCACAAGTCTGAGGAGGGGGAGAAGCAGGCTTCCCATTGAGCAAGGAGCCGACGTGGGGCTCGACCCCAGGACCTTGGAATCATGACCTGAGCCAAAGGTAGTCACTTAACGACTGAGTCACCAAGGTGATCCTTGAACAGTTTTTAAAATTATTATCTGTAGGAGGATTGGTCTGATTGGGACTCCTCCACTGCAGCAGTCCTGGACCAACCCAAAATGATCATGGGAGGGAGGCATCCATGGCTAAGGTGGTCACAAGCCCTTCTTTTCCACATGTGGTGAAAAAATTCAGCCTAACTCCATCAGTTAGTCACCTTTTTTTTTTTTTAAGATTTTATTTATTTATCAGAGAGGGGGGGGAGAGCGAGCACAGGCAGACAGAATGGCAGGCAGAGGCAGAGGGAGAAGCAGGCTCCCTGCTGAGCAAGGAGCCCGATGTGGGACTCAATCCCAGGACGCTGGGATCATGACCTGAGCCGAAGGCAGCTGCTTAACCAACTGAGCCACCCAGGCGTCCCAGTTAGTCACCTTTTGTCGTTTTCCTCTCAACTCAGTTACTCAAGCTTACACTCTGTTCACAGGGTGTTCCATTCCTAACACTCTCTTGCATTTTTCCTCTCTCTAAGGTAACTTCCAGCCTTCCTTGCAAAAACCCACGCATCTTTCCGATTAAACCATGGGAAATTACCAAGTGGAAATCCTTGACAATTCTTTGAAAATCCCTTATTGAGTTTTTAAGTGTTTAATTTATCTGTTTGGATTAAACATTTCATGTCTACATCTATAATTTCACGGTTGATGATGGTTGCACTCTGAAATACACCATTAAGATTTTCTATCCATTCAAATTTATATCACCAAGTAACACTCTAAAGCAAAAATATATATGCAAAGAAAATCATATCGAGAATGCTCAGTGTATAGCCTCTATTTTAAAGCATTATTTCTTTTCCTTGTCTTTCATCCATAATTTCTTGATGGGGATAGAGGCTTTGGTGCTAAGGGGTTTTCCTTTCTTTTCTGTGACTCACTTTATTCTTTCTCTTTTTGCTGTCACAGTCCACTGTAACGTAGGTAGCAAGCATAAAGATGGCCCCACGTTAGTCATTCTTCAGTGGGTCGTTTGAAGTTTGGCTTTGTGTACTTCATAGAAGGTAGAGTTTGTGAGCTCAGATGCCTCTGGGGCCCAGACAGGTACAAAAAAAAAAAAAAAAAAAAAAAAGTGCACTGCAGTGAGCATAATTGGATAGGGAGAGATGGTGGGGACCATGGTGAACATGTTTCAGCTAAAAAGGCAGCTGTTTTTCAGTTTCAGCATGTTGTTGCTGAGAGGAAATGTGAGCCAATGCTACCAGATCTGTAAGGTGGTTTTTTTTTTTTTTTTTTTTTTAAAGACTTATTTATTTTATAAGGAGAAAGAGAGAGAGTGTATGTGTGTGTTGGGGAGGGGCAGAGGTAGAGAGAATTGCAAGCAGACTCCCCACTGAGCACAGAGCCTGATGTGGGGCTCAATCTCCTGACCCCGAGATCATGGCCCGAGTGGAAGTCAAGAGTCAGATACCCAACTGACCAAGCCACCCAGGCACCCAAGTTTTAAGTGAGAAACCAGAAATCAAAACGTTTATGAGAAATCTCCTAATTTTTAAATGTTGAAAATATTTCAAATAATATCAACAGAACCTTGCTTGAAAGTTTATTCTAACCTATGGGACAGCAGTTGCACACCTTCTGAACTTCTGAGCTTATGTTTTATGTTCCTGTTCTAGATCTACACTGTCCAGTATGGTAGCTACTCTCCACATGTGACCATTAAGCACTTGAAATGTAGCTAGTCCAAATTGAGATGCACTGTAAATATAAAATACACAATGGATTTTGAAAAACTCCTTAATATTTTTATATGGATCATAAGTTAAAATAATATTTTAATAATAAAATGCATTATTAAAATTAATTTTACCTGTTTCTTTTTACTTTTTAAAATGTGCTACTGGAGAATTTTAATTTACATATGTAGCTCGAATTAGGTTTCCACTGGAAAGTACTTCTCTAGAGTTAAAAAAAATAATCAGATATAACCACTGAAGATTTAGGTAGCTGGTATCCTAAGGATCTGACTGGACCAGCAGCTGGGAATTGATGGTGGGCTCCACACTGACACTCCTCCTGAAACAGGGGTTAGAATCGTCTTTGTGGTTTTTTGCTGCTTGAAAGTTGATCAGGTATCTGGGATTTTTGCAACACTCTCTGTCATTGTGGCTACTACTCTACCATCATATAGTACTACCATTCCTCTAATGAATATTAATGGAAATGATTTTTTCAGAAAATAACCAATTCACCACAGAAGTTAATCAGCTGCAGAAGGGAAGAGGTGGAACCCTGTGCCATAGCTGTGCTGTCTTCTGAGGAACCCTTCAGGGCCTGGCTTTAGCAGCCTTGGGGAGGGCCCAGCGGAAACTGAGACTCCGGTTGGCACAACACAACAGCCATGAGGGGAGAGACCCTGTATCTGTTTTCCTCCATGGACAGAGGACAAGAAAAGCAAGAGGAGCCTGATGTGTCCATGTCTAGAGGCAACTGTCTGAAGCAGACTGGTTTGGCAGACAAAGCAAGAAGTGGGGGTCAGGAGATGTGACCTCTAGAACTGTCTGCCATTCACTGACTGAATGACACTAGAGAAAGTGGCTTGGTTTCTCTGGTCCTCAGTTTTCTCATCTAGAAAGGGAGAATTAAACATACAACCGTCAATCCACTGTATCTCTCTGGCCCTTGCAGAGATTTGGGAAATTGGCAGCGTTGTACATTGGGATTGGTTCAACTTTTCGGCAGAGCAGTATATAAATTGCAACAAGAATGATAAAAACTCTTTACCCCAGTTGGCTTCGAGAGCCACTTTCCTAAAGGAAACCTTGATGGGGAAAGGAAGGATGAGTACAACAGTGTTGACTTCACTTCAAACCACATGTCTGTGCAGAGGTCAATGGCTCAGCCAGCGCTACAACACATGACCTAGAAGGAGGTCACAGGCCCATGGAAAATGGGCAGTGCTGTGCATACAAGAGATATTGTAAAGGGTAAATAACACACGCACACTGAGGGCAGCAGGTAGAATGTATGTGTATGAGGAGAGGAGAATGCAGAAGGATGTTGATAATAAACGTGGTGTTTGCTGTGTTCCTTTTAACTGTAGAGGTGTTAAAGTATAGAATTAAAAATAAAAAGGGGTCACCTTCGGTAATCCTTTTGGTTTCTTCCAAAAAAGCGGTCTTTGGGATTCTAGTTACATCATCAACCTTGTGTCCAGGGAGGCTCCTGAAGGCCACCATTGGCCAGGAGTTGTGGAGGTGACTCCAGGTAGGGGATGCGGCAGGGAAGGAGAACCCTGACCGGTGCAGCTGGCCAAAGCCTCACCTGGTCAGGGTGCTCCACAGGAAGTCCCTTGGGGGTACTTCTCCTCCCTAAGACAGCTCACTCAGGGTGTCCTCAGTGCCTTCTAGCATGGTCATCCGGGACCCACTTTTGGAAGCCTCTTCCTGCCCCTCTCCCAACCAGGTGAGGAAGAGTCAGGGCTAGGGAAGGAATGGAGAGGTAAGTCTCTTGAGAAGTGAAGGGATTAATGGGCAAGGCCTGTGCGTTCCTTCTTAACCCCCAGCTTTGGAGCCTCTGAGTTGGTTTGTCTCCACACCAACTTCCAGGACCCCTTCCAGCCAGCCCAGAGTTGGGGACAATGTAACTACTTCAACCAGGTGTTTCTCCTACAAAAGAGAGGCCTACAACCCCCCTCTCTACCCCAGTGGGGTCTCAAGGAGCCAGAGGGTGCACTCTGCAGGAGGGTGATACTGTCTAAGATCTTTCCTTTGTATAATTTGTATGCTTCCGTGTTGTTGGATTTCTTCATGAAAAGTATGTGTTAATTTTATATTTAGCCTAAACTGGACATATTTTCAATGTGCAAAAATAAAGGCTATACTACTGTACCGGTCATCACTCTCCCTTGTCCCACTTCTTGCTCCTCCCCCCTGGGGCTGTTGTCCCTCTGTCACCTATCCAGGACTAGAACCCAGAAATCACCCTTGATTTCCCCCTGCCTGAATCCCTCTCACAATTTGTCCCAGTGCTCATCCATTTCTCCTGGCATATATATATGTATATAAAAAATTATCTCAATTATTCTATTGTCATCCCAGTTCCCAAACAAGCATTTACTGGGGTCCAACCATGCAAAGACATTGAGCTAGTTCCTCATAGAGGGGGCTCCCTCCTCTGTAGCTGGTTATTCCCTCCTGGAGTGCTTATATCCTGACTCCCCAGGCCTCCTCTCTTTTTGCCCCCATCACCTGGCTCTTTAAATTATGACACTTTAAGGAGTGAAAGGGGCACAGTCAATAACTACAACAGAACAGGAAGACCACACATCTTTGCACTCAATGCCCATAGAGAGCTCCTGCCCCCAGAACCAAGCCCACCTCTCAGCCCTGTCCTCAGGGAAAGCTGCCAGAGTCCAGTTGAACAAAACCTTCTGCTCCATGAGGTTTACATTTCCACTGGGGAAAGCAGAAAGAATAATAACAAAATAATACAAAACCAAATAGTGATAGTAATTACTTTTTTAAGGTGAATTATCTGGTATATTGGGAGTATATAAATCCTATGAAAAAGGCAAAGGTAGAGCAGAAAATGAGGAGTGGGGGCAGGTTGCAGCCTCCTCTAAATGAAAGTGAATGAAAACCCCCAGACCACAGCTCTCCCCTCAGTTCCATCCTTACACAGCCACATGGGGTGGGGACATTAGGAGTGGCTCTAGAACAAAATAATTTGGCACCAAATCTTTAGGAGTCTGCAGCCTAAAACAAAAACTTCATTTAGTATTTGTCCGGTTTGTATCGATAATGTATTTTTGTTTGTTTTTGGAGCTATTCTCTTAAGTTTTCAGAACAAGTAAATAATTATGTTTGATAGGAGCATAGATTTCAGGATTGGTTAAAGAAGGCTAATTAACTCACAAATTTGAGTGGGAGCAGTGTATTGTTAGAACTGAACAGAGCATATCAAAATGAAGTCATGCCTTTGTAAAACATGTAATTAAAAATATATTTCTTTTCTGGCTCCCTGCCCCCCAAAAAATGGCCGAGTAGCAATGTTACCCCATAATGCACATAATGCATCCTGATGGATACATTATGGTTTCTAATGCTATTTCTTTCCCCAAAGGAACCAGGATTTCTTAAACAGTGTCTGATTCCATGTCTAGTCTGGGGCAGAAGAATATGAGGCGATCTCAGAACACCTAACATGCTGGGCCAGAAGCAAAGCTTTTGAAAGCTAAAAGGTCCCCACCGGTCAAGGTTGGGAGAGTGTGAGCATCAAAATGAGAATATTGGGGCGCTTGGGTGGCTCAGTGGGTTAAAGCCTCTGCCTTCGGCTGTCATGGTCTTAGGATCGAGCCCCACGTGGCGGGGAGGGGGGTGTCTCTGCTCAGCAGGGAGCCTGCTTCCCCCTGTCTCTCTCTGCCTACTTCTCTGCCTATTTGTGATCTCTGTCTGTCAAATAAATAAATAAAATCTTTAAAAAAAGAGAGAGAGAGAATATTGGCTGATGTCAGTACATTTGAAATGTCACAAGTCCATAATAACACATAAAAAGAGCAACACTAGTACAGTGACTTCTCAGAAAAGATGAATAGAATGCATTTCAATTGAGTCTTGTTATGCAGTCATGTTGGGTTATTGACTCACCATGTCAATGAAGAATACTGGTAAGTGTAAATACCTCAGTCAGAAGGGTTGGTTCTCTACTGCCACCAATCCCTGGCCCAGGCTGCAGCCTTCTCCCCACTGGATACCTGCAGTAGTCCCTTTACTGGCTGCTCTCCACTCCAGTCCTTCCACACTTGCCTGTCTCCTATCATGCCAGGGAGTCCCAGGGACGTGCCTTTATTTTTCTTTTACAGAGGCTTTGTAGGTTCAGTTTGTCTGTCTAGCCTCTGTGCTATTCTTCCTCATCTTTTACATATGTACTGTGCGTATAATGTATATATCTTAAATATAATATTTATTTTCTTATTTTCCGTGTGCCCTATTTTATCCATAGGCTAATTCTCTGTGGATGCAGAGGTCTCAGTGTCCTTTGAATCTGGCCTGACTTGATCCATCCCTTCAGGGAACCTTCGCAAAGCTTCTGGAGCCTACTTGGAAGGGGACCTCATTAAGTCCACGGGTGTCTGGCGCCACCTTGTGTTCAGTACTGGAAAAAGTCCCGTTTCCCCTGAGCCAAGTTTCCTTGATGGAGAAAGGAAAACTCCCACAAGTTTTCCTAGGATGAGAACCCAATTACAAAACTTCCGCGGGCTTGGCCCCTAACAAACCTCCACTGTCATTAGTGGATTTAGAATTTAGTGGCCGCCATATCCTCACGCGGACTCTGCCTCCACCGCATATTAGGGGCTTTTTATTTTTTCTGCGTGTTCTATTTCTAGGCTATTCTTGGACTAGACCGACTTTCTGGGGTGTTCCTCAGTCATGGTTCATGAGAGGGCAGTCATATCAAACCACTGTGGCACCTACTCTGAAATTTGAACCTGGCATACAAGAGTTGACCCCAAATTACAGTTTTGTCTTGTGGGTTCCAGGGACCCCCAAGTCCTCAAGAACCTAACAAAAAAGCTTGGAAAAACCCATTCTTGCCTAAAGTGGGAGCAGGCACATGTGGAAGTAGGAAGCTCCCAAAATGAAGACACAGCCCTTCCAGCCTCCCTCAGTGAGAATCTGCAAGCCCAGGAGAGGCTGCAAAACCCCATTAAAGATTCTGGAGGAAAAACTGAGCAGGAGCATTCCTGGGTGCCTGCAGGAAGTCTCAAGAGCAAAAGCACAAACCCTGTAACTGTGAAGGCGGCACTTGTCCCTGGTCCCTCCATTGGGGAAATTTTAAAAAGCTACTTAAAAAATCCTGGCTGTTAGAAAAATGAGTGTCTGTACAAACCTCAGTAACTGCTACATTTTGCTTCTGGATTTTAAGCCACTCCTCTCTGAAGTGGCCCCATGCCTCATTTCCTGGAGATGCCAGCCCGTCTCTGCCAAGCTGCCTTGGTGTAAGATGAAGCCTACAGGCATCATCTTGGGTTTCTAGCCTTAGGAAATCCTACCCCAGAACTAGGGCCATCTGATGTCATCCCACTTACATTATTGAGGCTGAAGGGCCTTCGCAGGTGAGGCTCAGGTCATGAAGTTAATTCTCCACTCTCTCATCTTCACGTTTGAGTCTTGCCAATTGGAAACAGATCAAAATGGAATAGTGCCTTCTCAGATTAAGCCTAGATTGTGGAGCATGGCCAATGGGGTGAAGAATTACTGTATTTTAAATGAAGAGTCTTAAGTTAGCAGATGGCAGCAAGCAGATATTGCAGTTTAAATATGTGTAATTGTAAGCAGTTCTGTTTCAGTCCCTGAGAGAAAATGTTTGTCAGAAAAAAGGATTTGTCTCTTTTCTTCCTTTCCCCTCATTTTTTTCTCTTCTTTCTTTCTTCCTTCCTTCCTTCCCTCCCTCCCTCCCTCTTTTTCTTTTATTCTTTTTTCTAACAAAGTTTTAAACTCTAAAGGAGATGTTTAGTTTTGGGTTGGCATAGACAAGCTGCAAGTTGAAGAACTGACAGTCAGCATTTGGGTCTGAGGTGTGGTTCTAACTGTGCAGGTGCTGGGGATGTGGACAGTACCAGCAGGACGTGGGCTAGAGCTGGGGCCCACTCTTTCCTTTGGCTAATGACTTGTTTAAAAAAAAATCACATCCCCCCCAAAAAAACATTTATTCCCAAATCAGAGCTTTTGAATTAGATACCATTTACAACTTTAAAAAGGTATTAATTATATTGATAATTCAAACCAGATAATGTATCTTTTTATCTTAAATTCAAAGAACGTAGTTTTTAAAATTATCTTGAAGTCATAAATGTGATTCCTACGGAATGCAAAGTCAGGGATTTAGGGCACAGCTTTTTTGATTCTGGGACAGAATCCAGATATCTCCTCTAACATTAACTAGTTGTGCCCCATGAGGCAGTATGCTATGGTTTCTAAACACTGATAGATTTTATGAACGGATTCTATGAGAACCCACAAAATCTGGAAATTTTATGAATTTGTAAAATTTTCTTCTTTAACTTTCTTTTTAAAGGTGAAATAATCTGATAACATTTTTTCAGTTATTAAAAGGTTATAATATTATTTGATATATCTGGTAATATATTTTTAACTTTTTAAAGATTTTAAAATTTATTTTAGAGAGAGAGAAAGTGGGGACGTGGGGGAAGGCAGAGGGAGAGAGTGAGTCCTGAGCATTGCCACGCTGAACACAGAGCCAGGCACAGTGCTGGATCTCCCAACCCTGAGATGGTGACGTGAGCCTAAACCAAGAGTCAGATGCTTAACTGACTGTGCCACCCAGACATCCATGGGTGGATATGTATTTAAATTCTCTCTCTCTCTCTTTTTTAAAAGATTTTATTTATTTATTTGACGGAGAGAGAGAGATCACAAGTAGGCAGAGAGGCAGGCAGAGAGAGAGGAAGGGAAGCAGGCTCCCTGCTGAGCAGAGAGCCTATGCGAGGCTCAATCCAGGCACCCTGGGATCATGACCCGAGCCGAAGGCAGAGGATTTAACCCACTGAGCCACCCAGGCACCCCTAAATTATCTTTCTTTTTTTTGAAGACTCTGATTGTTTCAACTTAATTTAATTTAATATTAATATTAAATTATTTAATTTAATATTATTTAATTATTTCAACTTAATTTAATTTTATAAAGCATTCTGAGTGGTTGTCCTCTTTTTTTTTTTTTTTTTTTTAGAAGATTTTATTTATTTATTGGACACAGAGAGAAAGAGAGATCACAAGTAAGCAGAGCAGTAGGCAGAGAGAGAGGGGGAAGCAGGTTCCTCCACCCCGACTCGCGGCTCGATCCCAGGAGCCGAAGACAGAGGCTTAACCCACTGAGCCATCCAGGCATCCCGTATTTAAAGTGGATATGTATATAAAGTGGATATATATATAAAGTGGATATATATATATATATATACACACATACATGTATTTTTAACTGAAAATGTATTGAAGTATATCTTGTATTTTATGACATACTTATTTGGCTTTGGCAAGTTTGAATTTTGTATAGAATGAAGGGAATTGGTAATTGTGTTTTCCAAAGACTTCAGAGAACTTGGAGTTTTACTCTCTGTTGATCCATAATTAAAATAAGGGCAATAATAATGTACATGAAGCAAAGTCTGAATTTTGACCCATGAATCAATAGAGATTTCAGTTAAACTCTAAAGATAATGTATTTATAGGTACTGTTCTTGGATAATTGTAAAGAATTTGACCCCCTTGTGAGAAAATTAAAAGCTTTGACTGGACTTAAGATACTGCTAATTGATTTTGATTCTTCACTGCCAACTTGAGGTAACAATACATAACACGGTATATTAAGCTGGTAAGGGAATGCTGAACATTATAAAAGAAGGGCGGATTCATAGTTCATAAGAGGAGCAAGATAAATAAAAAGCTTAGATCAGAACAGGATTTTACAAAAAAAAGAAAAAACCCTGAATGTGTGAAAGTAATCGAGACTGGATAGGTTGGTTAATAGCAGGCAGAACTGGTTCTTTTAGCCAGAAATCCTGTGTACAAATCTTGATATTATACCTATGGGCTAAGCCACTGTAGATGAGCGGATAATGGTGAAATGCAACCATGGTGCAGAATTTCGGCCACTATACTGTTGGAGGTCTCTCCATCATCTTGTGTCAGAGAGGAACTTCTTTCTTTTTTTTTTTTTTTAAAGATTTTATTTATTTATTTGACAGACAGAGATCACAAGTAGGCAGATAGGCAGGCAGAGAGAGAAGGGAAGAAGCAGGCTCTCTGCGAGAGCCCTACCTGAGATCATGACCTGAGCCGAAGGCAGAGGCTTTAACCCATTGAGCCACCCAGGTGCCCCAGGAACTTCTTTCTTCTAGTGGCTGCCAGTCTTCAGCTCCTAAGAGCTTTGGTTGGTCGGCTGTTGAAACGCTATGGCTCTCAGACTGAAAATGAAGGTTGAAGCAAAACTCTATGCCAGTTAAGGACTCATAGAGCCAGAGTAAGAGATTATAAGTGACTCTTGAGCAAAGACTTTTTTTTTTGTTCGTTTGTTTTGCAAATCCTTAGTGGAATGCAGCCTAAGAAGAAAAAAAAAACAACATTAGAAAAACTGGACTTTGTTAGGTAATTAGATAGTTTGCATTAATGTTATAAAGCTATTTTAGAATTATTTTCTTTTCAGACAAAGAAAATAAGTAATTATATTTATTTTGTTAGGAATCTAGATTTTTTTTTTTCGCATAGGAGATTCTACCATTGTAGAATCAAGAATTTGAGTAGGAATTCTGTATTGTTAGTACTGAACTGGAAACATCCATATGAACTCATGCTTTTAAAAGAACAAAAATAGTAATCTGAAAACATGTTTTGTCCCTTCGTCTTTTGAAGTGGCCAGAGAGATGTGTCTGTCACCTGACAGCACATCAGCTTGCTCATTCTGGTCTGTAGTTCTCTTTTCCTACTGAAAGCACCTTGGGAGAAATGGCAGGTTCCGTATTTTGAGCTGAAAGTTCAAAATGAACCTGAAAAACTAAATAAGTCAGGAAGCAGGAGAATTTAAACAGATTAATGGAATCAAAAGAACATAGGAGCCAATTTAGAAGGGGTTCCCACCAACAAAGTTGAGACAACTTGAACTTAAGTATTATTGCCAGGGGTCTATTGACACATAGTAAACCTGAAGTCTTAAGTCTAAAATGGAATGCAGAGTGCATCTAAATCATGTAGACTAAGAGAAGGTTAAAAAAAAAGTATGTTTTGTTGGATTACTGTCTTCTTGATTGCACAGATGTAGTAAACAGAAACTAGTAAACAGGAGTACCTCAGTCAGAAGGAATTTTTCTGTTTCAAGGGAATGGAAGTGGATTCACCCTGTAAATTGTAAGCTGGAGTCAGACAGGGTCACATAAAAATATCAAAATTCAATAGAAGTATCTTTGATGATACTCATGTATTAAGAAAACCCATAAAGTTGAGGCTTAGGAGTTAAGCTTTAATGGCTTCTGGCCTTCCAAACTTCCTGAGTCTGGATTGAGTTTGCCTTTTCTGGCCAACTCTTGGGTCCCTCTGGGAACAAGGCAGGAAATAGGCATTATGTAATTCTGTTGACTCCATGGAACAGCTACATGTTCTGATATTTGCAACGTAAAAATGAGAGGTAAAATTTGTACTGATTTAAATTTTGACTTTTTTTTCTTTTTTACTTAGAACACATTGAACAGCAAATAAAAACCACCCTGACAAGCATAGAAGAAGATCACAGAAGTAAGGGAAAAGATTATTATGTGTCTTTAATGACATTTTTTCTTCTTCATGCACAAGGGACCCCACAAATTATGCAGTTGACCCTGTTTGTAGTCAGTGTGCATAGCCGATGAAGGAGACAGAGGAGGTGGGGAATTACTCTGGAGTCCTGGGCCTGAGAAACTGGGAGAATGACAGACTGGGAGGGCAGAGTGGCCTGTGGTTGGGGCAAGGATAATGATTTTGTTTTGGAATGTGTGAGGTTTGGGGTGCCACATGTCCAGAAGGCAGTGGGAGCCGCAGTCCCAGAGCATGAGGGGCTGGCTGTGTGGAGGGAGGTCTGAAGGTGTGCACAGAGAATTGAAGTCAATCAGTTTGTTCTGTCTCTTTATCTTTGCGGTTTCCTGGAACTCAATGGAGCTGAACTGCAAGGGCTGGGGGGGTGGGGTGGGGGGTTTGAGCTTCAGTATCCTGTGCTGTGCAGAGAAGAGGCCATTGGGTTTGGCAGGAGGGCTGTGTCAAATATGGGGGTTGAGCTTTCCACTGCCCAGAGATTTGAATGGAACTGGAAGGAGTGGAAGAGGCAGCCTACTCCTTCCAAAAGTATGGGTCTAGGAGGAAAGAATCAAGGAAAGAAAGTCTGGAGTATAGCAGATGCCAGCATGCCAGGGTCACTTGGGGAATGCTAACAAGGACACATTTGTGGTCCTCAGACTACTTGAAGAAGGATCTCCTGGAACAGGTTGGGGGGTGGTGGTAATCCGCTGTTCAGGAAACAAATGAACAAATAACAACAGAAGCCTCCTTTAAAAGATTTTATTTATTTATTTTTTAAAAAAGATTTTATTTATTTATTTGATAGAGAAAGAGAGCACAAGCAGGGGGAGCAGCAGGCAGAGGGAGAGGGAGAGGCAGGCTCTCCACTGAGCATGGAGCCTGATGTGGGGCTCAATCCCAGGGCCCTGGGATCATGACCTGATTGAAGGGCAGATGCAACAACCACAAAAGAAAAGGAGAACAAAACGCTGCAGTTTTTCAGAAGCTCGCTGTGATTCAGAACAATGAGCTGAAGCCTGCTCCTCTTTAGAGGTACATTTTTGTCCTAATGTAGCTGCTTCCTTGCTATGACCTTGGACACAGGGGTTGAGGACTGGCCCTAGTGCCACAGGCCTAGAGTGCCCAGGCTACCCAAAGCTGATGGGGTTGGAATGAGCAGGCAAGGCCTTGCAGGTGCGGGAAGCCAGGCCTCCGGAACAGGGCGGCTGCAGGGAGAGGCTGGATCACAGGAGCAGGTACTTAGGGTCATGTGACATCTGCTTTACTCAAGCCTTAACCTACACAAATGTCCATATACCCCTGGAGGCATCTGGGCTGCCTCACTAGGGTGGGGCCATGCTCTTCAACAAGAGTTAGGGGCAAGCCTTGAATGTGGGAAAACCCTTGGGCCCCATCAGGCAGACCAAACGGGGTCTAACTGTTGCAAGTTAAAGGCTATTGCCTCTGAAAGCTGTTTGAGGGTGGGATCCACCCATGCTGGAAGCTGTCCAGGTGGTTTGGGTCCTGACTGGGCTCCACAGGCCTGCAGGGCCCCAGCTGCATCGGGTGGGCTGATGGGGCGAGCACTGCACAGGCGTTAGCCGCACTGGTCCTGGGAGCCTGTGCTGCAAACACAGCAGCTGTAGGAAGAGGCTGGGTTCCGTGAGGCAGCTCCTGGGTTATCTGGTATCTGCCAAATTCCAAGCCCTAGCTACAGAAATGCACATATTCCACCCTCCCCCGCACCCCGACTTCGCCCTGCCAAAGAGAAGCTGGGGGAGTCTGGACTGCCTGGCCAGGATGAGACCTGCTGGGTTGCCCAGCTACTACTGTTACCTAAGAGACATCTGGGAGCTCCAGTGACAGGTAAGCTGGGGACCCAAGCAGGCAGCTGTCCAAATGAGGACTGACTATCGCCCCTTTAAAGAAGCTGACTCAGAGAAACTTTGGGGTTTGGACTTCCTTCACCCAGGAAGCTGTGCAGGTGATTGGGGATTGAACTGAGCTCATAGGTCTGGAGGGCCCAGGCTGCCCCGGGCAGGCTGACAGGGTGTATGCTGGACATGTATGAGCCGGGCATGTCAGGGGAGCCAGGGACCTGGTCCGGGAATGTGCCCAGAGATGCCCTACAAAGTTGTGGTGAGGTGTGGGGGGCAGTTCAGGGCTCCAAGTTCTCACCTACACAAATGCACATATTCCCCTGGGGCAGGGCTGGAGGCGTATGGGCTGCCTTATCAGGGTGTGGCTGGGTGGGGAAAGTCAGTATATCTTCCAATAAGAGACACCTGCGCACCTTGACTGAGAGCCCGGGACACCATCAGGCAGCTGGTCCAAACAGAGCCTGGCAGTCCCCAGTTTTAAATGGAGTGTCAGAAATATCTCCGGGGTATGGGCCTTCTACACCCTGGGGCCATTAAGTTGGTGGGGTCCTGCCACTGTCCCAAGGGCTTGGGGGTGCCCCCTGTAGCCCAAGGCCTGCTGACAAGGTGTACTGTGTGAGCTTGGGACCGTGCATGTGGGGACAGAACGGGAGCCAGGGCCCTGGTACAGAAAAATATCAGGTGAGGTCTGCTTACAGGAATGGACTTCATAGACTCCATAGCATCTGCCTGATTTCACGCCTTCACCTGCACAAATGTGAATATTTCCCTGGGGGGTGGAGCTGAAGGCATGTAGGCTGCTTTGCCAGGGTGGGGCCCCATACCGGCTGGTTAGGAACCCTTCAATGACAGACACCTGGGAGCATTGTCTTCTGGAGAAGCCGTAACCACATCAGGTAGCCATTCTGAGTGGGGACTGACTGTTGCTGGTATAAAGCTACTACCGAGCAAAGATTTTTGGGGAGCGGGCACTCTCTACACCCAGGGCTATGCAGGCAACATGGGTGGCTCAGGAACGACATTTGCTTGGCACAGAAATAGCCCTTACAGCCACGCCTTCCTCTTTGGGACTGGTCTGAACCCAAAAGGCCTGGAGGCCCCAGCACCCAGAGGCTGTCTGGCCCAGTGCAGGCTGTGCATATACCACTGCAGGTCAGAGGAGTGAGGGACCTGCAACCAGGCCACTGTAAGGAGAGGCTGGGTCACAGAAGCAGGCTACTGGGGTTACTTTGTATCTGCCTAATGCCAAACCATAAATGACACAAATGCCTATATTCTCCCTCACGACAGAGTTGAAGGCATCAGGACTGCCTTTCCAGGGTGGTGCTGTACTTGACCGTTGGGCTGCCCTCCAATAAGAGCCGCCTGGGAACTTTGATTTTAGGTGAACTCTGGGAACCCATCAGACAGCAAGTCCAAAGGGAGTCCTTGAGGGTCCTCTTGTTCTGGCTCTGTGGGGTTGGGGGATTGCTCTCTCCTTCCATGGTACAGCCTACCTTCACTCCCTAATGCCTGGACTGAGGTCCGTGCTCTTCTTATCCCTCCCAGAAAGGTGGACACCACTCTGTGATAGCTGATGTGGGATGGACCAGCTTAACATCCTGGAGAACCCCACTGCCAGAGGCTCCTTCTGCCTTCAGACTGGCTGGGTTTGAATTATGACTCTATCACTTAATAGCTGTGTGATCTTTGGCAAATTACTTAACCTCTCTGAGCTTCAGTTACTTATGTGAGAAATGGGATGACATTATTTCCCACATCAGGATGAGTAGATGAGTAAATGAGAAAAGTGAAGTTTTTAGTGCAGTGTCTGGTACACAGTTGGCATGCGATGGTTCTAGTCAACTGAACTTCTTGCTGATTGGTCAGTTACTCAGCTCTTGGAGAAGGTGATGTATGGCTGCTGAGGTCTGAGGGGTGTGGCTGTATGGGATGTTTCTATATGCTAAGCAAATGTAGTTCCTGAGCCATCCATGTTGCCTCTCTGGGTCTGGACTCTCCACTGCCCCAGTGGGAGAGCTCAAGCTCCTCTTCTTGTTCTTCTTACCTTAATTGGTTGTTGGAGATTCAGGGTATGGGCTGATCAGCCGGGCTCAGCTGATGATGCTGCCCCAGGCAAGAACAAGAGTCTGAGCAGCACATTGGCAGTTTTGGGTCTCTGAGCCTGTTGGAGTAGGAGGCTGACCTATGTGATATCAGCATCTGAGATTTCATCTGAAAGTCCTGAATCACCTCTGAAGTCCTTACTGTGAGAGGGAGGGCTTAGGGAAGCTTTGGCACTGGGGCTCTCCAGAATGTGGAATACTCTGTCCTACATCAGCTCTCATGAAGAGGTGTCCCCTCTTCTGGGCAGGCAGGACAAGAGAGGGAGGAATTTCTGCCAAAGCCAGTAATAATCAAGCAAGTTCTTCCCATCACTAAGGGAAAATGTAGTTAACTGTAGAGATGGGCTTGCAAAACTGAGGTGACGTGGGGCTGGGGTATATATCCTGCTTGTCTAGCTCAGTAGTGTCTGAAGCATAACTGGAAGAATCTGACCAAGATGATGGAGTGAGCACACATCAAACCCTCTCTAACCTCCTCCAAACACAGAGGAATGGTAGATCACACTCACATAGGCACACACACACAATCTTTGTGGAACAATAGTGAAGACTAAACCTATAGAGTAAGCTGATGAAGGGTAGCCCAAGGGTAAAAGGAACTGGAGACACCCCCCCCCCCCCCCCACACACACACACATGGCTTCAAAGCTCATGTGGGAATGGAAATGAGTGTATACCAAGCTTGGCAAGAGAATGGACCCATGCTCACTGCATGAAGCTGGGGTTGGGCTGGTTGTCTTGTCCATTTCATGAATGGGGACAGAAAATACTCCAGAAGTGTGCTGTTTGCCCATGGTGCAGAAGAGAAATAGGCATCTTTGTCTGGGTTGGTCCTGCACAGGGAGACAGCATTAGGAGTTTTGTTGGCTTAGAGAAGATGCTTGAAACTCCATAAGACATAGTCCTGAGTATGTAAACTAGGAGGCCTAGGCTAAGACAGCTGCAAAAGTATCTACCAGAGAAGGACTTGTTCATGGAAAACTCTCCCATGCAGAATGAGCTATAAAAGAAAAATGACAAAGGACATATTTCAGACTCAGCAACTAGAAAAATTTGTAAGACAAGAGATGGAAATAATGGATACTTTGAAAGTCTACTGACTCATAGGGTGTCTCCATCCTCCCTTAAAATTTACCTGGTGGAGCAGTTTTTCTCCTTTTCAGTTGATGACTTTTCAGATCACTCCTAGGTGATGGAAAGCTCTGTAGTCACTTTAACTCAGTCACCTTAATTCAGTTCATAATTAAAACTGCATATTCCCAGATAGTAATAAAAACATTGAACTCTTATAAGAAAGCTTCTTCTGTCTTTAGCAGATTGGCTTCCTTACTTCAGGGAAGTATGTGATCTGTTCCCATCTCTTTTTTTACCTCCTCCTCCTTCACCTGTTGCCATTGTGGGCCCATTTGAGATTGGATTTCAAGAAGGATAGAGTGGAAAGGTGGCTCAGGAAGGGACTTTCTTGACTGGAACACTTGAAAGCTCAGTTTGGCTTCCCTGGCACTGGCTGAGGTTTAAAGCTGATTTTCTTCTCCTATGGACACTTTCATGAGCTCTTTGTAAGCTTTTCTGTTGAAATTCTCAGAATTTAAGTCCATGATGTAGGCAACGCTTTTGATGGTTACTTTTGTGTGTCAACTTGACTGGGCCATGGGAATGCCCAGATATTTGGATAAACTTTGGGGCACCTAGGTGGCTCAGTGGGTTAAAGCCTCTGCCTTCGGCGTAGGTCATGATCCCAGGGTCTTGGGATCGAGCCCCGCATCAGGCTCTCTGCTCAGTGGGAAGCCTGCTTCCCCTTCTCTCTCTGCCTGCCTCTCTGCCTACTTGTGATCTCTGTCTGTCAAGTAAATAAATAAAATCTTAAAAAAAAAAAATTATTCCGGTTGTGTCAATGAGGGTTTTTCTGAATGAGATTAGCATTTGCAGTCAAATGCTCTACCATGGAGCTATACCCCCTGAGATTAGCATTTGAATTGGTAGACAGAGTAAAGCAGATTGCCCTCTCCAATGTGGGTGAGCCTCATCCAATCCAGTGAAGTCCTGAACAGAATAAGAAGACCGAGTGAGAAAGAATTCTCTTTCTGCTTGACTGTTTTCAAGCTGGGATATCAGTCTTCTCCTGACTTCAGACTCCGAGTAGAACTTATACCATTGCTCTCCTGGGTCTCTAGTTTGCCAAGTACAGATCCTGGGACTTCTTATTCTCCATAATCACATGAGCCAATTCCTTATTATCCATCTATCCATCCATTTCTAACTCCCAGACTAATACAGATTTTGGTGCTAAGAGTGGTTCTAGAGGAACAGAATTTTAAGGATGAATTTTCTGAATTGGTTTGGGGTTTCTGGAATTGGTTCTCTAATTAAATTTAAACATGCTAATGACTTTTATTTCTTATAGTAAAGAGAACAATGATAATCCATGGCAAAATTTGGCAATAAAGATGTGCAAAATATCATTATTGGACATTCTTATTCAACCACTAATAAGCAAGGAGTTGGGTAACTGTGTATTTAATATTTTCTAACATTTTTTGAAAAATAACAAATCTAATGAGGTTGGCTGGTTGCTTCTAATGTTGCTGGACAAAGTGTGAAAAGAAAAGGATGAGCTCAGGGATTTGAATTCCCATCTCAAATGCCACATAAATCACCTGAAAGCTTCTATGTGTGCCCTGAAGGAGGCTCTTATCTACTATAGCTGAAGAGTTCAAATTGCTGAAAATCAAATGCAGAATCTTACCCTGCAATTGGCTGAATTATCATGTAAATTGAATACCCAGCCTTGCAGGGTATTACAGTAAGGTCATAGATTGGGAAAGAATGGGACCCTGTAGGTTGAACTGGAGGTGTGTAGGAAGTTCCTGATGAAGCTGGGGACCTTGAGCCCCCAAATGTTGATGAATCTTTTTTCACTGTGGAATAGGCGTCCTTACCCCCAGTAGAAGCTGCCTTCCCATCCCAGTGGTAGTGATTCCTTACTGAGAGAATTAACTCTGTTTTGGCTGAGGAAGCTATAATGCACCCCAGCCCCGCACTTCCATGCAGGACAAAGGTGCATTTCTTCAAGTCCCATAGCCATCTTTCCCTCCAGACCTATAACTAGACTCAAATCCCAGCAGTCCCTAAAGGTGAAGTACCAAGTGTGACCCATGAAGAGATGCACTATACTCTAAAAGATTACTTGAATTTTCTAATTTGTGTAGACAGAAATCTTGGGAAGACTTGGGAATGGATATTGAGGGTGTGAGGTAATAGTGGAAGGAACATTAATTTGGATCATGTTGAATTTATTGATATAGGCTCACTAAGCAGAGATTCTGCATTTATGTTGCAAGCTCAAGGAGTTAGGAGGGGCTTTAACAATTTGTTTGGTTAACACAAGCATGGACTAAAAGGTGAGCAAATTAGAGTGAGCAAATTAGAAATGATAGACCTGCCTTGGCTTCATGTGGAGGAAGGGATTCAAAGGCTTAGGGAAACTAGAATGTTGGAATGAATTTATCATTTAAGATTTACTCACCTATACTGGGAAAGTACAGAAGACATACACTTTACTGTTGCTGTGAGAAGTAAATTTGAGAGGGGAGTCCCAATATACTTGAAGAGACTATGATTGCTCTTCTCTGTAGACCAGACCTTATAGTGAGAGCTGCAGTCATTGAATTGGGAAACCAAAATACAATAGGAGTAATTGGCTCTTGGGGTGACAGGGGTAAAGTGGTGGCATTCAGCTTATCTGTGGCATTGGCTAGTTGCTCATGGTGTTCCTAGAGGTGAAAGTAGATAGGAATCCTACTAAATTTTTCATTGATTTGTATAAGAGAAGTTCTAAGTCAAGTGAACAAGTTTAACCTGAATCAAAAAACAGAGTCATAGCTCCTCAATCAATTCCAAAGCTTGAGCCAAATTATAAACCCAGAACCCCTTGAATGAAGTGAAGGCTAGATCCCCTTTAGGAAGGACTCTGGTACACAGCCAAAAATTTACACTATTAATCTTCCCCTCTTCTGCCCCAAGGAGACTTATAGCCTTTTTGAGGGTAGCTGTGCACTGGGGTGAAAGAAATAGAGTCATTAGGGACTACAGGACACTGACTCTGAATTGACATTAACTCCAGGGGCCCCAAAATGTCATGGTGGTCCACCAGTCAAGAGTGGTCAGTTATGGAGGTCAGTTGATTTTTTTTTTAAGATTTTATTTATTTATTTATTTGTCAGATAGAAATAGAGATAGAGAGAGAGATAGAGAGAGAGAGACTGAAAGAAATAACGAGCACAAGCAGAGGGAGCAGCAGGCAGAGGAAGCAGCAGGCTCCCCACTAAGCAAGGAGCAGCATGTGAAACTCAATCCTAGAACCTAACCTGAGCTGAAGGCAGATGCTTAACCAACCGAGCCACTCAGGCATCCCTGGAGGTCAGGTGATTAATGGAGTTTTAATTTAGTTTTGACTCATATGGGGTCCACTGGGACTCTGAACACATCCTGTGTTTATCTCCCTTGTTCTAGAATGAATAATTGGAATAGATATACTTAGCAGCTGGCAGAATCCCCATACTGGTTCCCTGATTGGTGGAATGAAGACTATCAGGATGGGAAAGGTCAAGTAGAACTGCTCCTACATAGGAAGGAGCAGTTCAGAAGCAATACCTGAAGTTCCTGAAGGGATTGCAGAGGTTAGTGCTACCATCAAGGACTTGAAAGAAGCAGGGGTAGTGATTCCTACTATATCCCCATTTTACTCATCTATTTGACCCATTTGGAAGACAGATGGATCTTGGAGAATGACAGTGGATTATGGATTACTGTAAGCTTAACCAGGCGGTGACTCCAGTTGCAGCTGCTGTAACAGATATGGTTTCATTGCTTGGGCAAACCAACCCATCCTCTGGTGCCTAGCATGCAGCTATTGATCTTCCTATTGCCTTTTCCTCAATACCTGTTAGTAAAGATCACCAAAGCAGGTTGCTTTTGTCTGGGAAGGCCAGCAATACACCTTCACTGTCCTACCTCAGGGGTATATGAACTCTCTAGCCCTGTGTCATAATTTAATTCACAGCAATCTTGATCACTTTTCTCTTCTATAATGTATCACTCTGGTCCGTTACACTGATGACATTATGTCAATTGGCTACAGTGAGCAAGAAGAAGCAACTACTCTAGATGTATTGGTAAAATATGTGTGTGCCAGAGGGTGGGATATAGCTCTTCTCTGGGACATCCCTGATGGACAGTGGTGAAGGGAAACCCTCCCAGGGGGCAGAACTTTGAGCAGTATGCCTTGTGGTTCACTTTCCTTGGAAAGGAGGAAAGGCTAGATGTGCAATTATATGCTAACTCATGGGCTGTGGCCAATGGTTTGGCTGGATGGTTAGGGACTTGGAAGAAATATGATTGAAAAATTGGTGACAAAAAATTTGGGGAAGAGATATGTGGATATGTGTTTCCTGCCTCTGAATGGGTAAGAAACATGAAGATATTTGTGTCCCATTGAATGCTCACTAAATGGTGACTTTAGAAAAGGAGGATTTTAATAATCAAGTTGATAGGACTATCCATTAGGTTGATTCAGTTTAGCCTCTTTCCCCAGTCATTCCTCTCATCATTCAGTTGACTCATGTATAAGGTGGTCATGGTGGCAGGGATAGAGGTTATGCATAGACTCAGTAACATGGATTTCTCTCACCAAGGTCAACCTTGCTGTAGCCACTGCTAGTGCTCAGTCTTCCAGCAGAGACCAACACTGGATCCCCGTATAGCACTATTCCCTGGGGTGATTAGCTTGTGACCTGGTGGCAGGCTGGCAGGTTGATTACATCAGATCACTTCCATGATGGAAGGGGCAGAGGTGTCCCCCCCCCCCCCCGAAATAGATTCTTATTCTGCTTATGGATTTGCCTTCCCTGTATACAGAGCTTCTGCGAAAACCACCACCCATGGGCCTACCTACAGAATGCTTTATCCACGGTCATGGTATTCCACACTGTGTTGTTGATTCTTTTCTTCTTCTTCTTTAAATATTTTATTTATTTATCTATTTGAGAGAGAGAATGAGCAGGGGAGGGTCAGAGGAGAAGGAGAGAGAGAATCTCAAGCAGACTCTGTGCTGAGTGAGGAGCCTGACTTGGAGATCCATCTCACTTCCCTGAGATCATGACCTGAGCTGAAATCAAGAGTCAGACACTTAATAGACTGAGTCACCCAGGTGCCCCCAGAACTGCTTCTGATCAAGGAACTTTATAGTAAAGGAAGTGTTGCAATGAACCCATGCTTATGTGGAATTCATTGATCTTACCATGTTCCACAACATCCCAAAGCACATGGCTTGATGGAACTATGGAATGGTCTTTTGAAGACCATTTATGGTACCACTTAGATGGCAGTACCTTTTCAGGACTAGGGCAAGGCTCTTCATAAGACTGTTTATGCTCTGAATCAAAGGTCCAAATAACATAGTACCCTTTTCCCCAAACCAAGATTCATGGGTCCAAGAGTCAAGAGGTGGAAATGGGAATGGCACAACTCGTTATTACCTCTAGTGACCCACTAGCAAAATTTTTGGGCTTCCTGTTCTCATGAACTTATGCTCTGCTGGCCTAGAGGTCTTAGTTACAGAGGGAAGAAAGCCTCCATCAAGAGACACATTCCACTGAACTGGAACTTAAGACCAGTAGCCATGTGGCTACTTTATAGTCCTCATGTCTCTGAATCAATAGGCAGAGAAAGGAGTGACTGTGCTGGATGGGGTGATTGATCTTGACCAATAAGGGAAACTAGACTCCTACTCCACAGTGGAGGTAACAAAGTATATATATCCTATATATGGAATATAGGAGATCCCTTAGGGCATCTCCTACTATTACCATGTGCTGTGATTAAGTTCAATGGAAAATTATAATAGTCCAACCCAGGCAGGACCACTAATGGCCCAGACCTTTCAGAATGAAGGTTTAAGTCACCTCAGCAGGTAAAGAACCAGCTGAGGTGCTCGTTGAAGGCAAAGACAGAAGATGGTTATAAATATCATAAGACCAGATACAGAAATGAGGAGTCTGTCACAGGTATTCCTCCTTATTGTGATAGGAATTGTTTATAGGTGTGTGTGAGTATATAAAGCAAGTATCTTTGTTTTCTTCTCTCTCTTATTCCATTATCATGCAACATAAGATATATTGACTTTATATCATAGTATTTAAACATTGTTAACTTTACATCATAGTATTTCAGTTATGGGATATCAGAAGTAAACAGTATTCAAGGACCTTATCTACTCTTCTGGGGAAAGAGTGCAGTTTTAATTGTATGCAGGATAGTTATATCATGTTGGGTGGCATTATGACCTTGTTATTATCTTTATTTGGAGATAGAATGTGTTTTAAGGAGAGGCATATGAATGCCAAATTGACAAGGAGTGGTCTTGTGATGGTTAATTTTGTGTCAACTTGGCTGGGCCATGGGGTACCCAGATATTTCGATAAACATTATTCTGGGTGTGTTTGTGAAGGTGTTTCATCTCCAGCTGGAGAAGGAAGATTGCCCTCTCCAGAATATGTGAGCCTTACCTAACCCACTGTCGGCCTGAATAGAATAAGAAGGCTGAGTAAGAAAGAATTCTCTCTTTGCCTCTCTTGAAGTGGGGATGCCAGTCTCCTCTTGCCTTCAGGCTGGGATTCAGACTGCAAATGACACCACTGCTCTCCTGCCAACTGCAGATCTTGGGACTTTATTTCCTCCATAATTATGAGAACTGATTTCCTTGTTATCTATCTATCTATCATCTATCTAGTTCTGTTTCTCTGGAGAACCCAAACTAGTACATAGCTCTACTTTCTTCTTTAGCATCTAGTGTTCCCAGATGTTGCCATTTACTCTGCTTTCACAGGCCCTTTTGTCTCCAGAGTGAGCCAGACACCTACCCTCTTCATTCCCCACAGCAGGAAGAACATTTTGGGCTCTCTGCATGGAACCCTAATGCCCTCACTTCACCTTTCCCCAGCAGGGAAACTCAGAGCACTCCAGCAACTCTCCAGAGACATCCTCCTCTGGAATCCTTTGGAATGTCTAACAAAATTAATAGGCTCTCGATGGGTGACAGTTGTAATATTTGGATATTACTTTTAAGTTTACATCATGTTTCATATTGAAGAGATAAAGAGGGAATAGCATCTTTACAATGATACCAAGAGATTATTAAATATGAACAGGGGGGTTAGATATCAAATATCAAGGTGTTATAGAACTCTTGAGATAAAGTTTGGGGACTTAGGAACGAAGGAATCAGTGATAAACCTTCGTTTGGAGATGTGAAGAACGGGCACCTTCCCTTTAAAACGTGATACGAGGGGTGCCTGGGTGGCTCAGTGGTTTAAGCCTCTGCCTTAAGCTCAGGTGCTTTCCCCTCTCTCTTTCTCTGCCTGCTGCTCTACCTCCTTGTGATATTTCTCTCTCTTTCTCTGTGTCAAATAAATGAATAAAATCTTAAAAAAATAAAATGTGATATGAGATAGGCCCCTAAATCTAAGGGCTGAGGTAAGGAAAGAAAACTTATGCATTGACTAAGTTTAAATAAAAAATTCCTGACTTCAACCTGGACAGACCACGATTCTATTTTCTGCATGGGAGGAAAGGAAACTTCAAATAAAATTGAATTATGTAATAATAACAAAAAAGTCATATCATGTATACTGTATACATGATATACACACATATACACATGTATATACACAAACACATATACATACATTCATGTATGTTACTACATATTGTGTTATATATGTATATGGCCTTATTAGGTTCTGTTCTTTTTTCTTTTTTTTTTTTTGTTTTTGTTTATTTTAAAAAGATTTTATTTACTTCTTTGACAGTGAGAGAGAGAAAGAGCCCAAGCAGGGGGAGCTACAGAGAGAGAGAGAGAGAGAGAGAGAGAGAGAGAGAGAGAGAGAGAAGTAGGCCCTCTGCAGACCTCAGAGCCCCGACTTGGGGCTCCATCCCAGGACTGTGAAATTATGACCCCTGCTGAAAGGCAGATGCTTAACGGACTGAACCACCCAAGCACCCCTCTTTTTAAAGTCCACTTTAAATGATTACACTGCTGCAATGATTATCTTTGCACATTTATGTGAGTATATGTAGGACAGATTCCCAAGTTGGAGGGCTATGCAATGTAAAGTTGGATTCCATTTACAAGTTTGATTCAATTCCTCCATTTCTTTTTCTCAATGACCTGGCTTTATCTTGAGATGGAATGAGAGTTAGGGCTTCAACTTCTCTCTCTCCTTGTCAAGTTAAGATATTTAAACATGATATGTGGGTTTGTCTATCACCAAAGTAGTGTCGAAGTGAATATTTGTTTGCCATTCAGTCCTCTTGCTGGATATTAGTATCTAGACCAGTGGCATTGTTCCCTTTCCGAGAGCGCCTGTAGTTCCCAGAGAGGCCACTAGGTGTCAATGTAGGTCTTGGTTGCGGCCAGTTCGCGGCGCTGTTAATTTGATTGGGTCTCGGTGGACCCTCAGAGTCTTCACTCGCAAAATAACAAATGTCCGTGGAGCAGGGCACTTTCCTCGGGAAGGACTCCAGGGAGCTCAGGAGTTTGCATACGAAGCCGAGGGAGCGAGGGGCTCTGATAATGATATTCAGCGTCTAACGGAGTCGCTCACAGGCAGAGCGAGGGTCTCTCCCAGCTTTGATATATGAGATTATTATGGAGAGGTAATGCAGACCGAGGATGCTGTGCGCTGGATTGCGAAGTGGATTCCTGTGTGAATTGTGAGGCCTGGCGTAGCAGAGATGGTCGCTTCACATGCTGACGAGGGGGTGGGGTGGGGAGAGAGGGGTGAGATGGGGGCCGCCAGGGACCAGGACTGCCATGGAAGGCCAGAAATTCTCTCAGTTCCTTCTCAGTAGCCAGGGATTGGGCCTATCCCTGGGGCATAACTGGAGCCAGACTCCGGGGAGCATTTCACCTCAGTCCTGGCTCAAGTCAGTCGGGCAGAGGCGCTGCCAAGAGATGGCTACTCTGGACTCCAGTATCTTGACTGAATCAGTATTAAACTTATGTAGGGTAGCTCTTCAATCCAGGTCTTTATGCAGCGATAAGAGTAAACGGAGGAGTAGGCTGGCACTCTGGAATGTGGTCTCCCTAGAAGTTCTCTGCAATAGACCTCTAAGGACAGTGAATTCAGGGCTGGTAGGAAGCTCTTGAGGGAGCTGGTGGATCCCCATTTCTACCGCTGACCCCCACCCTAAGGGTTGCCAATAAAATAGGCTTACTTCTCTCTTGCAGCACATGTCAAGCCTCTTTCATGGTCCACCCGATTACCATCCTGAAATAAAAATGTTATCCTCTTGCTTTAGTGTTTCTACCTAGCCTGTGAGTCATCTTCCTTCTGAACTCTGCAGATCTAGGGGTCTCCGGCAAAGGCATGCCCTCATGGCCTATACGGCCCTGTTACACTGCTCCAGGGCATCAGTTATCCCTTTTATCCCTATGGGGCCTCAGTGTCCTCTTCCAAAATATGAAATATTACATAAAGCCTTAATTTGCATAACTAAGAAGGGTCACCCAAGGGCCCCAAGGTGACTTGCTATCCTTATCCAGTAGAATAAGAGGCAGCTAGGAATTTAATTTTGAACTCACTTTGGACCAGTTATTTTTATTATTGACAGAAAGCTCCTTTGTATCTGTAGATATTCAAAGTAAATCTGTAAATATTGGCTCTTTATTTGTTGATTTCTATGGATAGGTACATAGGCAATTATTCTATTTTCACATGAGTGAAAGCAGTGTGGAATGAATGGTTGTCAGCCTGACGGGAGAGGTGAGTGGAGGGGCTGTATGGGCCCTGCTCACTCCCATTCTCTCATTTCTTTGCTCTGTCATTCCTTGGCCTCTCCCCTGAATGAGCTCTCAGCCCGTTTCTGATGTCTGGATGTTGGGGCCCCTGCCCTGCTTAGTGTTCTTTCTGCTACAATTTACAATGGGAGGGGCATTTTAAATTACATTGGGTAGAATCTTCCTCTTGGGTCTGGGACAAAACACAGGTACCACGGCCCTTTCTATGCAGCAAACACCATTAAATATATTTCAGGCACTAGCAGTTGAGGGTAAGGAAGAGGGTGTTGTGTAGGGGGCGGGGGTGGGGGTATTGGCAAGCAATCAGTTGGATCATGGTATTACCAAAGAGGTGAGGGGGTTAGAGAGTGCTGGGAATACATGAGTTAGAGGCTAGAGAGAATTCTGGTGGTCTGGATCAAGCTCTGGAAAATATCTAAGCCTCTTTCCTAGCATTCATTCCTGTCTAGGACTTGTAAACTGATGCCCATTTGGAGGGTCTGAATTGTAGAAGGGCAGAGCTGGCCGTTAGGACAAAAGTGTGGTGCGGGCAGGAGAGAAGTACACAAATAGTGAAAGAAATCCTAGAGGGTCTGTGTGGAGCATTGAGAGTCCCCTCCATGTGCATGTTGTTTGAAACTGGAGCCATCAGTGTCCACCCTCTTGGGCAAGTGATGAACAAAACTCTCAGCCAGACTACACTGAATACTCACATTCCTTTTGGAGGCCCGACTCTCTAGGCTCTACCCATGTCCTCAAACCTAACTTTTTGGAGCTTTTATGCCTCATGGAAGATCCCTTCCTCTTAGTAACAATTCCAGTCTGGGATTTGGGCTTTTCTTGGGGATGAGGGCTCAGCCAAAGCTTCACTGGGATCTGCAGCTAGCACCTCAGCTGCTCCCTGCTGAGGAAGGAAGCCCAGAGATGTATAGAGAGGACACACTATAGTGATGGTGAACCTGGTCCTTACGCACTGGACACATACAGCCAGCATGGAGGATATTACCGGACATTTAGTCCACTCTGGGCCTCTCATAGACAGGGACATGGAGACCCAGAGGCATGGTTACTCTTAATTCACTGGGGCTTCTTTAGCCCCATGGTCTCCTGGCCCTGGCTGCCTTGGGTGGTTTCATCACTAGTTACCATTCAAGTGTCTGCCTTCCTGGGTCTAGGGAAATGGGGAAATGTGCTATTGTCTTATCACTGCCTGAACATCCTTGAACAGTTTCCCACAACTCTGAACCCCCTTACCCCCTGCAGCGGGTCAGGGTCTTCAGAGGATGGTCAGCAGTTCCCTAACAATGCAGCTGTGGTTCACTCTGCTGCACAATTGACTTCTATTGGAACAAGCATCAGGTTGAGCTGCCTCAGTTTCCCTAGACTGATCAGTTCTTGGGTATTAAAGAAGAAATAGCCCAAATTCATACTGGGCCCTCACATCTTCTCCATTCTTGTAGCTAAAAGTACATTACCAGGGGCACCTGGGTAGCTTAGTTGGTTAAGCAGCCAACTCTTGATTTCAGCTCAGGTCATGATCCTGGGGTCCTGGGATTGAGCCCCACTTCGGGCTCTGTGTTCAGTGGGGAGTCTGCTCAAGGATTACCTCTGTCTGCCCCTTCCCCCACTTGCTCACATACGTGTATACATACTCACTCTCTCAAATAAAGAACTCAATCTTTAAAAAAAAGTGTATTATGAAATCCTCTTTTTTCTTTTTTTTTGGCAGTGGGGGGAGGAAATTACTCTGTACATTTTAAAACAGTAATGAGGGGGTAGAATCATACAGGTAGCATTTAGCAAGTTCCTTCAACTCAGCTATAAAGCCCTGCAAGTACCTGCTGAATCATGCTAACTATGGAAAATCCATTCTGAAAAACCTCCAAATTTGATTAATTCATGTTTGATGTTCCAGTTTTATTTATCAGGGATAATATGTGGTATGGGTTGAATCTGTAGCATAAAGATTTTTTTCTTTTTTTAAAAATAACAAATGACATCCTGTGGTCTCTTTTCCTTTTTTATTTATTTATGTGTTTATTTATTTATTTTTTTACCACAAGTACAATGCACACCGATAAAAAAGATGTACGTCGCGTGTAACCGTGATAATAGCCATGGCAAAGGCAGTCTGAGGCATATTAACAACAGACTTATCTATGGAGCAGCACCTTATGTAAGATGTATTATCCTCTAGAGCCAAGCAGCAAAGAATCTACCTACATGAACAGATAACTGGCCCCTGGGCCCATGTGCAGCCCAGCACCAGGCCCACGGCAGGGGAAGTTTTCTCACCTACATAATTGACACAAGGCTATGATTTCTTTCATTTAGCACAACAGAAGCTAACATGTAAATTGGCACTCGATGCTCTGCAGTCTGGCTATAGTAATGTCACCTATGGAGTCCAAGATAATTTCAGTGACATCTTTCTTTTCTCTAGGGAAGAAGTGTGCTTTCTGCCAACGTCCATCTGACAAGCATGGATAAGTAGTTACATGGCAAGTGCAGACAGTGTATTTCAGGTTTTTTTGAATTGAATCATTCAAGATGTTTTTTATAATCATTCTCCCCCACCCCAGCAAAGAAAGATATGGAACTAAATAATGATTGAAGCTGATGAGATAACCTTGGGTCCTTTTTTTTCCTGGTGGCCAGGGGCTCACTGAACTGTGGTAAGCAAATGGATCATCCAGGAAAGCCAGTGACTTTCATCTATGGAACTCTGTGGGCCTTAGAGGTGTGGCATGGTTAGTGATGGGACACTGTTCATCTCCAGCCTCCCCGTCCAATTATAGCCGCCTCTTTAGCCCCACATCCTACACCAAGTTCATAGACCAGTAGCACCATGCCTGTGGATTGGCTCTTCATTCTAATACACATCCCATCCCTCAATGAGTGTTGAAGGGACCCGGACTTGGGCTGTTGTCTCCCCCTCTCACTTCAGTTCTCCACTCCCTGGCCTTTCCCAGCTTCTTGGTCTTTTCGACACCTGCTGTCTCTAGCAGGCCTCCATCGCTCACTTTCTAGATCCCCCATGAAACCTTTCTGCCTTACTCCAAGCCAACATTTCCACTGTTTGCTTTCTTGTTCCTTATCCAGACCTCCAGGCCTTTTCACGAGAGTCAAGGAGGTTGAGTCAACATCTTACCTCAGCTGGATATGCTGAGAGTCATGTGGAACTTTCCTTCCTCTTGGGAGTCCCTAGATAAGCATTTCCATGGAGTGCCTTTGAACCTGGACACCCTAAGGCTTGGTCTGTTTCTGTTTCCCCATGACTCAGGGGGGTCTTTGCCTCCAACTTTCATACTTCAGTGACTCTGTCATTCCTTGTCTTCCTTAACCCTGATTCTCCCTCAGACTATAGTCTTTTCTTCATCTTCATTGCTGGATTTTTCTGAGTGAGAAGCATTTCTGCCTCCTTTTCTCCACCACCTGCACACATCTAATCTCTTCACATTTAATTTCCTCTCCTTCCATTTTGTGAAAACCAGTTTTTTGAAGGATACAGATGAAGCTATGTCTAGACTCAAGGGCTTTTCCTCAGATGAGTGGGGTTGCTCCTCTGTGACCATTATATCCTTCATCTGGTAGACAAATAATGACCTTCCTAATCTCTGGAACCTGTAAATATGTTGCCTTACATGGCAAAAAGGACTTTAAGGATTTGATGAAGTTAAGGATCTTGAGATGGGGAGATACTCCTGGGTTATCTAGGTGGTCCCAATGTGACCATAAGCTTTCTTATAAAGGAAAAGAGGGAGACAGGAGAGTCCAATTTAGGGAGGTACCCAAAATGATGAAAAAGAGGCCAGAGTAATGTCAGGTCATGAGCCAAGGAATGCTGGCAGCCTCCAGAAGCTAGAAAAGGCAAGACATGAAGTTGTCTGTAAAGCTTTCAAAAGGAATACAACTCTGCCAATATCTTGATTTTAGCCATGTAAGACCCATTTCAGACTTCTGACCTCCAAGACTATGAGAGAATAAATTTGCATTGTTTTAAACCACTAAGTTTGTGGTAATTTGTTACAGCAGTAATAAAAAACACCAATACACTTCTCAAGACTCTTTTCTCCCTATATGGAAACTTCTGCTTTTTCTGCTGGTCGTTTTGAGTCTATTCCCTCCAAAATGATAGAGCTATAAGCCTCAACCATTTTCTCTTGCTGTGCATTTAGCATTTTCACAAAGAATATTTATAGAATTAGTCTCTCTGTTTAATGATGCCACTGTATTTGGCACATATGAGGATAACTGTCTCACTAACACTCTCTTCTTAGAGAATCTTCTTCCACCCATAGTCCCTGTTACATAGACAGCAGGCCATCTGGACCTACCCCAGTCATAGCTGATTGGCACAAGGATGTGAACTTTCATTTGAGGGAGCTCATTGCTAATGTTGCCTGGAACACAAAAGGGGAGTTGGGCTGGTCAGATACCACTCAGGTGAATTTAAGTGATACCAAGGAAATTTTCAGTTCATGGTAGGCACTGGAAACAGAAAGATTGTGCAAGAGTTGTGTCTGGGGTGGCAGTGAAGGGCTAGATGAAGTCTGGGAAAATGGGCAAATTAGAGGTACAGATTAGAGGACAGGGAGGGAACTTCAACAGAGAAGTTGAGGAGTCCCTAATTGGAAAGGAGGTGAGAATAGTCTTAGAGTGGCCTTGGTTTCTCCTTCCCTTCTCTGCATTTCTCTGAGATATTTTGTGTCCTCATAAAAATCCTTTTCTTGAGCTAGTTTAACTGGATTTCTATTCTTTGCAACCAAGGATGCCTAACTAGAATGATTTGTATTTATCCATTTGCTCAAGCCAGAAACCTGGGGGTCTGCTTTGACTCTCCTTCCTTTTACTTCCTCCCTTCTTTTGTTTGTTCGTTCTTTCTTTCTTTCTTTCTTTCTTTCTTTCAGATTTACTTCTTGAGAGAAAGAGAGAGAGTAAGAGAGTGTGAGCAAGTGTGGGGAGGAGCAGAGGGAGAGAGAATCCTAAAGCAGGCTCTCTGCTGAGTGGGGAGCCCCAACACTGACACCGAAACCATGGGGCTCAATCCCAAGAAAATGAGACCATGACCCGAACAGAAATCAAGAGTTGGCCACTTAACCAACTGAGCCACCCAGGTGGCCTTCTCCTTGCCTTTTCTGTTGTCTTGGAGCCTGAATACATGAGAAGGAGGAGAACGTGGGCAGACCCAGAGGCATACCAATATTTAAGGAATGGAAGTAGAATCTTCAAAGAAGGATGAGAAGGAGCAGTCAGGGAAGTAGGAGGAAAACCAGAAACACATCCTAAAGCATCCCTGAAGTGTTTAGAAGCCTTAAATATCATTAGATCCTAAACCAAATTACTTTTGTTTCAATGTCAGGAGCACTCTGGTTGATGAGAAAGTAAATAGCTTTTTGCAAATCCAGTACCTCAAGACTGAGAGCTTAAAGAAGAGCATTTGGGTGCAGGAACACATAAGTCATCCTTTAGTGGAAGCCAAGGAAACTCCTTTGTTAACACCAACTGCAAGATACATATAGGGACAGGAAATGAAGGATTTGGACTAGGTCTGACCTTGAGCTCCTCAAGGTCAAGGTATGTGTCTTCACCAACTTATTTGCAGTGACACTTGAGCTCTTGGCATTCATTCCTTCATTGTTTCCACAAACTGTACATTTAGGTGTGAGGAATGTAGTAAGAATTCAGTTGGACAAATTCAGTTGTTTTTACATCATGTTCTGAAAAACCATGCATTTTAAAAAACTCCAGATTTTCCTGGCTGACAACTTTAGCACCCAGAATACATGGAAGGAAGAGACAATTTGTTTAGAAATAAAGATAGTTTCAAATTCCAATGAAGGAATCCAGATTTTGAGCAAGTATTGAATTGTGTGATAATGAAGATAGTTCATGAAACATACTACTGTTGTTGGATGGATCCATAGAACTCAACTTTCAACACAGAGATAGCCTTCACTAAAAATGTTAAAGATAAAGTCCTCTCTGACATTAGGTTGGATGTGTCCCTGAATGAAGGGGGTGCCCTGAATTTTCCAGGTCACAGTGGTCCAGATGGATTTCATTGTCTCACCAAATGAGATTCAACACGGACCCTGGACCTTCGACAGTGGAAAATAAACTCCCTCCCTCCGTGACTCACTTTGGAAAAAAGAGGAGAGACACAATAATAAAATGTGCTCTTTTGTAGATTCTGGGAGCATAAGGACAGAAACCTTGTGGGCAGCACGCTTAGGTTGGGATGAAAACACACCGGAATGATTCTGTGTCCAGAAGAAGCCCTCCAGGTTGGCCACAGCCTGGTTTTGTGAGAGCTTATTAGGATGCAAGGCAGTCTTGCAGGCTTGTTCATGGAGCTTGTCTCACCTCTGTCCTCTCAACTCTGCCTAGGCCCATTCCTAAGTGTGAAAGTTCCGATTGTTATCTTGGTTACAGAATCCCATTCCTTGTCTGTTTTATTTTGCCCTTATCCTCACATTTCTTTGAATGTCCTTTCATGGGACGCCTTGATCTGCTCCCATAGAAATGCAATTATCAGAAATCAACCTCTCTCACCCATTTCTGCCCTAAGCAGCTTTTGCCCACTGGTGAATTTCACATTGTACTGAGAAAGTCAGCAACTAATACTAATAACAATAAAATATGTTTGTATTTTTTAGATGACTTTTTCCACTGGGGACTCCCTGGTGAGAGCCAGGCGCCGAGCAGAGTGCGTGTGTATATGAGCTGGAAATAGAGAGCAAGAAAGAGACCTGGCTGGCTGAAGCCTTTCCTTGACAGCTAATTTCCATTTTTTGGTATCAAGGGGTCTGTGCCAGTAATTGGCATGCAGATTGTGTCTGATGGGCCTGTTATACAGAATAAAGGAATCTGCTAGTTAGAATAAGCCAACCCCAGGCTGATGGATGGGGCATAAGGAGGTCATTGCAAAAGAGAAATTGTGTGTGTGTGTGTGTGTGTCCCTGTGCGTGCGTGTGTTTCACAAGAATGCCTACCCCTCCCTTCACCCTCTTTATCCAGCAAACTCTAATCTTTCATATTGCATTGAGACAAATGTTGCTCCATTTCTCTGCCTCTCTCTGTTTTTCCCTTGAAGGGATATTTGATGGAACCCACTCCAGGTTTTAATAAAGTGTGGGGGCAAAGGAGAAATTAAAGCAGCGTCATGGTTTGTTAGTAGCCCAGGATCTTCCAGGATGGGCCCAGGCTACAAATTATACTCTGGAATTAATTGGCAGAAGGTAGCTCTCCTGTCCATCATTTTTAATCCAAAGGCGTGGTGGAAGCAGCTATGGGCTTATCAACAGGAAAACGTGGGCTGCTGTCCGTTTCTCCTTTGCTTTGTCTAAGTCAATTGCCTGATTTAGTAGCTGTTGTCTTGACCCTCCAACCCATGCCTCCGTTAGGTAGGAGTCGTGCTGTTTGCTGTGAACTTTTAGGTTAGCCAGGCAATTTTAGGCCTGCTCCTAAGCTGAGTGCTTCTAGTTCTGTACCCACTGGGAATTGCAGGGGTCCACAGCTGGGCTTCCTATAGCCTTGGGAAGCTGAAGAGAATTTAGTGTCCTTTTCAAAAGTTTTTATGTGTCTAAACACTATAGAGTTAACTCTTATTAATACGATATATGTGTGTTAGATAGACTACCATGTTTAGGGTAAGATTTAGGAAAACACAAAAATATAGAAAGAATTGACTTGCTTCTGTTTACCCATCCCTAGTTCCTCGCCCTCAGATCGGAATAGAGGATATTGACTCTTGCTTGCTTTGTCTGGCATGTCAAGAACATTGGTCTATAGCATTTAGACAGCTTAGCAAGTTTTATGCTGTCAGCCAAGGCTTAGCTTTCCCTAAGAGCCCAGATCCCCACCTCTTTGTATAAGGGAGAAAATAACTCTGTGCTCCATAGGCCTGAATCCGTCCTCCTTGGCATGAAAGAGAAGCATTCCTCTGTGTTGACCTCAGAAATCCTTGGGATGGGCCTTTCCCAGTTAGAAAGGAGTAATTTTCTAATGTCTAGCTCTCCTCTGTTTGAATATAAAACTTAACTTTATTACATTTGTTGAATGAATTTTTAAACTCCAATTTATAGTATTTGCGGTCTTCCTTACAGTGTTTGGGCCTTGTCTCTGACAGTGCTTTTGACAATAAGGTGTGCAAGGCTTTTAAAAAGACTTTTCTTAAAAAATTACATAAAGAAAAAGACTTTTTCTTTAGAAAACATATTCAAATAGGAGCCTGTAATATTTAAAAAAAGAAATAGGTAAGTCCCTTATAGAAAATTCTTTGCTCTCTTATTTTTTTTTTTTTAAATTTTTTATTTTTTATAAACATATATTTTTTATATACATATATTTTTATCCCCAGGTCTGTGAATCACCAGGTTTACACACTTCACAGCACTCACCAAATCACATACCCTCCCCAATGTCCATAATCCCACCCCCTTCTCCCCAACCCCCTCCCCCCGGCAACCCTCAGTTTGTTTTGATGGGATTGGGAGGGAGACAAACCATAAGTGCTCTCTTATTTTTTATTAGATAAATTCAGTCATGTCACTGAGCAGACATCAGCAAGTGTTCTAAAATTCTTCCTTTGTCTGCTGAACTGATTCAGAGGGGTCCTGTGAAGGACCCAAGGCTGTCTTAACAGGTGAATCCTGAAGAAACACTTCAGAGGGTCAAAGGCATTTCTGACCCAATCCTACCCTTCTGCTTGGCTCTGCAAGGTATTTGTCAGTTGGGCTCACCCTTTGGTAATCTCACTAACCCCTAAAGCTGGGGCCAATGTCACTTAATTCTTTTTCACTTTCAACAGCACGTGGAAAAGTGCTCTAACAGGGGTGCTGGAGGGAGAGTACAATGAGAAGGGAAGTAGAGGAAGAACAATGGTTAGAAGCTAAAGAGCAGGAAGGAGAAACAGGTACAAATGAAGGCAAAGGAAAGGAGAAGGGAGAAAGGGGAGACAGGAGCAGAGAGTGGAGGGAGCTGAATAACCACTTCCCAGACACCATTCTCCCCATGGAGGCTGTCTGTCTCTCTGCCACCTGCCAGAGGACCTGCTGCTCCAGGACATTGCTGCTGTGCTACCTCTGGGCCTGCAGGTCAAACAGGAGGCAGTAAATGCCAATATTTCTTCTAACTCTGCATAGCCTCCTGATTAATGCCACCCACCCCCTCGCTGAGGAGAGACCTCCCTGGCTTGCTTCTGCCAAGTGTACCAGAGTGGTACACTATGATGGTTGATTGCAGATGTAGATAGCATTCTCTGTCTCTCTCTCAGACACATCAGCATCTGGAGGTTTTTGCTTTGTAGCTGGAAGAACATAGAGGTTTTTTTTTTTTTTTTTTTTTTTTGGTGGCAGAGATGTAAAAAGGAATAGGAAGAGACTGGGTGGGTGGCCTGGTGTCTGCTCAAAGCTCAGCTTAATGGATTGTGCATGAGGCCCTGTGGGCTGAGAGTGGGGGACCGCTGGAAGACACAGAGGTCCTTGCTGATACCTCATTCCTCCAGGTTGCCCAGGCCTAGGGGTGGGGATGTAGGTGTTCTGGGAGTTGATGGGGCCACCTGGTGGGACCCTGAGTGCTGACAAAGTTGCTTTGGGACTCAGGTGATGAGGAGAGACACAGAGCTAAGAAGAGACCATTTCTCCACTTCTCCACTGAGCATGGGGCTCAGCACATTGAGGACACCTCTGGAGGCTGGCTTTGGGATCACCTGTCAGAGCACCTGTGGCCTGGATGGAGGCATCCCTCCATGGGCTGGCAGAGGTGAGGTTCCTTGCGGGCAGGGGGGATAGGGACAAATGAGATGTGACGTCCAGAGGAAGGGAGGGCTGATGCTTAGTGGCAACTGCATAGCCCAACTTACAAGTACCTGGCAGGCTCCCCTTGAGGATGCCAATAATAACTGTGTGTGCTCTAGGTCTGTCTTGGTCTCTGGAGTACTGCTGCTTTATAGGGGGGTTTACTAGTGCCATCAGAGGTCAAAGCTGATTTTCTAATTTCTGAGGCCACCCTCTCGAATGACAGAGATACAATTGCATCCAAAACCATAAGATACCTAGGAATAAACCTAACCAAAGAGACACAGAATCTATACTCAGAAAACTATAAAGTACTCATGAAAGAAATTGAGGAAGACACAAAGAAATGGAAAAATGTTCCATGCTCCTGGATTGGAAGAATAAATATTGTGAAAATGTCTATGCTACCTAAAGCAATCTACACATTTAATGCAATTCCTATCAAAGTACCATCCATCTTTTTCAAAGAAATGGAACAAATAATGCTAAAATTTATATGGAACCAGAAAAGACCTCGAATAGCCAAAGGGATATTGAAAAAGAAAGCCAACGTTGGTGGCATCACAATTCCGGACTTCAAGCTCTATTACAAAGCTGTCATCATCAAGACAGCATGGTACTGGCACAAAAACAGACACATAGATCAATGGAACAGAATAGAGAGCCCAGAAATAGACCCTCAACTCTATGGTCAACTAATCTTCGACAAAGCAGGAAAGAATGTCCAATGGAAAAAAGACAGCCTTTTCAATAAATGGTGCTGGGAAAATTGGACAGCCACATGCAGAAAAATGAAATTGGACCATTTCCTTACACCACACACAAAAATAGACTCAAAATGGATGAAGGACCTCAATGTACGAAAGGAATCCATCAAAATCCTTGAGGAGAACACGGGCAGCAACCTCTTCGACCTCTGCCGCAGCAACATCTTCCTAGGAACAACGCAAAAGGCAAGGGAAGCAAGGGAAAAAATGAACTACTGGGATTTCATCAAGATCAAAAGCTTTTGCACAGCAAAGGAAACAGTTAACAAAATCAAAAGACAACTGACAGAATGGGAGAAGATATTTGCAAACGACATATCAGATAAAGGACTAGTGTCCAGAATCTATAAAGAACTTAGCAAACTCAACACCCAAAGAACAAATAATCCAATCAAGAAATGGGCAGAGGACATGAACAGACATTTCTGCAAAGAAGACATCCAGATGGCCAACAGACACATGAAAAAGTGCTCCATATCACTCGGCATCAGGGAAATACAAATCAAAACCACAATGAGATATCACCTCACACCAGTCAGAATGGCTAAAATCAACAAGTCAGGAAATGACAGATGCTGGCGAGGATGCGGAGAAAGGGGAACCCTCCTACACTGTTGGTGGGAATGCAAGCTGGTGCAGCCACTCTGGAAAACAGCATGGAGGTTCCTCAAAATGTTGAAAATAGAACTGCCCTATGACCCAGCAATTGCACTATTGGGTATTTACCCTAAAGATACAAATGTAGTGATCCAAAGGGGCACGTGCACCCGAATGTTTATAGCAGCAATGTCCACAATAGCCAAACTATGGAAAGAACCTAAATGTCCATCAACAGATGAATGGATCAAGAAGATGTGGTATATATACACAATGGAATACTATGCAGCCATCAAAAGAAATGAAATCTTGCCATTTGCAACAACATGGATGGAACTAGAGCGTATCATGCTTAGCGAAATAAGTCAAGCAGAGAAAGACAACTATCATATGATCTCCCTGATATGAGGAAGTGGTGATACAACATGGAGGCTTAAGTGGGTAGAAGAAGAATAAATGAAACAAGATGGGATTGGGAGGGAGACAAACCATAAGTGACTCTTAATCTCACAAAACAAACTGAGGGTTGCTGGGGGGAGGGGGTTTGGGAGAAGGGGTTGGGATTATGGACATTGGGGAGGGCATGTGATTTGGTGAGTGCTGTGAAGTGTGTAAACCTGGTGATTCACAGACCTGTACCCCTGGGGATAAAAATATATGTTTATAAAAAATTAAAAAAAAAAAAAAAAAAAGAAGGTTGCAGCTATGGGGAATAGGCCACTTGTCAAAAGAATGGGTCTCCTTCTAACAAGGTGCCTTCTAGCAGGGGCCACTATAGTCACTGCCTCTATCTGCCCCTCCAGAGGATGGGCTTTACATATTTTACTACCCCAGGCTTGCACTCTGGAGAGTGGACCTGGGGATGACGTACCCTGGACTTCAGCTCAGGGATCTTCCATGGGACACCACCACTATGTGGTTCATTCAGCAAGCCCAGCTGCTGTGTTTCTGCCAGGGGTCTTGGAGGAAGTCATTTCCATTTCCTTCTGGCCAAAAAAGGACACAGAACTTTCAATAGCCCACAAACTTCCCTGAGCCTGAAACTCAACAATGCACTCAAAGATCTCTTCTCTTTTCACTTGTGATCACTGTGATCTCAGGGCTGAAAAAAATGGAAAAATTTTAATGAAAAAGATGTCTTGAGGCAAGGACCCATTTTCTGTCTCCTTACTGATGATTTTCAGTCTGTCTTGGTTTTGCTTGTTTATCCTAAGCAGAGTGGGTAAGTGTAACTTGTAGAGGTGATGGGACAAACATCTTGAGCAGGGGAACTTGCTTCTCCCTCTGCCCCCACCCCCCTGCTTGTGCTCGCATTCTCTCTCTCTCTCTCAGGTAAACAAATAAAATATTTTAAAAAAGTTCTTGAACAGTGGGTCCGTTTTGATCACCTGGAATGTTCAGTTTTGTGGCACATAAACCAGGCTCAAATACTCCACACACTGTTGGAATTTGGTCTCATTCTAACCAGAGTAAACCCTTTGATGGATTTTGGTTTTTCTTTCACCTTTTGTGTTATAAAGCTTTTCATATTTTGTCTTACAGCCATTATGTGACTACTTTCACATCTTGTTTTACAGGGCACAGAAGTTCTGAAGTTGATATAATTCATCATCATTATCATAACAAAATGTATGAGGGAGCTTACCATATGCTAAGCACTGAGTTAAGCACTTTCCCAAAACTAACTCATTTTAACCTCATAACAACCTTAGAAGCTAAATGTTACACATCGTATAGCTTCCTCCACTCAACTGTGTGTGTTCTTAGGTTTGTGAGTCTCCTCTTTCCCAAGTCTTTCTCTGATGGGTCAGTGGGTTTTGTGTGAAAGTGGATGCAGGACTGGGAAGAGGAGGAAGCAACACAATGTGATCAAGGTGAGGTTGCAGCCTTGGCTGGATCCTTTGTGGTACTCTGAAGCACAAATTACCCCTCATTTTGCCTCTCACAGAGGCAAGGAAAGTGGCTCTCATAACAGCAGCAGTCAGGCACTGGAACCCCAAAGACATAAACTCCCAGGCACTTTCCTCTATCCTTGTGTCTGGATAAAGTTTCAGTAGCTCAGGGGTCATTCTCTGAAGACTGCAGGGTGAGAGCTTTCTGAAGCAAAGCACACACATAAGGAATCTTTGGTAATGGCACACAGTACTGGGAAAGAGGATCTAGGCAGAGTACTGTGTGTGTGTGGTGAGGAGACTGCAGGGAGCTGTGGGTGTGGTGAGATTTCTTTCAAGGAGCAGAAGGATGACCCAACGACATAGGGAGCTGCAGAACCTGAGTATGGGTCCTGGTGCAAAAAGGCCACCTGAGCAGGGGCTGGAACAAGTAGCTCAGAGAGGGTGGTGCACTGAGCAGAGGCTATTTGCCCCCCAGTGTTGTCCATACCTCCTTGGCGAAGACGTGAGGAAGACCGAGGTCAGCCTTGGAATCAGCTGTAATTCTGTGCACCTAGAGGGAGAGGCAGATTGCCAGGAAGGCAGACAAGCTGAGGTTCCAGGCACAGGGCAATATCCCTCTGCTGCAGGTAGTCCCAGGCTCTTGCCATACTTAGCAGCTTCTAGGTGGCTGCTGCTGTGTATCCAGTGGGAGGTGAGGTGGGGTAGGAGGGGTCATTTCTTTGTTCATCCCCTTTGGTCAACTGGATTTCAGTTTCTATGTACAGAATGGCAGAGACCCCCCCCCCCCCCCCCCCCCCCGTCCAAGGTCAGGGACACAGGGAAGAACCTAACTAGTGGGTATTACTTTCCCCATTTTGAAAATGAAGAAACTGAGTCAGGACAGGTAAAGTGAGTTGGCCAAAAATCACACAGGGGTACAGTGGTGGAATTGGGGAATTCAAACCCAGACCTGTGCTCCTAACCACTGGATTGTCCAGGGCCAGGGGCCTCTGGGATAGGGGCAGCAGTGACGGCAGAGGCAGCTCCAGGTGTGGGGTCCCAACTGACTAGGCTGGGAGCAATTACTAAGCTCAGGCTGGGACTGCTTTTCCTCATTGTGAGAAGACCAGGCCCGATGTTTCTTCTGGCATGAGCTGGTCTGGCAATCTACTGGGAAAAAACCCACTGAAGATAGATAAAAAAGGAAATATCTGTCATGAACAAGCAATAATTTTCAGGGACTGGACAGTTTAAATTCATATTTTAAAATAATTTATTTGCAAGGGCACAGTCCTGCTAAAGTATAAACCAAAATTTCATTAGCGAGCAGAATGCTTAACACCCAAAGTCCTGACTAGTTCAGGGTTCTTTGCAGAAAAAGGGGTAAGAAATTGCTTTATCTCTGTCTGCATGACTAAAAAGGTCACTGTAGAAAGAAGAAAGGGAAGACCTGCCCAAGGACAACCACCTTAAACTTTAGGATACAAAATCCACTTGGTTACCAAAATGACAGTTCCCCAGCTTCAAAAATGAAGCCTCACCTGTAGCTGTGGGGAGAAGCTGTTGGCAGTTTTAAAATAGTAATTTTCTCTGCTATAAGCTGTTTACTTGAGAGTTGGTGTCCAACTTTCAAGCAAGATTGTTGTCGTCCTTAATAAATATTTGGCAATTTGGATAAACAATAGCACTTTTAAGCCTACCTTTGGCCTTAACATTGCAGGTGTTTGAGAGCTGATTCCTCAAATAACGGGAAGTTGAGGATTGAGACCCCACCACCTGGCAGCTCTTGCCCAGAGTTTTGAAACTGATAAAGAATAGCCATACTCCAAGATTTTGGACTTTTGTTGAGAGGGAGTGAGTCTAGAAATGTATTAATTTAAAAGAAAATATCTTACTAAGTTTGCATGAATTTTAAAAGTTTTTTTTTCCATTAAACTTTTTGCTTTGCGATCATTGTAGATTCACATGCAGTTGTAAGAAATATGCAGAAAGACTGCATTAAAATGTGTGTGTACAAACACATTTTTTTTTCACCTCAAGATGCTTATGAACACCATTTTACTTACTCTTTCTGGTTAGTAAGGAATTCTGTAAAAAGGTGAAGCATAGGGTACTGTAGCATCCTGAACTATGAGTTGCTCTGTACCAACCCACCATGCATAGAACTAAATGGCTTGGTGTTCCTATCCTCAGTTAATGCTCTAAGGAAAGAATTTGGCAGTGTAAAGTCAGAAGTGCAGGCAGTAATAAAATTTACCTCAGGTTTGCACTTTACAAATGACCATGAAACGAGCCATTAAAAAATGGAGAGAAGATGAAATAGCATATTTATTTCTATAATGGAGGAGAAATATATTTGTGATATTTAAAGCAATAGAAGATATCATCAGAAACAAGGCAAATCAAATCAATTACAAAATACTTTTAACTTTTGGTAGCAAAATTACTAAATGAAATAGCTTAGAAAATTATTTTAATCATTATAAATAAAGCTTATGGTACAAAACAGATACAGAATTATGCAAATTTATGGTTAAGACCTGAACTCTACTTGAAAATTTATAAAAAAATGAAGATATTGTTTATATATAAAGAATGACAGATAACATCTTTCATTAGTATTGCCTTTACAATTTATAATGTCACCATATCATCCTAGCAAATCCTAAGTTGGCTCCATCAAAATGCCTTTTTGTTTGTTTGATTGTCTATAAATAGGAAACTAACATGAAAAGTGTTCAGCCTGAATCATAACTGAAGAAATGCAGATCTGAACAGCTATGGAGTGCCAATAATAAATTAACAACAACATAAAGATTGATAAAACCTGTTATATTAGATTCTGCATTGAAAACCCACGTGTTACTGACCAGTCTGTAATTTGTTCCTATTTCTCTGAAGTGCAAAGTGGGAATATGAAATAGAAACTATGAAAGCATTCATATCCTTTGAGTTTTGGCAATATACCCTAAGACAGTAATCCAAATTTAAAAAAAGGTTGTTTATATGAAGATACATATGGCATCAAGTTCATAATATGAAAAGATGGAAAGTGACCAAAATGCCTACTAAGTGGGAATGCTTGAGAGAATCATAGTGTATCAGAATTCTCCGTGACCACTAAAACTGAGACATAAGAAATGGAATCATATGTGAAAATGTGCATACATCCCAAGGCTAACTGTAAGCAAGAGAGATGCAGAACAAAATAACCACTCTTACATACTTCATATACATGGTGTCTGTGGTTTGATGAGTCTGGAAAAAACACAGATGTAAATATCTGGGTTAAAACACATTCATGGGATTTTTTTTTCTATAAAATGATTTAAACATTTATCAAACATCTATTTGATAAAACAAAAAAAAATCGTGGTTAAAACTTCATTACACGTGTTAATCCATGTAATAAATTCTTTTGTAACACATAAGGTGCTTCTACCTTTCCTGGGAGAGCTGACCTTAGTATCTCTGTACTGCTACTGTTACTGTAGTTGAGTTATCACATGTGGCAGGGCCTGCTGCCTGTACAGCAAGCCAATATAAGGATGTTGCAAATATCTGTGAGTGGCCTGGAAGAAGGGGAATGTTCCCCTCTGTTCCAGATACAGACTCTCACTTTCCCTGAAGTTAATATATGCTGTGAACCTTGAGGAAGATCAAGTTATCCTCTGCTCCAGAGTTCAGAGAATGAACCTAAAACAATATAGAATGAGAGCACGTTTGGGTGAAGATCTGACTTTATGCCCCTGGTCTAGCAATCTTTTTGCCATGTATGTATCTTGTAAGGTATAACTCTTAGGTAACTTGACTGCAAGTTCCAGAAAGTCTTTCCTCAGTTACTCAAAAAAAAAAAGAAAAAAATTATTATTCATTATAAGAAGAAACCCATGGGCATGGCCGCTGCAGACTGCTTAATTCCATGGCTGAAGCTTCTTTCCATTTTCCCATTCTGTCAGTCTCAGAGCGTCAGCTTTAGTGGTGATTCCAGCATAGCTTCTGTGGCTTCTGTGGCTCTAGTCCATGGACATGACACCTAGGATCAGGACTTTTCTCTCTCCTCTGAGGAGAAACCTTTACCAAAACTGCCCTTCTGGCCTCGCTATTGGCAGCCTTCCTTTCATTTCTCATTGTGCAGAATTGCTTTCTGTGTCATTTCTAAACCAATCACTGTCAAGGGGAATGAGACCAAAGGCGTGCTGAAGGTGGGCCTATCAGCACTTGTCCCTGTGGCTGGGAGTTGGGTCTGCCTAGACACTGTTGGCTCTCAAAGTCCTCCCATCCTGGTTTTCTGGCTCAAGAACTGGGCCACTCTGCCATGCACCTCCTGGGTCTGTGTCTGCCTAGAGCCATGAAATGAAGGAATAGGGAGAGAGAGAGAGAGAGAGAGAGAGAGAGAGAGGCAGTGGCAATGGGGATTCTCCCCTTGCCACAGAGACTTTAGTTTTTCTGGTCAGAGAGAAGGGCTCTCTCTCTGAATTTTAGGTGCCTACCTGGCTACTGCTCCCATCTATAATATTGCCATAAAATTGCCTAGGGCCTAGGAAGTGAGAGAGTGGAAAAATAAAGCCCACTGACCCAGTGAATTTCTCCCACTCTATCAGATCAATAGGGACTTGTTTTGTCATGCCTCAGAACAGAAATACAGATGGTTTCTCTTTGGAGTTCTTTCTGTCCTCATCTAGTGCACAGTTTCAGTCTTTTGACTGCCTTTGAGTCTAGGATCAGAGATACTGAAGGGTAAAACCAGAAAACTCACCAATCGTTCCAGTGGTTCTTTGAGTTCTGCTTTCCTTTCCCAGTCTACTTACCACCATTTACTTTCCAGAGTTCTCAAACAATAGCTACTCCATGCATTCTGTTGAAGATTCTCTATTGTGTTTAGTGGGAGAGACAGACTGGAATATGTTTACTCTATCTTGACTGAAACTGAAAACATATCCTTTTTTAACTTCCAATATTTGGAAGTCAGATGATGGGTATCAGTCAGAGAAAAGGAATAATCTTTCAAAACCTGTAGAATCTGGAGGTGATGATTTTTTAGGACGTGATGTCAAAGAGGAGGAAAGAAACAATTTCTCTCTGAGATCTGAATTGCTGGTACATGAGATTGAAGTAGGGATTAATGGAAAGGAAAGACCATCTGAAGTTGGAAACATGGCCATCTAGAGGAGGGATTTTTGCTGTGTTTAATTTTCTGAGGGTCCTTAGTAACAAATATAGATAAATAGCATCTTCTTCCTAGACCTCAGAAGATTGAAGATATTTGCACATCTAAAAATATTTCTAAGTATATGAAGAGTACAGGCTTTTATCACAGTCTTGCTTCACTAGGACTCTATTGGTTACAAGTGATGGGGACTCATCTTGAGCAGACTTGGGCAAAAGGAGGGATTTATTGGCTCATGCACATCAATTAAGACTGAGCTATTATACAGCGAAAAGGGAAAGAGAACAGTGGGGTTTCAGGAACAATTCTGTCTGTGGTCTTGGACATGGCCATTGTTCTTTCTCTGGTTCTCTCTGTGAAAGGGCTTTCTCTACATGGTGAGAAACAGCTTCTGAGAGCACCTGGGCTTTGTTTCTTTTAAGTATATACTAATGAATAACATTCTGAAGAAGGGCTGTCATTGGCCCAGACTGTGGGTGCCTATCACTAAATCAACATAGGAAGGTGAATTCATGGAAGGAAATGGCAGCAGCTGAGAAAACCACATGGGTAGAATGTGGGGTAGGACCAGTTAACTAAGAAGGAGAATTCTGGGCAAAATCAATGGCAACATAAAGGAGAACCTTGCTTTCAACAAGCCTAAGATATTATAGCCTTGTAATCATATAGTTCTGTTATGTTCTGTTTTTCTTTTCCGGAATCCAAATTTACCTGTATCCTCTGTCCTTCCTTTCTCCTAATCCTCCCTCATTTTTTTTTTTTTTTTTTAAATCATGGTTTGGAAATGTGCTAAATTTTGTTTTTTCTTCTCAAGTTCTTCCAGTTGGTTGCTTCTTCCTCTCAGTTTATCACCTTCTTTCCATTTTTCTTCTTGATTTTCTTCCTGAGCTCTGTGGGCATTCTTTACCTATAAGCAAACTGAAACATCAAGTCTTCCAAAGAGAATCTGGTCCCTAGTTCACAGGGGGAAATAAAAGGGAAGAGAATGAACATTGATCCACCAGTCATTGAGTTCAGAGTCTTGGGCTGCCTATATAGCCCAGTGATAAATGACCCAGTCCCTGTCATCTACAAGCATATAGTCAGCATAGAGTGAGAGACAAGTAAGCAGAAAGTCATGTTATTGACTGGGCTAATGGCAGAGGAAGTCTAGGGTCCCGGGGGACAACTGGATTAACTTCCAACCTGGATTACCAAATGAGAAGTTAATGATTGGAGAGACTAAGTGATTTGTCTTGGTTAAAATGTCTGAGAAGTGGCTAAAATAGTGATTATCCTTGGTCTGTTCTACAGATACATAAGAGGGAGAGAACATCACAGGTCATTTATCTCAGCCCCCTGCATTCAGTCAGGTCAGTCTCAGATAGGGTATCTATAAAATACGTGTATTAGGGATATACAGAATTTCAGAAGGTAAGCTTGGCAGATAAGTGGAAAGACCTAAAGACACCAAAACCAGGGTCCTCCAACAAACAGCCCAGCCAGATCACCCTACCATGAAGCTGATGGTTCATGAACTCTGCCACATACTTAGGGCTTCCAACTCACCTTTTTAGAGTCACCTTTTTAAGCAGATAGTCTAGGATATCCATACTATGAAGAAACTTTACGTGTAAGAGAGAGACTAAAATATACAAGCATTTTTGAATAGTCTGTAGTAAGCAAAAGTGAAAAACAACCACTTTAATATCTTCAGAGTTAAAAGCTTGCTTCATTCATGAAACAAAATATTACTATTAAACAACTCTTAGAAATTAAAAATATGAAAGATTGGAAATAAAAATAAAAATAAAAATTAAAAATATGAAAGATTTAAAACTCAATAGAAGAATTAGAAAAAAACCATGGTGGAATCTCTCAAAGGTAGAAGAAAAAAAGTCTGGTGCTAGAAAATAGAAAGGATAATACACAAATATTAGAGGACCACTATAGGAGGTCCAACATCCAACTAATAAAAGTCCCTAAAAAAAAGAATCGAGACAACAAAGAAGAATGCATCATTAAAGAAACAACTCAAGAGAATTTTGAAGAATTAAAAATTCAAGTTTCTAAATCCAGAGGTCCTGCTGACTGTCAAACACAATGAGAGAAAATCAGTTGACTCTAAGACACATCATGACATTTCTGAACAATAGGATGAAGAAAGATTCAGAGAGAAAAATCAGGTTCTATAGTGAGGATCAGGAATTGAATCATATTGGACTTCTCAACAGCAGCACTGGGAGGTAGCATTGGATGCTGAAGTAATACCATCAAAACATTAGACTGAGAGGACTCTGCTGCCCAGCAGTATCAGAGTTCTGCAGAGAAATAGAGCCAGTGGGCACTATGTACTCTGTTGAGTATAGAAGTGTATAATTGTACATAGTTATGGAAATATATAAATGGATTTTTCTTTTAAGGAATTGGCTCATGTGGCTGTGGGAGAGCTGGTAGGTCTTGTAATCTGTAGGGCAGGCTAGAGATGCAGGCAGGAATTAATGTTGCAGTCTTGAGGCAGAATTTCTTCTTCTTCAGGAAGCCTGTTTTTATGCTTAAGGCCGTTCTACTAATTGGATGGGGCTCACCCACATTACTGAGGGCAGTCTCTTTTATTCAAAGTCAAAGGAATGTAGATGTTAACTGCATCTATAAAATATTTTCACAGCAACATCTAGATTAGCATTTGATTAAGTAACTGAGTACTACAGCCTAGCCAAGCTGGCACATAAAAGTAACACACCAGCCAAACCACCAGTTAAGTATGCCAGTAGAATAAGACATTTTCCAAACATAGAAGGTCGAAAAATGTTTATTTACCATGTGCTCTATATCAGGAAGCTACTGGAAGATGTACTCCAACAAACCAAGGGATTAAACCAAGGAAAAGGAGGATGTGTATTTCAGGTTGGGTCACCTTGAAGACTTGGAGGTGTGGATTCTTGTGCAAGTGACTTATTAAGGAGATTTAGAAGGGTGTGGAGGAAGCAGGACAAGGAAATAGAGGAAGCCAGGCAAGGTGTGATTCCAGGTAGAAATCAGTCTGATCCTGCTGGAGAATCCTGGAGTATGTTACTTAAGAGTTGTCCCAACTGAACAAAGGTGCTGGCTTGCATGCTCTCATACTTGTCCATCAATAGATAAGAGCAGCTCTGGGGCGTGTTGGGTGAGGGATGAAAATTCCAAGATGCTTGGTTCTCTGACTGTAGGCAAAGAAGCGCTTCTGAAGAGCTGCAGGTGTTGGTTATTACAAGCAAAAGCACACTGAGGCCAGAAAGCGTGTGTGTGTGTGTGTGTGTGTGTGTGTGTACAAAAGATGGTGGAATGGGATATGGCGTTACAAACGGGGATACAGGAAACAGAGATTCCAACATGGGAGAGAAACAAAGGAATCCCCAGGTTGATGGTGAAGGAAAATCCCAAGATGATGGTCATGTAAACAGTTCAGATTGCTGGAGTGGGTCAGGAGACTGGGAGAGAATTATTCAAGAAGATAAAATGATAAAATGCCCAATGAGCTTGAGCATACTGAGAACAGATTTACATATAAGAAGGAGAGTTCACCGCTAAATTAATGATAAGGGTATAGGAAACTTAACAAATGAAAGACCAAGACAATCGTAAACTCCAGGGAAAATGAAATGTTTTAGAAAATAAAATAACCATATTTCATAAGCCTCATGACTCAATTGTGGATAATGTTACATGGCATAATAACGTAAACACTGAATGTATTGAATTTAAAATTATATATCAACACTACTGGGTAACTGGGACTAGGAAGTAGGTGTGTGTGGTGGTGTTGGAAAGAGTGGCAGAAAGTCTAGGTTTCTAGGTTAGGAAATAGTGGATAGTGTGTCCGAAAAATCAAGAAGTAGCAGCATCAGCATGTTACTTAGAGATGGAGAGGAAAGAAGTCCAAAACAATCTTCTAGAAGTTGCAAGTAGGTTCCCCTGGGTGGTGAGAAAGGGCATGGGATGGGGCAGTGTGTGCAGCTACTATTTTTCATACAAGTCTTACCAAAATGGTTTGACTCTTGAAATTGCGTGCATGTGAAACTTTCTTTAAAATAAAAGAGTAAATTAAAAAGAGAAGGAAAGCCCTCCAGGCAGAGATGATGGAGATGCCGGAAATTAGGAGGACTAGGAGTCTGATTCAGATACATTTCAGATATATTAGTTTGTGTTTCTCCCACTCCCAAGTAGGGCCCAGGAGATAACAGTGCCAGCAGGGAGACTTTGATCTTCAGAATTCAGCAAAGAAGAATCTTAGACTTGGAAAACTTAAATTCATAGAATCATAAGAGTTTGGAATCTTGTATTTATGGAATCTCACATTCATTTTTCTTCTAAAGCTCAACTCAGGTGTCACTTCCTCCAGGAAGCCTTTACTGACCTTCCGGGCACATCCCCAAGATCACTGCCTTTCCTGCTATTCCAGCCCTCCTCAGTCTGCAGAATTGTTGTTTACCTGTCCTCCTCTTCCACTGGTGGCAGAACATGCATCCTAGTCATTTCCAGGCAATTGCAGCCATTTCCAGTTTGAACAGAATTGTTCAGCCTCCTTGCCCCACCTCCTACCCTGTCCCCGGAGTGGCGTGGAGTCCAGGCAGTTGGCGATGTCTCAGCTTGATGGAGAGCTCTTGGTCTTTAGTCATAGCAAGAGTCCATGCTGTGTCTGGGTATATAACTCCACCCCTCTGGTGTGGTTCTTGGTGCCTGCAGAGATGTCTGTGTTATTGGCCCTGTGCTTTCTTTGTTCTGACCACAAAGCTCCTCTCCGTCTGCTGTTCCTTCTCAGTTATATCCTTGATCCTCTTAGATAAGCCCTGGAGCTTCTCCAGGGCTGAGGAAGACTCAGGGGCAGCTATGGTGGCCCTGTTTGCTGAGACATGCCCTCTACCAGTTCCTTCTGCTGGGTCTGTACCACACCCAGACTGTGAAAGTGTCTCAAGGACCCCACTTACCCTGTTGGGCCTTAGCTGGGAGTGACGTGCAGCCCTTCTCCCACAGATTCCTGAACTAATCTGTGTAGTTTTCTGTTGCATTAATGCAACAAACATTTCCACAAACCTAGAGGCTTCAAACAAGACCCGGGTGTTAGCTCCTGATTTCTGCGGGCCAGGAGTCTGGCTATGGCTTAGCCGAGTCCTTCGTAAGGCTGCGGTGGAGGCGCTGAGGGGCTGGGCTGTCTCTCACCTGAGGCTCAGTAGGGAGAACATTTAGTCCAAGCTCATAGACTCTTTGGCGGCACTCAGTTCCTTGTAGGCTGCCAGACTGAGGGCTTTAGTTTTTTAACTGGCTGGTGGTTAGAGGATGAGCTTGGTTCCTCTCCACAAGGAAGCTCACGGCTGGACTGCTGGATTTTCAGTTAGCAAGGGAATGTCTCCTTACAAGGTGGACACTGAAACGGTATGCTGTGTGATCACATACACATGGTCGTGTGCCTTCTGTCACCTTTGCCACATTCTATCATTTGCAAGAAGGTCACTGTCAAGGGGAGGGGATTATGCAGGAGGTGGAGATTGTGGAAAGTTACATCAGAGCCTATGCACTGCCAGGTCTAGCTCCTAGACCCAGAACACCCACCTCGGGTGCTGGGCCCCTGCCTCTGCATTAATCTGTGATTCTCCCTCCATTTCTCTGCCTCCTTCTGGCCTGTGGCGTTTTGGATGGAGAACTGACATTCCTCAGGCATGTCTTCTTAATTTTACTGTTTATAGAATGCTGCCTTTTTGTACTCAGAAGCCAGATTTTGAGATCGCCCGCTCTTTTTGCTGCCAAAAGTTCCAAAATTCTATTTTCAACTCAAAAGCTGGAAACTCACTTTTTGGTTCTTTCTTCTTATCCTCTTCCTTTCCAATGCAGTAGGCCCAGAAGGTCATGGGCAAAAGTGAATGAGTGGGGAATAACATCACTGTGCCCTGCTGCCATCCACAAGGGTCTACTGGAAGAAGAACAGGTACAACATCTGGGACCTGGGTTCAAATTCTGGCTCTACCATTTACTAACTTTGTAACCTTGGGCAAATCACTTATTTTCTATGAGCCCCCATTTCCTTCCCTAAAAAATAGGGGTCATGGTACCTGTTTTTATAATGTTGTGAGGATTAATAGGAATTAAATTGGGCAATGTGCCTTTGTAAATTATGATATACCATATATGTGAGCATTACCATTCTAGTTGACAGAGAGCATTTTAACTGATTGTACTCCATCCCTGTTGACATGGCTTTTTTGTAGTTCTGGATCAGGGACCAAAGCCTTTGGTGTGTTATATGGTAATAGCAGGTGCTGACCGCAGGCTTGTAGCTGTGTCTTGGGCAAGGGCTGCTTTGACTTGAGATTTTACCAGATCCTTGGTACAATAACCAGATGGTAATATTATGTGTGTGGATGCTTCTGGTAAATCACAGAGGTGGAATGAATGAATTGTCAGATTCTAAAACTGGGAGTGTTAGTCCTAAAGGCCATTTGGACAGAGTTTATTCATGCCTGGACAATGTTCTTTCCATCACACCAGCATTACAACCCATCGTGTAATGCTATCATGGATGGTCCCAGGCTCTGTGCAGGGGAGAGTTATGTTATGCATAGACTTGTAGAAGTGGTTTCTTCTCTTTTGACTTGCTCAAACAATATTAATTTTAATAAGTATTTATGGAGGCCAGCTGTCATCGGGTGGTATGGATGACAAAAGCAGGCCATAAAACTCCTTTAACTTTCTCCGGAAAATCTCATCTTCTGCTGCCTAGTAGCTCATCATTTTCTGGAAGAAAGAAATTGATACATCAGATTGCAGACCCAGCTGAAGGCCTATAAAATGACGGAAGCAACCTGTTACATGGGTATGAAATTAGGGCCCTCCTGATGGTAGAAGGGACTTCTCAACAGGACTGGCTCATTCTGGCCCCAGATGTATTGAATTTGTCTTTCTGCAGTTGGGGTCATTCCACGTCATCTCTTTAAAGTAAGCTGAATTGAACATACAGTGTCTGGTAAACTGCATTATTTATCTAACATTCCTAGCTGAGTGACTGTGGGTGTACCATAGGCTTCTTATTGAAATGGGAAAAAAAGAGAGGATGATTCAGTGAACCTAAATGGTGGGATTCTGGGCAAAGTGAGTGTGGTTGACAGAGGGAAAGCATTAGTCTATAGGGGCCAGAGCCAGAAGCCCAGCTTGGCCTGCTCTGTAGGAAAAAAAAAAAAAAAAGTGGGGGCAAGGGGATCAGTGTTTGGGAACCTTCCCCTGCCTGGAGGATACAGGCAAGAAGGGTTAAACACTGCTCCCAGGTTGAAAGTGTATGGTCCCTGCATTATTTTTCTAGGCACACTAGTCTTAACTCTGGAAGGGGTAGGCAAAGGCTAATGGATGTTACCAATGTTTTTGATTTCTTTTTATGTGCCAAGCCCAGTATTAGGGACTTCATGGACAGAACCCATTTAATCATAGTTAGAACTTACATGAAGCAAATATAATGGCCATGACTTATAGTCACAATAGCTTATAAGACTCAGATGAGAAGAAATTAAACTTTAAAAATTTCTCCAACATTGGGCTTAGTTTGTAAATCCTTACTCCTGCTGCTAGAAAAAAAAAAGTAATGTAGCATAGTTTTAAGACTTTTCAACCCAACATATTAATTTTTTTGTCACTTCTGATTCAAAATTTAAAATGCAAATATTTCAAGGTCTGCTGCTCCCCCACCCCCATACTCATGCATTTTGTTCAAGGGAGCCTTTAGGACTTGGTAGCATGGAGCTGGTGAGCATCTGGTCTGTGCTTGCCTCACTGATGTGGTCTTCCCTACAAATGTTCCTTTTTGTCTCTCTTCCCATCTCACTTTGTGCTTAGTCTGGAAGTAGGGATACCTTCCTCTGTTGATATGGCTCTACTTCAGGTCTTGTCCCTCTGAGCTTAGTTGTAGAGAATTTCCTCTGTTCTGTCCCCTCAGCCTCACTTATGGGGCCCACTTGCCTGTGCTATGTTTACTTCCAGGTCAGCTCACAGATGCTCATTCTCAACAAGACTGCTTTCCCTTTATACCCATGGAAACTCCTGGGACTTCTAAAGCCACCTATAACTTGTCACTGTCATCTCCAGAAGGCTGCTAGCCAACTTTCAGAGCTCTACGATGAGCAGGGCACAGTCCCCTCCACTCTCAGAGCCTCTCTGCCCAGCCTGCACGCAGTTAGGTTCCTAAAGGGTATCTCCTTTCTTCCCAAACTCTTTTCCTTCTCCTACATCTTGGAAATCTTTCATTTGCTATGATGTACAAGGCCAAATCTGCTTTCCCTGTTGCATGTCCATTTGCAAGTATTCTTGTCTTGCTCCAGGAAGTGTCCTTTGACCTTAAAAGATAAAGAATGCAACACATTTGTTCCCAAAGGCAGCTGTTGCTACATCACTGGATGTCCTTCCCTTTAGTTGCAGAACATGGGTGGGAGAGTAGTCACTGAATCCTATACAGCCACACAACAACTAATGCTTTGAAATATGACTTCACTATATTAATATCGTCTCCATTTCATACATGAAGAAATTAAGTCTCAGAGAGGTTGAATATTTAATCAAGCTGGGGCAAAACCCAGAGTCTTCTTAAAGCAGATGCTTCTCATTCCCCCTCCCCCAAATCACCCTATTCCCCACAGGAAGCCCATGCTCCTTGCCAGGTTCTGGGTCGTGGCAAAGAATGGCCCCACAATGCATGACAGCCCCAGAGTCACGCTGTAGGTGGCACTGTGAGGACCACGCTAACTATACAGGCAGTAAATAGGTGCGTTCTGGCAAGCAGATCCCTGCTGCTTCAGCTGAAGCAGGAGGGAGGAGAGATGGTGAGTCAGTTCTCCAAAATGCTGACTGTTTTCTGCATTCAAAGAATGAGAAAAACCAGAGAGAATCCAAAAGTGGGTTCTACCCAGTGAGATGGCTGCAGAGACACAGAAGGGAAAGATAAAGGGCCATCCTCAACTTCTGAGGGCTGATTCACCAACAGGCAGAAACACAGTATTGGAGACACACAGGAAGCATGTGAACTCTTATTTCCTAGAAAGAAATATTAATGGTCGGAGTACTTTCAGCTCAAGGTGCTGGGTGTGTATGCTTATTTCTTTTCTTTACTCAAATCTCACTGAAATGCCAGAAGACATTAAAAAGGTACAAACCCACAGGACAAAGAATACAAGAGAGAAAACAGACCTCCAGACATTGGTATTTGGAATTCTCCATACAAAGTGCCTGGGTCACCACCCAATCCCTTGCTGGAAAGACCGGAAGCCAACAAGCTGCACGTAAACGCACAGAGCTTCCCGTCAGCTTTTCAGACTTCACATTTAGATCAACAACCAAAGACCATCAGACATTTGTAAAAAATATCTCATAGAAAAGATAATAACCAAACAAATAGAAAAAAGTAACTCTGAAGAAACACAATTGAGAAAGAATGAAGAGAACTTAAAAAAAAAAACCCACTCCCCATAATTAAATATCCTTAAAGAGATATGAAGTAATGTTATATGAGGTATCTTTAGAGAGGCAAGAGGGGATATGACATGGATGTGCTCCTGGGATTTAAGATAGGATAAAAATGACATATTTAATAAGTGAGTTAGAAGACAACACTGAGGAAGATAACGTGGAAGATAGGTTTCTCAGAAATACAATAAAATAAAAGAGAAAATAGGAAAGAGGATGGAACTGGAGAACCAGTTCAAGATGTCAGTATTTGACTAGATCAAGCCCTAAAGACAGAAGAGAGAAACTGGAGGAGAGGAAACTATGAAAGAAATAATATAAGAGAAAATTTGCAGAAATAATACAAAATAATTTCCAGGTCAGGAACTTCTGGATTTAAAGGCTCAGAAAAATGAAGGAACAGAGTTTGACTATAAAGTACATCCTCAAGTAATTTCAGAGTACCGGGGATACTGAGAAAGGCTTAAAATCGTCTTAGGAGAATAAGCAGGTTATGTAAAACACATCAGGAATCAGAGTGGCATGGAACTTATCAGTAGAAACCCTGGAATAAGGAAGACAGCATTTTCAGAATTCTAGGACAGGTACATTTGAATCTAGAATTCCATATTCTGCCAAACCACCGATCAACATTGAAGGTAGAAGGACATTTGCAGACGTGCAAATTCTTACAAATTAATCTCCTTTGCATGATGTTCAGAGTGCTACTGGGTGTGTACTCCACAGAATGGAGACTGCAAACCAGAAGAGGAGAACATCAAGTCAATGTGGGGAGAAGCAGTACAGGAGAGGGGCAAAGGGAGTTCCCGATGATGGGGACGAGAAGTTCCAGCATTGCAGCCGGTTGGTAAGTCTAGAGAGCCCCAGGTAAAATTTGAGCAGAAGGTTGGAAATCTGGTAGGAATGTCTCCAAGAAAACTACTGGAACTGGTGTGTTATCTGATATGTTTGATGACATTGAGTTGTTTCATATCATCCACAGGAGGAAGCTGACATATAAAATATAAAATGGAAATACCAAGAAATAAGAATATATTAATATTATTTAGAAATAAGCAATCAGAAGAAAACATTCAAAGAGCTGAAATTGGTTGTCTCTGGGAAGCCAGGATTGGGGTGCAGTGGTAATAGTCCTGAGGACTGATAAGTCTATAGTTCTTTTTAAAAAGATGTGTCTGTATTATTTTGAAAAATATTATTTTGAAACTGCTGATATTTGTCAGTTTCAGCTTATGAAAATGGCAATTACACACGGTTCAACTTAAAATAGAAATGTGAAAGAACCATTAACAATAATACATGCATATCATATTTATTAGTTCTGTAGTATTATGAAAATAAAGAATTTTTCATCAAGATAGAAAAAGGAAAACAAAATTATAAACACTTTTGTATAATCGGTGGATGAAAACACTTCAGTTATACCATCTCTACCCTTCTAGTGTTCTGCACGTCTGCATGTGAATCGTTTCTTGGTGACAGTGCCGCATTTCCCCTCTAGCTGTCTAAAATTTCAGCCATGTTTGGTAGTGGTTTCTTTCTTGATGATTGATTATTTGAAAACCAAAATACTTGTCTTGCTTTTTCATTCCTTGGCATCTCTCAATCTATCTGTATCTGTCTTTTGAATCTCTTTCCCAAACATCTCCTCTTTTCTCACTTGGCTCAGATTTCCAGGCAGCTATTGGACAGGATTCGTGCTGTGTTAGGTTTAGGTGAGATGCAGTGGTCACTCTACAGTGCTGGTTCTGGACCTTAGTGCACAAACACCTCTACCCTAGGAACTACTTCCAGATGCACTGGGTGAGCGCACGGAAACTGCACACCCTGCAGGGTGTACCTCTTTAGCCAGAGTTGACTGGGACAGGGATGGTAACCAACTCGAGCTATGCCACATTAGATTCTCTTCCCCAGCCATTTGGAATTGAACTGAAGAGAGGGCAGCCACTTATTTTATTTCCTTTTGGAGCTGGAACAAGACCTTCGGAGGCGTGGGTTACACAGCCTGCCCTGTGGGCTAAGGATTAGGAAATGCCAGTCTGCAGAAACAGGACAGGTAAGCAGATTTGCAGAGAGAATCAGAGATGTGAGATGGAGTTGAAATAATGATGATTTCCAGTTCCACCTTCCAGTTCTTTCCTGAGATGGGCTACATTTTTCCTCTTGGGTTCTGTGAGACTGCTTAGTGGTCTTAAGATAAATAAAACCTCCCCCTCGCTTTCCTTTGCTTAAACTAATTTGAGTAGGATATAGTTACTTGCGACCAAAAGAATACCAATGGGGACATGTTAATCTCTATGATTTTTATAATTTGGTGACACATAGGACTGCTTGTGATTTCAGGGGTAGGGAATGTGGGAACGAGAGCCCTTGGCAATGGCGAAGCTAGGGGAGGGACTTGAAGGGGTTCTGGGTAGAGTGCATTATATTGGGCTCAGTGAATATGATAAGGAACCCCCCTACTTCATAAGCATACCGGCGGGGAGGTGGGGGAAGTTTGACTGGATAAATATTCTTTTCCTTCAAGTTTTGATGTTTGTATTTGAAGTGGAGCAGATAGTTAAAAACCCTAAATAAATCCAGCTGGTATTTAACTGTGGTAAGAGGAGACTCCTTTTTTGAAGAAGATTTTTCTTTCTGGTCTTTAGTGTGTGCAGTGTGGAATCCATTCTAGAAAGCTCCTGTCTCTATTAAATCCTTCTCATGCTCAGTATTTTTCTTCCTTCCTTCTGCTCTGTCTGACCTGATATGATGTCATTTGGGCTGTATTAAACATTTTTTTTGAAAAAGAGTGAACATTATACATTTCATCCAAAAAATGCTATTTCTGGGTCTACAATTCATCTCTGCCACGGCATTTTCCTGGTTCCTAAAGGACTCTGGTACAGACATAGCTTCTCCCCCTCCTCCCTTTCACCTTGGATTGAGCACTAAAAAATGTAAAAGACGTTAATAAGGCAGGAGGTGCTTTATGCCACAGGGTATAGATGATACTATTGGAAATGAGGAATCTTCTTCCTGAATGTTGTCAATTTGTTACTTTTCTGAGTCTGCTGGTGGCAGCTCAGCATGGGGCCCCGTTATCTCTCAGCCCAAGCAGCTGGCTTTGGGCGCAAGTCTGGACTAGGAGAGATTGCTTCTTGGCCCCAGTGGGGCATTTCACAATTTTCTTTTCCTTGAGAAACTTTAAAAACCCATCTAGGCTACCCTACCTGTGTACTTCATTTAGAGCAGCGGTCACGTGACTTGGTTCAGGAAAGGCAGCCGCCAGACACCCTGCTGTGGGCTGGCGCCTGGGACACAGGGTGCAATGGGCCTGCGAGTCAGGCCAGCTTGACTCAAGCAACACTTACCTGACACCTACTGTATGGGAGCAATCACGTTAGGCTTGGGGGTACGGTGGTCAGTCAGAGGTGGTCTATGCCCTCCAAGAGCTCACGGTTTAGTGATGACGATGAATAAACGAGTATCTAATGTATAATGGGTTAAGTCAGAGAGAGAAGGGAATCCAGGAGCAGGAGAAGGAGGAGGGGGAGGGGTGGAACATGGAGGAAGGCAGTCAGCTGGTCTGAGTCTCAAGGAACAAGCTGAAGAAGCCAGGATAAAAAGTGGAGGAAAAGCATTCGAGGCAGAGGCGACAGCCTGAATGAAACATGGACGTATGAAACTGAGTGGCCTATTTGGGAGAAAAGTAGAATGAGGGCCAGAGTGTTGAAGACAGACGGGGGAATATAGAAGACAGGGCTGGGGAGGTAAGCGGGGCCCAGCTGCTTGTGTGCTGTGTTGCTGGGGAGGGCGTCGGCCTTTCTTTTATACGTGTTGGGGAACCATCGACATAGGGGCATGCCTCACAAGGGTGGAGGGTCTGAGCCTTCGGAGCACTCTGAGGGGGCGAGGATCAGGCCCAGAAGCTCTGGGAAGGAGCTGGCAGTAGGGGCAGACCTGAGGGCTGGCAGCAGGATACTGGACACCTCGGTAGAACCAGTGGGTACAGAGTTCTTGAGGGCCCTGCATCTGCTTTCTGTCCTGTGAGGTCAAACCCAAAGATCGAGGCAGGTAATGAGGGTCAGAATAAGTCTACATAGGTCAAAATTGCCCAAAAGCCAGAGGCCCACTCAGCAGCTGGCACAGGACCTGTCAAAAGTTGTGACCCCTGCCTCTTTACCACCTGCCCCTAACCACCCCTCTCCTGTTTATCTAGCTTTAGGCAATTTCAAGTTTCCAGTCAAAGGTCCATTCCTACTCTACTAGAGGTGACTGACAGGAACCATGCTGAATTGTCAGGCTGCTGATATCCTTCCTGTCCATAGATATGGTAGCTTGGGCCAGGGGGTGGCAATGGAGAGCAGTAGATAGACTGAGATGTATTTTGTAGGTTGACACAACAGGACTTGGTTATAGGTTGGATGTGAGGGTAAGCAAGAAGGCATTTCAGGACTGTCAGGTTCCTGGCTGTCAGCTACTAGAGGGTGGTGGTACCAAGTGCTTAAATGGTGTATTCACTTACTTGGGCTGCTGTAACAAAACTCCAAACACCAGGTGGTTTAAACAACAGAAATTTGGTGTACAGTTCCAGAGGCTGGATATCCAAGATCAAGGTGTTGGCAGGGTTGGTTTCTTCTGAGGGAAGAATCTGTTCCTGGCCTCTCCTTGCTTTGTAGGTAGCCATGTACTCCTGTGTCTTCACGTTGTCTTTCCTTTGTAAGTGTTGGTGCCCCCATTTCCTCTTCTTGTGAAGATACTAGATTATTGGACTAGGGCCCACCCTAATAATCTCACTTTAACTTAATTTTCACTTTAAAAATCCTAACTCTGGGGGTGCCTGGGTGGCAGAGTCAGTTAAGCGTCTGCCTTTGGCTCAGATTGTAATCCTAGCATCCTGGGATCAAGCCCCACATCAGGCTCCCTGCTCAGCAGAGAGCCTGCTTCTTCCTCTCTCTCTGCTGCTCCCCCTGCTTGTGCTCTCTCTCTCTCTCTGTGTCAAATAAATAAATAAATAAATAAAATCTTAAAAAAAAAATCCTGTCTCCAAACATAGTCACATTTGGTGGTACTAGGCATTAGGACTTCAGTATAACAACCTGATGGGAGTGGTGTACAGTTCAGCCCAGAACAGTGGAGATGGTCAGAATTCAAGAGTGTAGTAAGGCATATATTAATTTTGAGATGCTTATAATATACACAAGTGAAAATATCAGAGGCACCTGGGTGGCTCAGTCAGTTGAGCATTCATCTTCAGCTCAAGTCATGATCCCAGGGTCCTGGGATTGAGCCCCGCATTGGGCTCTCTGCTCAGTGGGAAGCCTGCTTCTCCCTCTCCCTCTGCCTGCCGCTCCCCCTGCTTGTGCTCACTCTGTCAAATAAATAAAATCTTAAAAAAAAAGAAAAAGAAAATGTCAGGCAGGTAGTTGTATATACAGAATCTGCAGCTTTGAGGTGAGGTCTGGGTTGCAGAGACAAATTTAGAAACTGTTGGCAAATTTAATGATTTGCTTTATTTATTTAAAGCCATGAAAATTGGCCCTGTGTGTGTGTGTGCGTGAGGGCACTTACATACAAGGAGCAAAGAATCCAAGTTGAATCCCATAGAAGTCCACAGAAATTTTTCCGCCTACAAGGCTCTGGTCCATGTCTTCAGGCCTGCCACATAGTCTGTTCTTAAGGTCAGTTATAATGTAGGAATTAGCTCAAAAAGAATTGTAGAGTACCTGGCAAGGGACTCCTCCTTTGCAAATAGAGATTTATTTTAAAAAAGAATCCTCACTATATGTTATCATCATGAATATAACACATGCTTATTATTAAAAAATCCATGCAAATTAAATGGTATGAAAAAGGGAAGTGGAAAAATTATCTCATATTGGACACTTCATATTCTCCTACTTTCATTCCTTATTATAGGATCAACCACAAAAATGGCTTCATACAGGTCTGACTTCCTTCCTTTGACAGCACCATGGCTCAAGCAACGTCCTGAGTATTCCTTTTGCTATAGAAGCCTTGGGGCTTCTATGTACGTACACAAGAGTGATGAAAAGTAGAAATAAGTTTATAAGAATGAGATCATTTTTTCTCTATTGAGGTATAGTTGATACACAAAAGTGTGTAAGTTTAAGGTGTACAACATGGTGATTTGATCAACTTACATAATGTGGAATGATTACCACATTAGGATGTTAACACCTCCATCCCCTGATTACCATTTCTCTTTTTGTGGTGAGACTACTTCAGCTTACTCTTTTAGCAGCTTTCAGTACAGGATATGGTGCTGCTAACTATAACCACCATGCTGTACACTAGATCCCAAAAGCGTATTCATGTACAGCTGAAAGTTTGTACCCTTTGACCAACATCTCTTCATTTCCCACACCCCGCAGTTTCTGGCAACCACCATTCTAATCTCTGTTTCTATGGGTTTGGCTTTTTTGGATTCTACGTCTAAATGAGAACATACAGTATTTGTCTTTCTGTCTCCGATTTGTTTCAGTTAGCATGTTGCTGTCAAGGTCCATACATGTAGCAAATGGCAGGATTTTCTTCTTTCTTAAGGCTGAGTTTTATATCTCTACTATCTCTGTGTATCTCTCTCTCTGTCTCTCTTTTTCTAGATCTAGAGATCTAGATAGATAGATGGAGAGATAGAGATAGATCTAGATAGATAGATAGGGATAGAGACCAAATCTTTATCCATTCATCTTTATATGAACACTTAGGTTGTTTCTGTGTCATGGCTATTGTGATAATGCTGCAATGAATACGGGAGTGCAGGTATCTCCTTGGGGGTGCTGATGTCATTTTCTTTAGGTATATACCCAGAGTGGTATTTCTGGATCATATGGTAGTTCTTTTTTTTTTTTTTTTAAAGATTTTATTTATTTGACAGACAGAGATCACAAGTAGGCAGAGAGGCAGGCAGAGAGAGAGGGGGGAAGCAGGCTCACCACTGAGCAGAGAGCCTGATGCGGGGCTCGATCCCAGGACCCTGAGATCATGACCTGAGCCGAAGGCAGAGGCTTAACCCTCTGAGCCACCCAGGCGCCCCTCATATGGTAGTTCTATTTTTAATTTCTTTTTTAAAGAATGAATGTTTTTATTTTTATTTATTTATATTTATTTATTTTTTATTTTCAGCATAACAGTATTCATTATTTTTGCACCACACTCAGTGCTCCATGCAATCCGTGCCCTCTCTAATACCCACCACCTGGTTCCCCCAACCTCCCGCCCCCTATTTTTAATTTTTTAAAGCAATCTTCCTGCTATTTCACCACCAATGCACAAAAAGTCCCCTTTTCTCCACATCCTTGCCAACACTTATCTCTTGTGTATCTCTTGTCTTTTTGATGACAGCCATTGTAACAGGTGTGAGTTGATATTTCATTATGGTTTTGATTTCTATTAACCGATGATTAGTTATGCTGAGCATCATTTTTTAAAAAATATTTTATTTATTTATTTGACAGACAGAGATCACAAGTAGGCAAAGAGGCAGGCAGAGAGAGGAGGAAGCAGGCTCTCTGCTCAGCAGAGAGCCTGACTGTGGGGCTCAATCCCAGGACTCCGAGATCATGACCTGAGTGAAGGCAGAGGCTTTAACCCACTGAGCCACCTAGGCGCCCCTATGCTGAGCATCCTTTTAAGTACCTGGTGGTCATTTGTATGTTTTCTTGGGAAAATGTCTCTTCAGATACTCTGCTCATTCTTAAATTGGATTATTATTCTTATTGCTATTGAGTTATATGAGTTCCTTATGTATTTTTGATATTAACTCCTTATCAGATACGTGATTTGCAAGTATATTTTGGGTTGCCTTTTCATTTTGTTGGTTGTTTCTTTTGCTGTGCAGAAGCTTTCAGTTTGATGTAGTCCCACTTATTTACTTGCTGCTTTTGTTGCTTGTGCTTTTTGTGTCATAGCCAAAAAAATTGTTGCCAAGACCAATGCAAAGGAGCTTTTTCCTTATGTTTTTTTCTAGGGGTTTTGTGGTTTCAGATCTTATGTTTAAGTCCTACTTTTGTGAAAGGTGTAAGTTAAGGGTTCAATTTTATTCTTCTGCATATGATTATCCAGTTTCCCCAACTCCATTTATGGGAGAGACTATTCTTCCCTTATTGAGAATATTTTCCTCATTTCATTGAATTGTCTTTCTGTGATTTCTAGTACCTTATTGAGCTTCCTTAAAACAGCTATTTTGAATTCTTTATTGGACAAATTGCAGATGTCTGTTTCTTTGGGGTTGATTACTAGAAGGTTATCGTGACTCTTTGGTGGATCATATTTCATTGATTTTTCATATTTTTCATATTCCTTGAATTCTTGAGTTGCTGTCTTTGTATTTGAAGTCATAGTCACCTCCTCCTGTTTTTACTAACTGACTTCAGGAGAGGAATACCTTTCATTACTTTTGCTAGGGATTCTGAGGCTTTCTTAGACCTTCTTTGGGTACACCAACTCCACACTTCTTGCTCCCTCTTGTGGTAGAATTCTTAACCTTGTTTGCCTTCTCTCTGCAACAGATGGAAGATCAAGTGCTAACAGGCTCCCTTATGTTTTACTGAAAGTGGCATGAAATCTCAAGTTTATGGATTATCCCTGGCCCGTAGGTTTGGGCTGCCTTTCTGTGCCTACTCACTAGGCTTCTGCCAAAGTTTGCTCTTCCTGCCATTGGTAGCATGCCTTGAGAGCTGGCCCTAGATGGGGTATGTTTGGGTGAAGCTCACAGAATACTGAGGACGCCCATGTGCCAGTGGTGGGGAGGTGTGGGCCAGGTGTCCCAGAGTTGTGGGTGGGTTTGATGGAGTCTTTGACACTGCCAATAGGATCACATCCCTTTAATGCTCTCCAGGATTCCTATCTGCTGTTTTCTTCCTGTCTTCCTGCCCCTTACTCATAAAACTCATGACTCCGGGCTCCAAATGAAGTGAGAGAGGAATGGACCTACTTGGCAGCATCCTGCACAGCTCAGGAAGCCAGGTGTTTGTTCACATGCTCTCATTTCTCCCCACATGCTCTCATTTCATCCTCACATAGATGTCTCTTGGCCCCGAACCGTGCTATCTTGGGGAAAGGATGATGAAGGTAAAGCAAGCTGTTCCTCTTACCCTTTCCAGTGCATTCAAACTAGTATTTTTTTTTCCTCTAGTGGTATGCTGGAATGCCTTCACTGGAAGCCTGGACTTCCACAAAGGCTCTTTCATCCCTGGGTAATTGTCAACGACTGTTTTTCAGCGGTTCCCAGACCACAGCTGAGAGCAACTGGAGCTGGTTTTTGGGTCACTGTGGGGTACCAGTCAGGAAAGAGGTCTCTATGCCTATCATCTGTTGGATGGGGTGGGTGTGCCCCTCCCACGTCCCTTGGCAAATGTGTGCTAGATCTGACAGCTCTCACAAAGACACTTCTGTCTGTGGATGAAGGCCAAATTTTTGCTGTTGATGTTGGGGGGGGGCACAAATGAGGGGTGTCCTAGTCACATGGGCGATGTTACTCCAGAGATGAAATAATTTTATTTATCTTCAAATAGTATTTTTGAAAGATATCAAAAGGAGATCTTAGAAGAATCTAGAGCCAGGACCAGGGTGAGGTGACTGAGCTTTCTATGGTGCAAAATTTAAGGGTGCACTTACAGGATCATGCACATGCAGGACCAAACTCATTTCAATCTAGTTCCAGGCCTAGGCAGATCAGTGGGGTCTCTTTGTCAGTACAGTCCTGAAATCTTCTTCAGGGACAGGGCATGATGCCTGTATAGTATGGGAGATCTTTGGGGGCAGGACATTCCTCCGTGTAAACATATTATGTAGGTAAATGAAGGCAGTACAGTCTATAAGTCTTAAAGAGAATAGGCTTTGGGACCAGATGAGCCAGGCCCATTTCCTGGTTTTGCCAATATACTAGTTGAGTGGCTTGGGCACCTGTATGAAAATTCCTCTATCAGAGAGTGGTGAGCTATGCATGGCACCTTGTTGGGAGGGAGGTCTGCTCCACTAAAGGTCTAGTTATGTCTAGTTATGGCCTTTGTTCATGAGTTGGGTGCCCTGAGAGTCCTAAGACAGTGTGAATCACTTCTGTCCTAGGGAATTGGAAGAAAATACTAAGTGAAGGAGAGAAATTATCACCAGGTAATTTCAATTTAATGGATAATTATCAAGGACTCATATGTATGAGACACTGTGCTGAGCTGTAGTGGATATAGGGGTAGAGGTGTGGTTAGGGTAATGTATACCCTTGAGCTCTCTCATCCCCTCTTCAGTTAGGGGCTGTGTCTGGTCTGGCTGGCGGTATGCTCTGGTGGTGTGAGGGTAACAGGCCAGGAAGTTTATTCTTTACCTGGAGTTGGTTTGGTTGCTGAACTTAAGAATTTTTTAAAAACTGGGGATACAATAAAAGTAGGAGTGGGAGGTGAAAAAATGGGGTCTGAATGGGTCAACAAAAATGAGGATGGTGAGAGACATGTAATGGAGCCAGGGAGAAAGATTGCTGGCAGATGAGAGTGGCAGATAGAGCAAGAGAATCAATGTGAGGAGGGTCATGGGTGAATTCTTGGCAAACGAGTTGCTCTCCTGAGCTGGCTTTTACTTTCATGGCATGGCTTGTAGTGAAGGGATGGGGCAGATCCCTATCACCTAATGTGGAAGTCATCTCCCTGCTTCCTTCTCCGGGCTTGAATATTAGTATTCTTAAGGAGGCATGGCTACAATTTCTAGAAACACGAACTCTGGAAACCCTGAGTTAGAGGCAGTAGCCTGAAAATTAACAGTATTTTTGTTTTCCTACAAGTTAGCATAGTTTGGGCATCAAGTTAAAGCTCAGTTCTCCATTGCTCTAGATCATCTCCTTATTCTTCACTTAGTTGTGACTGATGTCTGCAAGGATCAGCCATAAACATATATACAAACTCACAAGAAGTACTGGCCATGAATGCTGGTTTCCACGTCACCACAAACAATGTATTCTTCAAACTCTTGTCAGTGTGATCTCATAAAATACAAATCTGACCATTTTACTCTCTGGTTTGAAACTAGTAAAAGGCCTTCCACTACCCAAGAATAAAGCTTAGACCTCATAGTCTGGCCTACTTGAGTTGCACAGTCCAGTTTCTGTCCAATTTTACCAGGCTTTTCTTTAGCAGAGCTCTTCTCTCATAGTTTGCCTAGTGAAACAATGAGTAAATGAACGAATCCATCATTGAAGTCACTAATAAACACAACAAACTGTACCAAGAAGTTGAAGACCTGCTTCTGTTTGAAGCCCACTTAATTGGGTTGATAAGCTTGTAGGATGTCATGAATTAAAAACGTCAATATTATAGACAAGATTTATTTTCTGTAACTCAGGAGGATGGGAACATGTAATTTCAGAGAAATAGGTTTCAACTTTCAGCACAACTTTCTACTAATGAGAGTTGGCCACAAAGCAGAGGATTTCCCTGAAGTAGGGAGGTCCCCATATCTGGAGTGGATAAGAGCTAAGTGATTACAGCAGGCAGGTTGGAGGAGGGACTCAGGTACTGCATGAAGAATTGGACTATAGGACCTCTCATCTCCCTTCCATGAGGAGAAGAGGAGGAAGGGAAAATACTTAATATTTGTGGAGGACTTACTATGTGCCTGGCATTGTTCTTGGTGCTTTATATTTATTGGTTTATTTTCTCCAACAATTTGCTGTAGAGGAAAGTGCCATTACCATCTCCATTTTATTGATGAGGATTCTTAAATCTTAGAGAGGTAAAGTAACTTTCCCAAGACCACACAGAAGGTAAATGATAGAGTTGGGCTTATAATCTTAGAGTGGGTCTCAAAATATATTTCCTGATCAGAAGCATCAGAGTCAACCAGAATCTTGTTAGAAATGCAAATTTTTGCACCTTATCCCAGAACTTACTGGTTGAGGAGCTCTGGGGGGTGGGGTCCAATCATGTGTAATTTAACAAGCCTTCCAGGTGATTCTGATGCCTCCAAAGTTTGAGAATCACTGTTCTAAAGAACATTCCATTAAAGCTCATGTATATGAGAAAATATAAGGAAGAAAATTCAATTCACATATTTGGGAGAATTTGGGGGGAAAAAAAGGCTGCTCTCAGTCTATATGGCATCCACATTTAGACTGCTGCCTCAAATGTGGGACAGGTCAAGGGACTTCATGCTGGGTCTGAGAAGCCAGCAGCTCCCAGCAGATTACAAGGCAATTCAGAACCACATTTCCTCTGAGAATAGCTTCTTGTAGCTTCTCGGGTTTTTTCACATAAGGAACAGTGTGAACCTGGGTAAAAGAAAAAAAAAAGTAAAACATTACTAAAAACAATACTATCCAGTTTAAAATATGAAGAAGATGCCACAAATACTCCAACTCCCTCTTACAGAATGAATTCAATAAAAGCAAGAGAAATTTTGTGTTTAAAAAAAAAAAAAGCCAGATGGAACTGCTGGTAGTATGCTATCATTTATTTTGTTAATTCAGCAACATTTCGAGTGAGACCCAGACACTACAGCGTTTAAAAATAATGCAACCTTGCTCTTGATGCAAGTGGCAAAAGCAAGAGGTCTCCACGGAGCTTTGCTAAAGGGGGAAAAAAAAGAAATTAAAAACCGTCCACTAATGTGCCGGCGAGTAATGAAATAAGAATCTGACACTTGGTGCATTGAAATGCAAACAAGATGTCCCTGTGTTACCCTGGCAATTCATCATAAAGGCCGGTGCATTTCTGCTTATTATACATGAGGTGCAGTGAATTATTACCAGGCTGGTTCTTCTAACAAACTTTTCAAAGTATGTACATGATAGGGTCAAAAGAGATTTATATGTGTGTTTGTGTATGTGTGTGTGTGTGTATGTGTGTGTGTGTGTGTGTGTGCACTCATGCTAGGATATGCCCATAGAATTGTATGTTGCTCTTCCTGTGAATACATAGAGCCCAATACATCTGGATTATAAAGGAGAAATTCAGGTGATGACCTAAGTATTTGGAAGCATTCTTTCTCTCTCTGTCTCTCATTTCACTCTCTCTCTCTCTCTATCCATCTATCCGTCTATCTTAGAGGTCCCAAGGAGGGGAGAATTAGAGAAGACACAGTCCTGTGGGCTGTGAAAAAAAATGCAGCAATTGCTCCCAGGCAGGTAGATTGGGGTTTAAAGGGGCACTTTTTTTTTTTCCCCCCCCGCAGGGGAGAAGCAGGAGATGGTAGGAGTGAGAGAAACAGGAGGAAGGTTGGTGAGGGGACTGTGGTGATTTCCCTGTGAAAAGTTTGCAGGCATCTCTCAGACCAGTGGCATTACAAGTTCTGGCATAACGCTGGCACGTAAGTAATAAAAAAAAGGGAGACTCATATAGAGCACACACCAGCACTATCTAGAAGAGTCCACAGCAGCTTATAATAGTTATTACTGGGGAATGAGATTATGAGAAGAGAAGCAGGAGGCTTTACTCATTCATACACCTCAGTTTTATTTGTAAAGACTTTTTGTCATTGAATGTTCCAAATATATACAGAAGTAGAGAGAATAAAAACAAAATAAAATACTTGTACTATGCCCCAGGTTCAACAATTACCAACTCATGGCCCATACTGTTTCATTTTATCCTACTATCCCAGCCCTTTTCTCAATTTTCCAGATTATTTTGAAACAACTTCAAGACATAGCATTCACTAGTAACATGCCAATTGAAAAAAGGAAAAAAAGAAACATGTTCTAATATAAAATAAAAAGGAGAAATTAATATGAAATATATAATAATTCAAATACAGCTGGAGTTCCCATTGTCTAGTGAATTTTTTTTAAAAGCAGTAATTGTCATACTTGGCTGATCACTGGAATTTTCTGGGAAACTTTTTAAACATGTAGGTTCCAGAGCCCACCAGGACCCACAGAATCAAAATCTCTGTGGTGGGCCCAGGGATATCTGTGATTAAAAAATTCCATATATGATTCTGTTGATGAGCCAGGTTTGAGAACAGTTGGTTTACTTAAGATAAACTGTTTCAAGTACCTTCAAGCACTTTGGAAAGACTTAATTCCATATAAGCAGTTGATACGCTAATTACAAATTTGCCTTATCTAGTCATTAAATTAGGTTCCCTAAGGACTACTCTGAATCCCTTGGATTAAAGGAGTAGTTGAATCTAGTTAACCCAGTTCTGATTAGTATATAACTATAAAATAGAAAAACACATTTTCTTTAAATATTCTACAATGCATACTTATTATCGATGTAATACTAGTCTTTGCTATAATTGGTGAAAACGTGTGCTTTATTTTTGGCAGTTGAGTCCCTATTTTAAAGTGGGGAAATGGGATTTCAAAGCAATTAAACAATTTTCCTGAGGACATATAGTTGGATAATGGCTGATCCAGGGCAAATGTAAAACCTGCACTGTGATAGGCCCTTGTGGGTCAATACAAATAATACAGGGTTCTAATATTCCAAGGAGTTAGAGTTTAGTGAGGGAGACAGACAAGTGGACATGACTTTAAGTCCATAGACTCAAAAATATCTTCCGCCTAGAGCAGTGATCATAAAGTAGTGAGTTGATCTCATTAAACAAGCTCAGGTGCCCAGAAGTGAAACTGTTTTAATTTTTCCAGGGAAGAACTTAATTTCTATTTTCAACTTTTATTCTAACAACAAATGACACTTTATTTTGGTCAATGTAAGTAATCTTGGTCACTTCAGGATTTCCTGGCCTGTCTCCTTCTGTGGGGTTGAATTGAGTTCCGGGGTGGGGCATCAGAATGCTCGGGTTGGGGAGAAATTAATATTATCTTCCACATTGCAAATGCAGAGCATCTCATCTCATTTCTCTCTGGTTCCTAAGAGCTGGTCCATGTGGATGGCAACTGTAATTCTTTATTCTAAGCACAAGGCCTTTTCAGATCTGGGTCTTAGCTGCTCTCCCAATAGTCTTGGTTATCCGCAGACAGTTGGCTGTTCCATATATTGTGTTGATTTGGAATAATAAGAAATATACATTTTATCTTTGTCCCTGGTTCTTGGCACAGTGCTCCTTAGAATTTCCTGTGAGATAAAAGTGATAGGAGCAACTTTTGTTATCTTTTCAACTACACCTGAGTTTAGGCTAATGAGGCAACTGTTTGCAAGTCCTTCCACATCATCTTTTAGGATAGGAGCTGCTCACTAGAAAGACCAAACTCTGATTAGAAGCTTGGAATTTTCAGGTCCACTGTTGTACCCAGACCTCTCGGTTGGAGGTTGAGTTCAATCACTAATGGTCAGTAATTTTATCAATCACCTATATAATGAAACCTACATAAAGATCCCTACATGACTGGGTTCAGAAGGCCCTGATGCTGAACTTTGGGAAATTCCATGGCTTTTGCCCATTACTGGACTTTACCTCAGAACTGAGCCCAGATCCTTCTTACTCTTGAATCTCCAGATTGATCTGGCAATTCTATTACACACACTGCCTCCAAAAGTCTTGGCTCGGTGTGTGTGTGGCTTGGTGGAGGTAGGTTGGGAGGGGTGGGAGAATGATGGCATGGGTATCCCTCCAGGGACCCACCAGGGTCCATGTTTCTTCCTTCTTACTTAGTGTAGTACAGTACTGGTTCTTGATGTGCCGGTATTCCCACAGAGGCTACTTATTTTTTAGTAGCATAATGACAGTGTGCTTACCTTTGATCTTCTCTCCCCTTTGACTCAGCTCCCCAGATTATAGAATATTATGCAGTCTACTATGAGTGGGGATTGGGAAAAAAAATGTCTTTGAATGTCTTTGACCACACACATTCTTTCAAATCTTTTAATTTATGGCATAAACTATGACTTGACTTCTTCAGGGCTTAGAATGTCAATGCCCTCCAGCCAAGACCAGCAGGAACATACTTGTAGTTGAACAAATTTGGCTTATTATGTCATGCAGTGAGGGAGAACACATACCACAAAGAATCAAGGTGTTGTCTGTAAGAGGGTGTTAGAAAGGACTTACAGAATTTGCGCCTGGGTTAAGAGATTTTGAAAGGGTTTAAGAAAATGGGGTTTTGCTCTGGATTGGATGCTGTCAGCAAGTAGGGTAATTCTATGATTGGGTATCTTAATTTTATCTAGCAGGAGGGAAGATTAGACAGAGGCTGAAGCTATAATTGGTAAAGAAGAAGCAGTCATTCATATTAGTTGGGGGAGAAGGATGGGTATTTTTGTAACCTGGAAGGTTTTGCGTTTTGACTGTGTTCAGACATGATTATGGGCTGGCCATGTTTTTGTCTTGATTCATTATGGTTTCATAGTAGCCTTGTCTGACACTTACATTCTTTGAAACTTTTTATGATTTACAGGAGAATACCCGGGTCTATCTGTGGGTGCTGGGCCAGCTCCTAGCAAAACCAAGGCCAGGCTGATAGTATTAAGCCAGGTCCCAAATGCCAGGGGCTACTTTTTTCTTTCTCAGTATATGAAACCCAGATTTATTTTGGTCTGGTTTTGAAACACAAAACCCAAGAATACATTACTTATGTTTTCCTATGTTCCAGAGGTCTAACTTCTCAAAGAGAGGGGAGCCTTGAGATATCAGGTAGTCCTAGAGAAAATGAAATCAAAATTACAATGTTAAATCATTATCTTGTTATCTGTACGATGACATTAGCACACAATTGGTACTATGACGAAGGTAGCATTGTGCAGGGAGAACCAAACACACCCTCTTCCTGGAGAGGTGATTGAGATGACTTTTTCACCAAAAGAGGGAGCAGGAAGAAAAGGTATTCTAGGTAGAAGGAAAAGCATGCATTGGCAGAGCTGGGGGATGAGAGGGTACACTAGAGAAGTCAGTCACGGTACTTGTCTTGATCACAATTCCTTTTAAGTAAAAGCAACAGATTTTACCCCTGTCTAAAGCTGATTGGATCAGAAGTGCTTACTGATCCAAAAGGGTCTCTCTGTAGACTGACTGGTTGGCAACCTATGAGGTTGCCCTGCACATAAAGAGGAGCCGGTTCAATCTGATTTTCTCTTTTTCAGGATTATGGACTAGGAAATGCCAAGGCAAAGAGGCTTTGAGGGGCAGAGTTGAAGTTTAAGGACCCTGTGAAGAGGATTCTTCAGGAAGTCTGGTAGTCAAGAGGGAATGTGGACAGTCAGAGTTATGGGGTCCTGAGCAGGAACTCAAAGCAGAGAGATGGTAGGTTGAAGGAATAAGCAGTGGGGTGACTGCAAAAGGAAAACCCCTGAGAGAAGATATCGGACTCTTCCTAGGGCAGAGTGGCAACGTGGAAACCACTCACTCCTGCAGTTCCTCTTCTTCTCGGGGTGGAGACTGATTCAACCAGAATCTTTGCTCCTGGAGCTCAGGTCCTTTCCTCTTCCTCAGCACTCCAGAGATAGCCTTACAGTGCTCCTCCTCGGATGCAAACCTATTTGAATTCTTTGAACTGGAAGAGCCCAGCTAAAGCAAGCATAAAGGGAAGTAGGGACCAGACCCTAGTGGGTGTTGTCTGCTTAGACCTGGGGCATGTAGATTAAACCCCTCATCAGACTCATTCAATTGTAAGTGACAGAAAACTCATCTGTTTGGTTTAAGACCAAATAGCATTGTGTTATCTCATATAACTGAAAAGTCCAGGGGTAGTTAGCGTGAGGCATGCTGGTTTCAGGGCCTTGGAGAATGTCATCAGGACTACCTGCTCTTGCCTTACACCTTCCTTCTCTATGTGGTCTTTAGGCAGTGTCCTCTCCAGGTTTATGTCCTATGGAATAGGGTGTCTTCTTGGTTGTTTTGGAAAAAATGCTGGGAATGAGGATTAGGCCCACTGTCTTTGAACAAATACCCATGGCTGTTAATACCTAGTGGATTGGTGGGACTAGCTCTGTTCAACTTCAAGGATAAAATTGAGGGTAGATGCCAGACAGACAAATTTAGCATGTGTCCTCATGTGTCTGTGCTTGTGCATTTAAACACCTTCATTAGTTCTAGCCACTAGGAGATGAGGAGCCTAGACAAGAAGGAGAAACCAAAAAACACAGCCATTATCTGGATACAAATGTGTCTTTCAATTTTAGCAAGAGTTAGTTCAGAAGCCAATATACATTTAATCTGTTTTCATTACTTTTTTTTCCTTTCAAAATAGCTTTGGAATTTGATGTAGTTGGTGGCAGCATGATTAGAGGGTCATAGGAAATGAAGTTCGTAATGAGCCTTGACGGAAACCAGCAGTGTGTAACAGAAGGGTAGTTCCTGGAATTGAAAGGGTTCAATCTGGTTTTGTCGTTTACTGGCTTAAGTCATTTAGTCCTTCTGGGCTTCAGAATCTGCAGTTGGGGATAGTGATAGATATCCTGTAGTGCTATTGGTGAGGGTTTAAATGCAAGATAAAATATTTGGCACATGGGACGTGCTGACTAATGGTAGCTATTGTTATGAGAAGCTTGCTTCCAGGCAATGTGGCTCCACATTCCAAGATCCTTCTGCCTTCAGGCAACACACACCTGATCATTCCAGACTCCCTGTTGGCCTGCTCTGCCTGGGTCTACACCCAGCCAACTCCAGGTAAAGAAAAGCTCTGCTTGAAATTGGTTGGCGAGGAACACTGAAAATTATAGGTTGAATTCAGTGGACAGCAAGTTAACAATGAGCCAAAATAGCCTGATTATGATTAGAGAAAATTTATGTTAAAATTCAGTCTTTTTATTTTCCAAATTAGTTTGTGCCTGTGGTTATTGACTCCTGTTATAAATAACATTCTAAAACCTTGTGCCCAGCAGTTTGTAAAGCAGCCCTAGAACAAGTGTTTGTGTATGTGTACATATGTGTTTGTGTGCACATGTGTTTTGTGTGAATGAGAGGAACAGTGGTGTTGCTGAAGGGACCATGCATCTCCTCAGCACTCCAGAGATAGCCTTACAGTGCTCCTTCTCGGATGCAAACCTATTTGAATTCTTTGAACTGGAAGAGCCCAGCTAAAGCAAGCATAGAGGGAAGTAGGGACCAGACCCTAGTGGGTGTTGTCTGCTTAGACCTGGGGCATGTAGGTCTAAGCCTACATGTAGGTGAAGCTTCTGACTTCATCAGAGGCTGATGAAGTCCCTAGCAGGTGGCAGGATCCTTGTCAAAGCTGTGGCTGGTTCCTGGGGACTGACTGACGGGCTTGCTAGACTTTCACTCGAGGCTATTCTTGCTGGGGCTCTCTGCAGTAGAGTAGGCCTAGACAAAATGTCTCAATGGAGAATTCAAAAGCTGGTTTTGAATTAGAACCTTGCAGCAGCCAGAGCAATAAGAGGCAGTCAGTGGGAACTGGCTCTGTGGCTCATGAGCTAAATACTGGTCCAGAGCGGTGTCATCTATGCATTAATGCATCGGCATTACATTTATTGCAACATCATTTATATTATCTACTTGCTAAGCAGGGAGAGGCCCAGGCTGGACACATCAGACTTTTCAGAGCAACGTGCTGGGGGAATAGAGAAAGGAGTTCAGAGAAGCTATGGCCTCTCAAAGGCAGTGTCTCTGAAGGTCTCCACAGGAAGAGTGCTCTGCAGGACAGGTCTTCTGGGGTGGGGAGGAACCCTCTGAGGGCGACTGCAAACGCACAGCCTCTGGTGGAAGAGTGCTTGTCAGAATGGGCCCCTCGTCAGAATGGGGCCCCACGCACAGCATGGCCTCAGGGGCCTGGGGATGGAGGGAGTCACAAGGGCACCACCTGAAGGGTGGGCAGAGACTCCCAGGAAGGGGCTAGGTACTCTCTCCAAGCAGCAGCAGCATGATGTTTTTCTTCTTTTTGGACCAGCTGCAGATGTGAGTGTCCTGAAGCCCGGTGGGCATATGGTCCTTCTTAGCATTTGGGAAGAGCACAGGGATGAATCTGAAATTCCTGCTTCCTTGTTTTATGAACTCGGTTTGTATATTCGATGGATGTACTTAGTATTGTAAGCTGTGCTCATCCTTGTCCAGCTGCGACTCAGCATCTTCCACATCTTGTTTGTATCTGGGGCCAATGGCTACAATTATCATCACTGTCTTCTCTCTAAGATAGCGTTCCATCCACTTCATGATATCATTGCCTCTGATTCTATCCCCAAGTATGTCACTTGCAGTTTGGAAGCCGTTTACTAAAAAAAGTTCACAAATTTCACCACCTCCATGGCTGTGTCCATAGAATAAGTGATAAAGACTTTCCGTAATTCTTCTGGTAAACTGCTTATTTTTGGAGTTCCTCTGGTTGGAAGGTTATTAGGGGGTCTAGGGACAGCAGCTGGGCATGGAGCCTGGGGACCTGGTGGTCTCAGTTCTGCAGGACTCTCTAAGACTTCTCAGGAACTCCAGCTGGATTAGGTGGCTGGTTATACAGTTGGTCCCTCAGGGACCCTGGGGAAGAGTGATCTCTGTGCAGACCTTGTTCTCAGGTGCTGGGGCAGTTCAGGACCACCTTCTGCATGGGGTGCAAGCCCCTCATGCTGGCTCTAGGTAGGAGCTGCCTGTGCACAGCTGGCTGGACCACTTGCTGATAGGCTGCTCGAAGGTAGTGGTGGCCACATGGCACCTGGTGATAGGGACCTCCAGGACAATGGTAATGACAGTTCCATTGAGCATGTGGGGGCGGGTCGGGAGGTGGCATCTGTGCACACACTGCGTACGTCTGAAGTTTAAACTGGGGGAACTCCCTGGACCTGAGAGGTCTGGGGTGGTGCTGGAGAAACACATGGAGGTGAGGGGCAGGGGATGCCCAGGACATCCTGGGGCTGGGAATCCTACATCGTGTCTGTTGAAGGCAGATCTGAAACTGCTCGGTTGCTGTGGGGCTGGGCTGCTGCACCATCTCTTGGCTACTGCCCGAGGAGTCTGATGAGGCATTAGGTAAACTTTGGTCTGATTTGTCTGAGTCATGGCTAGTGAAAGGAGAAGCAGCTGAAAGCTGTGATCCTAGCTGTTGTTTCTGTTTTTCCATTAAAAAACTGATGCTCCGGAGGAGGGCTCCAATCACAGACTCAGGCTCATGCTTGCTGGCTGCAGAGGAGCCTAAGGGAAAATCTTTGCTCAGGTCTGGGTGTCTCTTCCAGAAGCTGTCTTCACCCTCCTCCAGGATTTTAATGCGCAGGCAGGTGACTTGCTGCGTCACAGGCTGTAAATGATTTGCAATTTTTAGGGGTGGGTGAGCCTGAGAAAATCTCCTGAGGAACACTGAGGGGATTTGAGCGCTGACAAGGGTGCCATATTGGGTGCCATGTTCCTTAGATTTGGAGCAGGTGGTTTGATTCCTCTTCCAGGGAATAGTCTGGGATTGGTTAACTGACTTGGGTATGGTTCTGATTCATCAACCTCCACTGGAATGCTTCAGTTCATTCTAGTTTCTTAGCACCACCAAGGACAGACAGACTGGCCCTCTATCAGCTCTTTTCACCTTCAGACTTATAGTGACTTATAATGTATAAGTTATAAGTAACACAAATGCACTTTTGCATTTTCTTCAGCTGCAAATCTTTGTCAGTATTGTTAGGAAAAATACCCTATAAAATATAACTAGTGTAATTTCTTGCAGTTTCTCCTGTAATATGTGCCTTAACATCTTATTAGAGGTAGAAATTTAATTTACATCCAGTAAATCTAATAAAAATTTCTAATTCCCCACAACATTTGTCTTCTCTATTGAAATCAGCACACTCATCCATCTGGATATTTGAAGAACTACTTACTAGAAAAAGCAAGCTTTTACTTTTCTGTGGAATTTCATGCTTTCTATTTTTTTCCCTTAAAGCAAACTTAATGAACAATTTAAGAAGGGGCAAATGAAAATTTCAGGTATTTTCCTTCAGTTTCAAAGATAAATGAGAGACTTGATGTTTTGTTTTTTATTCAGGTATACCATGTTATATAGACTCACCGAAGGTATATCACACTGTTGAAACATCTCCAAGAATTCTGCATTTAGAGCATTTCAAACTTTTGGCCAAGGTCAAGTAGAATATCATGTGTGTGACCTTCTTCCATCCACCCTATCTAGGACAATGCCACAGAATCTCTTTCTGTATTAGAGCATGTGGTCTTGATTATTGTTGCTATGTAATAGTCTTGAAAGTGGGTAGACTGATTCCTCCCAATTTCTTTTTTTCAAAAGTAGTTTTAATTATCCTAGTTTTTTTGCTTTTCTGTATGAATTTTATAATATGGTTTATATCTGCAAAAAACATTGCTGGGATTTTGGTAGGAATTGCATTAAACTGTACATCAATCTGGGGAGAGCTGACATCTTTACCACGCTGTGTTTTTCGATCCATAAATAATGGTACGCCTCTCCATTTAGACTTCTTGATTTCTTTTATTAGCATCATGTATTTTTAAGTATAAATTCTTATATGTTTCATTAGATTTACACCAAAGTATTTAATTTTTTGAGAGATTTTAAATGGTATTGTATTTTTAAATTTGGTGTCCATGTGTTCCTTGTTAGTAAGTTGAGATTTTTCTGTTTATCTGGTATCCTGTGGCCTTGTTGAATTCACCTATTAGTTCTTAGAGGGTTTGTTCTATTCTTCCTTCCTTCGTTCCTTCCTTCCTTTGGTTTTTCTATGTAAGTGATCATGTAATCTGCAAATAGGGATACTCTTATTTCTTCCTTTTTGATAGATATGCCTTTTCCTGCCTTATTGCACTGGTTAGAACCTATAGCATTATGTTGAGTAAAAGTGATGAGAGCACACATCCTCATCTCATCACTGATCTGAAAGGGAATGCATTCAGTTTTTTCCCAGTAAATATGATGTTAGCTGTAGTTTTTTTGTTTTTGTTTTTAAATATGTTCTTTATCAATGTGAGGATGTCTTCCTCTATTCTTAGTTTTCTGAGATTTTTAACAAATCACGAATGGGTATTAGATTTTGTCCAATGCTTTTTCTGCACTGATTGATCATATGATTTACCTTCTTTAACCTGCTAATGTGGTGGATTACATTGATTTTTGAATATTGAACAGGCTTTTCATCCCTGGAAAAAATATCATTCTTTTTAACAGACTGTTGAATTCTGTTTGCTAATATGTTAAGGGTTTTTGCATCTATTCTCATAAGAGATAGAGGTTGGTAATTTTATTTTTTTGAATTGTTTTTGTCTGGATTTGGCATTAGTGTAATACTTGCTTCATAAAATGAATTAAAAAGTGTATCCTCTTATTTTCCAGAAGAGATTGTGTACATTGGTATTAATTCTTCCTTAAACATTTGGTAGGATTCTCCGGTGAAACCCCTGGGCCTGGAAGTTTCTTTTTTAAGTAGTTTTTAAATTATGAATTCAATTTTCTCAACAATTACAAGGCTATTCCAGTTACTTATTTTTGTGTGTGTGTTACATTAGTCACTGTACGGTACATCATTAGTTTTTGATGTAGTGTTCCATGATTCATTGTTTGTGTATAATACTCAGTGCTCCATGCAATACAGGGCCTCCTTAATACCCATCACCAGGTTTGCCCATCCCCCAACCCCCTCCCTTCTAAAAACCCTCAGTTTATTTCCTGGAGTCCATAGTCTCTCATTGTTTGTCTGTCACTCCGATTTCTCCCCCTTCATTTTCCCCTTCTCCTAATGTTCTCCATGCTATTCCTTATGTTCCACAAATAAGTGAAACCCTTTGATAATTTACTTTCTCTGACTTATTTCACGTAGCATAATCTCCAGTCCCATCCATGTTGATGCAAATATTGGGTATTCATCTTTTCTGATGACTGAGTAATATTCCATTGTGTGTGTGGACTGCATTTTCTTTATCCATTCGTCTGTTGAAGGGCATTTTGGCTTTTTCCACATTTTGGCTATAGTGGACATTGCTGCTATGAACACTAGGGTGCATATGGCCCTTCTTTTCACTATATCTGTAACTTTGGGGTGAATACCCAGTAATGCAATTGCTGGGTTTAGGGTAGCTCTATTTTTAATTTTTTGAGGCACCTCCACAATGTTTTCCAAAGTGACTGCACCAATTTGCATTCCCACAAACAGTGGAAGAGGGTTCTCCTTTCTCCACAACTTCTCCAACATTTGTTGTTTCTTACCTTGTTGATTTTTGCCATTCTAACTGGTGTAAGGTGGTATCTCATTGTGGTTTTGATTTGAATTTCTCTGATGGCTAATGATGATGAATACTTTTTCCTGTGTCTGTTAGCCATTTGCATGTCTTCTTTGGAGAAGTGTTTGATCATGTCTTCTGCCTACTTTTTTGACTTGATTATCTGTTTTTTGGAAGTTGAGCTTGAGAAGTTCTTTATAGATCTTGGATATTAACCCTTTTCTGTAGTGTCATTTGTAAATATCTTGTACCATTATGTGGGTTGCCTCTTTGTTTTGTTGACTGTTTCCTTTGCTATACAGCAGTTTTTTTTTATCTTGATGAAGACCCAAAAGTTCATTTTTGCTTTTGTTTCCCTTGTCTTTGGAGACATGTCTTGAAAGAAGTTGCTGTGGCCGATGTTGAAGAGGTTATTACCATTGTACTTCTCTTGGATTTTGATAATTCCTATTTCACATTGAGGTCTTTCATCCATTTAGAGTTTATCTTTGTGTATGGTATAAGAGAATGGTCCAGTTTCATTCTTCTGAATGTAGCTCTCCAATTTTCTCAGCACCATTTATTGAAGAGACTGTCTTTCTTCCATTGGATATTTTTTTCTACTTTGTTGAAAATTAGTTGACCATAGAATTTAAAGTCCATATCTGGGCTCTCTATTCTGTTCTATTGGTCTATGTGTCTGTTTTTGTGCCAGTACCATGCTGTCTTGGTGATCACGGCTTTGTAATATAGCTTAAAATCAGGTAACATGATGCCCCCAGCTCTGTTTTTCTTTTCCAACATTTCCTTGGTGATTTGGGGTCTTTTCTGGTTCTATACAAATTTTAGGATTGTTTGTTCCAGCATTTTGAAAAATGCCATTGGTTTTTTTATTGGAATGGCATTGAAAGTATAGATTGCTCTGGGCAGCATAGTCATTTTAACAATGTTTATTCCAATCCATAGGTATGGAAAGTTTTTCCATCTTTTTGTGTCTTCTTCAATTTCTTTCATGAGTGTTTTGTAATTTCTAGAGTATAGATCTTTAACCTCTTTGATTAGGTTTATTCCAATGTATCTTATGGTTTTTGGTGCTATAGTAAATGGACTCAAATCTCTAATTTCTCTTTCTACAGTTTCACTGTTAGTGTATAAGAAAGCAACTGTTTTCTGTGCATTGGTTTTGTATCCTGCCACATTACTGAATTGCTGTATGTATTCTAGTAATTTGGGGTGGAGACTTTTTGGCTTTTCCACATAGAGTATCATGTCATCTGTGAAGCGAGGGAGTTTGCCAAATTGAATACCTTTCATTTGTTTTTGTTGTCTGATCCCTGTTGCTAGGACTTCTAGTAATATGTTGAACAATAGTGGCAAGAATGAGCATTCTTGTCCTGTTCCTGATCTCAGTGGGAAGGCTCTCAGCTTTTCCCCATTGAGAATGATATTCATTGTGGGTTTTTACATAAATGGATTTTATGAAGTTGGGGAATGTTCCCTCTATCTCTAAACTCTGAAGAGTTTTAATCAGGAAAGAATATTGAATTTTGTCAGATGCTTTTTTTTGCACCAATTGAGAGGACCACATGGTTCTTGTTTCTTCTCTTACTTCTTTTTTATTAGTTGAATTTTGGTAGTTTGTGTTTCTTGAGAAAGTGGGCCATTTCATCTATTGTTACATATGTGTGTGGAGTTGTATGTGGTGTTCTTTCACTTTTCTTTTGATGTTTGTATGGTCCATTGTGATATCCCCTATTTAATTTGTGATATTGGTAACCTGTGTATTCTTAATTTTTCCTTTTTGGTCTTGTTAGAAGTTTATCAATTTTATCAGTCTAATCAAAGAAACAGTTGTTTGTCATTGATTTTTCTTTAATGTCTTACTGATTTCAATGTCATTTATATCTGTTTTTATCTTTATATCTATATTTATATCTGCTTTTATCATTCCTTATCATTCTTTATCTTTCCTTCCACTTGCTTTGGGATTATTTTGCTTTACTTGTTTTGATTCTTGAGTTGGGAGCCTAGATTACTGATTTTAGACTGTTATTCTTAGTGCTATCAAATTTCATTTAAGCACTGTTCTAGCTGTGCCTCACACATTTTGATAGTTTGTGTTTTTATTTTCATTCAGTTCAATTAATTTTTTATTTCCTTGAAAGTTTATCTTTTACCTAAGGATTATTTGGAAATATGTTATTTAGTTTCCAAGTATTTTAAGATTTTTTCCTTTATCTATTATTGAACTTTTGTTTGATTCCATTGTGGTTGTAGTGTACACTCTTATGATATTAATTCTTCAAAAATTTGAGGCTTATTTTATAGTTCAGGACATGATCTCTCTTGGTATATGTTCCATGAGCCCTTGAAAAACATGTGGGTTCTGCCATTATTGTGTGGAGTGTTCCATAAATATTGATTAGATCTTGTTGGTTGAATGCATTGTTCATTTCTTTTGTATCTTATTTTCTGTCTAGTTCTACAAATTGCTGAGAGAGGGGTGTTGAAGTCTCCACTATATTTGAGGATTTGTCTCTTTCTCTTTTTAGTTTTTGTCTTATTTGTCTTGCAGTGTTCCTGTTTTGTGTATACAAGTTGAGAATTGCTGTCTTCTTGGTGAACTGGCCCTTTTATCCTTATATAATGTCCTTCTCCATTTCTGGTAATTCTCTGCCCTGAAGTCTACTCCCACTTTCCTTAGCTACTGTTTGCATTATTTTACTTTCAACCTGCCAATATCATTATGTTTGCAATGAGTTTATTGTAGATAGCACATAGTTGGGTGAGATTTTTAAATTCTCGCTGCCAATCTTGGTCTTTTAATTAATACATTAAAGTCATTTACATTTAATGTAATGATTGATATGTAAATATTAGTATTTTAATATGTTAATAAGCCTGCCCTTTTATTTTTTGTTTCCTCTTTATTCTATTTTTTTTTCCTGCCTTCCTATGCATTGCTTGAACATTTCTTTAGAATTCCATTTTGATTTATGTATGGTGCTTTTGAATGTATCTTTTTGTATAGTTTTTTTAGTGGCTGCTCTAGATATTACATTATATATACACGTAACTTATTGAAGTCTATTGATGTTGTTATTTTACCAGTTTGAGGGTAGTATAGAAACCTTACCTCTTTTATGTCCCTTTACTCTCTCCCACTTATAATGTAGTTGTCTTAAATATTTCCTCTATATTAGAGGAATCTATATGAGAACCACATGATTCTACAATTTTTGCTTCACTATCAATTATAAATTAGACCACTCCAATGGAGAAGTCTATTTTATTAACCCATAATTTAGCTGTCATGTTCTTTCCTCTTTCTTGATGTTCTAAGGTTCCTTCTTTTATTATTTCCTTTCTCTTTGGAGAATTTTCTTTAACTTTTTTTTTTTAAGATTTCATTTATTTATTTGACAGAGAAAGAGATCACAAGTAGGCAGAGGCAGGCAGAGAGAAGGAGAAGCAGGCTCCCCACGGAGCAGAGAGCCCGATGCAGGGCTCGGTCCCAGGACCCTGAGGTCATGACCTGAGCTGAAGGCAGATGCTTAACCCACTGAGCCACCCAGGCACCCCAAGCCTTTTTTTTTTTTTTTTTTTAATCTTAAAAGGAAAGAGAGGTCTGTGGATGGGGTGCCTGGGTGGCTTAGTCAGTAAGTGTTGGACTCTTGATTTCAGGTTAGGTCATGATCTTGGGTTTGTGAGATAAAGCCCTGTGTTGGGCTCTGAGCTCAATGGGGTGTCTGCTTGAGATTCTCTCTCCCCTTCCCCCTATGTCCCTGCCTCTGCTGATGCTCTCTCTCTAAATAAATAAATAAATAAATCTTTTTTTTTTTTTTTCCTTTAAGGAGAGGTCTGTGGTAACAAATTCTTAGTTTTCCTTCTCAAAATTCCTGCCTCATTTGCCTTCTTCCTTGGTTGGTCAGTGACCTCACTGCATCCTTCAGGAATACTCTCGTTTCTCCAGAGCTAAATATTCAAGTCTCTCTGCTCCTGTATTGACATTTTCTGTCTTTTGCTACAGTGGAAGAGCATCCTTCAATGTGTGTTAGAATCCTTTCCCCTCTCATCTTCCTTAGATCTCTCTCCCTGCAACCACTTTTTTTTTCATTCCTATATCTTCAGTCTTTCCCATACTACTGGATCATTCCTAAAAGCCTAAGTACATGTTCAAATAACTCCCATCTTGAAATGAAATAGAGTAAACCAAACACCATGCCTTCTTTGATATCAATTCCCTCTGTAGTCACAACCCTTTCTGAGCAAAACTTCTTGAGCTGTTTACTCCTGCTGTCTTCATTTTCTTATTCCCCACTAAAAAGGAGAATCACAGACCATCATCCTTGATTAACATGGATGCAAAAATTCTCAACAAGACTAGCAAATCAAATCTTACAGTACATTAAAAGAATTATTCACCACAATCAAGTAGGATTTATTCCTGGGCTATAGGGGTGGTTAATATTCACAAATCAATCATTGTGATACACCACATTAATAAAAGAAAGGATAAGAACCATATCATTCTCTCAATAGAGGCAAAAAAGGCACTTGACAAAATATAGCATCCATTCTTGATAAAAGCCCTCAACAAAGTAGGGGTAGAGGGAACATACCTCAACATCATAAAGACCATATAAGAAAGACCCACAGCTAATGTCATCCTCAATGAGGAAAAACAGCTTTTCCTCTATGATCAGGAATAAGATATGGCTGTCCATTCTCACCATAACTATTTTTTAAAAAAATTTTTAATGTTTAAATAAACATATAATGTATTATTAGCCCCCAGGGGTACAGGTCTGTGAATCACCAGGTTTACACAATTCACAGCACTCACCATAGCACATACCCTCCCCAATGTCCATAACCCCACCACTCTCTCCCGACCCCCCTACCCCCAGCAACCCTCAGTTTTTTTTGTGAGATTAAGAGTCTCTTATGTCACCATAACTATTTAATGTAGTACTGGAAGTCTTAGCCTCAGCAATCAGACAACAAAAAGAAATAAAGAAATAAAGAGCATCCAAATCAGCAAGGAAGAAATCAAATTTTCACAATTTGCAGATGCCGTGATACTCTATGTAGAAAATTCAAAAGACTCCACCAAAAAATTGCTAGAACTAATATATGAATTCAGCAAAGTTGCAGCATATAAAATAAATGTCTAGAAATCTGTTACATTTCTATGCATCAGTAATGAAGCAGCAGAAAAAGAAATGAAGGGATTGATCTCATTTGCAATTACACCGAAAACCTAAGAATAAACCTAACCAAAGAGTTGTAAAAGAAGTATACTCTGAAAACTATAGAACACTTCAGAAAGAGATTGAAAAGGACACAAAGAAATGAAAAAATAGTCCATGCTCATGGACTGGAAGAAGAAATGCTGTTTAAATGTCTATACTTCCCAAAGCAATCTACACATTTAATGCAATCCTTATCAAAATCCTTATCAAAATCAAAATCCTTATCAAAATCATTATCAAAATGCAATCTTTATCAAAATCCTTATCAAAATACTAGCAGCATTTTTCACAGAGCTAGAACAAATAATCCTAAAATTTGTACAGAACTGCAGAAGACCCTGGGTAGCCAAAGAAATCTTAAAAAAGCAAAGCAAATCTAGAGGCATCATGATTTCAGACTTCAAGCTATATGACAATGCTGTAGTCATCAAGACAGTACGGTACAAGCACAATGACACATAAATCAGAGGAACAGAATAGAATACCCAGAAGTGGACCCACAACTATATGGTCAACTGATCTTTGACAAAGCAGGAAAGAATATCCAATGGAAAAAAGACAGTCTCTTTAACAAATGGTGTTGGGAAAACTGGACAGCAACATGCAGAAGAATGAAACTGAACCATTTGCTTACACACACCAAAAAAATTCAAAATGGCTGAAAGACCTAAATGTGAGACAGGAGGCCATCAAAATCCTAGAGGAGAACACAGGCAGCAACCTCTTTGATCCTGGCCATAACAACTTCTTACTAGACACATCACCACAGGCAAGGGAAACAAAAGCAAAAATGAATTTTTGGTACTTCATCAAGATAAAAAGCTTCTACACAGTGAAGGAAACAATAAAAAAACTAAAAGGCAGCTTATGGAATGGGAGAAGATATTTGCAAACAACATATCTGTTAGAGGGTCAGTATCCAAAATCTACAAAGAACTTAGCAAACTCAACATCCAAAAATAACCCAGTTTAGAAATGGGTAGAAGACATGAATAGACACTTTTCCAAAGAAGATATCCAGACAGCTAACAGACATATGAAAAGATCCTCAACATCACTCATCATCAGGAAAATGTAAATCAAAACCATGAATGAGATACCACTTCACACCTGTCAAAATGGCTAAAATTAACACAAGAAACAACAGGTGTTGGTGAGGATGTGGAGAAAGGGAATCCTCTTGCTTTGTTGGTGGGAATGCAAATTGATATAGTCACTCTGGAAAACTGTGTGGAAGTTCCTCAAAAAGTTAAAAATAGAACTACCCCATGACATAGCAATTGTACTACTAGGTATTTACCCAGAGGGTACAAAAATACAGATTTGAAGAGGGATATGCACACCAATGTTTGTAGTAGCATTATAAACAATAGCCAAACTATGGGAAGAGCCAAATGTCTACTGTCCATTAACTGAAGAATGGATAAATATGGTGCATGTTTGTGTAATGGAATATTACTCAGCCATCAAAAAGAATGAATTCTTGCCCTTTGCAATGATGTGGATAGAGTGAATTATGCTAAGTGAAATAATTCAATCAGAGAAAGACAAATACTGTATGATTTCACTCATGTGTGGAATTTAAGAAACAAAACAGATGAATATATGGGAAGGGGAGAAAAGAGAAAGAGAGGGAAACAAACCATAAACAAACCATTTTTTATCTTAAAAAATAAATAAATATTTATTTATTTGAGAAAGAGACAGAGAGAGAGAGAGAGTGCAAGGAGGTGGAAGGGCAGAGGGGTGAGGGTGAGAGAGAAACAGACTGTTGAAGGCAAAGCCTGATGTGGGGCTCAATCTCACAGCCCTGAGGTCATGACGCCAGCCAAAGCCAACCGTTGGATGTTCTACTGATTGAGTCACCCAGGCACCCCATAATATACTCTTTAAAAAAATAAAAAAGATTCTATTTATTTATTTGACACAGAGAGATCACAAGTAGGCAGAGAGGCAGGCAGAGAGAGAGGAGGAAGCGGGTTCTCTGCTGAGCAGAAAGCCCAATGTGGGGCTCAATCCCAGGACCCTGAGATCATGGCCTGAGGCGAAGGCAGAGGCTTAACCCACTGAGCCACCCAGGCGCCCCCATCCCCCGACCATATACTCTTTTTTTTTTTTTTTGAAATATTTTATTTAATTATTGGAGAGAAAGAAATGGAGATAGAGAGGGCAGGAACAGGGAGGAGAGGGAGAAGTAGGCTACCCACTGAGCAGGGCGGCTGACATGGGACTTGATCCTAGGACTCTGGGATCATGATCTGAGCTGAAAGCGGTCGCTTAACCAACTAAGCCACCCAGGTGCCAGAGAAGGTCCCGACCATATACTCTTAAAGGTAGAGAATGAACAGTGTTAATGGAGGGAGGTGGGTGGGGGAGGGTAAGATTGGGGATGGGTATTAAGGAGGACACTTGTTATGATGAGCATTGGGGTTGAATTTAAGTGATGTATCACTGAATTCTATTTCTGAAGTCAATACTACACTGTATGTTAACTAACTAGAATTCAAATAAAAATTTTAAAAAGTGGCTGAAATGGTAAAATTTTTTTTAATGTATTTATTCTTTTTTCCCAGCTTTATTGAGATGTGATTGACATATAACATTCTGCAAGTTTAAGGTACAATATGTACCATGTGATGATTTAATACATATATACATTGCAAAATTATTGCTGCAATAAGTTTAGTTAAAGCACCCATTAACTTAAATAATTATAATTTTTTATTTTGTAGTGAGAACATTGAAAATCTTCTCTTTTAGCAACCTTCAAGTATATAATACAGCATTGTCAACTATAGCCACCATGCTGAATATAAGATAGCCAGAACTTTGGGGGATCTGGGTGGCTCAGTCCGTTAAGTGTCTGTCTTCGGCTCAGGTCATGATCCCAGAGTAGCAGGATGGAGTCCCATGTCCAGCTTCCTGCTCAGTGGGGAGTCTGCTTTTCCCTCTCCCTTTACCCCTCCCCCAATCCTACTCTTTTTCTCACTCTCTCTCAATTAAATAAATAAAATCTTTGCTAAAAATAATTAAAAAATTTTTTTTGATTGACATATAATGTATTATTTGCTTCAGGGATACAGGTCTGTGAATCATCAGTCTTACACAATTCACAGTGCTCATAATAGCATATACCCACCCTAATGTCCATAAACCAGTTACTCTGTCCCTCCCCTCCCACTCTCCAGCAACTTTCAGTTTATTTCCTGGGATTAAGAGTCTCTTATGGTTTGTCTCCCTCCTCAGTCCCATCTTGTTTCATTTATTCCCTCCATATCCCCACAACCCCCTTCCTGCCTCTCAAATTCCTGTATCAGAGAGATTATATGATAATTCTTTCACTGATTGACTTATTTCGCTTAGCATAATACCCTTTAGTTCCATCCACATTGTTGCAAATGGCAAGGTTTTGTTTTTTGATGATTGCTAAGTATTCCATTGTATATATATACCACATCTTCTTTATCCATTCATCTGTCGATGGACATCTAGGGTCTTTCCATAGTTTGGCTATTGTGGACATTGCAGCTATAAACATTTATGTGCATGTACCCTTTCGGATCACTACACTTGTATCTTTAGGGTAAATACCCAGTAGTGTGATTGCTGGGTTGAGCTTAGCTCTATTTTCAACTTTTTGAGGAACCTCCATACTGTTTTTCAGAATGGCTGCACAAGCTTGCATTCCCACCAACAGTTTAGGAGGGTTCCCCTTTCTCTGCATCCTCACCAACATCTGTCATTTCCTGACATTAATTTTGCAAGTCTGACTGGTGTGAGGTGGTATCTCATTGTGGTTTTGATTTGACCCTGATGCCGAGTGATATTAAACACTTTTTTATGTGTTGGCCATTTAGATGTCTTCTTTGCAGAAATGTCTGTTCTGGTCTTCTGCCCATTTCTTAATTGGATTATTTGTTCCTTGGGTGTTGAGTTTGATAAGTTCTTTATAGATTTTGGATACTCGCCCTTTATCTGATATGTCATTTGCAAATATCTTCTCCATTCTGTTAGTTGTCTTTTGGTTTTGTTAACTGTTTCCATTGCTGTGCAAAAGCTTTTGATCTTGATGAAGTCCCAACAGTTCATTTTTGCCCTTGCTTCCTTTGCTTTTGGCCATATTTCTAGGAAGAAGTTGCTGTGGCTGAGGTCGAAGAGGTTGCTGCCGGTGTTTCCCTCAATGATTTGGATGGATTCCTGTCTCACATTGAGGTCTTTCATCCATTTTGAGTCTATTTTTGTGTATAGTATAAGGAAATGGTCTAGTTTCATTCTTCTGCATGTGGCTCTCCAATTTTCCCAACACTATTTGTTGTAGAGACTGTCTTTTCTCCATTAGACATTTTTTCCTGCTTTGTTGAAGATTAGTTGACCATAGAGTTGAGGGCCTATTTCTGGGCTCTCTATTCTGTCCCATTGATCTATGTGTCTATTTTTGTGCCAGTACCATACTGTCTTGATGATGACAGCTTTGTAATCAAGCTTGAAGTCTGGAATTGTGATGCTGCCAACTTTGGCTTTCTTTTTCAATGTTCCGCTGGCTATTCTGGTTCCACATAAATTTTAGATTTATTTGTTCTATTTATTTGAAAAACATTGATGGTATTTTGATAGGGATTGTGTTAAGTGTATATTTAGGTAGAATAGACATTTCACAATGTTTGTTCTTTCAATCCATGAGTATGGAACATTTTTTCATTTGTGTCTTCCTCAATTTCTTTCATGAGTACTTTATAGTTTTCTGAGTATAGATTCTTTGCCTTTTTGGTTAGGTTTATTCCTAGGTATCTTATGGTTTTGGGTGTAATTGTAAATAGGATTGACTCCTTAATTTCTCTTTCTTCTTTCTTGTTGTTGGTGTATAGAAATGCAACTGATTTCTGTGCATTGATTTTATATCCTGACACTTTACTGAATACCTGTATGAGTTCTAGCAGTTTTGGAGTGGAGTCTTTTGGGTATTCCACATAAAGTATCCTATCATCTGCAAAAAGTGAGAGTTTGACTTCTTTGCCAATTCAGATGCCTTTTATTTCTTCTTCTTGTCTGATTTTTGTTGTCTGATTGCTGAGTCTAGGACTTCTAGTACTATGTTGAATAGCAACATCCTTGCCATGTTCCTGACCTTAGGGGAAAAGCTCTCAGGTTTTCCCCATTGAGGATGATATTCCTTGTGGGTTTTTCATAGATGACTTTGATGATATTGAGGTATGTATCCTCTATCCCTACACTGTGAAGAAGAGTTTTGACCAATAAGGGATGCTGTACTTTGTCAAATGCTTTTCAGTATCTATTGAGAGTATCTTATGGTTCTTGTTCTTCTTTTTATTAATGTATTTATCACATTGATTGATTTGTGGATGTTAAACCAACCTCACAGCCCAGGAATAAATCCCACTTGGTTGTGGTGAATAATCCTTTTAATGTACTGTTGGAGCCTATTGGCTAGTATTTTGGTGAGAATTTTTGCATCTGTGTTCATCAAGGATATTGGTCTGTAATTCTCCTTTTTGATGCGGTCTTTGTTTGGTTTTGGGATCAAGGTAATGCTGGCCTCATAAAATGAGTTCAGAAAATTTCCTTCCATTTCTACTTTTGGAACAGTTTTAGGAGAACAGGTATTAATTCTTCTTTAAATGTTTGGTAGAATTCCCCAAGGAAGCCATCTGACCCTGGGCTCTTGTTTGTTGGGAGATTTTTGATGACTGCTTCAACCTCCTTACTGGTTATGGGTCTGTTCAGGTTTTCTATTTCTTCTTGGTTCAGTTTTGGTAACTTATACATTTTTAGGAGTACATCCATTTCTTTCAGATTGTCAAATTTGCTGGTGTATAGTTGCTCATAATATGTTTTTATAATTGTTTGTATTTCTTTGGTGTTGGTTGTGATCTCCTCCCTTTTATTCATGATTTTATTTATTTGGGTGATTTCTCCTTTCTTTTTGATAAGTCTGGCCAGGGGTTTATCAATCTTATTTTAATTCTTTCAAAGAACTAGCTCCTAGTTTCATAGATCTGTTCTACTGTTCTTTTGGTTTCTATTTCATTGATCTGTGCTCTGATCTTTTTTTTCCCCTCTTCTCCTGCTGGGTTTAGGCTTTCTTTGTTGTTCTTTCTCCAGCTCCTTTAGGTGTAGGGTTAGGTTGTGTTCTTGAGACCTTTCTTGTTTCTTGGGAAAGGCTTGTATTGCTGTGTACTTCCCTCTTTGGGAAGATTTTGAGCAGTTGTGTTTTCATTTTCATTTGTTTCCATGAATTTTTAAAATTCTTTACTTTGCTGGTTGACCCATTCATTCTTTAGTAGGATGCTCTTTGTCCTCCACGTATTTGTGTTCTTTCCAAATTTCCTCTTGGATTGAGTTCTAGCTTCAGAGCATTGTGGTCTGAAAATATGCAGGGAATGATCCCAATCTTTTGATACCAGTTGAGACTTGATTTGTGACCCAGGATGTGATCTATTCTGGAGAATGTTTCATGTGTACTAGAGGAGAATGTGTATTCTGCTGCTTTCGGATAGAATGTTCTGAATATATCTGTGATGTCCATCTGGTCCAGTGTTGTCTTTTAAGGTCTTTATTTCCTTCTTGATCTTTTGCTTAGATGATCTGTCCATTTTGTTAAAGTCCCCTACTATTATTGTATTATTGTTGATGTGTTTCTTTGATTTTGTGATTAATTGGTTTATATAGCTGGCTGCTCCCATGTTAGGGCCATAGCTATTTAAAATTGTTAGATCATCTTGTTGGACAGACCCTTTAAGTATGATGTAGTGCCCTTCATCATCTCTTATTATAGTCTTTGGCTTAAATTCTAATTTATCTGATATAAGGATTGTTACCCCAGTTTTCTTTTGATGTCCATTAGCATGGTAAATTGTTTTCCACCCCCTCACTGTAAATCTGGAGGTGTCTTTGGGTCTAAAATGAGTTTCTTGTAGACAGCATATTGATGTTTTTTTTTTAATCCATTCTGATACCCTGTGTCTTTTGATTGGGGCATTTAGCCCATTTACATTTAAGGTAACTATTGAAAGATATGAATTTAGTGCCACTGTATTTCTTGTAATGTGACTGTTACTGTATATTGTCTCTGTTCCTTTCTGGTCTACTACTTTTAGGCTCTCTCTTTGCTTAGAGGACCCCCTTCAATATTTCCTGTAAGGCTGGTTTGGTGTTTGAAAATTTTTTTAGTTTTTGTTTGTCCTGGAAGCTTTTCATCTATCCTTCTATTTTCAATGATAACCTAGCTGGATATAGTATTCTTGGCTGCATATTTTTCTCATTTAGTGCTCTGAATATATCATGCCAGTTCTTTCTGGCCTGCCAGGTCTCTGTGGATAAGTCCGCTGTCAATCTAATATTTCTACCATTGTATGTTACAGACTTCTTGTCCTGAGCTGCTTTCAGGATTTTCTCTTTGTCACTAAGACTTATAAGATTTCGTATTAGATGATGGGGTGTGGACCTATTTTTATTGATTTTGAGGGGGGGGGTTCTCTGTGCCTCATGGATTTTGATGTTTGTTCCCTTTGTCATATTAGGGAAATTCTCTACTATAATACCCACCAATATACCTTCTGCCCCTCTCTCACTTTCTTCTTCTTCTGAAATCCCAATTATTCTAATATTGTTTCATCTTATGGTATCACTTATCTCTCGAATTCTCCCTTAATGTTGTTTGTCTCTCTTTTGCTAAGCTTCTTTATTCCCCATAATTTGGTCTTCTTTATCACTAGTTCTCTCTTCTACCACATTTATCCTAGCAGTAAGAGCCTCCATTTTTTAAAAAAAGATTTATTTATTTATTTATTTATTTGACAGACAGAGATCACAAGTAGGCAGAGAGGCAGGCAGGGAGAGAGAGGAGGAAGCAGGCTCCCTGCCAATCAGAGAGACCGATGCAGGGCTCAATCCCAGGACTCTGGGATCATGACCTGAGCCAAAGGCAGAGGCTTTAACCCACTGAGCCACCCAGGCACCCCTAAGAGCCTCCATTTTTGATTGTGCCTCATTAGTAGCTTTTTTTATTCAACTTGTTTAGATTTTAGTTCTTTTATTTCTCCAGAAAGGGCTTTTATTTCTCCAGACAGCTTTCTCTAATATCTTCCAGACCTTTTTCGAGCCCAGCTAGCTCCTTGAGAATCTTTCTGAACTCTAGTTCTGACATATTACTAGTGTCTGTATTGATTAGGTCCCTAGCTGTCAGTACTGCCTCCTCTTTTTTTTTCATGGTGAGTTTTCCACCTTTTCACTTTATCCAGATAAGAATATATTAATGAGAGAATAAGATACTAAAAGTGTGGCAAAGACCCCAGAAATATGTACACTAACCAAATCAGAAGAGATCCAAAACTGGTGGGAGAAGAAAGGGATATATATATATATCTCACCTGGGTGGCTCAGTGGGTTAAAGCCTCTGCCTTTGGCTCAGGTCATGGTCTCCAGGGTCCTGGGAGTGAGCCTCACATCAGGCTCCCTGCTCCATGGGGAGCCTGCTTCCTGCTCTCTCTCTGCCTACTTGTGATCTCTGTCTGTCAAATAAATAAATAAAATCATATATATATATATATGTATCTATATACATATATATATATATATGTATATGTATGAATGACTAGTGAATAGAACAGGGCCACCCACCTACCTGGTTTTGGTTGTACTTTGATCTCTTAGAAGAAATTACCTCCCAAAATTTTAAAGAGAGAAAAACTTATATATACACAGAAATAAGAATAAACATGATGAAGGGATGGAATATGACTGTAAAGATGAAAACTTTAAAAAAATTCTAAAAAAGAATTGATAAAATGAGTTGTTGGAAAAAGAAAAAAAAAAGAAAAAAAAGAGAAAAAAGAAAAAAAAAAGAAAAAAAAAAGGATGGAATGTGCTCAGGCTGGAGACTAGAACAAAGCCATGTGCTAGATTAGGGCTCTTACTGCTAGGATAAATGAGGTAGAAGAGAGAACTAGTGATAAAGAATACCAAATTATGGGGAATAAAGAGGGTATATTTTGATGTATTAGAAGAAATTGTATCCCAAAATTTTTTAGAAAAAAAAAAAAGACCTATATGTATACAAAAAATAAGGTTAAATACAATGAAGAGATAAAATATGACTATAACAATGAAGGTTTAAAGATTTTTTTTAGAAAGTTATTATTAATATAAAACTAGTTAAAAAATGCTAAAAGAGGAAAGAGGAAAAGTTAAAATAATAGAATAAAAATAAAATTAAAAATAATAAGAAAAAAATAAAATTTAAAAATTTAACTTTTCAAGACTAAAGAATCATGGGGGGGACGCCTGGGTGGCTCAGTTGGTTGAGCAGCTGCCTTCGGCTCAGGTCATGATCCCAGCGTCCTGGGATCGAGTCCCACATCGGGCTCCTTGCTCGGCAGGGAGCCTGCTTCTCCCTCTGCCTCTGCCTGCCATTCTGTCTGCCTGTGCTCGCTCCCTCTCTCTCTTTGATAAATAAATAAAATCTTTAAAAAAAAAAAAGAATCATGGGGAAAAAGTCATGAATTCTATATGTTGCTTTCCGCTAGCTCTGGAGTTCAGCTGTTCTTGATCAGTCAGATTGGTCTTGGCTGGATGTTCTTACTGATCTTCTGTGGGAGAGGCCTGTTGCAGTGATTCTCAAATGTCTTTGCCTGAGGTGGAATTGCAACACCCTTGCCAGGGACTGGGCTAAGTAATCTGCTCAGGTTCGCTCTTGGAGCTTTTGTTCCCTGAATGCTTTCCGTAGAGCTTTGGAAGATAGGAATGAAAATGGTGGCCTCCCAATCTCTGGCCTGGAGAAGCTGAGTACTTGGGGCCCCAGTCCTCAGTGCGCCCTCAGAGAAAAGCACTCAATCCCTCCTGTCTTCCTGGTTTCCAGCTGCACTCCGAGCTCACCTGGCCTGTGACTGAGTGTTTCTATCTCTGACACACAGCCTTGTTTTGAGTCTCCAAACCCAGCAGATTCCAGCCATACTGCTCCTCCTATAGGAGGAAGGTGAGTCTCACTGGATCCCCACTTGTGGAGTCCCTGCTCGAAAAGCAGTGGTCTGACTGTGCCTTGGATCATGGTTTAAGGTAACCCTGAGCTGAGAACTCCTCCTCAGTTCTGTCTCTGCAGCTGGCTTCCCTGTTCTGGTATCTGGTAGCTCTGCCACACTCAGAGACCTCTGATCTTTCTGTAACCCCATGGGACCTGAGACCACACTGTCCCTGGGAGGGCTCCACCTCTGCTTAGCCTCTGGAGCAATGTTATTCAGTGAAGCAGACTTCTAAAAGTTCTGATTTTGTGCTCTGCTGCTCCGCCACTTGCCAGGAACTGGCCCCTTCCCTCGCGTTCTAGCTTCCTGTTGCTTTGGAGTCACTTCTCCGCATGTCTACCTTTCAGAAAATGGTCAATTTTCTGTTCCTAGAATTGCTGCTCTTCTTCTCTTCAATCTCTTGTTGAGTTTGTAGGTGTTCAGAATGGTTTGATAACTAGCTGAACTGGGATCTGATATCGTTTCAGTCTCCTACTCCTCCACCATCTTGCCTTTCTCCCCTGGATTTGCCTTTTAAAAAGAATACTTTAAATGGGTAGAAGAAAGAGTGGAAGCAAGCAACCAGCTTGCAGTCATCCAGGGGGGAATATGAATTGGTAGGGTCAGAGGAAGTGGGAAGATTCTGGAGATACAGGAAGACAAAACTGACTAAAGTGCTATTTTGTCCTCCTGAAAGAGAGTGTTTTCTACAGGGGGTGAGTGGCTGAGGCTTGCAGAGGGAGATAGGACAGAGATGGTGGGACAGTGACCAGGCAGAGGGAGTCACTGGAGTTTGCACATACCTATAGGTCAAGGCTCCTAGGAGTCTCCACCCAGGCAAACAGAAGAATCAGGGAATTGTGTATCAAAGGCCCAGAGCTGAACAAGTTTTTGATGTCTGGGTAGACAGCAGTGGGCTGGAGGACAGGGTGCCAGGAGCTCAGGTGTTTGGCAAGAAATCAGCTACAGGCCACTTAGAAGCATGAGGTAGCCTTAGTGCTGACTCATGATTCTGACTTAGCAGGGTTCTCTGAGCTCTCTGTGAAGGGAGGAGTGTCCCATAGACTGCTGGCCTTCTACCAAGGACAGGCAACAGCAAGTGAATAAAGACTCCCAGCAGTTTTTCCAGTTCTGCCCTCAGGATGCAGAGGTGGGTCACATATGGCGCCTCAGAGATGAGTCCAGCATGCCAGTGTGACAAAAAAGCAATGTGTCCCAAAGTATAATTCTGTGCATACTATTCAAGAAGGGGACATAGTATGTTCCATTGCCCAAAATGTATTTGTTCACAGAGCCCTTTTCTCATGGAACATTTCACAGAATTGGAGGTAAGTTCTGTAGAACTCACTTGGGGAAATGTGCCCCCAAATGGTTAATAACCATTAAGGAGGTATTTATGAATTATGAAGCAACCATGAGATAAGGTGCAGCCAACCCCATCCTGGGAGGTCAGAGATGGCTTTTCAGCTGCAACTTGAAAAGTGTGTGGGAGTCTGCTGGGTGGATAAGCAGCACCTGGGGAAAGTTTGGGAAGGGAAGTGTGCTCCAGATGCTAGGATTGGCTTAGAGACATGAGCATACTCACACATCACACAGGATTTATTTCACTGCTGTGAATGAAAAGACTTTGGACCTGTGGAAGAAAATGTCTGAGACAGGAATGAGTGAAAAATATGGAAGTATGATGCTAGGATTAGGCTATGTGACTTGGCTAAGAACAAACAACATGGACTTCGTATATCCTTTGCACAGCAGAGGAAAAGGAGCATTTCCTAAGATGGAAGGAGTATCCCTTGGGCCTATTTGGACTTGAGGTTTTGTCCTTGACTAGTTGTATGAATGGTTTATTGGCATTCTGTACAAACAGATTAAAGTGAATTTGTTTATGGCTTTTCAGCCTTAAAATGGCAAAATTCCTTGTTGGGAATTTAGGCTTCCCTAAAACGGGGCGACGTGCTGTTATAATAATAAAGTGACCATAAGAGGGCGCCAAAGACAAAAGTATGTTGTTATTTTTCTGGAGGAATGAATTCAACAGAACATGATCTGAAAATAGGGCATAAAAGGGAAGGAGATGGATCTGAAGAGGGCAGGGAGAGGAAGAAAAGAGAAACTCACTGACAGAGGGTTACAGATTCATTTATGGTGTTGGTAGCAAAGTATGAAATAGAGAACAAAACAAAATCTACCCACTATTCAGCCAGAGTCTGCTTTAAAAGATTTTAGAAAGGGACTTAATTGTTTTTCCCCCAGAGTATAATTTGTGTTTTGCCTCCAGATCCTGAAAGCATTTGTGGGTGAATAAGGTTTCTTCTCTTTGAAGACAATGTCTGTCTTGCTCCAGGCTCTATGTGAAGATAAGCCCTCCAGTTGGTAGGTCAGGAAAGGCTGAGAGGAACAGGGCATTTCTTCCTGCAGTCTCATCCTGGGTTGCTTCTCAGGGAAAGATGAAATTGTTTCAATATATTCAGATTGTCCAGGAGCCACTTAAATGGTCATACTTGTTTTTTGTCTTTCGAATTAGTGAAGCACATCTAGAGTTTCTCTGCTTTTATTTCTAACATGTATGAGCAATGTATATGCTAACATGTATGAGCAATGTCCCTGAGTTGAAAGCTTTCATAGAATCATAGGATTTTAAGACTTATTCGAATCATTTAAAAATGCATGTTTGGATGGTGAAAAATGAAATGTTTTACCTCTCCTTTCTTAGTGGTTTATATTTATGAACAGCCAAAATGCTAACTTCATTAAAGAAATGAATTTCAGAGAATTCTGTGATTCCATGACAGGCTATTTGGAATGTTTATTAAATAACACAAGAATTTGTCTTGAAAAATTTTTTTGAAAACCCGGAGTATAAAGTAAGAATTGCTCCTTTAAGGAAATAGAGCTCTTTCTCTGATGCCACATCTCCCAGTGAAAGCAGAGGAATTCAGCTTATAAATAACCATCCCTTAGAAAGTCCAAAAGACCCTGAAAACCTTATGCTGGCTGGTCTTCCTTGGATATCCAGAAAACTTGAAATAGATTCACCAAAGAGTGTAAACTAATTTGTCAGATTGGGAGACTGGTTTCTAGAGTGAAAGCTTGTGCCTCACTGTATGTATGTATGTATGTATGTATATGTGTGTGTTTGTGTGTGTGTATTTTTCCTCCCCTTTTCCTTTTTTGTGAGGTTGTCAAAAAAGTTGTGTGGTGTGGTAATTGCATTAGCTTAAGAAGAGCCCACTAAACAATAAAACTCTGATATTGTTTAATGCTGAATGCTGTTTCCATGGAACTGAGGAAGCCGTTTTTATCGAAGAGAAGAACCAGGTACAGAGATAATAAATAAGGTTAGGGATAAATGGGGACCTTATGGATACAGAAGTGCTCAAAGTGGGGACCTCGGGGGGTCAGTATTTTGATGCATCTGTAGCAGATGACCAGAAAGAGATGAAGGACAATGAACTTTTTAGGTTTGTGGAGGACACCAAATCCACAGAACCCTCACTGGACTGAGAGTCAAACATACTCAGCAGGGAGAAAAGGAGGCAGAATTAAATGGGGAGAGAGAGAGGGAGAGACAGAGAGAAGGGGGTAGAGAGAGAGAGAAAAAAGGAGAGAGGCGAGAGAGACTATAGATCTCTATTGTGCCAAGTGCAAAGTTACAAATGAGGAGTAGATGTGCCAAGTGCAAAGTTACAAATGAGGAGATGCAGCACTGCGTGATAAAGCCCGGGGGTGGCTGTGTGGGCTGTGTGAAAACCTAACTCATCAGTTGGAGATTGTTGCCAAATAGGGGATCTGCTCAGTCTGGGTCTCAGAGGGCTGAGGGTCAAGTTAACCCTTTTATGTGCTGAAAGTTCTGTGTAAGTCTTTTATCATAGATTCTTTTGAAGAAAATGCTTTTCTGCAGCATTTTCTTTTTTCACTAGGTTCATGAACATCTCTGAATGTACAGCTTCATTTGCACTTGGCTCGAGTGCAACAAATACTTGGCATCATTAGTGAAGGTCAAATGGGTCTTACTGTCTGCAGGAAGCAGGTAGAATGTGACCCTGAATCCTGTGCTGGGTCGTTAAAACTATTTTGTCTCTTTTTTGTTGGTGTTGTGATCACGTGTCTTCTCCTTCCCCCCCCATCCTCTCCCCTTCTTTCACAAAATATATGAAACCTACAGAAAATAACTGAAATTAACTTCATGAGCATTTTTGTACCCACCACTGTGATTTAGCATTTTAACATTTTGTTATGTTTGTGCCGGATTATTTTTTAAATACATAAAACATTACACATTCAATGGAGGACTCTGTAGCTATCTTCAAACCCCTTCCTTTCTCTCCCTCCTTCCTTCTTTTCTCCTTTCCCAGAACTAACTACTTTCTTAAAGTCTGGTGCATATTTCTTCTGATATTATATTTTCACTGCATAATATATGTTTCTTTCAAAAAGTAATATATTGCTTTTGTGGGGTATTTCTTTTTTTAAATTAAAAGTGTAAGGTTAATTATTTTTTATTTTTTAAAATAATTTTCAATGAACATGTTTTTGACTTAAATTTTAGGTAGTTAACATACAGTGCAATATTGGTTTCTGAGGAAGAACGCAGTGATTCGTTATTTATATACATAACATTACTTACATTACATACATACATAGATTATTTACATATATTACATATTTACATACACCCCGGGCTCAGGATAACCAGTGCCCTCCTTAATACCCATTATGTGAAGGTATTTCTAAAACTTTACCTAAAGGTATGCTATATACATGATTCTGCAGACTGCTTTTGTCATTCACCATTACGTTTTGAAGCAATGTCATGGTGATATATTTAGGTTCAATTTGTTTATTTTAATGACTCCTTCTTAGTTCATTATTTAATATAGTAAAATTAGACAATCTAGTCACCTTTTGATGGACATTTAGATTTTTACAATTTTTTATTACTTACATGCAATGCTGCAACAAAATGTCCTTGTATCATTCTTTGTGATTCCCTTGAGCATATGGCTAGGAATTTTCTACCGGTGTATCAGATGCTTGCTACCTCTGAGTGCTTCCAGTGTGGCTAGTCCAAAGTGGGCTGTCCTGTGAGTGTAAAATACATACTGGATTTGGAAGTTTTTACTATTGAGAAAAGGAATATCAAATCTATAATTTAAAAATACCGATTATAGGTTGGAATGATACCTTGGCTATATTGGGCTCAGTAAAAGAAGGCACTAAAATGAATTTTACTTGTTTCTTTTTATTGTTAGCGTGGGTTCTAAGACATTTAAAATTATACATGGGGCTTGCATTTGTGGCTCACATACTTCTATTGGGCAGTGCTGTCCTTAGTATGTTTCTACGATTTTGGTTTTGTGTATTCTCATTTTCTTTCCCATTCCTTCTTTTTGCTCTTAATGGCACTTGGTTTACCTAGGAAGGAGCACCTTTCATTGCAGACTCAACAGTCGTCATTCTTTCTGTGATCTTTCTTCTCAAGCTCTCTCTGGCTTTTAATTTCTGTCTGTGCAAAGTGACTGCTGGGGATACTTGGGTATTTTCAGACGCTCTGGATGGCTGAGGGTGTTTGATGTTTGACTCTTGGATAAGAGGGGTGTGACTTCATTATTTATAGGGTTTGGGGGTTATCACAGCCCTCCATTATGCCTTCTTGAAATTATTGGTTTGAGATTCTGCTTAAGGACACGGATTTAGCTTTAAGCTATCACACCCAAACTTATAGTATCTGTGAGTCAGCTTCTCTACCCAAGAAACTGAATAAATCTCTGAAATGCTAATCCATCTTTAAGGAGCCCAATAGTTAGAGTTTCAAGGGAGAGGTTCCCCTCCCTTTCTCCCCCACGAACCCTTGCCATTATTCTCTCTAAGAAGGCAGGGATTTGAGACACTCTCAATCCTGCTTGAGACAGGGATTGGGTATGCACCATTCTTGCTGCTATCACAGCAGCCTAAAAGATGGCAGCTAAGCCAAGCTGGAAGGAGCTTCTGTTCCCTATAGTGGTGGCTCCCCCATGTGTGACACGGCTCTGCTCTCTCAGCTTCACCATTTCCAATGAGAAAATAAATTGCCTCTGTGCAGTCGCATGCAAAGTAGAGAGTACTCTTAGCTGGCTGGAGCCGGGAGGTTGATAGAGAGCCGGAGTTGCGTGCACCAATTGTTAGTGGGTAGAGCAAGGGATGATTTTTCATTGTCTGCTGAACTCTGAACACACCCTCTTGGAGTGGGTCTCAAATTTGAAAACGAATCTTCCCAGTAGCCTTTCCAACCTGCTTGATTTTAGAAGGATGGAGCTGTTGTCCAGATTTTTCAAAAATCCACAAGGTTGAGTGGCACAGCTTATATTTTAGCAGAAATATTTAACACTTTGATCTACCAAGGCTTTGTCCACACAAAGGCAGAGACTGCTGTGATTAAAGGTGGAAGTTTGTAGTTAGGCGGAGCTAGATTTGAACTGCAGCTCAGTCACTCTAGCCCTGTGGACTTGGACAAGGTACAAGGTACCCTAAGACTCATTTTCTATAGCTGGAAAATGGGGACAACAGTAGCATTTAACTTCTCTGTTACTGGAATGATGGTAACCATTATTACAACTATTATAATGCAGACCCAATTTGGATAGGTAAAGTTGCATCAAGCAAGTGGATCCTTTGGGAACCAATTGGTTGTGTGGTTGACTTGAACCAGTTGATTTCAGGCTTACTCTGAGATGTTTGCCTTCGTTACATGAGTCAATTTTTCCAGAAGAGCAATTTTCAAAGGGTACCCTGCCCCACCACTAGGAATGCTATACCAGGATTTTGAGAAAACATGGTCTCCCAAAATTATATTACATTTTATATTATGATTTAAATTTGGAAAATTTTATAAAAGCAAAACTTATTTTTATTCCACACTCCTAACTGTGGTCAGAAAGTATGACCAAATCTTGCTTGGTAGGGCTGTGTGGAATATAGATTCTAAGAGTGATCTTCAAGGAGGGGTGAGATAGCTATATGTGAGATTTTTGTGATAATCACAAAACTTCTTTAGAACTGATTAATTCCCCATTTCACCTGCATTTCTGCAATTTGGTTACCTGCTACTACATGCATGTGAGTGTCTTTAAGCATTGCAATGATTAGATCAGGATAATAAATCTGTTCCTGGCTAATTTTCTTATTGAGCTTCTTCTATAAAAATATAATTTAATTTAATCTGTTGATTGTGGTTATAAGAAAATTCTATCCAAGGCATGATGGAGGAAAAGAGTCAGGTAGGGCTACACCATATATTTTCTAAGAGCATGATGTCACTTTAAAGGGGTTAAAAATTGGTGATTGGGGGGGGGGGTGCCTGGGTGGCTCAGTGGGTTAAGCCTCTGCCTTCAGCTCAGTTCATGGATCAAGCCCTGCATCGGTCTCTGTGCTCAGCAGGGAGATTCCCTTCCTCTCTCTCTGCCTACCTCTCTGCCTACTTGTGATCTCTGTCAAATAAATGAATAAAATCTTTAAAAAATTGGTGGTTGGGAAACAAAAAAAAAAAAAAAAGAAAGAAAAAATCTAACTTTTTGTATGTCTACAGTAGAGTTATGTATGTATTACATAAACAGATAAACAGCCTATCTGTGGTATTAAAATCTAATGGGGGAAGCAATTAGGGAAAAATACCTAAAATGGCTGCATAGGGGGATGATGATGGGAAAAGTCTGAGGAACACGGCCTTGCTTCATGTGGTTCATCTGGGCTGATTCTGGTTTGGTGAAGTGGTGGGCTCTCAAGGACCAAATGGTCACTCTCAGCATTCCTCAGGAGCCCCCCCAGATGTACTCAACTCCCCCACGAGGCCTTCTGCGTGGAGGGTCCTGGATTGAAAATCCTCCAGCTTCTTTTATACTTCATAAACACATTACCTTAATGAGCCCGCTTGCAACAGCTGCCTTACCTCATTTTCTTTCTGCTCTTCAACTTGGCCTTCAAAACCTATGCCTTTTATATTTCCCCTGCTGTTGCTATTTACTTCTAAAATAAGAGCGCGCGAGAGAGTCCCACTGATGGGTGCATCTCAGTTTTGCCCCTGACCTTATGACTCTTAACTTTCAAGCAAGATATAATTAGTTGGGTGGGTGAGTTTTTGTGTTAATCCACATTATAACTGTTCTTTCCATTCACACAGTCAGCTTCACCCAGGGCTGGGCTCCCCAGGCAAAGGAGCCAGTTGCTGCCTGTGGGGCTGGAGCTGAATGTTCCTTCCCTCCCCATGGCCATGCAGACCTGAACCTGTTTTCCTTCCTTCCACCGCAGGATTTTATTTAGGTCTCTGATGTTTTTGTTCTTATCTCACTATATGCAAGTGACGCCAAAAATCACACATGGCCCTAAATCTTCATTTCTCGGGCTAAAACATTTCCATTTCCATGATTCCTGTGCTTTTGTTAACTAGCAAAATTTCAGTGATGTTTAGAAAATCTGCCATTACCAAATAAATAGAGACCATAATATAATGATGAATAAGAAGATAATGAAAGACTTCTTCTTTTTTTTTTTTTTGGTTTGCCAACCAAAATTGGGGTAGTAAAATTTTACTTTCCTTTGGATGTTTTCTACTTTCTTCACAAGTCGTTTTTGTCTGTGTTTTGGACTTCTGAGGTAACACAGCTTTAGCTTAATATACTGCTAATGCTGGAGAAGGTCAGCATGCAGGACATGGCACAAGGATCCTCTGAAGGTCAGGTGTTCCTGGAACTAGGCCAAGAAAGGGCAACCTTTGCAAGAGGAAGGCAAGAAGTAATCCCATGTGCGGCTTATGTCTGATTCAGGCACAACTCCTGGAGTCCTTTCATCCTCCAGGACAAGTGGATGAATGGTTCGGAACACTTTGCTAACATAGGAACAGATAGACACGACCCATGGGACAGACTTCCAGAGTCCTACACATGCCTGTGATTGGGGAGCCTCTTTAGCTGAGCCACTAGACTTCCATGTGGCTTTGTCCCAGAGAATGTGGAGAAAGATATTTCTTTGTTTAGATTTGATGTTTACTCGCATGTAAAATTTTTGCTTCCCTCTTTAGACAGAAACGTAAATGGAGGTATAAATATGTTCTCATTGTGTTAGATGCTTTTGCACGTGCTGTTTCTTCTACGTGGAATAGTCTGTTACCATTTGTGCAACTGACAAATTGATTATTTGGTGAAGTGTGTGGTTTGTTTGTTTTTAAAGATTTTGTTTATTTATTTGGCAGACAGAGATCACAAGTAGACAGAGAGGCAAGCAGAGAAAGAGGGGGAAGCAGGCTCCCCATGGAGCAGAGGTCCTAATGTGGGGCTCAATCCCAGGACACTGAGATCATGACCTGAGGTAAAGACAGAGGCTTAACCCACTGAGCCACCCAGGTGTCCCTGAAATTGGTGGTTTTAATGTACATTTTCGTAACAGTGCATATGTTTTTGGCCATTTGAATTTTCCTTTTATAGAATTGACTTTTCATCTATTTCTATTAGATTATTGTCATATTTTTCTTTACATATTATTTTTTAACCTATCCTAATAATATTTTTTCTGTTGGTTATTTATATTGCAAAGGTGTTCTCTAAACTATGGTATATTAGAAAATTAATATTTAGATTAGTTATTTTAGAATAAATTATGTTAATTTGTAATTGTGACATGAGACATAATTCTGGACTATGAAATATATTTAATTTTATAAGAAAATACCACATAGGCCTTCAAAGTAGTTTTACCATTTTTTACTTTTATCAGCAACATATCAGAATTCCAGTTGCTTCACATCCTTGTCAACATGTGGTATTGTTAGTCTTTAATTTTAGATGTTTTGGTGAGTATGAAGTAGCTCATTGTGATTTTAATTTGTTGAAGTTATTAAACACATTTACACATTACACATTAAACACAATTATTAAATGAATATTAAACACATTTTTATATACTTATTGGCCATTTGGATAACTTATTTTGTGATGTAGTTCAAGGATTTTTGACTGTTAGAACATCCTTGTGTACTGGAATGAACTACTTGGTCATCACCTAAGTTTTTCATATTTTTCTTTATTCACTTTGCCAATAATTTATTTACTCTTTTTAAGTCTTTGTTCAAAAGAGGGATTAACCTACAATTTTTCCTCCTTGATTATCTCCTTGTCGTGTTTTGTATCAAGGTTATATAAGCTTTGTTAAATGAGTTGAGAACCTTCATCCTTTTTTGTGCTTTGGGACATTTTGATAAGGTCGGAGTTATCTGCTTCTTGAAAGTTTGATCAAGGGCACCTGGGTGGCTCAGTCACTGAAGCATCAACTTTGGGTTCAGGTAATGATCCCAAAGCCCTGGGATGGAGCCCAGCATCAGGCTCCTTGCCCAGTGGGGAGCCTGCTTCTCCCTCTCCCTCTGCCTGCTGCTCCCCCTGCTTGTTTTTTCTCTCTCTCTCTGTGAAATATACAAATAACATCTGTAGAAAAAGAAAATTTGATCAAATTTAATTTTAGAACTGTCAGGGCTTGATGCTTTGATTGACTATGGTTCTATTTCAATATTCTCTTTCCTCTTTAGACAATTTTGGCAATTTATTTTTTTTATGTCCTCTAAGTTTTCAACTGACTAGCAAAAAGTTTTCTATAGCATTTCCTTTTGATTTGTAAACATCTACTGAATCTGTGTTTTTTTTCCCCAAAGAATTTCTAGAATTATGTTTGTATGCTTTCTTTTTTATGTTTAGTTCCTTGATCAGTTTTCCCAGAGATTTGTCTTTTTCCTTCCTTCCTTCCTTCCTTCCTTCCTTCCTTCCTTCCATCCTTCCTTTCTTTCCTCCTTCCTTCCTTCCTTTTTTCTTTTTAGAGAGGGAGAGAGAGAGAAAGAGAGAGAGAGTGTATGAGCACACATTCAGGAAGGTGTGGAAGTGGGGGAGAGGCAGAGGGAGAGGAAGAGAGAGAATCCCAAGCGGGCTTCATGCCCAGCACGGAGCCGGGCACGCTTGATCTCACAACCCTGAGATCATGACCTGAGCCGAAATCACTTAATCAGCTGAACCACCCAGGTGTCCCAGATCCTTCTATTTTGTTGTTGTTGTTGTTGTTGTCAATTTCATCTTTTATTTATTACTATTTTATTATTTCTTATTTCTGTCCTTCTAATCTTTGATTTTACTGGTTTCTTCTCCTGTCTTCTTGTGGTGGATGCCTACTTTGTTGGCATCCTAATTCTATTTTTCTTTTTCTCTCCTTTTTTAAAAATATGCATTCAAGACTACAAATTTTCCTCTAAGTACCTCTTTAGGTATATCTCACAAATTTTGATATGGAGTTTTTCTAGAATTCAATTATAAATGTTCTATACTTTGGTGACTTCTTTGTTCCATGGCTTATTTAGAACTATCTTTTATAGTTCCAAATTCATGGGTCTTTTCGGGTAAGGTAATCTTTTCTTATGAGTTCTAATCTTACTGCATTGTAGTTAGAACACATACTCTGAGTTGGTTGATTTGAATGACACAAGTATCATCCCTTGACTCTAAAATCCAAACACTTCAAAATCAGGATTAGTGAGACCAAAGAGAGTGAAAAGACCAGACCGAGTTAGTTCTTTGAATAAAACCCCACAAAGGAAGAGGAGTCCTTCTGTGAGGTTAATTCAGTTGTGAACCTGTGTTCAGGTCTCATGGGGAGTGTTGTTTGAAACACCTGGCTTCCTGGTGTGGCTCTTTAAGGATGCAGGCAATTCTGCCAACCACAATCTGAGTAACTGAATACTAAATTGAGTGTTTTAGCTGAAACCCAAAGATAATGAGTGACAGATACCATAGCAAGGGGCCAAACCATGATTCAAGTTTTCAGTGAAAATACTAAAAACTATTTTTCTGTCTCTTAAATATACATTCACATTAGGGATGAAAACAGTTGGGTTTTGGAGATTAGAGAGTATTTCTGAAGAGAATTTCTTTGTTAAGTTCTTCCTTGTGAGTATCCCCTGTCCTCACCATGGGAGGGGTGAATTAGGCCTGACTTTGCCTCAAGCCCCGAAACAGGCATGTCAGTGGACTACTCAGAGTTTCTGTGACCCAATGACAGTGGCTTTCTGTCTGGCTCCCCACTGGGTAAATCTTATAAGACTGAGAGAAGGGCTATCTTAACTACTGGTGGGTGATTTGAGGCAGTGTCTGTGTTGGGATCACCCCATGTCAGGGAGCGGGGCTTGAGTGTTTCCAAAGGGCTAGATGACTGTATGTGCATGAAGGAGCTGAATTCCATTCAGTAGGGGCTTCTGGAAGGGTCAATGTGACCCAAGTGACAGAAACTGGAGGTAGACTTCCCAGGGTTTGTGGACACAGGAAAGTGACCAACTAGACTAGAGATGGATTTACCTGGGTCAAGGACACTCTCGGTGAGAAATCAATGGGAAACTCTGAATGTGTAGAAAAGTGCTTCGCAAGAGAATCAGGGTAGTATATGCCATGAGTAAGAACTATGGAACTTAGGATAGTACCAGTCAAATAACAGCTTTCCTGCTCCCCTACCCTCTTCTCGCTGTGTCTCCAGTCTTGGAAAGTCAGAAACAGCTGCTAGGAAATGAGAGAGGTGAGCAAGGATGATGGAAGTCAATTTTCCCTCTTCTCAGGTAGCAAGCCAGTGTTAGGGAGAGAAAGAGCAGCTGTAACTTCAAATGTAGTTAAAAGTTTTGACTAAACATGGGACTAGGTATTCTAATTGCCCTTTTGAAACTCTGCCTATAGGCCCTTTTTTTCTTACAAGTCATTAGAAAAGTCGTGGAACCAGCATGAGTTTTATACAGAGGCAGAAGTACTTACTCTACTGAATAAATTTTTAAGTGATACAGAAAGACAAAATAGAAATGCTTTGTGTTTGCATTCCATGAATTGTGCTTATTCAGTATATTGCTTTTATCCAGCATAAAGTAGAATTCTTGAGTCTCTCAGAAAATTATTGCTTTTATAGTGTTGCAGTGTGAAGACACTGATGACCAAAGAGGATAATGGGGCAGTAGGTAATAGTATCAGCGTTGGCAATTCTCTTTCATGCTTATCCTTAAGGAGGCAAACTTTGGGATATCTTTTTAAGAATCTTTCTGTGTGGTGCTTGCCTTGAGTCACATGAGGACCTGCTAGGCCATGACTGGTTGTTGAAGCTACCCGATGTTCCTGAATCTTTGCCTCCAAATAGAGGCAGGGCTCTGCTTCTGGGCTCTGTGTGAGGATATAGGATCAGGGTGACCTGTAGTTATGGTAAAATACTACTGTCATCACTGAAGGGCCTTTTCCCCTATGTGCCCACATGTGTATATGGATACTTACCACATCACATTGTAAGTATCTGCTTATATACTGTATTAGTCTTGTTGGTTACCATAAGAGAATAACACAGACTGAGTAGCTTAAACAACAGAATTTAATTTTCTCACAGTTTTAGAGACTCCACTGAGGCACCAAGATTGGTTTCTGGCAAAATATTTCTCTTTGGTTTGTAGATGGCCACCTTCTCACTATGTCCTTATATGGTGTTTCCTCTGTGTGCACTGAAAGCAAGAGAGCTCTGGTGTCTCCTTCTCTTCTTATAAGGACACCATGTTTTTTGGGTTAGGTCCCCACCCTTGTTACCTAATTTAACCTTAATTATTCCTTTAAAGGCCCTATCTCTGGATATAGTCATATTTGGGGTTAGTGTTTCAATATATGAGTTTTGGAGGATTCAGTCCATAATATACAGCATTCACTAGCATAAGATTGTGAGCAACTTGAAGACAGACTGTATTATTCACATTGGAATCACTAGTGTTTAGTACAATGCTTAACATGTAATAGGTGCTTAATCAATGTTTGCATGTTTGCTGGTCTGATTTTCAGACACTCTGTTTTGTTCTCTATGTGGCTATCCTCTCCTCATGTCCTTGCCTTGTGTGAACCCTGCCATGGACAAGCATCTAAACCAAATGTGGTAGTCATTGCTATTGCTCACCAAATATCTCTGGCCAGTCTCTTTCTGGACATCTGTTAGGATTGCATTTATTGAGCTCCTTGTGATTGGATGGAGCCTTGGTTTAGTACAATTAGTACACAAAAATGAGTTGTGAGCAAAAGTGATAGGAGTTACTTCCAAACTGGAACATTTAATTGATGACATGAAACTCTCCAGATAAATGATGGTTCAACTGAATTGAGGCTTTTCTGCTATATCTGTCATTGTGCTTATTGTATCCTTCAAGAAATGGTAGTGGTAGTGGATATTTTAGCTTTCTGAACTGTAAAGAACATGGGATTTGTATTCATACAGATACAAGTTTTAGTTTTTGGCTGTGTAGCCTTAGGCATGTCACTAAACCTTTAAGTTTTGGTTTCCTTTGTAAAATGAGTGATTCTTATCTTACAGGCTTGCTCTGAAGACTAGGTGGCATATATCAAACACCCGGCAGTCTGGCATAGTTCAGGTCCCAGTTAGCACTAACTTCTTTTGTTTATTAGTCCTTTTGGGAAAGCAGCATTAGAAGCTGAGTGAAGGTGATCTCTCGCAGATTGTAGAGGAGATATTCTCGAATACCTGACCCTGCAGTTTCCCCTAGAAGTATATTTGGAGATTCTGTAGAATCCTTTTTTATTTCCCCCCTCTATTTTAGGCAGCCCTAAATCTTATACCTGAGCCCATTAGTGAGGAGTAATATATGACAATAAGATATTTCAGTGACTTGCATTGGACATCTGTAAAAGGTGAGTTATTTCTGTTTTTTTTTTTTTTAAGATTTTATTTATTTATTTGACAGAGAGAAATCACAAGTAGATGGAGAGGCAGGCAGAGAGAGAGAGAGGGAAGCAGGCTCCCTGCTGAGCAGAGAGCCCGATGCGGGGCTCGATCCCAGGACCCTGAGATCACGACCCGAGCCCAAGACAGCGGCTTAACCCACTGAGCCACCCAGGCGCCCTGAGTTATTTCTGTTTTAATGGGACATTTTATCCAGAAAATTCCTGGGTGTGGGGTCTTTCTTGTCCTAGATAAATTCACCTTTGCACAGTACCAGAGAGGCCCTTGTATTAGCCAGTGGTCTTTCAGTTATAAGTGGAAGAGGCCACAATCAAATTGGCTTATGCAGATAGGGGAGTTTATTGGCCCATTGAACTGAGAAGTCCAAAGGTAGCCCTGGATTAAGGTTCACTTGGATCCAGGTGACCATTAGTTGTCAGCAGAACTTTTTCAAATGCAATTTCTTAGTTTTGCTTCTTTTCTCTCTTGACTTCATTCCCCCACCCCCCATAATAGACATGTTTCCCCCTTTACTCCTCTCAGATAAGGTGGTAGAGGTTCCATTCTTCCTTCCTTCCAGCACTATGACCCTCAAGGCAAGAAACATTCTTTCTTAGTGGCTCTACCAGAAAAATCCTGGTGAAAAATCTAATTGGTCTGAGTTGTGTCACATGCCTATCCCTGAGCAAATCACAGTTGTAGATTAGGGGGTGGGTGGGAATTCTGATCAAGCAGACTATGTTTCAAGCCCATGCCTGTGCAGATGAGGGAGGGAGAAGGAGTTTCCTGTGACTGACAGTCTCTCAGGTCCCCATAGGCCATGGAAGGGGTGTCTCCAGAGGAAGAGACTGGCCAGGCAAATAAATATGGTGATTTATTATACAGAACATCTCAGTTTCCATAGACCTTGCCCTTTATTATTATTTTTTCTCATTTCATTAAGTGTTTTCCTCACACATAATACAGATTCTTCCACTGTTGTTTTCTACTCAGAGTTTACTGATTGTTTAATTAGAATTAAAAGACCTCTTAACCTTTCTCCAACATGTGGGTTCAAATGGTGAACACTCAGCGGATTCCTTGGGAATGTTTCTGTAAGGAAATAATGAATATGATAACATCATCTGAACCATTAGGATGATTAGTTGCTCATTTCCTAAGCATTTTCTCCAGGGTTGAAAAAGTATTTTGGGTGGTGAAGCTTCGGGCTTCACACAGGTAGTAAAGGAGACAAGCACTCCGGCTTCTGGGGAGCTTGTATGAGGCTAGGACTTTAAAGACATGCTTTTGTGCTTTGGTAACCTAGCTAGAGGGCCACTAAATATACATATCATTCTATAATGGAAACCTGGTGAGGCTTTAGTCTTGTGTTTGTTGTTATGGGTCCGATTTTGTGGTACATATTGATATTATAACTAGAGATCCAGATGTACATAAATCCTGCCCTGCCAGTCACTCCCTGTGATGGTTAATTTTGTGTGTCAGTTTGGCTGGGCAAGAGGCACCCAGCTAAAACATTATTTCTGGGTATGGACATGAGGGTGTTTCTAGATGAGATTAGCATTTGGATCTGTGGATTCAGTAAAGTACATTTCTTTCCCCAGTATGGTTGGGGATTGTCAATCCATTGATGACTCAGAATGAAATCATGGAGAAGGGAGGAATTTGCCCCTTTTGTTTCCTGCCTCACCGCTGAGTTGGGATATCTATACTTATTTTCCTCAGTCCTTGGATTTAAACCCACTGGGCTTTAAACCCATTGACTCCCCTGGTTCTCAGGCCTTTTGCCTCAAATTGAATTACCTCACTGGCTTTTGTGATTCTCTAGCTTGTAAACAGTATATTTTGTGACTTCTCAGCTTCCATAATCATGAGCCAATTCCTCATAATCTCTGTCTTTATCTTCCTACCTACCTATTTCTCTCTCTCTCTCTCTCTCTCTCTCTCTCTCTCCAGATCTTCCCCATCGTGCTGGTTCCATCCCTCTGGAGAACCGTGAGTAATGTTATGCACTCCCCCTCCCAATTCCTCAGATAAGCACAAACAGCTGGTATTTCCCCTCGTGTTCTCTGGAAAAGGCTGGGTTAAAGCATATTGCATGAGCCTGAGACCTAAGTGGGTTTTCCTATACCTTTCAAAAATCAAAATTTTGATTGGCCACAATCAAAATTCTGGTTGGCCACACGGAGAAATGAAATGAAAGATGTATTGAGGGATGGATATAGTCAGATCTGTAGACCAGGCTGGAACTTAACTTTCTCTTCCAGCTGCGTGTGTAAGAAGGAAGAGATAAGGAAGCAATGGGGCTCCTCTGTGGCTCTGGCAAGATTTCTGGTTCCTCTGCATCAAGAAGAGGAGGATGCAGGAAAGTGAGTGCAGCCCTTTAAAATTCAGCGGACTCACCCATGGTAATTACACCCCAATCAATGTCTGCATGGTGACAAATTATGTCACCATCCCCTTCTAGGAGGGAATCAGATTTCTGAGACCCCTCACAGGCAGAATTAGATTTGATAAAGGAGAGGCATTTGAAATAATTCTTCCTAGGATTTTATTTTGTTCCATCTTTTGGCCTAATTAAAAAATCTAACAACATTGGCTTGTTGGTCATCTCAGACCATTAAATACTTAACCACAGGGGTACCTGGGTGGCTCAGTCAGTTAAGCATCTGACTTTGGATTTTAGCTTAGATCATGATCTCAGGGGTCTTGGGATTGAGCCCCAAGTTGGGCTCTGTTCTCAGTGGGGAATCTGTGTTTCTTCTTCTCCCTCCCCACCCCTGCTTGTGCACACATGCATGCTCTTTTTCTCTAATAAAAATAAATCTTAAAAAAAAAAGTTAACTACAAAATCTACCCAGTGCTATTGTTGATTGATTAGAATATGACATATATACAAAAGACAGTGTGAGCCAGTTTAAACATTTCATCTTTACAGACATTTCTGTAATAATATGATGTGAGCATTCTTGAAAAACTTCACATTCTACAAAATCATACACTAGAAATAACAGGGATTGTAGGAAAATGGGGTGAAAAACAGACCATTCACAACTTTGTCACCGTAACACTGAAAACTAACTGCAACCCTAGTAAAAATATTAGCACAGTAAAAAAGACATGTTAAATCCCTGATAGATGAAAAATACTGCAGCAAATCTGGGCTTTACCCTAAAAAATGCTCAATGGAAGTACAGATAAGGAAGTGTTAAGGATGATGGGTTTCAGAAACAAGGGAAAATAAAGCTGGAAAGAAGCGTTCAATAGCACATCTGAGAGAGGAAGAAGTCTGCCCTGGAAAGAACATCAGATGAATGATGGGCCTCATATAAGATACCATATTTCTTCCTAGCTTGCTATATTCACTAAGAAACATGAAAATGTTGGCAAAAATTGTACATGAACTAACATGACTTCTATGTTAACATCGTTTTTCTATTTTCCAGTCTTGTATGAACTAATTTGCATTACAGAAACATGAACTGTAGATGAATATACTGTATTTTTCTGGGACACATGCTAATACATATTTCATGGTTATTTTGAGGTTCATCTCTAAAGAACATTTGTCTCATATTTGTTAAATGAGATAAACAGTGAAAACTTAAATAAATGACAAATTGTTATGCGTGTATTTGTTAATGAAATCACTTCACTTGCTTAACAGTCTTGGGAAAATTACTTAAATGCTCAGTGCCTCAGTTTCATCATCTGTAAAATGGGGATAATAATTCTACTTTATAGAGCTGTTGTAAGAGCATGTGAGATGATATATAAAGTACTCAGAGCAACTTTGGTATAAATGAGTGTTTCTTATTAGATTATCATGCCGTCTCTGAAAAACTAACATTTAAACTGGACTTAAGCATCTTTGACCACCTACCTCTAAAGGAAAATAAACCCCTCAACCAAATATCCCTCTCAATCTTCTGAGTTCTATCGGTGGCATGTGTCATCTTTTGAGGGAAGGACCAATCCCTTTTCCTTCATCCTCCCTCCATCCTGTCATCTGCAGCTCTCAGGCTCACTTTTCCTTGCTCAAAAAGAGTGACTATCTTTCATTGTATGCACTTGTGTTTCCTCAGTTATTTAATTTAACAAATACTTACATAGTGCTTCCTGGGTACTCACTGGGTACTGTTCTAAGGACAACTATGAACTCATTTAATCTCTGTTTAAGTATATTGTTATCTGCAATTTATAAATGATAAAGAGATGGAAGCACAGAAAGATTAGGAAACCTGCTGAAGGTGTCCAGTTTGTGAATGAGAGTGAGGGCAAGTCTGTCTGCTGCCAAGGATGGGGGTCCTAGCCTGACCCCATGCTTTGGGGTCAGTTTGGTCAGCACTGCTAATTGGTTTGAGTCACCTATCTCTGGTGTTGTTCTTGAGGTTCCTGGGTAAATGCATCTGGCTGGCTTCTATCTTCCAGAACCTTCTTCAGGGAACTCCGGGAAATGGAGTCTGACTTTGTAGGAGAGAAACAGAGACAGCCTCTGAAATGTTTCCTTTCACAAAACAATACTTACGTGGGTTAATAAAATCATTCCTAGGAAACATGCTATCTATTAAGAAGTTATAGGTATAGTCATTTAATTCATACCCTCCTTTGTATGAAAAGATGATTCCCAATCCTAGTTTTCTTTTTTTTTCTCTTATCCTCAAAAGTTGGTTTCTTTACTTCCAAAGGAAAAATTTATTATGCATTTTCCTTCATTTAAAAAATATTTAACAACTGATTTGTGTGTTGCATGAAAGTTACACATTTCCTAAGATGCATTTGCTATTTTATTTTCTTTCATTCAAAAATGTGTCAGTAATCTTTTTGTTAACATGAAGATAAAGGATTAGTAATGCAAGATGCAGTTTTCTTGTAACCTTCTTGAAAGCAGACTATAGTTTCTTATCTGGCTCCAACATTCATTTTCCTGAATTGAAAAAAAAGCGACTTAAAATGAAATAAACCACATTTGATTCCTAAGAGCATTGCTAGCAGGGAAATGTACTGAGAGAGGCAGACTTGGTTGGATTCCAGAAAGCCCCTCTGCTCCCCAAGTGAGAGAGTTGACTAATTTTGCATTTTAAAGTATAATTTTAATGCAGGAAGGAATTGTGAATTGTCTGTCATTAATCACTAATCAGAAGATATGTATGATTTTATTCTCTGAAAATTCCAGCTCTTAGGAGAGAGAGAGAAAAAAAAAACCCAACAAAACAATGAGGTGTAAATCTTCATGATTTTGGTTTAAATTTCACTTTAATTATTGAATGTCTCTTCTGATCGAGGAGCTAATAAGCAAGTTACTGAGAGTGTTTGGAGGGGAAGAAGAAAAGCTCCTGCCCTGGATGGGTGGCTCCTTGACCCTTAATGGTAGAGGAGCCATATGTGGTGGAAGAAAATTCACTTGGTTTTTATTCTCATCTTAAGTGTTCAGGCACAAGTAGAGGGAATTGATAGGTCTTTTGTGCCCTTTTTATATGTGGTCTAAGTGAGATTGCCTCAACCTTCCTTGCTTCATCACACATACACCCTCAGCAAGTGTATATGTGGAGTGGGGACTCAAGCTATTTGAAATGTCACTTGAGCACAGATGGGGACTTGTTTCTTTCAGAATCTCTTCTTCCAGTGGATCATGTTGAGGAGGTTCCGGAAGCCTGTAATGACTCTTCACTCGTGCCAGCGCCAAACTGTGAATATCTAATTGACTGAAACTCGTGGTTGTAACACCACAATGTGTCCAGAGCCAGCCAGGGCATTGTTAGGTGTGTTTCCTTTAGACATTGAGTTCAGGCCAACAAACACTTGGCCTACCTTGTGCCAGACTCTGGTGAGGTGAATGAGATATGGTCCCTGGCCTCCAGGAAATACTCTTAACATATGATAAAGATTAAGATGGGGCCGAGTGCCAGAGGAAGGGCACATGGATGCACCTGAGAGTCCAGGGTAAGCTTCTAAGAGTGCTGGAGGGGGTACAAGAGGTGGCCAGGTAAGGAACTGTGAGGGAGCCCTGCAGGAAAACATAAAACATGCATGAAGCTTGGCAGAAAGCTCCACGCTTTCATCACTCAGGCCTTGAAAGAAGCTGTGGGATCTGGCAGTCAAGGCCATTGGTATGCTTTGTGAGAGCAGTTTCATGACATGACGGGGCAAAAAACAAGTTCCAGTATAAATGGGGAGCAAAGAAGTGAAAACAAATGGGCAGTCTGACCTAAGAGATGGGGAGGACTTGAGGGTAGTCTCAAGCAAGCAGGGCTGGAGAGGAACTAGGGAGAGGGCACAGAGGGAGCAGGACCTTTAGTACAGCTGGAGATGCACAAAGGGAAGGTTCCTGGTGGGGAGAGTGTTAGACCCAGTTTTGGGGAGAGGATTGGCTTTGTGCAAGAGGAAGGGCTTCTCATGTCTGGCCATCTGGTCTGATTTGTAGGTGCTGGAGGTGGACACTGAGCTGATTTACTCCAGGTTAGCTCCATCTTCTCCACTAGGGAGGGGAGGCTTTCCAGGAGAGGAGCCAGACAGGGACCCTTCTAATGGAATAGGTGAAGGAGTGCAACCAGGAAGGAGAACATTTTATCCACAAATACTTCTGTATGCAATCTTCCAAACTAATGAATCATTGAACACTACAATAAATAAATAAATACTAAAGAAATAGACTGTTTTAGAAAACATAACTCTAATATGAGCATTACGTTTAAATATAATTAGTAATTCTCTAATTACTATGACACATTACCTTGATTAAGTTATACATTTTAAACAATTCATTTGAAATCTCTCTTTATTAGGGTTACTTTGTAAAGTTCCCCTTATTATCCTGAAATAAAATCATAGATAAGTATGGCCCAACTATAGAATAAAAATTAGCAAAAACCAATATAACACCCTAACTGAACACAAAAGAGAAATAAAGTAAAAGCAACATAAAATTAAACATATATTTCAACATTTAAGTGCTTGGGCACTACTACACTAAAGGATGTATTAACATAGTTTGATGCTTGAACTTGAAGACAGAACTGCTACAAAAGTGACAGACTTGAACGCAGACTGATACAGAGGCATTATGTGGTAACTAAATCATTGTGAATGACACCACCATTAGTGATATACTTTTTGGAAATAAAGTCTTGAAAAATTTTCTAGCAAAATAGGGTAAGCCTTCCCTTAATTTATATTGTTGCTGTTTATGAAAATTCAGTGTATATTCAAAGTGTATAAAAATTACTTTGTGTTTATATGTAAAACGAAATTAATCTCTAAGTGCAGATAATTATAATTTTTTTTTTACTTTTTCATTTACATTTTGTTTATTATTATTTGCTTAAAAAATCTACTTTATTAAGTTATGATTGGCATAGAAAAGCTGTATGTATTTAATGTTAATAATTAGATGAGTTTGGAGAAAGTATAAACCCCTAAAACCATCAGCATAATCTATGCCATAAACATATCCATTGGGGCGCCTGGGTGGCTCAGTGGGTTAAGCCGCTGCCTTCGGCTCAGGTCATGATCTCAGGGTCCTGGGATCGAGCCCCGCATCGGGCTCTCTGCTCAGCAGGGAGCCTGCTTCCTCCTCTCTCTCTGCCAGCCTCTCTGCCTACTTGTAATCTCTCTGTCAAATAAATAATAAATTAAAAAAACTTTAAACATATCCATCACCTCCAAAAGTTTTCTCTCACCATATAAATGATTTTTTCAACTGAGATGAATGTCTGGGGGAAATACTCAAAAGTCATGTGGGATGTAGAACAATTCTCTATTGATCGGACTGTTCCATGCATTGTGAGATGACTTTATTTATGCCTCCTGCCCACTAAGTGCCAGAACTATTTTAGATTAAAGGAGATTAAAGAGACTTGATAACTCAATTCAGTTATGATCTTTAATTGAATCCTGGATGGAACTCAAAACCAGCTACAAAGAACATTATTAGGATAACTGAGGACATTTAAATAACAAATTATGTAATAGATAATAGTATTAACATTACATTTCTTCATCATTAGGGTAATTACTGTTCTATTCCTGCAATTCTTCTACAGATCTGAAAGCTTTCAAGAAAAAATGTTTTTGTAGAAATGTCCTCACAAATTTTCAAAATTGCCATGTGGGGGGAGTACCATTCCCATGGAGAACTGGTGCCCTGTGTCCAGAGGGAAGGAGATGGAGTTGGGAAAGGAGGAAGAAGTTAGAAGTGGGAGTGACATTCCTTCCCTGTGCACTGCCTCAGGGTGGATCTAGGAGGGGTACCTAGAAACACTTACAAATTTGGGTTTCCAAGAATAGTAATGACTGGTAACCTATTTATCATCTGGAACTTTAGAAGTGGCAGCCTTGCTAATATTCCCAGGCCACAGTGGCATAAGAATAGATTGCGATTGGGAGAGCATCAGAAAGTCCCCATGTGCCCAGGAAAAGCATATTAATGGTGATAAAAGGTGAAGAGCTCCTGCCAGTCAATGCTTAAGAGATCGATGAAGGTGGCTATGGCCCAGAGGCTCCCTCCATGCACCCTCCCACATCCTGAACTCGGGGGCTATCTTTGGAACTTCATAGCTAAGCTCAGTAAAAAGGGGATACAAAATGGGGGATAGGGTGGGATAGATGACAAGGGACCCGCAAAATTTAAGTTAAGCTTAAAATGTCTGAGTGGTCACTAATTTGAATTTACTTGGATGTGACTAAATTGTTTGCTGCTGTCAGATGGAAATGGGAGATCAAATTAATGGAGTTACAGAAAACCAAGTTACATTTCTTTCGGTAAATATAATTTTGTGGCTTGTAAAAACTTGAATCTGCTAAAGTAGTTAGATCAGATGTGTCCCTGGAGTAGGGTATTCACTTTCTAAATTCGATAGGATGGTTTTATTTATTTATTTTATATCAGGTTTTACAGTGCTATTGTTCGAATTCTCAGAGAAGTAGAAAGCTTGGGGCATCACTGTACATATAGAATGTAGCATCAGAGAGATGACAAGGGTGTGGGCAAAGGATTGTGCAAATGTGGAAACATCATTTTGACAGAGACAGGGAGTTGCTGGGTTGGGGGGAGGTCATGTCTGAATTTGTGAGTATGAAAATTACCAGAAGTCTTGGGAGTCTCTTTTCCATTCTCTAGGAGATGAGGAAGACACTTTGCTCATTTAGTTGAAAAAAAAAAAATCAATTTGAAAAAAATCTCAGTGAGGCCTGTGGAGAATGTGTGGGCTCTTGTAAAATAAAACCCCTGCACCTTCAGCTGGCCCCCTTTGTTTAATCAGAGGATGCCACAGGAACCAGCAAGGGCAGATGGCTGAGATCCTATCGCAGCAGCCCCAGGAATTAGAACATTAATTTTAAAGGAGGATTAAAGCACAGAAGAACATTTTTAAAACATCATGCATTTTCATAAGTATCTAGGTACGCTCCCTGGCTAGATGTTTATGTGATGGGTCTTTGGAACAAAAACTGTGACAGAAGCAGGGGAGCTCTATGTGGGGGAAAATATCAATATTTGTCTTGCTAAAGTACCAGAAGGGCTTCTTCTTTTGTCTCGGTTCTGGCCCATAGGATGGAAAGAGAGCCTGGTATTATTTCAGCTTGGCTGATCATGGTGTTTCTGGGAATTGAGGCCTCTCTGAAGACATTGTGCCTTCCATGAGGTAGTCTTAGGGAGTCGTAGGCATGTAGGAGCAATGAATCAGTCTACCCATTCCAGGCCAGACCTTTAAGGGATTTCACTGCCTTGCACTTTAGACATCAAGTCATCCTGGTGTTGTAGTCTTCAGACTGGTGAATGTGTACTCCTGGGGATACCTGATGACTTTCCGTGCAGCAGGGGACACAGAGAGCATTTAGATGTCCAGACTCTATGTATCTTCTTTCCTAATGTTTATCTGCCTGGGAACATACCTGACATCTGAAGATTCTCTTTCTAATTTCCTCTTACTTTAGAGACATAGGCATACCTCTTTCCTGATCATGGTGCTTTGTTTCATGATGGATAAGTTTCTGGTGGCAACAAACAAAAGACTTTTGGCTGACAAAGTGACTGGCTTGAATGACTGGGTTAAAAATCCTTTCACTACTCAGTTGGTTAATGACACTTCACTTTCATCAAAATTGATGTGTGTTTCTCTTCCCTGGCCTGCACCTTTGTTTTTACCCAGGGTAGCTTTACAGACATAATTATTATGTCTATGATAGCATTGACTGTGTCTGAAATCAAGATGTGTCTCATAGTTAATAGCATCTTATAATTCTTTCAGTTAGATCTCAGTCATGAAATTGTTATATGCTATTCATATGGCATAGATTCCTGACAATTCCAAGTAAGAAAACTTCAGAATAAAAACTTATGGAATGGTGTCCATGGCTTAGAAGAAAAATCCCAGAGACTACAGTGGAGCACTTTTATGAGAAAAATCCCAGAGACTATAGTGGAGCACTTTTATGAGAAAAATCGCTTCTCCAGTGTTCTTGATAGCACAGAAGATGAAAACAGGTAGGAAGCTGTGGTCATTAATGTCTCAGTTGAAAATTGATTCAGAAGACCTAGACTCAGACTGTGAAGATGCTGTAGGAGTACTGTAGTCAATTTATTTCATTTATATTACTCTTTTTTATGAATGCATAAAACTGATATATAATTAAAATCTGTGTTTAAAGTTAAAAGATCTCTTCCAAAAACTCTAAAAGAAATCCAAAATGATAAAAAAGCATTATATCATGGCTTAATTGGCAGGACTTTTTCTGCCTAGAGACATATTAAAAAATGTGTTCTAAAAGCAGTGATGTAGTAGGGTCAGTGAAATGTAGTATGTTTAATAATCATATATCAAGATATATGATTATTGTGTTGCTTCAAATAATTGTGTGATGATAATTGTAATGATAATGTAATTCAGAGGAAAAATGTTAGTACTTAGAACTGTAAGGGAATAGGAAATTTAAAAAACCTCTCTTTGTATATATACACAAATTTGTAGTAGTAGTTTGTACACGGTCTAACACATATCCCTGTGTTTCCCTTGAAAATTTAAACCATCCATGTGTGTTTATTGTAGCATCCTGGGATACCCCAGCACACAGTTTGGGAACCACAACTATGGGCCATATTCTTAATCTTCTTTGCTGCCTTAATGAAGTTCAGGCTTTCTGGTTTTCCTGAGGTGGTTAGGACTTTGGCAGCAGTCTTGGACATGAAAACTTAATGAAACTGGGCAAAGAAGAAGCCAAAAATAGACCAAGGAAAACCCTGTGCTCAGTGTGAGCTTTTTACTGGGACAAATATCCATTTGTGTATCTAATTTTGAGAGACCACTAATCCTGGCTAACTGTTAAAGATTTTCACATTGCCACATGCAACATTGTTTCTTTCTTCTAATGCAGTCTGAAATTATAAACTCTTGAGGGGACAAAAATCATGTCTTCTTCAAAATTATATGGGACATCAAAAATTATAAATAATTTTATATTATGCCCAGCACAGTGCCTGGGCTTGAGAAGGTACTTAATAAATATTTATTGATCTAAAAATCAGTAAATCAATGGAATAAAGAAAAATATATTGTATGCAATACTAAATACAATTCTTTGAACTTTCTTTGTTGAAGAAAACTACTTAGACATAGTGTGATGTTTTCTTAAGCCAGATACTCTTCTACATGAAAGGGAGTATCAAATTTGAGACTCAGATATGGTTTAAGAAGAGCACTAAGCTCTGCAGGGTGGGAATGAGGCCAGCTCACATCCCCTTCCATCATGGAGACGAACACCAGGCAATCCTGCTTCCATACCTAACATTTCTAGTTTTCAAATTCTACTTATCCTTTGCCTACAAAGAAAGAAAACAATTTTTTTTTCTTGTGAAAAGAGAATAAAACACTATTTTTTTTGGTATAAAAATCTACTTTCTATCTTGATGTAGAGTTCTTTCTTTCTTTTTTTTTTTTTTTTTAAAATACCAAACTGCAACACTCCACCTACTTTCTTTAAAAATATAATTAAAAGTTTGCAGTTTCAGGGACTTCTGGTTGGCTCAGTCAGCTAAGCATTTGCCTTTTGATCAGGTCATGATCCCAGGGTCCTGGAATCATGTCCCACATCAGGCTCCCCGCTCTTCCTCCACCTGCCTCTCCCCCTGTTCATGTGTCCTCTCTCTCTGACAAATAAATCAAATCTTAAAAAAAGAAAAAAAATAGTTTGCAGGTGTTATTCTTTAAGGCCATTTGAATTTCTGAGTACCTGGGATTCCCTGTGTTTTCTGTGAAACTTTGAATCTCTGTCTTGACCTTCTGCCATCTGTGTCTCCTGTCCTGGCTGCTCTACCCAGTGTTAGACCTCCTCTGCTGGCATAGCGCACCTGCTCTTGCTCTGGGTTCTGCAGTTCAAGGTGGAGAGCGGGTAGATGCAGGCACCAGAGATGAAAAATGGAGGCCTGCACAAATGCTAGAACATCAAACCACAAGGCTTCTTTAAGCCCATAGTGAAGTAAAAATGATGAAGAGGTGTTTTTAGCAACAATTGGTGACCCTGATGATTATTTCAAAGTCAGTTATTTTGAATAGTTTAAGGTGTTAACCTTGGCCCAGCCCGGCTGCCTTTAGCCACTGAGGCTGAAGGTGTCCAAAGTGAATTACACAGAAGGCCATTTCGGCTGAGCCTCTTAGCATTCTGAATCGGATGCCATTTTTAATTTTTATTTTCTCATGGTTGCTGTGCGTGTGTTCGTGTTTGCAAAAGCAGTTTAGGCCCTGGAATTGCAAGCTGTTAGGACAGGGATGTTTTGTTATCTCCTATCTTTGTTCCTCACCTCATTTTGAAGGATTGTTACACATTTGTAAGTACAATGGGATTATTTATTCATTGTGTCTGTCCACTCTTTTCTGTGCCACAAAAGGAGAAATCGCCTGCATGGCGACTTAAGAGCTTTCTGACCGCTCCAAAGTCATGACATTTCCTTTGCTTTTTGATGGCTGGCTTTGAAAAGCGGGGGAAGCTGGGTGACAGACTCTGTTGGCTCCAGGAGGGAGATGACTTGTCGTTGTTGTGAAAAAGCATAGTTAGTCACTTTTAAAAAGCAAATTGCGGACTTAATAGAACCACAGTCTTCTTTGGAGATTGCTACAAGGTGGATTGTCTTGATAAAACATTTGAAGCCAGAAATCCATCAAGCGTCAGTGAATACAAGCACTGACCTGAACCCAAGCACACAACATTCTCACCAAACTTCAAAGTTATTTTTTTTTTAATAGAGAAAGGATAACTGTCCATACCTTTCATTTTGTCTTCTTTGCAATTCTTCCAGTTCCAAATCAAATGAAAGAGTATGATGATGAACTATTTCGAGTATATCTGAAACCGTACGCACTGGTATCTGTAGGCTCAGCTTTTTGGCTTTCTGCAGAAGCTGTGAACATGCACTTGAAGCTGAGTATTTAGCAGACCCTTTCATGGCCAAGGGCAAATCTCTCTGTTAAACAGAACATATTTCTTCCTTGCATTACCCTTTCCCAAGCCCCTTGATCACTATGATGTTTCCTATCACTTCTTAGGTGATACTGAAAGAGTGACCTCAAATCATGTTGCTTTCCTTCTAGGTACTTACCTGTCTTTAAGGTAAGACCTTACCTTACCTGCCACCAAGTGAGGATAGAATTTTTAAGCATGGCAGCACTTGGCCAGATGTAGATGAGAGTAAGCAAGTAAGAGTCAATGGCTACTGGTACTTTTTCCTTCAAAGTAACAGCTATCCTAAGTAATACTAATGAATGGCTGACTGTGTTTTAACTGCCAAGCCCTCTCCCAAACCATCATTATAGAGTCTTAGTTTTCTGCTGTTAAAGGGAGTGAGGTGCCCTTCCTACTCATGGGTTGTTGATAAGGCACAATTCAATGGGCTATGTTGAGAAAACAACAACACCACAAAGCTGAGATTTAAAAATGGGATTTTATTTGAAAAGTGAAACATGCAGAATGGTTGTGTTCTGTTGTGAGCAAAGTACTGAACAAGATGAAGGAAGACTTAGGTTTGCTGACCTTAGGTTGCTGACCTAAGAAGACTTAGGTTTGCCCCTGTTTGCTGACCCTTCAGCTTAGGCCCTTGGAAAAGCTGTGATCGTAGCACTTGAAGCGAAGTCTCCTTTATTTTTTCTCCCCAGTGCCATTCACTTTCTCCAGAAAAATGAACTTTATGACCTTCGTTCTCCCCCATCTCCTAGCAAAAGCCTACAGTGCTTCTAGTACCATGAATTACTATTATTATTTTTTAAAGATTTTGCCTATTTATTTTTGAGAGTGTTCATGAGAGGGAGCACAAGCAGGGGGAGGAGTGGAGCTGGAGGGAGAAGCAGACTCCCCGCTGAGCAGGAGTCTGATTGGGGGCTTGATCCCAGGACCCCTTCGGTCATGACCTGAGCTGAAGGCAAACGCTTAACCAACTGAGCCACCCTGGTGCCCCTACCATGAATTAGTTTTTAAAAAATGCAAATGGTGTCACAATGCTTATAGTACTCTTATTGTTTTTTCACTCAGTATTTTGTCTTCCAAATATTCCCATATTGAGATATGTGTGTGTTTATTCATCTAAATTTCTGTATAGTATTTAATTATATGAATATACAAAACTCTCCTCTTGATTTGTTCAAATATATCAGGTATTCTGCCAAAGTCATCTTTTGAAGAAGTGTTCCCAGAGGACCTCCTCCATTTGGCACTGATTACCTTTATACTGGCAACACATCTGTTATCCTGAGAAATTTCCTTTGCCTATCCTGTATTGGATTTCCTCTTTCTTTTATTCCTTTGTTTTCACAAAAACCATGTCACAGTAGCGTCCTGAAAAGTAATTCATGGGAGAGAAATTTTTTGAGAACTTGAATATCTAAAAATGCCCTATTTTGCCCTCAAGACATTATTATCTTCTATCTCTTTAGTTCTCTTTTCTCTGTATTTATACTTCTGTTGGATATATAGTTTAAGGTTGAAAATAATTTTCCTTCAGAAAAAAATTAAAACTATTGCTTCATTATTATCTGTTTTGTGTGTGTTGAGTTTGAGGAGTTCTTTATAGATCCTGGATATCAGCCCTTTGTCTGTACTGTCATTTGCAAATATCTTCTCCCATTCAGGGGTTGCCTCTTTGTTTTGTTGACTGTTTCCTTTGCTGTGCAGAAGCTTTTGATCTTGATGAAGTTCTAAAAGTTAATTTTTGCTTTTGTTTCCTTTGCCTTGGGAGACAAAATATGGGCAGAAGACATGAACAGACACTTTTTCAATGAAGACATACACATGAAAAAATGTTCATCATCACTAGCCATCAAGGAGATTCAAATCAAAGCCACATTGAGATACCACCTTACACCAGTTAGAATGGCCAAAATTAACAAGACAGTAAACAACATGTGTTAGAGAAGACGTGGAGAAAGGGGAACCCTCTTACACAGTTGGTGGGAATGCAAGTTGGTGCACTTTGGAAGATAGTGTGGAAATTCCTTAAGAAATTAAAAACAGAGCTTCCCTATGACCCTGCAATTGCAATACTGGGTATTTATCCCAAAGATACAGATGTAGTGAAAAGAAGGGCGATCTGTACTCCAATGTTTATAGCAGCAATGGCCACGGTGGCCAAACTGTGGAAAGAACCAAGATGCCCTTCAAGGGACAAATGGATAAGGAAGATGTGGTCCATATATACTGTGGAGTATTATGCCTCCATCAGAAAGGATGAATACCCAACTTTTGTATCAGTATGGATGGGACTGGAAGAGATTATGCTGAGTGAAATAAGTCAAGCAAAGAGAGTCAATTATTATATGGTTTCACTTATTTGTGGAACATAAGGAATAACACAAAGGACATGGAGAGATGGAGAGGAGAAGGAAGTTGGGGGAAATTGGAGGGGGAGATGAACCATGAGAGACTGTGGACTCTGAGGAGCTAACTGAGGGTTTTGGAGGGGCGGGGGTGGGAGGTTGGGTGAGCCTGGTGGTGGGTATTATGGAGGGCACATATTGCATGGAGCACTTTATGTGGTGCATAAACAATGAATTCTGGAACACTGAAAGGAAATTTAAAAAATAAATAAAAATTAAAAAAAAAAAGTATTGCTTCACTGTCTTCTACTTTTAGAATGTTGTTATTTATACCTGTGAAGCTATTCTGATAATTGTTCTTTGACACCTCTTGATATTGTATTTCCTTTTTGGAAGCTTGGAGGATCTTTCAGTGTTCTGAAATTTCACGATGGTGTGTCCTTATGTGTGTTAATTTTCATCCATTGTTCTGGGCAGTTACTGGGTCCATTTAGTCCTAAAATGCATATTCTTCAGTTCTGGGAAAATTTTTGAATTGTTTCTGTAATAATTTCCTCTCAAGGTTTTATAGTTTCTCTTTTATCTTCTATCTCTTTAGTTCTCTGTTCTACTTTATGGGATAATCTTTTGACTTTATCTTTTAACCTTCAAAATGAGGTTTTTCATTTCTGCTATCTTTTTAATTTCCCGGGGTCTTAAAAAACTCCTTTTTTCATTAAAAAATGGTATCTTGTTATTAGTTCATGGATATATATAGTGTCTTCTCATGTCTGTAATGATACTAATAATAGTTTAAAAAGTTTTATTCTTCCCACATGGAGTCTGTTTTCTTCAAATTGCATTTTTAGCTTTGGTCTTTCAATTAGGACTTCTTTAAACAGTTGGGGATCCTTGGCTCCTTGGTTGTACTCTTGTATTTGAGTGGAACACTAAACCTCATTGGGACTTGCTAGCTGTAGGCATCACTATAAAACGATCAAATTGGGAAATTGTATTTAGAAACTCTCAGTGTAATATTCTTTAGATATTTTTTGTGGGACTTTCCCTTAGAAGAGCTTTTTATGTTCTTAACTGGAACATAATATATAAGACTGTTTATCAGAATTTTGGAAACTAAGTGGAGAAAATAAGCCAGGAGTCTCAACCTTCAGAATTAAAATGTTTACTTAAATCCTCCTATTTTTATAAGATACCCTTTCCCTCAACTAGGCTGGTGTCTCCCAATCCATAGACTTTTAATTTTATCTTCTCTACAAACATACTACATGGTCAAGGATGGGTAGTTTCCCTTACTAACAGGGCAAGGATGGGGACTTGGGGGTCTAAATGCTTCTTAAAAAGACTTTAACCAATTTTCTTGTTTATAACTCATTGTTGCATCTCACATCTAGTGGTACTGGTAAAGCCAATTGATAAACTTCTTGAGATTCTAGCTAGTAAATCAAGTTGCTTCTTGATGTCTTCACTCTCAGTTTAGAATTTGGCTTCTTGGGGTCTGTTAAGTAAATTCTTACTTATCTGCTTTGCAGTTTACTACTTATGCTGCTGCTGTTAATCTTTTCATTCCTTTTGTTTTGTGGTTTCATGTCTTAGAAGTCCATTGATTGTTATTTTACTGAGATTTAAGGAGGAAACAAATACTGGTATACACATTTGATTTTCTGTCTTTAATTGGAAGCCATTTTTGCTTTATTTTTCTCTACTTTTTAAATTTTTGATTTTCATGTATTTTTGATTAATTTGGAATTTATTTTTATGTGTAGTACAATGTTATCATTTTTGTTTTCCAGATAAAAAGCCAAATTTTCCAGTATTTTAAAAAAAGATTTCATTTATTTATTTGTCAGAGAGAGAATAGAAAAGGGGAGTGGCAGGCAGAGGGAGAAGTAGGCTCCCCACTGAGCAAGGGCGTACTCAATACAGGCCTCGATCCCAGGACCTTGGATCACGACCTGCACAGAAAACAGACAATCAACTGAGCCACCCAGATGTCCCTTTCCCAGCATTTTTAACTGAATATTTTATCCTTTCTCTCTCATTATGTGAGCCAATCTGTCATATACTGTATTTCTGGGCTTCCTATTTTGTTTATTAATCTCTATCTTTTCACTAGTACCAACTGTTTTAATTACTATAAAGTTTATGATATCTTGGTATCTGCCAGAGTCACACTACCCTTGCTCTTCTTCAGAATTATATTGTCTCTTTTCAGAACTTTTCTTTTCTTATATGCACTTCAGAATCAATTTGCTAAGTTCCACTCGGTTACTGGGATTAGAATCACATTGATTTTATTGGATAAAATTATATCTTCATTCAGTTTCTTATCCATGAACAAGGTATATCTTATTTATCCAAGACTTCTTTTATTTTTTTCATAATATTTTATAATTGTTTCTTTTTTTAATTTTTAATTTTTTATAAACATATATTTTTAATTTTTTAAATTTTATTTTATTATTATTTTTTTAATTTTTTATTTTTTATAAACATATATTTTTATCCCCAGGGGTGCAGGTCTGTGAATTGCCAGGTTTACACACTTCACAGCACTCACCAAAGCACATACCCTCTCCAATGTCCATAACCCCACCTCCCTTCTCCCAACCCCCCTCCCCCCAGCAACCCTCAGTTTGTTTTGTGAGATTAAGAGTCACTTATGGTTTGTCTCCCTCCCAATCCCATTTTGTTTCATTTATTCTTCTCCTACCCGCTATAATTGTTTCTTAAAATCCTTTGTTAGATTTATTCCCAGTTCCCTTAAAATTTTTGCTGCTATTGTGAATTGCAAATATATATATACCCCACTGTATTTAAAAGTTGTAATTGGTTGCTGGTTATTTTATTACTAGGAATGTTACTAATTTTGGTATATTGATTTTATAGCCAGTAAAACTCCTTTGTTGTTTTAATATTTGGTTTGTAGATTATCCTACATTTATACATGGAAAATAATAGTTACAAATAGTGGCAATTTGGTATCTTTCTTTCCAAACTCATTTTTTTCTCCTTTGTCTTACTTAATTGCCTAGCACCTCCACAACATTGTTGTGGACAGTGGGGAGAGCAGGTATCTTTATTGTATTTCTGACTTTAATGACAGTCTTTCCAAATTTCTATCATCATGTGTTATGTTTTCTCTAGGTTTTTGGTGGGAACTTTTTTCTTATTATAATAAGAAAATTCCCTTCTATTCATAGTTCATTCCAGAGAACTTAACAAGTCACAAATGAATGTTTAATTTTGATAAATGACTTGTCAGCACCTACTGAGTCCCCCCACTTTACTTATTAATGGTAGTTACATCTTAATAGATTTTCAGATGTTGAACTTTCTTTGCATATTGGGGTAAGCCCCAAATGATTATGATGTCATTAAGAAAACATGCTATTGAGTTTAATTTGCTAATGTTTTAGGACTCTTTCATCTATATTAATAATTATGTAAGATTATTCTATAATTATTGTTTATTGCACTATACTACCCTAATGTTGTTATCAAATTTGTTATAAACTTAGTAAAATAAGTTTGTGGCTTTCCTTTCTTCCCTCCTTGAAACATTTTATGTAAGAAAGTTTCCTTTCCTTGAAGTTTTGGTAGAAATGGTTTCTAAACCAAAATGAAACCTTGTGGCTTTTATAGGCCAAAATTTTTGAGCTGATTCCATTTCTAGTTTCCAGTTTCTGGCAAGACTCTGAAAGGACTGCTTTGTGATGTACTGAGGCTGGTTAACCATCTGAGTTGACTAAACTTACTAGAATAGGTCTGTAGCCAGGCACTAAGGGGAAGATGTTCTTTAACCAGCAGTCCTGGAGGTTGTCATGCAGATCTTTTTCAAGTACGTTGGCTTTTTTATTTTATTTTATTTTTTTAACGTTTATTTATTTGACAGAGAGCTAGAGAGATAGCACAAGCAGGCAGAGGGAGAGGGAGAAGCAAGCTCTCCGCTGAGTGGGGAAACTGACATGGGGCTCGATCCCAGGACTTTGGGATCATGACCTAAGCCAAAGGCAGCTGCTTAACCAACTGAGCCACCCAGATGCTCCAGTATGTTGTCTTTAATGTACTAAAAACCAAATATTACCATAGAAAATAGGAGAAAGATACTAGTAAATGTCAGCGAATTACAATGAACCCCAGATTATGCTGTTTGTTCTCTAATTTAAATGTGCATTATTAAAAAAATAACATCATGTATCATCTGGACATCTGTAGTTCCACAACCTTTAAGGTAATAAATGGAACACTCTCCAATGTCCTTTACAGTCTTGGGAGAAGATTATTTGGTTGTCTTGCAAACAAAGTTGATTCCAGAGCTGTGATTATGCAAGGACATAGCGATGGGTCAGAGGGTTGTTTTTGGAAATAGTCTCAAGAGAAGCTACGTTTTCCTGGGATCACTTATTTTTTTATTTGCAAAGTAAAATTTAAAACATTTTAAAGAACCTTCATTTTTAATCATTTGGCTTCTTGTGTTTAAGTAAAATTTTCACTTGAAATGAATACAGGCCTATCTCAGTAATTACTTTCCAAATCTTAAAGAACTTAGATAAGCTTCCTTCTTAAATTCAATTCTCTTTTGAAGAGAAACAAGTAATGACTTTCAAAGTACTTAATGTAATATAAAGGAGTGGCAATGGGACACAAATTTCCTTTAATATAGCCTCTTATTTTAGAAACATAGGTACAGATGTGATTGAAGGAAAGTCTTTTAAAGTATATCAGTTGTCTTATCTCAAAACAAGGGTATGCACTGAAAATTGGGTCATAAAAACACAAACTTTATCTCCTGTTGTTAATTCAGTATGCCAAAAACACCTGCTGGAGGAAGGGCATCCTTTCAAGTCCCATTAGTTAATTGCCACAGAAAGCTGGATTTTTGTCTTCGTTTGTCATTTTAGCCCAGGGAGAACTAATTCTTATAAGCAAATAAGTTAATTCTTAGTCTTTTTTTTTCTTACTACTCTGAATATAAAGTGATGTGGTTGGGTTTCTTGGACCTTGTTTCAGAAGAAAAGGAAGAATCTGACCTTCTGTGAGATAGACACTAGAGTAGCAAAGTGGGGGCAATGGCACTTTGCTAACAGCTGGGCTTTATTCCCAAACCCCAGTATGGATTGCCAGTTCCCATGCAGGAACGAGGCATAAGTGACCTCAGCTGAAAGCCCTCTAATGACATCTTTCTGTTCAAGTAAACGAATGTTTCCATTTTGATGGGCTCATTCATTAAATCTCATGCTGAATGAAAGGGAACAGGAGGTATTTGCATAGTTCACTGCAGAGGATCCTGTGTTCTCCTTTGGACCAAGTTAGCTTTTGCAGCTAATGTTAGTGTAATCTGTGTCCGTGCTCTTTTGTGTTCTACCCTAGGCATATAACCCTGAATCCTTAGCATTAAGTATGACTTTAAAATTTGATTGTCTTGTTAGTGTGTCAATTACTTAGCTCTTTCTCCAACGTCTGGAAATTTTTCCCTTTTTCAGCTGTGTATATGTGTGTACACCTCGGTGTGTGCATGTCTGTGTGTGTGTGTGTGTGTGTGTGTGTGTATGTGCGTGTGTGTGAGAGAGAAAGAAGGTCATAGCATCATTTTATGATAGGGTTTGGAAATGGGATGTAAAGAAGGATCTCGTATTAGGAGTTCTAGAGTTGGGTGCTAGGGCACTGATATAACTAAGGCAGTAATTACTGAAGACATTCTATGGCTTGTCTATCATGGGTGCTGTACATCAGAGCAGTTCTACAAAATTCAGCTCAGTGCTGTGCCTTTGGAGAACAAGCCCTAATCCTCATTTTTTAATAGTATGAGTACAGTGCTTGTACCTAGTAGGTAATCAATGACTTTTTGGCTATTAGTTGATTGGCTCTGTATTAAAGAGACTCCAATACAAATGTAAACACTCTAGCTCTCTGAATCTTAGCATAGGTCACAGGGAGAGGTTCTGCCCCATGTTTTTGTCTTGGGAGGTGAGTGGCTAGGCAGCACCACAGGACGCTGCATGGGGATGAAATGATAATTATTATTCTGATGCTGTAAGATGTGTCTACCTGCTTAAGAAGTTGCTTTTCCCTTTTTTTTTTTTTTTGGTTTGTTTTTGTTTTTTGAGATGCTCCACAGTGGTGCCAAAACAACCATCCTTAAAGGAACAAATTCTGTCAGTCTTGCACTTTTGGGGTTTTTATTATTCCAATGTACTCATTTTCTCCCAGTCCTTAGTGGATTGCACAGTGTTTAATGAAATTAACAGAGGCTTTAGCTTGTTGGAGCCACAGCCCTAGCAGCAGAGAAAGGAGAATGAGTCTACCTAGGATAGAGGAGTTGTTTTAAATTTAATTTTCTAGTGTCTAGTTGCTATGGCTGGTCTGGTAAATGGATGAACAGTGAATAAAGAGAATGAACAGATAAATCAATATTAATGTTTTCCTTTCTGTGCCTCAGAATCAATCATAAGACCATGGCTGGGTCCCAATTTTTGGCACCAATCAAAATGACAACCTTGGATGCTGGGACCATTCCTTGATGCATTTGTTTTTGGAGGACAAAGATAAACTATGGAAAGATGGAATGGTGTATTTTTCCACCAGAGACATTGTTTGTGTCGTTCTTGTCTTTTCTTCTTTTAAAGAGGCCAACGAGGCCCTTTGGTCCAGGGCTGTGTGCTAATGTTCCTGGAGTCACCAGTGTGCTGCTCAGAGCACAGACCAACACAGCATTTCCCGGGAGTTTCCAAAGGCTCTTTCAACATCATCATCTTAGCTTTCCCCACAAAATGCCCTACCTGGAAACTTTATAAATCTGGTAGCAAGTTAAGTGGAGAGCACTGTTAGAAGAATGGCTGCATAATATAAAAGGCCCAGTGCAAAATGGAAACCTGGGGCTCCTTGTTAAAATTACGAATTTCAGGACAGTGACCACAGAGCATTAAATCAAGTGCAGGGTGCCTTCTAAGTGGGGGTCCCTGTGAGGCTGCACAGGTCACATGCCCATGAAGTCAACTTTGAATGTCAGGGTGTTCGCCTTCTCAAAAGGATGCTTTAGAGATACAGCTTCTCTGAGGCAGGGGCAGTCAGAAAGACCTTTTCCATGCTCTTCCCCCCGCTCCCCATTTTATCTGATCTGGTGGTACTGTGTCTCCCCACCTGGACTCCGGGGTTCCTACCCTTAGCCCCAGTCCCATCTCTTTCTACCTGCTCCTTCCCCCCACTGGCAGGTCTAGTTCTTCTGGCTCCTAAGACTGTGTCATTATTAGCAAAAAGGTTCAGAAGTATCTCTGCCAACTGTTACTCTCTTCTCTTCTTCTCTCCACATCTGTCATTTAGCTGCAACTTCAAATGCGCAGAGTTCTACCACTTCCCTCTACCTCTACTCCTTTCACTCTGGTCCAAGCTGCCAGAACCTCTTGCTTGTACCATTGTGGTACCATAGTATCTGAGCTGCTCTCTGTGCTTCAGCTCCCCTCTGCTCTTCATTTCAGTCTATGCTCTAATAGGAAAACATGTCTCTCCTCTCCTCAAATCCCATGAGTGATTCCCATCTCACCCAGGGCTGCCTTGCCTCCTAATCCTCTATTACACATCCACCCTAGTCTCCTTGCTTTTCCTTGAACATGCCAGGCATATTTGCACCAGGGGCTTTGTGCTTCTTGTCTCCTCCATGTGGAAAGTTCTTTCTCCAGACATGCACATGGCTCCCAACCTCTGAAGCTTTATATAACTCCTCTGCTTGGTGCTGTACACTTCCAGAACCCTATACCTCCTAATTTTGCTTCATATTTCATTTAGTCCTTAGCACTTGTCACCATCTGCCACGTGATATGTTTTACTCATGTGTATACCTATTACCTGAATTCCCATACTAGAAAAACTTCATGAAGGCAGGGATTTTTGCCTGTTTCCCTCTGTTCTCTCATTACCTAGGACAGTGCCTGGCACATAGCAGGTGCTTACTTAATGTTGGGAAGAGGATAACCCTCTGCCAGAAATTTTTGGGTGTTTTTTGCTATATTTCAAAGATGTCTGGCCTTGGCCTGCTTTAACCAGTGGGATGTCACTTCCTGAATATACATACTTGCTTCTCATTCATTTATTCAGAAATGTACTAGGAGCTGTGGATACAGGATGGAAAAGAGAGAGACTGGTCCTGGCCTTTACAGTGCTAGTATTTACAGTGCTAGTGAGAGTGAAGCAAAACGAAGAACAAAAAACAAATGATAATTCTTCAGATGATTGTGAGAAGGGTGTGGTGGTTGGGAGAATAGCATTTTTAGGTGTGGTGGCCTGAGAGGTCCTCTCTGAGGAGGTGACATTTCTGATGTGACCTGGATGATGAGAAGTCAGAATATGAGAGTCTACTGGAAGAACTTTCCAAGCCGTAAAAACAAGGTATGGCAAGGAACAGAAAGGAGACATTGCAGCTGAAGTGTGGAAAAAGAGGTAGCAATGAGGTAGGGGAGATGAGATGATAGGGGCAACTTGTAAGCCAGGTGAGCAGCTGGGATTTTCATTTACGCTCTTGAGTCAAGGGTAAACAGATAACTCTGTACTGGCTCTCAGGCTTCAAATGCCTCAGATACTGATGCTTGTGGGTGCCCTGTCCCTTGGAGCTCAGGCCATGGGCTTTGGAATCAGGCAGACTGGGGTCCAAATTCAATTTTACCAATTACCAAGGACATGACTTTGGGTTTTGTTTCCTGAGCTCCACTCACTCACCAAGCATCTACTGTTATTTCCTGTGCATGGTGATGTTTCAGCATTTGTTCTGAATCTGGACATTATTTGCTGGACAAGGGGTTAACCCTGTGGTTTCTGGATCTGAGGAGATCAGGAGAAATCTTGGGAAAGGGTTTGAGGCAGTGGCTTGTTACTAACCATGCAGGTATATTTTAATGGTGCAGTATTTTAACTGAGTATTATCAGAGACCAAGCCCAGTAAAGAGGGTACAAACTTGTAAATCACCCCTTTCTACTTGGGACTTATAGTTTGGGAGTTGGATAGGGAAATGACATACACTGTCTTACTTAATTTGTCTACAGTCTCAATTTGGAAGCAGCACAAAGTGAAGGTAAGGGTATAGGCTCCAAACAGCTCTCTGTGTTAAAATCCAGGCTGGGTCACCTATTTAGATATGTGAGTTTGGGCAAGTTATTTATCGTCTCTATGCCTCAGCCAGCCTCTTCTGTAAAAAGGAGATAATAATTACCTGGAGATGGTACCAGCTTCCTAGGGTGGTTGTGAGAATTGAATGTGTTTATATAGACAACATACTTACAACAGTGCCTTAGGTACATCACACTATCCCCATGTACAGATGAGAAGACTGAGGTATGGCAATTAATGAACCTTCTTAAAGCTCACACTGATAGAAGTGGAGAAGCTGGAACTGGAACCTAGGTCCTTCGTTTTAACACTGTGTTCTTTCTATTCCAAAGTAATTGTTCCTAAAGAGGCCACTGATGAAAATGCTATGTGGATATCTATTTGGAATAATAGTCCTTAACTCAAAACTATGTTAAGATTAAGTTTTAAAAATACTTAAAAATTTTATTATTAAAAAACTATAACCCCATCAAAGAAAATAGAGAAAGTAGAGAAATTGAGAAAGTACTTCAGTAGGTCAGTTTTCCAGGTGGGTGAGATGAGGCCTGAGAAACAGCAGGATGACCAGAAATGCTGCTGTGATAGGGGCAGACTCTGTGACCTGGAGCCAACTGCCTTATTTGGGAATGTCTCCAGCATGGGTGAACATCCAAGGCAAAGCTGCTGCCTAGACTCTAAAGAAGTTCCATTCTTAACAGTTACCGCCACCGGAAGAAGAGCGGGTGTCCTGGGTCACTGATGTGAGGGGGTGTAAGTGGTAGGAGTTCAGACATCTGATCCCATTCCAGAAGATTCTCAATGCCCATTGTCAAGTTAAGAGTTCCAGGGCTGAGTGGAATGGTGGTCAAGACATGAGTAAACTATTTCCAGACTTATTTTATAATGGATTAAAAAAATACCCAGAAACACCCCAAGCATTTGGATTCTGCAGAACATACTTTTCCCAAAAGTATGCTTCAGTAGAGCAGTAAGAAGAAAATATATTCTTTTAAGAAGATGTTAGGAGATAATGAGCCAGAGGCCTGGGTTATAAAAAAAAAAAAAAAAAAGCTTTCTAAGATGCTGACTTAGGTACCCAGAATGGGACTGAAGAATTCACCTGAAAGCAAGAGAAATGGTAATCAAACAAGGACACAAATGAAATGAATAGCCCCCTTACTTGTGCACGTGTTTGTGGGCCTGTGTGGCACACTATGAATACTTTGTACCAACATCTATGTTCCTCTTATCAACTAAGGATGTCACTTTTGTGAGGACTGGTCTGTAGCATGTGTGGTGGACTTTTTTTTTTCTTCTCTTGACATCCATTACCTTTTTCTGTTTATAGTTGCCTCTTTTTCCTTTTTGGGGAATCTCACTTCCCCACTCTCAGTCCTTGTAGCTTGATCGAGGCTGACACTTCTCTGAATCTAGGCGTGGTGCCATGACACATAAGCATCAGATCCACAAGTAGCTCAGACCACAGCAATTGGTCCTGGAGAACCAATGAGAAACAATGATGCTCTTACTGACAGTGTGGGGATAAAGCATTCTCTATCCACACATATGCAGGGGCTGTTTCTGGGTTTTCTATGTTATTCTATCAATCACTTTTTTGATCCCTGTGCCAACACTGCCTGATTTTCAGTATTGTAGTTTATGAGATGTCATGATATTTGATAGCACAATTTCCCCAAGTTTATTCTTTAGGAGTGTCTTGGGACATTGTACTCATTATTATAAATTTAAGCAATTCAAGGGTCCATCAATGGATGAATTAATAAAGAAGATGAATACACACACACACACACACACACACACACACACAGGAATATTATGTAACCATAAAAAAGGATGAGATCTTGCCATTTGTGATGACATGGATGGATCTAGAGAGTATAATGCTAAGTGAAATAAGTAAGACAGAGAAAGATAAATACCATATGATTTCACCTATCTATGGAATCTAGAAATACCAAGATGAATGAACAAATAAAAAGCAAAAACAGACCCATAAATACAGAGAAACTATGGTTACTAGAGAAGTGCGGGTAGGGAGGGAGAATGGGCAAAATGGGTGAAACATAGTGGGAGATACTTCCAGTTATGGAAAGAATAAGTCACAGGACTAAAAGGTACAGCATAGAGAATATAGTCAATAGGACTATAAAATGTTGTATGGTAACAGGTGGCAGCTACACTTGTGATGACCATAGCAAAACATATAGAAATGTTGAATCACTATGTTATGTACCTCAAACTAATATAAGATTGAGTATAAAATAAAAACTCAGATAAAAACTATTTGAAAAAAGTAAAAATTAAAAAAAAATCCAAACCTGATTTGAATTTGGAGTGAGTCCATAAATCTTTTTGGAGTTAATTAACATTAAGATTTTGAGCTTTCTTAAATGCAAACATGGTGTATCTCTCAATCTTTTTCCTAGCTTGTTTTAATGACTTTCAGTCAAGTTTTGTACACTTCTCCTTCAAGTATTTACATATATTTGATTAGACTTATTTTATATTATTTGTTACTATTATAAATTGTTTTTTTGAATTACATTTTCTAATTTCTTGTGGTAGTATATTGAAATACAACTGATTTTCATATATTGATCTTAAAAGTCAAGCTCCCTTAAGAAATTCTCCTACTAATTCTAAAACTGAATTCTCCACCTTCTTTTCATTATTGCCCCCACCCCAATGAAATAGAAACCAAAAAACAATAGAGCAAATCAACGAAACTAGGAGCTGGTTCTTTGAAAGAATTAATAAAATTGATAAACCCCTGGCCAGACTTATCAAAAAGAAAAGAGAAAGGACCCAAATAAATAAAATCATGAATGAAAGAGGAGAGATCACAACTAACACCAAAGAAATACAAACAGTTATCAGAACATACTATGAGCAACTCTACACCAACAAATTTGACAATCTGGAAGAAATGGATGCATTCCTAGAAACATATAAACTACCACAATGGAAACAGGAAGAAATAGAAAGCCTGAAGAGACCCATAACCAGTAAGGAGATTGAAACAGTCATTAAAAATCTCCAAACAAAAGCCCAGGGCCAGATGGCTTCCTGGGGGAATTCTACTAAACATCTAAAGAAGAACTAATTCCTATTCTCCTAAAACTGTTCCAAAAAATAGAAATGGAAGGAAAACTTCCAAACTCATTTTATGAGGCCAGCATCACCTTGATCCCCAAACCAGACAAGGATCCCATCAAAAAAGAGAGCTATAGACCAATATCCTTGATGAACACAGATGCGAAAATTCTCACCAAAATACTAGCCAATAGGATTCAACAGTACATTAAAAGGATTATTCACCATGACCATAAAAGGATTATTCCAGGGCTGCAAGGTTGGTTCAACATCCGCAAATCAGTCAGTGTGAGACAACACATCAATAAAAGAAAGAACAAGAACCATATAATACTCTCAATAGATGCTGAAAAAGCATTTGACAAAGTACAGCATCCCTTCCTGATCAAAACTCTTCAAAGTGTAGGGATAGAGGAGAGGTCACATACCTCAATATCATCAAAGCCATCTATGAAAAACCCACCGCAAATATCATTCTCAATGGAGAAAAACTGAAAACTTTTCCGCTAAGGTCAGGAACACGGCAGGGATGTCCATTATCACCACTGCTATTCAAAATAGTACTAGAAGTCCTAGCCTCAGCAATCAGACAACAAAAGGAAATTAAAGGCATCCAAATCGGAAAAGAAGTCATTGATTTCTGCTCTGATCTTTATGATTTCTCTTCTCCTGCTGGGCTTAGGGTTTCTTTCTTGTTCTTTCTCCAGCTCCTTTAGGTGTAGGCTTAGGTTGTGTACCTGAGACCTTTCTTATTTCTTGAGAAAGGCTTGTACCGCTATATATTTTCCTCTCAGGACTGCCTGTATTGTGTCCCACAGATTTTGAACCATTGTATTTTCATTATCATTTGTTTCCATGATTTTTTTCAATTCTTCTTTAATTTCCCGGTTGACCCATTCATTCTTTAGAAGGATGCTGTTTAGTCTCCATGTATTTGGGTTCTTTCCAAACTTCCTCTTGTGATTGAGTTCTAGCTTCAGAGCATTGTGGTCTGAAAACATGCAGGGAATGATCCCAATCTTTTGATACTGGTTGAGTCCTGATTTAGGACCGAGGATGTGATCTATTCTGGAGAATGTTCCATGTGCACTAGAGAAGAATATGTATTCTGTTGCTTTGGGATAAAATGTTCTGAATATATCTGTCATGTCCATCTGGTCCAGGGTGTCATTTAAGGCCTTTATTTCCTTGCTGATTTTTTGCTTGGATGATCTGTCCATTTCAGTGAGGGGAGTGTTAAAGTCCCCTACTATTATTGTATTATTGTTGATGTGTTTCTTTGATTTTGTTATTAATTGGTTTATATAGTTGGCTGCTCCCACGTTGGGGGCATAGATATTTAAAATTGTTAAATCTTCTTGTTGGACAGACCCTTTGAATATGATATAGTGTCCTTCCTCATCTCTTATTATAGTCTTCGGCTTAAAATCTAATTGATATGATATAAGGATTGCCACTCCTGCTTTCTTCTGATGACCATTAGCATGGTAAATTCTTTTCCACCCCCTCACTTTAAATCTGGAGGTGTCTTCGGGCTTAAAATGAGTTTCTTGGAGGCAACATATAGATGGGTTTTGTTTTTTTATCCATTCTGATACCCTGTGTCTTTTGATTGGGGCATTTAGCCCATTAATATTCAGGGTAACTATTGAGAGATATGAATTTAGTGCCATTGTATTGCCTGTAAGGTGACTGTTACTGTATATTGTCTCTGTTCCTTTCTGATCTACCACTTGTAGGCTCTCTCTTTGCTCAGAGGACCCCTTTCAATATTTCCTGTAGAGCTGGTTTGGTGTTTGCAAATTCTTTCAGTTTTTGTTTGTCCTGGAAGCTTTTAATCTCTCCTTCTATTTTCAATGATAGCCTAGCTGGATATAGTATTCTTGGCTGCATGTTTTTCTCATTTAGTGCTCTGAAAATATCATGCCAGCTCTTTCTGGCCTGCCAGGTCTCTGTGGATAATATTTTTACCATTGTATGTTACAGACTTCTTTTCCCGGGCTGCTTTCAGGATTTTCTCTTTGTCACTGAGACTTGTAAATTTTACTATTAGGAGACGGGGTGTGGGCCTATTCTTATTGATTTTGAGGGGGGTTCTCCTGGATTTTGATGCTTGTTCCCTTTGCCATATTGGGGAAATTCTCCCCAATAATTCTCTCCAGTATACCTTCTGCTCCCCTCTCTCTTTCTTCTTCTTCTGGAATCCCAATTATTCTAATGTTGTTTTGTCTTATGGTGTTACTTATCTCTGGAATTCTCCCCTCGTGGTCCAGTAGCTGTTTGTCCCTCTTTTGCTCAGCTTCTTTATTCTCTGTCATTTGGTCTTCTATATCGCTAATTCTTAATTCTGCCTCATTTATCCTAGCAGTGAGAGCCTCCATTTTTGATTGTACCTCATTAATAGCTTTTTTGATTTCAAGTTGGTTAGATTTTAGTTCTTTTATTTCTCCAGAAAGGGCTTTTATATCTCTGGAGAGGGGTTTCTCTAATACCTTCCATGCCTTTTTCAAGCCCAGCTAGAACCTTGAGAATTGTTATTCTGAACTCTAGATCTGACATATTACCAATGTCTGTATTGATTAGGTCCCTAGCATTCAGTACTGCCTCTTGTTTTTTTTCTTGTGGTGAATTTTTCTGCCTTGTCATTTTGTCCAGATAAGAGTATATGAAGGAGCAAGTAAAATACTGAAAGAGTGGCAAGAACCCTAGGAAAATATGCTTTAACCAAATAAGAAGAGATCCCAAATTGTGAGGGGGGAGAAAGGGGATAAAAAGAGGTTCAAAAAGAAAGAAAGAAAAAAAAGAAAAAATAGAAAATAAAAGAAACAAAAAGAATTAAAAAAGAAAACAAATAAAGAAATATATAAAAAAGAAAAAAAATATATAAGATAAACTAGTTAGAAAACGTTAAAAAAGAAAAGGGCAAAAGTTAAAAAAATGTTTTAGCAGAAGAAGAGAAAAAAAATGAAAAAGTAAAACATTAAATTAACTGCAAGACTAAAAAAATCACAGGGAGAAAGTAATGAGTTCCGTGCTTTGCTCTCTCCTCCTCTGGAATTCTGCTGCTCTCCTTGGTATTGAAACCGCACTCCTTGGTAGGTGAACTTGGTCTTGGCTGGATTTCTTGTTGGTCTTCTGGGGGAGGGGCCTGGTGTAGTGATTCTCAAGTGTCTTTGCCCCAGGCGGAATTGCACCGTCCTTACCAGGGGCCGGGCTCGGGTTTGCTTTCAGGAGCTTTTGTTCCCTGAGTGCTTTCCATAGAGGACAGGAATACAAATGGCGGCCTCCTGGTCTCCGGCCGGAGGAGCCGAGAGCCCGGGGCCCCACTCCTCAGTGTGCCCTCAGAGAACAGCGCCCATTAACTCCCGTCTGCCTGACCTCCGGCCACGCTCTGAGCCCACGGAGCCTGCGACCGGTTCAAGTTAACCCCAAGCTGTGATCTTACTATCGGCTCTGTCTCTGTAGTCGGTTTTCTTGTTCCAATACCCGCAAGCTCTGCGACACTCAGACACCCCCAATCCTTCTGTGACCCTGCTGGACCTGAGGCCACACTGACCCTGCGTGGGCTTCGCCCTGGTTTAGCCTCTGGAGCGATGTCCCTCAGCGGAACAGACTTTTAAAAGTCCTGATTTTGTGCTCCGTTGCTCCGCCGCTTGCCAGGAGCCGGCCCCTCCCCCCAGGGTCTATCTTCCCGTCGCTTTGGCTTCACTTCTCATCCGGTCCTACCTTTCAGAAAGTGGTTGTTTTTCTGTTTCCAGAATTGCTGTTCTTCTCTTCGATCTGCTGATGGATTTGCAGGTGTTTGCAATCTTTAGATAAGCTATTTAGCTGATCTCCTGCTAGCTGATGTAGTCTCAGCCTGCTACTTCTCCGCCATCTTGACTCCTCCCCCCATTTTCTGTCTTTTGTAGGTGGCCTGTTTTTCTGATCTTTGAATGCCTTTAAGATCTTCTTCTTGTCTTTGGTGGCCCAAGTTTCACCATTATGTTTCAGCGGATTTATTTTTATTTATCCTGCTTAGTATATGATATGCTTCCTAATTCTAAAGGGTAATTAGGAATTATGCTCAGCTATTTTCTCTTCAATATTTCTTTCCCCCTATTCTCTCTATTCTTTTATTCTGGTATACTCCTATTGAGTGCCTGTTACTGTTTTGCCCATATCTTTTAACGTCTTATGTTTTCATCTGCTTTTTTGGTGCCATAACTGAAGATTATTTTTTCAGCTCTATGTTTCAGTTCATTGTTGTTTTTTCAGATGTGGCTAACCTGATGTTTAATATATCCATTAAATTTTAATTTCAATTATTATATTTTTAATTCTTGAAATAATAAAATTGGCCATTAAAAATCTATTAGGTCATTTTTTTTTTTTTTTTGTTTTTCTCATTCACCTTTTTTTTTTTTTTTTTTAATTTTTTATTTTTTATAAACATATATTTTTTATAAACATATATTTTTATCCCCAGGTCTGTGAATCACCAGGTTTACACACTTCACAGCACTCACCAAATCACATACCCTCCCCAATGTCCATAATCCCACCCCCTTCTCCCCAACCCCCTCCCCCCGGCAACCCTCAGTTTGTTTTGTGAGATTAAGAGTCACTTATGGTTTGTCTCCCTCCCAATCCCATCTTGTTTCATTTATTCTTCTACCCATTTAAGCCTCCATGTTGCATCACCACTTCCTCATATCAGGGAGATCATATGATAGTTGTCTTTCTCTGCTTGACTTATTTCGCTAAGCATGATACGCTCTAGTTCCATCCACGTTGTTGCAAATGGCAAGATTTCATTTCTTTTGATGGCTGCATAGTATTCCATTGTGTATATATACCACATCTTCTTGATCCATTCATCTGTTGATGGACATCTAGGTTCTTTCCATAGTTTGGCTATTGTGGACATTGCTGCTATAAACATTCGGGTGCATGTGTCCCTTTGGATCACTACATTTGTATCTTTAGGGTAAATACCCAATAGTGCAATTGCTGGGTCATAGGGCAGTTCTATTTTCAACATTTTGAGGAACCTCCATGCTGTTTTCCAGAGTGGCTGCACCAGCTTGCATTCCCACCAACAGTGTAGGAGGGTTCCCCTTTCTCCGCATCCTCGCCAGCATCTGTCATTTCCTGACTTGTTGATTTTAGCCATTCTGACTGGTGTGAGGTGATATCTCATTGTGGTTTTGATTTGTATTTCCCTGATGCCGAGTGATATGGAGCACTTTTTCATGTGTCTGTTCGCCATCTGGATGTCTTCTTTGCAGAAATGTCTGTTCATGTCTTCTGCCCATTTCTTGATTGGATTATTTGTTCTTTGGGTGTTGAGTTTGCTAAGTTCTTTATAGATTCTGGACACTAGTCCTTTATCTGATATGTCGTTTGCAAATATCTTCTCCCATTCTGTCAGTTGTCTTTTGATTTTGTTAACTGTTTCCTTTGCTGTGCAAAAGCTTTTGATCTTGATGAAATCCCAGTAGTTCATTTTTTCCCTTGCTTCCCTTGCCTTTTGCGTTGTTCCTAGGAAGATGTTGCTGCGGCAGAGGTCGAAGAGGTTGCTGCCCGTGTTCTCCTCAAGGATTTTGATGGATTCCTTTCGTACATTGAGGTCCTTCATCCATTTTGAGTCTATTTTTGTGTGTGGTGTAAGGAAATGGTCCAATTTCATTTTTCTGCATGTGGCTGTCCAATTTTCCCAGCACCATTTATTGAAAAGGCTGTCTTTTTTCCATTGGACATTCTTTCCTGCTTTGTCGAAGATGAGTTGACCATAGAGTTGAGGGTCTATTTCTGGGCTCTCTATTCTGTTCCATTGATCTATGTGTCTGTTTTTGTGCCAGTACCATGCTGTCTTGATGATGACAGCTTTGTAATAGAGCTTGAAGTCCGGAATTGTGATGCCACCAACGTTGGCTTTCTTTTTCAATATCCCTTTGGCTATTCGAGGTCTTTTCTGGTTCCATATAAATTTTAGAATTATTTGTTCCATTTCTTTGAAAAAGATGGATGGTACTTTGATAGGAATTGCATTAAATGTGTAGATTGCTTTAGGTAGCATAGACATTTTCACAATATTTATTCTTCCAATCCAGGAGCATGGAACATTGTTCCATTTCTTTGTGTCTTCCTCAATTTCTTTCATGAGTACTTTATAGTTTTCTGAGTATAGATTCTGTGTCTCTTTGGTTAGGTTTATTCCTAGGTATCTTATGGTTTTGGATGCAATTGTAAATGGGATTGACTCCTTAATATCTCTTTCTTCTGTCTTGCTGTTGGTGTAGAGAAATGCAACTGATTTCTGTGCATTGATTTTATATCCTGACACTTTACTGAATTCCTGTATAAGTTCTAGCAGTTTTGGAGTGGAGTCTTTTGGGTTTTCCACATATAGTATCATATCATCTGCGAAGAGTGATAATTTGACTTCTTCTTTGCCGATTTGGATGCCTTTAATTTCCTTTTGTTGTCTGATTGCTGAGGCTAGGACCTCTAGTACGATGTTGAATAGCAGTGGTGATAATGGACATCCCTGCCGTGTTCCTGACCTTAGCGGAAAAGCTTTCAGTTTTTCTCCATTGACAATGATATTTGCGGTGGGTTTTTCATAGATGGCTTTGATGATATTGAGGTATGTGCCCTCTATCCCTACACTTTGAAGAGTTTTGATCAGGAAGGGATGCTGTGCTTTGTCAAATGCTTTTTCAGCATCTATTGAGAGTATCATATGGTTCTTGTTCTTACTTTTATTGATGTGTTGTATCACATTGACTGATTTGCGGATGTTGAACCAACCTTGCAGCCCTGGAATAAATCCCACTTGGTCGTGGTGAATAATCCTTTTAATGTACTGTTGAATCCTATTGGCTAGTATTTTGTTGAGTATTTTCGCATCTGTGTTCATCAAGGATATCGGTCTATAGCTCTCTTTTTTGGTGGGATCCTTGTCTGGTTTTGGGATCAAGGTGATGCTGGCCTCATAAAATGAGTTTGGAAGTTTTCCTTCCATTTCTATTTTTTGGAACAGTTTCAGGAGAATAGGAATTAGTTCTTCTTTAAATGTTTGGTAGAATTCCCCCGGGAAGCCGTCTGGCCCTGGGCTTTTGTTTGTTTGGAGATTTTTAATGACTGTTTCAATCTCCTTACTGGTTATGGGTCTGTTCAGGCTTTCTATTTCTTCATGGTTCAGTTGTGGTAGTTTATATGTTTCTAGGAATGCATCCATTTCTTCCAGATTGTCAAATTTATTGCCGTAGAGTTGCTCATAGTATGTTCTTATAATAGTTTGTATTTCTTTGGTGTTAGTTGTGATCTCTCCTCTTTCATTCATGATTTTATTTATTTGGGTCCTTTCTCTTTTCTTTTTGATAAGTCGGGCCAGGGGTTTATCAATTTTATTAATTCTTTCAAAGAACCAGCTCCTAGTTTCGTTGATTTGTTCTATTGTTTTTTTGGTTTCTATTTCATTGATTTCTGCTCTGATCTTTATGATTTCTCTTCTCCTGCTGGGCTTAGGGTTTCTTTCTTGTTCTTTCTCCAGCTCCTTTAGGTGTAGGGTTAGGTTGTGTACCTGAGACCTTTCTTGTTTCTTGAGAAAGGCTTGTACCGCTATATATTTTCCTCTCAGGACTGCCTTTGTTGTGTCCCACAGATTTTGAACCGTTGTATTTTCATTATCATTTGTTTCCATGATTTTTTTCAATTCTTCTTTAATTTCCCGGTTGACCCATTCATTCTTTAGAAGGATACTGTTTAGTCTCCATGTATTTGGGTTCTTTCCAAACTTCCTTTTGTGGTTGAGTTCTAGCTTTAGAGCATTGTGGTCTGAAAATATGCAGGGAATGATCCCAATCTTTTGATACCGGTTGAGTCCTGATTTAGGACCGAGGATGTGATCTATTCTGGAGAATGTTCCATGTGCACTAGAGAAGAATGTGTATTCTGTTGCTTTGGGATGAAATATTCTGAATATATCTGTGATGTCCATCTGGTCCAGTGTGTCGTTTAAGGCCTTTATTTCCTTGCTGATCTATTGCTTGGATGACCTGTCCATTTCAGTGAGGGGAGTGTTAAAGTCCCCTACTATTATTGTATTATTGTTGATGTGTTTCTTTGATTTTGTTATTAATTGGTTTATATAGTTGGCTGCTCCCACGTTGGGGGCATAGATATTTAAAATTGTTAGATCTTCTTATTGGACAGACCCTTTGAGTATGATATAGTGTCCTTCCTCATCTCTTATTATAGTCTTTGGCTTAAAATCTAATTGATCTGATATAAGGATTGCCACTCCTGCTTTCTTCTGATGTCCATTAGCATGGTAAATTCTTTTCCACCCCCTCACTTTAAATCTGGAGGTGTCTTCGGGCTTAAAATGTGTTTCTTGGAGGCAACATATAGATGGGTTTTGTTTTTTTATCCATTCTGATACCCTGTGTCTTTTGACAGGGGCATTTAGCCCATTCACATTCAGGGTAACTATTGAGAGATATGAATTTAGTGCCATTGTATTGCCTGTAAGGTGACTGTTACTGTATATGGTCTCTGTTCCTTTCTGATCTACCACTTGTAGGCTCTCTCTTTGCTTAGAGGACCCCTTTCAATATTTCCTGTAGAGCTGGTTTGGTATTTGCAAATTCTTTCAGTTGTTGTTTGTCCTGGAAGCTTTTAATCTCTCCTTCTATTTTCAATGATAGCCTAGCTGGATATAGTATTCTTGGCTGCATGTTTTTCTCGTTTAGTGCTCTGAAAATATCATGCCAGCTCTTTCTGGCCTGCCAGGTCTCTGTGGATAAGTCAGCTGCCAATCTAATATTTTTACCATTGTATGTTACAGACTTCTTTTCCCGGGCTGCTTTCAGGATTTTCTCTTTGTCATTGAGACTTGTAAATTTTACTATTAGGTGACGGGGTGTGGGCCTATTCTTATTGATTTTGAGGGGCATCCTCTGAACCTCCTGAATTTTGATGCTCGTTCCCTTTGCCATATTGGGGAAATTCTCCCCAATAATTCTCTCCAGTATACCTTCTGCTCCCCTCTCACTTTCTTCTTCTTCTGGAATCCCAATTATTCTAATGTTGTTTCGTCTTATGGTGTCACTTATTTCTCGAATTCTCCCCTCGTGGTCCAGTAGCTGTTTGTCCCTCTTTTGATCAGCTTCTTTATTCTCTGTCATTTGGTCTTCTATATCACTAATTCTTTCTTCTGCCTCATTTATCCTAGCAGTGAGAGCCTCCATTTTTGATTGCACCTCATTAATAGCTTTTTTGATTTCAACTTGGTTAGATTTTAGTTCTTTTATTTCTCCAGAAAGGGCTTTTATATCTCTCGAGAGGGTTTCTCTAATATCTTCCATGCCTTTTTCGAGCCCGGCTAGAACCTTGAGAATTGTCATTCTGAACTCTAGATCTGACATATTACCGATGTCTGTATTGATTAGGTCCCTAGCCTTCGGTACTGCCTCTTGTTCTTTTTTTTGTGGTGAATTTTAACGTCTTGTCATTTTGTCCAGATAAGAGTAAATGAAGGGGCAAGTAAAATACTAAAAGGGTGGCAACAACCCCAGGAAAATATGCTTTAGCCAAATTAGAAGAGATCCAAAATCGTGAGTGGGGAGAAAGGGGATAAAAAGAGGTTCAAAAAGGAAGAAAGAAAAAAGAAAAAAAAAAAAAAGAAAGAAAAGAAAAGAAAAGAAAAGAAAAGAATTTTTTTAAAAAAAGAAAACACCTAAGAAAAATGTAAAAAAATATATATATATATTAGATAAACTAGTAAAAAATCGTTAAAAAAGAAAAAGGTAACAGTTAAAAAAAAAAAATTTTACCCGAAGGCGAGAAAAAAAAAAAATGAAAAAGGAAAAAGAAAAAATTAAATTAACTGCAAGACTAAAAAAAATCACAGGAAAAAAGCCATGAGTTCCGTGCTTGGCTTTCTCCTCCTCTGGAATTCTGCTGCTCTCCTTGGTATTGAAACCGCACTCCTTGGTAGGTGAACTTGGTCTCGGCTGGATTTCTTGTTGATCTTCTGGGGGAGGGGCCTGTTGTAGTGATTCTCAAGTGTCTTTGCCCCAGGCGGAATTACACCGCCCTTACCCGGGGCCGGGGTGAGTAATCCGCTCGGGTTTGCTTTCAGGAGCTTTTGTTCCCTGAGCGCTTTCCGTAGAGTTCCAGAGGACGGGAATACAAATGGCGGCCTCCTGGTCTCCGGCCCGGAGGAGCCGAGAGCCCAGGGCCCCACTCCTCAGTGCGCCCTCAGAGAACAGCGCCCAGTTACTCCCGTCTGCCTGACCTCCGGCCGCGCTCCGAGCTCACCGAGCCTGCGACCGGTTCAAGGTAACACGGAGTTGCGAGCTTACTGTCGGCTCTGTCTCTGTAGCCGGCTTTCCCGTTCCAATACCCGCAAGCTCTTCGACACTCAGACACCCCCGATCCTTCTGTGACCCTGCGGGACCTGAGGCCACGCTGACCCCGCGTGGGCTTCGCCCCGGTTTAGCCTCTGGAGCGATGTCCCTCAGCGGAACAGACTTTTAAAAGTCCTGATTTTGTGCGCGGTTGCTCCGCCGCTTGCCGGGAGCCGGCCCCTCCCCCCGGGGTCTATCTTCCCGTCGCTTTGGATTCACTTCTCCGCCGGTCCTACCTTTCAGAAAGTGGTTGTTTTTCTGCTTCCAAAATTGCTGTTCTTCTTCTCTTCAATCTGCCGATGGATTTTCAGGTGTTTGCAATCTTTAGATAAGCTATCTAGCTGATCTCCGGCTAGCTGAAGCAGTCTCAGCTTGCTACTTCTCCGCCGTCTTGACTCCTCCCCTCTCCTATTAGGTCATTTTATATACCTTTTATTTTTACCTTTTATTTCTTCCATCATTTCATAAGAGTTGTTTCAAATTCTACTTTTGCTAGCTCAAATACATAAAATTATGAATGAAAAGAAAGAGATCACAACGAACACCAAGGAAGTAGAAACAATCATCAGAAGTTATTATCAACAGTTATATGCCAATAAGCTAAGCAACCTAGATGAAATGGATGCATTCCTGGAAAACTATAAACTCCCAAAATTGAATCAGGAATAAATTGACAACCTGAATAGACCAATATCTAGTAATGAGATTGAAGCAGTGATCAAAAACCTCCCAAAAAACAAGAGCCCAGGACCTGATGGATTCCCTGGGGAATTCTACCAAACTTTCAAAGAAGAAATAACATCTATTCTCCTGAAGCTGTTTCAAAAAAATTGAAGCAGAAGGAAAACTTCCTGACTCTTTCTATGAAGCCAGCATTACCCTGATCCCTAAACCAGGCAAAGACCCTACAAAAAGGAGAATTTCAAACCAATATCACTGAGGAGTATGGATGCTAAGATTCTCAACAATATCCTAGCAAACAGGATCCAACAGCAGATTAAAAAGATTATCCACCATGACCAGGTGGGATTCATCCCTGGGCTACAAGGATGGTTCAACATTCGCAAATCAATCAATGTGATAGAACAAATTAATAAGAGAAGAGAGAAGAACCACATGGTCCTCTCAATTGATGCAGAAAAAGCATTTGACAAAGTCCAGCATCTGTTCCTGATTAAAATGCTTCAAAGTATAGGGATAGAGGGAACATTTCTGAACCTCATCACATCTATCTATGAAAGACCCACAGCAAATATCATCCTCAATGGGAAAAAGCTTGCGTCCTTTCCGTTGAGATCAGGAACATGACAAGGATGCCCACTCTCACCACTCTTGTTCAACATAGTATTAGAAGTCCTAGCAACAGCAATCAGACAACAAAGGGAAATAAAAGGTATCCAAATTGGTAATGAAGAAGTCAAACTCTCCCTCTTTGCAGATGACATGATTCTTTATATGGACAACCCAAAGACTCCACCCCCAAACTAGTAGAACTCATACAGCAATTCAGCAACGTGGCAGGATACAAAGTCAATGTACAGAAATCAGTGGCTTTCTTATACACTAACAATGAAAATACAGAAAGGGAAATTAGAGAATCAATTCCATTTACTATAGCACCAAGAACCATGAGATACCTGGGAATAAACCTAACCAAAGAGGTAAAGGATCTGTACTCGAGGAACTACAGAACACTCATGAAAGAAATTGAAGAAGACACAAAAAGGTGGAAGACCATTCCATGCTCTTGGATCGGAAGAATAAACATTGTTAAAATGTCTATACTGCCTAGAGCAATCTATACTTTTAATGCTATTCTGATCAAAATTCCACCAGTATTCTTCAAAGAGCTGGAGCAAATAATCCTAAAATTTGTATGGAATCAGGAGAGACCCCGAATCACTAAGGAAATGTTGAAAAACAAAAATAAAACTGGGGCATCATGTTAGCTGATTTCAAGCTTTACTACAAAGCTGTGATCACCAAGACAGCATGGTACTGGCATAAAAACAGACACATAGACCAGTGGAACAGAGTAGAGAGCCCAGATATGGACCCTCAACTCTATGGTCAAATAATCTTCGACAAAACAGGAAAAAATATACAGTGGAAAAAAGACAGTCTCTTCAATAAATGGTGCTGGGAAAACTGGGCAGCTATATGTAGAAGAATGAAACTTGACCATTCTTTTACACCGTACACAAAGATAAACTCAAAATGGATACTTCACAGCACTCACCAAATCACATACCCTCCCCAATGTCCATAAAAGACCTCAATGTGAGACAGGAACCCATCAGAATCCTAGAGGAGAACACAGGCAGTAATCTCTTTAATATCAGCCACAGCAGCTTCTTTCAAGATATGTCTCCAAAGGCAAAGGAAACAAAAGCGAAGATGAACTTTTGGGACTTCATCAAGATCAAAAGCTTCTGCACAGCAAAGGAAACAGTCAAAAAACCAAAGAGGCAACCCACGGAATGGGAGAAGATATTTGCAAATGACAGTACAGACAAAAGGTTGATATCCAGGATCTATAATGAACTCCTCAAACTCAACACACACAAAACAGACAATCATATTAAAAAATGGGCAGAAGATATGGACAGACACTTCTCCAATAAAGACATACAAATGGCTATCAGACACATGAAAAAATGTTCATCATCACTAGCCATCAGGGAGATTCAAATTAAAACCACATTGAGATATCACCTTATACCAGTTAGAATGGCCAAAATTAGCAACATGTGTTGGAGAGGATGTGGAGAAAGGGGAACCCTCTTCCACTGTTGGTGGGAATGCAAGTTGGTGCAGCCTCTTTGGAGAACAGTGTGGAGATTCCTCAAGAAATTAAAAATAGAACTTTCCTATGACCCTGCCATTGCACTCCTGGGTATTTACCCCAAAGATACAGATGTCGTGAAAAGAAGGGCCATCTGTATCCCAATGTTTATAGCAGCAATGGCCACGGCCGCCAAACTGTGGAAAGAACCAAGATGCCCTTCAACGGATGAATGGATAAGGAAGATGTGGTCCATATACACTATGGAGTATTATGCCTCCATCAGAAAGGATGAATACCCAACTTTTGTAGCAACATGGACCGAACTGGAAGAGATTATGCTGAGTGAAATAAGTCAAGCAGAGAGAGTCAATTATCATATGCTTTCACTTATTTGTGGAGCATAACAAAAAGAGTGGAGGACATGGGGAGTTAGAGAGAAGGGAGTTGGGGTAAATTGGAAGGGGAGGTGAATCATGAGAGACTATGGACTCTGAAAAACAATCTGAGGGGTTTGAAGTGGCGGGGGGCGGGGTGGGAGGTCGGGGTACCAGGTGGTGGGTATTATAGAGGGCATGGATTGCCTGGAGCACTGGGTGTGGTGAAAAAATAATGATACTGTTATGCTGAAAATAAATAAATTAAAAAAAAATTCTACTTTTGAGAATATTTAAAGTACTTGGGTGTCAACTATGTTTTTGGGTTTCTGCTGATTCTTATATGTGCTTGGTCCTTTTGTGAATTTTGTAATTTTTTAATTGTGAGCTTACATTTTGTTGTCTCTAATCTGTAAGACTTCTGAGGGACCAATATATGGACATTTTTTTTTCATGAAGGATTTTTTTTTTTTTCTTGTATCTTCTGTGAGCCAGGGAGAATTACCAAACTGAAAACAGTTTAACCCCCTTTGAATGTCCTTGAATAAGGCTGGAATACAGATTCAGCACTCCTTTGAGGGCCATGACTCAGTTTTCCAATAGCAGATATAAAGTTAGTAATGTGAACATTTTCAATCAGAGAAACCCTTTTGTATTTACTTACTGTCCAAGTTTCCAGCACTAAGTTCAACTTGCTGTCCTTTTTCCTTCTCATTGAGGTTTCCTTATGTTTCTACACAGGCTAGCAGTGAACTAAAAAGTGTATTTGCTATTGTTCATTCAGGATCTAGTTGTATTTTAGAATGAGAGAACTGTGGGTATCTACTGTGTCATGTTGCGGAAGTTGAAGTCTGAAATGGCACATCATTATTCATTACAATTTACAATGCATTTTCTCACGTGATGTCTATTTTGATCCTTACAACTTTCAAAATAAAAACACTCAATTTCATCCATGTTAAGGATATATGTTTTAAGATTCTGGTTGCAAAGCAGTTTTTTTCATGCTCAGAATTTTTTAAACTAAATATTCAAAAGGAAGCATCTGTATCCCTTAAGGTGTAGAGATTTTATAAGCATAGTTAGTTAAAAATGATTTTGAGGGCACCTGGGTGGCTCAGTGGGTTGAGCCGCTGCCTTCGGTTCATTCATGGTATCAGGGTCCTGGGATTGAGTCCCACATTGGGCTTTCTGCTCAGCAGGGAGCCTGCTTCCCTCTCTCTCTCTGCATACTTGTGATCTCTCTCTGTCAAATAAACAAATAAAATCTAAAAAAAAAATGATTTTGAGCTGTCTGTATGAATCATTTTGTTTTCATATAGGAATCTGCAAAGGAGATGAAACAATCAAATGAGTTAGAGGAGGTAACAATGCAGAACTACAATTACCACATATTACATTTTACCTGACTGGAAAAAAGAAAAACATGACTTTAAGAAGTCAGAGAGAATGGCAGAGATCATCTTTTTACTCTGCTTTCATCTTCTAATCTCCAAAGTCAGAGGAAGAAGAAAATGGTTGCCCTTAGCCAAAAGGGTCTTGAGAGAGACTGGAAGATATGGGGGTTTGTATTTATGATTTACAGTGTTAGAATGGAGGGTTGTTGAGTCTGAGAGTGAAAGTTGAAATTTACTTAGAAAAAGTATCTGTAGGAAAAAAACAGTATATTTTTGAAGTTTTAAAAATTGTCTCTCCTTTTTGATTTTCTTAATAGTGTCTTTGATGAGTGAATTAACAAATTTTGGTGAGGAACAAGCTATCTTTTCTTTTATGAAAAATGCATTTTGTATCTTATCTAAGGTTATGAGCAGTTTTTTCCTTTTTTAAATTTTGTAGTTTAAATGTTTACTTTTAAACTCTAGTTTTAATGTATAGTGTGAGGTAGGAGTTGGATTCATTTTTTTCTCCTATATATTCAATTGTTCTAACATCAGTTGTTGAAAAGTCTTCCTTTCCCTGTTGAAGTACTTTGGCATCTTTGTCAAAATTTAATTGTCTGTGTATGCAGGACATTTTATCCTGTTCCATTGACCTATTTATCAATATTCATTGAACAGTTACTTAAAAAATCTGTGAATTTTTGGTATGTAAATTATACCAGAATAACAAATGATATAATAATATGAAATCTTATTCTATATCTGGATCATGTTGCCAAATAAATACAGTAATTAGTGAATTAGAAAATATATGCTTCCACAACAACTATTCCATTTTTATACAAAAGTCCATCTACCCATACATTCATTTAACTATTAGGAGCTCTTGCCTGCCAGACACTGTGGTGGTCTCTGGGCATACAGAGAAATGATCTAGGGTCTCTCTTCATGAGGAGCTCATAGTTGAATGAGAGGAGTTAGACATGAGAATGAAAATGTTGTGCAACCCATTGTTGTGAGGATTTTGTGGTTAAGTAAGTTGGGTACCATACTTGTTGTGAGGATTTTGTGGTAAGTAAGTTGGGTACCATAGGAGCCAAAGAGTACCATCCAACCAGTTTAGAGTAGGGAAAGATTTATCAAAAAGCTTGTGAACTGGTTGGCTGTTCAAAGTAAATGGGAGCTGACCTGGCATAGATGATGTGCCTGTGGTTGTGACTGTGGTTGTGACTCCGAGGAGGGGTACAGGAGAGGGAGCTGGGAAATGAAAGCCTTTATGACTAGTGATTTTTACATGTTTAAAGTAGGAAGGTACACCTGGTCACTTAACTAATTGAAAGAAGAGCACCTTAATAAAAATAAAAATTTATAATCTTTGAGAGAAGAAGTGAGCAGACTTGTTGGGAGAATGGCATGCAAACACATAATACCATGGAGAACAGGGTCAGGACTATTTCTTGCATTGGGAGTGGCAAAAATGCAGTATAGGGCTAGGAAATGGGTGGAGGAGTGGGGGAGTGGGCACTGAAAGATAGGCTAACAAAACAGATGGGGATACCGTGACAACTAGAACACTTGGTTTGTTTCATAATTAAATCTAGCCCGTTAATGACACCTGTTTCTACTATGGATAGAAAAATATAATGGACTAAAAAGAAAAGCAAATAATAACTAGAGTAGTCCCCTTGATCTATGTTTCCACTTTCTGCGGTTTCAGTTACCCACAGTCAACCATGGTCTGGAAGCAGATGGTCCTCCTTCTGACATTGCGATGCCAATCATTCTCCTCACTTCACCTCATCACGTGGGCATTTTGTCATCTTACATCATCACAAGAAGAAGGGTGAGTACAATACAGTAAGATGTTTTGAGAGACAGGCTCATATAGCTTTTATTACAGTATAGGGGTGGCTCAGAGATATTATGGGTTTTGTTCCAGACCACCACAATAGAGTGAATATCAAAATAAAACAAGGGAAATGAATTTATTGGTTTCCCAGATGATATGAACATTATGTCTACATTATACTGTAGTCTATAAAGTGTGCAAAAGCATTATGTCTAAAAACAATGTATATACCTTAATTAAAAGATTTGGAGAAAACTCCAGTGCAATGGACATAAACAGAAAGGAAATTTATTCAATTATATAACTGGAACCCCACAGGCAGGGCTGGGTTCAGAGTTGATTTATCCAATGGTTTAGGCTACATTTCTGTGTTTTTTCTTCTTTCTGCTTCTCCGGCATGCCAGCATTGTTTTGGGACAGGTGTATGGCATCATGTATGGATAGGATAATGTCCAGAGGAAGTGTGAGAGTGTCCTTTTGGGATGGTCTCCCTGAAAAGCAAGGATGCATTTTTCTAGAAGATTCTAGCAAGTCTATCCTCATTGGCTCATTCTTGAACCATTCACTAGTGAGGAGGATGAGGTTTTCTTTGGATTCTCAGGCTCATTACTGGAGTTCGGGAATTATTTTCTTTCCTTGAGCATTATGGGCCATGTGGGAGAGAGGCTTTTGTTCAGGATAATGTGGGGAGAGAAGCTGTGTAGGCTATCTGGTATCCACAACAGCAGGGAATCCAGAAATGAGTGGCTCTTAAAAATGTGGTTATGGGGACGCCTGGGTGGCTCAGTTGATTAAGCAGCTGCCTTCGGCTCAGGTCATGATCCTGGCGTCCTGGGATCGAGTCCCACATCGGGCTCCTTGCTCTGCGGGGAGCCTGCTTCTCCCTCTGCCTCTGCCTGCCATTCTGTCCGCCTGTGCTCGCTCTCTCTCCCTCTCTCTCTGATAAATAAAATAAATTTAAAAAAAATGTGGTTATGTTGTGAGCACCAGAGAAGTGTGACTACAGCTAATGAAGTCCTAGACACCAGAAGAGGACTGGCATTATTCAGGGAATGGGAAATAGATAAAATACTAAAACCATGCTCCATGGACAAGGTGATCAGCCAGAAACCTAGTTAAGAGAACCAAGACTCAAGGTGGGGTACAGATCAGCACAAGTGTGAACTGATAGCTGAGGTCAGGATTGACCTCAGATAATGTATCTTTTCAGGACTAGTTGCCTGTGTCCTAGTGGGGCAGCAGAGTTTAGGAACATCACTGCAGGGACTAGCCAAGAGTAAATACGTGGAGAAAATTGGGCTGATTCAGCAACATAACCTGTTGCCCAAGTGGCAGATGAAAGGGTAGGACTATCCCTTTGACTGGACAGAATCACATGGTAAGAAGAGGCGGCCAGTTTGGGGGTAGGGTTGGGGTGAAGGAAAGGGTAGTTTGGGAACAGGGAAGGGTGTCATTACTTATTGCAGTGTCTTTGGTTATGTGCTGGCCAAAGGACTGTGTTTAAAGGACTAGTGTCCATTGATTGCTGTTGGTGGCCAAGTAGCCTCATTTGAGGGGTGAGGAGGAAAGCAGAGGCTGGGGAACTAGTTCTGTGTGTGAAAACTGAGAAATTTGATATTGTTGTTGCATTCCTGGGTGTAGTTGCTTCTCAGTGCCCTTAATGAAGTGAAAAAAATCTTCAAGCTGAAAATGCTGTTCTGAGGTCAATGAAAAAGGTGACAGATAATATGTTACGAGCTTTTCTGTCGATTATCCATTATGTTACGAGGATTGTATGTTGAAACACTGCAGATAAAGTGTCTCAATTAAGACTTTAATTTAGATTTAATAAGAGTTATTATATGTTAATAAAAGATCAATTAGCAGTTAAATAGCCATTGATCCAGGTACAATAAGTATGTCAGAAAGACATCAAGTTGTCATTGAAATAACTAGAGATTGCATGGGCAACATGTGAGCAATTAGATTCTCAATATATTCAGGCTATAATGAATGTCAATGCATTTAATTGCCATTTAACAAGAAAGCTTAATGTAAAGTCTCAGGCCTATTAACTCACATACCTGTTCACAGTTCTCTGATAGATTCGTTTATTCACTGGTTCTTTGATTAATTAAGCACACTCCGGGTAAAGTGAAGGAAACAGGAGGAACAGGCACATTCGAATACCTGCCTTCAAACAACTTAAAATCTAGTATTGAAATAAACTTACCTATAGGGAAGAATAAAGTGGCTAGGTAGAGACTACTATGTTTTTCACATGTTTTCTGATTAAGGTCCAACTATCAGCAACATCAACTGAGATTTCTCACACGTTGGAAGAAACTCCCTTGAGGAGCTGCTGAGTTTAGAGGCTGTTTGTTACTGAAGCACAATGTAGAAAAGGAATAAGGGTGGACTGAGTCAGGCCAGAGTTGTGTGTTCTGGTGTGATGTCAAAGGAGAAGTTAAAGCTTTATCATCCTGGGTATTTGGAGAGGGTTACTTGAGAAATACAGTAGCTCTCACTAGGGCAGTGAGCACTGATACATAGAAATTACTCTCAGTGTTTTTGTGCCTAGTGTCTAAGAATCTCAGTTACTTTGGGATCATATAAGGATCTGGGAGAGGGAGGTACCCAATAGTATCTGATAAAAATGGTTAACACGGTGAATTTATGCTATATAAATTTTATCTCAATGAAAAGGGTATCAACTGATTGGTTGTTTGTAACTGGAGTGGGCACATTTTGGAGTGCCTATAAACTGAAGCTCTTGCCTCATTTAGAATTGTACTTCTGCCTGGAAGAAGGTCCCTGCAACCGAGTTCCCACCTTATAATGTTGCTCCCATGGTCATGCTGTAGCCTTTCAAATGCAGAACCTCTCAGTGAGGCTGGAAGTCTCTTCCAGACCTGCTCTGGAAAGTGTGGCACTGGTTCCATTTTCTTCTGGGGGCCCTTCTTCATCCAGGGTCTTTTCCCCAGGACCAGACTGGTATTTTATTTTTATTAAAAAAAATTTTTTTTTATTGTCAGGCAGAAAAATGGCTCTTATGTCACTACTGCATTCTACCCCATTCTTGAATTTATTTCACAAATAGCGTTGAAATGCTCTAGGTTCTAGATCTTGGAAATCACAATTCCTTTCCCTTCCCAGAAAGTTCAGCTCTTTGTAGGGACTTAAGATCTTCTTTAGTCGTTCAAAAGACAATCTTCCATTCTCTCCTGCCCTTCCCTGAGTGCATACAGAGGGCTGGAATACCTTAGGGTTCCAGGTGGGTCATGTAATTGTTTCTGGGAAGCAACGGAGTGAAAAGTATTTCTTGTATAGGCTGCAACCTAGCAGACCCCAAGCCTGAACTTCTCTAAGTCTTCTGTATACACCAGTCTTGGTGCTTGACTTGGGGAAGTAAAGATAAAGGACCTACGCTCTGCCTTTAAATCAACTGGAAGCTTAGATAAGAGACCTATGCTGGGAGATAGGGGGATGAGCAGACAGACATTGAGAGTTCAGCAGGGGGAGGAAACGAGCCAGAGGTGGCTGTGAGCATTGTCCTAGAAGCCACTGCTAGACATCTTCTGGATGTGGGAAAGAAAACTCCAGAGATTGGATATCTGGTGACATCAGTGAAGGTGACATCTGAAATTACAATCATAAAATAAACAAGTGAATAAAGAAAGTCACAGTCTGCTTGAAAAGTGAAAGATTTAGACAAGTAAGATATTTTGGAAGATGGGTTAAACATTGTTTCTAAACTCAATATTCTTTCAGCATCTCAATTTAAATTTAGTGAGGTGAGTTTGTATCAACAGAGTTAAACTTTAGTTTTGAAAACTACCTTTACGTAATTGTGTCTTGAGAAATGACTTTCTGGGATCTGCTGTTCCTATCCTTACTTCTGCACCAGGAGGAGCTCTCTGTTATGCACGCTGTAGGTGAGGGGGCAAGATTAACTCACTCCAGGGGGGCAAAGGTAGAAAAGACAGATTTTTGGACCTCAAGGAGAGCAGCCTAGGGTCGTGTGGGGGAAGGAAGGAGCCCAGGCAAACAAACGAAGGGTTCTTTTAGTATTGAACACAGCTTAGTGTGGAGGTAGAGCAGTGAGGATTTTGCTTATGTCCAATCTTATTTTATCTGATAACCAAATAGAGTGGTTATTTTAACGTTAAGCTGCCTCCCCACTTTTGGCAAGGGGATGAAAGAGAAAATAAAGGAACTGGGATGATGGCCACTTTGTGTGCTGCTTGTCTTCAGACCTTCCCTTCCCCTAAAGGAGTCTGGGCGGGAATGCACAAGGCATCACCAAGTAAATTAATCCTGACCGTAGGCAGCAAAGGAAGCCTCTACCAGTGCCCTACCCTGTACAGATGATGGGCTTAAAGGAAGTAAAAAGGCGATTTGAATAGCAAGCACTTAAAAAGACTCCCTTGTTCTCCGCCTTCAGGTCTAATAGCCCTCCTCAGAGCAGACACAGAGTGTTCTAAAAGAAATGAAAATATCCCTCCTAAACACACGCAAGCACATAACAAAAGCCAAGTTAAGAAGGTTAGCGACTTAGTTGTCTCAGCAACATGTCATCAAGTTGAGATGAGCAGGAAACTCAGATAACACGAGGAAGAAGGAAAACATCATAAGCTCACAAAGAGAGGAAAGCTGGGATGCTGAGAGGAGAAAAGCAAAGCCCCTTTTCTTGCTGTTTCATTAAGGGGAACTTAACTTTTAAACAGCCTCTCAAAAAAGCTAAAATAGAATCTGCTTTTGTGTAACCTGTGTACTTGGTGTGTGTTAAGAAATTGTGTTATCAGCATTTCCTGTGTGGCACACTGTTCAAAAGCAAAATTGTCATGAATGTGTGTATAATTCCACAGGGAAACAAAATGGTGTCATGTTAAAATGGGATTTGATTTTTTATTAGAAATTAGCAGTATGGAATAAACATATAGAAATGGCCAAATGTAGATTGCTTTGCTTATCTGAGCCAAGACTCATCATAATATTATAGCACAAAATGAGACAAATGGACATTTTAGAGCCTGATTCTTTCTCTCCTCTCATAAGATTGTATTCAGAAAATTGCTGACATTTGGTTCCTGAGAGAGGGACATTTCTGGATTGTGGAAATGCGAGATCTTCACAGCTAGGGCTGTAAACTTGTTACTGAAACAAGAGTAAGGTAGTAGGGGGGGAAGTTAAGGGAAGGCAGGAAAAGAAGCAGGACAGGGCCGGGAGAACCATTCCATTGTTATACATTGTTAACTCTAATTATTAGAAAACATGTTTTAATATTGAATCAAAATCTACCCCCAGGTAACTTTTCAAAGCTTGAAGCCGTGCAGAACAAGTCAGCTTTCTCTGGGTCACAGCAGTTATTCAGATATTTGAATGATAGTATGTCTTCCCTTGATCTTTTCTTCTCTGGGTCAGAGTTTCTAAAAGTGTGGCTCCTGATTTGCAATGTCAGCATTGCCTGGAAACTTGGTAGAAATGCAAATTCTCAGCCTTCCTTCCCTCACCTAGGGCATCAGGTCCCTGAAATCTGTGGTTTAACAAGTCCTCTAGGTGCTTCTAATTAACGCTTAAATTTGAGAACCAGTGCTCTACGAATCCTTCATCCATGCTAATCCTTATGTTCCACAAGTAAAGGACATTAGGAGAAGGAAGGGAAAAGTGAGGGGGAAACAAACCATGAGGGACTGTGGACTCTGAGAAACAAACAGGGTTTTAGAAGGGAGGGGGTCAGGGGATGGGTTGGCCTGGTGGTGGGTATTAAGGAGGGCATGTATTGCATGGAGCACTGGGAGTTGTACATAAACAGTGAATCATGGAACACTACATCAAAACTAATGATGTACTTACTATATGGTGACTAACATACTGTACAAAAAAAAAAAAGAGAATCCTTCATCCAGTGCTCCCACTTTAACTCATCCATCCATTCATCCATCAAATATTTATAGGCCCAACACACTGCAGACTGTGACTAGGGATAAAGATATGAAGGACAGTTTGGGCACTCAGACAAGAGTTGGTTTTGAGATCCCTCCCCATTCTGACTATCCTCTGATTGCCTGGTTGGTTGTCATTCTCAGATGTGATCAATGAATAGCATGTAACACACACAGCAGGACAGCTTCTTCCCTAAATGTAACATTTATTCCACATTTTATCCACTGGGTGGGTTTGAGAGAAGTTGTTCAATGTCTCATTGAATCCAAGAGAGGATTGAGCAAGTGTGTGGGATAATGGAACAGGTGTTTGGGGGAAGATTAATCTGGGAATGCTGGTTAGGACTGAGTTAAGATGTGTGGTAGTTTGCTCCTCTGAATTTTCCTTTGGTGGGGGGACAAGATGGCGGGGGAGTAGGAGGAGGCGCCTTTTCAGCCGGTACCTCAAAGTGAGCTGATTACCTACCAAAGAACTCCGATCACCCATGAAATCAGCCTGAGATCAGAATTACACACGTCTGGATCTCTACAGGGGCAGAAGACGCCAGTGGGCAGGTAAAGCGGAGTGGGAACAGAGGAATGATATCGGAAGATAAACAAAAGGGGGAGGGAGCCACCAGAGGCGACCGGTTGGAAAGTAATACCCCAATACGAGCGAGTGAATTTCCCTTTGGTGAATAACTTGCATTCCAGCACCCCCAGCCACTACCTATGCTCCTGTAGTTCTCTCCCCCATTTTGGCTGGCCTTGGTCATGTGACTTGCTTTGGTCAATGGGACATCAGCATCCATAAAGCCAGCAGAAGCTTGATAAAATGTGCGTGAGAGCTTACCTTCTCAGAAGGCTGCCTCCACCTTGTGTGCAAGTGCTGCTTGGCATGGTCTCCTTGAGGCTAAGAAACATGTGAAGAGAAAAGCCTAGAGATCCCAGCTATCCTTACTCCCCTAGCTGAGTTGAGCATTAAGCACACAGTCCAGTGGGTGAGTTAGTCTAGGTGAGACCAGCAAGATACAGGATTTTGAAAAAACATACATTGATGGTGTTTTAAGCTGTAAAGTTCTGGGGTGGTTTGCTACACAGTAATAGGTAACGGACATTGGAGAGTATTAAAGAAATTGGGGTAATCAGTATTAGAATGGGGCAAGAGTACAGAGATGGGGAAAAGGAGGAGATCTCACAGGAGAGGCAGTTTCCATGTGGAAGGAGCTAGTCTTTGGATGACAAGATGGCTCTGAGAATTTGGAAACACTGACAATAACAGAGCTTAAGCAAAGTATATTTCTACTCTTAGGGAGTATCTCTATTATGTATTCTTAAGATGGAAAAATGGTATTTTGGAGATTATCTGCAGTTCTAGGGGCTATCATCAGGTGACCAAGTGAAACCCTTTGCTGAGATGCTTTGTTAGATCTTGTTAGAACTGTGATACCAGGTATAATTTGTTATCTATCACTATGTTACAAATTATCCCAAATTTAGTAACCTAAGAAACACTTAATACTGTCTCACAGTTTATGTGAGTTATCTACACGTGATTTTCCAGGGTTCAGGGTTTCTTACTAAGCTGCAGTTAGTGTAGACCAAGACTGCAGTAATCTCAAGGCCAACTGGGGAAGGATTCACATCTAAACTTGAACACAAGACTTTTGGCAGGATTGAGTTTCTCATGCATTATTGGGCTGGGTGACCTCAGTTCCTTGCTCACTGTTGCCTAGAACCTTTCCTTAGTCTCTTGCCACATGGTCTTTCCCTTAGGGCAGTTAAGAATGCAGTATCTGGCTTCTTTGGAGTAAGTAAGAGGACAAGCCTAACAGGAAGCCAAAGTCTTTTTTAACATAATCTTGGAAGTGACATCTCATCACTTTTGTCATATTTTTTTTTTTTTACAAGGAGTGAGTCAATAGGCTAGCCCACACTCAAAGGGAGGGCATTAAGCAAGTGCATGCATACCAGGAGATGAAGATCCCTGGAACCATTTTAAATGTTTCCTAGCTGGGGACTGGGATAGGTAACACCTCTGATTATACAACACCAGGTGGCCACCAGCTATTCTCCTGGGCCAGATTTTCTATTTATTTGGATGAGGAAAGTGGAAAACAGCCAAAGCAACCCTCTAGGCTTTTTTTTCCCCCTTTGGTTTCTGTGTTTTTATAGTGTCCAGCACAGAGTAGACACTCAATAAACACTTGTGGTTGAATGAATACACTGCTAGTGTCTTCCCTTTTTATGTTTATTCCATATATGTCTCTCTTCTTGGGCCATTTTCCACTTCTTTCCCCTATAAATATGAATTTGATATTTGATTCTGTGTCAAGTATATCTCACTTCTCAGGGTTCAGCTATTGCTTAGAAAAATGTTTAGTGGAATATGGCTTTTATAATACTGGTTGGTAGATGTGAGTGACCCACATTATTTCCTTTCTGGAAGACCTCTAGTATTTTAGATATTTAGCATCTTCCTATGCTGACCCCCTCCCTGGTCTAGGGGATAAATCACGATATTATGAGCCAATCACTGTGGTCTCATTCTCTTGGCCGGGGATTGGTTTATCCCTGAGCATGTGACTCAGTCTTGTCCAGTTGGAATTTGTTCTTATGACTTTACTCCTTTTGTATTACTTTAATGTGGGCTCAGTGGACTTGGGGAGACAAATATATGTGCGTAATCTTTCATTTAAATTCAAAGCCTGATCATATTTTAACACACTGAGCCTATGTTAATATGTATCAGTTATCTACTGATGCATGAAAAACCACGTCAAAATTAGCAGCTTAAAACAACAGATGTTTTATTTGCTCACAACTTAGTGGGGCAGCAATTTGTGCTGGGCTCAGCTGTGCAGCTTTTCTACTAGCCTCGTTTGGGGTCACTCAGTCACCTTAGTCATCTTGTAGCTCTACTGGGAGATAACTGGTCTAAGACATCCTCATTCACACATGTTGGTGCTGGTTGTCAGCTGGCTAATCTAGGGGGCTTTGACTGCTTAACTTTGGAGCATGGCCTCTCCTTCAGTAAGTTGGTTTAGGCTTCTTCATATGGCAGTTTCGGGGAAGTAATCTAATAAGATGAAAGAAGAAACTGCAAGGGCTTTTGAAGCCTATGTGCAGAAGTCATGTGTTATTTCTGTCACATTCTACTGGATTAACACAGGTTAAATCATCAGAGAAGTTCGGATTCAAGGACATGGAAGTAGATTCTGCCCCTTAATGATGGAGCTGCAAAGTCATATTGCAAAGGGGCATACATATAGAGATGGGAGGATTTTGTGACTAATTTTGCAATCTAGTATTTAAGTGTATAAGACTAAATGAGTTTGTTGTTCTTACCCAAGTAATATATGTTAAATATAAAATATGTAAGCAAAAAAAAAAAAAAAAAGAACAAAAATATCACCTCTTCCTGTTGGAGAGATAATTTAGTAACTTCAGGTAAATATCATTCCAGGTAGCTCTTTATATGTGTAAATGGAATGAAAAATGCAGAATACTTTTGTAAAAATTGGATATTACTCTATATTTTTAGAAAAAGGAAAAAAAAGCATTAAATTGAATTTTCATTGAATTTAACAGAAGAAAAAGAAACCAGAGAAACCAAAGGAATTATGGAACTTCAGATAATGTTTTTTCACCACAGAGATATTAGATCCCAAAAGTTCTCCCTAAGGTTACAAAAAAAGATTATAAAAAAAATTAAGAAAGCTAGAGGTTTTTTTTTCTTTTAAAGATCCATGTTTAATTTTAGACATATTGATTGACTCTCTGCTATGAAAGATAAGGAAATTAAAACTTTTAATCTTGCTCTCACCTCATTTCCCACTCCCCTCATCTTATGAGTTTTTAGTGACATTATTTTAACAAAATGTCATAGCATAAAGCATTTATATTCTACATTTATAATTCTTTAACTCCATAATTATTATGATTTAGTCTTATGTCTATAATTAAATGAATTTGCTGCTCCCCTTTGCCCCACCACCTGTCTATATATCAGGGTCTGCTTTTCTGAATTATTTTTTAAAAATTGTGATTCATTTTTGGTAAGCTGTATTTCTTGGTCAAGGTTTCTTTTCAAGATGAACTAATGATACTTGCTGTCTGCGTTCTTGCATCCTTGAAAGTTTCTGCTGGTTGCCTTCACATGGACCTGACTGAGTTTGGTGTCCCAGTTTCTTTCTCATGAGGCTGTAGGCATAGTTCCACTGTCTTTGGTTACTGGATTTTGTACTATTCCCTCCATTTATTCTCTGTTGGCTGGATATTAGTTAGGTTTTTCAAGAAGGACTCTTAGATGCTTTATTCTCTAAGTTCTTTCATGTTGAGAATATTTGCCTGTTACTTTTACATGTTTGGTATTTGTTCTCTTTATAGGTGATACATACATATTTATATATATATATAAGCATCATATATTTTATATATATATATATATATATATATTTTTTTTTTTGAGAGTGCTGAATGCCTGCATAGTTATCTCATAACCTTTGGATATCAGTAATACAAGAAGATGATGTGTTGTTGATAATCCCATACTGGAATTTTCTGGCACACGATATTCTTTCTTTATAGCAGGGAATATTTTTTGTGTTATATCTCCAACTACATTTCTATTCTGTTTTGGGGCTCTTCTTCAGGGACAATTCCTATGTTGGATGGCCTTTTTCCTTCATATCTTTTACCTTCTAAGTGCTTTTGAAACTCTTTATTTTTTTTTCCTTAAGATGTATTTATTATCTCATATAATTCCTCAGTTGGCAGGGCCTGGATTATTCTTTAATGTTTCTAATTTGATTATTAGTTCTTTAATGATGTGATTTTGGTTTTTACATTATTTCATTAGCCATGTAATCTCTCTTTTGGTCTCGTTCTGTTGTTTTGTAATTTTGTCTTCCTATTCTTGATTATTGACTTTATGTTTTTATGAAGTTTCTTTATAGCCCAGATCAGATGCATGAAATTTTCTTCTAAAACAAGTACTTTGTCATTAGCAGCTATATTCTTTTAGATGTATATTTGCGTAATCGTCCCCACCCCCCTTTTATATATCTTGTTCGTGTTAATGTGGCTAGTTCTCTTCTCTCTTCTATTTTTTATGATCAAGTGTGAATGAATTTTCTTGGCTTCTTTCCCTCTGTAATTGAGAACTCCAGTTTAAATGTTGAACTATGGGGCACCTGGGTGGCTCAGTGAGTTAAGCCTCAGCCTTTGGCTCAGGTCATGATCCCAGGGTCCTGGGATTGAGCCCCGCATCGCATCAGGCTCTCTGCTCAGCAGGAAGTCTGCTTCCCTCTTTCTCTGCCTGCCTGTCTACTTGTGATCTCTGTCTGTCAAATAAATAAATAAAATTAAAAAAAAATGTTGTACTATGGCAGTTTTACTCACTTTTCAGTTTCCCCAAGGGCACAGGGTAGGAGCTGGGGTGGGAGATGGAAAAGAAGTCTTTTGGAGGGATAGGCTGGTTTTGCTCTGTGGCCTAGGCTCTGGGTTGTCGTCTGGGATTTTATTAAAGGCCCTGTTCTGAGTTTATACCGCCTTGTCAGGATGTGTCTCTTTTCTAGGGAGGATATGCACAAGTTTCCAACCATTCTCACAATTCAGCCTGGCACCTCGGAAGGCTATTTTACTGCTCCTTACTGAGATCCCAAGATTATTCTGTGAGTGACAGGAGGGTTTTTATCTCAAGTTTTGACCATGATGTTTACTTGGCTTAGCCTCTCGTCTTCTCTCCAGACTGGAGACATGCTGGAGGAAGTCTCAAGATTTTGTTCACTCACCTTTTTTGCCAGTTTGGTTTCTGGTTGTTGAGGCCAATGTTAGGATTTTACAGAGCCACACAATAAATGTGATTCACTTCTTGGTTGCCACTTTGGAAGTTTTGCAGATGTTTGGATTGTTGTTGATGACTTTTTTTTTTTTTCTGGTATCAGTATTTCCTAATTTTGAATTAGTTCATCAGATATGAGAGGAGATTGTTTTGTTTCTTTTTGCCCCCTTTACCTCGAAACCCTGCCATACTTTTTTTTTTTTAAGATTTTATTTATTTATTTATTTGACAGACAGAGATCACAAGTAGGCAGAGAGAGAAAGAAGGAAGCAGGCTTCCTGCCAAGCAGAGAGTGCGATGTGGGGCTCAATCCCAGGACCCTGAGATCATGACCTGAGCCGAAGGAGAGGCTTTAACCCACTGAGCCACCCAGGTGCCCCCAAACCCTGACATACTCTTTTTAAAAAAAGATTTCATTTATTTATTTGACAGACAGAGATCACAAGTAGGCAGAGAAGCAGGCAGAGAGAGAGGAAGAAGCAGGTTCCCTGCTAAGCAGAGAGCCCCATGCGGGGCTCAATCCCAGGACCCTGGGATCATGACCTGAGCTGAAGGCAGAGGCTTTAACCCACTAAGCCACCCAGGTGTCCCAACCCTGACATACTTTATTTTTATATAGTTATATATGTTGATTGTTTACTTGGAAATTTTGAAGTAGAATATAAGACTTCTTCAAATATACTCTTCTAGAAAGTATAATAAGTCCTCTTTTTATTCTTTAGTTCAGACAATTCACCAGGTACTGTAAAGAATAGTCATAGCTAAGAATAAAAAACAAAAAACACAAATTAACGATGGCCATAAAAAATGTCAAAGCTAAAAACATCCTACAACTTTTATTGGATCCTACAATGGAGCCAAAGTCAAGATTTTTGCAGATGATATTATTTAGAGATGAATAATAATCTCACTTTCAACTGAATAAAATGAGATTCAGAGACTTTAAATGACAATAAAGCTCATACAGCTTTAAATCACCTTAAAGCTCAAGGTCAGACAGCTAATTAAAGGCAGGCTTGTGTTGCTCTAAAGCCAAAATTCCCTCTCAGGGCTCCTCCAAGAAGAGTCCTGTACTATTTGGCTGGAGGGAATACGGAAAGTGGCCGAGACAACAGCTTCCCCAGCAAAAAGAGCACAGAGGAAACAGCTGTTTTTTTAGTACAAATATCTCATTTATAATAGTTCCCTAAAGGATGGAGTCCCCTCAATCACTTAGAGCATGGCCATTTTTTGTTTGAGTTTTTGGAGGGAGAGTTATAGTGGGGAGGGACTTAGGTACCAGTTGTATATTGCATGAATCACCTATTGCATTGTAACAAAGTAGGTTGGGGATGAGCCAGAATCCAGTGTAAGTGTGAGTTCAAATTGTGACTTCTCTGTTAGATCAGAAGCCTCACAATTTGCTAAGCATTAATCAAGAATTAAGCTGGGAAAAATGCGTGGGGGAAGGTGTGGCTTCAAACTGATCCAGTGAACAGTTAAAAAGAGGAAATTGACAGCAAATACTTTTCCAGATTGAAGAAAGAACCATCGAGGGATTTCCCTTCACAAACCAGATGGCAGCCTCCAGCTGGCTGCCTGAAAGATACTGAAATTGGAAGTGCTCAGTAGCCAAACAGACCTGCCCTCTTTCAGGTCTGCAGGAGGCCGGGGATGCTATGGTTTGTAATTACCTCCCAACTGAGCCTTTGTGTGGTAACATAGCTGGCAGAGTTGAAACTACTGCAGTATTTTCTGTATTAATTTGAAATTGCCTCAAGTCATATTATTTTATGAATGTAAAGACTTAGTGCTGGTTAAATCAACATTTAGTCCCTAGGAGGTTTTTTGGTATAGGATAGTGGCGACAGTGGGGGTAGAGGTGGGGGAGTTTTAAAGCATCTCTTTCTCACACTTTCAAGTACCATTGGTGGTACTTGCTTGGGTTTTTGGGGAGATTGATGATGATTATCAAAATTTTAAATGTGTATGAACTTTTGCTTCATCAGGGGCCACCCCATGAAGGCTTTGTGGGCATCTTGTCTATATCTCAAGAGCAAAGGGAAGTTATGACAATGCTTTAAAGCAAGAAGGACTAGATGTTGGGGTTGATGATCTAATCAGATTTCTAATTTGAAAAGGTGAAGATGGAGAGATAATTGCAGAAGTTTAGGTGAGAGAAGATGGTAGCTTGGACTAAAGTGGTAATGATAGAGATGAGAGGAGCAGTGAATTTGAGTGATTCAGGAAAACATACACAGGGACTTAGTTAAGTGACTGGCTTTGGGGAGATGATGGGGAAAGGTGTGTCAAGGAAGACAGCCATTTTCTTATCTGGATGGATAGTAGTTCTCTTCACTGAGGTAAGTTTGTTTTGGACTGTGAAACACTATGCAGGCATTAATAAGGATAAGGTAGACCAATCCTTCAAATTATCCAGACATAGATGAATGTCCACAACATGTTACTGAGTAGGAAAATTAGATTATAAGTAGTAGAAATAATATCTTATTATGTGCTTTGTGAATATAGACACAGGCTGATAATAATGGTCATCTTTATAGGTGTATGGGTGTAACGATTGAGGATTTTCATCTTCTCTTTAATGTACCTTAGTATCATTTGATGTTTCTGTACTAAACTTGTAATTTGGTAGTACACTAGTGCTGACCAGAGGGAGGTCAGAAAGACTAGGAACTGAGTATTTAAGGATATGGGGACTTAATGGAGAAGTTCTACAGCTTGAGGGTAGAAATCAAATCACGTGCTTCAGCTCAGAAGCCAGTGTATGAAGAGGAGCCAGTAAAAGAAAGGGCGCTTTGGAAGAGACCCCGATGCTTTATCTGTGCTAAACAAATCTGAGCGTATGAATGATAATGTATAGACTGTATATAGCCCAGTGCAATGCGATATAAGCTGCACAGATGCTATGCCGCAGCCAGTCTTCAGGGAGGCAGAGGAAGGAAGGGTGACTGTATATCTCTGCTGCATGAAATATTCGAAAAAGGGAATACAATCTGAGTAGGCGGAAGTGAAAACTTGAAAGGTTTCTGCAGTTTATTTTCCTTTTCTATTTTTCTGATGTTCTATCCATCTCTACATGGAGCTACAAACCACAGAGACATCCATACCCATCAGTAAGACTGATGCTTGTCAAGGATGCCTGCAGTCAGCCCAGACGTGAGATGGTTTAATCCTCTAATTATAGATGACTCCAGTAGCAACAGGAGCTCTGAGCCCCCAGCCAGGATCACAAGAGACAAAATCCTGACTCCTCCAGGTAAATCCTGTGATTACCCAGCACAGGAAAATGGTGGGATCTGAAGGGTTCTTTATTGGAAGCTCACATGAACACTGGCTTTCTGAAGCCTGGCTTCACAGGCCCCATGTGGTGCCTATCAACTCAGTCTTCTCTTCACTGCACAACCCAGACCATGCTGTTCAACTTGCTACCGATTTGTGGTGTGAGCTATAATTAATAATACTCTTAGTTACTACCCTGAAAATTTGATGCAGCACAGCACAGTGTGGCTTGTCAGATTCAAATCCAACTCTGTCACTTACCCAGCTGTATGAATTTTTAAAAGTTATTTTTTGCCTCAGTTTTTTCATCTGCAAAATGGTACTAATACTAGTATATGAGGTAGATACCTCATATGATTGAGACTCTTAGGGAAGTAGTGCAATTAGCACTCAATAACCCCAATGCTGTTTATTTGTTATATTCTGACTGATGTTAGATACCTGAAAGCTTCAGAGTAAATCAGTTCCACATTAGTCATTGCCTGTGTTTGAAGGTCCTCTAGGATTTAGGAAGTGAGGAAAATCAGGTTTTCCTCTGAGGACAAAACAAACAGATAAATACATAGTAGATCTTGACAAAGTCACCTCAAAGTGACAGAACTGTTCCTAGACAAGCAGGGCTCAACTAACCATTCTTTATTCAGTCATGCATGCATGAAATGACTTCTGGGTGTCTGCCATGTTTCAGGCACCAGCCTGGGTGGCAAATAGAAATTGGGACTTGATGTTTGTCTTCATGGGGCTTACCAACCAGTAGGGGAAATGGGCAATAAGTGAGAGGAAGCAAATGGACACACATAGGCTAACAAATTGCAGTAGGTGTTATAAAGAAAGGGAACTGTAAAGTACTCTGCATATGACTATACCATATACTATCCATCCTATTGTTGATGGACATTAAGGCTGTTTTAATTTTCTTTTTTGGCGATCATGAACAGTGTTGCTAGGAACATTCTTACGTGCATGTTTTGGTGACAGGGATTTTTAGTAAGTTTTAACTTTTTAGGAATTTGTCCATTTAGTACCAAGACCAAGGTGGTGGGAGCATTGTACTATAGATGTATGACATAAAAGAGTGCAATGTCTGTAGAGAATCCAAAAACAATAATAAAACCAGTGAAAATGTCAGAAATCTCAAACCCCTCCCAAACTTTTTTTTTTTTTTTTTTTAAGATTTTATTTATTTGACAGGGAGAGCACAAGTAGGCAGAGAGGCAGGCAGAGAGAGAGGAGGAAGCAGGTTCCCTGCTGAGCAGAGAGCCTGATTCGGGGCTCGATCCCAGGACACTGGGATCATGACCTTAGCTGAAGGCAGGATCATGACCTTAGCTGAAGGCTTTAACCCACCGAGCCACCTAGGTGCCCCTTTTGTTGGTTTTTATTAAAAAAAAAAATGGCTGAGATTTCTGTTGCACTTAAATAATATTTATATGTAAGCTCCAAACTGGCACTTAAAAAATTTTTTTTTTTCTTTTTTAGATTTTATTTATTTATTTGAGAGAGAGAGATGTTGAGCAGTGGGGGAGTGGCAGAGTAAGAGTAAGAAGGACGCTCCCCACTGATCAAGGAGTCCGACAAGGGGCTTGATCCCAGGACTCTGAGATTATGACCTGACCTGAAGGCAGACGCTTAACCAGCTGAGCACCCAGGCACCCCAATAGTTTGGCATTGTTTAAGCTTGATTGCTTTGGGTGTAGTTTCTGTCTCCAACTTTACTTCATATAGTACATGTTGAATATTACATGTTCCTGAGTTTAAATAGTAGATTAGAGGTTAACAATGATAGTCTGGTGATTAAAAACGCAAAGAAACAGAACTTGAGTTACATAAATTCTGTTATCCTATGTGACTGCTTTGGAGTTTACAAATATCTGTAGAGATGTTTGAAAGGAACTAGAGTGGATCCCAAAGAACAAAGGCGTGGAAGTTTGGCAGTTTCTGAAATTTATTGCAGAGTGCTATTTTTATCAATCACGGACAAGCTTAACAGTGTATTTGAGAACTTTTCCCAACTGCTTACATATCTGCCCCTTCATATGAGAGATAATTTTCAAAATTAAAATTAATAAAGTGTTTTTTGCTCAACTTTGAGTGAAGATAATTTGACATATCTGTCTAAATTGCCTATGTATATGGATATGTGAAGAAGATCAGTTTTGGTGATTGATGCAGTTGCAGAAGTTTAGGCACAAAAATAGAAATTATTTCTATTCACTACAGTCACAGTTTACTATTTAAGTATAAATATTTTCTCTTTTAAAATACATTAGCATAGGGGCACCTGGGTAGCTCAGTGGGTTAAGCCTCTGCCTTTGGCTCAGATCATGGTCCCAGGGTCCTGGGATGGGACCCCACATGGGGTTCTCTGCTCAGCAGGGTGCCTGCTCCCTCCTCTCTCTCTGCCTGCTTCTCTGCCTACTTCTGATCTCCATCTCTCTCTCTCTCTCTCTCTGCATTCAATAGATAAATAAAATCTTTTTTTTTTTTTTTTTTTTTTTTTTTTGAGAGAGAGAGAGTGAGAGCGAGCACAGGCAGACAGAATGGCAGGTAGAGACAGAGGGAGAAGCAGGCTCCCTGCGGAGCAAGGAGCCCGATGTGGGACTCGATCCCAGGACGCTGGGATCATGACCTGAGCCGAAGGCAGCTGCTTAACCAACTGAGCCACCCAGGCGTCCCATAAATAAAATCTTTTTTTTCAAGATTTTTATTTATTTATTTGACAGAGAGAGATCACAAGTAGGCAGAGAGGCAGGCAGAGAGAGAGGGGAAGTAGGCTCCCCACTGAGCAGAGAGCCCGATGTAGGGCTCGATCCCAGGACCCTGAGATCATGACCTGAGCCAAAGGCAGAGGCTTAGTCCACTGAGCCACCCAGGCACCCCAAATCTTTTTTTTTTTTTTAAAGAAAGATATAGGGTGCTACAATCAATTAATGGCATCTGGCATGAACAGAGGACTTCAACATGGCAGTGTATGTGTCAAATATTTGCTATCCCTGCCTTAGAATAATGCTCATTTTACTTCTGGGTTGGAGTAGAATATATCATTCTTTTTTACTTTGGGACTTTCTTTTTGGTGACTTGTGATCTCTCTCTTTCTGTCAAATAAATAAATAAGATCTTAAAACAATACATTAGCATAATTCAAAAGTATTACTTCATTATTATTTCATCCTTTTTCCTGTCATATTTTACTGAAACATTTTTGTTTGGTATGTGTCTGTGTTTACTAGCATGCAAAGTTCAGTAAAGAAATTTTCACTGTTTCTTTTCTGATCACTATTATTTGTTTGATTACATGATTATTCCTAAAACCACTTTTGTTGAATAGAAGTTTGGAGTGTTAAAAATAATCTGTTCTGGGTATCAAATATGGCCAAGTATGCCATCATCTCTATTTCATTTGTATTATCAAGTTTATAGCCTTTAAATTGCTCATAATTTTCTCTTACCTGTTTGATGTCTTCAGCACCTGAACTGATTTCCTTTTCATTCCTGCTGTTGGTCTTCTGTGCCTTCACTTATTCTAGAGAATCAGCTCTGGCTTTGTTTTCGACTCCTCCTCCCTTCTCTCTGCTAATTTCTTTTATGTTTACTTTCTGTTTCATTGATTTCTGCTATTCCCTCTTTTCTCGATTTCTTTCCCAACTCTTTTCCTAACTTTTTGTAATGGAAGCTCAACTCACCATTTTTCTTCCTAAGAAATAGATGCATTTGAAAAAAACATTTTATTTATTTATTTGACAGACAGAGATCACAAGTAGGCAGAGAGTCAGGCAGAAAGAGAGGAGGAAGCAGGCTCCCTGCTGAGCAGAGAGCCCAATGCAAGGCTGGATCCCAGGACCCTGAGACCATGACCTGAGCTGAAGGCAGAGGCTTCAACCCACTGACCCACTCAGGCACCCCAATAGATGCATTTTAAGGCCAGTATTTCCTATAGGTTTCAGTGTGCAGCATTCAGTGTATAGTAATTTCCTTTTTATTTAGCTTGAAGTGTTTGAAATTTCCCTTATTTCTTCTGTGACTCATGTTTATTAATATAACTTTAATTTCCAAATATTTGAGAACTTAAAAATTATTTTAATATTGTTTCTGGTTTAATTGCATTGTGGTCCTTAGAAATTTTTGAGACTTGCTTTATGGTCCATTATGTGGTCTAATTTTATAAATATAGGTGTGTGTTTGCAAAAAGCAGTATATTTTATAGTTGTGGGGTATAGTGTTCTCTACATGTCCATTTGGTCAGGATTGTCAATCTGTTCTTCAGATCTATATCCTCACTGATTTTTATCAGCATATTCTATGAAACACTTGAAAGAGTATTGAAATCTTCATAATTGATGGATATTTACCTTTCTTTCTGTTATATTATGTATTTCTGCATTATATATCTTAGGTCATACTATAAATGCACATGAACTTAACATTTGCTGTTTTCTTCATAAATTGAAACTTTTTACTACTATGAAGTGACTGCCTTTATGTCTAGGAATGTTTTTTTCTTCGTACTCTATTTTGTTTGATATTAATATAACTACCCCATCTTTCTCTTTATTAATATTTTTATGCTACCTTTTACTTGGAAGTTTTCTTTTTTTTAAAAATTTTTTATTTTTTATAGACATATATAGGAAGTTTTCTATATCCTTATATTTTATGTGTCTTTTGAAAATGGTATATAGTCAGATTTTATGTTTTTTTAGAGCCTCATTTTCTTAATTGAAGAATTGCTTGTTTATATTTGTCATAATTACTGATATTTTTGGAATTTTTTTTAAAGTAGGCTCCACACCCGGTGTGGAGCCCAACGCCAAGCTTGAACTTGAGATCAAGACCTGAGCTGAGATCAAGGGTCTAATACTTAATTGAATGAGCCACCCAGGTGCCCCAATTTTAGAATTTTTATACTATATTCTTTTCTTTTTCTTTTTCCTTTCTTTAAAAGATTTATTTATTTATTTTAAGAGAGAGTGTGAGTGGGGGTGGGGAGAGTAGAGGGAGAGGGAGAGAGAGAATCCTCAAGCTGACTCCCCACTAATTGCAGAACTCATGGGGCTTGAACTCATGACACTGAGATCATGACCTGAGCCGAAATCAAGAGCTAGCCACTTTAACTGACTAAGCCATCCAGGTGCCCCTGTGCTTTATATTTTCTTTATCAATTTTAAGTTTGTTTCTTTAGTTTTTACTTTTTTTTTTTTTATTCTGCCTCTTCTAATTTTGGGGGGAGATATTACTGTTGTTTTATTCTTTTAGAAGTTCCTTTGGAAATTATAAAATGTGTATTTGACTTATAAAAGAAAAATGTTAATAACTTCTCCATCTTCCAAGTAACCCCTTAGAGCATAGTAATTCCATTATCTGTAACTTTGGCTATTACTCTTTGGTCATAATGCCTTTAAAATTTTTAACTCTATGGACATTATTATTATTATTATTACTGACTTATTACATGCTTATTTATGATTATTCATATACTTCTACTCAGTTTTCACTTTTTACCTTCCATGTCTCAGACCTTCAACCTGGGATTATTGGTCACAACATGTCCTTCAGAATTTTTTTTAGTGAAGATATGCTGATTATGAAATATTCTGGTATTTTTCTGAAATGTATTTTATTTGCTCTCTTAAAAGATATTTTTATTGGATGTAGAATTCTAGGTTGTAGGGTTTTTGTTTTTGTTTTTTCCCCTTTAGGACTTAGAAATGTTCTCTGTTCTCTTTTAGCTTTAATTTTTGTTCTGAAGTTGGTTATCTAAATGTCATTTTTTTGAAGGTAATCTCTCCATTTTCAGTGAGTGAATTTAAAGTTTTTTTATTTATTTTTGGTTTTCCTTATATTTTCTATGATTTGTCTAAGGAACGAATATCTTTTTATTTGTTCTGTTTGGGGTTTTCTGGGATTCTTGAATCTGTGGTTTTAAAGTCTTTAATCAGTTTTGATAATTCTCAGCCATTTTTTCTTCATGAATTACCTCTGTCCCTTTTTCTTTTCCTCTTCTGAGTTTTGAATTTTGGCTATTATATGTTTCATTTTTATCAGTTCTTCCTACATGTAAACCTTCCAATTTATGAAATCATTTATTCAATTAACATTTATTAGGTGCTACCCACATTCTAGGAATTGGTCATACACAGTGAATGAAACAGTCCCTCTTATCACAGAACTTTCAGCCTATAGCACCATTTCTTTGCTGTGGTGGAATCTTCTTTTCTTGTTATCTCATCAACAGTGAACATACTTATCAGCCAAAGAAGTGAAATCTTTTTTCTTTACTAATTTGGCTATTTATTTCTATTACTTTTTTCCCCCTTCCAGTTATAGCAACTTTTAAATTATCCCAGAAGGCTAATTTCAGAATAATCTGTTTCTTCCATTTTATTTCACTGAGGATGAATTGACTTCAAATGTACCCCCATTTACTTCTTTCTCATCCCATTCACTATATGACCTCTGAGTTTTACCCTTTTCTCTCTCTCTTCCTTCCTTCCCCTCCTTTACTCTCCTTCCCTTCCTTTGTCTTTGCTATGGCCTTAACACAATCCCATAGGCTTTGACATTAGAAGGTACCTCTTCCCTTGTACAGCTCATTTATTTTATTTTAATTTATTTTTTCCTTTCTAAATAGACTTTATTTTTTAGGACAGTTTTAGATTTACAGAAATATTGAGCAGGAAGTACAGAAAGTTCTCATATACCCCTTGTCTCCATGCACAGCTTACCCCACTGACAGTTGATAAAATCCTGAACTAGTGGTATACTTACTACAGTTGATGAGCCTACACATCGTTATCACCCAACTAGATTACATTAGGGTACATTCTTGGTATTGTACATTCTGTGGGTTTTAACCAATGTATAATGACTTATCGTACAGAACTTTGCTGTCCTAAAAATCCTTTGTGCGCTTCTTACTCTGCCCCTCCCTTCCCTGGCAACAACTGATCATTTTATTGTCTCCACAGTTTTGCGTTTTCCAGAATATCATATGGTTGTACTCACAGAGTATGTAGTGTTTTCAGATCGGCTTCTTTTACTTAGTGATACCGGTTGAAGTTCCTCCATATCTTTTCATGACTTGATAGATCATTTCTTTTTTTTTTTTTTTTTTTTTTTTTTTTTTTTTTTTTTTTTTTATAAACATATATTTTTTATATACATATATTTTTATCCCCAGGTCTGTGAATCATTTCTTTTTGATGGATCATTTCTTTTGATAGATCATTCCATTGGCTGGGTGTATCATAGTTTGTTTATCCATTCACCTACCGAAAGACATCTTAGCTGCTACCAAGTTTTGGCAATCATGAATGAAGCTACTATAAACATCTGTGTATAGGTTTTTGTGTAGACATGAATTTTCAACTCATGTAGATAAACTCCAAGGAGTGCAATTGCTGAATCTTATAGTAGGAACACGTCTAATTTTGTAAGAAATTACCAAACTGTCTTTTAATATAATTTTTTATTTTTTATAAACATATATTTTTATCCCCAGGGGTACAGGTCTGTGAATCACCAGGTTTACACACTTCACAGCACTCACCAAAGCACATACCCTCCCCAATGTCCATAATCCCACCCCTTTCTCCCAAACCCCCTCCCCCAAACTGTCTTTTAAAGTGGCTATACCATTTTGCATTCCCATCAAAAATGAATGAGGGTTTCTGCTGCTCCATGTTATCACCAGCACTTGGTAATGTTAGTGTTCTGGATTTTGACCATTCTAATAGGTAAGTAGAGGCATTTCATTGTTATTTTGATTTGCATTTCCTTAATGACATATGGTATATATTATCTTTTCATATGCATATTTGCCATCTGGTGTTATCTTCTTTGGTGAAGTATCTGTTTTGCTTATTTTTAAAATGAAGGCATTCATTTTCTTATTGTTGAGTTCTAAGAGTTCTTTATATATTTTGGATAACAGCCTTTTATCAGACATACCTTTTGCAAATATTTTCTCCCAGTCTGTGGCGTATCTTCTCATTTTCTTGGTAATATCTTTCAGAGATCTGATCTGCTTTTTACAGAGAACACTTTGACAGCAAATCTGTGAGTTTTCCACAGTAAATGATTTTCTGCTAACACCAGTTTAGTGATCTACAGTTATATTAAATTCTGACACTAACTACCTGGAATTAATGTAGACTTTATAAGTTAAGCTCAGTCCCACAAGACTGCTTTCACCTTCAGATGCTAATCACAAAGCCAGGCTACCTATACTTCTGGCCAACTGTCTATAAAGTTGGAGGGTTCCCACAACTCCCTCCTCAAGATTGATAATTTCTAGAATAGTTCATAGAACTTAGGAAAGAGCTTTACTTATTACGATCTTATAAAGGATTCAACTGAGGAATAGCCCAGTGGAAGAGATGCATAGGGCTAGATATGGGCAGGGTAGTACATGGCAGTATTGTATTCTTGAAGTCTTGAAAACTTCATGTATTTTACATGAAGTTCAAGTATTCACCAACTGGGAAACTCTCTAAATACTGTTGTTTAGGGTTTTTTATGGAGGTTCCATTATGAAGGCATGATTGATCAAATCCATTGTCCTTTGATGGTTATTTCATTTTCTAGCCCTTCTCTCATTCCCAGAGGCTTGTGGATGGGGCTGAAACTTTCAAGCCTCTAATCACATGGTTGGTTTCTCTGGAAACGAGCTCCCAATCTGAAATTATCTTGGGGCCCAATAGAGTAAACTCAGGTATGGTTGAAAAGGGGATTATTTTGAATAACAAAAGATGCTTTTTTCACTCCTATCAGGAAATTGCAAGGGCATTAGAAGCACTAGTGCCAGGAATGAGGGGTGACGACTTAATATATATTTCTTATTATATCACAATATCATAGCAGAACAGATGTTTTTAATTTTAACGAAATCTAGACTATCAATTATTTCTTTCATGGATAATGTCTTTGGTGTTGTATCTAAAAAGTCCCTGCCATACTCAAGGTCATCTAGATTTTCTTATGTTATTTTCTAGGAGTTTTGTATTTTACATTTAATTCTATGATCCATTCAGAGTTAATTTTTGTGAAGGGTATAAGGCATGTGCTTGTATTATTTTTTTCACATATGAATGTCCAGTTGTGCCAGCATCATTTGTTGAAAAGACTATTTTTTTCTCCATAGTAGGGCTCACTCATTTATATTTAATTTCCATACATCAATCTCTTTCTTTAAGGGATATAGATAGTATGACAATAATGACGCTATAAGGCTTGTTTTGGGGGGCAAATATGAGTGACCAGCCCAAAGATTTTCCTTTGAATGACACTATCTCTACATTCAAGTGAAGTTCACCTTTTTCCTTGAGAGCTGGGGAGACATGAGACCTCATGACATCCTGTTAGCTCTGACTCAAGCCAACTCAAAGACTCCAGTAAGGTGGCCCATTAAGTCTTCTTGCTGAAGCTGGTCTGGAGAGATTATGACAGCACCTGTCCCTTTCTAACTGTGCCTCACTGTGTTACTTCTCTTTGGTTCAGAGAGCATAGACAATGTTCAGGATAAATAACATTTAGAGGAAACTGTGTGGCTGTAAAGCCCTTTCTCAGTCATCTAGATGCATTATTTATCTACTGTCAGGAAGTTACCTATTTGGAAATATATGAACCAGGAACCAAATTTGGTTCTGTCACTAACTGGGTATTCAGGTGATGCCACTTCTTTTTTCTCTAAAGCCCCTAGTATCTTCACCTGGAAAATTGAGGTTCTTGCAATTATAAATCCAAGTTCATGTACTCTCTTAAATTACAAAACTTTTCTGAATATCTGCACTGCATATTTTTCTAGAAAGATAATTCATAGCTTGCACATAACTCTGAAATTTGGGAATTGTGACTTGAGACTTAAACTCTAGAAAAGAACTCTTCATTCTCTCAGTATATCTACAAATGTTTTAGAAATTTATAGACAATATCAGAGTCCTTTCTTTTCCCCTGCATAATGTTGAATACATTTTTAAAAGAAAAAAATATTTAATTCTCTTAGAGTTTTCTTAGTACTTTGTCTTTTTTGGTAAGTTTTCTGGGGAGTGGGTCATAGGGAAAGCCAAGGTGTTTGGGCAGTAGGCAAAGCCCAGCTGTGCCCCAAGGGGGAGTGGCACCTGACTGACACTTTAACAGTACACAGTGAGAATATGAAGTTGAAATTGAAGATCATCAGCAGAGCCCCAAATTTCCAGAATGATTTTAAATGAGTGGGATTTTTTAAAAGGTGAAAAACTTTAGCAAAGCCCCAGATAGATGCTATGATGCTCTTCACCCTTCTGGTAGTAGGTAGCCCAGGGTGAACTTTTTTGGGTACATGAAATCCAGTGTTTTAAGAGGACATGTTCAACATGATGCTTGTAGCTTTCATCATAGCCTCTGCTCCAGAGCTGACAGGTGTATCATGAGAGTTGGGTCAGGGTTTTGCTGCTGAAATCTTCACCGAGGTATGGTTTATCCAGCCAGCTCTAGGAAAGAGAGTATCTTTTATTTGTAATTCTATAACCTTCCAAAAGGGGCTAGATATTGAAGAGTCACTCTAATTTCTTCTTTTCTGCTGAAGCTCCTCCTTATTACTGGCTATAAGACTGGGTGGTGGGGGGAAGAGGTGAGAGAACACGAAAGAGCACACTCACTTATCAAGAGGTTTGGACCATGGCCGATTTGAAATATTACTAACCTTGCATTTTCAAATTTGATGCACAACAACCAAGATGCTAATACTTTCCTTAGTTTAGAAAAAAAAATCCTTTCACCCATCTCTTCTAGCCGAAGATTAGGAAAGAGGCTTTAAGAAGATTTAAAAAAAAAAAAAAAACCAACTTCTGAGCAGCGGAAAAAATGGTTTGTGATTCAGGGGCTTCGGGCAATTCATCATGGAAATTGGGTTTCTTAGCAGACATCGTGTGAATCCTTTCGTCCCTGTCAACTTTTTAATACATTACATTGAGAATGTAAATCGTGTTGGTGAGGGGGAGCGGAGAGAAAAAGGGAGCGAGAGAAAAGAGAAAGCTTCCTCATTTTGGATTTAGAAGGAAGGAAGCATGAGGCCTATAATTCATATTAACTAAATAATAAAAAAACTGTATAAATATATAGATATGCAGGTATATCTGGGGAAGAAGTAGGGAGAAGTGAGTGAGACAGTAAAATTGAAATCATTTTATCCTTTTGAAGGGTCTTTAGTAGATGCTCCTTATAATTTATTTCCTTTAGTTTTTATTGCTTTAGATTTGTTCCTTTAACTATATCAATCAACTTATTCCCCTCCACCTCCCCCTCAAAAGCAGAGGACAAAGGCTTGGGGTCAAGGGTTTCTTGATTGAAGAAAAGAGAAAAATGGGAGCAGAATCTAATGCATCATGAACAGGGAATACTGCTGAGAGAGCTGGAGCTTCTGCCATATCTCCGTCACTATCAGGACTCAGCAGAGCCCTTGGCTGGCCTCCTCACTGTTGTCCAGCTTCATTCATTGGTTGTTCTGAAGGTCTTTCATTCTCTCTAACTCAGTGGTTCACATCTACTCTGGCCTGCTGGGGGTGGGGGAGGTTGGAAATTAGCAGGTACATTGTGTGCTGGCTCTGTAGAATATTCTTCTATCTTTCCCTCACTGTGATTTGTAGTCATTTTGGTCCCCATATGGATTTATCACCAAAATTCATTGCAGAGGTCCTTTTGTGTTCTTTCTAGTTTTATTGGGTAATGATATGTCTCTGGTCTTCTGGAGACTGAGGAAGTTTCAGTTCAACAAATTTCTTCTATGGATGCAAATGTTCAACAACATTGGGCCCAACCAGAATGACTGGGGACTTCTCAGCCATTTCCCTGTTGGCATTTTTGGCAAGGGGAAAGAGAAGAGGAAGGAGTTTTAGTTTGAGTCTGTGGCCTCTTCTTTTCTATGCTCCCATCACCAGTTAGTCAGCTGTACATAGGCAGTCATGTATTATTTTGTCAGAAGTCTAGTCTACACTTGAAATGGGGTTGAAGATTGGCTTCCTGTTGATTTTGTTATACACCATAAGGTGGGAAGTTGGGGTAGAGATCTGGAATCCCACTTTGATTTAGACCTTAAATATTTCAACTAAAATTCCTATTCCTCTCACCATTGGGAAAAAAGGCCAAAAACAACAACCTCTACCACAACAAAAACAACAAAAATCCCACATTCTTCCTCAAATCCCATAAAGAATCCTACAGGGTGGGTGACCCATCTGAAAATTGTGGAAAAGGAGAGGTATTACCTCCTTTGGAAGGGATCATAAGAGAATTAAGTATAGACTTTTAATCATTCTTATGTGTATGGAAATGGACTAATGTTTGAATTTACTTTAAAAAATTAATTTATAATTCATTTTTATTGATACAATGTAGTTACATTTTACTAAATATTATAAAAAAATCTCCTACATATCCCCCAGTCCCTCACCATTCTTGAAAATGTTTCTTCTGGGGCCGCCTAGGTGGCTCAGTGGGTTGGGGCCTCTGCCTTCATGGTCCCAAGGTTCCTGGGATCAAGCCCCGCGTCGGGCTTTCTGCTAGCGGCAAGGCTTCTTCTTCCTTTCTCTCTGCCTGCTTCTCTGCCTATTTGTGATCTCCGTCTGTCAAATAAATAAATGAAAAATCTTAAAAAAATGTTTCTTCTGATATTTTCTTCCATGTACATAAATACCCTGATTATTCTCCTCTTTCTTCACTGATCTGTTTTGTGCAATATCTACTCATTCCCGATTTGCTAGTTGAAGACTTAGATCTCTTAACTTGCTCTCTCTATCACCCCCCTCACCCTTCCAAAATAGTTAAACACAGTATTTATATTATGATTAAAATGTAGATACTGTTCACAGCTGAGCAAAGTAGGGTGCCATTGCTATCAGTTCCTCAGTCTTCTCCTTTTGTTTGCATTCATTATTTTATTTTTTAAAATTCAAGTATAATTAACATAGAGTGTTATATTACTTTCAGGTTTACAGTATAACAATTCAACACTTTTATACATTACTCAGTGCTTATCATAATAAGTGTACTCTTAACCCCTTTACCTGTTTACTCCTCTCCCACCTCTTTTCCTCTTCCCCTCTGGCAACCACCAGTTTGTTCTCTATATTTAAGAGTATGTTTTTTGGCTCGTCCCTGTTTTTCTTTGTTCATTTGTTTTGTTTCTTAAATTCCACATACCTCAACATAAAAAAAGTCCATATACGAAAACTCACATACTCAAGGGTGAAAAACAGAGATTTTTCCCCTAAAGTCAGGAATAAGGCAAGGATATGCACTCTTACCACCTTTATTTAATATAGTACCGGAAATCTTAGCCATAGCAATCAGACAACAAAAAGAAATAAAAAGCATTCATCTGTTTACAGCAGATGACATGATACCATACACAGAAAATCCTTAAGACCCCAAAACTATTAGAACTGCTGAATGAATTCATTAAAGTCGCAGCATACAAAATCAATATACAGAGGTCTGTTACATTTCTATACACTAATAGTGAAGTAGCTGAAAGAGAAATTAAGAAAACAGTCCCATTTATAGTTGCACCAAAAAGAATGAAATACCTAGGAATAAACTTAACAAAGGAGAGGAAAGACCTATACTCCAAAAACTATAGAATATTGATGAAGAAATTGAAGACAACACAAATAAATGGAAATATATACCATGTTTATGGATTGAGAAATTCTCAGCTCTCTCATCTCTATCAGGACTGTTTACGAGACTGCTTGAAGATTGTCTTGGGATTTTTCTTTCCTATTACTTCTGGGCTGGGTACCCCCTTCTCTGGATCTCTATCCCTTCTTCTTTAGTTTTATATTTTGGTTTCTTCCTGCAATTAGCTAAAACATGTCCTCTTGTAGCTTTCTAAGAGAACGGTGTAAATGAAAAAAATTTGCGGCTCTGTGCCTGATATTTTTATCTTATCCTTGTGATTCATTGGTAACTTAGTTATAGAATTATAAACTGAAAACCTTTTCCCCTCAGAATTTTGAAAACATTGCTCCACTGTTCTCTAGCATCTAGTTGTGTTGTTGGGAAGTAGGATGTGTTTTAGATTTGTATGCCTCTGGGTGAGATGATTTGTTTTTGTTTTGTTTTGTTTTGTTTTTTTTAGTATGTTCCTGTTCACCCAGTATTCTAAAATGTCATCCATCATGAAATGTGCTCTTTATTCCCTCATTGTGTCGAGTTCTCAGAGGACTTTTTAAATCTGGAAATTCAAGTCCTTCAGTTCTGGTATAATGTCTTTGAGAACATCTTCTATATTTTCACTTTGTTCGGTCTGGATATCCTGAGTGACTTCTCTAGTTTTCTCATTAATTCTTTTAAGTTCCTTATCTTTTGCTCTATTTTCTGGGAGAGTTTCTTGATTTTATATCTATTCCTGTGCTGATTTTTAAAATTTTGGTTGTTATATAATCTTTTCTCCCCACCAAACCCTTGTTAGTTCTTTGTCCTTTTATAACTTTTATATTTCTGAGCTTACTTTTTTCAAATTTTCATTTGTGCCAGTGCTGTTATTGTTTTGGTTCAGAGATTTTTGTTTTTCTTCTTTTCTTCTCTCTTTCTCTATCTGTTTTGGATTGGAACAAAGAAGTTAGGCCATTGAGAAGCTCCGTAGGAGTGGGGGCAAGGTTTCTATGCTTGTTGTCCTTCCTGTGGTCTGATCAGAGGGTGAGCCAGCCTCCCTATGGAGGAATCCCAAAACTTTAATAATTGGAGTACTTTCTTTGGACTTGTTAATTTCCTGTAGAGAATAATCTTCCTTTTTTTTCTTCCCAGGATTCCTGCTCCCAAGAGTCATTTAGGAGAAGGGTCTGGGTCCCCACAATTCAGTAATACAGACCTCCACCTAATCCCCTGTTTTCAGCTTTGCACATAATTTCTGACCTCTGAGCTGAGACCTCTTCTTGGTGGGGATCCAGATGGTGCCTGGCTGCCTGGGATGGGTATACAGTCTTGGAAGATCCAATTTCTCTTTATATAGATTTTCAATAGCTTCTGTGGTTTTTAGCCTCACATCTCTCTAGCTTCCAAAGTTCTTGGTGCTTCTGAGGCCAAAGTCTCTTACTCTGAGTTCGCAGGACAAAGAATTTTGCTTCCCATCTATGTAGCTGCTATGTAGGCCAAAAGATTTCATATCCTATTTTAGGGAAGTTAACCATTCATCTATGTGCTTTCTTGCCTCCAAAATCAGCTAAAACAGAATCTTTGCTATTCTCTATCTTTACATTCTTCTGGTTTTGGTTGGCTGATACTCTGGTATTCTTTTACTTTCATTTGGATAGATATGGGGAGGGGAGGAGGTTAGTGTGTATGGTTAATTTTCCATGTTTGAGCACAGCTGAGTCTGGGTTCATTCTCTCCTAGATCTCCAAAATCTATCTCCTTGTTTCTGACTAGGCTGATGGGTGAATGCCCTGGTGACTAGAATTAGGTGGCCCTCAGTTTAAGGACTATCTGAGTGCTTTGAGCCCAGAGAACATCTGGGAGAGAAGTCTTGGAGGAAGTCAATCTTCCCCATAAGTTAGTCTCTTCTTCTACCTATGAAGCCTCAGTGCCCATAACTATGGCATGGCCAAAATCACTGGTAGGATATTTGTGGGTAAACTGAAGAGCTTGGCAGAGATGAGCTATTTTAGGACTTGTCTTCCTCTTCATTAGTGGGATTTCTCCACAACCCAGGCCCTGCCCAGAGCTGTGATGAAAAACAGACATATGATGACAACTTGTGACAGTGTGATTGGAAGCAAAATTGAAAGTAGCTGGTTTGTGAGGTTCACCCCAGCAAGGAAGGTTGTTGTGGACTGAGGCAGGCAGTCTCAGAGGTGTTACAAAATGCTAGTTCTCATACGGAATGCCTGGTAATACATGAGATATGATGGTTTGGGGTCATGTGTTTTGAGAGGAAAAAATGATTTTAAAATATTGACTTGTGATTATGAAAGTAGTCATTTCTTAGCCAATATAATAGAAAGCAAAACCAGAGGCCATTATCTAGAAAATGTCAGGACTGAGTTAGCTTTTCTTTCCTATTATTGTGGTGTCTTGGGGTTAAGACTCGTAAACTCTGGAGATATTATTGATTAAGAACAGGTTGGGTCCCAGAGAGTTTTGGTAAATGTCCATCCAATATGTGGCAAATGTGGGGACTGATGAAAACTCAGGATGTGAACAGTTGCTGGATCCAATGAAGTCTTTAGTATTCTGGAGAGGAAATACACTTCAGCATTTCCCCCCTTCCCTCTCTTCCTCCCTCCCTCCCTTCCTTCCTTCCTTCCTTCTCCCTTCCCTTATTTTATTTAAAGTTAGTTAACATAGAGTGAATCATTAGTTTCATAGAGTTCAGTAATTCATCAGTTGCAGATAATACCCAGTGCTGGGTGCCTGGGTGGCTCAGTCAGTTAAGCGACTGCCTTCAGCTCAGGTCATGATCCCGGAGTCCCAGGATTGAGTCCCGCATCAGGCTCCCAACTCCACAGGGAGTCTGCTTCTTCTTATGAACTTCTATCCTCTCATACTCTCTCTTACTCATTCTCTCTTTCAGATAAATAAATAAAATCCTAAAAAAAAAAAAATACCCAGTAAGAGATACAAACACATCAAGTGATCTTAATTCCCATCACTCAGTTACCCCATCTCCCCCCACTTCCCTTTAAGCAACGCTCAGTTTGTTTCCTATAGTTGAGTCTCTTACGGTTTGTATCCCTCCCTGATTTTGTCTTATTTTATTTTCCCCTCCCTTCTTCTATGTATATTGCCTTGGGTAGTACATTTTAACATTTTAATAATATTTGTTCTTCTAATCCATGAGCAAGGAATTTTTTCCATTTCTTTGTGTTCTCTTCAATGTCTGTTTTCAGTGTTTTATAATTTTCAGAGTACAGATCTTTCACCTCTTTGGTTAGGTTTAGTCCTAGGTATCTTATGATTTTTGGTACAATTCCAAATGGGATTGATTCCTTAATTTCTCTTTCTGTTGCTTCATTATTCATATATGGAAATGTGACAAATTTCTGTACACTGATTTTGTGTCTTGTGACTTTACTGAAATGTGTATCAGTTCTAGCAATTTTTTTGGTGGAGTCTTTGGGTTTTCTTTATATGGTATCATGTCATCTGCAAATAGTGAATGTTTGATTTCTTCCTTGCAAATTTGGATTCATTTTATCTCTTTTAATTGTTTGATTGCTGTGGCTAGGACTTCCAATACTATGTTAAATAACAAACAGTAGGAGTGGACATCCCTGTCTTGTTCCTGGCTGTAGAGGAAACCTCTTTTTCCTCACTGGGGATGAGATTAGCTGTGGGCCTTTCATATATGGCCTCCGTTATATTGAGGTATGTTTCCTCTAAACCACCTTATTGAGAGTTTTTATCATGAATGCATATTGTACTTTGTCAGATACTTTTTCTGCATTTATTGAAATGATCATATGATTCCTATCCTTTCTTTTACTAATGTAGTGTATCGTGTTGGTTGATTTGCAAATACTGAAGAACCCTTGCATCCCATGAATAGATCCTACTTGATTGGTGGTCAATGATTCTTTTAATGCATTGTTGGATTTGGTTTGCTTGTATTTTGTTGAGAATTTTTGCATCCATTTTCATCAGGGATATTGGCCTGTAGTTCTCTGTTTTAGTGCAGTCTTTATCTGGTTTTGATATCAGGGTAATGCTGGCCTCATAGAATGAATTTGGAAGTTTTCCTTCCTTTTCTATTTTTTGGAATAATTTGAGAATGGTTAACTCTTCTTTAAATGTTTGGCAGAATTTGCATATGAAGACCTCTGGCCCTGGACTTTTGGTTTTTGGGAGTTTTTTTTTTTTTTTTTTTTTTTAAATTATGGATTCAGTTTCTTTGCTGGTTATCAGTCTGTTCATGTTTTCTATTTCTTCCTGTTTCAGTTTTTGTAGTTTATGTTTCTGGGAATTTATCCATTTCTTCCAGGTTGTCTAGTTTGTTGACATATAGTTTTTCATAACAAATGACCTGTTCGATGCTAGCAACTTGATAGTGGAATTGGGTCTTAAACCTAGGTTTGTTTCTCTTCTAGGGTTTTGGCCTTTATTCACAACTCCTGCCTTCACCTGATCTATTGTCTTCACTTTGGCTCTCTGGGTTTCCCTGGAGGATTCTGGATATTTTCTTTCAAGGCTGCCTTATCTAATTTATAGTCCTCTGCTCTGGAGAACATCAGGCCTGGTCAACATTCGTGCATTGCAGCCACTACTCAGGGTCCCATGCTTTGTCTTTTACCAGATTCTGGATGCCTTGTAAATGTGGCTTTGTCATGTTGAGTCTGAATAGCTGCTGCCTCATTCACAGCATTCATTTCATTCCAGGGATCTTTTCTTAAGCCATGCTTTAAGCCTTCTTAAAAACCTCTATATATCTTAAAAAACCTTTCTATAACTTTCAGGAGAGGTGGAGCCAACTTGTTGTATGCTTCCAGATCTGTGCCCTCTGGTCCCTAGTTCTTCCCACACTCTTTCTTGCACTCTCCAAGGATGTATCTTTGTGAGAAGATCACTTTACATTTATACAGTAAAATCTGTGTTTAAATGTTGGGATAAAATATTCCATGGTAAAAGATACAGACACTCTATAAAAGACTTTTGGGAATGACTTATGTCAGAAACAGCTTAAAATGTGTTGGGTGTCTGGGTGGCAAAGAATGTAAATTTCAAATAATACTAGCCAGCAGCTGCTGCTGGAAACACCTAACTGGAGGGAAGATATCTTTAGGAGTTGAGAAGAAAGCTACTTTCACTGAAGAATAGTATGAATCATGGAATTTTCACACTTAAGTGGCATGATTTTTCTTCTTTCTCAGCTTCTGCCAATTGAAAGAAAGAGAAGAATGAGAGGGAAGTAGAGAGGATACACTTCTCCATCTTTCTGATAGTTCCTTCTTATGGTTGACAAAGAAGCCTCGAATGCAGAAAAGTCACGAGCAAGTGTCGGCCTGTCTTAGAGGCTTTTGCTGTCATGCTGTTCTGAATGCTTAGGGATATTTGCCAGGCCTTGGTGGGACTTGATACCATGATAAAATATAAGGTGAATTAGAAAGGGGCTGTGCCAATGTATCTTCTGCTGTTGTGACCTCACTACCCCTTCTTCAGTTATAGTCACTTAGCTGGTTTTACCTGAAGACCCTTTGTGCTGCCTATACCTTGGATTTGATCCACCCCCAAGTAGGAAGTATATAAGGATCTTCAGGTTAGGTTCAAAATTTCTGTTATGATCTTCTTGGCTTATGCTTTATGTCGCTTCTTCTGTCTGACCACCAACTGTTCTGACTTGCTGCTCGTTCTGATCTCTGGGTCCTGCTTGTTCCTTAATCTCTGTTGGGCACATCTGGATCTCTCTCTGCTTTGACCTCCAGTCCTCCTTTCAAAGTGCCAAGAGTCAGGCCCTGCCCTAGTCTATGACAGAGTTGACCCAAAAGTGCACTGGAAGATACTGAAATTGATTTCTTAACTACTTTGGTCAATGGTCATGCCATTAATATGTGCCATATTCAGCTGTTTAATATGTGTACTTAAATAAAAGAGAAAAATGGGAAATTCATTGTTCAGTTCTTGATCTCAGTAAGCCTACTGGGGATATTAACAGGCCAAAATCCAGCCTTTTTGAATAATTCCTTACACAACCAATATTTGGAGATGTGGTTGACATTTCTTCCACCTCCTGTCCAAAGCACTTACCCCACATACCCCTTCCAGCCAGTGCTCTCATCCCTGAGTCTTCATGTCTTCAATCTCTCCTCTCTGGTTTACACACAGATCAGACTTCCTAAAATATTTCTTTTCCCCCAGTTATCCCTCCTGAACAATAGCTTATGCGGACATTCCTTCTTAAGAGATGGAGCTGAGCTCTCCAGTCTGTGGCCAGGTCTTGTTGTGTATCCAAACCAATTACATCTACTCCCAGTATAGACACCCAGCCCCAAGAGCTTTTTTAAAAAAATTTTTTATTAACATATAATATATTGTTACATTATATGTAATACAGGGGTACAGGCCTGTGAATCACCAGGCTTACACACTTCACAGTACCCATCATAGCACATACCCTCCCAATGTCTATAACCCAACCAGCCTCTTCCTACCACCCTTCCCCTGGCAACTCTTAGTTTGTTTTGTTAGATTAAGAGTGTCTTATGGTTTATCTCCCTCCTGATCTCATCTTCTTCATTTCTTCCTTCCCTACCCCCCAAATCCCCATGTTGCCTCTCACATTCCTCATATTAGGGAGAGCATATGATAATTGTCTTTCTCTGATTGACTTATTTCACTCAGCATAATACCCTCTAGTTCCATTTATGTAATTGCAAATGGCAAGATTTCATTTCTTTGATGGCTGCATAATATTCCATTGTGTATCTATCTATCTACCACATCTGCTTTATTCATTCATCTGTTGATGGACATTTAGGTTCTTTCCATAGTTTGGCTATTGTGGACATTGCTGCTATAAACATTTGGGTGCACATGCCCCTTCGGATCACTACATTTGTATCTTTAGGGTATATACCCAGTAGTGTGATTGCTAGGTTGTAGGGTAGCTCTATTTTCAACTTTAGGAGGAACCTCCATGCTGTTTTCCAGAGTGGCTGTAGCAGCTTGCATTCCCACCAATAGCGTAGGAGAGTTCCCCTTTCTCCGCATCTTCACCAGCATCTGTCATTTCCTGACTAGTTAATTTTAGCCATTTTTACTGGTGTGGAGTGGTATCTCATTGAGGTTTTGATTTGTTTTTCCCTGATGCCGAGTAATGTGGAGCCCTTTTTCATGTGTCTGTTGGCCATCTGGATGTCTTCTTTGCAGAAATGTCTGTTCATATCCTCTGCCCATTTCTTAATTGGATTATTTGCTAACTTTCCAACTTTGCTAGCCCTCAAGAACTTTAAGGAACCCCAAGATTTCATCAGGTCTTGATGTTTGTCCAAAGGCATTGATGGGCTCCGAGTCTTTTTTTAAAAACAGAGCTGAATGAAGCCCAGGATATCAAGTGACTTGTTTTGTTGAGGGGCCAGTGTATGGGTCCTGAAAGTTCTCTCCAAAGGAGCCTCAATGCTCACACATCACATACACTTCATAGTTACTGGAATGGTTATGGTTTTACAGTCAGTGCTCTGGGACTTCCCATCCAGGATTCTGCTTTTGGCACCAGCCATCAGGATATGGCAGGCATCCTATTTGTCCTGACATCAATCTCAAAACATTAGGAATACCCCAAAGGTGCCAACTTTCTTTATCAGATTTTCTACATCAGATCTGTTGAATCCGTTTGAACTACTGCTATGGTTTGGACAGTTGTCTTCACCTATCATAACACATAAATCCCACCACTCCTGCCTTCCTGTCTTGGTTCTGCAATTACCATTTTTGGTCCAAGTGTCTGTTTTCAGCTTGGCAAATTCAGATCTGCCAGGTCTGGTTAAGGCTCTACTTGGGAGTGTCTCTCCAGCCAGGTTAGGTCACACTGCTTATTCCTGGCTCCAGATTCCTACAGCAGATCAGTCTGTACTCCAAGATCAATACGCTGGGTGAGAGGGCTCCGGGGAGCAAAGGAAAAGGCCATAAGTTTCCTACTGCTGCTGTAACAAATGGCTACAAACTTAGTGGCTTAAAACAACACAAATTAATTCTATTAGAGTTCTGGAGGTTAGAAGTCCAAAATCAAGGTATTGGTAAGGCTGTGCTCCTCCTGGAGGCCTCAGTGGAGAATCCATTTCCACTTTATAGAGGCCACCTGTGGAGGGAATTCTGATTTTGATGAATATTTTCCCCCCAATGAGTTGGGTTTTAAACTGGAAGTCACTGGTACTTTAAATTGACAGGTGTAATTTTCCCCTCCTGAATAGGCACCCAGAAGCCAGGTTAAAATATAGATACAGAAAATACAGATGGAGGTTATTGTATTATACACCTGATTTCCTTTATTGTTGTGATTTTTAAAAAATCTTCTACATGCATACTCTCAAACTGCCCTACAGAGAGATTGTACTAATTACTATTTTCTGCAGTTGTGGTGCCTTTTTTTTTGGACCCCTGCCAATAATAATCACTGTTATTTTTTATTTTTAGCCATTTAAAAGGGAAAACGATACTTCATTGTTGCTATTATTTGCACTTACTGAATTACAAGTAAGGTACTTGAAATATTTTTGAGTATGGTAAGTATTTCCCAGTTTCTCTTCTCTGTTCCTAGAAAACTTTGTTCATGTCTTTGTTATTGTCAGAGATAGCTCATTTTCCAAATGCTGCTCTCTCCCTCCTCCTTGGCAATAAGATTGTAGCACAGCAGATGTTTCCCAGATTCCTTACAAGATGGTACGGACATGTTAAAAATCCCTCCAATGGATGTAAATGTGATGTGTTGTGTGTCACTTCCAAGTCTGGTCCATGAAACCTCCCACAGAATAGCAACCAGATTGTCACGGCAGTCATGCAGTGAAGATGGTAGACTCTCTTGTCAGTACGGTGGGGGCCCACCTGTCCGGGGCTATTGCATGAGCAAGATTCAGCATCTACCTTGTTGAAGCCATTGCAGTTTACTTTACCTTACACAGTTCTAATGTATTTGCATCTTTAATTTATTATTTATTTTAAATAAAGTACTTCTCCTTCATTGAACTGTGAGTAGAATCCTTGTTTTGTCATTTTTATAGCTGCATGGCACAGAGTAGGTTTTCAGTAAATATAGAAGAAACTAAATGAATGAACAAATGAGTTGCATGTTTACTTGAAAAGACTCTTGCCGCTTCTCCTAGTTCAATTCTCAGAGATACTGTTTATTCTCATTATTAAAAAAAAAAAAATGGGGGGACACCATACATGTGAATTATATGTTAATATTCAAGCCAATTCCAGGATATATTTCCATTTGTAAAACATGATCTATTTTCTTACCTGGTAAGTCAGAGATCAGAAGGTGCTGATTCTATAGTCTCCTGTCCTCCTAGGTGGTGAGGAAGAAAATGGGTCTGGAATGGTTGTTTAGTGTGGTGTGACCATTACCACTTCAAACTGAGTTCATGTGAAACTTCATGCCACCTGTCCAGGGAAGAGTAATTTTTTATCCCGCACTAGAAGTTAAATGGGCCCACTGAGATCCAAAGAGCTTAACAAATCCTCTGCTTTGTCACAGTGAAGACCTTTGCCTAATGCAAGGTCTTATCCTGCAGATTGCTTGGGGCCAGAAGATAGCCTGGTTAATCTAAACTGCTCCTACTTTCCTACAGTGTTCACTGAACTGGGTTTTTTGTCTGTGAATAAAATGGACCAGATTTGGGTTGGTTGCCATGGTTACTGTATCAAGAGCCTCTGGGCTCCCTATCTTCCTCTGCTGACAGCTCCCATGCAATGAACCCCCTGTGGGGTGTGGGTGCCTCCCTCTACAACCTTATAGAATTACCTTCCAAAGAACTAAAGTTTATTATAAAGAGATGGGCCAGTCTGTAAGAGAAACAGGTTCCTGGTTACCACTTCTGGGACATAGCTGTCTTATTGCACATGACTTGCCTAGATTATGACCTTAGGAACACTCATTAGTTAGCATTCCAACTGAAATCCCTGGTGGCCTTTAACCTTCTCTTTTTCAGGTAGGACCAGTTAAAGCTTTCTGAGTTTGCAATTTGTTATTCCTTAGTAGGTTTGGAATTATAAGTCTAGCTACATGGAGGCAAATTCCTCTTGAGCTTGAGGGCAGCATCTCTGCAGCTGTCCCAGGGTAAGAAATGTGGCTCAGTTCATTGACTCCTTCCCAGGATCAACCTGCTAATTAACATGGACACTCTGAAGGGGCTTCTGGGGCTCTTAACTCAATCTTCTTGTCTTGATGTGTGGGCTCACTCAAAATTATGGTCTAAGGAAGGTGGAATTGATGCTGCTGATTCTAAGTTAAAGTGTCAAAAGCAATCTAGTTAGTCTTCCCTTTCCAAATAGTAGCCTTGTTTCTGTATACGTGAATATCTGTAAAACATTAATTAAATAATAACTCTTTATGGGCCATATGCTATCTCAAATCCAATTCTCTTTTGTACCTGGCGCCTCAAATTTTGTATGTTTAAGACTAAACTTGGCCGCATCTGGTCTAGACCATGTCAGTAACAACCTAACTGGTTCATCTATATCCATTCTTATTCCTCCAATCCATTTTCCACTTAGTAGCCAGAGGGGCTTTTTAAAATTCATATCTGATCATGTCACAGTCTAGAAGCCTCCCAGGGACCTCCCCCTGCCCTTGGGATGAAGACATGGCTTTGCAGTCTGTGTTGCACACTATCCCTCTTGTTCTCAGTACTGTAGCTACACTGGGCCACTTTTGGTTAATCTCTCCACAGCTTTCACTTCTGCTGCAGGACCTTTTCCCAGGCTTCCTCCCTGCCCGGTTTCTCTTCTTTCTTCATCTTGTTTGCTCTTAAACATTGTTCAGGTTTTAGCCTAAGTGCTACATTTTGGGGGATGCCTTCCTTGACTTTCTGGACCAGGCCAGGTTTCCCTTTTAGATACTCTCATGGCATTAAGGGATACATGTTTCCTTCATAGGACAAATCATGATTATTTCCTCAATGTCTGTCTCCCCTGCAAGACTGTGTGGTCCACAAGAACAAGGTCTGGATCTGTGATTATTTATCATTGTGTCTCTGTACCTAACACCTGAAATACAGAGGGACTCAACAAATATTTATTGAATGAATACATGAATCTTCATAAACTGCAGAAAAGCATGGATTATTATACTTACTTCATAGGTAAACAAATTTAGGGCAAAGTCTCTCAACCTCCATTGATGGCTTACCAAAAGTTACAAAAATTTTTAAATCTGATGTAAAATCCCAAGGACCAATATGTAATAATTACAATTTCCATTCTATTAATGAGAGTCAAAGAGGTTCAGAGAGACTCAGGGTCCTCTAAAAGACAGTCACAGTTGCTGCCAGAGATTTGGGAGCATTTAGGAATGTGCAGAGGGAGGACATCAGGGGTTATGGAAGTCTAACCTTCTGCTCTAGGAAAGCATACGTTTCAACCTGACGTGTCTACCTGATCCAGCATCTCATTATGTAAACATATCTCCCTCATTCATCTGCATTTTCCAATCCTGCCTCCCAAAAATTTCTGATGAGAATAGGTCTGAGATCTCCTCTGATATTTCATGGTGGTCTGTGATTATTGCTGTTTGAGCACTTTATGGTGCATTTATTATAATTTTTCCATGATGTTTTAAATTATAATTGCTTTTGTGACTCTCCCACTATTTTGCAAACTTCCTTTTTCATACCCACATTTCTCTGTGACCCAGCTCCTGGCACACCATGGCTTGCATGGATTTTATTGGTTCTTTACCCTATTTTCACATTAGAATTGCACAGATGATTGTTGATGCATCCCAGTGTCTGGGCTCTGAGTCCATTGGTTTGGGGTGGGGTCCAGGCCTCAACAGTTTTTCGGGTCTCGCAGATAATTGTAATATGCCACCAAGTTTGTGAATCTCTGGGCTAGATACTCAGTAAACACTTACTGAGGTAAACTAACTAGAATCATCTTTCTCTGAATGTATTTGAGTGAATATATGCATGTAGGTAGTGTTGGATCTAGAGAAGAATTATTTTTGGCACTGGTAAACTTCTGCGATATTCCCTTAAGGATTCTGAAGATCTGGATAGACCTGGGGGCGTTGGAGGGCTTCCAGGGACAAAGCTGAGGGATGTCATGGTTATTCACAGAGACCTATTCCCCTGCTCCACTTCTGCACTGAGCGCAATGGGAGCGAGTCAGCAATTTATCTGCTTTCTACATTTTTTCCCCTGATTCTGCATGCTATTTGGAGGTCCAAATCAATTAATTTTTCCTTGGGTTTTACAGCTGATGCATTGATTTTTTCAATTCACTTATTAATTCATTTACTCCCTCAATAAGTATTGATTGATTTTAGATATAGCAGTGGGTCATATGAAGGAAATGGTGTACAGGTGTCCTGAGGAACTTAAAATGTAGCTGGTAGACAGTAAATGCACATCAGACCTCAGCAACTATACATTTTACCATTAAGGAGGCATGCTTTGAGCCAGACAACCTGGTTGATTGCCGGGCCCACTATTTATTAGTCGTGGGCTCTGGGAAATTTACTTTACCTCTCTAAGTCTTAGTTTCCTCATATGAACATTTCTCTTCTGTGAATGATAATAAAAACTACACCATAGGGTTGTGGTGAGGATTAAATGAGGTCATTCCTGTAAGCTTTTAGCATAGTGTCTGGCACATAGTAAAAATTCAAATAAGTGTTAGCTGTTATTATAAGAAAGATAGCAACCTGGGTTAGCAAGTGAGCAGGATTGAGAATAGAGGATATAGGAGAATTTAGAGATTGATGTGTTTGTGGGAAGCGGGGGAAGAAAGCCTCAGGAAGGTAGAAATTGAGCTAATTTGGAGGATGGGTATGCTCTGGAACAGTGGTAAGAAGCAAAAACATGCTGGGTGTGTGGGGTGTGGGGAGGGTGGGAGGTTGGGCTTAGGGGTGAGAGCACTTGCTATTTGAAGTGTGGCAAAACAGTTCATTATTGTCCTGTACCCTCACCTCTGCTCCAGGAATGCTTAGGAGGCTGATATATTAATTGGTTATGTCTGCTAGTCTCCTTCTAACCCCATATTCAGCAAGTGTGGTGATTTATCGTTATGAACCAAACGTTCCAAATGCCATTCGCAGAGCTAGGAAAGCTGAATTTAGCATAACAGTCTGGGTGTTTAGAACTTCAAGTGAAATTCTAGATTCTGAGATCAGGTTAAGACCACTTTGGCCCTTAAATGCAGTTAGCATTTTCCTTGAAAAATTCTAACCTTTAAAAGCCTCTATTTGACAACTAGCTTGCCAATATTTATGTTCCACTCCATTAGCATCACCAGGGCTGACTCTCCACTTTCAAGGGTATGCCTTTGGCTGGAAGAAATCACTGCTGTTTGCTTATTTCACATGCTCAGACAAATATGGGTATGTGTGCGTATGTGTACACACACACACACACAGCATGCCCTTGGTCTATGTGTATGTGCATTTGGTCCCCTGGAAAAGTTGTCCTAAATGTCTTCTTTGTGTTTGACTTCATCTGTCGTTATTTTCCTTAAGTCTTTCTTTTTCTTTATTAGCTATGAGCCTTCTGGAGAACTGAAAAGCAACTTTACGACACACTAATGTTTGGTTCAAAGGCTAATTATTTTAAATATATTTTGTTATCATAAGATCCGTAATCAATATGCCATGGATTTCAGGGTTAGGACTGCTAGGATTGCCTTGTACCTCAAAGATATGTACATGGACTTGGAGGACAATGAGGGAAAACAAAAGAACAGGAACTTCATTTTAACTGAGATCCATAGACTGTTGATAAGATAATGTCTGCTTTATTTTGACAAACCACAAAACATGATTTCAAGTTTGCTCCTTCTTTTATTTCAGAGCCCATCAGAAAATATACATTCACCTAGTCAGTGATTCTTAACAATTTTTTGGTATATGTATGAATGGGTGGGTAGTCTTTAGGAATGTGACAGAAACTGTAGATGCCTTCTCCATAAAAATGTATATAAACATGTTACACACATTTTCTGCATACAGTTTATTTTGCTGCATTGCAAACATATCTTTCACAAAGAATGTTAAAACAATATGTAAGAAGTCTTGTGATCTTCTTAATCTCATATTTGCATGCAAAAAATAATTTCCTGAGAGAACTTAGCAAGTAATAATGTGCAAATTAAAGAAAATTAATTTAGTTCAAAAGTGAGTTTCATAAGATTGCTGTTGTTTGATTAGAATAAGAGATTAAAATTATAGTGGGTATTTTTTTTTAAACATGATACTGCAAATATCTTTCATACTCAACCAGTTTATACCTTTTTCTTAGTGGTAATAAGGATCGCAACTTCTAATTTATAACAGTATTTGCTTGCAAAACAAAGTTTTCACAGATTATTCTGATAGATGAGGATCAGCTTGTATCAAGGAATAGAGAGTTGTCTAAGATACTTTGAGTTGAATTCATGTAATATTATTTTCTTTGTCTTCAATTCAATGAGATCAACTTTGTCAATGTCTGAATCATAAATGTTGCCTTTGTCATTATGAAAGAATCGGGACCATACATTTCAATTTTAAGGTCACACAACAGAAGTATTCTTCAGTAATTTCTTTGTCTGCCCATGTGCACCTGCACAAGAGCCAGAGAGCCTTTTCAATCTTGGCTCTAGCCTCCAGATGCCCTTTCTCCAACAATGCAAGGAGCACACAGCTGTCTTTCTCCAAACACTTTCCACAATGGTACTCTGGTCCGGAGACTTTAAATTTTTTCAGCAGCATCCATAATGGAATGTGCTGGACCTTGAGTCAAGAGTTATAACTCATTCAGATAGCCCAAGATGTCAATCAAGTCACTCAAGTCATGAATGGAACTTTGTCACATCAGTCCAAGAAGGGCTTTGCTAGTCACTTAAGGTAAAGATTTCTGCCTGAAGTTAATCAATTTCTTCAAAAACTTGTACTTTAGAAAGCCAGTGAACTCCAGCATTCATTTCTTTTTTAAATTGAAGTATAAAGATTGACATATAATATTATAGTTGACTCTTGAACAACACAGGCTGGGGTGCGGACCCCTGTGCAGTCAAAAATCTGCATATAACTTGTGACTCCCTGGAAACTTAATTACTAATAGCCTACTGTTTGCTGGAAGCCTTATGTTAATAACATAAATAACCAATTAACACATATTTGTATGTTATATGTATTATATAATATATTCTTATAATAAAGTAATCTAGAGTAAAGAAAATGTAATTAAGAAAATTTTAAGGAAGAAAAAGTACAGTTATAGTATTATGCTCTAAAAAGTCCTTGTACAAGTAGACCTAGGCAGTTCAAATCCATGTTAAGGGTCAACTCTATATTAGTTTCAGGTGTACAACATAGGGATTTGACATTTGTATACATTGTGAAACAATCACCACAGTAAGTCTAGTTACCATCTATCATCATACAAAGTTAACACAATGTTATTAACTACATTTTCCATGTTGTACATTATATCCCATGACTTAGTTATTTTATAACTGGAAGTTTGTACCTCTTGATCCCTTTCACCCATTTCATTCCTCCCAACTCTACTCCCTCTGGCAATTACCAATCTATTCTCTGTCCCTTTTAAAAAATGTTTAAATTAAATTAAAAATTTTTAATTTTTTAAATCATGTTCAGTTAGCCATTATATAGTACATCGTAAGTTTTTGGTGTAGTGTTCAACAATTCATTGGTTGTATATAACACCCAGTGCTCATCACAACATGTGCCCTTCTTAAAACCCACCATCTCCTCTCCCTTCAGTTTGTTTCAATCTATTCTCTTTATCTATGAGTCTAGGTTTTATTTCGTTTTGTTTGTTTTGTTTTTTAGATTGCACATATAAGTGAAATCATATGGTATTTGCCTTTTTTTTTTTTTAAAGATTTTATTTATTGATTTGACAGACAGAGATCACAAATAGGCTGAGAGGCAGGCAGGGAGAGAGAGAGAGAGAGGAGGAAGCAGGCTCCGTGCAGAGCAGAGAGCCCAATGTGGGGCTCGATCCCAGGACGCTGTGATTATGACCTGAGCTGAAGGCAGAGGTCTTAACCCATTGAGCCACCCAGGTGCCCCAGGTATTTGCCTTTCTTTTGACTTATTTCACTTAGCATAACACTCTCTAAGTCCATTCATGTTGTTGCAAATGGAAAGATTTCATTCTTTTTTATGGTTGACTCGTCTTCCCTTGTAAATATATATCTTGTCTTCTTCATCCATCCATCTGTTGATGCACACCTAGGTTGTTTCCATATCTTGGCTGTTGTAAATAATGCTGCAGTGAACATAGGGATGCATATATATTTTACAATTAGTGTTTTTGTTTTCTTCAGATGGAAACCAAGTAGTGGAATTGCTGATCATATGGTAGTTCTATTTTTAATTTTTTTTTAAGGAAACTCCATAGTAATTTTCCGTAATGACAGCCAATTTAAATTCCCACCTATAGTGTACAAGGCTACATTTTTCTCCATATTCTCACTAACAGTTATTGTCTCTTGTCTTTTTAATAATAGCCACTGCGACAGGTGTAAGGTAATATCTCATTGTGATTTGACACTTGCATTTCCCTGATGATTGGTGATATTGAGCATCTTTTCATGTGCCTGTTGGCCATATGTACATCTTCTTTGGAAAAATATCTAGTCACATCATCTGTCCATTTTTTCAATTATATTTAAAAAAATTATTGAGTTGTGTAAGTTCTTTATATAATTTGGTCATTAACACCTTGTTGAATGTTTGATTTGCAAATATCTTCTCCCATTTAATAGGTTGCCTTTTCATTTTGTTGATGGTTTCTTTCAATGTGTAGAAACTTTTTAGTATGATGACATCTCATTTGTCAATTTTGGCTTTTGTTTCCCTTGCTTTTGGAGTCAGGTTCAAAAAAAGTCACCAAGATCAATGTAAGGAGCTTATGCCTATGTTTTTGTCTAGGGGTTTTATGGTTTCTGGTCTTACATTTAAGTTTTCAATCAATTGAGTTAATTTTTATATATGGTGTAAGATAATGGTCAAGTTTCATTCTTTTGCATGGAGTTGTCCAGTTTTCCAATACCACTTACTAAAGGTGCTGTCCTTTCCACATTGTATATTCTTGCCTCTTTTATTGAAAATTAATTGAACACATATACGTGGGTTTATTTCTGGGTTCTCTGTTCTGTTCCATTGATCTATGTGTGTGTTTGTACTATGTCAGTACCATACTGTTTTGATTACTATAGCTTTGTGGTATAGTTTGAAATCAAGGAGCATGATACCTCAGGCTTTGTCCTTCTTTTTTAAGGTTGTTTTGGCTGTTCAGGTTTTTTTTGGTTCCATATGACTTTTAGGATTATTTTATCCCAGTTTATGAAAAATGCCCCTGGAATTTTGATAAGTATTACATTGAATCTCTAGATCATTTTGGGTAGCAGGGACATTTTAACAATATTAATTTTAATCCATGAGCATATAATATCTTTCCATGTATTTGTTTCTTTTTCAGTTTCTTTCACCAATGTCTCATAGTTTGTACAATGTACAGGTCTTTCACCTCTGTGGTTAAATTTATCCCTAGGTATTTCATTCTTTTTGTCTTCCTTTTCATTTCCATTTACATGAGATATCTATTAATATTCCTTTACTTTCAGTCTGTGTGTAATTTTTACTTATGAAGTGAGTCTCTTTTAGGTGGTATATAGGTGTGTCTTTTTTTTTGTTTGTTTGTTTAATCCATTCAGTCACTCTGTATCTTTTGATTGGATAATTTAGTACATTTACAATGAAAGTAATTATTGATAGGTATGTACTTACTGTATTTTGTTGTTGTTGTTGTTGTTGTTTTGGCTTTTCTGGCCTTTTTTTTTTTTTTTTAAGTTTCCTTTCTGTTACTTTCTTCCCTTGCAGTTTAATAACTTTCTTTAGTGTTATGTTTAGATTTTTTTCTCATTTTCCTTTGTGTATTTAGTATAAGGTTTTGCTTTGTGGTTATTATGAAGTTCACATTATCATCTTAGGTATATAATAGCCTATTTTAAGTTGATAGCAACTTAAAGTTGGACATATTACAAACATTTTCACTGACCCCCCCTTTTGTGTTTTTGATGTCATATTTTATGACTTTTTATTTTATGTATACCTTAACTAATTATTGTAGTTTTAGCTAATTTTACTACCTTTGTCTTTTAACTTTCATAGTAGCTTTAGAAGTGACTAATCTACTACCTTTAGTATATATTTACCTTTTTCCAATAAAATTTTCCCCTTTTCAATATTTTCTTGTTATTGATTAGTACCATTTTTCTTCCATCTTAAAGTAGTTCCTTTAAATTTCTTGCAAAGCCAGTTTAGTATTTATGAGTTCCTTTGGCTTTTGTTTGTGTGAAAAACCTTATCTCTTCTTTAATTTTGAATGACAACTTTGTTGGGTAGAATATTATTGTTTGGAAATTTTTTCCTTTCAGCCCTTTGAATGTCATGCCACTCCCTTCTGGCTTGCAAAGTGTCTGCTGAGAAATCTGCTGATAGCCTCATGGGGTTTCCCTTTTATGTAATGATTTCTTTTTCTCTTGCTGCCTTTAAGAGTTTTTCTCTAACTTTTGGCATTTTAATTATAATGTGTCTTGGTGTAGATCTCTTTGGGTTCATCTTGTTTGGAACTCTGGGTTTCTTGGTCCTGGATATCTGTTTCCTTCTCCAGGTTAGGGAAGTTTTCATCCATTATTTATTTAAATAATTTTTCTGCCTCTTTCTTTATTCTCCTTCTGGGACCCCTATAATGCAAATATTATTTTACTCACTGTTGTCCCAGAGCTCTCTTAAGCTATCTTTACTTTTTAATAATTCTTTTTTTTTCTCCCAGTCTGTTTGGATGAGTTTGACTCCCTGTTTTCCAGCTTGCTGATCCATTTTTCTACTTTATCTAGTCTGCTGTTGAAACCCTCTAGGGTATTTTTCAGTGCACTTCTGTATGTCACTTAGATTTTCTCTTTCTTTGTTGGAGTTCTCACTGCATTGATTTATTCTTCTCCTGAGTTTGGTAAGCATTTTGTGACCATTACTTTGAATTCTTTATCATGTAGATTACTTATCTCCATATCATTAAGGTCTTTTTCTGAGGTTTTCTCTTATTCTTTAATTTGGAACATATTTCTCTGTTTCCTCATTTTGCTTCACTATCTGTGTATGTTTTTTTTATTAGGAAAAGCACCTTTCTCCGTTATGAAGGGGTGACTATGTGTAGGTGATGATCTTTCTTATTCAACCATGTCCTAGTTCTTGGTTTTCTCTCAAACCTTTGTGATTGTCTAAACCATCTAATTTATTTTTGATATGTCCCGCTTGTTGAGGTTGTGCCAAGACCTGTCAGTGATCCAAGGGGAGGAATCTCATTTAGCACAATCAGTTTCAGGCTGATTGGAGGCCAGACCCTCAGGCAACAGCTTTTAAAGTATGCAAATATATACGGTCCTGTAGGGCTGCATTTATAATCTCTGCTGGGCTGCAAACCAGGAATTCTAGAGGTGTCCCCAAAGTGACAGTTGCAAAAATTGAGCCTCCTGATAAAGTGCGCCTGGGTAATTCAATTGGTTAAATGTCCAATTCTAGGTTTTGGCTCAGGTCATGATCTCATGGGTGTGGGGTCAAGCCCCACATCAGATTTCATGCTCAGCAGGGAGTCTGCTTGAGATTCTCTCTCTCCTCTCCTGCTGCCCCTCCCCCTTCAGTCTCTCTCAAAATAAATAAATAAATCTTTAAAAAAAAATTGGTGCTCCAAATGAGTATATAAACTCCTTTCTGGGAAATCTTGATCTGTAGTTAGGTCAACAGGGTGCACAAGGATGGAGACTTTCTTCTTATGTTCCCTGGGAGTGCCTCCGTAGCCTCTAGATATATGGGAAGTCTGAGGTCCATTTCTTAAGCTAAAGCTACAGACTAAGTAAATAGGCCTTTTCCACAGGAAGACTGGAGTTATATGTCTGACTGCTGTCTGTACAGTGCCCTGGGGGTGGTTGGATGCCAGGAACTGTCTTTCCAATTGTTATTTTCCTGTGGAGTTTAGGAAACAAAACCCCCTTGGCCACCAGGACTAGGTGATCAAAGAGTGCCCCCTATGTAGACTGTGTGTACCTGCTGGCTTTAGCTAGCAGAGTATAAGGGTCTGGGCACATTCACTGGCTTCAGAAAGGTAGTGGGAAAATGTCTTGACTGCATGTACCTGCAGGCTTTAGGAATGCAGCAGGAGAGTGCCTTGTCCATGTATGTGTGCCAGCTTTAGGCTGGTAGTAGAATACCAAAACCCCTTTTGCTTGACAGCTCCAGCCAGAGAGTAGGGGAGTGTCACAGTTCCCACTATTGCTGACTTAAGCTAGGCAGTAGAAGAACTCCATGATCATTGGTGCTCATCTTCCCAAGCCAGGGAGGAGGAGTACTGTACCCACCTGTGCTCCCTGATTTCAGCATGGCAGTGTGATGGGTCTGTGACTGCTTACCCCCTTCTGTCTTAGCAGAGTGCCACATTGGAGCTCACTCACCTATGCTAGCCAGATAGGTGTAGTGTGGAAAATTGGCATCTGTCAGTACCTCTGTCTCTGGGGAGAATTTCAGCTGCTTCTCTAGCAGAAGCTTTCAGATAAGTAAATAAATTTCCTCCACATATAGTCTAGGCACTTTTTGAATTCGTGTTTTTTTTGCTTGGTCTTGGGGCAAGTGAGACAAAATACAAACCCTTTAGAAAGAGAATGTCAGTTTCTTATAGCATTTTGGGTCCCTTGGATTTTAACCCCATTGGTTTTCTAAGCCAGATGTTTTGGGCAATCATCTTTCTAGTGCAGATCCCTGAGGTTGGGATGCCTCTTTGAGGTGTCAATCCCTCACTCTTCCAGGAGAAGCACTGGGATGGTGAGATCCAACTCTATTGTGCATTGTTGCACTGGGGAGTGGGGTTTTGGTGAGACTGTATCTCTGCCTCTTCTTCCCATCTCGATGTGATTTTTTTCTTCTTTGTATGAAGAGGTACTTTGCATAATTTTCAGATATTTTCAGAGGAAAATGATCCATATGTAGCTCTAGATTTGGTAAATCTGTGGAAGGTGAGTTCAGAATTTCCCTATATGCCATCTTGTGGAAGTCCCAGCATCTATTTCTTGACAAATCCATTAATAAAGCATGATTCAGGGTCCCGACTCTGTTAGGTTGAAGTGGATGTTACTTGTTTTAGAATTACTGTCTGCATCACATGGATCTAGAAAAAAAGTCAGTATGGAGTTAATGTAGAGTTTCTTTTTCAGCAACAAGGTGAAGTGTTCCCCATGACAAAAATATCCTTCTTTGAAGGTGTTGCTTGGCAAAGAAAAATTCATTATATCAAAGTTGTCCAAGAATCTGATACTTCAAAAGGGTCTTACCAATGGGCATTTACAATATGTCACAGGAAATCTAGGAACTGTCTAGACTGAGAATCATCAGTTCATTTTTTTGAATGCTTAAGGGAACTTGTCTGGCTCAGATTCCCTATGTCCTTCTTCAGACAGAAGAAAAGCTAGATGGGGTGATACATCCTGACAGAGGCACTGCTTCAGTGTTTTTTCTCTTCTCAAACTACAGATACACTTGCCTGCTTTAGGGCAAATGGCTCCAGAGTCTGCCCAATTGCAAGGCTTCTTTTGGTTGGCCACGTGATAAACACTATTGGAGGATGCTCTAAGTTCAGGCTGTTGAGTTGGTATAAATTTCTCTAGTTTTTTCCTAGTTGAACTAACTTCTCATAAAAATGACCTATTTTCAGCCAGGAATTCTAACAATCAACAGATGCTAGTTGTTCATTTGGTTTTAATGACTTTATGCTTCCACTGAAGAAGAAACTTGCACAAGAGGGACCATGGTTTTGGTGTCTATCATAAGGAAACATTTTCTTCTACTTTATTTTCTTTGATTTTTTGTTCAACCTAAGCCAGACCATGTACTAAGGTTTGATGCTTATAATTATAATGTAAGTTTACATATAAAAATATATGATCAGGACACATGGGTGGCTCAGTTGGTTAAGTGTCTGCCTTCGGCTCAGGTCATGATCCTAGGGTCCTGGGATCAAGTCCTGCATTGGTCTTCTTGCTCAGTGGAGAGCCTGCTTCTTCCTCTCCCTCTGTCTGCCACTCTTCCTGCTTATGCTCTACCCTCTCTCTCTGAAATAAATAAAATCCTTAAAAAAATGAAAATGTATTATCAATAAGAAATCATTTTGATGATGACAACTATTGGCTGCCTGAAGAATTATAGTAATATCCCATGCTGTTCTACACTTGTGAGGTAGGAATCAATTCCTTAAAAATAAAATTTGACTGAAATTAATTTTTTTTCCACAGAGACAAATTTCAGACTATTTGGAAGGAGCTCAAGTATGACAACTCTTTTCCTTACTTCACTGACTTCTTGAAATCCATTTAAAGACTCATGAACCCTTAAATCGAGAAAAGACATTTTTGCTGAGAAAATTCTGAAAAGGTTGACACTGAAACAGGAAGCAAAAGTACATTCTTCCACTATTGTTTGAATAAATTCCAGAAATGCACTTATAGTCTCCTAAAGTCAGTGATTTGGTCTTTCTTTGGCCATTCTGCACCTAATAAGTCTGCCATGGAAATATGTGCATACTCCTATATGGCATTTTCTAGGTTCTCTTGAATTTTTGTCTTATTCCCAGATTTGACAGTGAGCTCCTTGAGGGCAGGAACAAGTTTTTCTCATACTTTAAGGATTAATATTTTCATGATGCCTGGCACATAGGGAGCTCCTGCAAATGCTTGAGTAAATAATCATGAAATGTTCTCAAATTAATCATTTAATATTTAATATAGCTTAAATACTCCTAAGAATAGAGTTCATCACCAGTACTTGATACATTTGACACTTTAAAACTGTGCTTGCCTGTGGGCTTTTGTCTAATGTTAATTAGTTTAACCATTTTTGATATATTATGATTCTGCAACAAGGGCCTCAATCCCTCTTAAGAAAGATAGTTTAGTTATATAGGATGCCTCATAAGGAGATAGCTGTAAAATATGCATGTATTTCTGCCAGACCAGGAATGGGAGGGTGGGACACCCTCCCTTACAGTAGGAGATGTCTTGCCCAGTCCAGCCAGTCCAGAATATATAAGGAGGAGCTTTTGATTGTCAGTGCCCTGATTGCTACTGAGATGCTCATTGCCCAAGCCCTTGTGTTTTGTTGAATACAGGTGTCTCAGATGCTTCTGTGCTATACACAGTTGAGAGTACTCTCCATAGAAACACTATAGTACTGGCCAACCTCTTAACTCTATCAGGAGGCCAGGCCAGGTTCTAACACCAGGGGCACATACTGGGCTGAGGCTATCAGCAATACTCTAGTGCCCAGTGGAGGCCTCTACCTCCAAGATCTGCTGGGGAGAATAATCATACAAAATGGAAGGGCTCCTTCCTGAGACGCTTTTTCTCTGGGTTAGACAATTAGCATTTCTCAGGGTATATTTCACAAGTTTACTACAATAACTTTTCCTATTTATTTATTTATTTATTTTAAAGAAGGTGATTATGAACTGGAGTAGGGGCAGAGAGGGGAGGGAGAAGAGAAACTCAAGCAGACTCCATGCTGAACATGGAACCTGATGCAGGGGTTGATCCTAGGACTCTGAGATCACAACCCTGAAATCATGACCTAAGCCAAAACCAAGAGTTAGATACGTAACTAACTGAGCTACCAAGATGACCTTATTTTTCATCACTTTCTTAACATCAGTCATGCCAACATATTTGCCTAAAGAAAATACTTGAAAAGCCATGGCTTTTGGAGAATGTTTTCACTCCTGGCCCCTATTGCTAGTGGATACTCTGGCTGCACACCCCGCCCCCCACCTAGAAGCAGCAGCTTTTTTACCCTCACTGCCTAGGAAGTGAGGGAGGATAATCTCTTTAGAGTCTTGGCTTTCAGAACAAGAGCTAGGAGGAGGGCCTTTTCAGTTAATTTTAGTTTTCTCCCCTGTAACGCAGACACCCCTGAGACCAAAACAAACAAACAAAAAAAACCCCCAAAACCCCCCAAAAACACAAAAACAACCCCCCCAAACAAAAAACAAACAAAAACCCCAACAACACAAACATGGGTACAGTATGAACAGATTAATAGCTCACTGGTTATTCTGCCACACACTTTTGTTGAGATCCTTAACTGAATATCAGAGGATTCCAAAAGTCTAGGATCTCAGGAATCACTCAGTGTTAGATTCATACTATACATCATCACAATCAGGATTATTAGTAAGCACCTTCATTTTTCCTATAGTTTCAGTATGCTTAGATTAAATAGTTTTAAAAAACACTTTGCCTCTATCTGAAATACTGCTACTAAAGAAAAAATGTACATCAGTGGAAAGGCAGATGCTAACTTCCCTAAAATGTAGCTTCTAGAATCCTGCCTGATTTATTCTAATTTTAGTTACTAAATAATTGACAGTATTCCGGATCATAATCCTAAAGTTACATTCAAAATATAATCAGAGATTTCTCTCTTTTAAAAAGCTGTCAAGCTGGCTATATTTAAACTAGAAAGGGGTTAGCTATTTTTAATACTTTTATTATACTCAAGTGTTTTAAAGGACACACATTTCTCTCTAATTTCCACAAATTCCTGTGGGATTGATTGCTTTAACTGTCAGAAGCTAGATGTTGGCTCCAGACTGTAGCCCATAACACAATGTTACTCATGAGATTATGGCTTTTAGTTTGGCAAAGTTGCTTGTTTGATGAGAGCCCACAGAGGCAGCAGAGATGAGCCCACCTGAAAGAGAAGAAGTGGTTGTAGGAACAGAAGAGGGCATTGCCCATGCTGGGAGTAAATCACACCAGAGTGATCTCAGCAACTTTGGCATCTCTTTCAGGACATTGTGATGTAGGACATACACATTTCCTGGGAATCTGAGTGACAAACTTCAAACAGTGCAAAGTAAACACTAATTTTCACTTTAAGTATAAAATGTAAAGTAATGCAACTCCTTCTAAATGAAAAACAGCAATAACACAAACCAAAGTACTCATCACAAAAAGAACAAAAATCCCAAAATAGTAGAGGGAAGGAAGTAATAAAGACTAGAGCAGAAATAAAATAGAAACAAAAAACAAATAAACAAAACAAACAAAAACCCAATATAGCAGATCAATGAAACCAGGAGCTAGTTCTTTGAAAAGAACAACAAAATTGATAAACTTTTAGCTACAGTCAAAGAGAGAGAGAGAGAGAGAGAGAGAGAGAGAGAGAAGACTCAAAAAAAATCAGAAATGAAAGAGGAGAAATGACACCACAGAAATACAAAAGATTATGAAAATATTAAGAAAAACTATATACCAACAAATTGGAAAACCTAGAAGAAATGGCTAAATATCTAGAAACTGAATCAGGAAGAGAAAATTTAAAAGAGTGATTACCAGCATGAAATTGAATCAGCAGTTAAAAAACTCACAACACACGAAAGTCCAGGATGAGACAGCTTCACAGGTAAATTCAACCAAGGATTTGAAGAAGAGTTGATACCTATTCTCCCCAAACTATTCCAAAATATAGAGGAGAGAGGTAAGCTTCCAAATTTATTCTGTGAGGCTAGCATTATTCTGATGTCAAAACCAGATAAAGACACTACAATAAAAGAGAACTACAGGCCAGTATCTCTGATGAACATAGATGAAAAATCCTCAACAAATATTAGCAAATTGAATTCAGCAATACATTAAAAAAATCATTTACCATGATCAAGGAGGATTTATTCTTGGGTTGCAAGTGTGGTTCAGTATTCACAAATTCAATCAAATGAAACATCACATCAAGAAAGGATAAAAACCATATAATCATTTCAGTAGAGGCAGGAAAAACATTTGACAATGTACAGTATCTATTCATGATAAAAACTCTTAACAAAGTAGGTTTAGAGGGAATATACCTCAACATAATAAAGGCCATATATGAAAACCCACAGTAAACTTTATAATCAATGGTGAAAAACAGAGCCTTTCCCTTAAGGTCAGGAGCAAGACATGTCTATTCTCACCATTTTTATTCAACATAGTATTGGAAGTACTAGCAACAGGAGCCAGAAAACAAAAAGAAAGAAAAGGCATCTAAATTGGCAAAGAAGAAGCCAAACTTTCACTATTTGTATATTACATGATGCTATATATTGAAAACCCAAAAGACTCCACCAAAAAAAATTGCTAGAACAGATACACGCATTTGGTAAGTTATAGGACACAAAATCAACACATATAAATTTGTTGTATTTCCATGTATTAATAATGAAGTGGCAGAAAGAGAAACTGAGGAATCAGTCTCATTTACAATCACACCAAAAATCGTAAGATACCTAGGACTAAACCTAACCAAAGGGATGAAAGACCAAAACCCTGAAAACTATTAAACACTAATGACAGAAACTGAAGAGGACACAAAGAAATGGAAAAAAATACTCCATACTCAAGGATGAAGGAAAAAGATTTGTTAAAATGTCAGCACTACCCAAAGCAATCTACACATTTAATGCAATCCCTATCAAAATGTCACCAGCATTTTTCACAGAGCTGGAACAAACAATACTCAAATTTGTATGAAATCACAAATGACCACAAATAGCCAAAGCAAACTTGAAAAAAGAAAAGCAAAGCAGGAGGCTTCCACAATTCCAGACTTCAAGTTTTTTTTTTTTCCTTTTAAGATTTTATTTATTTATTTATCAGAGAGAGAGAGAGAGAGAGAAAGAGGGAGAGCAAAAGCAGGGGACAGGCAGAGGCGGGCAGGTTCTCCATTGAGCAAAGAGCCCAACATGGGGCTCTATTCCAGGATCCTGGGATCATGACCTGAGCTGACGGCAGATGCTTAATCAACTGAGCCATCCAGGTGCCCCAGACTTTAAGTTATATTACAAAGCTGTAGTAATCAAAGTAGTTGGTACTGGCACAAAAATAGACACATAGATTCGTAGAACAGAAAAGAAAACCCAGAAATGAACCCATGGGTACATGGTCAATTAATCTTCATAAAAGCAGGAAAGAAAATGCAATGGGAAAAAGACAGTTTCTTCAACAAATGATGTTGAGAAAACTGGACAGCAACATACAAAATAATGAAACCATACCACTTTCTTCTACCAGACACAAAATAAACTCAAAATGGATTGAGGACTTAGTGTGAGACCTGAAGCATTTTTAAAATCAGAAATGAAATATAATAGATTTTAAAAATCTAGAAGAGGACACAGTCAGTAATTTCTCTGACATTGGCCAAAGCAACTTGTTTCTTGTTTCTCTCCTGAGACAAGGGAAACAAAAGCAAAGTAAACTACTGGGACTACATGAAAGTAAAAGTCTGTACAGCGAAGGAAACAATCAACCAAACTAAAAGACAAACTACTGAATGGGAGAAGATATTTGCAAATGACATATCTGATAAAGGGTTAGTATCCAAAATACATAAAGAACTTATACAACTCAACACCAAAAAAACCCCAACACAATTAAAAATGGGCAGTAGACATGACTAGACATTTCTCCAAAGAAGACATCCAGATGGTCCACAGGCACATGAAAAGATGCTTAACATCCCGCATCATCAGTGAAATGCAAATCAAAACTACAATGAGAGATCACCTCCCACCTGTCAGAATGGCTAAAATAAAAAACACAAGAAGCAACAAGTGTTGGTAAGAATGTGGAGAAAATGGATTCCTTGTGCACTGCGGGTGAGAATGCAAACTGTTGCAGCCACTGTGGAAAAGAGTATGGAGGTTCCACAAAAAAATTAATAATAGAATTACCATATGATCCAGCATTTGTCCTATTGGATATTTTCCCAGAGAATCCCAAAACCCTAATTCAAATGGATATATGCCTCCCTATGTTTATTGCAGCATTATTTACAGCATTTGCAGCATTATTTGCAATAGCTTAGCTATGGAAGCAGCCCAAGTGTCCATTGATAAATGAATGGATAAAGAAGAAGTTGTACACACACACACACACACACACACACACACACACACACTGAAATATTATGCAGCCATAGAAAAGAATGAAATCTTGCCATTTGCAATGACATGGGTGGGGCTAGATAGTATAATGCTAAGTGAAATAAGTCAGTCAGAGAAAGATAAACTAGATGACTAGTTTGGCTAGATGACTCCACTCATATGTGGAATTTATGAATTTATGAAACAAAATAAATGAACCAAAGGAAAAAAGAGACAAACTAAGAAACAGACTTTTTAAAAAATTTTTTTATTTTTTCAGTGTAACAGTATTCATTATTTTTTCACCACACCCAGTGCTCCATGCAATCCGTGCCTTCTCCAATACCCACCACCTGGATCCCCCAACCTCCCATCCCCTGCCCCTTCAAAAGAAAAAAAGACTCTTAACTGTAGAGAACAAACTGATGGTTAAGGAGGGGAGATGATTGGGGGATGCATGAAATGGGTGAAGGGGATTAAAAATACACTTATTTTGGGCACTGAGTAATATATAAAATTGCTGAAATACTATATTGTACACCTAGCACTAATATAACACTGTATGTTAACTATACTGGAATTGAAGTTAATTGCCACATAGAAACAAAACAAATGATAAACAAAGTATTCTTCACAGACTTGGAGGACACAGGAAGTAGGAAAAGTGTTTTTGTTGTTATCACATGGGAGCACCACTGTAGCTCATCTCTGGCATCTGCATTTTGTGGCACTTCTGAAGCACTCGAACTTCTGCAAGTAATTTTTGGTGACTATTGTCCTGTTATTTTAACATTCAGCTGTTATAATTTAGCAAAGTCATCTAAGAATTCATTAGGTGATGTTTGTGCAAGTGATGAAAAACACACCAGAAAGATCAATAACTTTGGAATAGAAGTTAGAAGTGATAAAATACTATGAGGAGGCCTCACAACTGCCATGATGTGCTATTAATGTAAGAACAAGCCCTCTGCAAAATATTAGAGCTAATGCTAAGAAAATAAAAAGCTGCATTAGAACACATTATTCTACAATGTTTGTAGATTTATGTGCCCCTAGAATGCATTCCCCATTTAACTTTTACTTCTAAGACAAATTAGTCTTGAATTATGAGAGGTTTTCAAGAGCTCATCTGTAGCATAAACCTGACAGCCTATGTTTGTTTACTGTCCTTTCCTTTTTCTATTATGTGGCTTCATCTCTTATTCCAGTGCCCAGCAGGGTGCTTGAAATACTATAGGGGTTGGTCAAGGTTTGTGGAACAAATAGGAAATAACTAACATGGAAGGAACATTTTTTTATATGCATTTATATATATTAACTCTGTTAGTACTTGTATAACTCTAAGCAGTAAGCATTGTCACCATCCATAGTTTTATATATGAAAAAATCAGGCTCAGAGACATTAAATAACATGGCCAAGATTCTACAACTAGTGACCAGTAGAGCCAGCTCTAAACTGATGTGTGACTAAATTATTGCTTCTCAAACAAACTGGAGGGGGAAATTACTCTAATTAAAACCATAACTGACACCTACAGCAGAAGTGATCTCTGGATACTTTCAAGCAACTTTTTGTGAGGGGAAGGAAAGCTACTTGGTGTTTTCTCTTTTCTGATCAGCTAATGAACAAAGGTAGACCTGAGGTAGACCTGAGCTAGACCTGGTAGGGCTGGAGGGAAGTGTACCAGTACTTCTTAAAGTGTGGTCCCCAGACTAGCAGCATCAGTACCTTTTGAAAACTTGATATTAAAAAAAAAAAACTTTTTAGATCCTATCCCATACCTACTAAACCAGCAATTCTGAGATAAGGTCAGAAATCTGTGTTTTATAAGCTCTCCAGTTGATTCTGATACATGGTCAAGTTTGAGAGCTACTGGCCCACCCAGAAGAAAGAAAAGTATCGTGTTTGAACATGGAATTCTTAGTGGCAAGTGGGGAGGAAGGCAGTGAGGAATGAAACATGGTAAAGGTGAAAGTGGAGAGAGAGGGATTTGAATGTGGAGAGATTCAGGTCTCTATATGGCCTGAGGTGGCCAGGATGGGTGCCAGAAAGAAATAAGGCTGTCTGATATTTAATTTCTAGTTCATCTGTATAAATCACCTTAGTTTGCCCAAACACCCAGTAATGTCTGTTTCACAGACCAAGACTTATGGGACAATTATTTGGTAAACATCAGCGAAAGAGGTGACCTTCTATTAACTTCAGAGAAATGATCCACTGATGGAGCTAATTCAGCAAAAACAGAATCATAGATCAGGTAAAAGCTATGAGAAAGAAGGTTGTATGGAACACCATGAAAATCTTAGGGAGGACACTCCTATTTGGCTTCTAAGGGTTGATCCCAGCTAGCATAGATTGAAGAATGACCGAATGAGGTTCTGACCGTTGTATTTCTGGGGCTGGGACATGTTCTGGTGCTGAAGTCAGCACTCCTAACTCTTAGGACTGGCCAGTGATTAACCAATTAGTACTGAAGTATGGAGTGTTAACATTTATATAATTGATGAGCATACTTGGTCTGGTTATCTAAAATTGCAAAACCCCCCTCTAAAACTAAGTGGCTTAAATTAAAGACAACATTTATTTTGCTCATGAACCTGCATCTGAGATAGGATTTGGCAGGAACAGCCCTTTTCTTCTCTACTTGGTTGGGGCATCTTGAAAAGATGATTTCAGAGCATCTGAAGGCTCACTCACTCCTGTGTCTGGCTGCTGATGCTGGCTGTTGGCTAGGATTTTAGCTGGGTCTGTTTGCCAAAACACTACACATGGCCTCTCTAAGTAACATGAGCATCTTTACAACATGGTGGCTGGATTCCAAGAGTGAGAATTCTGGATAGAGAGAGCCATAAAGACACCATATTGTCTACTACGACCTCATCTTGGAAGTCATATTATGTCACTTTCTGCTGGATATTCTATTGTTCAGATGATCATAATGGCTTGTCTAATTCCAAGGAGAAATTATTTCTTGATAGGGGAGTGGCATAGGTCAAGAAGAGTATGTGGAACCAATAATATTTAGGAGGTCATGGGGTGGATGGGTGGAAATACTACCCTTTCATCTCAAAGGGGTGGCATTCAAGGAGGCTTAGGCTCTCTGTGGGTTGCAGATAGGTGGGGGTGGGGGAAGATGGTGGCTCCAACTTTCTCAGTCTATGAGAAACCTAAAAGAAATCTAAGAAGTTCAGGCTGGCTGAATGGCCACATTGGGGTCAGTCTGTACTCCCACAGGCTGTCATGGATTAAAAGGTGTGAGCATGCATTATAGATGAGATGTGGGTGACACATGAGAGACTCTTGGTAGGAGGTTGCTTTATTTCCTGGACTCTAGGATGTATAGGGTGATGGCCCTTAGCACACAGAAGCTAGAAATGGATAACCATATTCTAGGGGGCTCAGCCAATAACAGTGACAAAGTGGAAGAGACAAGGTTTCTTCTGCTCCCAAAAGCTTTTATTGGAGCGCACACACACACACACTTTTTTTTTTTTTTTTTGGCAGATGAGCTAAGCTTATTTCTTGGCTGAAGAGTTTTTAAGCAGAGTCTATGTGTGAGGTCTAGGAGATCAGGAGGGAAGGGAGGACCTTAGAACATGAGCTAGAACCCCTGGAATCCATGGAGACTGTGGGAAAGGCTTTGGGTTTCCAAAGCCGATGACTCTGCAAAGTAAAGCTCATGTTAATTTTGCCCAAATTTCAAGGGATAGGACGGCCCCAGCTGATTCCAAGAGAAAGTGTTCAAAATCTTGAACATGGTAGGTTAGAGAACTTTTTAAAACTCTGGTGGGGGGTTTGCTTTGAAATAGCTACAACTATTGTTTCCTCAGATTAAACTAACACTGATTAAATGTCTATTCATGCTGGGTATATGAGAGGTTTTTTATGTTGTTTCATTTGACATTAGTAATAACCATATGAAGAAATTACTGCAAACATCTTATTTTTAAAGATGAGGCAGTGCAGGCTCGAAAAAGGCATGGAAGATATTAGAGAAACCCTCTCAGGAGATATAAAAGCCCTTTCTGAAGAAATAAAAGAACTAAAATCTAAGCAAGTTGAAATAAAAAAAGCTATTAATGAGGTGCAATAAAAAATGGAGGCTCTCACTGCTAGGATAAATGAGGCAGAAGAAAGAATTAGTGATATAGAAGACCAAATGACAGAGAATAAAGAAGCTGAACAAAAGAGGGACAAACAGCTACTGGACCACGAGGAGAGAATTCGAGAGATAAGTGACACCATAAGATGAAACAACATTAGAATAATTGGGATTCCAGAAGAAGAAGAAAGAGAGAGGGGAGCAGAAGGTATATTGGAGAGAATTATTGGAGAGAATTTCCCTAATATGGCAAAGGGAACAAGCATTAAAATCCAGGAGGCACAGAGAACCCCCCTCAAAATCAATAAGAATAGGCCCACACCCCGTCTCCTAATAGTAAAATTTACAAGTCTTAGTGACAAAGAGAAAATCCTGAAAGCAGCCTGGGAAAAGAAGTCTGTAACATAGTGGTAAAAATATTAGATTGGCAGCAGACTTATCCACAGAGACATGGCAGGCCAGAAAGAACTGGCATGATATATTCAGAGCACTAAACGAGAAAAACATGCAGCTAAGAATACTATATCCAGCTAGGCTATCATTGAAAATAGAAGGAGAAATAAAAAGTTTCCAGGACAAACAAAAACTGAAAGAATTTGCAAACACCAAACCAGCTCTAAAGGAAATATTGAAAGGAGTCCTATAAGCAAAGAGAGAGCCTAAAAGTAGTAGATCAGAAAGGAACAGAGACAATATACAGTAACAGTCACCTTACAGGCAATACAATGGCAGTAAATTCATATCTCTCAATAGTTACCCTGAATGTTAAGGGCTAAATGCCCCAAGCAAAAGACACAGGGTATCAGAATGGATAAAAAACCAAAAACCATCTATATGTTGCCTACAAGAAACTCAGATAATGAAAATCTGAAGACACCTCCAGATTTAAAGTGAGGGGGTGGAAAATAATTTACCATGCTAATGGACATCAGAAGAAAGCAGGAGTGGCAATCCTTATATCAGATAAATTAGATTTTAAGCCAAAGACTATAATGAGAGATGAGGAAGGATACTATATCATACTCAAAGCATCTTTCCAACAAGAAGATCTAACAATTTTAAATATCTATGCCCCTAATATGGGAGCAGCCAACTATATAAACCAATTAATAGCAAAATTAAAGAAACACATCAACAATAATACTATAATAGTAGGGGACTTTAACACTCCCCTCACTGAAATGGCCAGATGATCCAAGCAAAAGATCAACAAGGAAATAAAAGCCTTAAATGACACACTGGACCAGATGGACATCACAGATATATTCAGAACATTTCATCCCAAAGCAACAGAATACACATTCTTCTCTGGTCCTCATGGAACATTCTCTAGAATAGATCACCTCCTGGGTCATAAATCAGGTCTAAACCGATATCAAAAGATTGGGATCATTCCCTGCATATTTTCAGACCACAATGCTCTGAAGCTAGAACTCAATCATAAGAGGAAATTTGGAAAGAACCCAAATACATGGAGACTAAACAGCATCCTTTTAAAGAATGAATGGGTCAACCAGGAAATTAAAGAAGAATTGAAAAAACTTCATGGAAACAAATGATAATGAAAACACAATTGTTCAAAATCTGTGGGACACAGCAAAGGCAGCCCTGAGAGAAAAATATATAGCAGTACAAGCCTTTCTCAAGAAACAATAAAGGTCTCATGTACACAACCTAACCCTACACCTAAAGGAGCTAGAGAAAGTACAAAAAAGAAACCCTAAACCCAGCAGGAGAAGAGAAATAATAAAGATCAGAGCAGAAATCAATGAAATAGAAACCAAAAAAATAATAGAACAAATCAACGAAACTAGGAGCTGGTTCTTTGAAAGAATTAATAAGATTGATGAACCCCTGGCCAGACTTATCAAAAAGAAAAGAGAAAGGACCCAAATAAACAAAATCATGAATGAAAGAGGAGAGATCACAACTAACACCAAAGAAATATAAACAATTATAAGAACGTACTATGAGCAACTCTACGCAAACAAATTTGACAATATGCAAGAAATGGATGCATTTCTAGACACATATAAACTACCACAACTGAACCATGAAGAAATAGAAAACCTGAACAGACCCATAACCAGTAAGGAGATTGAAACAGTCATCAAAAATCTCCAAACAAACAAAAGCCCAGGGCCAGACGGCTTCCCAGGGGAATCCTACCAAACGTTTAAAGAAGAACTAATTCCTATTCTCCTGAAACTGTTCCAAAAAATAGAAATGGAAGGAAAACTTCCAAACTCATTTTATGAGGCCAGCATCACCTTGATCCCAAAACCAGACAAGGATTCCATCAAAAAGGAGAACTACAGGGACGCCTGGGTGGCTCAGTTGGTTAAGCAGCTGCCTTCGGCTCAGGACATGATCCCAGCGTCCTGGGATCGAGTCCCACATCGGGCTCCTTGCCCTCCTCAGGGAGCCTGCTTCTCCCTCTGACTCTGCCTTCCACTCTGCCTATGCTCGCTCTCGCTCACTTTCTCTCTGACAAATAGATAAATAAAATCTTAAAAAAAAAAAAAAAAGGAGAACTACAGACCAATATCCTTGATGAACATAGATGCGAAAATTCTCACCAAAATACTAGCCAATAGGATTCAACAGTACATTAAAAGGATTATTCACCATGACCAAGTGGGATTTATTCCAGGGCTGCAAGTTTGGTTGAACATCCGCAAATCAATCAGTGTGATACAATACGTTAATAAAAGAAAGAATAAGAATGATATGATACTCTCAATAGATGCTGAAAAAGCATTTGACAAAGTACAGCATCCCTTCCTGATCAAAACTCCTCAAAGTGAAGGGATAGAGGGCACATACCTCAATATCATCAAAGCCATCTATGAAAAACCCACCGCAAATATCATTCTCAATGGAGAAAAACTGAAAGCTTCTCCGCTAAGGTCAGGAACACGGCAGGGATGTCCATTATCACCACTGCTATTCAACATAGTACTAGAAGTCCTAGCCTCAGCAATCAGACAACAAAAGGAAATTAAAGGCACGCAAATCGGCAAAGAAGAAGTCAAACTATCACTCTTTGCAGATGATATGATACTATATGTGGAAAACCCAAAAGGCTCCACTCCAAAACTGCTAGAACTTGTACGGGAATTCAGTAAAATGTCAGGATATAAAATCAATGCACAGAAATCAGTTGCATTTCTCTACACCAACAACAAGACAGAAGAAAGAGAAATTAAGGAGTCAATCCCATTTACAATTGCACCCCAAACCATAAGATACCTAGGAATAAACCTAACCAAAGAGGCACAGAATCTATACTCAGAAAACTATAAAGTACTCATGAAAAAATTGAGGAAGACACAAAGAAATGGAAAAATGTTCCATGTTCATGGATTGGAAGAATAAATATTGTGAAAATGTCTATGCTACCTAAAGCAATCTACACATTTAATGCAATTCCTATCAAAGTACCATCCATTTATTTCAAAGAAATGGAACAAATAATTCTAAAATTTATATGGAACCAGAAAAGACCTCGAATAGCCAAAGGGATATTGAAAAAGAAAGCCAAAGTTAGTGGCATCACAATTCCCGACTTCAAGCTCTATTACAAAGCTGTCATCATCAAGACAGCATGGTACTGGCACAAAAACAGACACATAAATCAATGGAACAGAATAGAGAGCCCAGAAATAGACCCTCAACTCTATGGTCAACTAATCTTTGACAAAGCAGGAAAGAATGTCCAATGGAAAAAAGACAGCCTCTTCAATAAATGGTGTTGGGAAAATTGGACAGCCACATGCAAAAAAATGAATTGGACCATTTCCTTACACGACACATGAAAATAGATTCAAAAATGGATGAAGGACCTCAATGTGAGAAAGGAATCCATCAAAATCCTTGAGGAGAACACAGGCATCAACCTCTTCGACCTCAGCTGCAGCAACATCTTCCTAGGAACATTGTCAAAGGCAAGGGAAGCAAGGACAAAAATGAAGTATTGGGATTTCATCAAGATCAAAAGCTTTTGCACAGCAAAGGAAACAGTTAACAAAACCAAAAGACAACTGACAGAATGGGAGAAGATATTTGCAAACGACATATCAGATAAAGGGCTAGTGTCCAAAATCTATAAAGAACTTAGCAAACTCAACACCCAAAGAACAAATAATCCAATCAAGAAATGGGCAGAGGACATGAACAGACATTTCTGCAAAGAAGACATCCAGATGGCCAAGAGACACATGAAAAAGTGCTCCAAATCACTCGGCATCAGAGAAATACAAATCAAAATCACAATGAGCTATCACCTCACACCAGTTAGAATGGCTAAAATTAACAGGTCAGGAAAAGACAGATGCTGGCGAGGATGTGGAGAAAGGGGAACACTCCTACACTGTTCGTGGGAATGCAAGCTGGTGCAACCACTCTGGAAAACAGCTTGGCGGTTCCTCAAAATGTTAAAAATAGAACTACCCTACTAACCAGCAATTGCACTACTGGGTATTTATCCTAAAGAGACAAATGTAGTGATCCGAAGGGGCACGTGCACCCGAATGTTTATAGCAGCAATGTCTACAATAGCCAAACTATGGAAAGAACCTAGATGTCCATCAAGAGATGAATGGATAAAGAAGATGTGGTGTATATATACGATGGAATACTATGCAGTCATAAAAAGAAATGAAATCTTGTCATTTGCGACAACGTGGATGGAACTAGAGGGTATCATGCTTAGCGAAATAAGTTAATCAGAAAAAGACAACTGTCATATGATCTCCCTGATATGAGGAAGTGGAGATGCAACATGGGGGGTTAAGGGGGTAGGAGAAGAATAAATGAAACAAGATGGAATTGGGAGGGAGACAAACCATAAGTGACTCTTAATCTCACAAAACAAACTGAGGCTTTCTGGGGGGAGGGGGTTTGGGAGAGGGGGGTGGGCTTATGGACACTGGGGAGGGTATGTGCTGTGGTGAGTGCTGTGAAGTGTGTAAACCTGGTGATTCACAGACCTGTACCCCTGGGGATAAAAACACATTATATGTTTATAAAATAAATAAATTAAAAAAAAAAAAAAAAAGATGAGGCAGTGGACTCACCCAGGGTCAGAGAGCAGGAATGTGGAGGATCAAAGTGAGTTCCTTAAACTCCCAGGCTGAGTCCATTTCTTATGCCACTTCAGTTGTTGTATACCTGTGAGAGAAAGGGTAGGTGGGTGGATGCCCAGTGATAAAAATGAACACTAATTTAGAACAATTTGAAAAGGATAGGTTTGTCTAGAAATGACAAAGAAATTAAGAAGATGAAGGACAAGGGAAAGGAGGCGGGGAGAGATAGGGTCTGGATACTTGCTCTACTGTTTTGTCTGCCCTTCATGCTGTAACAGTATATATCAATATGCTGATCAGTAGCCTGTTCCATTTCAGGGATATGGCCAATAGATTTCATGGGCTTCCCTAGAGAGTTGTGTTGAGAAGGATTCTGAGGCTCAGTTCTAGCTCAGTGCTAAAGTGAGTCGTGTCTGGCACAGGTAAGGGAAACATAAGTGGGAACATAAGTGCTGATTTGTCACTCTTGCATGTGACAATCAGCTTTGCTTTTTAGCCTTCCTTTCTCCAAACAAAATTAGCTTCATGTTCTACTTTTCACCCAGAAATCTTTGTAGCCTTTCAGAGTTATTTTTTCTTATATATTCTCATATAACATCAAGGTGTTTATGCCTATTTACAAGCAAGAATAACATATTCTTCTTCTTCTTGGGGGAGAGGGCCACCTATGTGAGGAAACAGAACCAGACCCACTCCTCCTCATGCTCATTATGGCAGCTCTCGCTGTTGCTGCCCTTCAACAGCAGCATCCTCCTGCCTTCTGAAAAGTATGGTGCAGAGGCTCTTTATTTCTTAAAGTACATTGACACTTATTGAGTTTTGAGAATTTTAAAGAATTTTTCAAAATCCCTTACAGTGACTGGAAATACCCTGGGGTGTTGCAAATTCAGAGTTGGGGATTATTGTAAAAAAGCTAAAGCTATACCTGTGTTCCTAATAACCAGTGGAAAACTGCTGCTCCGGTTGTTTTGTCTGTCGAATAGCTGACGGTGGTTATTTCTGCATCAGATAGAATAAGTGGATCAGACAGATAGCATGCACACGACAGATGGTGCTTGTATTTACAGGACACCAAAAATGTATTTGTCTTAAGGACAACATCCTGGAACAACAGAATTGAGCCTGACTTTTTTTTTTTAATTTTTTATTTTTTATAAACATATATTTTTATCCCCAGGGGTACAGGTCTGTGAATCACTAGGTTTACACACTTCACAGCACTCACCAAAGCACATACCCTCCCCAATGTCCATAATCCCACCCCCCTTCTCCCAAACCCCCTCCCCCCAGCAACCCTCAGTTTGTTTTGTGGGATTAAGAGTCACTTATGGTTTGTCTCCCTCCCAATCCCATCTTGTTTCATTTATTCTTCTCCTACCCACTTAAGCCCCCATGTTGCATCACCACTCTTGTTTTATGTTTTTCCCTGATTTAACTGTTTCACTCAGCCTCTGCCAGGCAGCATAGAGTGGTGGGGAGAGAGTGGGTTTTGGAGCAGATGGAGCTGGATTGGAATCTTGGTACTATTCTTTGTGAGCTCTGTGACTTGGTGTCCTGGTGTGGAAGATGAAATCAACAGCATAATGGTACTAATTTTCACCTTGTGTACATGAGACTTCACAGGGAAAATGTACGTGAAACCAAGTCCTGCATATTCAGCAAATGCTTCTTCTCCTTCTTTTTATTCTTCCCTCTCAGCAAAAGATGAGAAGTGTGCTGGTGGCAGTGGCCATCATAATTACAGATGTGGGAAGCAGACTTCCCAAGATCCCAGACACCAGTGGAGGACAGAAGGTGCCTGGAGGCAGAGGCAATTCCTAGAAACACAGCTAGTTACCTGAGTCTTGGCCCTCATTCCAGAGAATCTGGGAATCTTGGTAAAGCATGGGGCAGAATCCTTCAAGGTTTTAAATCTCATCTGCAGAGTGAAGGTTGACTCTCTCCTCATAGTCAAGGAAAGACAAGAATAAAGAAGAGAACCAGATTGTGTGAACCAAGGTGAAGACACAGCTTGGGGCAGGAGGAAGAGCCATAAGCTTCAGTGTCTCCACCTTTTAGGTGACGAAGAAAATAGCAGGTTCTTTGGGAGTAGAAGTCCAGAAAGAATGGCATCTTCCTTTAGGCTTAAGGAGAAGGAAAAGCTGGAGATCCCAGAGAAAGGTGAGAGGGTGGGGTAGCAGTTATAAGTCACCAGGTATGGCTGTAGCTTCAGTCTCAGAGTCATGCACGATCCTTGTCTCTGTATGATCATTCTTAACTCTGGTGTGTGTGTGTGTGTGTGTCTGTGTGTGCATATGTGTGTATCTGTCTCTGTGTGTGTCTGTGTGTCTATCTTATATTCTGGTTTACTTTCCCAGAGTTGCTGTAACAAAGTATCACAAATAATTAGGTGACTCAAAACAAGGGGAATTTACAGTTCTGGAGGTTAGAAGTCCAAGATTAAGATGTCAGGAGAGTCAGGATTCTTCTGAAATTTGTAAGGGCCAGTTCTTCCTTTCTTCTTCCTAGCTCCTGGTGATTTGCTGGGGATCCTTAGAGTTCCTAGACTTGTAGTGGTGTCAGTCCCTACTTGTCATACGGAATTCTCCCTGTGTCTCTTCTAACAAAGACATCAGTCATGCTGGATTAGGGCCCACCTGAGTGATCTCATCTTAACTTGATTACACCTGCAAAGACATTGTATCCAAAGAAGGTCACATTCATCAGCACTGGGGTTTAGGACACAGTGTAGTTTTTTTTTTTTTTTTTTTTTTGAAGGGATGCAAGTCAAACCATAACAGATTGCTTTGGGAGTCTACTGAAAACTGAGGCTTCTCTACAGAAAAATGGACTTGTGTATAGAATACAGCATTTTGAAAGTAATTTTAGGGAGTTCACAGACTTTCAAAATCTTGTGCAGACTATCTAGGACTTGTTACTCAAAGTGTGATCCGGCAGCATCCGTATCATATGGAAGTTTTTTAGAAATGCACAATCTCAGACCCCAACCTAGATCTGCTACCTCAAAGTCTGCATTTTGATGTAACTCCTTAAGCGGTCTGTGTGCACATCAGAATTTGATAAATACCTCAGCCTCCAGATGAAGAACCACTTCTCTCTCTCTTTTTCTTGTTCCATATCCAGTTTCCAGCTGATAGTATGAGGCTCACCTGCCTAAATACTATCCCCAATGATTCAACACACCTGCTCCCACTGTAGCCAGACCAGTGTTCTCTCTATGCCCTATATTGACCATTCCCATTGCCTCCTTCCTTTCGTGGAATACCTTGTCTTCACTGGCAAATATTCCTTAGCACCTGTTTGAAACCAGGCAGAATGTTACCATCATTAGTCAACAAACTTTTATCAAGCAACTATTGTGTGCTAGAACAGTATAAGGAAATATTGGTACTAATTTGGTATAGTCTTGTCTCTGAAAGAGTTCCCCAGCTGCTGCCTCTTTTCTTTGCTTATGTCCAGTCTGTTTGCCCACACCAAGGACTCTACCCCAGCTCTTCCTGAGCACCCTCCTTGCAACTGTGGCAGCTATGTTTCTCTACAGTGACTTAGAAGGCTCACTGCTGTTGCATGGGTGAAGTTGGGTGCTGGTGGGGTAGAAGAAAAATAATGTTAGAAGTTGCTAGCAATTTTGTTCTAAGAGTCATCAGTTCATTCTTGGGGTAGACTGTTCATTTGAGAAAAATTTCTAGAATGGATCTTATTATACAAATGAAAGAAACTGAATCAATTTGCTGAATTTGATAAATTTACAGATTTTCTTTTTCAATTTATTTTGAGGATTATTTTTCTTAAATATATTTAATGAATGTGAATTTTGTTGACTATAGTTTAGGAATATTTTTGATGTTTTCCTGAATATATTCGGTTAATGTACTTTTTCTGAATTGTCTATCCAACTGCCTTTTCCCCTTCTGCATTTGATTCCCTTACCCTATCCATTTCTTTGTTTTCCCATTGCACCCATATTCTTCTGACAAACCATAGCATTTATTATGTTTATTATCCTATGAAGGCAAGAATGTTTTATTCACTATTTCCCAAGTTGCTTGAATAAGGCCTGACTCATAAAACATACCCAGTAATATTGCTGAATAAAGGGATATATACTTTTTCTGATTATAGCTAACACTTACGCATTTCTTTTTTTTTTTTTTAAGGTTTACTTATTTATTATTTGACACACAAGTGTGAGCATGGTGGAGGGGTGCAGAGGGAGAGGGAGAGAAATCCTCAAGCAGACACCCCTCTGAGCACAGAGCCCAGAGTGGACTCCATCTCATGACACTGATATCATGACCTGAGCCAAAATCAAGAGTTGGACGCTAAACTGACTAAGCCACCCAGGCAAAATTTTCTTAGGTTATACTTATTTATTTTTTATATTATTCTAATGTATAAGTCATTTTACTATTACTAACATTTTAATATTTATAGATTGTTTCACAAATTTCATCAAATAGTGAATTCACTGAACACCAGTGGGTGAGAGCAGTGCTATCTGTCAGAGACAACAGATGAGTGTGGAGACAGATCTAGGGAATATATGAATCCTCTGTGGAGATAGACAGTAGACTGAAGAGGCATTTTGCTTCCATGCCACAGCCTCCAGTAGGAGGACTCAAGATGGACTCCAAGGCGCATGCCATAACTGATTTATTGCTGTACTAGACAGTGTCTTTAAAGAATGGAAACATACAGAGATGAACTCATGACAAGTAAGGTGAGATCTGTGATGACACCTTGCACTTGGCTGTGTAATTCTTGAGAGACAATGATTATGGGGACCACTAGACCTCTGGAGTCAAGGGACACCTCCATTACTCACTAAGCTTTGCTTTGCTCTTCTGTACTCATCCTAGTATTGTTGTGAAGATTAAATGGAATTAAATTATATGTTGTGAAGTTCTTGGACCAGTTTCCAGCCCCTGGAAAGTCTCCATGTATGATAACCATTATTGCAGTTACTACTCTTTCTAGGTTTTCCTTGTTTAAAAAAAAGCACAAGTTATGGAGACAAACTACTTCTACAATACATATTTCATTAAGTTTTCATGGGAGCTTATGAAGTAGGCTGAAAGAATTGATAGAGAAATCCACTTAAATCCACTTTACAGTGGGGAGCCTTTTGGTAAACTGCCCCCCCTCATCCCCCAGGTAGCATTAACAATTCCTCCCAGGATCCACAAGAAACCCGTGAGTCCTAGGTCACATTTAGGGACCTCATTCTCATAAATACACACTTCTTTGCCAGACTGAGGGTATCTGAAGACTTTTATGGAGCCTGGATCAGGTCTCATTAATTTTATATTATCCCCAGGATCAATCCCAAGCTTCATCATATTTATTTAGTGAATACATGAATAAGTAGACTTTTAAACTCTTACTCCTGATTAAGATCATATTATCATGCAGAGAAAAGAAAAATGGAGCTTTTTCAAATCTCATTTAAAGTCTTATCTGTTCTTCCTGAATCTGTAGCTAAATCTGCCTCACAAAGCCTTACCCTGTACTGCTTCTCCAGTTTTAAAGAAGTGCTCTCTTGGAGGCTGACTTGGAAGGCCTGGCTGATTCCCCAACCTGTAATAAAATGTATGTATAAAGATAGCAGTGTTGTCATACAATTTAATTAGTACATCATTCAGACATTTGGACCAATGCCTGGCTCTTTTTTTGTATGTTCATTTAGCTTTTAGTCTAACTCCCACATGAAATAAACAAAAAGGCTAATTGGTTTTGGATTTTAACACTGGGTGAAATACCTGGATTCATTATGTGAATCATATTTTATAGGTGGATTAAGGGTTATATTGGTAAATGAAAAATCTAGGATGACAGCTGTAATACTTAAAGCAAGGCAATTGAAACGTTTGGTCTCCCAAAGGTAGCATACGACTCCATCTGACATGTTCCCAGTTTTCATAGCAGCATAAAATGTTTGCACATTGATGAGAACATTGTCTCAAGCTGGTAAGATTTTATATCTCATCACTCTGAACAGTTGTATTCTGGTAAATGTTTAAGAACCATCTCTCTAGAAAAAGTCTTGATTTGTAGTGTTTACCAATTTCCAAGGTGTAAATATTCCTGCCATGGTTAATTTCAAACCACTAATGAAGAGTTTGGAGGGGGTGTACATAATTGGCTTTCATCAGCCTGTCTGAGCTGCCCTTTTTTTTTTTTTTTTTTTTTTTTCCTGATGATACAAGGGGAAGGTAGGCCTGGAGCTCAAAGTCTAGGGTGGGTTTCCCAATAGTTTCTGCAAGGTGTCTTGTGGGGGCAGGCAGGACACAGTGGCTTCCTTATCCTGAGCACATCTGGGGCTAGCAAAAAGGGATTCCCTCTCCAATTCCCTGGGGGATAAGGGTGGTGGATGAAAGAAACTTCTTTCCATCTTGCACTTTCAAATGTGGTTGAGGCAGTTTGGTTAGGACATGTGCATGGCCTTTATGGTCAGATAGGCAGTTTGCTGCCACGTATGTGTCGTATCCATATTATGAAGGTCTGGCTGGGGAATTGATAGAGTGTAATGGGCTTTGCAAGAATTTGCACAGTGCATGGCTTTTAGTAAATGACAGTTGTTAACTATGTGAGGACTGAGGTAGTAGGGAAGAAAAGGGACCTTATTCCCAACCAGTGCTCATTATACCTTTTGTGCACCAAATGTTCTGCTTACTGCTGGATTATAGAGAAAATTCAGGTCTAGGCCTTGTATTTGGGGGCTGGCTGCATATGGGAGATCTCTGTGGAGTGTGGTTTGGATTAGTCACAGAACCTGCCTCTTTCTCATTTCCCATGACAGTAACTGCATGATTATTATACTCCAATCAGAGTTTTGGCTCCAACTGCCTGGCAGCAGATGTACAGACACCTGGGACCAACAGGAGATTTTCTGGTGGTCCTCCAGGCATGGCAGGTCCCCTAGGGGCCTAGAAGTTTGAGTCCCTCAGCCATAGAACCAGCACTGTCATCTGGTGAATTCCCTAGTAAGTGAATGCAGCATGCGAAGGAAGAGCAAAGTTGGAGCTCTACATAAAGTCTCAAAGAGAATTCGTGAAAATGACAATAACTAGTATGGTTTATCCCTTATACTGTGCCAGACATCGTGCTGAACACTTTACAGCTGTTATTCATTTAGCCCTCACAATACCTCTATAAGGTTAAGCTTCTTCCTCAAAAGTCACACTGTATAGTCAGTGGTGGGATGCCATTCAGATGGTTTGACGCCCAAAGCTAAGCTGTTTACCCCTAAATTATATAATCTTTCTCTCTCCCAACCTAGAAAATGGACATTATGACTCATATTCCTGATGAACACTGCACAGGCACAAACCATTCATGTCTTTAAGTCCTTCATCTAGCTCTTCTATCCACTGCCCCAGAAGGCCTGGTTCTGAAAGTGTCCTTCATGGCCCTGCTCAGGGAGGTAATTCAGATACTCCTCCCCAACTCCATCTGACCATAACCTGCCCTGCCATTTAAATTCCAGACCTGGTCTCACTCCCACGTATTACACTGATGAAATATGCCTTCCACTGGTTTCCCAAGGCAGTCCATGAATTTGGAGTCCAAAAACCTCCAAAACCCAGCCCTGCCCATGATGGAGCTGGCTCAAGATTCAAGTAAATAATTTTCTTGCCAACCAACCAACTGAGTTAGTGAGCATTTACAAAAATATTGTGTTTGAGGATAACCTAAAGCTTCCAGGGGGAGACCAAAGTGTGTATTTTGCTGGTGAGGAGTCACGAATGACTGGGGACCAGAGGGTCATCTGTGGTAAATAACCCTCCATGACCTCATGTCCTAGTATTTTTGCCCTCTACAATCCTTTCTTAAGTGTGAGCTGGACCTAGTGACTTACTTCTAACCAATACAATCCTGCAGACACGATGGGATATCACTTCTGAGAGTAGTTTCTAAAAACACTGACTTCTTGTGTAAACCTGGGGATTCACAGACCTGTACCCCTGGGGATAAAAATATATGTTTATAAAAAATAAAAAATTTAAAAAAACACAAAAAAACCCCACACTGACTTCTAGCTGCTAACTCTTCCTGCTGTCTCAGAGCTGTCACTACAGGGAGAGCAAGTTGCCACGTTGCAAGTAGCCCCACAGAGACGCCCACATAAGAAGGAACTAATGTACGCCACCACCAGCTGTCAAGCACCTGAGGCCTGTCAACCTTCACATGGATGAGCTTCAGAGTAGGTCCTTCCCCACAAAATGTCTCCCTCATTCAGACTGGGTTTAGGATGGCTATGGCACAGATATGTGATACTTGCTAGATAAAAAACATGGAATTTCATTTCCTGAAAATCGCAAGCTTTTACTCATAAGCTAAGGAGCCCTTTCTATAATTAGTAACTATTTCAGACCAAGGACTCACAAAATTAAATTTTCTTTCAAAGTACTTTTAACAATGCTTAGTGGTTGAGGCAGGGCATGACTTATAAATGGTATCTCCTTAGAGTTAAGTTTTTAATGGGTACTGGAACTCAGAAAGCACTACAATTAAACTCCTTTAAACACATTCCAGAATCCAGGCTTGTCACAGACTCTGCCTGGCTGTATGACTAATTAATAAAATTATCAAAGTTTCACTGTGTAGAATTCAATTTTGCAATAAGCATTCTTTCCAAATTATTATTATTATTTCTCTCTGTCAAGCTGTTCCCAAACATTTCACACCCCTGGCTGATGGCTCAACTGACATTTGCTCTGTGTTGGTGATAGATAACCCAGTCCCTTGCCTGTTGGGCAGAACATCTCTGAGGTGCGTTGTATCCTGCTTCCAGACATGACCCTGCTCAATTCAGCCCCAGAGGACCACTCTGGTAGCCTTTACAAGAACACTCCCTGGACTGGCTTCTTTCCCCTCCCTGTCTTATTCTCCATATCCTTACCCATCTGCTTCCTGGAACCACTGTCCAAATAAACTACCAGCATTCCAAGTGTTTTTGACTGTCTGCCTCTGTGGACGCCAGCCTAAGGCCATATTTAATGTTGTCCATAGTCCTGGCTCTCAGGAGCAATAACTTGGAGAGCTTAGTATGCACCAAGCATTATGCAAACACTCGGTTAAGCTGTTGTCTTGTTTCATAACTGATTTTACTGGTGCCTCAGTGCTGAGGTGTTGATGAGAAAGCAGAGGTGCTTTCACCGCTACCTTAGAATGAAGTTCGCTTGAGGAGTCCATCCTTGCCTCCAGCCACAGGGCGGACTCTCCTCGTTCTCACTGGGAATGAATAACCCTGGAAGCCTGAGGTGCCATTGGTAAGGAAGATTTGGCACTTGCAATTGAGAGATGGCTCTTGTGGCCCTGGCCCTGACATTGACCAGTTGCACTTTGGGCAGATCATAAAACTCTGTGAGAACTGGTTTCTTCATCTAGAAAGTAAAGGAGCCAGGCAAGGTCAGGTTTTCTTAAAATGTGTTCTATAGAAACAATGATTTCTCTAGACATTTTCTGAAACAAAATACCCTGTTTAAAGAAATGTGGGAGATTTTACTTTCTAAGCCTCCTCTGGTAAGTTCACAACACACATACACATGTTAAAGACTGTGAAGAGTCTCACATGAAATAAGTCTTTTTAACTTTGTTTAATCTGGTGTTTGCCACCCTGTTTTTGCCCACAGAATTCCTGTTAGGCACAGCACCTATTAATATCCTGCAGAATTACTGTTAGAATAAGGATTCCTGGACTCACGACCAAAGGACTTTCCAGGGCTGGTGTTTTGAGTGAATGGAATATCTGATAAAGGTATGAGAAGAGCATGTGGTAGTGTAACTAGCATGTGAATTTATAGAAGAATAGTTCTGGGGAAAGACTAAAGGCGAGTTTAAGGCCAGATTCAGACTCTGTGGGCATACTTTGTTATTCTGTCTTCCTGAGCACTGCTCCACTCTTAGGACCAGCAAGGAGGTTTTTGGTCACTTTGTATAAATGATGGGCTGGGACATAAATGGTAGGGATAAGTAGGTGCAGAGCAGTGGTTCTCAGTGTGGAGGTCTGGGAACCCACATTCTCCTTGTCCACTTTGACCAGTGGGGATGCAGGTGTGCTGTTTGTTTCTTGGGTTCTGTCTTTACTACTATTTCAAGCCTTGAGCCTTCAGAAGAGGCTAGTGACATCTCTTATTTTTGCTGGACTCAAGTCCTTTCCCCCTTTTAGCAATAACCCTTCCACTGTCTTGCAGAAAACTTCCCTGAACACTCAAGCCATGTGTTCAGTCTCACTTTCTAACCACAGGGCTGTGATATGACCCAATCCTGGGGAAATTGGCATTATTTCATTCAAGAATTAGCAAGCTAGGGGCGCCTGGGTGGCTCAGTGGGTTAAGCCGCTGCCTTCGGCTCAGGTCATGATCTCAGGGTCCTGGGATCGAGTCCCACATCGGGCTCTCTGCTCAGCAGGGAGCCTGCTTCCTCCTCTCTCTCTCTCTCTCTCTCTGCCTGCCTCTCTGCCTACTTGTGATCTCTCTCTGTCAAATAAATAAATAAAATCTTTAAAAAAAAAAAAAAGAATTAGCAAGCTAGCCAAGCTAGTCCAATGGGACTCTCTTATGGGATGTTTTAATTTTGAATGATTTGGGACAAAAAACTCTTTGTCAGTCCCCAGAATGTGAGCTGGAGATGCTACAGCCTTTACTGAAGAGGACAGACAAAGGAAGATGTCAACACAGAGGCAAAAGGATCAGAGGGTGGGACCAAGTCCTGTACCTGGGCCAATAAACATGCTTATGCCAATTAAAAGGCTTCAGCTTATCTTAAAAAAGAAAAAGAAGTGTAGTCAGTGTTAGGATGTTTGCTTTTGATGAAGATTGGTCTCTGACTGAACGAGGTATAAATATGAGGCAACTTTTCAGATATCTTCAAGTATCTAGAAAGTTGTTGTTACTCATGTCAGGGCTCAGTGAGAGTCTCAAAAGAGAGAGAAAAAGAAGAGAATTTCCCACAGGAAAGCTTTCCACTGTGCAGGATATTAAGTCCTACAACTCATCACTTTTACTCTTTTTGTTCACAGCCTTAGCTCGGGCTGCTGTAACAAAGTACCACAGACTGAGTAGCTTATAGACAACCAAAATTTATTTCTCATAATTCTAGAGGCTGGAAGTCTAAGATCAGGATGCCAGTATGATCAGGTTCCTAGGAGGGCCCTATTCTGGGTCACAGATGACTGACTTCTTGTATTCTCACACGGAGGAAAGAGTGAGCTAGCTCTCTGTCCTCTTCTTAGAAGGGCACTAATCCCATTTATGAGGGCCCCAGCCTCATGATCTAACCACCTTCCTGAGGCCTCACCTCTACACACTATCACTTTGGGGATTCAATATCAGCGTATGAATTTGGGGAGAAGGACACAGACATTTTGGTCCACAACACTAAATCTTCTTTGAAGTTTAAGCGAGATTGTTTCCGCTGACATAACTAGAGCTAGAGCTAGACACAAACTCTAGCTCTTTTAAAGTCATGAAGAAATTAAGACATTATATCTTCTGAAATTATTTCTTCTTTTTGCTGCTCAGTAAGCTGCTTTCTTCTCTGTATCTACTTCTCTGCCCTTGTTTTTGTTGTTTACTATGCAACTTGTACCTTCAGCTTTTATCACCAATTAAATACATTAGGAGTTTAAAATGGAGAGACTCCAGCTATTTTGTTTTGTTTTAAACCAGCAGTGTTGTACATTTTAAAGCTGTTCATTTAATGATCTACTGTAAATTCACTACTTGTCATGTAAAGCACAATCATTTCCCATTCTTTTGAAAAAGAATTTATCTCTTTACCTTGGATCATTTCATCCTTCTTAGAAGGACATTAGCACACAACAAGACTCAGTTCTGATTGTGACTGGTTTTGTGTACGTGTATGCACATGCACACACTTCCGTGTTTGTGTGATCACTTAATTTTCTCTCAGTATAAACACAAGTGATTGAACTCTGTTTCAGCCACAAGATTTATATACTGATTAAGGTCTGGCAGGACCCTTTATAACACTAAACAAATTGTTTCATGATCATTATTAGGTGATTGGAGTGACTGGCTACATTAGAAGATCCTATGCTAAGAATCCAGAGTTTCCCAGCTTGTCTTCTCCAGTTCTTCTTGGTCCCTGAGGCTCTCGTGCTATATGGGGAGGAGGAGTTGGAGGGGTTGGAGGAACCCCTCCAGGGCTCCTTGCCTAGATCTGACAGTGTGTGGGTGCTGTGTTATGTCTGGTGGCCAGCTGGAGCCTCCATGGCCCTTGGGGTCTGGCAGCCTGGATTATTAACTAGAATTTTTCATAATTTAACACCTAATTCCAAAACGTTTGTCTATCACCAGAGCCTCCATGTTAGTCCCTTTCTTTATCTGTCTCAAGATAAAAATGGAGTGAATTTTACCCATGTCACCTTGGCTCAGGTGTCTAGTAGGCTCCTCTTTAACTCCCCATCTCTTTCTGGATAACAGCTCAACCCCTTAGCAGGACAATCAAGGTCCTCCTGGACTTGGCCCTTACAGCATTTCCAGCCTTACTCCCATCCCTTCATCCTGTGTCTCAGCCATGTCAAATGCCATAACGGGTTATGGACTTTTGGCTGCTTAGTGCTCTCATCCTTGGATGTCTGGGACTTCCTTCTCATCTTTTAACATGTTCACGGTGAAGCTCTTCTCGACCCAGCACAGGTGTATTGGCAGACCCCTCCTCTGTATGAATAAATTTCCACAGCAACTATGGCCATTTAGACAAATTCATTAGCTAACTAATTCAAATATCTCTTTCTTTAAATTGTCAGCTCCTGTGGAGAACTCCATTTCCTTTAACTCTCTCTGTCTTTAACACCTGGCACAATACCTAAACTGCATAAGAACTCAGAAAATATTTGTTGGATAAATGAATGCACAGACAAATAACACTACTGATCACTGATTTTAGAAAGATATCACCAAGACAACGTTCTGTGTCTTGACAGCAGTTTTCTTCTTACAGGCATGGACATTTGTCAGAACTCACACACACTTAAAATTCATGCAATTCACTTTATATAAATTCATCTAGGAAGAAAGGTAAATAACCCTTGAACTCTGGTTAATAAGTGTGATGAAGTGTTTAGGAGGGTAGTATACTGGTGTCTTCAGCTTACTTTGAAATGCACCAAAGAATGGGATGGGTTGGTGAATGGATAGGGAAGGTGGATAAAAGTATAGCAAATATAGCAAACTGCTGATTGTAGAGTCTACATGGTGGATATATACATGTCACAATCTGTTCAACTTTTCTACATGGTTGAAAATGCTCATAATAAAATATCGGAAATAAAGAAATCACCAAAGGATGTACTTCTTGCTTACAGAGCCAAGAAACACAGAGTTTAGTTCTGGAGTAATATTGTATCTAAAGATAACTCAAAGCTTTACAGGTTAACCAACTATTTAAAATCCCCTGTGCATGCCTGTTCCTTAGAACAGGAAACTCCCAGCAGCCTCTCAGTCTCCTACCTGCAAAGCTTGCTGTTTATCATTCATGGTTTCTGGTCTTACCAGCTTCGTCCCTCCTTTATCCCTGCCTTCTGAGTTCTGGAGCAGCCCCATAGGCAGGACTACTGTTTTCCTACTGAGACAGCTTCTTACTTTATTGCCTTTTTTTTTTTTTTTTTTCTCTTGAAAAATCTGTGCAGGTGGCTCTTGTCCTTTGTCTTTTAGAATCAAGGTGGGGGAAGAAGGTAAGGGTAAAAGGTTCATCGTTCTGGACCATGGTTATGAAAGGGAAATTTGGGAGACTTACACATGAAAAATATTTATGAGAGGGAATAGATTAGCACTTTCTCTTCCAAAACAGAAGTGAGGAAACTGAAGACAATGAATGCTTCCTTTGGAAAAGGAGTATGGGTTTCTTCTATCAATATTCTCCCTTCCCCATCTTTTATTATTGGCAGAAAATACATTATAAAAAATAAAAAGTCTGAAAATTTCTTTTCCTTAAGCATGTGAAACACATATATTTGGCTGTCTTTGGGCAGCAGTGTTTTGAAAAAAAATTAGGTGGCAACAGAATGCATCCTTTCCATCCCTATAAACTTCAAGTAAGCACTCTTTCAGCCTCCAGTCAGTGTTTAATCAGCATACCATAACTTTTATGGGACTGAAATGAAATGCTTCTGAGACACTAAATTTCAAATGTTGCTGTAAACTTTGGTCATCGGAGTTTGATTTACATATGATGGCCTCATCCACTGTGATGATAGGGATAATGGTGATTGTTGGTGTTGATCATTTGGGAAAATACACATACATAGACACACACCACCATACTCTCCATCTGCTTGGTGTCTTTAGCATATTGGACAGGGAGTAAGTAGCAGAGGTGAATCACAGCTATTGTTATGTATCAGAAACAAGCATACTTTACATGAATTTTAAGATATCATCAGTGTATTAGCTAAGAAGTTTTTAATCTGAAAGTAACATATGAGCTTAAATAATAAAGAAGATTTATTAATTCATATAACCATAAAATCAAGTTTGGGTAAAGTCTAATCTAGAGGTTCATGATGTCATCAGGGCCCTGGCTTCATTTCTTTGCTATTATCCACATTTTGGCTTCATTATCAAGCTGGTTGGCCTTGTGATAGTAAAATGACTGGAGAAGTTTTAGACTTTTTATTTCCAGAGAAGGAGAGAGCTTTTGATTAGTCTAGGAGGTGGAATGTCCTGATTTGCTTAGACTTAAGACATGTGCTCCCTTTTGGCAGCAGAGAGCAGTTAGTTTCCTTGGAACTGCTTGGATCCCCAGATGAAATAGATATTGAAGAAGTTACCACAAATGTCCACTACCAACCATCAACTTCTCTCTTGTGACCTTATTGAAGTTGAGTTTCTTCAATAAAAATCCAATGATGAAGAACAGACACATTATTTTCCCCGGCTATACAAACACAAACATCAAATATGTTGAGGATATGAAAAGGCATTGGAAACAGTGAGTGCTTTTTGATATTCCAATTCAATAGACTGTCACCTTTTTTTATTTCTATTTTTTCTCAGCAGATGACACTGACATGAATCTATTCTTTCTCTGCTGGTTCAGAACTCTTGGCAGAGTTCACAGGTCAATGTATATAGAAAGGTGTATGTATAGGGATGGGGCAGAGAAGAAGGAAGAGGAGCATTTAAATACATGTTGGGACTTCAAGCTCTATTACAAAGCTGTCATCATCAAGACAGCATGGTACTGGCACAAAAACAGACACATAGATCAATGGAACAGAATAGAGAGCCCAGAAATAGACCCTCAACTCTATGGTCAACTAATCTTCGACAAAGCAGGAAAGAATGTCCAATGGAAAAAAGACAGCCTTTTCAATAAATGGTGCTGGGAAAATTGGACAGCCACATGCAGAAAAATGAAATTGGACCATTTCCTTACACCACACACAAAAATAGACTCAAAATGGATGAAGGACCTCAATGTACGAAAGGAATCCATCAAAATCCTTGAGGAGAACACAGGCAGCAACCTCTTTGACCTCAGCCGCAGCAACATCTTCCTAGGAACAACGCAAAAGGCAAGGGAAGCAAGGGAAAAAATGAACTACTGGGATTTCATCAAGATCAAAAGCTTTTGCACAGCAAAGGAAACAGTTAACAAAATCAAAAGACAACTGACAGAATGGGAGAAGATATTTGCAAACGACATATCAGATAAAGGACTAGTGTCCAGAATCTATAAAGAACTTAGCAAACTCAACACCCAAAGAACAAATAATCCAATCAAGAAATGGGCAGAAGACATGAACAGACATTTCTGCAAAGAAGACATCCAGATGGCGAACAGACACATGAAAAAGTGCTCCATATCACTCGGCATCAGGGAAATACAAATCAAAACCACAATGAGATATCACCTCACACCAGTCAGAATGGCTAAAATCAACAAGTCAGGAAATGACAGATGCTGGCGAGGATGCGGAGAAAGGGGAACCCTCCTACACTGTTGGTGGGAATGCAAGCTGGTGCAGCCACTCTGGAAAACAGCATGGAGGTTCCTCAAAATGTTGAAAATAGAACTGCCCTATGACCCAGCAATTGCACTATTGGGTATTTACCCTAAAGATACAATTGTAGTGATCCAAAGGGACACATGCACCCGAATGTTTATAGCAGCAATGTCCACAATAGCCAAACTATGGAAAGAACCTAGATGTCCATCAACAGATGAATGGATCAAGAAGATGTGGTATATATACACAATGGAATACTATGCAGCCATCAAAAGAAATGAAATCTTGCCATTTGCAACAACATGGATGGAACTAGAGCGTATCATGCTTAGCGAAATAAGTCAAGCAGAGAAAGACAACTATCATATGATCTCCCTGATATGAGGAAGTGGTGATGCAACATGGAGGCTTAAGTGGGTAGAAGAAGAATAAATGAAACAAGATGGGATTGGGAGGGAGACAAACCATAAGTGACTCTTAATCTCACAAAACAAACTGAGGGTTGCCGGGGGGAGGGGGTTGGGGAGAAGGGGGTGGGATTATGGACATTGGGGAGGGTATGTGATTTGGTGAGTGCTGTGAAGTGTGTAAACCTGGTGATTCACAGACCTGGGGATAAAAATATATGTATATAAAAAATATATGTTTATAAAAAATAAAAAATTTAAAAAAAAAAAAAAAAAAAATACATGTTGAAGTGTGTAGAGGAAGAGAAGGCACATCTATTGAGTATCTATGGCAGCAGGCCAGGTAGGCAGTTAAGAGTATTGTGGCTTTGTTTGTGTGTGTGTGTGTGTGTTTTAAACAGAGAAAATACTGCAAGTGAAGGATTGAAAATGGAACAGAAAGAAAGTGCTGTAAAAGGTAAACATGTTCAAGGAAAAGATAAGGGAAGGGAAAATCCCTGACCCAGGAAAGGATGGAGATAAGATGAGAACAGGACTCAAAAAATATGTGGTTAGTTTGAACTCTGCCTTTAACGGTGGGCTTTCCACGTGATAAACTGCACAAAAAGAAGAACAATGTGATGGAAAGATCATTGGGCTGGAAACCAGGAGACCTGGGTCAGCCCTGCCTGGGAGCTCTGCAGCAACATGTGACATGCTGTGTGCGTACTTTCCCCTGAAGGATAATATTCCTTCTCTCTGATTGTGACTCTCTCCACCTGGTTAGCTATCCGTGTACCATTTATATTCCTCTCTGGGTTTTGCAGGAGTTGAGGATGCATATAGAAACCTGTATAATAAATAGAGAAATATAAACAAAAAACTTCAGATGAAACATGATGTAGATATGTGGACCCAACTTAGTTTTCATAGTTGAACAGTAAGTTTGGCTCTGAGCTTTCTGGCAGATAAAGGAGAAAAAGGAAAAGTTATCAGGTTTATAATTTCTCAATATCTATGAACATTAAAAATACTAGTTCCTTAGTATGAGAAACCCAAATTTTAATAGAAATAAGATCGAAAAGGAAATTCTTCATATAGGTATGGAGGACTAGAAGGGAAGAGTGTTGAATGAAAGGACATTGCGGCTCAACGCAATGAAAGAAAAGAGCCTAAGAGAAGCGTGAAAGCTGTGTTTTTGTACATCTTTGCTCAGGGAAGTGTGAAAGCTGTGTTTTTGTACATCTTTGCTCAGTTAGTACAGAAAGTACAGAAAGTACAGTTAATACAGAAAGTAGGAGCATTTTAAAGAGACAGTAACGTGAAGAAACAATGGTCTGACTGTGACATGGAATAAGCCTTTCTGGAAAGAATTCCCAAGTTGGAGAAATGTTTCCAGTTTTGGAGGAGACTGTGATGAAGTAATTTGTGAAATGAGGAGTGCTGCTAGCTGCTGATAAGTGTGACTAAGTGTCTGTCCTGTCTCAGTGTCTAAATGGGCAAGGCTAGGAGGACATGGCTTCACTCTCTCCTCTGCATTTACAATCCAGTTTGCTGCAGGCAGTCCCAGATGGCTAACCTAAGCTGGGCCCCTTGGTCACAGCCAGACAAGACCTGGAAGGTGGGGGTTAGGGGAGGATCTCTGGCGTAGAGTTGAACTTCCAATTGGTGTGTCTACTGGAGTGGGTAAGTTGGTTCCTTGAGGAGCCTGAGACTTTGTGTGTATGTTGGGGGTGGGGGTTCTTAGGAGCAGCAGCAGTAGTAAAGGTGAGAAATTACCCTCAAAGTCTTTCCTATGACTGGGCCCACACTGTCTCCACTGAGAGCGAATAGGAAAAGGCTTCCTTTTGGTGGGCTGAAGTGACTCAAGTGAAGAACTCTAAGCCATACTTTGGGCATGTGCTGAGGGAGCATCATTTCTAGGGCAAACACTGACCACTGAGGTGGTTAGTATCCTCCTAATGGGAAGGTCAATCTCATAGACCTATTGGGGCTGGGGGACACAGTCATATTACCAGTGAGATTCTTCCCCCACTATTGATCTTGGACAACTGAGAGATGGACTTACTAAGAGAGCCAGCAGGATCTCTCACAGCAGCTTTAATTTGTGTCTCCTTAAGATTGTGTATAGAAGAGGCATTATACATATGCTTCTGTATTTTAAGGCATGACAACCAGTAAAAATATTAAAGTGTATGAAGAACATCCTGAACTCTGACCAATAGATTACCAAATCTACTGTCTTAGGGGAGTCCTAAGAAGGAGGTAGAAGGATGTGATGTGGCATTGAAAAAGAGGATGAAAATTTTCCACTTTTAACAGAAATATCTGCAAAATAATGATCTGACTTTCATTCAGGTATATCAAATTATGAAGAAATAGTCATAATCTGACATATCCACAAATGTTCCTTTTTTATGTGGGTGGAAGAGAAAAAAAGGTATAGACTCATTATGTAATCTAAGAAGTAGTACGAGAGTTATATTCCAAAATTTCATAAAACAGGAGAGCTACAAGTGGAATAATTCTAGCGTATATTCATATGTGACTCTCAGTTGCCATTGGATCTTTTGTGTTTTTAATTTTCTCAGACTGCAAGTCTGTTGAGGACAGAAAGCGTGTATTTGCCAGGGTAGGAATTTAGATTTAAAGGAAGTTAGATTCCATTATTTCTTAATGTTATTCCATTATTTCCTTAGACTGATGTTATGCATAATTGAGCTTCAATTATCAAATCTGTTAAATGGATTTTCAATATTGTTATTTTCCTTCTGTTAATTTTACCTTAATATTAATTTTTATTAATGTTAAGTTTTTAAATCATGACAACCACTGTTATTTCCTCTTAGAAATATGTGAACATATTAATGCTATATATTATACATTTATTACTGTTTGGAAGAGGGAAAACTAAGGTCATCACGATCTTTTTGTTAATTGGTAGAAAGAACAAATTCAAAATTGAAAAAGTACAACCATATACTTGTTTAACACGCACATTAGCACTGGAGCATCTTTATAAAATTTATGGGGAAAATTTTTTTTTAAGATTTTATTTATTTGAGAGTGAGAGAGCACAGAAAGAGAGTGAGGGGGAGAAGCAGGCTCCCCACTGAGCAGAGAACCCAATGCAGAGCTCAATCTCAGAACCCTGAGATCATGACCTGAGCTGAAGGTGGATGCTTAACCCTCTGAGCCACCCAGGCACCCTTGGGGAAAATTTTTTATAATAATCAGTTCCTATTTTTTTCTAAGTGGCAGGTGCTTATATGCACTATCTAATTTAATATACAACTTTAAAAAAAAGATTGTTTATTTTGGAGAGACAGAGGAAGACAGAGAGCACATGCCTGTGTGCACGGGGGTAGAAGGGAGGAGGAGAGAGAAAGAAAGTCTCCAGCCAATGCCGCACGAAGTGCAGAACCCAGTGTGGGCCTCGATCCTGCAATACTGAGATCATGACCAGAGCCAAAACTAACAGTCTGACACCTAACCAACTGTGCCACCCAGACACCCCAATACAACAACTCTTTATATGATATATTATAATCCTTGTTTTTAAAATATAGAAGTAAGTTCAGCCAAGTTTGGCTTGTGTTAAATTCAGGTCTGGTTCTAAGACCTAACTTCCTCTATAGTATCACACCACCTCCCATTTAAACTGTAAGATACCGTTTGTCAGCTATCTTCAATGTTCCCTGCCTTCAAATCAGTCAGAATAGGCCAGATTTTATTGTGGTATGTTGTGATGACAAACATCTTCCAAATTTCAGTGGTTTAAAACAACGCAGTGCCATTTCGTGATCATGCTATGTATCAATTCTGCTTCATGTTGTCATTCTTCCAGGATCCAGAAGACAGGGCAGCCTTTCTCTGGCAGACTGCCCAACCTTTAGGCAGAAGCAACAGAGAGCATGGAGATTGCACACTGGCTCTTAAAGTTTCTACCTGAAAGTTATAAATCATCTGAGTCACATGTCACTGGTCAAAGCCAGTCATTTGGCCAAATGAAACACCATGGTCCTAGGGAAGGGCCGTTCCAAAGGGCAGAGCTCCACATACCCCTCTTCTTTCCCAAATTCAGGCCTGTATATAATATACATGCAGGATCCAACATTTTTACATTCATTGTGACCTTGGGCAACACATATAAAGGTACAGCTTTGGGCAAATTATTTAATAATTCCACATAATAATACCACGGAGTTGTTGTGAAGGTTAAATGAGAAAGCTGCCTTTCTTTTTTCTACGCACATTTTTCATCGAAAAGTATAGAATTGAAGACATACTGTATATATAATTTTACATTCTGCTTTTAAAGTTAATGTTATTTCATAAACATTTCCCCAAGTTATTATAAACCCCTTGTAGGAATCCTTATTATACTAGAATAATATTACAGGACACATTCTAAAGTAAGATATACATTTCTATATAAAAGGGCATTTTGCATTTGTAAGATGTTTCCAATTTTCAGTGGCTCCTTATCATCCAAATAGGTGCCACTTCATTAAAGGAAGAAGTGGAAGCCCAGCTGAAATAGCCCCCAACCGTTCCCCGGTGAGATGAATCAAACTTCCCACTGAGGACGACAGGCTCTAGCACACATTCACTTTTCCAAATAAAGGTTCCGGAGGACGTCTCCCCAAAGAACACAGAGTGCACAGTGCTGTTTTGTAGGTCAAGGAGAAAGCCCTAAGGTATATTTAAAAAAAAAAAAAAAAAAAAGGTAGTTACCAAAGGAAATGGATAAATTGAAATTGCTGCATAGAAAACACTTGGTCACTGCAGCTTGGATATTAGTGACCTGGTAAGGAACGGAAAAAAGATAATTCACTGTTCTTAAACAAGTTTAGAGGATCATGAATATGAGAGAACATTAGCACACCTCACTTCTCTTGCCATGCTCTGTACCACAGGTCCATCTATTTGGAAGCCTTTAAGAGCTGGGACCTTAGAAACAAAACTTTCAGGGTGCCCAGTGGCTCCATTGTTTAGTATCTTCCTTTGGCTCAGGTCATGATCCCAGGGTCCTGGGATGGAGTCCCACATCGGGCACGGGCACCCTGCTCAGGGGGAAGCCTTTCCCTCCTTCCCCCTCTGCTGCTCCCCCTGCTTGTGTTCTCTGTGTGTGTGTGTGTGTCAAATAAATAAATAAAATCTTTTAAAAAAACACTCTATCAAAGCTATTTTTAAAAGTGGTACTTCTCTAGCTTTAATTGCCATGCCTCCCCCTTTTCTCTAACACTCAGGAAAAGGAGTAGAGGAGCACTTAAGAGCTAGAGGTGATGTAAAGAACATTCCATCGATTCATTCATTGTTTCACTCACTCATTCGCTTCTGAAGCATTTATCCAGGGTTATATTGGGGGAGATGGAGATAACCTAGATGCAGTCCCTGGCTTCAGCTGTTCCCTGTCTAGAAGAGAAGTCGTGCAAGTAACTCGCATTCACCATAGAATGATTGAGCTCATTACTGGGCACTGTGGGTGTACAGAAAAGTCACATCTTCACCAGCTTGGTGGAGTCAGGGAATGCCTCCACAGAGGGGTAGTTAGGGTAGGACTTGAAGAATCGTGGAGGGTGTAAGCATTCCCTGTGACAGCCCTGTGGCCACCTTTCCACCTAAAGGGACCTCCTGGCTTTCCAGCCCACTGGTGGGGAGGGGATCCCACATCTGAACTTATGTGAGATGAGCTGAACATATCAGAATACTTTGAGCTGGAGCAGGGAGAGGCGGCTGTGTTGGGGAGCAGGCAGCTTTAACTGCTAGGCTCTACTGACACTGTGTTTAGGGCTGTTTGGGTTCTCAGGCGTCTTCCAAAGTGTTTGAACAAATGTTCCCAATTTGAGATTAAAACAAAACCCTGCAAAATAAAAATTACTATATGCCTAATTTACATAATTTATGTATCATTATACCTTTATACAGAATTTGTAGAAAACTACACATTTATACAATGCCTCATTATGTCAGACAGTCTACGGCACATGCTGGGTGCAGTATGAAGCTGCAATGAGGTTGTGCCTTGGACCCCAGGCCTGCTGCGAAAAGCTAGAGGCAGCCGTGGGCCAGGAGACCTAAGACCTGTTATGAGCCAAGCTCTCCACTCAGTAACTATGTGACTTTGGGCAACTTATTAACCTCTCTGAAGACTCCCTTTTCTCTTTTGACCAGAAGGGATAATGCTGTCCAACTTCCTGCCTCACAGGGTGGCTGTGAAGCAACCAGATGACAGATGCCGATGTACTTTGTAAGCTGCAAAGCCCCATACAAACGCCAGCCATCTTGCCTGGCCCGGACTCCGGCAGGCTCTGCAGGCAGGCAGTTCTGCTCACAGCCGACCTCTGATGGATGTCCAGACTTCCCTGTCCACAGTTTCATCTCCCCTAATGTAGAGGAAGTAACACTGGGGACAGTTATTCTGGACTCAATCCTCACTGACAAGAGGGAATGGGTTGGTGGTGTGGAATAGATACATAGGGCTTTCCAGTTCACAAAGCTTTTCACATGCATCATTGCACTTGGTTCTCCCAATAACCCTAAGAGGAAATTGAGGCTTGCTCGTAATCTTACATCCATGAATCAAGGAGCCACGACTCTAAGCCAGGCTTCCTGATTCTGTATCTTATGCCTATTCCCAAGGGACCTTGCTCTCTGGGAATTCAAAAAAGGGGAGGAAATATCTAGAAAAGGTCATGCACTGAGGAAAACCATTCTTCGACCTACAGGTCCAGGGACTGATAGGTTATTTTCTTTTTGATGGAGGCACTGGGAGGGGTGTTGATTATAAACCTAAGTGAGGGATAGCTTAGCCTTCCTTCCTCGATGGGACAGGAGTCTCCTCTGGGAAATAGAAAAGGAAGGACCCAAAGACTAGAACCAGAAGTATTATTGTCAGTGGAGTGGACAGGGAACGATAGCCTTTGGGGTCAGACTTTCCCTGAGTTCAAATCTTGGTGCTCTCATAGCTATATGCCTTAGGCAAGTCCCTTTACTTTGTGGGGCCTCAGTCTTTTTCATCTATAAAATAGAAACTAAAATAGTTTTCCTATGAGAAACAAACGTGATAATACATGTTAAACTGCTATTTCAGTGCCTGGCATACATCTGGTGTCCAGTAAGGGAACTACCAGTCCTCAGACATTGGCAGTAATAAGTGCAGCAGAGGCCTGCCCGGAATTTGCCAGAAACCTGATGAGTTTAGAAGGGGTGGTCATGCTGTCAGGCTCATGATGACTGCAGCTCTGGAACACCACACATTTCTTACCTCCTGGCTCTGGCCTTTGCCATGTCTGTATTCTCTCTTCCTCCACATGCCTCAGAACATAGACTGTCTGCACAGTGACTGCCCCATGCTCTGTCTTTTCATGGCCATAGCTGCCTCCACAGTCAAGACCTATTGGCACAGCAGTGTCTGGAGCACTTGGGTTTGAATCTTTGTCCTGCTGCTTACCCTCTCTGGAACTTTAGGTAAGTAACGTAACCTCCCTGTTGCCCAGTTTCCTTATCTATAAAACAGGGTCATAGTCATACTGACAACATAGATCTGGGCCAGTTTTTAAACAAATTAATACATGTGAGACACTTAACAGCACCTGACATACAAATACATACTTAGGAAATATTAGTTGTTACAGTGCTGTAGTTGACTGGCTGATTTTTCTGTTCCTTTCTTCCACAATTTATCAAGCCCACATTACGTAGAATAATCCGCAGACACTGGCTTCTGCACAATACCCTTTTGCCTGAGACCCTAGAGTGGTGGCCCCCTTGTTGCCTTTAGGTATGATGCCAGACTGCTTATCTGGCAGCCAAAGGCTCCACTGCCCTCCCACCCCCACCGTCTCCCTCTGCTCATTCCTCACCAGGAGGACTTCCCATCCACTCTCCTTTAGGCTCTCTCTCTCCTGAGAGCCCATGCCACTGACCCTAAGGGAGAATATTCCCAGGGCTCCATATTTGGCTCAGTTACCTTCCTTCCTCCTCCTACTCTCACTCCAAACCTCTTTTTCTCTGGTTTGATTTTTTTGTTGTTGTTAGTTTATTTTGTGATTTCCACCATCAGTGATTCATTCTTTTGAGTTTAAGCATCATTCCTTTTCCAGGATCCTCTTTTAAAATGCAAGTAATTGGGGCATCTGGGTGGCTCAGTCAGTTATGGCTCAGTCAGTTAAGCCACTGCCTTCAGCTCAGGTCATGATCTTGGGGTCCTGGGATGGAGTCCCCCGTCTTGGGCTCCCTAGTCAGTGGGGAAACCTACTTCACACTCTCCCTCTGCCCCTCTCCTCTACCCCTTACCTCCCTCTGTTCATGTTCTCTCTTGTGCCCTCTCTCTTAGATAAATAAATGAAATCTTTTTAAAAAATGAAATGCCAGTAATTATGGAATTCCCAACTGATTAAATCCTTACAGACTCTGGGAGGAAGGACTTAAGCTAACCCCTTAGTCAGAGCTCATCCTATCCCTGGGCACTGGGATCTCTGCAGAGAAGGCACTGAAGTGGAGGTGTGGGGCAAACATGGAGGAAGGGGAGACAGGTGCCCCACTTTGTTTCAGAATGGTCTGAGCTGGGCATGGGGAGAGAATGGATAAAGAGGAAAACTCAAAAAGCTCTTGTTTATAAGGGGATGAAACGGGAATGGTTGGTAAGACTGTTAGAAGACGCTTTAGGCAATTACACAATCTCAAGTTTAAACCAAAGGGCAACATTTGGACAGACTAAGGCTTTTAGAGGAGCAGCCTTTTTTGCAAAACACTGGGTCCCCTTTGTATAAGAGAGAAAATCCTGAAAAAATCTACTAGGTCTCATTCCTAGTTTGTCTTAAATAAATATTCAGAGATGTGATCAAAGATTTATATATGAGTATTACATAAATTAGTTTTATATCATCATAATATTATATGTCTATTAGTATTAAAAAGCTAAAAATATCCTAACTGTTGAGGAATAAGAAACCATTTCAATGAAATACTGGATAGATTATCCTTATATTGAAACCTTTCACATTTATTGAAATCAGGCTTTAAAGAATACTTAATGACATGGGGAAATGCTAATGGCATAACATGAACTAAGAAATTAGGATATACTTTTATCAGGAAGTATTACTAGTGAGAGTGATACCTCTAATTTGCTCCCAACTTTTCCATGAAAAACTTGATCTCTAAGAAATATGATAAAACTGTCAAAAATACATGAGATCAGTTTAGCAAACTGTTATTTATTACATAAATGTGAAAAATTAGGAATATCTGATTGAGATAAAACATAAAACTACTAGTGCCAATTTTAAGCTCCTATAACTGTATGTATTCAATGTTCATGGAAAAAAGTTTGGGAAGAAATACAGGAGAATGTTAATTGTGATCATCTCTGAAAGGTGAAATTATGGGTGATTTCAATTTTCACCTTCAAAAATATTTTTTATATTTTATACAGTGAACAGGTACCACTTTGTAATTAAATTATAATTTTCTAATCTGCAGAGTTAAAAGTTATGTCACATGGGGTTGTTTTCATCTTTGTTCCTAGCATGGGTTCAGTTTTTAGTAAAAACACTAGTTATTTCACTTATGTCTGAGTGATGCTGGGCCGCCATTGTGTCTTCTGCAAAAATCTATAGGCATGTGCAGTCAATGCTTAATTTTGGAGTTGGGGAGAAACTTCATACCTCTCTCTCAGGAAACACTGGAGACATGTATTAGTCACACCAATGTGTTAAATAGCCTAAAGTCTTTGCAAACACATAGGTCACTTTTCAAACCAGGAAGGCCCTGCCAGGAGGTGTCTC